>NC_080021.1:39643728-40893728 GCF_030020395.1 Manis pentadactyla | reverse complement strand
CAAGAAATAGTAAGTAAGTGTTCGCAAGGATGAGGAGAAAAGGGAACCCTGGTACACTGTAAATTGGTGTAGCCTCTGTGGAAAGCAGTATGGAGGTTCTTCAAAAAACTAAAAATAGAAATACCATACAATAAGTATTTTTAGGAATTAGGCTAAATAAAACACGCAGATTTGTGTTTTACCTTAGTCATCATTTTTTCCCCTAATAGGCCAACCAAGTTATGGGGAAAAAAATCCATTTATTCTCAGGTTACTTTACGAAAAACATGAATATTGGTGATTTTTTCCTTCAGATGGTTTTGATACATGCAGTAAAACATTTTATAAATTCTCTTTGATGGTTGGAACCTGGTGATCCTCGGGTTCTTGAATAAATAGCACCTTGGCTTCTGAAAAAACTGAAAGAAATATCTTGGCTGGAGAAGGATGACTGATGGAATGGAGGGCAGTATCCTAGACTGAGGAATGCCAGAAATCAATCCTATGATTTATGCTGCAATATTTTAGATGAAATGAGATGTAATGATGTTAAGTATCAGAAAATGCATGCTTGTCTGGTCTAGATAAAATAAAATCATTGCTTTTAATTTCTAAATTAAGATTTATTACTAATAAAAAATTTCAGTATTCAAGGATTTGATAATGAAAATGTATACTCTGTCTCTTAGCTTAGTCTGTTGAATATTGTCATGATTTTGAAATAGTCCTTTACAGCCTCTGCTGGTACATGGAATTTACAAACACTGTCTAGTATGGCTGACCTGAAAATTCTTCCAGTTCATTTTAAGAATCATTATAATTCAAAATGTTTATTAAGCTTCCTGTTAGAATGTATAAAAAGAAATACATGTATATTATCCTTCACTCTGCATACTTTTAATTTAAGCCAGATGTGGATAACTTAATGTAATCAGGAAAATGAAAATGTTAAATCAGTACAATGTAAATTATTTAAAATAAAGCATGATCGGAGATGATCTATATTGGCTTTAAATTACTTAAGCCAAAAGAAATATAAATGCTCTTTTTTCAAGTTATTATATATCAATTCATATTTTATACATCATTAATTCAAGAGGTAATTCTGTTGTTTTCAGTGCCTTTACACTGCTCATAGTCTTAAGTCATTTAATGTATACTAATACATTTAAGATATATGTTAGAATATTGCTTCTATTTACAAAAATATATAAAATAAGAAATTAATAAAACTATCATAGTATTGGGTCATAGAATTCATTTCACTGAGGTGTGTTAATCAATTTTATAATGATTATATGTTGATTTATAATCCATTTTTTATTATATTTTCCTCTAAAATTCAGTTTAAATTGGAAAATTGGTTTTAAAAGTTATCTTTAGTTTAAGACCCTAAATTTATTCATATTGATTTGGTACTGGAATACTGATAAAAGAGACTTTTCTTACATCTAATAATTTTCTAAATGGTTTTTACTTGGAGTGAATCAAGTTTTTGCTTTTGTTTCTTATATAAACCAAAGGATTCATTGAAATTCAAAATTGTTCAGGAAAATGCTGATGTAATTACCTTGTTGTAGAATAAAAATAATATTATAATGTTATTTTCAAGTAATGAAGTTATTTGTTTTTCTACCTTGGTTTGTATACAACATGGTTCACACACTTGCAGGTCCTTTTCTGCAGTGTAGCTCATGTATATTTACCCACATACACTCAGATATGTCATTTTATGTTTAAATCTTCATGCATACTAAATAAGCATATTTTGTTTTTTCATACATATGTATCTAACACCTGAAATTTCTGTGCCATACACTTGTGTCTGCACTTAGCTTTTTTCACACTGAATATACTATTCTGGACTGATTTTTATGTCATTACATGTATCTCTATTTCATCATTCACTAGCTGAAAGGTGTTCCATTAAAAGATTGTCATTACCTATAGACGATGATGGTGTTTACATATTTGTGTTCTTGTAAATACTACTATAAATGAACATCTTTGTGCATTTATCATTAGGAGCATCTGTAGGTGTTAGTGTAGGATTCTAAGAACTGAAATTGCTGGATCAGTGAGTATGTACATTTAAATTTTAATAAGTAATTCCAAAATGACCTTCAAAAAGATTGTACCAATTTGCATTTTTTCAGCAGTGCATGTGAGTGCATTATCTGATAAAGTGCATTATCTGTGAGTGATAAAGTCATAGCTTTATCAGTAATAGAATTTCATTTATTTATGCTTTTGGTAATCTATCATTGGAAACAATTTATCTTTTCATTTTACTTTGAATGCCTGGTTATTAGTGATGTTGAGCATTAATGATAGCTGTTTGTATTTATTCTGTGATTTGTCTTATATCCTTTACCCTTTTTTCTGTTTGGTTGTATGTCTTTTTTTGTTAGTACTTTTTATGAGGTTTTCCTATGTCAAGAATATTATCTTTGTATTTTTCCAATATTTTCTTCTAACTTTACCTTTTATTTTGTTTATGGCATCTTTTATCATTTAGGAGCTCTAAGCTTTTCATTATAAAGATGTATATAATTACCTTTATGGTTTTAAGATTTTATATCAATATAAAGTTAGAGGACAAAACTTTGAAATACCACCAAGTATTAATTACTGACACTTATGGTTTGAAGTTACCTTTAAATCTCATTTGTACATTCTTTGCCAGTTGAGAAATAAGACATACGAGGCAGAAAGAGACCAATTATTAACTTAATATTTGATAAAATTAATTGACTATTTTATCTGGTAAAGGAAAGAAAAACAACAGCAGAAATAATAAACACACACACACAGTAATGATGAAATCCAGTTCTGCCTTCTCTGTGTCTGAACTGGACTGGAGAAAAACAGAATCAGGATGAATTGACTCACTTTGAATTCATCACAGAATACAGATGGGTCCTTCATGTGGTTGAGCAACAAAAACATGTCACTGTTTCACACATTCTCCTGTTTCCTAAAGCACTCATAACCTACTCTGCCATCCCTATTCTCAGCTGATGACATTCTTACTTACTGAGAAAACTGAATTGAGTCAGTGACTAAAATGAGCTTTATGTACTCAGTGTTATAGCTGGCCAGAGAATGGAAAGGTCAGTGGTGGGTAGGAAGCCTGAGTAGTAGAGTCTAATTTGGATCAAAGGATTTGCAGAATTTGGATAGATGGAAAGAAGAAAATAATATATTTGTGTTTAATATTATTATTTGATTTGTATTAGGCTTGACAGTAACATTGGCTAGTTCAGTGGACAGTGAAGGAATCTCCAATAAGCTGAAAAATACGTTAAGTCCATTGTTATGTATTTCACTTCCAGTTACCACTATCCTGTTCCTTCTCCTCTATGAGCATATATTTTACTTCTTTGTGCAATACGGGATCCACATTGCGGTGTTACTGTGTCTACTTTAAACAGTCGAGTGTTTTTAAAGAGATTTAAAGATACATATACATATGTCTTCTTAAGAGTTCCTCTTATTTAGCAACAAATTTAGTCTTTCTGGTGCCCTTTATTCCTTTTCTAGAATTTAGCTTCTATCTGATATAATTTGCTTTCAACCTAAAGCATTTCTCTAATAATTTCTAGTAGTGCAAGCCTTTTTGGAAAAAATTTTCATTTTGTTTTTGTCTTTTTTAAAGGATATTTTCAGTGGAGATTAGATAGATAGATAGATAGAGAGAGAGAGAGAGAGAGAGAGAGAGAGGTATTTATCTATATCTAGGTAGTCTTTTTTCTTTCAGCAGTTTGAAGATAGTCCAGTGTCTCTGGTCACCATTATTTCTGATGAGAAATTATCCTTATGGCTCCCTTTACGTGTATTATGTCCTTTTTTTCTCTGGGTGATTTCAAAATTTTTTCCATCTTTGGGTTTCTTTTTTATTTATTATTCTTGGAGTTTGCAGAGCTTTTCAAGTGTACCAGTCAGTTCTGTTGATCACCGTTGGAAAGAATTTTTTAAAGAATTCTTCACCTTCAATATTGTATTTTTAAAATTCTAGTGTTTCTATTTGACTCTTTTTGGGTTTCTGTCTCTCTGCTGAGGGCCCCTTCGTTTCATACATGTTGTCTACCCTTTTCACTACATTCTTCAGCATATTTATTTATCAGAGTTGTTTTAAAGTCCCTGTTTGATAATTCCAGTATCTGTACCACCTTTGGGACTAGTATTGTTGACTGTTTTCTTTTTTAATAATGAGTCATTTCTTCTTGTTTTACTCTGTTTCATAATTTTTTGTTTATTGAATGCCAAACATTGTGTATAAAAAGAATAGTAGAATCTATGGTAAATAATGTTTATGCCCATAAAAGGGCATGTTGCTTCTTTTGTCATGTTTTTGGTGTAGTTGTGTTGCTATCTGTTTTGTAATTGAGCTGGACTGGTTCTTTACTCACATTAAATATACTGCAGACTTCAGATTTTGAGAGTAGAATCAGAATCTTTCTTTTAGTATAGTGTGTGATTTTCTCTGTTCTCCTGACCTGCCCTCATGCTTTAGTATGCTTGGTTCACCTGTCCTTACAGAGGGATCTCTCTTAGTTTCTCATCCCCTTCTCCTAGTTACAGATCACCCTTCTTGATGCTCACTGAAAAGCTCAGAGCACCTGTAGGGTTTCTTTTCATTTCTCCTTCATGGTACCCAAACTTCCTCAGGCTCCATACGCCTGCATCTCAGTGGGGTCTTTCTCGTGTCTCCTGTCCTGTCTCGTCGTTCTCATAAGCATTTGGTGGAGCCTTGTTGAGGAGAGATGGTAGGTGGGTGGACTCCCTTTGTGTCTAGGGTTCTTAAGAGATTCTAAACTGTTGCCATCCCCCAAATAGGTGTAAACACTTGTAAAAGTTCAGGTTGTTTCCTTCTTATCACCTTTATTCTCCTCCTCCTTCTGTGCCAAGAATGAAAGTTGTTATTCATTCCTTTTCTCTTGTGAGTGACCTTCCACTTCTATGACTTTATTTGGTTTCCTTGTGAAGTTTGTCTGATGAATGTTAAAAAGTTTTTGTAAGTTACGTGGCTTGTTCTTATTGTTATGATGGAATAGAGTTCTTTTGTGATTTTCTATATCCTAAAAGATGGAGAAGTAATTGTTAATTAAGTAACATGAGCTACCATATATACACATACCTAATAATCTTATGATTCATTTATACTAAATTTGACAGTTACCTTGGTTAGTTTCCCGTAGTTGGTAGCTCATCCCTGCTCTGTCATTTCTTAACCTCTGATTACTCCATCTTGCCTTTATTCCCCATCTTGTTTTTGAAGTATTGCTTTTTCCTTTTTGTTTACTTAACTATAAATCCAAAATTCTTGAAATTATTCTTAAAAATAAGAGTAGCAAATAATTTTTTAACAGCTATACAAATCTAAAATATTCTTTACTATAGCTGTCTAGTAGGAAAATAGTGAGTTTTAGCCACTTAAATTTAGATGAAGGTCAGTATGTCTGTGCTTTTTATCTCATTCATTGGTTCAAGATAAAATGCAGGGCACTTTGTTCCTTTTATAACTTGATAATTTACAAGACAATCTCATTGATTGACAAGGTTTCTGTGGATGATAAGAAGCATGTATGTTTAATTTTAATGCTGTACAATTTTGGTCTCTAACCCTTACTTCACTTCTCATTCTTCAGTTTAGGATGTAACTGAAAATGACAGTGGTGCCTTCGTTTAACTAATTGTTGAAGTCTGAATGGAATGTGCATAAGTGAGCCATTTTGGCAGTGAGTGGAGAAGAAAAGCACACTTTTCTCATTAGTTTAGAAGTCTTCCAGGCTAAAATTAAACAGAATAATATAATGCCAAATTTTAGTGATTTATGGGGGATCTGTTCTGAGTCAACTCAGTATCACACTAATTGTCTGCACACTAATGTGTCATAACTTGTGTGTTATTTTTAAAGCCGATATATCATAAATAGAGGATAATATGAAAATACGCCTTTATATTTTCACTGTTATCTCTAATTATAATTTCAAGTAAATTCACATTAAATTAGGACTTTTCATAGGACTCACTTAATATTCATAAAGTTCAAGCCTGGTTATAAGTTGTTTAGTCATTTTTGTATAATGTAATCATATAATGAATGTTTGTCAAAGTATTTCTTTTTTTCATTATAATAAAATAAGTCTTTAAGATTAAATTTCCATGTCAAAATATTTATTATATTTTTTCTTTATCCTTTCTCTAAAATCTCAGTTAAAAAGGTAAGCTAATAGCTTATTGAGCAAGTTTTAAAAATTGTACTCAACACCTTTAGTTTTGGCACATCTGAACAGACTTAAAATATAACTTGCCAACATAGAGAGGGTCTGTAATTTCTTTCTCCTTTGTCTTTTGCAGTTTGCATACTTACAAATTTATGTACTGTTTTATATCTAAAGGCTTTTTGGTGTATTTTTCATCATGATTTAAAAAGAAGTTTGTATGTGGCTTGTATTTGAGTGTATAATATTAGAAAAAAATTTATCTTGACTTATTTATTTTAGAATATCTGCTTTCTTCTTTCTTTGTTACATTTTAAATATTACATTTTGTACAAACAAAAGAATATATGTAATGTGTAACTTCTTAAGTAAAATCATATAATAAATACCATTAACTATATGCAAATAAGCGGATTTTCAATTTATTTCCTTTTTTGTTCCCCAGGTGATCTTTTGCATTTGGCGTGCTTTTCTGAACTTCTTTTCCTCTTGTGTTTTGTAGGTACTGATGCTACTTTTGTTTTGTTTTGTTGTAGGTCTATTTTTAGTTATGTAGTTTGGGTTCATTGGGCTTCTTCATTTGAGTCTTACTGTCTTCCAACAGTTCTGTAAAATTTTCAGCTATTATCTTTTTAACAATATTGCCTCTTCCCCATTTCTTACTATGTCCCTCTGGAATCTAATTAGACTTATGTTTGCTTTCTTTCTCAGTCCTCATATCTCTTAACCTCATTTTAATCATCTTCTTTCATTTTCTATCTCAGATACATTCTGAATGATCTCATTGTACTTATTCCATTTCACTGATTTTCTCTTTATCTGTTAACCTGTCCAGTGAGTTTTTTACTTCAGCAGTTAAATCTGTTATTTCTATAATTTCCATTTTTCTTTAAAATGTGTTCTTTGCTGATACTTTCTCATTGTTTGCTTCTCTTCATCATTTCATACTTTTGTAACATTTTGTATACAGGTGTTTTATGTTCCATATTCAAATATCCTCAGTGCTTAAAGGTCTACATTACTTGTTTGTTGATTTTTCTGAGGCTCACTCAGTTTCTTGCTTTCCACAGTGCTTGCCGATTTTTTGTTACAGGACCCATACACAGACCTTAATTTGTGGCTGTTACTTGACAATGAATTGGATAAATTTTTGGAGAGAAATTTTTATTCTGCTTTTTGCTAGAGGGATATGCCTCAGCAAGAAAACCAAAGTCTCATCCAACTCTCTTCTTTGTTATCCACAGTTCAAGAATTCCAATTATATTCTTCTTCATGGAAAATGCACCTACTTTCTTAATGTTCCCTTTTCAAGAGGCAACTTGTTTCAGATCTTTCAGTAATTAATTTGGTGTTTACTTCCATATTTTTAAACGAGCTTTTCTTTCTCTTTGTTCATTTTAGAGTATTATTTATTGATGTCCTGTGGAAATAGTAATTGGCCAGCTTTCACCCTTTCCAACTCCCACTACACATTTGTCTTACACACCCGTACTCCCACTATTGTTATATCCTGTTTCATTAATCAATTCATTTATTTTTTCAGAATTTACATAGTCCTGTCTATAAATATTATTCATGGTACAGTCATGTTGTATCCTATGATTAGTTATGTTTTCTTTTATAACATTGGTTTTTCCTGTATTTAAGAATTGTTCATTGTTGTCACTAACTTTTCCCTGTACCTGTCCCTAATTCACAGCTGTCCTCCTGGCGGTTCCCAGCACTCTTCTCCTGTATTGGATCCTTTGTCTTCTGGATTCCAGTGCCTTCCTTTTTGTAATTCCTTCTTTTTCTCTACTGTTAATTAATCATCTGTTGTTTGTGGTGTCTTTAATTTTTATGTGATATTAATTATGAAACAAATTATACTACAGTGGGCTCATGTGACAGGAAGGAATTTATAGTGATTTAAATCTAATTGTAATTTCGTTTATATGGATTTTAGAAAAGTATTTTAACCTTTAAGGTTTAACTATATATTCTTGAATTTAAATAAATTTTTAAAGCCCTTTGTTTAAGTGTGTTCAACTCATTTTTTTGCAATAAAACTTTTTTAATAAAGGATTTTTCATATTTGGGGGCAAATTCTGTTTCTCACATAAAAACATTTTTGTACCGAAAAAGCTATAAAACAACATTATTCAAACTAACTCTTGCACACTGTAATACTGTATTTTTTAGTTTTGGGAGATGATTGATGTATTAGAGCTGCTGGAAATGTTTGAAAACTGCATATAATTTTGGGGGAGTCTTATCTTATTTCTTTTAATATAATATAGTATTTTAAAGCCTTTATTCTAGTGGCATTTGAGAAATAGAAGAATTTATTTAGGTCCATATGAGGAATTTGTACTCTATTACAGGAAAAAATATGTATTAAATCGTATTTTCCCATTGACTTGAATTTTGACTCCCACTTCGTAATCATCTTGTGTTTAGCTTCTCTCTGTCATTCCTTCCTGTGTGTGTTTGAGTGAATCATTGTTTACCAGTACTTGCATTAGTACATGGAAGGTGGTATTGCATCTGTTCTCTCAGCATGCTGCCTAGGGATCTGATTCTGGGTCTGTGGGAGAAGCAGTGCTATAAAATGGAACCAGGAGTCTACATGAAAAATTTTGCTTTTGAAAATTCTGTGAAAAGCCTTGAAAAACAGAAATTTCTCTTTCTCTTGCTTCCCCTTCTCTATCTTTCTATCTCCATCTCGGTGTGATTCACTTTTCTTAGGACTTGGTATTAACACTACTTTTATTTATACTAATTGTTCCAGTTGTTTAAATAATTTGCAAGATTAAAGAACAAATGGGCTTTTTTTTTTTATAGCTATCCTGAGAACCTATCTATTATTTATTGTGACTTTTTTTCAGCTCCTACCCTATGGCAAGTACTTTTCTAGATGCTGGAGATAGAGTTCAGAGCAAAACTGACAGATACTCCTTCCTTCATATTCTGAGTTTCCTAGTGGAGCTAGTAATACTTTTATTGAAAAATATTGATAGAAATGCAGAAACTTATGAATGTAAGTAACCTGCATGTAAATTAAGAATGGGATATCCTGCTTTAGTTGAGTCAACGTGAGCTATATCAAAGGGACAAAAATATTTTAGCTAGTAGGATGAAATTGCAACTTATTACACTTCAGCTTGTGTTTTATATCCGAATGTTAGCCTGCATTTCATCTAGGTAGCTACCTCTCTTTGTTTCTGAACAATTAAAGCTGTAATTAACAATGATTTATTGAGTCGTTATAATAATGCTTCCTTTCACATCATGAATTAGTCCTGTAATATAAACAAAAGGAGATAATATTCCATTGTCATGGTCGTTTTTTGAAATTATTTGCCTAGAAATTAAGCTTAGTATTTTTTAGACAGATTCACTTTTAATGAGATATAATTCACATTCCATAAAATTGATTATTTTAAAGTGCATAATTTAGTGGTTTGTATCCATTTTCAAAGTTGTGCAACAAACACCATTTTCTAATTCCAGAATATTTCATCACTCCCAAAAGAACCACATATCTAACCACACAGCAGCTATTTCCCATTCTACTCTCTCCCTGGGCCCTGGCATCCACTCTTCGATGATTTTGTCTGTTCCAGCCATTTTGTATAAGTGGAATTATATAATATGTGGTTATCTGCGACTGGCTTCTTTCATTAGCATGCCTTCAAGGCTTATCCATGTTTCAGCATGTGTCAGTACTTCATTCCTTTTTATGGATAATTTTCCACTGCATGTCTGTATCACATTTTGTTCAACAATTTGTGAACATTGATATACCTACTTTTTAGCTACTGTGAGTAATGCTGCTTTGAAAATTTGTGTACAAGGTTTTGTGTGGACATACGATTTAAATTCTGTTGGTATATACATAGGAATAGAATTATTGGGGCATATCGTAATTGTATGTTTCACTTCTTGAGGAAATGCCACACTGTTTTCCAGAGCATTTGTACCATTTCACATTCCCACGGGCACTGTATGAGGGTTTGAGTTTCTTTCCATCTTTGTCAACACTTGTTATTGTTTGTCTTTCATTGTAGCTATACTAATTGATTTGAAGTGATAATTAAGCTTATTTTTTATGAGGATTAATAACAATTTAAAATCTTTTTTTTTAGGTGCTGTTCTTCTTTGTAGTATACAAGGACTAGCAGTTAATATTGACCCAATCTTATATACTTGGCTCACTTATCAACCTCAGAAACGAGCCAGTAGACATACACAGCAGGTGAGAAATATATATAATTTACTCCTACTGAATAAATCTTTTTCTCAATTTATTAGAGTTATGTATTTCCTCTATTTTATTTATGGATATATCAGAATTCCTCTGTCCCCCACTCCACCCCTTTTAGGCAATTCCATTCCTTAATTTCTGTACAGGAAATTACAGCTCAAAGTACAATTTCATTAACTATTAAAGTAGATTTCTGTACAATTAGTTGTAGATACATTAGGGAGACTATCTTAGGTAATCCTATTTTACTGGCCCGTTTTCTCTCATAGTGCCTTGATGTTTGTTCTCAGAGTATCTGCTGTATAAGAATGGCTTAGTAAATGTTAGCTTTCATTTTCATTATCTCTGTATTTCTTCTTTATCCTTAGGCTTATTCAGCAAATATGCATTAAGTGCCTAACCCTGGAATTGAGATGACTGGTGCAAAAGAGTTGGGATATGTGTTTATTTAAAAGAGTATAAATTACAAAGTAAAAAGTAGCTAATTGTAGTTTCTAGAATACTTAAGTATAATTCTCTGTGTCATGATACTAAAATGTAGTTCTAACAGATGAATTTAACATTCCCTTTAAAAGATAAAGAAACTGATGCTTATTGATGTTTACTTACCTGTTGTCACACCTCTAATAAATGGCAGAACTAAGAATTTTTTAGGCCAAATTTATGCTACATTGAATTGCATTTTCACACTGACTTAATTGCAATTTTGTAATCTACTTGAAATATCTTGGAATATTTTTTTCTGAATTAACTTAAAGGTGGCTGATAAAAAACACAGTTTTTTAATCACATAAGAATATTAAAGTTAACTAGAAAGTACAACTCATGTCTCAAGGAGCATCTTTTAAAGGTTTTTTCATTTTGTTCTAATTGCATTTGAAACTTCTGCCATCTCTCCCCTATTTCATTCTTCCTTTTATCAAATAGTTACAGAATATGAGGCAGTATGCTAGATACTAGGGTTACAGAAATAAAACTTATTGAGAATATTCCTCTCAACGTATTTAGTGTATTTGACAATATGCAGGAGTAAAGTTATGCTCTTCTTAGAAATTACAACATTAGATGTATGTACAGGATTATGTGTAAACAAAATAATGTCATTCTGATGAGCGGATGAGGATGTTAAAAGGAGGAATTTATAATTGAGCTGAGTATCATAGGAGTAGAAAAGACACGGCGTTGTTGTAGATCAAATTATGTGAGCATTGGCCAAGAAGATGCAGTAACATGGTAAGAAAAGGATGTTCAGTGTTTCTAGACTAAAGCCAAATATTCTTAAAGAGAATGGTAGAAGTCTAAAACCAATCCATAAAAAATTTTATTTGTAATTCCAATTGTTTGAGACTTTATCCTGAAGCATAAAGAAGTATAGGAAACTGATATAGATTTGTATTTTAGAAAGTTTACTGTAACAATGTAGAATATAGTGATGGAAAAGTAAAAATAATGGCAAGGACCATTTGAGAAAGATTTTGGCTGTAGATATTTTTTAAATTGAGAAATAATTGACATATAATTATATTTATATTTTCAGGTGTACACTGATTTGTTATATGTATATTACAAAATGTTCACCACAATAAGTCTAACATAGATCACTGCACATAATTACAAATATTCTTTTCCTCTGGTGATGAGAACTTTTAAGCTCTACTCTGTTAGCAACATTCAATATTTGAATACAGTAATAATACAATATTATTAACTGTAATCACCATACTTTACTTTATATCCCATGACTTACTTGTTTATAACCTTTTATATATTTAATATTTGTATTAATTTTTATACTATGTATTTGATAATTTTATAAGATTGTACCTTTTGACCACCTTCATCCAGTCCACCCCCATCTTCTGAGTTCAGTTTTTGTTGTTATTGTTCCACATAGATAAGCTAATATGTCATTTTTCTTTCTCTGTCTTATTTCACTTAACATAATGCCTTGAAGGTTTATCCAGGTTGTCACAAATAGCAGGATTTCCTTTTTTATGGCTTAATAATATTCCACTGTGCTATTAATTCTTCACTGGTTATTTTATAAGTGATGCAGTTATCTCCAGTGCACCACAGATATTTCTGAAAATCAATAGTATTCTAGCAGCTTAAGTGATTTAGACATTCATATATTAGAACATCTATATATATTTTTCCAAAACAAATGTCATGTATATATGTATGTTTGTATATACATTTCAACAACCCTTAAAATATATATGTATATGCATATATATATATGTTATGTGTATATATGTATGTATATTTTTATATATGTATGTGTATTTTAAGGGTTGTTTTGGAAGAATATGCATATGTGCTGTAATATTGCACTATCCTTGGGAAATTAGTTATTTCGTAAATATAATTTGAGACATCTAAATTAAGACCTATTGTGTATATGTATTTTAAAGATTGTTCTGATATACACATATGCATGTATGCATATTTTAAGGGTTGTTTTGGAAAAATATACATTGATGCTCTCATATTGCATCTATCTATACAGTGTGTGTGAGTGTAAGTAAATACAGGTGTGAGAAATTAATTTGATGGATTGTGTCAGATCACAATTGTAATTGATTCTGGGAGGAATGGGTATTGATTAGCAGTCAGGTTTTAGCTTTATCTTTAATGTTTATCTCCTTTTAGAAAAGGAAGCAAATATGAAAAATTGTTAATAGCCAGTAATTATTGGAAATAATAGGATTATGGTTGTCATTTTATTCTTTATAATTTCCTCTATTTTTACATTTATTAAATTAACAAATTAAAGGAAGGAAAATTTTATATGAAGAGGGACAAAGGCTTAGGTATTTAGGGGTGATGAGATACTGATTGGACAAGGATGGGACAGATCTAGAGCAAGGGTACAACTATAATTTGAGGGAATATCCATTATCAGAAGGTAGAAAAATTTAGAGCAATGGGAGGTTTCCTAAACTAAATAATGCTTGATATTTTTGACTTGGGTAGCTATTATTTACAGAAAAGTGGAGGGATCACTATTCTTCCTTATCCAGTATCTCTTCATGCCTGATATGTAGCACCTATATTAGCAATCATTCAGCAAATATTTATGGAGTTTCTGTTGGATTTGTAGGTATTGCTGTACTGCTGTGTTGAAGGCATACAAGAGACTTGCTCTCTTTGTTAGAAAGCGTTTTTGTTTGACTTTTTAAGGTATTTCTACCCATGTGAGAATGCATCCAGGGTTTCAGCCATCAAAAGAAAAATTTTCTTTGTTGTTAGGCAATACTAATACCATGGCCTTCATTGATCTCGTTTTTCAGCTATTGTGCTAGAATTCAGTATCATACTATGCAGCACACAATTTTCCTCTGATTATTTATTAATTTTGATTCTGAACTTCGTTGTAATTTCTTAGGCTGCTTGGTCACATTCCAGATGTATAAATGATGGCCCAAAATTTTAAGGGATTATGGAGTCACTAAATATTAGAGGATAAAGGAGTGCTTCAGTATACATCTTCACCCCCTTATTTTATAGATGAGGAATTTTAAATGAATGAAAACTTACAATATGCCAAGCATTTTTTACCTAGGTCTTAAATACTATTCCCTGTTTAGATTTGTCTAAATACCATCAGTTTTACTAACTACTTAATATGAAGGCAGATATTCTATATTGTGATGTTTGCAATATATTTAAGGTATTCATTTTCTCACTATCATCTTTCTTGTTTTTTTACTCAGCCTAAGTAGCAACTTGTAAAATAATTTGCCTTTCCCTATCTCATAACTTGATTGATTATATTACTTAGTTTTATAATGTACATGTTCACATTGAGATATTTATTTACAATCTAAGTAATATTAAATAAGTATTTTAAGTTGGGTGAGGCTTAAAGTTGGCTCTGTAAAAGTGTGGCTGTGGTGGTGTTGAGGGCAACATTAGACTTCACTACAGCCTAATCAGCTCCTCCAGATTCATCATCTTATGTAGCTGTATTACCATTGTCACCTGTTGTTTCCCAAATTGCAATTTCCTTCTCAGTTTGTGGCTAAAACCAAAATTTGATGATTGTTTTCCACCCAATTCAACATTGATCTTTGATCCTGCAGCAAATTTAAAAATACCTTTTTTTTACCAAAAATCTGACAAGATTGTATGGGTGTCATCGACAGTAACATCAGACTTTATGTCAGTGAATAAAGATGAAAACAGCTGTTTTATTGTCCAACTCAGCACTCATGCATTCAATACAGGATCATAATGTTTTCCAGCTTTCTTTAACTATCGATATTTTTCTATGCTTTCTACATATGTTGTGGGTATCCCTTTGTCTGACAAAATGTAGAGATTTTCAGTAATTCCTAAAAAGATTGGTCTGTCCATATTAACAAGTAAATAGTCAGGTTGTAGAAATATATCCTTAAAAATACAATTGTATGAGGATATTTTCTTTCTAGTAATAATTTTCGTTGTTTTATTTTTGATTTGCTATCACCATGTTGTCTTTATACTTCTGACTAAAATTTGAATTTTAATTATTTCTAGGCTCTTGGTTTTCACAAAGAATTGTAATTTCAAATTTAAATTAAGTGTCCCGGTGTGTGTTGTTGGAGAGACAGACAGAAACAAAAAGGGAGGGAAGAAATGAGGGAGAGATTGATTGACAGATTTAAAATAATAAAGCCTTAATCCTAATTTATGAAGAACTTTTGTCAGTGATGCCATGTTTAACATTCACTGCTTAAGAAACAGTAAATAAGTCAGTTTTTGATTTGACTTTCACCAGCAGCCTGTGGTAGCTGTTCCTCTTGTTATGCCAGTTTGCAGAAGGAAAGAAGATGAGGTGTCTGTTGGAAGTGCGCCCTTGGCAAAGCAACAATCATATCAGGCCTCTGAATATGCCAGCAGCCCTATAAAAACAAAAACAATAACAGGTATGTGTCAAGAACTCTATAAAGGGTCTGTGATTTTGCCTTGCCTCCAAGCTAACAAGTTGTCAAGTTATTCAGATCACTATTTCATGAATGCTTGAAACTTCTAGAATGGAGACAAATGACTTCATTATAACGGTGTAGGCAGTAAGCAGAATATTAGCATTTTCTTGTGTCCCTGTCCTAAGCCTCAATCTCACAAGATGGCACAAAGAAGACCAGGTGATACCCATATACAGTGGATTATGCTTCAGGAGAGGAAACCTCATTGTAGAGAACCTGAACCTTTTATAATGAGTAGTGAGTATGCCTGCAGTTTTCTCTAGAGGGGGACATGCTGTGTGTACCTTTCAAGACTTTAAGCAAACTTGCCCTTTACCCAGAATGAGGACAATATCTCTCTTTTGAGTTTGTACACTCTACAGATATCCTTGAAAACACAATTGGGAACAAAGGCTTCTATTTGTAAGACATGTAAAGCACAAGAGACCCAGGAAGAATTGTCTCCCAGTAGTATGTTCCTTCTTAAAGTGAATTCTTGCAAACCATAATACCTATCAATCTTTCTTCCTCCCTCCTCTCACTTTCTTAACTAGATCATCTATGCAAATAGGAAACATAAATATTCTTCCATAAAACAATTCTTTCCTTTTGTGTAATAAAAAAATGCTCTTTATCATTGTATTTTAAGTGGTATTTTTCCCTTTATCTTTGAATGTTTGTGATGAAGGGTCACCTGTCTTCAGGTGATTTTATATTTTTCTTTAATGTTCAGCTTTATTTCATATAATTCATATTCCCCCCCCCCCATGTTGAAAAAGATTTTATGTTTTTAATGAATCAAAAACTTACTGAATGTAATGGACAGGACTCTATTGTAAATGATATTAAAGGTAGAATTATTAGTGAGACATCTCTGCCCTTGAGGAATTTAAAATATGTTCATATACAAAAGAAAGTTCAAAGTAACATTGAAGGAAAATTAGTATTTCTTTACCATATTTAACAACAATAATAAAAATGCTAATGTACATTTTTATGGCATTTTAGACATAACTATTACTAGTCTTTGCTCTATTATTTTTCTTAAAATATGATGTTATATATATGTAATCATTAGACTCCTGCCTGTCAGTATCCATAAGCCTTTTACTTTGTTGACTTTTTTCATCAATTGACAAAAATACCTTTACATATTTTTTAAATTTTTATTTATTTTTTTACTAAAGTATCATTGATATATAATCTTATGTTGGTTTCAAATATACAGCACAGTAGTTCAACAGTTACCTATATTATTAAATCCTTCCACCCTCTAGTATGGTCTAGTAACATAGTAAGATGTTACGGAATCATTAACTGTATTCTCCATGCTACTACCATCCCCATGACCACCTTCTATTGTGATTATGAATTATTGTGCCTATGCATACATTTTGTATTGTAGGAAGATGATCTGTCAATGAGTGTTGAGTTTTTAATGTAAAATAAGTATTATTTCCTTTATAAACCATGCTAAGTTTTAGACTTTAGATTTCTTGAACTGGTAATTTACATAAAGGTTTTTAAACATCATCTCTTAGTAAAATAAAACAAATGTCCACTATAGTATCAGTTGATAAAAATAAATTTAATCTTGTATGAATATTTGCCACATATTCTGATCTCCTGTTTTATTGTTTAATCCTGTTCCTTAAATCACATTTGGTGATTGATTTACAATAATTAGGAGTAATGATGCAGAAAATGCCTATGTTTTAAATGAAATTACATAACAGAACTATACAGAAAATATGTTCATAGATTTTAGGATGCATTTGTTATGCATGGAGAAATTTTATATATAAATTCACCTGTTCTTTAAGTTACATACCATCTCACAAATGATATCAGTTAATATCTAAGATTTATTTTGATTTCTTATACTTTACCATTTTTATAAGAAATTTAATTTTAGATTGAGTAAATCAGTTTGAAAACATAATTTGCCGTACTTTTTACTTATAGGATATGAAGTTACATACAAACAATACCTTGTTCTTATTTCAAATTACAGATGTGAACTATAGATCTTTGCTTTTTAAGTTGTGGGTATTTGCTTTTTCTGTCTTTAATGTTTCCCAATCTCTAGAACCCTTAGGTTAGATATCCAATTGGTATCATTACAGGTAAGGACATCATTATTTCACCAAATATAGATTTATACTCAACCTAGCTTAACAGTTAACATTCTCAGTTAATGACCATACCTGACTTGTTTTGGGAGTGTGAGCATTTATAGAAGGTAAAAAAACTTGCGTATAACATTTATTCTTTATGATTTACATGTCTTCCTCCTTAGATGTACCTCCATTTTTATTTTTTACTTGGTAGTAGTACTCTGTTTTCTTGAGAATGCTCTGTGCTATTTTCTTTACTTAGAATTAAGTTTCAAAAAATTAATTATTTTTAATTAGAGTTTGCAGTTCCTATTTTGATTTTAATTTAAGAAGTGTTTTATGAGTCATTTGAATTTGTACCTACTTTTAAAGGTAGTTATCACTGTTTTATTATTTACATTGTACTATAAACTGTAATGAATTTGATAAAGTGCTTTTCTGTTTTTGTTTTACCATTTTAACTTTTTTAAGCATGCAGTTTAGTAGTGTTATGTACATTTACATTGTTGTGAAATGCACAGTTTACTTTTTAACTGAATTTTACAGTAGAGAAATAATAAATGCCTAAATTTTTGTTAAAATAATTTTTTTATTTTTACATTCTCAACTTAAAGCCCAATGTTGGTCTTAAGTTCATTCCCAACAAGTTATGTAATATTTTTGGCACATGAATACCAAGGCTTGGTGATATTGCACTGGGCTTGATTTTGCTTTTTAATTATTCAACAAGAAGCAGACATCTTCCTCTCCCAGTCTCAATTAACCAATGTTAAGTAGCTGGCTGTAGGGGAAACATGTGCTTGATGGCTGGAAACGTGTTGACAGCCGAACAGCACTGTTTCAGTGGTACATAGGCACATAAGGCAGGCCAAGCCAGAATAAAAACATGTTTCACATGAAGATAATATATTATCACAAAATTCTAAATAATCTTCTAGACAATCTGTTTATCCTTCAAAACAAGGAAACCTTTAAAAGCTATGATGACATCTGTTTACACTGTTTTGGGAATGTTACGAAAATTAATTTGGAACTCGACGAAAATGTCTGCAATGGAAATGAAAACTTTAGAAAAGGAGGATACTAAATAAATGGTAGATAATTCTTTAAAAACACTAGCCATTTTTTCTTACACTTATATATTCTCAAGTCTAAGGCATTATAGTGAGTACACAGTTAAAATAATAGAAGGTTTTTAATTTGACTCCTCAAATGCTACTGAGATAATAATAAATTAAGTGAAAATTAATGATATAAATTTCAGTAGATAATATTAAAAATTGTAAGTTTAAAACTTTAGCTTCTAACCATGATGGACTAGATTTATATTCCGACTATAAATAACTAATAAATTGGTCAAAATATGTGGAAGAAAAATAAGTTTAGCCCTAGCATCACCCTGGCTTTCTGCCTGAAGGCATATTCCAGGCTACAGAGCATGATGGGTTATATGAAGCTGAGCTCCACTCTCTTGCTGAGTTGAAGTTTGGGGAGGTAGACGTATTGAAGTATAACGAAGCAGAGATGACTAGAAATAATGGGATAAAGTTCTAGGGAGAAAAAGCTGTGCAATAAAAGAGCTCCAGAAATCAGCAGTAGAGTTCTCTTTGAGTATTTGCTGAATAGTAAGATGTGCGTACACAGGATGAGACTCCACAAAGTTTGGCAAAGGATGACCAAGGAGCTGTGACCTGAATGATTCCCAGGGCTCACACAGGGCTGGACGACATATTCACGCTCCTATTATCCATAGTATACAATTTCCATTGATCATTCAGGACATTCAGTAGACACCCCAGAAAGGCCGTGCCTCAGTAGTGGAGCTAAACTATCCATAAAGTAAAGGCTATCCACCTTAAAAAGCTTAAAAAAGAGCCTTTGAAGGAACTAAAACAGTAAGTTAACTGCTGACAAAATGAAGGCCATCAGTGTTAAGAGGAATACAGTAAGATCCAGACATGTCAACAACTTAAAAATCACATGTCAAGCATTCAGTCAAAAACTAAGAGATGCAAGGAAACAGGAAACTTTGACCCGGAGAAAAACTAGGTAATAGAAATAAACTGAGAAATGCCATAGATGATGAAATTAACATGTATATTAAATACTTCTGTATTAAAACAGGTATTATAACTATATGTTCAGGTATTAAAGGAAAGGAAAGATGAATACATTTTGAAGAGAAATGAAAGATATAGAAAGAACCAAGCCTAACTCTAGAGATGAAAAATATAATATCTGAAATGAGAAACTCACTGAGTGGAATTAGCAGTAGAGCAGACATTGCAGAAGTCAATAAACTTGACTCAGTGATAGAAACATGCCAAAATGAATTACAAAAAAAACAAAGGGGAAAAATTATAGAGTTTTATTGAACTATGGAATGATAATTAGAGTAGTCAGGGTAGGGTAGGCCTCACTAAAAGTTTGTATTTGACCAGATAATTGAGGCAGATGAGGGAGTGAGACTTGTGGATATCTTAAGAAAAAACATATAAGATTATATATATAACTATAAATGAGTTATCTAATAGAGCCCTTTTACTTTATATTAAAGGAGATTGAATCATAAAGAGGCCAAGCAACTTATCCAAAGTTAATGAGACTTGTTTTTAATGAAAACTCCAGATTATAGTAGTCATTCTGTGATTATTAGTTGCCTTCTTTCATTCCTTACTGTCATAACCAGGTCTAAAAACCAGGTCTCTGCAACTGCTATCCTCTCTCTAATATGTAATGTATAACCAACCAACTTCAGAGTGGATTTTTTTTCTTTGTCAAAGAATCACTCTACATTTTCAGCCCAGTCTCATAGGACTAAGATAGTAAAGAATTTTGCATCAGAGCTACCAACATGCATATACTGGGAAACACCTAACCTTTGTGATGATATGGAAGGTTCTGCCTCTCTTTAATTGGTAGATTTAATACCTTCAATTGAATAACTTTAATTAGTAGATTAATAACTTCAATGGTGCAGTTAAGTTCCTGTATGAGACTGAAAAGTGAAACACTATTGGCATATATTTTCTTCCCTGATATATCCTCATATATATCCCAGGGTCATTGATGCTTCTAGCAAAATAACAAATTGATGATGTTTCAGATGTTCCATTTTTTGTCAGTCATATGGAAATTCTATCTTACTTAGTTTTCAAAGAGAATTAAATAGGGATAATTCTGAAATTTAGAATAGCACAGATAATACATTACAGATACTGAAGGGTTTCAGAATCTTTCTTTTGACAATGAACTTAGGTTATTATGTAGGATATTTCTAATCACATTTTTTTCTGAACTAATTGCAAAATAACATTATTTTTATATTAAACAGGAGCTTAATAATATAGCTATGATATTTAAGATTGAGTTAAATTTGGCTGAAAATATCAAAAAATTTGGCTGAGAATACATGTGCAACTCTTGGGGGAAAATATGTTCCCAGCCCGGGGCAAATAGCCTTTGAAACTGAAATCAGGCAAAGGGAGAAATAAAGTGGGAAGGAACCCATTTATTGCCTACAAGCAGTGGTCTACTTCTTCTTGTCTGTGCCTCTCATGACCCGGCTGCTAAAAATACCAGACCAAACTTCTACAGTCCCAGTGTGCACTTGCTCCCACACCTTTTGTAATCACCTATTGATACGGAAATGCACTGGGGCCAGGCGAGAGATTCTGGAAATACTACAATTTTACCTACAACATGATCTCTCAGGGAGACCATACACAGCAAGGTGAGAAGAAAGCCCAAAATTAAATTTGGAGCTGTGTTTTCATTAAGGAGTGAGGACTAGGAGCCCCTGGAGAAGATTGAGAAGCATCATTTCTGAGAATCAGGCAACAAAGGAACATACATATATATATATACATATAAAACACAATTGAAGGGAGTTTCCAGATAAGTGAGTAATTAGTTACGTGCTGTAGAGTTATCAAGAACAACGAGGCCAAGAAATGTCAGTTGGCTGGAGGAGCTTTAGTGTTTTGGAAATGAATGGGAATTGAGCAAATTTATTGAGAAATGAATGCAGAGAAAACCTATGTTAACCATTCTTTCAAGAAATTTTGACTATCCAGACACTATTATGTCTATAGCTATAGAGAGGTAAAGAGGAGAGAAGAAAAAATTGGGGATACAGTAAAGTTGGGAGTAATTTCTAAAGAGAGACCAGAGATGAAGAATATACAATCTTATAAACAGATGTAGGATTTAACAGAATTGCTGCTTCTTTGAGCCAGAAATAAAAAGGTAAGAGTATGTTAATTTAGTTAATTTTCTCCCCACAAACAAGTATTTATATAAGATACATATTGTCTTCCTTGCATTGTTTCAGAGAATGTAAGAGATTGGGAAATGTGTAATTTTTTCACAAGACAAGCCTCTTGTTTTTCACATACAAGGGTATGTTCCTTCTAAGAAAACAAGACATGACATTACACCTTATATTCAGTTTTTAAAAATATATAGTTTAATATGTTATTCCAAGTTTGAAATTCTTTCAGATCTTTATAAAAAAAATCATTCTATCCGCAGGCAGTATAACTTGTAGGATGGTTATAAGTAGGGAGATAATTTTTGCTAGTAATAGTTGCTCCTAAAGGCACTGGTGTATTTTGATTCTAATTTTTAAGAGTTGTAGATTATAAGTTAAATGGGTCCCACCAACATAGTTATTCATATAAAAATATGTAAGCCATCCTTAATTTGATTATGTTTGAATGATGAATGTTGAGAAGACATGTTCCTAATTACAGTGTGGAATTAATATTAATGTAGAAGAAATAAGCTTTTTGTGGATTTGCATAAGAAGTTGCTCTCTTTAGTCATGTATTTTAGCATATAATTCCATTCTTTTGTGATTAGATATTTAATTTCATTGGAAAATATTAAAGTATGAGAGTAGACAGTAATGCATAATACGTGATTGATTTATTCTCTTAGGAACAAAATGCTTAGAAAATATTTTCCCCTTTGGGAATATAAAAAGGTTCAAAATAAAATGAAGTATATCTAATGAAGTACATCTTAGAAAAGACTTGAAAATATCATTCAGAAAGTAATCAGAGAACTTAATGAAAATATAAATACACTAAATTGCTTTTTCCCTTTTGTACTTTGTAATAAAAATTATTTTTATCTCTAAACCTTAATTTATAGGAAAAAGTATTAGCAGTCTGCAGAGCTTAAAAATGGTACTTAGTATTCAAATTATAAGTTGCTTCTACACTGTTTTGGGCAATGTGCATAATTTACAATCATAAAACATTCTAAGCTTAACTTCCTAATTTAAGGAAGTTAAGATTTCAAAATGTGCCAGATGATCATTCGATGTATCAGTCCAGTCTTAATGGTTGTAGTAGTAGATCAGTTGGTTTTTTTAAGCACTGCATTTGTTTTATGAAATATTCCTTGATCGTTTGATGAGCATCTTCTGCAGCTGCGTCTGAGCTCGCGCCACATGGTCGCTCGGGCGCGTGCTCAGGTTTCTTGTGATGCTGATGTTCATCTGAAGAGTCCTGAAGGAAAATAAATGTGATGTATAAATTTGGTGTGTCTTTTAGTGTGTCCAATAAAATGTCTTACAGTTAATGTTTGTGGATTAATTCCAAGAATATGTTCTTGAGAATTAGACCAGTTATTATTTCATATTTAATTTCTCTTTCTCTTCCTTGACTCATTTTTTTCTTTTTCTAGGACCACAGAGCATATTTATTTATGTATGGTTTCTTTTATTATATTCAAATCTTCCTCTCACTTTTACTTTGAAAGTAGAATATAGTCTCCACTGAATTTAGTCAGAGGAGATGGCTTTAGAAGGCAAATTATTTTAATTTTGAGACATTACCTTTAAATTCTATATTCTATTATAGTTATTTACTTTGATTTACTGTTGTCACTGTCTCACTCCTTTCCCATTTCATCGTCCTAACCCAAGCCTGGATGAAAGCAAAACAAAGGAGAAAAAACAAACAAAACCGCTGTTTCTGGTTTTCTTGAACACCGTTGAGTTAGGCTCACATTTTGTTAAAACCATTACCAAGTAATAAGAGAGAATGAATTGAAACCAGTGAAGACCGTTTCACCTGAGGGTTTCAGCCCTGTGCAAGTTCACTATGGATTTGTTGAGACCGAAAAATGACAACAGAAAGTTGGGGGTAAAAAGGGGCTCGTAATCAAGCTTTATTCTCAGGCTGGAAGGTCAAGCACTAGAATCATGTTCGCCTCTGCATGCAGCAAGCCCGTCTCAGTCTCTGCTCCCCTAGCTCAGCCTCTGCTCCAGGCACTGCCTCTCCTCTCCTGCTTTCCTCTCACTTACTTTTGTAGGATCTGCTTTTGGCATCCGGGGAACTCTTTATAACAATACCAGCAGTAATGTATTATTTCCAGCAGGTATGGAAACATGCACCTGTGCAGTAGGCTAAGTATTACCTCACTGCACACACACAACAGGTATCAGGTAAGGATCTTGGCCATGGAACTTCGATTTTCCCAAGAGGCACACAAAACTCTATGAAAATAGTTGTTTAGAGTAGTAGCCCTCAAACGTTTTCCTAGTGCATTCCTATTAGTAAAAAATTTTCAGCAAGCATCTGTAGTATATAATTTATTGATTTATGTATTAACTATGTGTATCATATAAAGCATGAAAGATAATTTTATTAAAATTTAAATCTTATCTGATAGAACTTATGATATATCAGTATTTCATTGAGAATAATGTACTTCATTTGTTTTTTTAATTTTTACTTTTATTTGCACATGGGATGACATTTGAAAGGTCTTTGGAGACAGCAAGTTATTTTAATATTTTATTTTTTAGTTGATATACATTCTATATTAATTTCAAGTATACAACACAGTGGTTCAAGTTACCCATATTATTAAATCCCCACCCCCACTAATGCAGCTACTATCTGTCAACATAGAAAGATGTTACAGAATCATTGGCTATATTCTCCATACTGTACTACTATTCCTGTGACAATCTACATTATGATTGAGAATTTTTGTGCCCCTTTATTCCACTCACATTCCTTATCCACCCACCCACTCATGTGCTTCATTTTTAAAAATAAAGTTTAATACTTTGTTCAAATAACTTAAAGGTTTAGTTCTTAATTCAGTTTATTTCAGTGGTTGGTTTTAGTGGCTGACATAATTGAAATGCCACTTCACTGAGATACTTAGATACAAGAGGAAAAAGAGCATCATTGACACTCCCAGGACACTTACTTTTTTTTCAGTCCCATCTGTTTTGCAAAGGTCTTCGTTGACATAATGCTAGTATATTTCTACCTTTTTGTATCAGTAACGTATTGTTCCAAATTAATGGAAAGGGGTCGTTTTTTCCTTTTAAACAAATTAGTGGTTTCTTTAATCCATGTATATGGATGCTTGTTTTTACAAGTACCTTTGACAAGTGTATATCCAAATTGTGAGGACTAATTTAGCTAAAACAGATAACAGAATTTGTAAATCTGATTAACTGTGTATATGTAAATTTAATATGCCACAGTTAACTGAAAATAAGTGAGTGAAGGGCTCTTGCCAGTTTCTTCTTGTTATTGAATCTACTCTTCCTTCAGTACACTTAGCATAGTGTTATATGTGGCCTTATGTCATGGAGAAGAGCATCAAGTCATTCTATTTTACTAAATATTAACAAACTCTGTCTTTCTCATTTTTAGATAGAAGTAAATATGAATAGATATTATTCACATTTGTCCCAGCAGCTCAGTGGCTGGTCTTGTGTTTTGTGTACTACATTTCTGAAGGGCACTGCTATATTGGGATGTTATCTGAAACTTTAGGGTTACCTAGGGAAAGTCTCCTATATAGGGCCCAGGTACGAGGGTGCCAAGGAGCCAGGTTAAAGTGAGAAAAGTATTGGCTAATGTAGTTCAAGAAATTTCTGGGGATAGAGAATAGAGAGGGGAGTAAAAAAATCAATATTATCTCCAGATACACAGACATAGGCATAGAGTCATTGGGGTAATGACCAGTGAATATTATAGTGGGAGGCATGAGAACCATGTAAACTAGGTAGGCAGTGAAGTTGAGTAGTTCTTTAGGAAGTAAACCTGGGAATTGGTGCAGTAAACCCCGTGATGAGCTTAAAACATTTTGGGGCATGTTGTGCAGGCTGTGTAACGACATTGTGAGGGAGGGGCAGGTACAACTAGTAACATTGCCTGGGTTTTCCCTTAACTGATGGGTGATTACTTTGCTGTGGAAGACACATTTCTAAATTAGAAAGTACTCTGATTTCAAGAGACAGAAACTATATTCAAATGATTTTAAAAAGAAAGGGGTATGTTTATTGATTCTATAACCAAAATGGTAAGAAAGCCAACATACATCTTTTCTTTGGAGTGACTTAGAATCAGAAACTCCACACCATCAGGACTCAGTCTTTTCCTGTTGGCTTAACTTTCTCTTACAGAATACAGGTTTCTTAATTTATTGGTATATATGTCTGTGGTACCTCTGGACTCACATACTTAACTCTGTATGATAAAAGAGAAAGAGATCTGGTCTGAGGAGGAGGGTTTTGTTTGGCCTGTCTTGGACTGTGTGCACATCTTGGTCAGTCACTGTTGCCGGTGGGGTGAGGTACTGTGATTGGGCTAGTGGCAGCCCAGGTGAGGTCATATATCCACCTCGATGTTCAGGGCCATGAGGTGTGGAACCAGATAACAGCAGAAACATGGCTCCTGGGGATAATTGGTGAGAATCAGTCAGCAATTCTGATTTATGTCTACTAATTTTTCATTTTACAATTAGTCACAGCAGGTTTAAAACACAAAATGTTGTTTATTACATTCACACCTTTCTATTTTGAGAATAATAAGGTAAATAGGTTATGAAAGTATTGCATGCATGAACTAGGTGGAGGGAAAAACAATCTAGAAAGATACGGAATGCTTAGGACTTCACAACTTTGCAGACTTTACAATAGGCTTTTGTTTTTTAACCTGTAATTTATTCATTTGGGGGAAAGGAATTAGGTGTTTTTGTTGTATACAATTTTGAACAATACAGTTCTGCTTTGCACAATTTTTTAATTTTGCAATTTGTTTCATTATAAAGAATTTTCTTCTAGTTATTCACCAGTCTGAGTTATCATAGCATGATTTAAAATGTCAGTTAATTTTTAAGTTCTTTGAGAAAACATTGTGATGTTAATAAGTACATTGAAAGGTTTTTGAATAGAGTTCTTCTTTGGAAGTAGTTTTTACACGACTGGCAAGAATTCAGAAAAATTCAACCAAATTATTTTATATGCAGTCTTTTTTCCTCTTTTTAGCAGTCAGAACAAGGTTATAGTTTCCAGATGAAATTCTGAATGTCACATAGTGATGACATATATTTTCCTGGTTGGCTCAGCATGAGATGCAATTTTGCATGCCATGTCACGCTGACTTGCAGAATCCAAAAGCCATTATTTCCCAAGGGGCTTTCAGGAGTGATAATATCAAATATAGTTTGTATTTTGATGAAAAGTCTGAGGCATTATTTCAGTTTTAAGTCAAGTTTGCTTAAAGCTTTACATATTATCTAAACTCTAGAAATTAAAAAATACTATTACTATGTAAAGAGCACTTGTTTTTTCAAATTGGTTAAATTTATATGCCAAATAAAGTTGCTAAAAAAAAATGATCAGTGTAAAATATAGATCAAGTTAGGAAGGTATGGTAGAAAAACCAGTAGACTAGAAACCAAAAAGCCTAGGTTTTGATCCTATCCCCACTCCCATGTCAAGCTGACTTCATATACCTGCATTTTCTCCATTTATAAAATGGCAATAAGTATAAGCAACCATGTCTCACACACTTGTGTCTCATTAGAAGACTCAAAAATATGTGATGAGTTCTATAAAATGATAAAAAACAATTCAGATACAAAGTAAAGATCACGTTTTTTGATATGTTTACATTTTAAAAGGAAAGTTACATGTTTCAAGCAAGATGGAGCTTTTTTTTTCTTTTTTCTTTTTATTAAGGTATCATTAATATACAATCTTATGCTCAAGTTTCGCATGAGCAACATTGTGGTTACTACTATTATCGAGTCCCCACCACATACCCCATTACAGTCACTGTCCGTCAGCACAGTAAGATGCCACAGAGTCACTACTTGTCTTCTCTGTGCTATACTGCCTTCCCCGTCCTCCACCCCTACATTATGTGTGTTAATCATAGTGTCCCTTAATCCCCTTCTCCCTCCACCCCCACCTCCCCTTTCGTAACTGCTAGTCCCTTCTTGGAGTCTGCTGCTGTTTTCTTCCTTCAGTTTTTGCTTTGTTCTTATGCTCCACAGATGAGTGAAATCATTTGGTACTTGTCTTTCTCTGCCTGGCTTATTTCACTGAGCATATACCAAGATGAAGCTTATTTTTATGTACTAGCTCATGACCATGCAGTGTAGTTTTATTTTTGTGTTTTTTCTGCTTGATCTTAATCATCTTCGAGTTGCCTTAAAACCTGGTATTTCCATTCATGCCTATATAATATTTACTTCACACTGATGATCTATTTTATGTCTGTCTTCACTGACTTGCTTATTAATAATTTTTTAATGACTTTTTAATTAACAGTGTTTTCCTCCCTCCCTCCCTTCCTTCCTTCCTTTCTTCTTCTTCTTCTTTTTTTTTTTTTCCTCAAGGTGTCATATATCTAGCTGCCTACATCTCTGTTAGGTATCTTCAGGCAACTCAAGCCTAACATGTGAAATCTATGTGACAACATACCTTCCCCCTCACTCCCCACCACTGACTGTATTGCTCAAGTCTGAAACCTTAGGATTCATACTTACTGTCTCCTTTTCTTGTCCATTCAGTGTTTGTAGGCAGCATCTCTAGTCAGAGTCATATAATTTCTTATACAGAGTAATGTAATAACTGGTCCTAACCAGTCTCAGTTATGTCATTTCCAAATTATCTCATCATCTGATCTCAGTTACCCTAATCCATTATCCAGATGACAGCAAGAATCATCTCATTAAAAATCTAAATTGGATCATTTTATTCCCTGTTTAAAACACTTTAGTGACTTCTTTTTGCACTTAAGATAAAATCCAAACTCCTTACCATTCCCTACAAAGTTTGACCTAACTTAGCCTCTGTCAAGTCTTTCCATTGTTTTGTCATTTTTCCTTACACTGATCCTCTTTCATTTCTTCAAACCTGCCATGCTTTTTCATGCCTGGGATCTTTTGCATATGCTGCTTCCACTGTTTCCATTACTCTTTTCATACTATGTACTTTTCATACTCCAAGTCTTAGTTTAAATGTTATCCATTCCGTAAAGAAACCTTCCCTATTCAGTCTTTCTAAAATAGGTCTGTGCCACACTTAGCAGATTCCTTACCTTAGCACCTGTTTTCTGTCATCAGAACACCTATTAAGTTTTCCATTCTTTTTTTTAAAATGTCTCTTTGTCTAGAATATATGTCAAGGCCCATATCTGACTTCCTTGTTTTTAATTGAGATAGAGGGACATACAACATTATATGTGTTTCAGGTATGCAACATAATGATTTGATATTTGATAAATTGTGAAATCACCACAGTAAATCTAGTTAATAACCATCACCATGCATATTACCAAAAATATTTTTTCCTGTTATGAGAACTTTTAAGATTTACTCTTTTAGCAATTTCCAAATATGCACTGTAGTATTATTAACTGTAGTTACCGTATTATATATTACACACCCTAACTTATTTTATAACTGGAAGTTTGTACTTTTAGAACCCCTTAACCCGTCTATCCTGATGCACCTCCCTCCTCTGGCAACACCAACCTGTTCTCTATAGGCTTGTTTCTTTTTTTTCTGTTATTGTTTTCTTTTGCTTTTAGATTCTACATGTAAGTGAGATTATATGTTGTTTGTCTTTCTGACTTATTTCACTTACATAATGCCCTCTGTGTCCATCCACAAGATTTCCTTCTTTTTTTTAATGACTGAAAAATATTCCATGGTGCCTCTGTGTGTGTATGTGTACATGTTTGTTTACATATATATATATGTATCACATTTTCTTTATCCATCAGTGGAAACAACACTCAGATTGTTTCTCTGTCTTGGTTATTGTAAGTAGTGCTGCAGTGAACATGGGGATGCAGATGACAAGTATTCTATTGTCTTTAGATAGACAGAAGTGGAATTCCTGGATCATATGGTAGCTCTATTTTTAATTTTTTGAGGAACGTCCATACTGTTTTCATAGTGGCTGTACCAGTTTATGATCTTCCCAAGAGTGCACAAAAGTTCCCTTTCCTGTACATCCTTACCAACACTTGATATCTCGTCTCTTTTATGCCATTCTGACAGGTGTGAGGTGCTATGTCACTGTGGATTTGATTTTCATTTTCTAATGATTATTGACGTTGAGCTTCTTTTTGTGTGTCTATTGGCCATCTGTATGCCTTTTTTAGAAAAATGTCTACTCAGTTCCTCTGTCTATTTTTAATCAGATTGTGTAACTTTTCTATTAACATATATGAATTCTTTTATATATTTTGGATATTAACCCCTTATCAGATATATGACTTGCAAATATTTTCTCCCATTCAGTATTTTATCTTTTCATTTTCTTGATGGTTTCTTTTGCTGTGTGTAAGCTTTTTAGTTTCGCACTTGTTTATTTTTGCTTTTGTTGCCTTTGCTTTTAGTTTCAGATTTAAAAACATCATTACCAAGACCAGTGCCAAAGAGTTTACTGCCTTTGCTTTCTTTTAGGAGTTTTATGGTTTCAGTTCTTACATTGAAGTTTTTAATCCATTTTGAGTTGTTTTTTTGTATATGGTGTAAGATGGAGGTCTAGTTTAATTCTTTTGGATATGGCTGCCCAGTTTTCCCAACTCCATTTATTGGAGAGACTGCTCTTTCCTCCAGACTTGTTCATTTTTGTGTTCCTTTCCTAGAATCTAACAACTATGTCTGGCATTGAGCAGATATGTAGTAAATAATTGTGTGAGTGAATAAAACCTTTTCTCTCACTTTTAAAATTTAGGAACATAAATATCATATACCTTAAACTTTTTGTCCCCCTTTCTTTAATTTATTTAAATTAATGTCCTGTAACTTTGCATGTCTCTTCCTAAAATTCCCAGGGATATTTATCAAATATTTGGGAGAAGTTAGCAGCTTGCAGTACATTTTAAATTGTGCACATAATCTTATGGTATTCACAGTACATTAGAAATTTAGGTATATTTTAAAATGTTGAATTCTATAAGAATAGTCCAAGTACAGCAGAAGATATTGAGGTTAGATTTATCTTCAGTCAGATAATCAGTAAGTATAACCTTGAGTTTGTGCAGTGTATTTAACTCTGTGCTAACAACTTTGGGAAATTGAAAGCAGTAAATGATATGTCTCCTGTTCTCATGAACTTTATGTTTTATTTTATTTATTTTCTTCAAAAATTTTTTATAAAGGTATTATTGATATGCACTCTTATGAAGGTTTCACATGAAAAAAACAATGTGGTTACTATATTTACCCATATTATCAAGTCCCCACCCATACCCTAATGCAGTCACTATCCATCAGTGTAGTAAGATGGCACATATTCACTGTTTACCTTCTCTTTGCTACACTGTTTTCCCTGTGACCCCCACACCATGTGTACCACACGTAATACCCCTCAGTCCCCTTCTCGCTCCCTCCCGACCTGCCCTCCCACAACCCTTTCCTTTAGTAACCACTAGTCCCTTCTTGGAGTCTGTGAGTCTGCTGCTATTTTTTTCCTTCAGTTTTGCTTCGTTGTTATACTCCACAAATGAGGGAAATTATTGGGCACTTGTCTTTCTCCACCTGGCTTATTTCACTGAGCATAATATTCTCCAGCTCCATCCATGTTGTTGCAAATGGTAGGATTTGTTTCTTTCTTATGGCTGAATAGTATTCCATTGTGTATATGTAGCACCTCTTCTTTATCCATTCATCTACTGATGGACACTTAGGTTGCTTCTATATCTTGGCTATTGTAAATAGTGCTGCAGTAAACATAGGGGTGCATATGTATTTTTGAGTCTGAGAAATTGTATTCTTTGGGTAAATTCCAAGGAATGGGATTCCCGGGTCAAATGGTACTTCTATTTTTAGTTTTTTGAGGCACCTCCTTATTGCTTTCCACAATGGTTGAACTAGTTTACATTCCCACCAGCAATGTAGGAGGGTTCCCCTTTCTCCGCATCCTCACCAGCATTTGTTGTTCTTAGTCTTTACGATGCTGGCCGTCCTTACTGGTGTGAGGTGATTATGTTATTGTGGTTTTAATTTGCATTTCCCTGATGATTACTGATGTGGAGCATCTTTTCATGTGTCTATTGGCCATCTGAATTTCTTCTTTGGACAATTGTCTCTTCATATCCTCTGCCCATTTGTTAATCAGGTTATTTACTTTTTGGATGTTGAGGTGTGTGAGTTCTTTATATATTTTGGATGTTAATCCATTGTAGGATATGTCATTTACAAATATATTCTCTCATACTGTAGGATGCCTTTTTGTTCTGTTGATGGTGTCCTTTGCTGTACAGAAAGTTTTTAGTTTGATGTAGTCCCCTGTGTTCATTTTTGCTTTTGTTTCCCTTGCTCGAGGAGATGCGTTCAGGAAGAAATTGCTCATGCTTATATTCAGGAGATTTTTGCCTATGTTGTTTTCTATGAGTTTTATGGTTTCATGACTTACAAACAGGGCTTTGATCCATTTGGAGTTTACTTTTGTGTATGGGGTTAGACAATAATCCACTTTCATTCTCTTGCATGTAGCTCTCCACCAGTTGTTGAAGAGGCTGTCATTTCCCCATTGTATGTCCATGGCTTCTTTATTGTATATTAATTGACCATATATGCTTGGGTTTATATCTGGGCTCTCTAGTCTGTTCCATTGGTCTACAGTTCTGTTCTTGTGCCAGTACCAAATTGTCTTGATAACTCTGGCTTTGTAGTAGAGCTTGAAGTTGGGGAGCATAATCCCCCCAGCTTTATTCTTCCTTTGCAGGATTGCTTTGGCTATTCGGGGTCTTTTGTGGTTCCATATGAATTTTAGAACAATTTGCTCTAGTTCATTGAAGAAAGCTGTTGGTATTTTGATAGGAATTTCATTGAATCTGTAGATTGCTTTAGGCAGGATAACCATCTTGACAATATTAATTCTTCCTATCCATGAGCACAGATGTGTTTCCATTTATTGGCATCTTCTTTAATTTCTCTCATCAGTGTCTGTAGTTTTCAGAGTATAGGTCTTTCACTTCCTTAATTAGGTTTATTCCTAGGTATTTTATTCTTTTTGATGCAACTGTGAATGGAATTGTTTTCCTGATTTCTCTTTCTGCTAGTTTATCATTAGTGTATAGGAATGCCACAGATTTCTGTGTATTAATTTTGTATCCTGCAACTTTGCTGAATTCAGATATTAGATCTAGTAGTTTTGGAGTGGATTCTTTAGGGTTTTTTATGTACAATATCATGTCATCTGCAAACAGGGACAGTTTAACTTCTTCCTTGCCAATCTGAATGCCTTTTATTTCTTTGTGTTGTCTGATTGCCGTGGCTAGCACCTCCAGTACTATGTTGAATAGAAGTGGGGAAAGTGGGCGTCCTTGTCTTGTTCTCAATCTTAAAGGAAAAGCTTTCAGCTTCTCATTGTTAAGTCTAATGTTTGCTGTGGATTTATCATATATGGCCCTTATTATGTTGAGGTACTTGCCCTCTATACCCATTTTGTTGAGAGTTTTTATCATGAATGGATGTTGAATTTTGTCGAATGCTTTTCCAGCATCTTTGGAGATGATCATGTAGTTTTTGTCCTTCTTTTTGTTGATGTGGTGGATGATGTTGATGGATTTTCTACTGTTGTACCGTCCTTGCATCCCTGGAGTAAATCCTACTTGATCGTGATGGGTGATCTTCTTGATGTATTTTTGAATTTCATTTGCTAATATTTTGTTGAGTATTTTTGCATCTATGTTCATGAGGGCTATTGGTCTGTATTTTTTTTTGTATGTGTGTGTGGTGTCTTTGTCTCATTTTGGTATTAGAGTGATCCTGGTCTCATAGAATGAGTTTGGAAGTATTCCGTCTTCTTCTACTATATAGAAAACTCTAAGGAGGATTGCTATTAGGTCTTCACTAAATGATAAGAACTTTAGGTTTTAACTAGAAAGAAAAAGTAATATGCAATGTGGTATTCTTTGTAGAACTGAGGAAAATTTAGGGATAGGAGCCATTACTATATAGACTTTAGGAATTAGAAATAGTTTCATTGAAGAAGTACAACTTGAGGAACGTTCTTAAATAGATAGGCTTTGCAATAATCAAGAAGTGCCAGTCAACTTGGGTGGGAACAATAGGGTGGAGACATTGACTGGAGTGAAGATTTCAGTGGACATAGTGGAGAAGAAGTTTGAACAGATTCAGAGAGGCAAGACTGGCTTATACAGTGCTTTGAAAAACCAGTTAGGGACCTTCGGTTTTCCATCTAAGATGTTATTCATTCTTCAATAGTACCCTATGGAAAGAGTCTAGGATGGAACTGAAGATACACTGCAGAAAGATTAGTCTACTTTATAGTGTTGAAGATTTTCAGCAGGTTGGTAACCATGGAAGTAGAGAAAAAACTAGAGAGTTTATTTTTGAACGTAAAAGTTGACTTTTTTTCCTTATCTGTGCAAAAGGTATATTTCTAGTGACACTAAAATCATGATTAGGATTATGAATGAGTAATAGCTCTTTTCCATAGCTATACATATGTGGTATCTATAGTTGTACATACGTGGAGTGAAAGGTTATTAAAATGCAGTGCTTCTACAATTATTGCACTTCTGCGTTATTATAAAATTCTCCTAAATAGGTCTTGACTGTCTATTTATTACCCTTCCATTTCCTTCTTTTGTTTTTTTTTCTTTTGGTATCATTAATATACGATTACAAGAGCAATATTGTGGTTACTAGACTCCCCCCATCACCAAGTCCCCCCTACAAACACCATTACATTCACTGTCCATCAGTGTAGTAAGATGCTGCAGAATCACTACTTGCCTTCCATTTCCTTCTTTTAAATGGAAGCTGCTCAAAAGCAAGACCCCAGTCTTATATATCTTTGTTTCCCTGGGTCCTCGTACAAGAAGCCACTCAGTAATGCTTATTAAATTGAACTAAGAAACTTTTCCATAGCTCATAAGTCTTGGAGGAGGCCAGTTTTCCTTCTTCTCAGTTTCAAGTGTTTTCCCAGCCACACCAACAGAATTGAAGAATAGCACTATAAGATTCAGAAACCACCTTCTTTATGTAGTTTTGTTGAAATTCCCTAATCTTTCTGAGATTCTTACAGACTTGTGGAAATGTGGTATTGAGAGGGTGGTGGGGGGTGAACCTAGTATTTTTCCCAGTATTTGTGCTCTCAAGGAACAGCAAGGATAGCAACCTGGCTGGAGCAAAGAGGGCACTGGGAAGAAAGGTGGAAAGAGAAGTAGAAAAGACAGTGGAGAAGACAGATCCTGTAAGGGATTCTAGGGTCTCTGACTACTAACAGCGAGTAAAATGGGAATGCCATAGAAGGGTTTTGATAAGAGGTATGATGTGACCAGTTTTCGCTATTTTAGTAGTATCACTGTGGGTGCTGTGTTGAGAAAAGACTATAGGGAGGAAAATGATCAGGATGACTTGGACCAGGGTAGTATCACTAGAGGACATAAGGCCAAATTAGTGATATATTTTTAAACAGCCAATAGAATCATGTCAATTATCTGTATGTGTCATGTGGTGTTGTGGGGGTGGGTCAGTTTTTTTCACCTGAGCTACTGGAAAGGTAAATTTGCTATTTACTGAGACTTGAAGTAGTGTAAGAGGAAAGGTGTGGGGACAGAGGGAGACTCAAGAGTTTTGCTTTGGCCATGTTAAGTTTGAAATTCCTATTAAATATCCAAATGGAGGTGTTGAATAGACAGTTGGATAAATAATCTGGAGTTTGGAGAACAGATCCAGACTATTATTCCCTGGGAATTGGCACTGTGAAGAAGATACTTAAAGCTATGACATGGAGTGAGATGATCAAAGTGAAGAAAAATGGTCCAAAAACAGAATCTTTGGATATTCCAATATTTAAAGGTCTGGAAAATGAAGAAGTATCAAGAAACCAAGAAAGCTGCCAGTGAGGTAGTAATGAAACATAGACACAGTGGTGTCCAGAAGAGAGTGTTTCAAGAAGGGGGCAATGATCAACTGTTTCAGATTCCTTGAGTAGGTCCTGTTAGTGTTACCCATTGGCTCTAAAAATAACACCACTTTGGTGTTTTGACACAATATGTACAAAGAATGTGCAATGTTGTGTTCAGTTTCTTAACTCTCTACCAAGCAGTGGCTCAGGTACCCTTCCTTTAGTTACACAGCTAATCCTCTGGGTTCTCTGCATTCAGCCAGCAGATAAACAGAGAGAAGAAAAGCACACTTGCTTTTAATTGCCTCCGAAGCTTAGAAGCACCATTTCACTTTAGGTCTTATTTTATTGGTGAGAATTAATCTCATGGCTTTTTCTAGCTCCCGTCTAAGTAATATAGGGGAGCAGGTGGACTGTATGATGAATATTATTGTCTCTGGCATAGCAAGTAACAGTGATCCTGAAGCTAAAAATCTTCAAAGAAAGAGGGGGTTGGGGTGCTGACCTTTGGATCAGATAGATTATTGCAATAAGGGTGATAGGTGTGCTGTTGGGTAATAAAATTCACAGTGATGCTTTTTTAGGGAGAAGGTACAAAAATAAACTGGAAGTGATAATGAGGATCAGGGAAGCCATCAGGTGGGGGTTTATACAGATCTCTTTGGTATGAGGATCTTGGATAGTAATGGGTATTCTTAGAATTTTGGGCTCCTCCTGTGGTTGATGTAAATGGGGATAAAGGGCATGAAGGAATAAACCCTGGTATTTGTAAGGCAGAATCTAAGTGACAAGGCTGTGAGTGTTGGGGACTGGAGGGATATAGTCTTCCCAGGATCACTGAGGTTGTGTTATTCTACTTTTGTAATGTTTGTATACATATTATGCACAATTCTCAGTTCTATAATCAGGTGTGTAAGCTGATAACTTAATTTTTTTTAGTAGACATACAGAACTTGTCTTTGATCCTCAGTTCTGCTTGGTGAAAGAAGCGAAGTAATAGTCAAAATCTTTTAGCTTATTATTAACATGATTCCTTTCTACACTCCTTCATTTCCTCTCTTCCCTTTTTTCTCCTTCAGTTTTCCAAAACAAATGTGAACATTCATATTATAATAGCTGCCTGATTAACGAAAATTTTCTCATTTCTTTTTTCTGTATTCCCCTGGTTGGCTGATCTTCAGTTTCTCTCTGAACTCCTGTAATTATAAAGATCAAAGTTTGGCTAGGACTTATCTACAGAAGGTGAAACAGTGTAAAGGTGCTTGTGAAGGATGAGCATAAAATATTGACACCAATTTCATAGAACTACATAAAAATCAGTTTCATTGTTTTAGAGTTGCACTTTGAATAATTTTATTTTTTTTCTTGAACCTTTGTCCTGAGTGTAAATATGTGGGAAAGAGTCTTGTTATATTTATAACAAAAGTTATAAATATAAGCAAAAGACTGCCTCTTGGAGTCTCAAAATTCTTGATGCCCCTCCAAGAGATTACGATGTTATCTGGAAGTGCTTTAGCTCATGTTCTACCCTGTGCTGTCATTTCTGGTAGTACTGTTAGTTATGGGGGGTAAGTACATTAAGAAAAGTCATGAAAGATCAAACTTTTTGTCATTATTTGCTTTATTTTGGGATTAAGGCCAAGGTGAAAGAATGTTAATAGTCTCAGTGGATCAATTTGGTAATCTATAAATAACTTGAAGGGTAGAGTCTAGACATTCATATCTTCATTTTACTGCTTCATCAGGATGGTGTTCCCGAGTGATCTTTTTCTCTCTCTCTCTTCTGTCCTTCCTCACTGTGCTGCTTCCCTTCTTCCCTCCCTACCTCCCCTGCTTTCCTCTCCTTCCTTTTCTCTCCTCTTTATTTCTTCTTTCTTAATAGATAGCAGAGATCTTCCCTGTACCATTGTTTTCCAGCAAGATTTGGGCAGTTTTTAATGTTTTTCTCCTGAAAGTTATAGATGAGAAAAATGAAACTTAAATAGCTGAAGTGATTCTAAAATGACACATCTTGAATTCATAGAATAATGTGGTACCTAAGTTTTCTGATAGAATGTTCATGCTTTGTGGAAGCTTTTTATTGCTTTATTTATATAAATATATTTATCCCACTGATGTCTGAAATTCTACCACTAAGGAGTGTTTTGTTTGTTCTTTAAATCGGCTTCCATATGTAGATATAGGCTCCATGAGTATGGAGACCTGCTCTGTTCTGTTCACCACGGTATTCCCAGTTCCTAACATAGACCCTAAAACACAGCAGGTGTTCCTTAAGTAGTTTCTAATGACTTTTATGGGATATTAAAGTTTGTTCGCTTGTTTGCTGGTTTGTTTGCTTCTTACTTCCTTCCCTCCTCCCAGATTCATTTTTCTGATTTTTCACCTATTAACATGTATTAATTCTGTAATGAAATTATTTAAAAAATAGCAGGTGTCAGCAAGAGAACACTTTAAGCCCATTAACAACTAGCAGTTTAATCTTTTACGATGTCACCGGGAATAAGATTCTGAGATGTGGCAGTGCATATACTGTTGTGTCGGGGGCTGTTGTCTCTTCTGAGGGATTTACCCATCAGAAATCCCTGCCAAGAAATCTAGAAAATATGCCCTCCTCGACAGCCTGGTGTTTGCCACCCACTCTTTAGCTTTCTTAATTTATAATGAAACAACTGTTGCCTTGCTTCAAGTCCTACTGAAGCATGTCTGTCTTTCCTAATGGAGCATTGATTTCCCTTATGGGCTCTTTTTTGGTAGTCATCTTCTCTCTTTGTTTATGACTCTTTAAAGCATGCTGCCTATTCAGGATGATCTACAGCCTGAGTTTGCAAGGTTATTCTCGGGAAGTTTTTTTTATTTTTTATCTATTAAGTTTCCTTTCGGATGATAATTCAACTTTGTTTAAGGCAGCTACCACCTGGCACAGTATTGTCATGGCTGTGAGTAAGTACATGGCTGAACAGCTTGATTTCCCATGAACATAAAAGAGGAATAAGGACTGATTGACACACTTTGCTTCTTAGTGATTATTTAAAATTTCAAATAAGAATGAAGCAATAAATCATAAATATGTACCTTATACAAAGTTACCTTTTTTTTTAAAACAAAGTGTCAAATACTATGCTATTAGAAAAAGATTTCAAGAAAGTACATGTGTGAATTTTTTATCTTTTTAAAAAAGATGTCAACTGATTGATTTAACCAATCCTGATGAACGTGATCCTATACTGTTTCAAAGTGACACATGATATAAACAGATAAAGGACACATGGATTATCTTTTCAATGAAATGAATATCATCTTGCCATCAGCACTGTTCCGAATAAAGTGCACAAATACTTAAATTGATTATTAGACATCTTAAGGTTAAAGGAAAATTGCTATAGGAATTTTTGTTGTTACTCTCCTATTAGAAGTCATTCACCCTTGCTGACCAAGTATAAAACAACCTACTTTCATGATAGCATCTCTCTAAGGCTTACACGCAGCAAATAATTAAAACTTGAAACAGGGCTTAATTCTGAGAAGCACTTACTATGAGAAATGAATTATCTTATTGTAACTAAACAAATGTTTTTTGCCTCACTGACATCATGAAGTAACCTAGTTATTTTGAGAATCTTGAACTTCAAGAAGATAAAACATTTGGTATCAAATACTAGTATTTGGTGCCTCTGGTTTGTATATACTGTAGGATACTTAGAGTTACCATTAACCATTGACATCATTACTCAAACCTTCAAAATAAGAACAGAGGTTCCTGACATCCTGACTTTGAGTAATTGTTACCACGTTCCAGTTCAACCTTAAGAAGGTAAAGGAATGTTATGATAAAAATGATTGTTATATGAAAGCAAAAAATATAGTCATTTAATTCTGTGTCCTTGAGTTTCTAACTTTATGCTTTTTTCAGCCAATTCTGTCTTAATTGGTGTTAGGTTAATATATATGTACATAAAGATTATTTCTCATTGGAAGAGCAAACTTAGGTGGCGGCAGAACCCACAACATATATTCATAGTCCAAATATTAAACCACAACCATTTATTGCTATGCTGTAACTAACCGCTAGTTTTGGAAAGACAAATATTCAAATGTTTAATATTATACCATGAAAAATTAAATATGTTATACAGAATTATGTCAGAATTCTCTGAGATTATAGAGGAAAGACCAAATCGAATTTGAGGAAGCCAGTGACCATTTCTCAGAGGAAATGGCATTTAAGGTAGAACTAAAACAATAGGTTGATTGTGATAGAAAAGGATAATTGCGTTTAAGATCTGGTTACCTTCAAGTTCTTTCTATACGTTATATTCAGTTAATTTTTTAAATCATTATTTCTCATATAATACTTCCATGAATTTTTTTGTGTACATTCCAACATTTAAAGTGAAGAGTATTCTTGGTATTAGATATGTGTTGTTAACTTATGACACTTTGATTCAATTGCTTTCCTCAAGTATTATGGCAAGTAGGATAGCTGAACCATTAGCTCCAGCTGACTCCAAGTGCAGTCCTTTGTCCACGGCACAGACATGAGGGAGTACTGTTGTACCAAGTTGTATGGTTCATGCCCAAGAAATGATTGTTGATAGTATTTTAATAGTAAAGTTTGGGACTTCAAATTACTGTTGAAAACAAGAAGTGTAAAAAATACAGACTACCATGTTAAATGTAGGTTTTATATAGAAGATGGGAATGGGTAAATCTTCTGTTTTCTGAACTATCTGTGGTACATGATCCTTAGTAGAAATACGACACATTCATTATATATTTGGTAGAACTAAAAGCATTACACAAGGTTTGAAAACAGAAGAGGCACCATAGCATAGGATTAAAAGTATGGACTTTGGAGGCAGACTGCCTAGATTCACATCCCTGTTTTGCAAACATACCAGCTGGGTGACTGAAGATAAATTACTTACCTATGATCAGTTTCGTTATCTGAAAATGGTGATAATAAGCGTCTGAATAATAGCGTTTTCTTCATAGAGCTGTTATGAAGTTAAATTTTTTAACAAAGCTAATATTTACAAAGCATGGATAGCAGTGCCTGGCATGTAGTAGGTGTTACAGAGGTTTTGGTTAAATAAAATATAGATGAAGATTGACAGAGTTTTATAAAGTGTACATAGCCTACCAGTAAAATATACATAACTACAGAGAAGTTCTTTTTTTCTAACAAACTTGTATTCCCATTATCTTTTAGAAAACATGATGGACTGAAAATCAGTACAGTGTATCCAAAAGAGTGTGATTTTATACTCCAATAGATTGTTATTTAATGAGAAGTTTTAACTGCTTATGTTTTTCATTGCTTTTTGGATAGCACTTTTAAGCAACATATAGATTGCAGTGCCTTCTTTAGTTTTGTTTATTAAATCATTGTATCAGAATATAGCATTTACAATAACCATGTGGCTGTTTTGGTTAGTGACTTGAAATACTGCTTCACAGTCATGTAATGGTGTCCAAACTGCTTGGTAATATTAGCATTAATTAGATAGATTTATTTTTAAATTGAAATAATGGTATTTATATAAAAGCTAATATTCTGTATCAGTAGATTTTAAAAAGTTAACCATAGGCACCTTTAATGGAAACCTTTGGTAGTCATTGTTTTAAAGAGTTGTAGATGTTTATTTTATTCTGCATTTAAAAAATAAAAAATAACATTTGGTCTGTGTTTTAAAAAAATTATTTTTATAGAATTGTTTCAGAGCAGTTTTAGCTTCACAGCAAAATTGAGGGGAAGGTACAGAGATTTTTCCATGTATCCTTTGCTTCCATCATGCATAGACTTTCCCATCATCAACATCCCCCAACAAAGTGGTACATTGTTATAATTGATGAACTTATATTGATACATCTTTATCATCCAAAGTCCATAGTTTACATTAGGGTTCACTTATGGTGTTACACATTCTATAGGTAAGGACAAATTTGTAATGACACATATCCACCATTATAGTATTAAACACAGCGGTTTCACTGCCCTGAATATCTCTGTGCTCTACCTGTTCCTCCCTTTCTTTTCCCTAACTCCTGGCAACTACTGATATGTTTACTGTTTCCATAGTTTTGCCTTCTCCATGATGACAGTAGTTGGAATTATATGGTATGTTGCCTTTTCAGATTGGCTTCTTTCACGTCGTAGTATACATTTGTATTTCCTCCATGTGTTTTCATGGCTTGATAGCCTATCTCTTTTAAGTGGTGTATAATATTCCATTTCTGAATGTACTTCAGTTTATCTATCTACTGAAGGACATCTCGGTTGCTTCCAAATTTTGGCAATTATGAATAAAGCTTCTATAAACATCTGTATTTGTGTGGTTGGTCTATATTTAAGTCAATTATTTCAATTGGAAGAATTCTATAATAAATTTAAAATAAAGGTAACTATTTTCTTCTCTATTAATGTACAAAAGAAAAGCAAAGGCGTTCAAGTGAGTAGAAAGTAAATTAGTGTGTTTCATTAAAAATATTATTAACAAGTATTCATTATTGTAAAACATTTAATTAATTCTGAAAAATACAGAGTAAAGAATTAAAAACCCCTCCTTCTTCCTCCTCATCAATTCCATTTTATCCTCTTCAGACATAACCTCTGTCAGGGGTTTAGTCTTCTGTAACTTTTTTGTATGGGTAGACAAACACCCACTCAAACTCACACACTGTTTTAAATACATATTTGAATTATACCACACATATTTTTTATTTAACAAGATATCAAAAATACGCTTTCTGTCTACCTTTAGTTCTTCATTTTTAAATGATTGAATTAAAATCTTTATTACAGGTATTCCAAAGTTAATTTAGCCATTTCTTTTTCGGTTGGCAGATAAGTTGCTTAATATTTTCTTTCTCCCCTTCCCTTCCTTTTCTCCTTTCCTTCTTTTTTTTTTTTTCTGTTTTAAATCATAGTGCTGATCCTGAACATTCTTTTTAAGTTGTTTATATGCATGTACTCTCACATGTTTTCATGTTTCTTTCTTTTTTTTTTTTTTTTTTTTTTTTTTTTTTTTTTTAGATAATTATTTTTTATTGAAGGGTAGTTGACACACAGTATTACATTACATTAGTTTCAGGTGTACAACACAGTGATTCAACATTTATATACATGATAATTCTAAGTACCAGCTATCACCATACCAAGTTGTTACAATATTTTGACTATATTCCTTATGCTATACATTACATCCCGGTTGCTTATTTATTTTACAATTGGAAGTGTGTACTTTTTCTTGGTTGTTGTTGTTAGGGCATCTCTCATTTTTATTGATCAAATGGTTGTTAACAACAATAAAATTCTGTATAGGGGAGTCAATGCTCAATGCACAATCATTAATCCACCCCAAGCCTAATTTTCATCAGTCTCCAATCTTCTGAAGCATAACGAACAAGTTCTTACATGGAGAACAAATTCTTACATAGTGAATAAGTTACATGGTGAACAGTACAAGGGCAGTCATCACAGAAACTTTTGGTTTTGATCATGCATTATGAACTATAAACAGTCAGTTCAAATATGAATACACATTTGATTTTTATACTTGATTTATATGTGGATACCACATTTCTCTCTTTATTATTTTTAATAAGATGCTGAAGTGGTAGGTAGATACAACATAAAGGTAGAAAACATAGTTTAGTGTTGTAAGAGAGCAAATGTAGATGATCAGGTGTGTGCCTGTAGACTATGTGTTAATCCAAGCTAGACAAGGGCAATAAAACATCCACATATGCAGAAGATTTCTCTCAGAACAGGGGGGGTGAGGTTCTAAGCCTCACCTCTGTTGATCCCCAATTTCTCACCTGATGACCCCCCAGCGACTGTGCCTGTCTTAGGTTGTTCCTCCCTTGAGGAATCTTACCCGTCTCTGGCTAACCAGTCATCTTCCGGGGCCACACAGGGAAATGTTAAGTTGGTAAGTGAGAGAGAAGCCTTATTGTTTGAAATGGTTAGCTTTTTATTTCTTTGCATATTTATGCCCTGTGGCTTCTATGCCCAGCATTTGTCTTGAGGTATCTTTACCACTTGGAGGAGTTATGATACTCGGTAAATTTGATATGAGGCACGAATTCTATTTAAGAATTCGTTGTAATTAGGAAGGAAGAAGAAAAGCTATAGAAGTAGCAGGCGGGAGAAAACATGGGAAGATTGATTATTTCTTTGACATATCTTCTTGTAGAGTAACTTCAGCATGTATATATTTTAAGCTACTACTTAAATTGCGCACACACATTAACATAATAGGAGTATAGTTACATAACCAAAGCATACCTGTAATTACCAGCCATCTCCAGTGAAACCAAGAAAACCAGTTAGGCACCCTAGGCATTTGTGAAAACTTATCAATGATATGATGGTTATTATCTAACTGAATTTGAATAGTTTGAGAAAAATCAGACAAATTAAAACAACCCATTCCTGGGCACTGTTCACATCCCATATGTTCTTTTAACAGTAAATAGTCTGTAGTTGTAAGATTTTGGAGCGCTACAATTTGCACTTCTCCTAATTCTTGGTTGAGTTCCAACAGTATAGATCCAGTCAAATTTGTTGTTTTACTGTATGCACAGGCCAGCTTAGATATCTCCTTCATTCCCATGGCAAGTCCAGGAGCTGGTGGGATGAGTGCATCTACAGCTGTAGCAGTGCGTGGATCTTTGTTGGGGTTTTTTGATGATCATCTTCTGGCATGAGTCTTCCCGAGAGTGCTGATGTTGGAAGTTCTCTTTCATATCGTTTCTTAGTTCATTTTCGGGGTAGCCAAATTAGGCTTTGATCCTCTGTATAAACACAAACAGACCCTTTGCCTACACTTTTATATGTCCTTTATATTATTGTGTAGAACTCATTAGAGGTCACCACATAGGAACTGCATTTTTTTTTTTTTAATCATTAATCTACACTTACATGACGAATACTTACGAATACTTTGTTTACTAGGCTCTCCCCTATACCAGGTCCCCCCTATATACTCCTTTACAGTCACTGTCCATCAGCGTAGCAACCTGTTGTAGAATCACTACTTGTCTTCTCTGTGTTGTACAGCCCTCCCCTTTCTCCCACCCCGCTATGGATGCTAATCTTAATACCCCCCTACTTCTCCCCCCCTTATCCCTCCCTACCCACCCATCCTCCCCAGTCCCTTTCCCTTTGGTACCTGTTAGTCCATTCTTGAGTTCTGTGATTCTGCTGCTGTTTTGTTCCTTCAGTTTTTCCTTTGTTCTTATATTCCACAGATGAGTGAAATCATTTGGTATTTCTCTTTCTCTGCTTGGCTTGTTTCACTGAGCAAAATACCCTCCAGCTCCATCCATGTTGCTGCAAATGGTTGGATTTGCCCTTTTCTTATGGCTGAGTAGTATTCCATTGTGTATATGTACCACATCTTCTTTATCCATTCATCTATCGATGGACATTTAGGTTGCTTCCAATTCTTGGCTATTGTAAATAGTGCTGCGATAAACATAGGGGTGCACTGATCTTTCTCATACTTGATTGGTGCATTCTTAGGGTAAATTCCTAGGAGTGCAATTCCTGGGTCAAATGGTAAGTCTGTTTTGAGCATTTTGATGTACCTCCATACTGCTTTCCACAATGGTTGAACAAGTTTACATTCCCACCAGCAGTGTAGGAGGGTTCCCCTTTCTCCACAGCCTCGCCAACATTTGTTGTTGTTTGTCTTTTGGATGGCAGCCATCCTTACTGGTGTGAGGTGATACCTCATTGTAGTTTTAATTTGCATTTCTCTGATAATTAGCGATGTGGAGCATCTTTTCATGTGTCTGTTGGCCATCTGTATTTCTTTTTTGGAGAACCGTCTGTTCAGTTCCTTTGCCCATTTTTTAATTGGGTTATTTGTTTTTTGTTTGTTGAGGCGTGTGAGCTCTTTATATATTCTGGACGTCAAGCCTTTATCGGATGTGTCATTTTCAAAGATATTCTCCCATACTGTAGGGTTTCTTTTTGTTCTATTGATGGTGTCTTTTGCTGTACAGAAGCTTTTCAGCTTAATATAGTCCCACTTGTTCATTTTTGCTGTTGTTTTCCTTGCCCGGGGAGATATGTTCAAGAAGAGGTCACTCATGTTTATGTCTAAGAGGTTTGTGCCTATGTTTTCTTCCAAGAGTTTAATGGTTTCATGACTTACATTCAGGTCTTTGATCCATTTTGAGTTTACTTTTGTATATGGGGTTAGACGATGGTCCAGTTTCATTCTCCTACATGTAGCTGTCCAGTTTTGCCAGCACCATCTGTTGAAGAGACTGTCATTTCGCCATTGTATGTCCATGGCTCCTTTATCAAATATTAATTGACCATATATGTCTGAGTTAATGTCTGGATTCTCTAGTCTGTTCCATTGGTCTGTGGCTCTGTTCTTGTGCCAGTACCAAATTGTCTTGATTACTATGGCTTTATAATAGAGCTTGAAGTTGGGGAGTGAGATCCCCCCTACTTTATTCTTCTTTCTCAGGATTGCTTTGGCTATTCGGGGTCTTTGGTGGTTCCATATGAATTTTTGAATTATTTGATCCAGTTCATTGAAGAATGTTGCTGGTAGTTTCATAGGGATTGCATCAAATCTGTATATTGCTTTGGGCAGGATGGCCATTTTGACGATATTAATTCTTCCTAGCCATGAGCATGGGATGCGTTTCCATCTGTTAGTGTCCCCTTTAATTTCTTTTAAGAGTGACTTGTAGTTTTCAGAATATAAGTCTTTCACTTCTTTGGTTAGGTTTATTCCTAGGTATTTTATTTTTTTTGATGCAATTGTGAATGGAGTTGTTTTCCTGATTTCTCTTTCTGTTGGTTCATTGTTGGTATATAGGAAAGCCACAGATTTCTGTGTGTTGATTTTGTATCCTGCAACTTTGCTGTATTCCGATATCAGTTCTAGTAGTTCTGGGGTGGAGTCTTTAGGGTTTTTTATGTACAGTATCATGTCATCTGCAAATAGTGACAGTTTGACTTCTTCTTTGCCAATCTGGATTCCTTGTATTTTTTTGTTTTGTCTGATTGCCGTGGCTAGGACCTCTAGTACAATGTTAAATAACAGTGGGGAGAGTGGGCATCCCTGTCTAGTTCCCGATCTCAGCGGAAATGCTTTCAGCTTCTCGCTATTCAATATAATGTTGGCTGTGGGTTTTTCATAGATGGCCTTTATTATGTTGAGGTACTTGCCCTCTATTCCCATTTTGCTGAGAGTTTTTATCATGAATGGATGTTGAACTTTGTCAAATGCTTTTTCAGCATCTATGGAGATGATCATGTGGTTTTTGTCTCTCTTTTTGTTGATGTGGTGGATGATATTGATGGACTTTCGAATGTTGTGCCATCCTTGCATCCCTGGGATGAATCCCACTTGGTCATGGTGTACGATGGTTTTGATGTATTTTTGAATTCGGTTTGCTAAAATTTTGTTGAGTATTTTTGCGTCTACGTTCATCAGGGATATTGGTCTATAGTTTTCTTTTTTGGTGGTGTCTTTGCCTGGTTTTGGTATTAGGGTGATGTTAGCTTCATAGAATGAGTTTGGGAGTATCCCCTCCTCTTCTATTTCTTGGAAAACTTTAAGGAGAATGGGTATTATGTCTTCCCTGTATGTCTGATAAAATTCCGAGGTAAATCCATCTGGCCCGGGGGTTTTGTTCTTTGGTAGTTTTTTGATTACCGCTTCAATTTCGTTGCTGGTAATTGGTCTGTTTAGATTTTCTGTTTCTTTTTGGGTCAGTCTTGGAAGGTTGTATTTTTCTAGGAAGTTGTCCATTTCTCCTAGGTTTCCCAGCTTGTTAGCATATAGGTTTTCATAGTAGTCTCTAATAATTCTTTGTATTTCTGCGGGATCTGTTGTGATTTTTCCTTTCTCATTTCTGATACTGTTGATTTGTGTTGACTCTCTTTTCCTCTTAATAAGTCTGGCTAGAGGCTTATCTATTTTGTTTATTTTCTCGAAGAACCAGCTCTTGGTTTCATTGATTTTTGCTATTGTTTTATTCTTCTCAATTTTATTTATTTCTTCTCTGATCTTTATTATGTCCCTCCTTCTGCTGACCTTAGGCCTCATTTGTTCTTCTTTTTCCAATTTTGATAGTTGTGACATTAGACCGTTCATTTGGGATTGCTCTTCCTTTTTTAAATATGCTTGGAGTGCTATATACTTTCCTCTTAAGACTGCTTTTGCTGCGTCCCACAGAAGTTGGGGCTTAGTGTTGTTGTTGTCATTTGTTTCCATATATTGCTGGATCTCCATTTTGATTTGGTCATTGATCCATTGATTATTTAGGAGCGTGTTGTTTAGCCTCCATGTGTTTGTGAGCCTTTTTGCTTTCTTTGAACAGTTTATTTCTAGTTTAATGCCTTTGTGGTCTGAAAAGTTGGTTGGTAGGATTTCAATCTTTTGGAATTTACTGAGGCTCTTTTTGTGTCCTAGTATGTGGTCTATTCTGGAGAATGTTCCATGTGCACTTGAGAAGAACGTGTATCCTGTTGCTTTTGGATGTAGAGTTCTGTAGATGTCTATTAGGTCCATCTGTTCTAGTGTGTTGTTCAGTGCCTCTGTGTCCTTACTTATTTTCTGTCTGGTGGATCTGTCCTTTGGAGTGAGTGGTGTGTTGAAGTCTCCTAGAATGAATGCATTGCATTCTATTTCCTCCTTTAGTTCTGTTAATATTTGTTTCAGGTATGTTGGTGCTCCTGTATTGGGTGCATATATATTTATAATGGTTATATCCTCTTGATGGACTGAGCCCTTTATCATTATGTAATGTCCTTCTTTGTCTTTTTTTACTTTCTTTATTTTGAAGTCTGTTTTGTCTGATACCAGAATTGCAACACCTGCTTTCTTCTCTCTGTTGTTTCCTTGACATATCTTTTTCCATCCCTTGACTTTAAGTCTGTGCGCGTCTTTGGGTTTGAGGTGAGTCTCTTGTAAGCAGCATATGGATGGATCTTGCTTTTTTATCCATTCTATTACTCTGTGTCTTTTGATTGGTGCATTCAGTCCATTTACATTTAGGGTGATTATTGAAAGGTATGAATTTATTGCCATTGCAGGCTTTAAGTTTGTGGTTACCAAAGGTTTAGGGTTAGCTTCTTTACTGTCTTACTGTCTAACTTAACTCGCTTGTTGAGCTATTATAAACACAATCTGATGATTCTTTATTTCTCTCCCTTCTTATTCCTCCTCCTCCCTTCTTCATATGTTGGGTGTTTTGTTGTGTGCTCTTTTTAGGAGTGCTCCCATCTAGAGCAGTCCCTGTAGGATGCCCTGTAGAGGTGGTTTGTGGGAGGCAAATTCCCTCAACTTTTGCTTGTCTGGGAATTGTTTAATCCCTCCTTCATATTTAAATGATATTCGTGCTGGATACAGTAGTCTTGGTTCGAGGCCCTTCTGTTTCATTGCATTAAGTATATCATGCCATTCTCTTCTGGCCTGTAGGGTTTCTGTTGAGAAGTCTGATGATAGCCTGATGGGTTTTCCTTTGTAGGTAACCTTTTTTTTCTCTCTGGCTGCTTGTAATACTTTGTCCTTGTCTTTGATCTTTGCCATTTTAATTATTATGTGTCTTGGTGTTGCCCTCCTTGGATCCCTTGTCATGGGAGTTCTGTGTACCTCTGTGGTCTGAGGGGCCATTTCTTCCCCTAGTTTGGGGAAATTTTCAGCAATTATTTCTTCAAAGACATTTTCTATCCCCTTTTCTCTCTCTACTTCTTCTGGAATGCCTATGATTCTTATATTGTTTCTTTTATATTGATCACTCAGCTCTCTTAAAATTCTTTCATTCCTGGAGATCCTTTTATCTCTCTCTGCATCAGCTTCTCTGCGTTCCTGTTCTCTGTTTTCTAGTCCATTAATGGTCTCTTGCATCTCGTCCATTCTGTTTTGAAGTCCTTCCAGAGCTTGTTTTATTTCTGAATTCTCCTTCCTTAGTTCTTGCATATTTCTCTGCAAGTCCATCAGCATGGTTATGACTTTTGTTTTGAATTCTTTTTCAGGTAGACTGGCTAAATCTATCTCCCCAGATTCCTTCTCAGGGGAAGATGTAGCAGATGCCGAAGCTGTCTGGGTTAGTCTTGTCTGAATCATATTTTTTTGCCTTTTCATGTTGACAGGTGCTATTGACTGTCAGCTGGGAGGGCCAAAATTTTCACTTACTACTGGCCTTTCTTTACTGGGGCAACTGCGACCCCTAGTGGCTTGTGTTGGGTAATTGCGTGTAGAGTGGGTCTTTGTGTCTTGCCTGGCCGGAAGGGAGAAATTTCCCTTTCTGTGGGCGGAATTTGTCTCAGGCTGCTTCTCTGCTTTCGCAGCGCCCGGTGGGGTGATGGATGGGGGGGCTGCTTGACTGTTTGCCTCCGTGAGGGGTCTCAGAGCTGTTGCCCAGGGGGTTAGTGCACCCGGTTTTCCCTGTAATTTCCAGCTCCTGTACTGTGACCTGGGTTGTTTCCGTCAAGCTGTTAAGTCCCTGTCCCTTTAAGACTTTCAAAAAAGCCCCCGCTTTTCTTTGTCACAGGGGCATCAGCTTCAGCACCCGCTCTGAGGTCTACCCCCTGTTCTCCCAGTATCCAGGGCCCCCTGGGCATATACTGTGTCTGCGCTCTGGCCCGGATGGCTGGGGCTGGGTGTTCGGCAGTCCTGGGCTCCGTCTCCCTCCCGCTCTGCCTATTGTTCTCCCGCCGGGAGCTGGGGGGAGGGGCGCTCGCGTCCCGCAGGGCCGGGGCTTGTATCTTACCCCCTTCGCGAGGCGCTGGGTTCTCGCTGGTGTAGCTGCAGTCTGGCCACTGTCCTGCGTCTTCTGGTCTCTCTTTTAGGGCTAGTTGTGTTTGTTGTATTTTCAAAAGTATATATGTTTTTGGGAGGAGATTCCCACTGTCCTACTCACGCCGCCATGTTGGCTCCGCCTCGTTTTCATGTTTCTTTAGCCTAGATTCTTAGAAATGGGTTATTTATAGCAAAAGGTGCATATTTAAATTTTGATAGATATAAATTGCTCTCTGTTGCAATTCCACTCTGTAGAGCATACTTATTTATATTCTTTTTAAATGAAAAATTCTCACAAGAGGCTTAACAATGACACATTCTGTAAATACACAAAATAACTCTTTAAAATGTTTGCAGTGTGACCACTGAAAAGAATATCTGATTGTTGCCTAGATTTTTCTTTCTTTGTTAGTAAAGTTGAGCATCTCTTAATAAGTTTGTTGGTCCAGTTACATTTTTCTGTGAATTATCTGTTTGTATTCTTTTCCACAGACTCATAGTTGTTTGTCACCTTGATATCTTCATTTGAATGTCTAATGGGAATCTTAACTTGACAGGCCTAAAACTGTGATTCTTTTGCTCTCAATTCTTCTCTTCCTACAGTTCCATTCTTCCAGTTACTCAGACCTAAGACCTTGTAGGCCTCCTTGCTTCACTCCTGTCTCTCACAGTACATCTAGTCCCATCAGTTGGACCTGTTGGCTTTATCTTTGAATTGGATACAGTATTTTGTCACTTACTACAACCTTCACTGCTGCCACCTTCTCTCACATCTACCTACCTGCTTTAATACTCGATCCACATAGTCAGTTTTCTGCACAGTAGCCAGAGAAATTCTTTCAAAATATTTCCAGTAATTTCATGACTGTTTAGAATTCATTATCCTGTCCTACTTTCCTCAAACAAAAGCCAGTCTCCATACAATAACCTATATAAGCTCTGTATGATTGGCCCCTATGTAGAGTTCCGACTTTATCTCCTACTTCTCTCATTCTCACTCTGCTCTAGCCATCCTTGTATACTTTGTCTTTTTTAAACATTGAGGTACAAATCTTAGTGTACTGCTTGATGAATTTTGACGTGTGTATACCCAGGTAATCATCACCCATACCAAGATACCAAATATTTCACTAATTTTTCCCCTTCACCTATTTCACTCCTTCCCCTACCTTCCTTCCCTATGGCAACTACCAGCCTGTAGTCTGTATCTATGAACCTATTTCTGTTTTGTTCATTCATTTGTTTTGAATTTTAGAGTCCATGTGTAAGTGAAATCATATGGTATTTTTCTTTCTCTGACTTACTTCATTTAGCATCGTACCACCTAGGTCCATCTGTTGTTGCAAATGGCACAGTTTCATACTTTTTTGTGGCTGAGTATACTGTTTCTTGAAAATACTAAATGCACACCTAACGTAGGACTTTAGTATTTTATCTGCTCCTGGATATCTCCATGGATCTCTCTGAAACTTTTTTTTTAACATGTTTTTAAATTTCTAATATACAAAACTTGGTAGACTACAGGATTATGAGGAAAAAGGTTTTTGCTCCTTTCCATTAAAGTATTGTAAGTTGAGAATAATTGCAAATATATGAATCAAGTTTGGATTAAGGGGAAAGTAAGAGTAGATACAGCAACTGTACTTTGTATGATGGTGATATGGCAGCACTTATTGTGGAGAGAGAGCATCCTAGGATCATCAAACTTAATTCGGTAGAAGTCTTGAAAGGCAAGATCTGACTTAGTTTATTTTATGCTACTTAAAATGTACTGTAAAAGACTACATATAAATTATATGTTTGCTTTAACATAAAATGTTGAAATGTATATGGATCTGTTTAGATATAATATGTATTGTTAAATAAATTATTATTAAATTACTTAAAGTAATTCCTGAAATTTTATTTTATAAAAATTGTTGAAATTCTGTAACTTCTTTATTTTAGATTAAGGAAAATTTTAATAATGTATTATAGAGAGTGCTGTATCATATTTCATTTTCGTAATACATAAATTTGCCTTAAATGTAATCAAATACTTCTTTTGGTTACTATCAAAATCAATTTTTTTTAAATTGAGAGATTCTATAAGTAAGCTTTTGTTTTTAGGAAAATTCACATATGGGAGTATCCATTCCTTATCAATTTGAATGGATCATCTGTTTTGTAATTGAATTTCTGTATTTTTCCCCAAGTAACCTTTTTTTGTGTGTGTGGTATTACCATTATATTGAGAAACAGACAAATTTTGGGTTATAACTTATTGAATTTTCACCAAGTAAATACGTCCTTGTATTCAATAAATAGAACCTTAGAATATAACATTGCTCCACAAAGCCACCTCCCAAGCACCAATATCCCTGACCAGAGTAACCAATGCTCTCCTGCCTTATACAGATTAGTTTTGCTTACTTTTGAAGAGTTACAAAAATCAGTAAAACTATAAGATAAAATGATCTAATATGATACTTTGTAATTTCCTAAGTTTTACTTTTAAGCCAGGAGAGAAGTAGTCTTGAAAATATTTTTGTATACTTTTGTAAAACTTTAAGGTACGTTTCTGCTAAATAACTAGCTCTTCTTATATTTAGAATCCCGACCATTGTCAGTTCCTGTGAAAGCCATACTGAATATATCTGAAGGCTGTAGAAGTCCTGAAGAAAGAATGAAAGAATTTATTGGAGTAGTATGGAATGCCGTGAAGAGTCTCACACTGCAGGTAAAATAGAAGTTAGAAATATCATGGTTTTAATGTTTATGATCCTTTCTGATCTTCAGCACCTTGAATACTGGTTATGTGGTTATGTTCCCTAACTGTTGTATATCATGCTAGATACTGAAGAGACTACATAATAATTCTTTTGGTCTAGCTGGAAAGAAATAAGGAGCCATTCTATGAAGCATCTTGTAGGGAGTCATTTTTAGAGGGATCCCTTAAAATCTCTTACGGTCCAAAAGAGAAATGGAGATGCCAAGATAAATGTCATTTACAGAAAAGATTCCTAGGGTATGCACTTACTGGTTCATGATGAATTTAGGTACTTTTCTCAGATGAGAATTTATTGATTTGTAGAATAACTAGATGACACTATTACATTGTCTAGAATATAATAGCTATCAAAAATATTTAGCTGTTTGAAGTTTACTTTAATCCTAAATGTTATTTCATGATGATGTAAGTAGTTTATTAAAAGTAACTTCATTCCCTTTTATCCATTCCACAGAACACCTAGTTTATTGTAATTGCCATTTTTGGTATCATTCTATGTAGTTATGTAACAGGATAGGAAACATGACAATTTGATAGCTGTCAGAAAATCTTCAACTTTAAGATTCCAAGTGATATGAGAAATCTTTATGATATCTGTAAGCTAACAAGTAGGCATATAAATAGTTCTATAACATATGATATACTGGGGAATAACCTCCTCTGCCCAGCTTGAGGTAACAGGGGCCAGATTTATCTTGCTGCCTAAAATGACAAAAAAGTGGACAAAGTATATTAAACAATGTTTTCAAAACACTAGACTATATGTAGGTCAATTTGGACAGTGATCCCTGAGAGACTTAAGGTAAAAATCAGCTTTACCTCATTACTAAGGGATTTGGGGAATAAAAAAGGAGACTGTCTAAGCAGTGTTCTAGGTTCTGGTTTTTGTGTTTGAGAGGATAGTGATGCCCTTCAATGATAGAAGCAGCAGCTTTTTAAGGTTAGGGGAAAAAAGGAAGTTTGAGTTTTGTACATGTATTTAAAATACCTGTGAGGTATCTCCAGGTATCTGTTAGACAGTAGAAAAATATTCATATTTTGAGATTGTGGAAGAGATTCACAGTAGAGATACAATTTTTGGACACATATACAGAGAAAGCAGGAGAATGGGTCTTTCAAAAATATGTTAATTTGAAAGAGCAATTGAAAGTAGTAGGAGGGAAATTGTCCTTGCAGGAAATTGTAAGAGAGTGATGTGATGTTTAACAGGAAGGGCTGGACAATAAATTGATCAACCTAGAAGAAATGGACAGCCTTATGGAAAAATTCAACCATCCAAGACTGACCCAGAGAGAAGCAGAAGAACTGAACAGATAAATTGCCAGCAGTGAAATTGAATTGATAATCAAAAGACTACCTAAAAACAAAACCCAGGACCAGATGGCTTCACAGCTGAATTCTGTGAAACACTTAAAGAGCTAATACCCATCCTTCTTAAAGTATTCCAAAAAGTAGAAGAGGAAGAAATACTTCCAAACTCATTCTATGAAGCCAGTATCACTCTAATACCAAAAGCAAAGACCACAGAAAAAGAAAATTACAGACTAATATCCCTGATGAACATAAATGTAAAAATTCTCAACAAAAATTAGCAAACTGAATTCAAAAACATCAAAAAGATTATCTGTCATGACTAAATGGGATTTATTCCAGGGATGCAAAAATGGTGTAATATTTGAAAATCAATCAATATCATACATCACTTAACAAAAAGAATGGTAAAAATCACATGATCACCTCAATAGATCCTGAAAAAGCATGTGACAAAATTTAACATCCATTCATGATAAAAACGCTGAACAAAATAGGTAGAGAGAGTATGTATCTCAGCCTAATAAAGGCCACATATAACAAACCCACAGCTAACATCATACTTAATAGTGAAAAGCTGAAACTTGTTCTCTAAGATCAGTGACAAGGATGCCCACTCTTACCGCTTTTATTCAACACAGTACTAGAGGTCCTAGCTGTGGCAATCAGATAAGAAACAGAGATAAAAGGCACCCAAATCGGTAAAGAAGAAATTAAACTATCACTATTTGCAGATGACATATTATACATAGAAAACCCTCAAGACACCAAAAAACTATTACAACTAATAACTGAATTCAGCAAAGTTGCAAGACACAAAATTAATACTCAGAAATCTGTCACATCGCTGTATACTAACAATGAACTAGCAGAAAAAGAAATGAGGAAAACAACTCTATTTACAATTGCATCAAAAAGAATAAAATACCTAGGAATAAACCAGCCGAGGAGGTGTAAATACGTCCCGTGCTCATGGATAGGAAGAATTAATATTGTCAAAATGGCCACCCTGCCCAAAGTAATTTATAGATTCAATGCAATCCCTATCAGAATATCATTCTTCAATGAACTAGAACAAATAGTTCTAAAATTCATAGGAAACCACAAATGACCCTAAATAGTCAAAGCAATCCTGAGAAAGAACAAAGCTTGGGGGATTACCCTCCCTGGCTTCAAACTCTACTACAAAGCTACAGTAATCAAAACAATTTGGTACTGGCACAAGAACAGACCTGTAAATCAGTGGAACAGAACTGAGAACCCAAATGTAAACCCAAACATATATGGGCAATTAATATATGATAAAGGAGCCATGAATATAAATGCTGAAAAGACAGCCTCTTCAACAACTGGTGTTGGGGAGACTGGACAGCTACATGTAAGACAGTGAAACTGGGTTGTTGTCTGACCCCATACACAAAAGTAAACTCTAAATGGATCAAGCACCTGAATGTAAGTCATGAAACCATAAAACTCTTAGAGGAAAACATAGGCAAAAATCTCTTGAATATAAACATGAACAATTTTTTCCTGGACACATCTCCTTGGGTAAGGGAAACAAACAAAATAAAAAATGAACAAATGGGACTACATCAAACTAAAAAGCTTCTGTTCGGCAAAGGACACCATCAGCAAAATAAAAAGGCATCCCATGGTATGGGAAATATATTCATAAACAACTCATCTAATAAAGGGTTAACATCCAAAATATGTAAAGAACTCAACACCCAGAAAATAAGTAACCTGATCAAAAAATGGGTGAAGGATCTGAACAGACATCCCCCCAAAAATACAAATGGTCAACAGACATATGAGAAGATGCTCCACATCACTAAGTATCAGGGAAATGCAAATTAAAACCACAGTGAAATATCTCCTCACACTAGTTAGGATGGCCACTATCTGATAAAAAGAAATAACAAATGTTGGCAATGATGCAGAGAAATGGAAACCCTCCTACACTGTTGGTGGGAATGTCAATTGGTACACCTGCTGTGGAAAGCAATATGGAGGTTCCTCAAAAAAGAACAAATAGGAATACCATTTGACCCAGTAATTCCACTCTAGGAATTTATCCAAAGAGAACAAAATACCTGATTCAAAAAACATATGCACCCCTGTGTTTATCACTGCACTATTTGCAATAGCCAATATATGGAAGAAGCCTAAGTGTCCATCAATAGATGAATGGATAAAGAAGAGGTGGTGGTACATATATACAATAGAATATTATTCAGCTACAAAAAGAAATAATCCTCCCATTTGCAGTAAATGGATCGATCTAGAGGGAATTATGCTCAGTGAAATAAGCCAGGCAGAGAAAGACAAATACCATGTGATTTTACTTATTTGTGGAGTACAAAAACAAAGCAGAACAGAAGGAACAAAATAGCAGACTCACAGACACTGAGAAGGGACTAGTTGTTACCAAGGGAAAGGGGTTGGGGAGAGTGGGAAGGGGAGGGTGAAGGAGATACAAGGCCACAATAATTTGCAATCACAGTATAAATTGGTCATGGGGATGGTAGAACAGCTTAGAGAACATAGTGATTCTGTAACATCTTAGTACGTTGATAGATAGTAACCACACTAGATGTGATGTGGATTTAATAATATGGGTAACTGTTAAACGACTGTGTTGTGTATATTTGAGACCAACATAAGATTATATATAATACTTTAATTAAAAAATGAAAATAAAAAAAAATAAGAGGAAAGACTGGAGAATTCATAGAAACCCATGGTATGCAGAATTTCACGGACCCATTAGTGAACAGTATCAAATTCTGGATGTTAACTATGGACTTGACTTTGCTTATCTGTAATTGAAAATGGCTAGGGTCAATAATGTTTAAGGTTTTTTCTAAGTCTTATATTCTCGTGGGATCGTTTTGTTCTCTGGCTTTTTTTTATAATGATGCAGTACTTTCATTAGCTTTATCACCAGCAATGGACTATATTTTCTATTTCATTGTGGATTAGTTGTAAGCAGAGATACTGATATTTTTCATTTTTTCTTTCTTTAATTTTTAGGGTAAAATACACATAGCAAAATTTACCATCTGAGCCATTTTTAAGTCTACAGTTTAGACTGATGTTCCTCATTTGACTAAGCTCATTGAGTATAAACTGACAGGTAATTATAGGAGTATAGGTTATTCTGAATATGATCTAGGCACCTTGCTTTCCTCACCCCTAGTCCCATCCCTGTATTGTACTTACTGTGTATTTAGACATCTCCAGATTTTAATGTAATCTGAAAAGTTGAAGATAAAATGTGATTCTGATGAAATGATTAAAATTTACCCTCCCCACCAAATTATGAGTTTTTAAAAAATGCAGTGTCCATTTCCCAGATGTTTTATGGACAATATATAAAACAGAAAACCCTGAAGTAGTCATCAGATAAAACAGAACATCATAACTTTAAGCCATCAAAGGATTATTCTTTTAGTGGAAGTTTGAGCAAGTAAATGTGTCTTGAATCAGAGTTTCTGGAAAGTTGATTTTGGAGCCGAAGTTGATATTGCTAAGTCCAAGTTCTTTTTTACATGATAGAAAGACTTATATTGCGTAAAGACCCAATATTTGCTATAAACTACTTGTTCTTCAGTGGGAAAAGGAACTTCCACACCTCATTGTAATGGATTATTTTATAGTGCTATATGTAGTCTTGAACAGTTTTTTAAAAAATATGAACTTATTTGGGGGCCTTTTCCTAATTAGCATAAACTCAGTTGTTCTTTGCAGTTTTCTCTCTCTGCTGATCAGCAAAGATCCTATCTATTTTACTTCAAAAGCTACATTTTTATTCCAGAAGCACATAATTGGTAATGTCATGTAGTTGACAAAATAGAAATACTTTGGTTCAGAATTCACTAAAAATGGAGAATATTTCCATGGTTTTTGTCAAACTCAGTTTTCTTGTCTGTTAAAATGAAGATCATGTTGCTGTCCTCTGGAATTTCTTGGGTGTTTTTTGTAATTTCTGAAATCTTCTTAATGGATAATATCATGTAATGGAACTTTATTTTCCATACCAAGTATCCTGGTCTCCGTCTTTGCTAATAATGATCTGTTATTCCTGTAGAGAACTACTTCCCATGTTCGGTTTGATTTTGATGAGAGTGTCAAAATTTCTTAACCAGTTAAGCTCATCAGTTGAATTCTCTCTTCTAGGAAGTACATATGGAGTATGACCAGTGATATAGTAGTCATATTTTGTGGTACAATTGATGTCTTCATATCTAGTGAACTTCCTGGCCCATCTCCAGGGTTAAATAAGATTAGACACTTCAGGCATGACAGATCAACTGTCAATCACCTTAACTGTAAAAGTAGTTATATTGAATACTTAACATTTTGCACTCAGGACCATGTTTTTATTTATAGGCATTGAGAAAGTGTACAGCAATTGGATAGTATTTTGTTAGAAGGAGAAACTCTGGAATACAAATCTAGGAATTTTTTCATGTCTTCCTTCAGCAAATATTTATGGGAAAAGTATAGAGGTTTTTAACATTTACTCTGGAAAAGAAGACAACCAGTGTTCACTTTTGAGGGTTTTAGGTTAAAGTTCTAAATTTATATTTAGATTTCTACAAAGATATCAAAAATATTTTCATAATATATCTACAGTTTATAGAATAGGAAAACCAATTTGGGCAATAGTTTATGTATCTGTGTAGAGCAAATGAACATTGCTTATTTTGGTGACTGCTATGTACAGAAATTGTAAACAACAGCATTTTTAATAAGACTGTGAACATCTTACATAAATCCATGAGGGCCAATATATGGATCTGGCATATAGTATATATTCTGTGTATGTTCGTTGACTTTATTTAGCAAACATTAATGCATTACATCTTTACATCAAAGCTGATTTGCCCCCATTTACAAATGAGGAAACTGAAGTTGTGGGGAGATTAAATAACGCATCAAAGTTTCCACAGCTGGAGTTGAACCCATGTGGCTGACAAGTCCGTTTTATTTATTACCCTACTAGATTGTCTCTGGAATGAAATGATGAGCAACATGCATGAAACAGTTATTTTAGTTAGCTTCAATATCTGATGCTAATAAAAATAATTGTGTTCAGTTATTTAATAATCATTTATTTAAAACCTACACATGCTGGTCTATGTACTGAGACATTAGATAGAACAAAACAAGCAGTGTCTGACATCATAGACCTTATATTCTAGTGATGATTCTGTAAGGCTATTAGTATTTTAACATCCTCAAGTTTTTTTAATCACTGGAACTATATTTTTTTGTCTGTGTATTCCTGACTTCCAGCTCAGTTGGTGGTAGGTATTAGAGAAAGCACGAATAAAGGAAAGAAAAGGAATGAAAATATGGCATGCAGTGTTTTTTCATTTTTGTTTTTCAGTTGAAACTGTTTCCTGAAGAATATGTTTATATAGAGAACATTACATTTAGTAGAAATTTTGCAAAATGTAATCATCACTGAAGTTTCAAGCTGTAAAGAAAGGAAAGCATATTATTTGGGAATAGGAAATAGAAACGTTATTCAAAGGAAAGAAAATATGCTATAACATTTTAAAGCATTTTTATATAAAGTGTTCTATATTATAGTGGGATAAATAAATTGTTTAAATTGTGTAAATGAAATATCATCTCTTCCTTTTAACTGAGTTATGATCAGAGTTACAGAGCACACCCGTTAGAAAATCTAAGCATACCAAACCTAACATATGGGGTACAGGGATACACAATGGCATATATCTTTTCAAATGGTACATAAACTTGGAACTCTAGAAAAAAAATAACAATCATTTTACTTTAAAAAAGAATACCAAATAATTTCTACTTTAGATGGATGTTTAGATCTATATGATGTTTAGATATGAGCCCTTGACCTACTGAAATCAAAATAGAGGTGGTTCTATTTCAAGTATTTGTAATAATCCCTTCACTTTAACACATGAATGTGTTCAATATTGGCGAAAGAACACGTTGCTACCAAAACTGAAATAAGATCCCTGAAACAGAAAGGATGTTGCCATGGAAAAATGAAGTAACACTTAGTGCAGCTGTGATGCATTAATGAATAGGATATTTTTTTAAAAGATCATTTGTGTTTGGTGTGGCTCAGAGGGTCCCAACCAGATGGTTTCCATGAACATGATCTGACCCCCAGTTTGAGGACTTCTTACTGGCAGATTACTTCATTTTCTTTCCCTTGGATTGTCAGATCCTTACATTAATGCAAAATTTAGTGCTACAGATTTATATTCACTTACATAAATCACTCAGCATTTTACATTAAAACCACAGTTTTGAACATACAGTTTAACAGTTATTTTTAATGTGTAAAAAGATTTATGTGATAGCTTTAGTATATATAATAGATGTAACATTATAATAAATTTGAGCAGTTTGGATTATGTATATGTTTTGGTTCTTACTATTAAAGGAATCGCCACAACATATATCATATTTTAGGGAGTTTATTATTTTGTTACTTATTTCAGGATGATATACCACTGTTGATTCTGTAACCATTGCTCAATTGTTGTTTAAATTTGATAAAATAATTTATTTCTAAATTAGTGGAATATTGGAATATTTGTGATTTTTGGATATTTTGGCACAATTTAAATTTACTTTTTAGGACATGTGTGTATATATTTGTATAGAATAGCATACTATACTAATTACCTCACATTGTTGAAAGCATTTTTCAACTAGCATCAATAGTGACATGAAGCATTAAATACTCTTCATACTTTGACCTCATAACCGTAATTAATATAGGAGAACATGCCGTCAGTGTGCCATTTTAACTTTGTACTTGAACATCACTAAAGAATATGTTAAATATTTTAAACTTAATGTAATGCATTTGAGACAATATATACTTCTATTTCAGAGTAAAAAAAGTTGTGATCTTAATCAATGAGCTACTTAACACATCAACACTTAAATTATCTGTGCTTGAAGATAAAAATCTATAACTAAAAAATGAGCTCATACTCCATGAACTGATATATTTATTTTTTGCAAAATTTTATTTATATTTTTCTTCACTGAATTCATCGATTTGCCCATGCACAGAAATATTGAAGCAAAGAGGAGTAACTTTGCTTATTTATAAGGCTGGCAAATTATTTATTGTATCAAGGAATTCCAGACCTGTTACATGTCATGCTTTTGCTGAAGAATATATTTGTCCTAAAGGAAGTGATACTACTATTTGCTTACTTACCTTTTATAAAATATAGTCTCTTTGTTAATGTAATTTGCTAGAATATCCAACCATTTATCAAGCAAACAAATATAGTATCTTTGTAAGCCAAATATTTCATAGAAAATGAACAGTTGATAATTTGTATTTTCTTAAAAATAGGTTAAGCTGCTTGGGCAATTAACTAATCAAGTACAGAATATTACTTTGTGAGTCAACTAAGACTAATAAACTTTAACCTACATTGCTGTTGAATTAATTACTCATGATTAATTCAGTTTTTTATTTAGTCTTGCTTAGTCTTATTTTTAATCTTTAGGGGCCTGGCAACTTAAGTAACTATAGTGGGGATAGAGGAGCATGAAAGTTTGACATGCAGTCACAATTTAGATGATGTCAGGTATGATAAAAGCAAAGAATAACAGAATGATTTTTGAATCTTCAGAATTTTCTTTACCATTTATTTTTATATATAACAAATATGATATATATATAAATACAGGTATCTATAGAAATCTTTATATATAAACATGAATCTTGCTGTATATGTGTATAAAAAGAGAACGTATATGATAGAAACATTATATTTTAATGTTTGTCTTGAGATATATTCTGAACATTTAAACCATTTTTTCTTATATTTTAGTCTGTTAAGTAAAAAAGAGCCAGAACCTAGAAATAGCTGTTTCTGTTTTGTTTTTTTTTTACAGTAAGAAAAATAAAATGCTAATCAGTCTGAGTCCTTAGCTGGTGTTAACAAAATTTAATGAACTGCAACAGGAGGATTTTTCTCACCTTTTTTTTGCCAACACATTTCTAACTCAGTCATGTTTCTTGGAAAGAAACTGTGGAACGGCAGATATTTTTTTCATTTCGTGTCACTGTGCCTTTTTGATTAGGTTTATAGCCAGAAACAACACCTTTTCAAGGGTCTATTGTGTTCGTTAGTAAAAGTAACTCAGAAGACATAAGTATGGCATATTTCCTTTTTTGACTTTACTGTTTATTCTGGTAAAAATGTTAGGTATTTTAGGGTATGTTTACTCCCAAATTCTGGTCCAAATATTTTAATTCTGCTTTTCTTTTCTAGCTTGAAGTACAATCTTGTTGTGTGTTCATTCCAAATGATAGCCTGCCTTCCCCAAGTACAATTGTATCTGGAGATATTCCTGGAACAGTAAGAAGTTGGTACCATGGACAAACCATCATGCCAGGAACACTTGTCCTCTGTTTGCCTCAAATAAAGATTATTAGTGCTGGCCATAAGTATATGGAACCTCTACAGGAGATTCCATTTGTCATCCCACGACCCATCCTTGAAGAAGGTACATTTAAAAAGATTCTTCCTATGGTTATTTTACTGATATCTTTAGTTTTTTTTAAATTTAATATGCTAGTGCTATTGTAAATTAGCCATTTTCATCAAACGGTCTGCATAAAATGGAACTAAGTGATCTACAAAGTAGATTTAGAAAGATATATACAGTGAATGAGCTAAGTGATGTGGTTGACATCTGCACCTTCTAATCATACATATTCATGTATATGTAAATAGAGACTGTCTACAAATGATCATGTGCAATATGGTATAATCACTAAAACTAAGCATAGGTAAAATTAACTTGAGAAGAAAGTTAGTGTTTGCATTAGGCTGAATGAAGAATGATAAGTAGTAGGTTGATCTTAATTTAAGCTATGTGACTATTGAATGGATATATTATATATAAATAATAAAGTGGATGTATTATTTTCATCAAGCATATTTCCAGATTTCTTGGTTTTTAAAACAGATAATTGGGTGATAATTGGTGCCATGGCTCTTTCTTTAATAAATACTTAATTTTTGATATTATGGTGTTTTCAGTTGCAAATTCATACCCTGTTGAACTTTGACATATTCATCTCAAACAATATGTGAACTTTTAAAAGTTTTGAGTCGCTAAGTATGTGACTCTATATTTTAATAATAAGGCTCAAGTTTTTTACAGTGCTAAACAGTTCAACACCTTGTTCATATTATTAGGATGTAGAGTATGAATCCTGATATCATTCAGATTACTACACATGTTGTTACTGAAAAGCAGATAGTCTGTGCAGTTTTTGACTCTGACTTGATACTGATTCCTCTCTCCTTTACTATGTATTGAAATTTCCAAACAAATCTAGTTTTCTTAGATTATGAGAAATAGGCATGATTTTACTGCCAGAAATTAATGTTGATACCATTATATTATAGTATAAATTCATAACATTTATTATTTTATCATAAAATCATAGAATTCTAAGGATTAGAATATATGATGTTTGTTTTGATACAAGGATCCTTTCTCTAGTATATTGGACATACCCATTCTTTGCTACTTGCTTTTGGTTATAGGGAATTCTTTATTATCACATAGCTATTGTATATCATATCAAGGATATACTAGCCTCATAAAGTGATCTGGGAGTGCTTATTCATTTTTTGTTAATTGTTTTAATTCTGGAATAATTCTTGTAGGATTAAAATAATTTGTCCCTTGATTTTTTTGTTAAAACTCATTAATAGTTATGTAACAGATTTTTAAGATAATTTGCATTTTATAAAATTCTCCCTTTTGAAGTATACAATTAGGTGATTGTTAGTAAATTTAGTTATGTGCAACCATCACTACTATTACATTTTAGAAGTTTCATCACTCCTCCAAAAATCAGTACGCCTTTAGCAGTTACTCCTCATTCTTCCTTTCCCCTAATCTTTTTGTCTCTATGAATTTGCCTATTGTAGGCATTTCATATGTACAGAACCACATAATGTGTGGTCTTTTGTGTCTGGCTTCTTTTATTTACTGTAATATTTTCAATGTCATTTCATGTTGTAGCATGCATCTACATTCCTTCTTATGGCAGAATTATATTATGTTTTATGAATATATTACATTTTCTTTATCTGCTCATCAATTGATGAACATTGGGTCGTTTCCACTTTTTGACTGTTATGAATAAGACTGCTATGGTCATTCTTGTATACTTTTTTCCATGGGTATATGTTTAAATCCCTCTGAACTATATACCTAGTAGTAGAATTGCTGGGTCATATGGTAACTCTATGGTTAAGTGTTTGAGAAATTGGAAAACGGTCTTCTAAAGTGTCTACATCATTTTATAATTCCACAATAGTGTATAAAGTTTCTGATTTATCCACATGTATGTCACCACTTGTTATTGTTTGTCGTTTTGGTTCTAGCCATCCCAGTATATGTGAAGTGATACCTTATTTTGGATTTGATTTGCATTTCTCTAATGACTGAAGATACTGAGTATCTTTTCTTATGATTGTTGGGATTTGTAGATCTTTTGTATTTTCTTGATTTATTCAAATCCTTCATTCACTTTTTAGTTGGTTTTTTGTCTTTTTATTGATGAATTGTAAGAGTTTTTCAATATATTCTGGCTATGAGATCCTTATTTGATTTGCAAATACTTTCTCCCATTCTATGGATTTTCTTTTCATTATCTTCATTGTTTTCTTTGTGATATATTTTTTAATTACACAATATGTCAGTGAATTGCTATAACTATTTGCCAATACAACTTTATTCACAAATCTGGTAGTGAGCCAGATTTGGTCATGGGCTGTATTTGCTGATTCTAGTACATTACTAGTAATACCTGCTCAAAGTTTATCCTTTATTCTGTCACAGATCATTTTCCTTCTGTTTTTCTGTGATGATCTGCTGTTTGCAAACTTAATTTTGCTTGTTTGAAAATAATCTTTATTTTTTCCTCCTTTTTGGAAGATATTTTGCTGTATATACAATTTCTTATTGGTAGTTATTTTCATCTGCCATATTTTTGTGTCCACTCTTGCTTTTCATTGCCTTTTTGAGATACACACTGTCAATTTGTGTTTCCTTAAAAGGTTATTTTGTCCTTTCTCTCTGCCAGCTTTAAGAATCTTTTTAAGTTTTGTATTTTAAGTTTTAGTATTGGTGTCTTTATGACTTCTACAATTTTTCTGGCATTATCTCTTCAGATACAGTCTCTGCCTCATTCTTTCTACATACGTGTTAGATGTTTTGGTGTATTTTTCTTGTGTCTTTTATCCTCTTTCATGTTTTTTCTTTTTGAGTGGTTGACCTGCATTCTGAATTTTTTCTTGGGTTCTCCAATTCACTTTCTTTTCAGCTGTGTCTAATATGCTATTACAGGCATTCAATTAATTTTTTTGAGTAAACTTTCAGAGAATTCTAATATAGAGAAAACTGTACAACTCCATATAGCTTGATATATTTAATGAAATACACTTGCCCATATTACCAGCATCTGAATCAATTAAGAATACTATCAACACCCAGGAGATCTTTTCTAGTCCCTTGCTAGTCACTCTTTCTTCAGAGGTAAATTGTATCTAGACATCTAAAACCATGAATAAATTTTCCTGTTTTTGAACTTTATAACACTTTATTCAATTTTAAAATTATTATATTCTTTAAATTTTTATTGATTTTTAAAACTCCTTGCTTTTTAGTCATAATTTTCAAGGCTTCCTTATCTTTCTTGAACATGAATAATTTATTTTGTATTATTGTCTCAATCCTGCTGACTTGTGCCTATACTCCACAGTATTCTTTGCACATTGTTTGTTTCTTTGTTTCTTTTTATAAGGTAGGATCTACTTATTTTCCTAGGAAATTTCTCTCTAGAAATTTTTTGAAAGCAAGCTGAAAGACTGCTTATATGCATGTTTGAATTTACTTCTGACGCATTGGGTGCATTATCATTTCAGGACACCTTGAGACTAAATTCTTGGTTAGAGGATTTTATGAGACTTAAAATAAAAAATCAAGTTATAAACTCTTACAAGGCTTGGTTTGTGATCATGAGTATTTTTCTTCCTCTGTTAAAGGCTAAGTTTTCTGGTAGAGTAATAGGGTCACCACAGAAAGGGGAAAAATAGAGCAGTTTCATTTGTAGTTTACCCTAACATTAATGTTGTAGCTATTTGCATATGAGCCTTCTTATGTCAAATTAGGTTCAATACTGCAAGTGGGCTTACAGTGTTATCTTTAATCAGCCTGAGTTGTGTTTAATTTTACACAGTTTTGTAATGCTTCAAGTCATTTGTTTTGCTTATTTCTGAGTTTCTGGCTTTCTTCAGTCTGTGGTTTTAATAATGCTTACTTTTTTTGGAAAATCATTAATGCATTTAAGAAAGTGTATGTGTAAACCAATCTATAAATTTTATTTAGAGGATGTGCTGTATATAAACATTTTATAAATAAAATTACCATTTTTATTTGTTTTTAGCACAAGCATCATTCAGGGCACTAAATCTACAAGGGAAATAGAATCCCTCAGTATTTTAATGACTTTGTGACAATATTATACTCCCTTTTATCTAATGGTCTTTATGAAAGGGCTGATAAATCTTACTCCACTATTCTTTATCTCTTCAATACTCATGTAAAATCTCTCTTATTTCTACATTCCTGATAGCTTCTGTTTGTCCTTTTTAATGACAAATTACTCTCATCTTTTAAAAATACATTATAAATGACTTAAGAACTACAGAGGTCTCCATTTTTAAATCATAAGATGTTATTTTTGTTTTTTCCCCTAGAACTGAGTTAAATAGCATCTTAACTTATTTTGAACTTTTTAAGAAAGTCACATACCATATGGAGAGAGCTTGAATCAAATACAAACTCTGAAAGTCTATTTTTCATACTCCCTATGAGAATATAGAGTGACGATATAGTCAACACTGAAACCTAAAGTAGAAACAATTTTTTAACCATATGGTTGTTTTCATTGGCTAAGCTTACCCTGAGGAAAGGAGATTATATCAAGATACTTAAATCTTCTTTCAGTATTAAAAAACTATAGATATTAACTTCTTTTGAGGAACCATAATTTAACTTTTTTCTTCATTTAGAAGGTTGATGCTTTATAACTTACCTCTCTGGGCCTCAGTCACTTGCTATTTATCATTATTTTTCCATGTTTAAAATTTTTGTGGTAGTTCTTATCTACTGTCATGTCTTCTTCCTTTGTCAAAGTCATTTTGATTTATAGGGCTTTTATAAAAATTCCACTCTCCTTTTGCTGGTTTCAGAACATAGATAAATATTTTCAGTCATTCATGTTCAACCTGATATTGACTGTCTAAATCCATTACCACCTTACCATTACACTTCTTTCTACGCAGCTTCTCTGATGCTCTTGTTCCATGATCAGTTCATTTTTGTTTGGTAAATGTTTTTTGTTAAGTGTTGAGGATGGATTTTTGTAGGGGTATGGATCAAGGTGAAGATAGGAAAAGTGGAGGCAAACAAATGAATTAGGTATTGCAGCTAGCTATTGTTATTGTCTAGAAACATGACTGTCAGAACCAGGATCATTGTGATAGGGGTGGAGAGAATGGGAAAGAACAGGGAAATATTTAAGAGGTTAACAAAAAATTGGCAAAATTTTGTGACCAGGTTACTAATGGATACTGAAGGGCAAGTAAATGTGTAGAGTGACTCCATGGTTCCTGGCTTGGATATCTGTGTAGATGTTTATATAGTAAATATTATGATTACAAATAGAGAGGTTTAGTTTTTGGTGTGAAAGGTGGGAAAGATGATTTAGGATGGGCATATTGTGAAGTGCTTGTGACATTCAGGTAAATGCATCTCATGAGCTGTTGCATATATAGGTTTGGGGCTCAAATGAGAGATCATTGTTAGAGATACATATTGATCTGAGAGAAAACCATGAAAAAAGATGTGATTACCCAAAGTAACTTACTTAGTGACAAACAAGTGTAATCCAAATAGAAAAAGGGAGGAACACTAATGTGTTTTGGGTGATAAGCAAAGGAACTATCTATGATGGAAACTGCAAATAAAAGGTAAGTAAAGAAAAAACGATGAGGCAATGACATTGCAAAAGATAAATAATTATATCATTTCAAATGTGGCAGAGATGCCAAGTAAGGACAAAAGGTATCAAAGGATTTGACAATTTTAGGTGCTTGTTTTCTCTTAATGCAATACTTTCAGAAAAATGGTGTCAATACAAGATGATGGTAGCTTAAAGACTAAACAAAATGCAGAATTTTTTTGTTGAATTATAATTGACATACATATTATTATGTTAGTTTCAAGTGTACAAGATAATGATTCAGTATATTTTGCATTATGAAATAATCACCACAATAGGTCTATTTACCATGCTGTACTATACAAAGTTTCTACTATATTTCCTATTTTGTACATTACAACCCTTGACTTATTTATTTTATAACCAGAAGTTTGTCCCTATTAATTCCCTTTACCTGTTTCACCCTTCTACCTACCTCCCTACCCCAGTCCCCTCTGGCAATCATGAGTTTGTTCTTTATATCTGAGTCTGTTTCTGTTTTGTTTATTTGTTTTGATTTCACATATAAGTGAAAAGGTGTTTATCTTTCTCTGTCTGACTCATTTAACTTAACACCCTCTAGGCCCAACCATGTAGTCATGAATGGCAACATTTCATTCTTCTTAATGGCTGTGTAATAGTCTGTTAGTATGTAAACCACATTTTTTTATCCATTAATCCATCCATGGGCATTTAGGATGTTTCCATGACTTGGCTATTGTAAATAATGCCTTTGACAGATATGGTGAGGGGGGTGGCTGGGCAAGTATCATTTCAAGTTAATGTACTCATTTTCTTCAAATAAATACCCAGAAGTGGAATTCTGGATCATAAGCTAGCTTTATTTTCAATTTTTTGAGGAAGCTACATACTGTTTTCCATAGTGGCTACACCTGTTTACATTCCTAACAACAGTGCAAGAGGGTTCCTTTTTCTTCACATCCTCATCAACACTTGTTATTTCTTGTCTTTTGATAAAGGCATTCTGACAGATGTGAAATGATGTCTCACTCTGTTTTTGATTTGCATTTCCTTGATAATTAGTGTTGTTGAGTACCTTTTCACATGCCTCTTTCCCTTCTGCATGTCCTTTTTACCTCGACCTCTGCTCATGTTTTAATCAGGTTGTTTTGTTTGTTATTGAATTGTATGATTTCTTTTTATATTTTGCATATTAACCATTCATCAAATATGTAACTTGCAAGTATCTTCTCCCATTCAGTAAGTTGCCTGTTTGTTTTGTTGTTTTCCTTCATTGTGCAAAACCTTTTAAGTTTGATAATAATGTCATTTCTTTTTTTTGTTGTTGTTGTTGCCATTGCCTAAAGAAACATATCCAGAAAAATATTGCTAAGATCAGTGTCAAAGAACTTACTGCCTTTGTTTTCTTCTAGGAGTTTTGCAGTTTGAGATCTTACATTTAAGTTTTTAATCCATTTTGGGTTTGTTTTTGTGTATGGTACAAGAAAATGGCCCTGTTTCATTCTTATGCATATGGCTGTCCAGTTATCTCCACACCATTTATTGAAGAAACTATCTTTTCCCCATTGTATGTTCTTGCCTTCTTTGTCAAGGATTAATTACCCATGTAAGCATGGGTTTATTTTGTGGTTCTCTATTCGTTCTACCTATCTGTGTGCCTATTCTTGTGCCATTATCATACTGTTTTGATTACTATGGCTTTGTAATATAGTTTGAAATCAGGGAGTGTGAATCTCCAGCATTTTTCTCATTTTTAGAGATTTCTTTGGTTATTTGAGGTCTTTTGTGGTTCCATAGAAAGTGTAGGAGCATAGCTGACTGTTAAATGTCATGGGGTTTAGGAGTGACAATCCTGTGCACAGTTGAAAACCCTCATAAAACTTTTGACTCCCCCAAAACTTAACTACTAATAGTCTGCTGTTGACCAAAAGCCTTACCAATAACGTGAACCATGGATTAACCATTTTATATGTTGTATATATTATATGCTGTATTCATACAATACAGCATATTAAAGTAAGCTAGAGAAAAATTTTCTTTCAAAATACGCCCAATTCAAACCCATGTTGTCTCATTTGTATGTTGATAGGGATTAAATTGAATATGTAGATTGCTTTAGTTAGTGGGACACTTTAACAATATTAATTCTTCAAGTCTGTAAGCATGTTACATTTTTCTATTTATTTGTGTCATCAGTTTTTTTCATCAATGCCTGATAGTTTTTCTACTACAGGTCTTTCACCTCCTTGGTTAAATTTATTCCTAGGCATTTTATTCTTTTTGAAGTAATTTTAAATAGGATTGTTTTCTTAATTTTCTCTTCTAGTTTCTAATTAGTATAGAAATGCAATGAATTTCTTCATATTAATTTTTTTTTCCTGCAACTTTACTTAATTCATTTATTCTGGTAGTGTTTGGTGAAGTCTTTTGTGTTTTCTATATAGTATCATGTCATTTGCAAATAGTGACAGATTTACTTCTTTCCTTCCAGTTGGGATGCCTTTTCTTTCTCTTGTTTAATGGCAGTGGCTAGGACTTCCCATGCAGTGGCAAGAGTGAACATTCTTGTCTTGTTCCTCATTTTAGAGGAAAAGCTTCCAGCTTTTCACCATTACATAAGATGTTAGCTGTGGGCTTGTCATATATGGCCTATATTATGTTGAGGTATGTTCCTTCTGTATAGAATTTGTTGAGAGTGTATTACAAATGGATGATAAATTTTGTCAAATGCTTTTTCTGCATCTATTGAGATGGTCATATGATTTGTATCCTTTATTTTGTTAATGTGTATTTTGATTGATTTGCAGATGTTGAATCATCCTTGCATCTCTGGAATAAATCTCACTTGGTCATGGTGTATGATCCTTTTAATGTATTGTTGAATTTTGTTTATTAGTATTTTGTTAAGGGGTTTTATTTCTATGTTCATTAGGGATATTGGCCTGTAATTTCCTTTTCTGTGGTGTCCTTGTCTGGTTTTAGTATCAGAGTAATGCAATAAAGAGTTTGGAAACTTTTCTTCCCCTTCAATGTTTTTGAAGAGTTGAGAAGGATTGTTATTAAATCTAATTTGAATGTTGTATAGAATTCATCAGTGAAGCCATCTGGATCTGGACTTCTGTTTGTTGGGAGGATTTTGATTGCTGATTCAATTTTCCTTACTAGTAATTGGTCTTTTCAGATTTTTTTATTACTTTATTATTCAGTCTTGGAAGGCTGTAAATTTCTGAGAATTTTTAATTTTTTCTAGGTTTTTCAACTTGTTGGTACAAAATTGTTCATAATAGTCTCTTATGATCCCTTATGTATTTGATCTCTTAGGTATTACTGTGGTTTCAGTTGTAATTTTTCCTGTTTCATTTCTGTTTTTTTTTATTTGGGTGCTTTCTTTTTCTCTGGATGAATCTGACCAAAGGCTTGTTGATACTGTATCTCTTTTCATAGAACCTGCTCTTAGTTTCACTGATCTTTTCTATTGTTTTTTAGTCTCTATTTGATTTATTCTACTCTGATCTTTATTATTTCATTCTTTCTATTAATTTAGGGCTTTGTTCCTTTTCTAGGTCCTTTAAAGGTGTAGATTATATTGAGCTTTTTCTTTTTTCTTGACATAGGCCTGTTTGCTTATGAACTTCCCTCTTAGAACTCCTTTTGCTGCATCCCAAAGATTTTGGAATGTTGTGTTTCCATTTTCATTTATCTCAAAGTATTTTTTAATCTTCTCTTTAATTTCTTCTTTGACCCATTAGTTCTTTAGCCTCCATGTGTTTGCATTTTTTCCTTGTAATGTTTTTGCATTTTTTCATGTTATTTATTTCTAGTTTCATACCATTATGGTTCGAAAAGATGTTTGATATGATTTCAGTCTTCTTAAATTCATTGCATTTTGACTTATGTTCTTATATATGATGTATCCTAGAGAATGTGATGATCTCCTTAACTTTTTTTTGTCTGGAAAACTCTTAATATCTCCACTTCTGACTATAACCTTACATAGTAGAGAATCTTAGTTGGAATATTTTTTTCTTTTTAGATCTTGAATATGTCATGCAACTGTTTTCTGGCCTGTAAAGTTTCTGCTGAAAATCCACTGATAGCCTTATGGGATTTCCTTTGTATGTAATATGTTGCTTTTTTCTTGCTACTTTTGAGAGTTTCTCTTTAACCTTAACTTTTACCATTTTAATTGTAATGTACCTTGGTGTGTTTTTCTTTGGTTCATTTTGTTTGGAACTTCCTGGGCTTTCCTGACCTTGATATCTATTTCCTTCTGAAAATATAGGGAAATTTTTACTCATTATTTCATCATATAATTTTTCTCATCCTTTCTCTTTTTCATATCCTCTGTGTTCCTATATTATGAACAATATTCTGATTGATATCCTAGATGTCTTTTAAGGTATGCTGACTCCTTTTTAATTTTCTTATTTACTTACCTGCTCTTTCTTGGTGTTTTCCATTGTTTTGTCTTCCAGCTCACTGATTCTTCTATTTCATTCCTTCTGTTGTTGAATCACTCTGTTGTATTTTCCAGTACAGGTATAACTTCTTTTCGGTATCTTTTATATTTTTTATCTGCTTGTTGAAGTTCTTACTGTGTTCCTTCATTATTCTCCTGAGATCACTGAGCACCTTTATGACCATTACTTGGAACTCTTCTTTCAGGTAGCTTGCTTATTTCCTTTTCATTATGATCTTTTTCTGGGACTTTGCCTCGTTCTCTGAACAGATTCTTCTGTCTATTTGTTTCACCTGTCTCTCTGTGTTTGTATGTATAAAGCAGAACAGCTGCCTCCCTCAAACCTGAAACAGTGGTCTTATATAAGAGCTTTTCCATGTGACCCAGAAGCACTATCTTGTGGCCACCAGAGCCAAACATTGTGTGGCCTTTACGCTTGTGGGCTGCATGTGCCTGTGGACTGTGATAGGACTGAGATGCTGTGCAGGGAGGGCAGGGCCCATTGACCACTGCATGGGTACAGAAGTTTGAGCTGCTTGCCCATCCAGGTTTCAGCTTGGCTCTTGTGGGTTTGGCAGGGCTCGGGACACTTGCCAAAACCTGTTGTGGTTGGGATGCTGAATGGAGTGGGCAGGGTATGGGTGACCACCCACCCCAGTTACTAGTGCAGGGTGAGCAGTACACATCCACCACTACTAGCAGGCTTGACAGAGATCACCAAAAATAGTACCCATTGCCTCTGTCACCAGCTAGTTAGGATAAGATTACAAAAATGGTGTCTGCAAGTGCTTCTATCCCTGGACAGTGTTTGTAGATCCCTGCCTCACTAACAGTCACTTTAAAATTAGTATGTTCATTTCCCACATTTATGGTCTAGGTGCTTTTAATCTGTTGCTTTTGTGCTGAATCATCTGGCAAGTAGGTTTTCATGCAAGCATTTTAAGAGCAAGATCTCTTTTCCCTGTGGTTCTGTGATTCTTCTGGTCTTAATCCCTGTTGAAATACGAAACCAGATATTTTGGTGTCTTGTCTTCCTGGTGCCATTATCCAATATTGGGGTGCCTGGTATGTGACATAGTCCTTTCATTCCTCAAGGGATTGTCCTTCATTTTGTTTCTCCTTCCTGCTTGTGTGCTCACTGCATCTGGGTTGGGGTCCCAGGTGAAGCTGTTTTTTTGACTGTCCTACTGTCTTACCAATCTTATGTGTCTCTTTTGTAATTTGCTGTGGAGGCACTGCTCATACAGTTATTAGATCCTTTTGAGAGGACAATTAATCCATATATAGCTGCAAATTTCTTTTGTTCTGTATGAGGAGGTGGGTTCAGGATCTTCCTGTGCCACCGTTTTGAATTTCTCTTGAAGGATTAATAGAACAAATCTACAATGTGTTTTTAAAAAATTATTTGAGAAATTCAAGAGATGGAGGATGGTATTTAGATGCCAGGATATTGTTTGATTGTAAGCAACAGAAATCAAGTCAGGATAATTTAAGAAAAAATGTAACTTAGTGCTCACTGTCAAAATTCTAATATAGATAGCAGCTTTGTTTTTTAGTTTAGATTTTGATATAATCTCACCATTTTACTTTGGTAATTATGAAAAGCATGTTTGGAATTAAAGCTTTATTTTGTTTCTCTGTCTTTTTCTTATACTCAGAACTCCTTTGAAATTATTTTTCTTTTGTTCTTTGTCTTTGATGTTGTTCAGTTATCATATAAAGTTCTAAGTTTCTATTAAAAATATAATATATTCAAGGCAAGTTGTTTTGATTCATAATGAACTAAGAACAAAGAATATAATTTCTTTTGTGCCTAAGGCTTTATACATCAAACCTTAGATTTTGACAGCAATAATAAATAGTATATTTTGATGAAAATATATCAGTGTATTTTATATTGTATGTATATGTCTACACACATACTTAATGATCGAGAAAGAAAATTCAAATCCAGAGGTTTAGGGAAAAAAAATAGAGCTACTTCCCCCCCTCCTAGTTACTGCCCAGTCTGGGCCCCAGCGCCAGCAGCCTCTCTGCGTTCCTTGATCAGGGACAGCTGTGCCCTGTCAGCACCTTGACTTCTTCTGAACCTCTTCTCCAGTCTTCCTGCTCCTCATCCATCAGGCTTCAGGTTTACTTCACTTTCCAGGTACCCCTGTTCTGTGCTCTCATTGCACCTGACTCATCACTCTTTCTACCTTTATCCCAATTTTAATTATTTTTGTTAACCATCTGATTCTCCCACTAGGGTGAAAAGGGCAAGAAACAAATCTGTCTTCTTCACTGTTCTATTCCTATCATCTTGCAGAATGCATAGCACAAAATAGTAGCTCAGTAATAATATAAAATATACTATTTAGTAAATAACTTTTGTTAATATAAGGAGAAAAAAAACTTTACTTTGTGTTCAAGTTCATAAACAACTGAAAAAGAATTCTTAGTCATTATGATAAAAAAAATTAACACTGCAGCATTACAAAAATGATCTATAGGATGAATCAGAAGGGTTCTCATTATAGACCTGAAGCTCCCTCTGTCCTGGCCTTGGATTTCTAATGCTCAAAATTAAGTGTTTGTTGAAATGTGTCACTTCCTTTCAGTTGCCATGGAAAGGGAGAGATGATCTCTAATGTATCCAGATCCAATCTCTGGTAGGGTTTTTGGGTCAAAATCAACATCTTGAGTCTCAATAGGGAGCAATTGCAGTGAGGTTTGCAGATATAATTTGCTACATCCAACACACTGCTCAGCCGATGGGTTTCTACAGTGTGCCTAGGAGAGGTTTATTTTTTCTTCTTTGAAGACTTGCATGCAACTTTTTATAAAATATTTTGACTGAAATGGAATATTGAGATCATTTATAAATTTAAGCTTTGCTTATTGGATTTAGTAAGTCTTAACAGTAACTGATGTTAAAATTTTTGAGCATCTGTGAAAATCACAAGGGCTGTTTTTCCATTTCTGGTTCACCCTGATGGTTTATTTATATTGTTCTATTTTATGTTTTTTAATATACTTTGATAATCATAATTTTCACTTGTTCTGAAAGATGGTGATATACCCATGCAATAGTTTCTTTACAGTTTTATTCAGTGTCTGTGACTTTAATCCTTAAGCCAAATGTAAATGAGATTCCTTGGGGAAAAAGAGAAAGCCCAGAAAAGAGCTTCAGATTTGTTTTTGAGGCTGTTGTTTTTAAATAAATCTCCTGGAAACCATCATGTGTGATTGCAAATGGAGCTAAGCTGTTAAACTGCCTAAATGTAGTTAAAATAATTGCTGTAGTCATCATTCTCTTCCAAGTGGCCTACTGTCCTGCTCAATCATTTGTTTAGCTATGGGTTTTGTGACCTTTTTTTTTTAATTGAAATATAGTTGAAATATATCAGTTTTAGGTGTACAATGTAGTTCATTCAACATTTATATATGTGACAGAATGATAAGAGTAGTTACCATTTGTCACCAAAGTTATTACATTATTATGGACTATATTCCCTGTGCTGAATTTTTTATCCCCATGACTTATTTTATAATTGGAAGTTTGTAAACTTTTAAAGACTTTAAAAGGAACCTTATTTATTCTCTGTCAATTTTACATTCCCCTACCCACACACTTATTTTAAAAACAAAAATCATGCTGTCATTTTTCCTGATGAACTTCTAAAAGTTAACTGTATAATTTACATTGCCTTGAGAGCTTGAAAACGTGTTTTTTAAATGATCCCAAGGAAATGTATTCTCATTAAAGAAAATTTGGGATTTTTTATTGAGATATAATTAATATATAACATTGTGGAAGTATAAGGTATACAGTGCATTTGACACATTTACATATTTTCAGTATTAGTACCACCATGGTATTAGGTAACACTTGTGTTAGTCACATAATTATTTCTTTTATATGGTGAGAACATTTAAGATTTAGTCTCTTAGCAACATTGAGGTATGTAACACAATTTTATTGACTATAGTCACTATTCTGTACATTAGATCTCCAGAACTTACCCATCTTGTAGTTGCAAGTATGTATCCTTTAACATCTCCCCATTTTCCCCTGCCCCGGCCTCAGGAAACCATCATTCTAAACTCTGTTTCTATGAGTTTGGCTTTTTTAGATTCTGCATACAAGTGAGATACAATATTTTTCTTTCTTTCTCTGGCTTATCTTGCTTAGCATGCCCTCATTAAAGGAAATTTGGAAAACAAGGAATATATGCAGAACAAAAGAAATCACTCTGATGATAACCATTATCAAAAATGTAGAGTTGAGTTTCTTCCGAGGGCTTGTTTATTCTTTGAATTATGTGTGCTGTGTATATACAGACATACTCATATAAAATATTCATTGTATAGAATTAATATATCCATTATCTATAATTAGGATAATAATGACTAACAGATTTTCAGTCCTGTTTTTTCTTTTACTGTTCTATCATGAACATTTTATATGGACTTAACATTTTAAAATCCGTTTTCATCGTAAGGTGAAAGGATATTTAAAAATCATTAACTCTTCCATAGTGTTTACTAAATGTAGACTTTCTCCCTTGTGTATGTTGTGTTTTCTCAGGTTACAAGGAAGAGAGGAAGTTATCTAAAGGAATAGGGGTTCAGTGACCTCTGAAGGTCAAAAGAAGAGCATTAGAGGTAGTCTTTAATGGCCAGAGTGTGCCAGACGGAGAGTGGAATGTGCATCAGGATTTAGCAGTTGCTCTAATACTGCACTCAGAAGCTGGGCTTGACTTTTCCATTTCTACTACTCTCATATTTTTAAACACTCTTATTGAAGTATAATTTACATATAGTGTCATTCTCTCATTGCAAGAGTACAATTCATTGCAAGGTTTTTAGTAAATGTATAAAATAAATTGATAAATTTAATAAGTTACTAAATTTATAAATTTATCATCTCAGTCTTCCCTTATGTCCATTTTGGAACTAATTCCTGCTCCCCATACCTCAGCCCTAGGCACCACTCATCTGCTTTCTATCCCTGTAAATTTGCCTTTTCTGGACATTTAATATAATGGAATCATACAATATGTACTTTTTTGCATCTGATTTCTTTCACTTAATATAACATTTTTAAGGTTCATTATGTAGCAGGTATTGGTAGTTTGTTACTTTGTATCACTGAGTAGCTTTCACTTTGTGATTATGCCACATTTTGTTTATTAATTTACCAGTTGATATGCAACTGCATTATTCAGTTATTGACTGTTATTATTAATGGTGTGAGGAACATTTGGGTACATGTATTTGTATGGACAAATGATACAGTTTATCATGGATAGCACCTTTAGAGTGGAATTACTGGTTCTCATGGTAAGTTTATGTTGAGCATTTCAAGAAACTGCCATAAGTTTCCAACATGACTATACTGTTTACATTCCCACTATAATGTATTATGACTACTTTCTACGTATCTTTGCCACACTTCATATTTTTGCCATTCTCGTGGTATGTAGTTGGACCTTATTATGGTGTTGGTTTGCATTTCTGTAATGACTAATGATGTTGACTGTGTTTTCATGTATTTAATAACTATTTATTTATCTTCCTTAGTGAAATGTTTTTTTTTTAAGATATCATTGACATACACCCTTATGAAGGTTTCACAAGAAAAACAATGTGGTTGCTATACATTCACCCATATTATCGAGTCATCCCCTATACCCCAGTGCAGTCATCATCAGTGTAGTAAGATGTCACAGAGTCACTACTTGTCTTCTCCGTGCTACACTGTCTTCCCCATGACCCTCCCCCAATGCATGTGAATTAATCATAATACCCCTCAATCCCCATCTCCCTCCCTCCCCACCGGCCCTCCTCCACCCCTCCTCTTTGGTAACCGCTAGTCCCTTCTTGAAGTCTGGGAGTCTGCTGTTCTCTTGTTCCTTCAGTTTTGCTTTGTTGTTATACTCCACGGATGAGGGAAATCATTTGGTATTTGTCTTTCTCTGCCTGACTAAATGAAATGTTTTTTTAAAATCATTTGTCTGTTTTTGATTTGTTTTCATATTTTTGAATGGTAAGAGTTCTTTATATGTTCTAGATTTATGTCCTCTTTCAGATATGTTATTTGCTAATTCTTCATGGCTGGGGATGGTAGTTTCATTTTCTTAATGGTAACTTTTGAAGCCTATATTTTAAAATTTGATGAAATCTGCTTTATCAGTTTTCTTGCATTAACTGTGAAAGGTGTTATAGTTTTACCTTTTACAGTTAAGTCTGTAATCCTTTTTGATATTTTTTTAATATGGTGTGAGTTGAGAGTCCTAAGTTCATTTTAGTGCATCATGGATATTCAATTTTTCCAATATAATTTGTTCAAAAGACTATCCCTTCTCCACTGAAATGTTAAAAATCAATAAAAAATAAATCCTAAATTTTTTGTTTTTCATTTTTTATTTTTGTCTGGACTCTCATTTTTATTCCATTAATGAAAATGCCTATCCTTACTCTAATACCATACATGCTTGATTACTGTGCTGTTATATTAAGTTTTGAAATTAGGTAATATAAATTATCAAATTTTCATCTTTTTTACAATTTGCATTCTTAGACAAATTTTAGCATACGTTTTTCACAAAAAAACTTTTTTTTGTTAGGAATTTGATAGGAATTGAATTCAATTTATAGATCAGTATGGGGAGATTTGCCTTCTTGACAATACTGAGTACTTCAGTCAATGATTATAGAATGTTTTTCCATTTGCATCTTCTTTCTCTTCATTCAGCAATATTTTGCAGCTTTCTGTGTACAAGCCTTGCATAGCCTTTGTTTTCAAAATGCATTTTATTTATTTGATGTTGTTGTGAATGGAATTATTTTATTTTCATTTTTGTATTTTTCATTGCTTGTTACATAAAAATATAATTTTGTTTTTTTCATATTTTGGGACCACATTGAATTTGTTTTTTTCTGGTTGTTTTTGCAGATTCTTTCAAATTTTTATATATTGAATCATGCCATCTGTGAATGAAGGCTGTTTTACTTCTTTTTTTCCAATCTAAATTGCACTAAGTTTTTGTTTTGTTTTATTTTAGTACATTGTCTAGAATCTCTAGTATGATGCTGCATTGAACTAGTGAGACTAAATATCCTTGCTTTGTTTCCTAATCTGAGAGGAAGCATTTAGACTTTCATCATTAAATATGATGGTAGCTGTGGATTTTTTTTACATGCCGTTTATTGGGTTGAGAAAGATCTATTATATTCCTAATTTATTGAGACTTTTTGCCATAAGTTAGTTTTTCATTTTCTCAAATGCTTTTATAAGTCTATTGAGTTTAATGTATCTGTATTTTTCCCCACTTTATAATGTTAATGTTGTATATTACATTAATTAGTTTTACGTAATTAATTGATAAAATGATTAATCTTGGATTTGGGGATATATTCCATTTAGCCATGATGTATCATCTCTTTATATTGTTCTAGACACAGTTTGCTTTTTTAATGTTTTCTAAGGATTTTTTATATGTATTCATGAGAGGTTTTAGTCTAGTTTTTTTGCAATATCTATGTCTGGTTTTAATAACAGGGTAGTGCTGGCCTCATTGAGTGAGCTGGGAAGTGTTTTCCCCTCCTCTACTTCTGGAAGAGTTTGTGGAGAATATTATTTCTTTAAGTGTGTGATAGAGTTTACTGCTGAAGCCCTGTGGAATTGGTGGATCCCTTTTTTGGAAAGTCAAAAAAATTTTTTATATTAGAATTAAGTTGATACAGAATAATACATTGGTTTCACATGTACCACATAGTGAATAATTATATACATTACTAAATACTCACCATGGTAAGTGTAGTTACCCTGTTATTACACAAATATATTTATAATATTATTGGTTGTATTCTTTATGCTGTACTTCCATTACTGTGACTAATTTATAAATAATTTGAATTTTGTACCTCTTTATCCTCTTCATGTACCTCACCTACTCCCCACCCCTTACCCGTATGGTGACCAATAGTCTGTTGTCAGTATTTATGGGTCTATTTCGTTTTTGTTTGTTTTGTTTTGAGATTCTACATATAACTGAAATCATATGATGTTTTCTTCCTCTGACTTATTTCACTTGGCAAGGTACCCTCTAGGTCCACCCTTGTCACACGAATGGCAAGATTTACTTCTTTTTAAAAGATGAGTAATATTCCATTTGGTGCACATATTTTGGCTATTGTGCTTTATACTACAATAAACATAAATGTGCATATATCTTTTCAAATCAATGATTTTGTTTTGTGTAAATTCCCAGAGGTGGAATTTCTGGGTCATATGGTATTTCAATTTTTGTTTTCTTTAGAAACCTCCTACTGCTTTCCATAGTGGTTGCACCAATTTATGATCCCACCAACAGTGTTTGAAGGTTCCCTTCTCTCCACATCCAGGGCAGCACTTGTTATTTTCTGTCTTGTTGATAGCCATTCTGAGTGGTATGAGGTGATATATCACTGCAGTTTAGATTGACATTCTCTGATGATTAGTGACATTGAACATCTTTTCACATGTCTGCTGGCCATTGTATATCTCCTTTGGAAAAATGTCTATTCAGTTCTTCTCATTTTTAAATTGGATTATTGGGGTTTTCTTGGTGTTTGTTGAATTGCATGCATTCTTTATATATTTTGGAAATTATCCCCTTAGCAGATGTGTTGCATTTGCAAATATATTCTCCCATACAGTAGGTTGCTTTTCGGTTTATTGTTGTTTCCATTGCTTTGCAGAAGCTTTTAGTTTTATGTAGTTCCCCTTGTATATTTTTGCTTTTGTTTCCCTTCCCTGAGGAGACATATCCAGAAGAAATGTCTAATGTTGATGTTGAATAATAGTTTAGTGTCTGTGTTTTCTTCTACCAGTTTTATGATTTCACATCTTGTATTTAGGTCTTTAATCCATTTTGAGTTTATTTTTCTGTATGGTGTAAGGCAATGATCCAGTTCTATTCCCTTGTTTGCAGCTGTCCAGTTTTCCCAAAACCACTTATTGAAGAGACTGTCATTTTCCCATTGTATATTCTTGCCTTCTTTGTCATATATTAATTGACCATTGGGTTTATTTCTGGTTTCTCGATTATTTTCCATTGGTGTATGTATGTGTTCTTGTGCCAGTAACATTTTTGTTGCTTTGTAATATAGTTTGAAATCAGGGAACATGATACCTTTAGCTGTGTTCTTCTTTCTCAAGATTGGCTATTCAGGGTCTTTTGTGGTCCCATACAAATATTAGGATTGTTTGCTCTAGCTCAGGGAAAAATGCCATTGGCATTTTGATAAGGATTTCATTGAATCTATAAATTGCTTTTGACAACGTGACTATTTTAACATTATTAATGCTTCCTATTATTGAGCATGGAGTAGCTTTCCATTTATTTGGGTCCTCTTTGATTTCTTTTATGAGTGTTTCATAATTTTCAGAGAACAGGTCTTTCACCTTCTTAGATTTATTCCTAGATACATTATTTTTTTGATGCAATTGTAAATGGGATTGTTTTCTTAATTACTCTTTTTGCTAGTTCAGTATTTACATATAGAAGTGCAACAGATTTCTGTACATTGATTTTGTATCTGTGGCTCTACTGAATTCATTTATTAATTCTAATAGTTTTCTAGTGGCATCTTTAGTGTTTTCTACATATAATATTGTGTCATCTGTAAATAGTGATGATTTTATGTCTTCTTTACCATTTTGGTTGCCTTTCATTTCTTGTCTGATTGCTGTGGCTAGGATTTCTAGGACTGTATTGAATAAAGGTGGTGAGAATGGTTACCCTTGTCATGTTCCTGATCTTACAGGAAAAGCTTTCAGCTTTTTGCTGTTAAGTATGATATAAGCTGTCATTTTGTCATATATGGCCTTTATTATGTTGTGATATGTTCCTCTATACCCACTTTGTTGAGAGTTTTTATCATGAATGGACATTGAACTTTGTCAAAAGCTTTTTCAGCATCTATTGAGACGATTATGTGATTTTATTAATGTAGTGTATACCATTGATTGATTTGCAGTTGTCAAACCATCCTTGCATCCCTAGGATACATCCTACCTGACTGTGGTGAATGGTCTTTTTAATGTGTTTTTGAATTTGGTTTGCTGATATTTTGTTGAGGATTTTTGCCTTCTATGTTCATCAGGGATAGTGGTCTGTAATTTTCTTTTTTTGTGTGTTTTTGTCTTGTTTTGGTATCAAGGTGATGCTGGCCTTGTAGAATGAATTTGTATGCTTTCCTTCCTCTTCAATATTTTGGAACAGTTTGAGTAAGAAGGTACTAACTATTCTTTAAATGTTTGGTAGAATTTGCCTGTGAAATCTGGGCTTAGACATTTATTTTCTGGGGTTTTTTTTTTTTGATTACTGATATGATTTTGTTATTAGTAATTGGTCTGTTCAGGATTTCTGTTTCTTCCTGGTTCAGTCATGGAAAAAATTGTATGTTAGTATGAATTTATCCATTTCTTTAATGTTGTCCAATTTGTTGGCATATAAATTTTCATAGTAATCTCTTATAATTGTATTTCTATGGTGGAGATTGTAACTAATCCTCTATCATTTCTGATTTTATTTGATACCTTTATCTTGTTTTCTTGATGAGTATGGTTAAAAATTTATCAATTTTATTTTTTTCAAAGAACCAGCTCTTAGTTTCATTCATCTTTTGCATTTTATAAAGTATTTCATTTATTTCTGCTCTCATATTTACTATTTCCTTTCTTCTAGTAATTTTTTACTTTCTTTGTTCTTTTTCTAGTTCTTTTAGCTGTAGGGTTAATTTGTTTATTAGAGATGTTTCTTCTTAAGGTGGGCTTGCATCACTGTAAACTTCCCTCTTAGGACTGCTTTTCCTACATCCCAGAGATTTTTAACTTTTGGGTTTCTGTTTTCATTATTTAAAAAATTTTTCCTGATATCCTCTTTGATTTCTTCAATGAACCATTTGTTGTTTAGCCTCCATGTGTTTGTTTTTATTCTCATTTTTTTCTTATAGTTGATTTCTAGTTTCATAGCATTGTAGTTGGAAAAGATGGTTGATATGATTGCAGTCTTCTTAAATTCATTGAGACTTGCTTTGTCTCAATGTGTATTCTGGAGAATGTTCCTTGTGCTCTTGAAAAGATTGTACATACTCCATTGTTTCAGTATGTAATGTCCCTTATATATCTTTTAAGTCCAGGTGGTCTAATATGTCATTCAAAGCCTTGTGTACTTGTTCATTTTCTCTCCAGATGATCTATCCATTGATGTAATTGGGATGTTAAAATCCCCAACTGTTACTGTATTACTGTCAGTCTATCTTTACGTCTGTTCAAATTTGCTTTATATATTTAGGTGCTCCTCTGTTGCATATGCAGATTATCTACAGTTGTTAATGTCTTTTTGCTGGATTGAGCCCTGAATCTTTATGTAATGTTGTTCTTTGTCTTTTGTTGCAGCCTTTGTTGTAAAGTCTTTTTTGTCTGATATAAGTACTGGTACTCCAGCTTTTACTTCATTCATATTTTCATAGAATATTTGTTTCCATGATTTCAGTTTCAGTCTGTGTGTGTCTGTAGGTCTAAAGTGAGTCTCTTCTAGGCAGCAAATAAATGGGTCTTGTTCTGTTATCCATCCAGTCACCCTATGTCTTTTGATTGTACAGTCCATCTGCATTTGAAGAAATTATTGATAGGTATGTAGTTACTGTCATTTTGTTAAGTGTTCCCTGGTTGTTTTTATCATTCTTCTCAGATCCTTTTTTCCTCTCTTGCTCTCCCCTCATGCATTGTGACTTTCTTTAGTGTTATGTTTGGATTCAATTCTGTTGTTGTTGGTTTTTTTTTTGTATCCCTTATAGATTTTTGGCTTGTGGTTACTATGGGGTTTTAATTTTTTACATGACCTCCTACATTCATAGCAGTCTGTGTTAAGTTGATGGTCACTTAAGGTCAAACATTCTAGCAACATTATATTTTTTACTACCCGTCCTCCACATTTTATATATATGATGCCTTCTTTTACACCATTTAATTTAGTGACTCCCTTAACTAATTTTTAGATGTGATTATTATACTACTTTTGTCTTTTTGATCTTCATACTAGCTTTTAAGTGGTTGAGCTGCTGCCTCTGGTATATGTTTGCTATTACCAGTGAAATTTTCACTTTCATATTTTTCTTGCTTCTGGTTAAGGTCTTCTCTCTTCTTCTTAAAGAATACCCTTTAACATTTCTTGTAAGACCAGTTCAGTGGTGGTGAACTCTTTTAACCTATGTTTATCTTTGAAGTTCTTTATATCCTGTCCATTCTGAATGATAACATTGGTGGGTAGAGTATTCTTGGTTGGAGGGTTTTTTTCTCTTTCAGCACTTTGAATATGTCATGCCACTCCTTTCTGGCCTGAACAGTTTTACTGAAAACTAAATGGATGGCCTTATGAGGTAACTCTTTGCTTTTCCCTTGGTGCTTTTAAGATTCTCTCTTTGTCTGTGATTCTTTGGCATTTTAATTATAATGTGTCTTAATGTATAACTCCTTGGGTTCATCCTATTTGGAGCTCTCTGTGTCTCCTGCACCTGGAAGACTGTTTCCTTTCTTAGGTTAGGAAAGCTTTCAGCTATTACTTCTTCAAATACATTTCTACTTTCTTTCTCCTCCTTCTGGGGCTCCTATAAGTGACTGTTTGGATGTTTGATATTGTTCTGGATCGCCTTTAACATATCCTCATGTCATTTATTATTTTTCTTACTGCTGTTAAAGTTGAGTGTTTATATTACTCTGTCTTCCAGATCACTGAAACATTCTTCTGCATCCTCTGCTCTGCTGTTGATTCCCTTTAGTGCATTTTGCACTTCATTTATTGTTTTCTTCTTCTCCATTTGGTTCTGTTTATATTTTCTATCTCTTTGTAGAGATTGTTACTGAGTTCCTCCACTCTTCTATAAAGTCTGGTGAGCATTTTTGTTATCATTAATGAATTCTTTATCCAGTTAATTGCTTAAATATGTTTTAATTAGTTTCTTTTTCTGAATTTTTGTCATGTTCTTTTGTTTCAAGCATATTCTTTTGTCTCCTCATTTTGTTTGACTCTCTGTGCTTTAGTCTATGAATTAGAAAGGGCCAGCTCTCCCATCTTGAAAGGTTGGCTCTCTGTAGACAGGTTCCCATGGTATCTCTGTGTGCCTGGTGGTTTTGGCTGATAGGAGACCAAGTGAGCATGAGATGGTCTTTTCTTGCTGCTAGGACTCTCTGGGCATGGTCCCATGGTGGTATGGAAGTCCCATTGGAAGGGCTTTTGGGTGGAAAATAAGTGGGGTCTGTGCTTTGTGGGGGTGGTGGTGAGCGAGCAGCATGTTGGTGGCATACTCTTGGTAGAACCAGCTGAGTACCCTGTGTCCCCTCACTTGCAGGCCAGTACATGCTGTGGACTACTCTGGGGAATTCAGGGATCCTTGCTGTTGGTCCTGCTGACTGGGCAGTAACAGGCCCTGTGCACCCTCCCCAGTGTTCCTGTGTGTTCTCTGTGGAACTCTGGGTTTTTCAGAGTCTGGGTTTCCACTGGGGAGACAGTAGCAGGTCCTCTTCATACTTACTCATGTGCCTGTGTGCACTCTGGGCTACTCTGGGTGCCCTGTTGGTGGGTTGGTTGCATCACCATGCACACCCCCTTTCAGTCTGGGGATTTTTCTGTTAACACTGTTGGCTCTGTGCAGCAGGGACCGACTACTGGAGCTTGGGTGTGGCTATTTGATAACCAGGGCAGGTTCAGTTAGCTACCTAGGCCAAGTCTGAAATTGCCATGTGACCCTGACCCCTTTTCCTGGCAACAGTAACATGTGCAGAAGGAATGCAAATAATGGCCAGCACCTTTGATTTCTAGTCTATTCTGGTAGGGCCACTTTCCCATGGCAGATGCTTTCATTTTGAAAATTGTGTTCTTTCAGACTTTTTTCCTGTGTCCCAGGGCAGGGATTCTGCTCTTGGCTCTCTCAGCAATATTCCCCTCCTCCACCATAGGTCACTGTGCTGGGGGTAGTATTCCTGTCATTATAGTGTCTTTCTTTCTCCTGTTGTTTTTTATGTGATTTTTCTATTCCTCATTGTATGGAAGGTATTAACTTTGGTCTCAGTTCTTGTTCAGGATGAAATGCTCTGTGTATAGAGGTGCAGATTTGGCATGTGGGTGGGAGAAGGTGGGTTCCTACTCTCTCTACTCCACTTTCTTCCCAGAATCCTCTCAAAAGTTTTTAATTAATAATTCAATTTCTTTGTTTGTTATTGGTCTATTCAGATTTTCTGCTTTTTCAGTCATTTTGATGAAATTGTGTCTTTCTATAAATTTGTCCTCATGTAAGTTACCTAACTTTGGGGACATATAGAGCTGTTCATAATACTGCCTTTTAATCCTTTATATATTTTTTAGAGTTGATAGTGCTATTCCTTCTTTAATTACTGATTTTCGTAACTTCTAGGCTTCTCTTCTTACTTTGAGTTTAGCTTAGCTAAGGCTTTGTCAGGTTGCTGATCTGTTCATAGAACCAACTTACAGTTTTCTTGTTTGGTTGGGGTTTTTTTTTTTTTTGGTTGTTTTTCTTTTTTTCTGTTTCATTGATTTATGATCTAATCTTTATTTCTTTTTTTCCTACTTGCTTTGTTGTAGTATCATCTTATTTTTTTTCTAGTTTCTTGAGAAACCTTAGGTTATTGATTTTAGAAATAGGTTCTTATATAATACAGGCATTAAATGCTATGAATTTCTCTTTCAGTGTTACTTTAACTGCATGAATCCCAGAAATTTTGTTTTTTTTTTATTTACTTCATAGTATTTTGTGATTTTCCATATGATTTCTTCTCTGATCCCTGAATTATTTAGAAGTGTATTGTTTAACTTCCAAATATTTGAAAATGTCACAGATTTCTTTTAGTTGCTGTTTTCTATTCTAATTCCATTGTGTTCTAGAACATAGATTGTATGATTTTAGTCTTGTCAAATTTATCAGGACTTGCGTTGTGGTCTAGCCTGTGTTCTCTTTGGAGAATGATCCATATGTGCTTGAATGGTGATTCTGCAGTAGTTGGGTGCAAAATCCTATATACATGTCAGTTAGGTTGAATTGGTTGATATCATTGTTCAACTCTTATGTAAACTTACTTACTCTCTGTCCAGTTATTCTATCATTTATTGAGAGTGGAGTATTGGAATATTCAAGTGTTATTTAGTTATCCATTTTTTCTTTAAATGGATATTTTTGCTTTGACAGATTGTTGTATGCCTTTCTTTGACTTACACAGTACTTAAACATTTGCTTTGTTTTGTTTGTCAAGTCAATTATGTCCAGCTTGTAGTTTGTTTTTGGGAGGAGAATTTGTTATCCTCCTCACTTGGCCGTAACTACAAATCTCACCTGATAGCCCTTCTTTTATCAGTGCCCTTCATAGGCTACTAGTTTTCTTCAGATTCAGCCTGGAAGTAGTTACATTTCATTATTTCCTCCTTTCGGCCACATTAATAGTCAGACAACACAATGCATAGTGACTTGTGCTTTAAAGAAATAGCTGTGAATGTTTTATATAGAACAAGAATATGAATATGGTGGGCACTCAAGAGTTTTAATTACTGTATAGTACATATACTGTGTATAATATGATATGTTACTATATTCTTGTGGATTCTCAATTTCTTGAAGTACAGCCTTGGATCATACCAACCGTTCACATCTGAGCTGCTTTTCTGAAGTATCTGACAATTTGTTGGAAAAATTTTTTCTGGCCCTTACTGATAATATTGTCACCTATTTAAATAATTCCTTTAATGTCTTTCCATTCTTTATAACAGCTATTATAAACTTTCATAACTTACCTCAACTTTATCTGATTATTTTACCTGCTCAATACACAACTTCCTATTAATTTAACGAAAACACTGACATCTTCCCATCCAAACATGTACCCATTGTAGGGCTTTTGCACTTACTGTTCACCTTCTCAAATACTTTTCTTCCAAAAAAGGTCATGGCTCACAGCTTTGCAAAATTTCATTTGATCAGAGTGGTTTTACTGGCCTATCTGATCTGAAATGGCAGCACTATCACCTGTCCCACTACCCTGCTTAATTGTTCTTTAAAGAACTTACCACCATTAGCACAATAATATTTTATTATTAGTTTATCTTCTTTCTTTCCACAACTAGAATGCAAGTTCTATTAGAACAGTGTTTGTATTGTTCACCACTATATTGCTAGGTCCTAGAATAATATCTAGCATATAGTTTTTACCTCAGTAAGTATTTGTTGGACAAGTGAATTTTTCTTAACTGAAAGCAGTCTTTAGTCTACTGCCAGTGTAGAACCCAGCCATTTTTACCTATTTGTCCCTCTTCCTCCCTCCCTCCTCTCATAAAACAAGTATTTATTGACTACATAGTCTATGCTATACACTGTATTTCTGAGGAACTTGCTTCATCAATTATAACCTTCTTATTTTATCCCTTGTTGGCTTACGAAATGTTAAAATTTCTTTACATCTTATTAAGCTAACAAAACAAACTTCTTAGTTACCAAAAACAGTAGAAACCTTTTAACCCTTGATGTTTTCAATTTCTTCTGGCAATTCTTTCCTGACTTCTGTGTAACCACTCTTTTTGGTTTGTTTTCTATGGATCATGTCCACTTCTGAATATCCTTCAAGGGCTCCTTTTCCTTTGCTCTTTCCTTAAATACAGGTGTTCTTCCTATTTATAGGGTATTCTCATCTATACCTATGCTTTAGCTCTCACCTTTTCACTGATAGTACAAGTCTATAATATTATCACATACCTGGCTTCTTTGTTCCTTTCTTATATGCCCAAATATCTGTTCAACCAAGACTGTCCATCATATGGCACTGAAAATATGATAGAATATTGTGTGGCAGAGTAGCAGGAATCTTTAATACCAAAAATGGCTCTATTACTAATTTCACAGCTAGTTCCTGGTAACAGCTGTCAGCTTTAGTATGTCTTTGAGTATGTCTTTGAAGTAGTTCACCTGAGCCCCAGAGCATTAAACCACGAGTCAGGCAGTAAGTTATGGATAAACATGATCTCAAGAACTCTGGTTTCCTTCCACCCAGTTCTCTTTTTAATGAGGTTTTCAGGAAGTAGAAATTAATTCAAGCTACATCATTTACAATTTGGAATCATTTCTTGAACTGAAAGAGCCCCAGGGCAATCCATAAACTTCTTACTTTTCAAAAAATTTTTTTACTAATACCAAGTAATGATAAGAAGTAAAACTCATCAGGACTTTACTTTTTATCTTTTGCTTTACTCTTTATTCCTCTTTTCTTTTGTCACTAAGTTGATTCTTTCTATAATGAAGTATTCCACTCTGTTCTTATCAACAGAAAAGGCACGAAATGGGTAAAAACTGTATGTGGAAAAGCTGAGCATTTAGGAATAATCATTTTTCCCCTAACACTAAAGGACAGGTAAAGCTAGGATTTTTATCTAGGTCTGTCTGATTTAAAATCTAGGCTCGTTTTGCTGTACCTAGTGTGTTACAGTTTCCTGATGTACTCAAGAAACCAATTAATAAATAAATTGATATAGTCTCTCAATAATAAAAAAGAATACACAAATGTATGTCTTTCATTCCTAATGAGTACTCATTTATTAGGAGAGTTAAAGTTGCAAAGCTTTTATATATTAGTTAATCTTGACTTTCAACTAATGGCAGTAAACACTTCTTTTGTAGAAGTCTTGGGAAGGTTTTGTATTTTTCTCAAATTCACTAAAATTATATGCACAATGTGTTGTGTTAAGAAAAAGATTATATGTAATTATATCTAGTACTTTTGTCTTGCAAATGTTTATAACTTAATTTTTATTATTGTAAATATGTATATAGCTGAAAATATTTTGGAAATTGGGTAGGGTCTTAAACATCCTTCTAATCTGTTATTAATTTTGAGAACATGTTTATAAAATACATATTCAGTTATATAGCATAATAAAGGATAAATAGCTATTCAGTTATTTAAAAAAAGATAAAATAAGTAACAAGAAACAAAAAACAAACAATTTTAAATAAGGATATTTATACCCTATAGTTTCAAGTTATAATCCACTTATATCACTGAACTGTGAGACTCAAAAACTATTTTATGATAATATTTCCTTAATTATTTAGGATTCTTTATATTAGGTGAGATGAAGAGGACCATTTATTTAGTTGTAAGTCATTTTAGAAAATAAGCAGAATTGTAATATTTTTGACAACCTATAGAAACTGAAGGTGTGTATTGCTAGATGACTGTATGACCCTAAATATGTCCTGCATTCTTACAATATTTACATCTTTTTTAAAATTGTGAAATGTGTACTAATACCTTAATTGCCTAAAGGGCAGTGCTATTATTCTTTGAGTCCCCTTCTTGTTTTAAAATCAGTAATTGTTCTGGTTTTGCATTGTTATAACTGAAATCATAAGTTTTAGACAATCTTAAAAACCAGTATTATTCTTTATGCAGCAATTAAATTTTTATTAACTTATTAAACCAGTAATATCTTTCAGAAGTGAATAGTAGTTCTCACAGTGAATTCTTGGGTTTCTAGATACAAACCTTTATTTCAACAATTTAAAGTCAGTTATCCATTATTTTATCATGATTATTACATTTTATACATGTAATACATTTCACATTTCTTAATACGAAACAGTAATTTTTTTCCAGAAGTAGAAACTTGGTTACAGAGCAAATAAAACTATAGGTTCCTCATTCTCATTTCCCTCTTTCTAGTCATCTCAGCAGTTCTTCTCTGCCAGGAAAATTGATTACACTTAGTAGCATTTTTAATGCATTCATTCTTTGAAAGTACCCATTACTTAAAAACATAACTTCAAATTAAAAAACCTTTTATCTTAACTACTTTTAAATCAATGAATACTAAATGGTTTGGGGAAACAATGTCAGCAGTGTTGGCTCATTTGTACTTATATACAGTATCTGTCTCCAAAGTGTTAAGCCTCACGGTAGTAAAATATTCCTGGTTACACTAATTCACATTTGAACTAAAAACCTGCCTGAGTCATACTGGATGTCCTATACTGTCCGGTTATATGTCCCATATTGGACATAAAAGGAAAAAATTAAGAAGGTGCTTTTTTGTTTCTAAACATATCTAATGACTGTAAGATTACAAAAGCAAAGAAAACTGGGGAAGGTATCTCCAATACTGACCAACTTTCTTTCTGCATTTGCCACTTTGATGTTTGTGAAGTGATTCACATTGGCCCCAATTAACATAACAGTATAGAGGGGCATCTTAAGAAAGAGAAAGACTAACTCTCTTCCAGAATATTGATCCCTACCCCCCAAAATTAAAGCTCATAAATTAGAAGTATATGATAACCATCTGTATAATTAGTCACTGTTCACTGACCTCAACATTAATAAAATTTTTGATATATGTGTGTATATGTGTATATATACATGTGTGTATATATGTATATATACATGTGTGTATATAGAGAGAGAAAAAGAGAGAAAGACAGCAGTATATATAGTTGTTTATTTAGAATGTCTTCTTTTGTTATCTAAACCAGTCCTTTAACTTCTGCTTCTAGTGTTGTGTAAAAAGCAGCATGTGATAGAATGTGAGGGAATCCACATGTTAAAGATTTCCCTCCATTTTAAGTAAATACTGTGTGTTAAAGTCCTCACTCCCTGTCATTGACACATGTGGCACATAGTTTCACTAAATTTTCTTTATTCATTTTTTCCCAAATCTCTGTCATATTCATTCTCACATTATTTTACATGAATTACATCAGTGTTTGGTTATCATTTTCTTGATAATTATTTTATTGGTACTTTTTTCTCTGTTGATAATACACAGATTTCACGAATTCACACAGAAGTGGAATTCTCAATCTTCTTGATTTCTTTTTCTTTCTTCTTATTCTTCAGACTATTTGTTTCAAAATTTATGAATTCTGCCAGCAGTAGTTTATCTAAAATTAAAGAACCATCTTATTGTATTAGGACTTTCCAATTACAGTGAAAATACTAATGTTGAGGATCTTAGAATAATACATGGTTCTGACCTGTCATGACTATCTGAGCATATTTTAGGGAGTCCTCAGAACATTATATTGCCAGCGTTATAAATAGATAAGGTGTTTTTATTGCATTTTGTGTACATATATATATGTAGGTGTGGTAAGAGGAATACTTGTGCAGTTAATTATTTGTTTTGGTAATTTTTTTTTCCCCAGTGAATAACTATGGTAACTTTTATCATTAGATGTTAATCTTTCATCTTCTAGGTAGGGGGTGCTTTTTAAAACAATGCATGCTAAATAAATGGACATAAAGTATTACCTTAAAAGGTTCTGCTTAAGACTTAAAAGATGATATATCCAATTTCAATTTATTGGTCTGATTCCAAAGAAGCAGCAGAGTCTGAGATAGTACAAACATCATTTGGGATTTTTTAAATTTAATCAGTTTGTATGTGGTGCTCCTCATCCAACATAGTCACCAACTAGCATTTCTTGTATAACATTAAATTATAACACTATATATAGCTCACTACCAGTTATAAAATGTGTAACCTAAAATCATTCCAAAGTATTTTAAGACAAATTTGGCAAACCCTTTATTTTGTAAATAGCATGAAACTTTGTGTAGGTTTTAAAATAATTTTTGAATTAGTTACAGATGATTTAAAGTTTGTCATTTCCTTCTTGGGGGCAAAATATTTTAAGTCTTAAAACAGGCAGAGTACCACAGTGCTGACCACATATTATTAGGCAGTTTGCTTTGTTCCCAGTCAGGTTATTGTGGACTATGCTGTAGCTAGATTTATTTTACTATCCAAGTCTCAATTTCAAAGTTTCTAATTTTAATTATATTAACTATAATTGGTCAAGACATTTTCAATGTTCAGACTACTTATGAGAGTCTACCTTGTAGCATCCACTAAGTATCATCATTCACAATTCAAATGCATATTTGGATTTCTTTAATGTGTATGTATATAGTACAATCTGCTTAGTAGTTCACTGTGTTGTTTTTTTTTTTACCATTGATAAATAAGATGAAAATAAAACTACGGTGTGATCCTGGTTCTAACTCGGTGTGGGCATGTCCAATAATAGAGGGGGATAAAAAACTTGAAGGAAATATAGCAATGTTAATAGTGCTTATTATAGGGAGTGGCAGTGTAGAAGGTGGGTTATGACTGGTTTTGGTTTTTCTTCTTTATATGTATTTTCCAAAGTATCATAAGTGAGATACTAGTACCTTTAATTAGAAAATATTTTCAACTTATAAAATAATTTATTTGAAAAGAAGTCTATACTATACTATGTATATTGACAAATGCTAATAGAATTGCAAAGTCAAAAATAGAAGTCATAGGAACATATTTTTCATCAAATTGGGATCCCAGTAATAAATGTTCATAAATATCCTAATATGGAATAAATTTTAAAAATTTACTCCACAAAGCACTTTATCTATAGCCACAATAAAAAAGGTGGTGTTATGTCATGTTTATATTAATGAATTAACTCTGATAACTAAAGAAAAGAAAAAAGTATAAAAGAAGAAAAGGAAGTTTGCTTTTAATCCTGAATTTATGAGTATTAATTTTTTTATCAAGCATATTTAAAAAAATAACATTATATATAAGAAACACCACAGTTGTGTCGAAATGCATCCTGGGTCTCACCACCAAGGTTTCTGATGAAGTAGATCTAAGCAGAAACCAGGAAACTCTTATTTTATATAAACACCCACAAGTTTCTGGTGCAGGTGGTCTACAAGACCATTGTAGACTGTTTATTTTTTTCCTCTCATTCCACAGACACATCTGTGGTTACCATGCAGAGATTACTGCATTTTTCCTATTTTAACATATTTTCTATGGTCTTCAAGATACAGTGCATACATCCCCAGCACTTGCACAAAACAACACACTGGGATGAGGGAATTGGGAGTTAAAGCTTGTATTTATATTTTTATCTCATTTCCTTAATTTCTATTTCTTTGTGTTTTATAATGTTGATAAAATAGTATGTTATAATAAATACAAATATAATTTTAAAATAACTTAAAGTGCATGTAAATTGTTTAGCATAATGATTGTGTTTTGCACAATCACTTTTTATGATGTATTAAATATTTTATATCTCAAATACAGTTTAATAGCTTACTTTAAAGTGACAATTAACTATATATTTGTATGTGTGCTTCCCTACCCACTTTTGTCCCCAATATCAGGTGATGCTTTTCCTTGGACTATCAGCTTGCATCATTTCAGCATATATACCCTTTTCGGAAAACAAGTGACACTTTGCTTAGTGGAACCTATGGGTTGTACCTCTACTCTGGCTGTCACATCTCAGAAACTACTTGTTACAGGACCTGATACAAGGCATTCATTTGTTGTCTGTCTCCATGTTGACCTAGAGTCACTTGAGATAAAATGCTCAAACCCCCAGGTTGGTATATTTGATTTATGAAAGGAAATTTAAAATAATGTGATTTAAGAACAATTGTTACCCATTTTGTTAAAGGGTTTCTCTTCTATTAAGTGTCTTAAATTATTTTTAATAGGGCCATCAAGATCAGAATGGTTAGATTAAGTATTTCTTTGAAGCTCTCTCAAGTTTTGTAATTTGAACTCTTCTGAAAATGTAATGGTTGCAGCATAAATGCATCTTTTAGCTGATGGAATGAAATCAATTGCAGATGTAAAGGTTTTAAACTTAAAGCTGAAAAACTGCTTTACTATCAGAATGGAAGAGGCTGTTGAAATGATTAAATGTAATTTTCAATCAGATTCTTACTCAGAATTTCTTTGGCTCCATATGTAATATTTTTTAAAAGCACTGTTTACTACTTTAAAGAGGTGTTTTTTAGTCTCAGAACGTTTTAGTTGTTATAGGCCAAATATGTATTCTGCAGTTTTACAATTTAATATGAATACAGATCTCCTGGGTTTGTAAAAATAATTAATTGCATACAATTTAATAGTTGTTTATTTAATTTCAAGCAGACTAAAACACTTTACACATAAACTGTCAGTGTTGAATACTATTTGAAATTATATTTTTCGAACAATACTTTTTAGAATATTACTAGATCTGACAGGTTAGTGTTGATACATCTGTGTTTATCGTAGCATTAAGTGGTTATAAACCAGTTTTTCAAGTGTATTTTTTAAATTGGGTCAAATATGCCATATTTTGTAGAGCCTCCTTACTGATAGCATCCTCCTTTCTCCTCTTCTTCCTGCCTCTTTCCTCCTACTGTACAATATATGAAATGTGTGTCTGTATCGTTATTAAAAATATATAATTTTGTGTATATATTCATTTTGAAAAGATTGGATCTAATATATTGGTGAGGCCTTATTATTGTAACACATAGAATTATGATGAGGCAATTATATTAAGTGAACATTGTCATAACTACTAAAAGCTCAAAGTCATTTCTTGCATGATTGGTAGTAAATGCTTTTGAACACTAAATGTTCCAGTTTAGTGGCCATTTGCCATTCTCTTATGACCGACAATGGTATAGAAGAACATAATTTTGAAATGACTTGCCCTCCTTAGCTTATTCTCTGAATGCTGCTGCTGATGGTTGCTGAAGCTCATTTCCTAGAGGAAGGGAAACTATTATGGATTGAATTGTGTCCCACCCAAAAGATATTTTGAATTCCTAGCACCCCAGTATAAGGTATACTAACGGATGTGACCTCATCTGGTAATAGAGTCATTACAGAAGTTATCAGGTTAAAATGAGGTCATTATGGTGTGCCCTAATTCAGGGTGACTGGTATCCTTATAAAAAGGGGGAGATTAGGACCCAGACACACACAGAGGGAAGTTGATGTGAAGATGGGTAGGGAGAGTGTCATGTGATGATGGAGGCAGAGACTGGACTGATCTAGCAGCAAGTCAGAGAACACAAGGATTCCTGGCTACCACCAGAAGCAAGGGGGAGAGGCACTGAAGCATTCCTTCTACTTAGGCTTAGGGGGGAATGGTTCTACTAATGCCTTGATTAGGGATGTTAACCACCAAAACCACAAAACAACTAATTCCTGTTGTTTTATGTCTGCCACCTAGTTTACTAGCTCTAGCAAAGTGATTTTAGAAAAACAGATTCACTTTCTTTAGATCCTTTATCACAGAGTGTTAAAAAGAAAACCATAACAGATCCAGCTCTAGCACGGCAACAGAAGTCTACCTCAGCCCATCTGTCCTACTGATTATTTCTATATATTCTGGAGAAAAATGCAAAAATTAACCATACAAATGATTGTTTTCAATTTGTTTTAAAATAATTGAATCACAAAATATGCTTTAGAACAGCTATTATAATTTTTTCATGAGGTATAAAAATGAAAAAGGTAAGAATTCTCAATGGAAAAATAGAAAGTATAAAAAGAATCAAATGGAATTTCAGAACTTAAAATACAATACCTGAAAAAAAATACCTTATGGGCATAAAGGTGGCTTGTATATGATAAAAGAGTCACTGGTCTTGAAGATAGAGCATAGAAATGACTGAATTTTTAAAAAAAGAGAAAACATTATTGAAAAGGATCAGAGCCTCAGTGGCTGTGGGACAAAATATTCTAGTGTATGTGTAATCAGAATTCCAGAAGGTAAGGAGAAAAAGATGGGAACAGAAAAAATTGAACAAGTAATTGTAGAAGATCTCAAATTTTGCAGAAAGAAATAAGCTTTTATATATTCAAGTTCACCTGATTTTCAGCATGTTTATCATTAAGGATAAATGCAAAGAAAATCATGCTTGGGCACATTGTGATTACAATAACTGAAAACCAAAGATATTTTTAAAAGTCTTGAGAGCAGCTGTGAGAAGACACATTATATATAGGCTTACGGTGATTTGAATAAGTGAACATTTCTCATTAAAAACCAAAGAACAGAAGACATTGGGACAATATCTTTAAAGTACTAACAGAAAAAAACTGTCAAGCCAGTGAAGAAATCCTACAGAAATCAAATGAAATGAAGGCTCTGTAGGTGAAAGGAAACTAAGAGAATTTGCCATTAGCAGTTCTGTTTTACAGTTCATGCTAAAAGAAGTTCAGGGTAAAGGAGAATGATACCAGATGAAAATTTGAATTTTGAGAAGTAAAGACAATCCAAGGAAATGGTAAATAGCTTGGTAATATTTTTTTATACATTAAAAAATATGTATAACTGTTTATACTTATAAATATATAATTTATATATATATATTATACTTAGAATAACTGCTAAAAAATGCAAAAATACAAAGAGATACAACCAAAGAGCCAATAGGTTAATTAAAATGAAATACTAAAAATATTCTATCCATTTAAAGTTAGGAAATGCTAAGAGTTACGAAAAACAGGATAGTAATAGGAAACAAAAAAAAAAAGTGGTAGGGCTGAGCCAACCTAATCAATTACTTGATTAAATATTAATGATGTTAGCTAGAAGTGTTTAGAACAGAAGATAGCAAACTAAGGCCTGCAGGCCGTTTTGGCCACACCTGTTTTTTATATGTTGTCTAAGGTTGCTGTAGGGTCACAACTGCAGACTTAAGTAGCAGCAGCAGAGAATGCAGTGACTCACAAAGCCTATTACACAGAAAGTCTGTTGATCCCTGGTCTAACTACTACTATTAAAAGGCAAAGATTTATAAAGCAGGGGAAAAAGCAAATACTACTATATATTGCCTAAGAGAAACAATTGAAATAATGAAACATAATATAAATAAGTGCCAAGGGAAAATTATATCATACACACAGATAAAAGGGCTGGACATGGTTATTTTAACATTTTGAATAAAATAGACATAAAGAAGATTATTACCAGAGCTGAAGAAGGGTATGAAACAAACTGAACAGAATTAAAGGAAAAAATAGCTAATTTTATTCAGTCATAGTAGGAAATTTTTATGCCATCTCTCCCAACAATTATAAAACATCTAGATGAAAAATAAATAATTGGAGATGTAGAAGATATGAAAAAAACAGTTAATACCACAGTCACAGTAGGAAATTTTTATAACATCTTTCTTAGCAAGTGATAAAACAATTAGATAAAAATAAATCAATATTTTGAGATATAATCAACAATGTACATGACCTAACCATAGTCAAATTGCATTAGAAATCAATACTAAATTAGCTAGAAGAGTTCATACATATCTGGACATTAAACAACATTCTTTAAATAATCTGTGAATCAAGGATAAAATCACTTGGATATTAGAAAATATTTTGGTTGAATAACAATAAAAGTGTATATAGCTAAAGTATGTTTAGGGGAAACAATGTTAAACACATGGAAAGGAAGGGCAATCTTAAATCATCTGCTTAAGTTTTCACTTTAGGAAGCTAAGAAAACAAGGTAAACCCAAATTAAGCAAAAATTTTAAGAAAAAGTAATAAAGAAGAGTAGAGTTAACAGGAATGGTAAAATAAGAGAGAGAAAATACAAATCACCAATATCAGGAATGAAGAGGGAGGTTATCACCAAAGATCCTACAGACATTAAAAACTAAGAGAATAATGATCAATTTTATGCCTACAAATGAAATAATTTAGATAAAATAGAAATTTTTACTGAAAAAGAACTGTACAAAGGAAGATACAGAAGAAATAGAAAATCTGAATATCTCTACATAAATTAAAGAAATTGAATGTGATATAAAAAATTTTCCCATAAAATTTCAGGCCCAGATGAATGAATTTTATCACACATTAAAGGAAAAAAAAATAAAATTTTCACAATTTTTTCTGAAAATAGAGAATGAAGGGTTCCTGCCCAACTTGTATTATGAAGTCAGAATCCTGAAAATAACTTTACGAAAGAAGGAATTAGAAATCAATATCTCTCATGAAAATAGATGTAAAAATTCTTAAACAAATATTTGCAAAAAAATTTAACAATATTAAAAAAAAAATAATGACCAAATAGGATTCATCTTAAACATGCAAATTTGTTTTAATATTTAAAAATCATGCAGTGTAATCTACTAAACTAATAAATTAGTAAAGATCATGATAATCTCAATAGGTGCATGTAAAACATTTGACAAAATTTAACACCCTTTTATGATAAAAATTCTCAGCAAATTTAAGGAACTTGAAAAAACTGATAAAGCACGTATATAAGAAACCAAATACTACTTAAGGGTAAAATACTGAATTATTTTCCTCAGAGATCAGGACAAGGCCTAGAAAACCTACTTTCACTACTTGTTCTATATCATACTGGATGGCCTAGCCGTTGCAATAAACCAAGCAAAATCAAGAAAAAGCATAAAGATAAAAGAAGTGAAACTCTCCTTAGGACTAATAAGCTTATCAAGATTACAGGAGACAAGGTTAATGTATAAAAAAATTGTATTTTCATGTATTGGCAGCAAGCAATTAAAACATGTAATGAAATTAGTTCTAATTACTTTGGTGCCAGGAATCATGAACAAAAGAAAAGGTGTCCAAGACCTCCTACCCTAAAACCACTAAGCACTGATGAGAGAATTTAAAGACACCTCATTGGAAAGAAACACCCAATTATAGAATGGAAGACTCCATATTGTTAAGGTGCAGTGCTCCCCAAATTGATCTTGATAGTAGCTTAAAAGTAACTTGATATTGGGAGTAATCAAGTTTAAAAACATTTTCTTTTGAAAGATACATTAAGATTGCAGAATTCCAGATACTTGGAGAAACTGTTTGCCAGAATATTTGAAGAGTCCTTTCTGCTTGATAACATGAAGATAAAGAACAACACATAAAATAACATGAAGGCAAATAATGGGGAAAAGATGTGAGCATACATTTACCACACAAGATGTGTGACTGGTGAAATGAGCACATGAAAAGATACTCAACACCTTATTCAGCAGGGGAAAACAAAATAAAACAGGGAGACATACCACTACACACCTATTAGATTGGCTAAAATAAAAAGGCTGAGTTTTGTGAACTAATTAGAACTCTCTGTATACTGCTGGTGGGAATGTAAAAATTATATAACAACTTTGGACACAACTTGGAATTTCTGAAAAAGAACAGCCTGCATGGACCATAGGGCCCAGCCATTCCTCCCTGTGTATTTTCTCAGATAAACAAAAATACATGCCCCTACAACGACTTTTACATGGATGTATTCAGCAGCTTTATTTGTGTAGCCAAACACAGAGTACAACCCAAATGGTCATCAATAATAAACAAATTATGGCCTACCCATACAATGTAACACTACTCAGCTCCAAAAAGGACTGAATTATTGATAAAATGCAGCAGTATGGATGACTATCACAATCATCATGCTGAGTGAAGGAAGCCAGACAAAAAAAGAGTACTTATTGCATAATTCCATTTATATAAAATATGCAAACTACTACATTGTGACAGAAAGCAGGTTCCTTATTGCCTGGAGGCAGGACAGGGCATGGGAGGAGGGAATGATAGGAAGGACAGATTACAAAGAGAGATGAGGAAACTTTGGAAATAATAGAAACAATTTTTTTTATTCATGGTTTATATTTAATAGTAGCTTAATCCTTATATAATAGACCGCTAACTGCTACCTGGGGTTGTCTACCAGAGACTTTGTATTTTAGGGAATTATGAAAGATCATCATAGCCTTGGGAGGAAATGTCCTACTCTACACGTTCTGGATATCCATAGCCATCCTAACTGAGAAGAAGTTGTTACCATTGTTGTTTTTCACCTGGGACTCCACTATTATTAATCTTTAAAATTTTTTTTCTTTTACTTGGAGACACTTGATAGTTTTGGGATTTTTATGGAATCTAAGTGTAATGATGAGGCTCCAAACTTAGACCTCTGGTATATCTTCTTTAGATAGCCACCTTGTTTGGAACTAAGCTCAGGCTTTATTGTTGTTTAAATATAAACCAGTTCTAATCAGAGTCATCACACAGATAAAGCTTATGTTTGGCCTGATAATTCTTTTTTATGTGGGCTCCCTCCTTTTCTCCTTTCCTCCTTTACCTGGTTCCCAGGGCTTCTTTGCTGCTGCAAAGGACATTTTTTTGAGAATTAAACCAAGGCTGAATGAACCTCATGCCCCAAGAATCCCTTTCACCCAAAATGAAATAATTCTTATCTATTACTTAAGTCTACTTTATCTTCTTGGCAAGTCCTTATGAACCTACTTTTGTTAAGTTGTTATTGGATGCTATAATCAAAGTTAATCACAAGGTTGTTGGGAAGTTTAAGTGAGATGAAAATGGCAGAAAGAAGTGGAGAGGTGGAAGCCAGTAACCTTTCCAGGTCCATTTACACCCACTTGTTGCCTAAAATGAGAATACCGTGCCAGGAAATCCCCAAGGCTGGCGCCTGCACAAAGGACACTGAGATATGTCCCAGAATGATCTTGGCCCATTCACATGATCATTAGATTGGGTCCCACTCCTGTGGGTTTTTCTGTATGCGTTATGGGTAAGAGTATGTGCAGAGCCAGAGCAGTTATATAATCTGACCCTGTCAATCAACTAGTCACACCTTAACCCACCCCTTACACTTTCCTATAAAACCAACAAGTATTTGATAATAAGAATAAGCAGAATAAGCAGAACTGGTCCTGACCTCTCAGGCCACCCACTCTCAAGAGAGTATAGCTAAATAAAACTGTCTTCTAAGCCTTCTCATTTTGCTCCATTTTCTTTGTCCCAGTACATCAAAGGAGGGGTGAGAAAGACTCCTCCCTGTAAGAGAAACACTTTGTCAGCTCTGAAATGCTACATGAATACCATTTTGTTAGTTTAGGTTCACTCTGATAAGAAGTGTGAGAGCCTCTTTGTAAATCAGTGTGAATATCCCTGGTGGAATGTAATGACATTCCTGATGGGATAGGAAATCACAAAACAATAAAGCACTTTGAAGAATCAATGCATACTTGAAGATTTGGTAAGGAATTATGACTTTTTTAATATCATTGTCAGATTAATCTAAATTTTAATGATAAAACATGAAACTCCCAAAAAAATCTCTTTCTTATGAGAGGTATTTTTAATTTATGCTTCCAGACTCCCTCTGTGTTCTGTCAAAATTACAAGAATGATTTAATTTTTTTTTCCAAGTGAATTCAGCAAATATTTTTTGAGTACTACAAATCCAGATACCACATCCAGAAATGAGGGGAAAGAAGATGAATAAGATAAACACACGAAGAAGGCCATGTCTACATGCTTCATAATCTAACTGTTGAAAGCTACAGATAGAGAGCAAATCTTGAAAAGTATCATGAGAAAAATGACACATTGTATACCAAAGAACCAAGATTTGAGTATTAGCTTACTTCTCATATAAGAAACTATAGTGGTCAGAAGAGCGACATCTTTAAATTGTGATAATAAATACATAAAGCCTTTCAACCTAGAATTCAAAGTTTGAAAAAAATTTATGAATGAAGACTAAATAAAGACATTTTCCATAAAAGGATCTATCACCAATAGAACTGCATTACAAGAAATCCTACAAGAAGTCTTTCATACTGAAGGGAAACAAAACCAGATGTCTGAGCATCATTTCAAATATTTATTAGCCAGTGAGTTTGCTCTTTTATGAATTGATAATTCATATCATTTACCCAATTTTTCTATTAAGTTTCTTAACAATTTGAAGAGTTTGCCTTATACTCTATAATTACAAACCCTGTATGTATAATGCAGGTATGACTTTAAGCTTCATGGCATCTTTTGCCCAAAGTCTAATCTTTCTTTATGAAATCTGTATATATTTTTTTACTTTTGGGTATTCTACCTTATAAAAAGAGTATTGTGGGCCCCTAAAATACAAACATCCATATGCATATAGACTCCTAAAATTTCTTTTACTATTATTATTTTTTCTTTTAAGATTTATGAATCAAACCTCTTTTTTGAGTGGTTGCTCACTATTTCATCTGCTTTGTTTTTGTGAAGGACCATATATCTTATCATTTTTTCTGCCATGGACTTCTTTGAAAATCTGATAAAAACTAGGATCCTTTTCCCCAGAACAATGTATATGCCCATTAAATTTTGCATGTACTGTTGCCATTCGGCATCTGGGAAGTCTCTCCCTGTGCACCAGATGAAACCTCAATCTAGACTGGGGAGGATTCTTGATGCTGAAAGAATTCTGGAGCAGGTCAGACAACAGTAGGTAAGGAAGGAATTCATTAGAGCGAGAGTAGAAATGAATGGTAGCATCTCTGCAGGGGGCTGAGAGCAGGAAAATGCAGAGGTAAAGAGAGAAAGTTCGCTGAACATTTTCTTGGTTTAGGGCAGATTCCCTTGCCATCTGTTAAAGCCAGGGTCACTTGATATCCCGTGTCTGCTTGGATCTGCACTCCATGAGGGTTAGCCCCTACCACCCCAGGATTTGGGGAGCCGAGGAGCACGGGATGGAGTGAAATTATGTTCTGAGAACTCCCCAAAGAAGGGAGATTTTCAGGCAGGCTCTTGCAGGCTAGAATCTGAGCTCTCAGCAGCCCCTCCCTACTTATCAGGAGTAAAGTGGAGACAGAGTGAAGACTTGGAAGGAGAATGAAATAGCAAAGAGACAAAATGCAATAATTTGAGCAGTGAGAAAGCTTTATTTAAAAGTATGCATTTAAAGAAAGGAAAGTATGCACCTCAGAGAGGAGGCGCAGTGAAAGACTGGGGATTCTGTCTTTTAAGGTTTTCAAGAATGGGGCAAAGGCCAGTGGGAGGTGTTACTGGGCATAGGCTTGACTTGTGGTCTCATGATCTCTCTCTCCAGTGAAGGACAGTATGCCCTCATGCATAGTCAGTCCTCCAAATAATTCTGTAAGATAAGCTTAACACAACGTATTTATTGATCTTGTTTCTCTCCAAGATAGTCGTTACCCTCAAGCACTGGGAACATATTAGTTAAGACTGCTTGCCCTGCCTTAAAATAGGGTGGGTTATTGTCTGATTACTAAAGAATATGTTAGAAATCTTACCTCCTGACTCTCTGGTTTTTAAAATGGAATTTTAGCCTTAAGATGGTGTCTCTCCTGTTCTTATTATGCCATTTATATCTTGGCTTTTTAAAAAAATTAGTCGTGATGCTTGTCCCATGCCTCTGCCCTAACTCAGTACCATCAGAAGTTTGTGAACTTTTGACTGTAGCCAGTGTATAAGTTTCTTGTTTCCATTTTAAGGAAATAATTCTTACTTAAATACCATTCTTTTGTTTATCCACTAGAGTGACATCAGAAGTGTTGACCCTTGTACATTATTTAACTTGGTTTATTATTGCTCAGATACTTAGCCCTCAATTATTTATATACTTAATATAATATAATGCAAGCTCTATCTGTAGGGCAGGCCCAGAGCAAATTAGTTGTCATGTCAGACAGTGTAGTAGGTTTCTGGATCAACTATGGAGACCTGAACTACTATGTCAATTCCTACAACTCATTGCCATTCAAGGGTCTAAGACACTACAAATATTTAACCTGGTTAAATAGTTTTGTTCTTGGGAATGATTTCTATCAACTCTTCCCTTTATCTTAATTGTTTTACCAAAGTTACCCAATTCCTCTTAATGTTCCCCTTCAGACACTTGTCTCTATGACCTTAAAAGTGTGCTCACTCTAAAATTAAATGGTCTTATAAATCCTCTTTTTAATGTAATAAAATTTCAGTTTCCCTCAACCAACATATTGATATATTTTGTCTTCCTATAATGCATTCTCAGGAACATAAAACTTTTTTTTTTAAGTACGTTGAACTAGAGAAAGATTGTGTTTGATGTTAATTTCCTTTCCATTCATAGTTGTTGTTGATATGTTATGTTCAGTTTTCATCAAGGCAGTGGGATTTGGCCTTACTAAGAACACAAGCATTGAGCTCAGACAAAACCGGATTTGTATTCTGGTAACACTCACTTTAAAAATTTCTCTGAGCTCCTGATTTTCATTTTTACCTTTCTCACAAAGTTAGACTAAGCATAATGCTCTATAATGAAAAGGAGTGTTTTTCCTTTTTCTTTGCAAAAATTTGTTCTTTTGAAACTGAGTTTTACAATTAGTAACAACCTGAATACTAAACAAAGTAAGCTTTCTAGATTTGTATTCTCTTAGGGCTCTTTGCTGTTCAACAGAGACCAGTAATTGCTTGTGGAAATTGCATTCATGCTTGGTTTCTGGTGCCACTGTATGTCCATGGTTTTTCTTCTTTCTTTTTACATTTTTTACTCTCCTGACTCTTTCTTCTGGTACCCTGCAAAACAAGTCCTTGCTCTCTAACTAGATGAGACTTTTCACTGTCCATACACCATGTCTTGATCACTTCCTACACTTGACTATTGTTCTTGCTTTTCTTATGAACTGGAATGGCTTGTTGCACCCACCTAAATCCTGTCTGTTCTTCAGGAATGTATCTCCTTGAGCTTATCTCAGCCTGTCCAGTCCATTAACTCTCCTGTGTGATTGTTTGTAGATTAAATGAGAAAATTTATGTGAAATTAATTTTTAACCATAAAACCATCCCCACAATGAAGGTAATGCATGAATCCACCATTCTTCAAAGTTTATTTGTGCCCCTTGTAATCATCCCTTTCATTCTTCCCTCCATCCCAGGCAACCACTAATTCTGTCATTATATATTAATTTTCCTTAGCTAGGATTCTGTATAAAAGGAATTATACAGTTCTATCTTCTCTCTCTCTCTCTCTTTTTTGCCTAGCTTCTTTCATTCAGCATGATTATTTTGAGGTTAATCCATGGTTTTGCATGAATCTGTAGTTTATTTCTTTTTGTTGCTAAGTTTCATTCTTTTGTATGAGTACACTTCAAATTATTCGTTCATTTATTGGTGAACATTTGAGATTTGGACTATTACAAGTAATACTGTATATACAAGTATACTGCATATACATTTGTATACAGGGCTTTGGGTGTACGTAGACTTTAATTTTTCTTGGGGAAACACTTAGGAGGCAAATGGCCAGATCATATGGTATGTACATGTCTTTATCAGAAACTGCTGAGCTGTGTTCTACATTTTGCATTCCCATTGTTTCGGGTTGAATTTGTTCTCCTTGGTCTTGTTCCTGCCGCAGTGAAGAATTGAGAGGCAGAGACACAATAGCGAAGCATAGGGAAAGTTTTATTAGAATACATTCCAAGGGGGGAGCATGCCAGAATCATGGTGGACAAAGGTTTTGATTTGTTAGGTAGGAGGCCTATATATCGCATTTTGGCTAGGAAGCGCCTCTTTGATTGACAAGGTGGGTTTATTTGATTGACAGGTCCACCTGTATAGCCATCCCTCTCAAGTGTGAGGTTGGGACCAGTTTGTTCTGGTCCTGATAGGCAAAGAAGCTACCTCCCTGCAAAGCCTTTGTTGTCTTCACGTGGGGCTCCTACCTGGGCAGAGTTTGGGCAGTTTTCCTTTGAACCTTCTCTTCCCCTTCCCTAGCTGCTCATGTCTGTTTTTCTACCAAACACCATCAGCAGTAAATGAGAATTTCAGTTGCTATACATCTTTTCAGTACTTGGTATGGTTAGGCTTTTTAAATTTTAGACATTGTAATAGGTGGGTAGTGGTAACTCATTGTGGCTGTAATTGACATACTTTTCAGTACAACCTTCATTGATAGAAGTTGAACATTTATCTTCCAATTTTTTTGCCTTATTTTTTTAATCCTCTGAATTCTGTGATAGTAAGTTTCTTCCTTGAAAACAAAATATGTTTAAAGTTTGTGTCAGTATTTGCTTTGCATGTTAAATACACTGTATATTTAGTTACATACACAATTATTTAAGAGTAACAGGTAAAGGAAATCAGAAGTAGTGATGAAAAAAGCATCAGTTTTCTTAAGTAAATAAGCCTTATGCCCTTAGAACTATTTAGAACCTGTTTTCCTTGGTTTATGCTTCCTTTGTCAGTTCTAATTGTTTTAGAAAAAGTAAAATGATCGTTGTAAAAAATTTGATTTGTAACAAAATTGTTTCTTTTGAGAGGAGATTTATTCGAAAGAATTTAAACTAAAGTTTTTCTGAGTTTATTGTAAGATCTCTAGCCATTAGATTTTTTTTAACTAAAAGAGCTATGACCTGAGATTTGAGCCTTTATCATACAAAAAAACAGGAGAAAACTGTAATGCAAGTACTGTTTTATATCAAATAAGGATTGACAACAGTGTTTTTATGCATCTGCTCTGCCCACATAAGAAGCCAGCTTTATCATCTGGATATGTCCTGGGGCTGAAACTTCTTATAAATATGAGAATTTTGCTTTTTTTCTTTAATGGCAAGCAGAATATGGTATCCAGCTGTGGATTTGCTTATATATTATGTTTGCATTTTTTCCCTTGGGCTTGTTTTATACAGTATATGGCAATATGTTGTCATACAAATTCCATGATTAATGCTTATTTATAAAATCTTGTGTAAATATCTTAGAACTTAGTCAAACAATGTGCAAGTTAAACAGTTTTTTTCTCTGAATATTGGAATGACAAATCTGAAGGGAATAGTAGGTTGGATAGTTTATGTTCTTTATCTATAGAAAAGTCTCATATGCAACATATCCCTTTTACTATTCTGTTAATGTCATTCTTTTTCACTTTATTTTGCTGGGCAAGAAATCCAGTTTCAGCTTTATACCTCAGAAAAATAGAATTTAAATGTGGAAAGCATTCCAAAATGAAAATGGCAACTATTTTATATATACCTAAATAATCATATTTGCTAGGATATATTTGATTTCTGATTTTGTTCCTGAATTCTATTTAAGAAGCATTTATTTGTGTTTGTTCTATTAGTGATATATTAAAAGTCTATCCAATAATAAACTGCTTTACTGACATTAGTAATATTATTTTCCCATAAAATGCTAAATTGCTTATAAACTAACACTGTGAATATGTGGCAAGTTTCAAGTGTAAATAAATTCATTGTATCTAGTTCAATTTCAGAACATAACAAAATGCTTAAAATTGTAAATTTTTTATATTCATTTTCCCTGTATATCTCATCAGAATCAGTATCATGATAAAATATTCATAATCATATATAACATAGTGCATATATAATAATAATAAAGCTATAGATTATAGATCATGATGAGATACCATGATTAGAGATACATTGATATGTTTCATTTCATATATTCTTGTTTCTCTGCATTGTTTTCATTTTTTACAAAATTTTAGTTGTGACTATAATTCAAAAGACTTGTTTTTCCTTTTTTTCTTTTCCTTTTCCTCAGGTGCAGCTTTTATATGAACTAACTGATATCATGAATAAGGTCTGGAATAAGATTAAAAAGAGAGGCAGTCTCAGCCTTCCTTCAGCCTATGCAGAGAGCATGGCAGGGCCTGTCCCAGGCTCTCCAGTCAGGAGCAGCATAGGCACAGCTCCTCCAGACGCCAGCACATGCAGCCCATCTGCTGATGTTGGAACAACTACTGAGGTAAGTGTTTCTGAAAAATTCTGTTACCAAATGAAGGGTGGTATATACTGCAGAGTTCACTATTGGGACTGTGAGTGAAGATGACCTCACCTCTGTGGAAGCTGGCAGGTCCAGTGGCTCATGAGGAGCTGTGGTAACCATGACCGTGTATTACTGTTCCTTATCGGTCCAAGGATTTGAATCACTTTGAGTAGGTAGTGGTGGGTAGTTCAGGACAGTGGGGGTTCTGCGAAATGGTAAAAACTGAGACCCAGTAAAGATATGTTTCCTCATAAGTTTGGTAACTTAGAAGCTGAGTGATTAGAGGCTTATGCTCCCCCTGCTTCCCCAGCCCTCTCTGCCTCTGCAGATTGTTATCTTTGGATTAGTGGTGTTCAATCCTGTCTGACTCAAAGTCCTCTCCTTCCTCCTTCCAATTGTAGAAACCTTTCTTTTTATTTTTAATGTCCTACTCTCTTGCAATATTCCAGTGGCCTTTTTTATAGCAAATATTTTATGCCTCCTTTACTCTCCTAAAATGAAAATAAAAATACAACCCTTGTTTTTTTTTAGTTCAGTTTCTTTTCTTGCTCTCAAGAAAATATTTATGTCAAGGTCAAGATTAACTATGTATGCACCTAGATTTAAATCTACGTCTTTGAGAATCCTTGATAAATTGAGAATCCTTGATAAATTGCTAGGCAAGTGTAGTTTTAAAAATATTTAAAACTATGCATATAGTTTTAAAAATATTTAATGTCTTAGAGGGTTAAAGGAAAGTAATTAAAGGTACAATAATATGTATTTCAATACATAATGCTCAGGCATGACTACATTAGAAGACATAAGGAAGTAGAGCACATGTAATTGCTGGGAATGTGACTGACACAAACAGACTTGCGTAGGTGTATGTTAGATGCCACAAGTACTGCTGTTGTGGTTGCATGATTTTATAAAATAGTGGCAAAGTTGGTAACATTTCAAACAAAATGAAGTTCATTCTTCCTTTCATTTCAGTAGTTGAATATCTGGAACTCTTAGTGTATAATAAAATGCAGAAAAGCAAAAAAAAAAAGTGTACAGATATAAAACAATTTGATTTTGTGCCCAGTGTTTATAAATAGAACTTTTACCTATGTGATCTGTGAGATACTCTTCTTTTTTAAGGACTGTCCTATTTATCATAGGACCTTTGATTCCTTAATTCCTAAACCTTAAATGTCAGTAGTGATAATCAGTCACTGAGTCAATGAAAGACACACTAATACAGTTCTAAAATACCCCTTACAGAGCTAAAACTTTTACCACTAAGAACTAGTATAATAGATGGAGGTAGAAGTTATGTTTTTGTTTTTGCATAAAGACATCTGTTCCTCTGGAAACAAAGCTATGGCCAAAATACAGAATGGGAAAAAGAAGCAAAGGGGATTTTTTTTTCCTTACAAATCAGTTAAGGCAAACAAACTCAGTTAAAAGGGCAATTTTTTTTTTTACTTGCTTTGAGGCTTTAACACATTGGAGCAGATCTATTTGACCCTTGAACAAGCAACTTCTGTATCCCTGCTCATTCCAAATCTTAAGAAACACAATGACTTGAGTGATGGGATAACTTTTTCCCCCACTCCAAATGAAGCATAGGCAGAGAATCTAGAAATATACCCTTATGAAGTCACTGGCACATATACCTTGTAGGATAAAGGTCGTGAATTCTTTCTTGGAGATTCCTAACGTTGTTAGGATACAAAAGCTCCTGCAGTAAAGAAAACTAACTTTATTGAACGCAGTGGTTTCCAAATGTATTTAAAGACCCTTTTTTCATATCTTACATATTAACATTGCACACAATACTCTATGCAAAATATTTTGGTAGAATAAAGCTTGGAGTGATAAATTGCTGGGCAAGTGTAGTACAAATGAAATTGATATATGAAGTTAACTTTTAGAGACACTTCAGAGGCAAAAAGGAGAGTGTTCCGACAATTGTTTGCTAAGTACTGTCTGTATTCACTGGGTTGTTGAGATGAACATAACTACTTAATTTTGGTCTTTTAGAAGGCCCAGACTACTTGTGTGTGGTCTTTTAAAACGAGGCATTTAAAAAACATTGCAATACCATAAGCATTCTTCAACGAACTGAAACAAATAGTTCTGAAATTCATATGGAACCACAAAAGACCCCAAATAGCCAAAGCAACTGTGAGAAGGAAGAATAAAACAGGGGAGATCTCGCTTCCCAACTTCAAGCTCTACTACAAAGCCACAGTAATCAAGACAATTTGGTACTGGCACAAGAACAGACCCATAGACCGATGGAACAGACTAGAAAGCCCTGATATTAACCCAAGCATATATGGTCAATTATTATATGATAAAGGAGCCATGGACATACAATAGGGAAATGAGAGCCTCTTCAACAGCTGGTGTTGGCAAAACTGGACAGCTACATGTAAGAGAATGAAACTGGATTACTGTCTAACTCCATACACAAAAGTAAACTCAAAATGGATCAAAGACCTGAATGTAAGTCATGAAACCATAAAACTCTTAGAAGAAAATATAGGCAAAATTCTCTTGAATATAAACATGAGCAACTTCTTCATGAACATATCTCCCAGGCAAGGGAAACAAAAGCAAAAATGAACAAGTGGGACTAAATCAAACTAAAAAGCTTCTTTACAGCAAAGGACACCATCAGTAGAACAAAAAGGCATCCTGCAGTATGGGTGAATGTAATCATAAATGACATAGCTGATAAGGGGTTAACATCCAAAATATGCAAAGACTCATGCACCTCAACAAACAAAAAGCAAATAACCTGATTAAAAAATGGGCAGAGGATAAGAACAGACACTTCTCCAAAGAAGAAATTCAGATGGCCATCAGGCACATGAAAACATGTTCCACATTGCTAATCATCAGAGAAATGCAAATTAAAAACACAATGAGGTATCACCTCACACCAGTTAGGATGGCCATTATACAAAAGACAAACAACAACAAATGTTGGCAAGTATGTGGAGAAAGGGGAACCCTCCTACACTGCTGGTGGGAATATAAACTAGTTCAACCATTGTGGAAAGCAGTATGGAGGTTCCTTGAAAAACTCAAAATAGAAATACCATTTGACCCAGGAATTCCACTCCTAGGAATTTACCCTAAGAATACAGCAGCCCAGTTTGAAAAAGACATATGCACTCCTATGTTTATCGCAGCACTATTTACAATAGCCAAGAAATGGATGAAACCTAAGTAGATGAATGGATGAAGAAGATGTGGTACATAAACACAATGGAATATTATTCAGCCATAAGAAGAAAACAAATCCTACCATTTGCAACAACATAGATGGAACTATAAGGTATCGTGCTCAGTGAAATAAGCCAGGCGGAGAAAGACAAGTATCAAGTGATTTTACTCATCTGTGGAGTATAAGAACAAAGCAAAAACTGAAGGAACAAAACAGCAGCAGACTCACAGACTCCAAGAAGGGACTAGTGGGTACCAAAGGGATGGGTTTGGGGAAGGTGCATGGGGAGGGATGGAGAAGGGGATTAAAGGGTATGATGATTAGCATACATAATGTAGGGGGTGCATAGGGAAGGCAGTATAGCACGGAGAATACAAGTAGTGACTCTATAGCATCTTATTATGTTGATGGACAGTGACTGTAATGGGGTGTGGGGTGGGACTTGATAATATTGTAGCCATAATGTTGTAGCCATAATGTTGCTTATGTGAAACTTTCATAAGATTTTATAGCAATGATACCTTAAAAAAATTGTAAGTCCAAAAAAGACAGGGCTCACATGAAATGGTCACACACGTTGGTCATATGTTGAGGGACTGCCAATCACACAAAGCACAGTATGAATAGTGCTTTCTATTTTACAGTGTCCAGTCTACACAAAAGGACATGGTGGCCTGATATGAAATATAATAGTGATGAACATGCCCTGAAATTTTAGAGGATTGATTAACAAATTCATTCTAAGTGGGTATTTTGCATAGGAAGTAACATTTGAGGTGGATCTTAAAAAATGAATAAGATATTACTAATACTTTTGTTTTCATAAGTATATAATAAATATGATTGACTAGAAGAATGGTGTCTTCATTAGTCAAAGTGAGGAAGTTAAGAAAGGGAGAGATTAACAAAGGGAGAGAGGTTTTCTCAATCCCTTAAAAATAAATTACTTCTGATTTTAATAATAAGTTTATTACATGACTGCAGTTTAAATTTAGTATTTTGAGTATCTTTTTTGTATTGTATTATAAAGGTAAATAATGAAAATGCTTCCAGTGGATTTGTTAGTTTTGTGTTAGCTATGGATTTAAATGTGATCTGTGTAGAATGATCTGGAAATGAAAGAATCCTAATTCAAAAAAAAAGATTTATTTATGAATATTCAAGAAACACCATGTAAAATAGTCTACAAAAGGTAACACAGGCTTGTGGTGGGGGGAAGTGGTGAATATTTTCAAAATGTATCCTTTTTGATATTTACATAATGTGGTCAGGAAAAGAGGTGAATGATTACTAGTAATCCAATATGGATTGGAAACCTGCGATCACTTGGAAAGCTTGTTTCCCTGAGAATAACTTACAATATTTAAATGATTTGTTTTCTTTAAAGGACAGGAAGATTTTTGTGAAGACTGTTATGATGATCAATGTTAAGGCTTTGATCTAACTTTACAACTTAGAAGGAGAAGTTTGTATATTGAATATTTCATGTTTAGTTTCTTTTCTTGCTCTCAAGAAAATATTTATGTCGAGGTCAAGATTAACTATGTATGCATCTAAGTTTAAATCTCCGTCTTTGAGAATTAACTAGTAAATGATGATATTAGAAAATATAGCCATCATTTTCTCCTGTGTGTATGAATGCTTCATCTGTGACTCAGTCTGTGGTTGTTTAATTCATCCAGAATTCAAAATTTGTGTCCAAGCTTTTATTTCTCATTTCCCTTTGTTTATAGCACTGCTAGAATTGTGTGAATTACCTTTGTAATATTCATTCTTTTTATTTTGAGTTCTAGTATTGTAGGTATGTTATTGTGACCCTTTGAATTCTCATTTAAAAAATATTTTTGTGGTTTTGAAGAATTTGCCTGCTAATTGAAATGTGTTTCTTACTGAATGGAAGTAAGATCTGGTTCTCTCAGTGAAGAAGCTACTTAATAAATGGGGCTAGGGAGGACAGTGGGAAGAATATACATATATTTTGTTTTAATTTGTTTAGAAGTCTTTATGCCTGTGTGAGCATGGCATTCCTGGAAAGCTCTAGCAACCCTTTGCCTCTTGGTAAGCACTGTCCCAGTGATCTTTTGGTTATAATAAAATATTCTATGAGCAACACTACCATGCAAGCAACAGACTTTTCTGTATACAAATTGAAACATACAGTATGTATTTTGTGATTAGTGATAGCAGTGTTTCCCTGTTTTTCATGCCATTCATTGCACATATAGAAAATGATATTTGCATGTGGAGTAATCAGAAAAAGCTCTAAGTCTTTGAAACCTCTGTTCACCCCAGGCACCTGGTAGAGACTCTGAGGGCCTAGGACTCCATGTGTCAGTACAGTTGTGACATATCCTGTGGTGTCTTAGCACACTAGTGGGGAAGCTCTGAGTTACAGTACTACATTGATAAATGTAGTCTTATTTTTTATTTTTGCTTCAGTGACAGAGTAACAGGGTATTGATGAATTTAAATAAAATTATTGCATTGAAAATGTTTTATAATCATATTCTATCCCCTCTCCCATTATAACAAAGTTGTAGTATTTTAACAAGGTAGGATTACTGTGGTATGCTAGTTAGTGTGACAGGCTCTTCATGCAGCCAGGACTAAGAAGAATATTAAAAGTTAAATTGAAATGACAACATTATTTTATTCCTAATAGGTTTTAGAAACTCTATTAATAAGTTACATGGAGCATATGACTGACTACTTGACTACCAAATTCTGAGTAAATCCCATTGTTGTCCTTGTCTTTGCAAAAGCTGGGTACTTAAAAGGAATACCCTTGATTAAACTGCAAATGTTTAAATTGTAGTGTTTACATATAGAAATTTGCCTGTACTTAGGGCCTACTGCAAAAATTTTATCAAGGGGATATATATCAGCTTTATACTTTGGAGTTTCCACTAAACTGAACATTTACAAACATCTTTTTAAATTCTCAAACCAATATTATGAAGTGGTTAGTAGTATTTCCATTTTTACAGTGAAGAATCTGACTACAGATATTAATTAATTTGTTCAAGGTCATACAGATTATAAGTGGCAAAGCTAAAATAAAAACCTGTGCATTATGTCTGCATAGTCCCTAATGTATATTATCATATGAGTCCTAGGACTTGATCCACTGATAAATCTTCTTTTTAAAGTAAATTATTGCTACCAAGTGCAGATATGTTCTTTATCATCCTCAGCACTTGAGGATTTGTGGAATCCTCTTCGATTCTGGGAAGTTCTTACATATTATTGCCTGAGAAAGTACTTCCTGTACATTATCTTTAGTCTTTTGTTCATATATATTATTACCTGAGAAAGTATTTCCTCTACATTACCTTTAGTCTTTCTGGAAGTCACTTTTGTCTCCATGTTTTTGAACCATTCAGTGTTTTGCTTGTTTTGTTTCCCTCCTTTTTTTCACTTTTGTTAGCTTTCTGCATTTTATTTCTGGGTCATTTCCTCAATTCCCTTTTACTGTTCCAGTTTGCTAAATCTCTGTTTAGTTATTTCTAATTCATTTGGTTTCAGTCATGGGCTGTACAGGCAGATAGGAGGTGAGAGACGAGAGGGGTGGTGTTTTTCTTTCTTGTTTCCTTCCCACTTTAGTGCCCCAAATGGAAAACATTCATGACAGATCTCCATTCACGTGTGAAGCCTCATGTGGTTTGTGGCTTTGGCTGAAGAAGCAGCCCTTTGTGGCTCCAGACTTCAACTCACACTCTAAGCTTTATCTCTAGTTCCTGAAGGAGTGTTAAAATGGCATTGCTCAATCCCTAGATTTTTACCTGAGTGTGACACTTCCATTTACTACCATGGGCTCAGTTTCCACTCATTGCCCTAACTTTGTGTTTCCTCTTCATTTCTGACACCTCAGGACTTGCCTTTATTTCAAGTTTGGCTATTAGTTGGAAAAAGATGGCGTTTTCATATTGGGCAGTTTAGGAGTATTTAACAAAAGGACAAAGATGTTGACTGGGAAGGGAAACTGCAGAGGGTAGTATGGTACCTGGAGTGAGTAATACTGGGATGTAGTTGCCACCAGTAACCTTAAAGGTGTGGAGAACAGGGAATAAATACCCTCACTTCATTCTCCTCCCCACTTTCTGTCTCCTGCTACAGTTTCTCATTAGCTGAAATCAATCAGAAAACAGAGGACAAGACTATCCTTACATATTGTTCATAGAAGGTTAGCTTCCCAAGCACAGAAGGTTGTAAAGGGTGGAGAGTAGTTCTAGAAAGTCAAAGAAAAGTATATAACACTTTAGTGTAATAAAACATATTCTTACTGTATTTTATCTAGAATGTCTATGCTTTTGTAGTAGAAAAGGAAAAAGGTCATTTCAGCTTAGTCTGCCATGTTGCTTGAATTTAAATTTCTTTAACATCATTGAGTACTAAGAACCGGTCTTTTGAATCTTTATTTTTCTCTCCCTGTCTTATACACATTATATTGGTTTCTCAATAGCATTGGTTAACATTTTTTTTTTTTTGGTGATTATCTATCACATCTATCTATCTAAAGTGTTGTGCAACCAAAATAACTACTATAGTTTGTTTGATATCACATATGATATCATTATCATATAATAACTATTTCATCATTTCAAACCAAAGCTCTTTACCCATTAAGCAAGGGTTTCCCATCCTCCCCTTCTCCTATCCCCACCCCTTGTAACCTCTGTTTTACTCTCTGTCTCTGAATTTGTCTATTCTGGGTGCCTCATATAAAAGGAATCATACAGTATTTATCCTTTTGTGTATGGCTTATTTTATTTAGTATAATGTTTATAAGATTCATCCATGTAGTAAAACATATAAGAATTTCATTTCTTTCATGGCTGATATTCCATTATATATGTGAAGCATATTTTGTTTATTCATTGATCTGTTAATATCTGAGTTGTTTCCTTCTTTTGCCTAGTTTGGATAATGCTTCTATGAATATTGGTGTGCATGGGTTAAATTTTAATGAAATAATTTTGCCCTGGAGAAATTATATGCAATTTATGTATTGTGCCTGATAAACCATTTCAAAGTAAATACCAGAAATGCTATTTTAATTTTTCTTTACCTGTTGAAATATGTTGATAATGGAGATACTTGGTATAAACAGTAGGGGTGGAGAGAAGAAAATGAATGCAGAATCTTTAAAGATACTTTATTTAGTACTGATTTTCTTACTGAGAAGAGCGCATTTCTATCATTTTAATGTAATTTGCTTAGTACCAGGATGGATGGTATAGAGTTATAGTGACACTTTAATCCCCAAATGTGTTCAAGGATATTTCAAAGTTTTGGCAGAAAATATGGGTACCAAAAGGAAAAAAAGGAAAATTAGAGAAGTGTGTTTAGTTTCCATAGTAAACTTTCAAACAGAAAAATAAAAGTTAGTACTTTATTTTCTCTAGAGTGTATTTTTTTTTCTACCAGGGGAAAAGTACTAAATTATGTCTGCTGTTTCCTACTCCATGTCATAGACTCTCTTTTGTCAGCCCTAAAAACTGCCTTCCTCTGACTTTTGTATAATTTTGCAGAGTTTGACAAATAAACATGTTTCCCTTAATTCTATCAATTTACAGTTGTATATTGAAAGAAATTGTTGGAGAGATCATTTACACTAGCATCCTCATTGTAAATAATGAAAATTAAAGTGAATTGAAGTTAGTGTCACACAAAGTAGGGACTGTGCCAACTCATCTTCATGTGATTCTAAGTTAACAGACTGTGGAGGAGACTTTTGGAATCAGACAAACTTTAGTTTTTATCTCTGCAACATTTGATCACATTATTTAATTTCTGTGCCTTAGCTTCATCCCTCTAAAAATGAGAATAGTGTTAGTATTCATCTTAGTACAAATATTAACTGACTATGTACAGTTTGTTTTTTGTGCTATGAATATGATATGTCCCTCTATGTGTTCTTTAATTGCAATAAGATTTTAATTTTAGTGGTATTGATCATTTTTTAATAGATGTATTCTTCAATATTTGATGCTTTTATTCAGTTGAGGTGATTACATACTTGCTTTTTCTCCTTCATTCTTTCAGTGTGACTAATTACATTAATTTTCAAATGTTAAGCTGATCTTGCATTTCTGGAACAAACCGAATTTGGTCGTGATAAAATATTTTCCTTTTAATATCTTCCTGGATTATGTTGGCTAATATTTTATTTAGGATTTTGATATCTATAGTCATGAGTGATATTGGCCTTTAACTTTTCTTTCTCATAATGTCTTAGTCATATTTTAGTTTCATGATTATATTGTTTTCATAAAATGAGATGGGTACTGTTCCCTTTTCTTTTATTCTCTGGAAAAGTATACATTTTGTGTGAAAATTCTCACAATCACTTTATATTCCCATGATAATCCATAAGGTAATCCTGGTTGAAAAGGCAATTGGGTATAACACATACCTCATTTAAATTGGAGGTCTTTGTGTGTTATTTAGATATAGAAGTTTTAATTTAAAAGATTATAAGAAAAGAAGGAGAATGAAATGGTAAGGACCGGATGGACAAAAGACACTAATAAAATTATTGTAAAAGGAATACATGCAAGCATCTTGATAGTCTCCCCATGCCAACACTTATCTTTCTATATTCCTAGAAAATGAATTTTATATTACTCAGTGATAAAGTAATACTCAATGATAAAATAAAGATTTGAATCCCACTCCAGTGACCCAATCTATTTAAGATTAAACTAATAAACACTTATTATATATGCTAAACAAATATATATTTTTATTACCTTAGAGTTATGATTTTATGTTCCAGATAGCTTTTTTATGTCATTTTTTATTGTGCTAAAATATACACAACATAAAATCACATCTTAAACATAAAAGTACATTTTAACCATTTTTAAGTGTGCCATTCTGTGGCATTAAGTATATTCACATTGTTGTGCAACTATCACTGTCATGCATCTCCAAAACTTTTCATTTTCCCCAACTGAAATTACCCATTTTAACATTAAGTCTTCCAATCCATGAACTCAGGATGTCTTTGCATTTATATGTCTTCTTTCCTTTTAGCAATATTTTATAGTTTTTAGTACAAGTCTTAAACTTCATTGAATAAGTTTATTTGTAAGTATTTTATCCTTTTTGATGCTTATAAATAGGATTGGTTTATTAATTTCCTTTTCTGATTGTGCACTGTTACTGTTTAGAAAAACAACTGTTTTTTCTTTTTGAAGAAAAACTGGTTTTTGTGTGGGTTTTTATCCTATGACTTTGCAGAATTTATTAGTTTAACAGTTTATTTGTGGAACCTTTAGGGTTTTCTACATATTAGGACATGTCATCTGTGAACAAAGGTAATTTTGCTTCTTCCTTTCCAATTTGACTGCTTTTAATTCCTTTTCTTACCTAATTGCTTTGGCTAGGACTTGCAGCAATATACTGAATAAATATTCCACTTAATTTAAAAAACATTAGGCTATATTTTCAAGTAGAATGTAATATTTTCTTTTGACAGTAATTCTGTGTGACGGAAAATATCTAGCATGTTTTAGCCCCAGTAAATTCTGTACAAATAGCAAGAGACATTGAAAAATTGACACTTTGTTGCTTTTCTATTTCCATTATTAATTATTGTCTTTGCTGTTTTTTCCTCCATCTGAAATGTGTTAAGTCAAATACTGTAAATTAGAAATGAAAAAATTTAGACTGAGAGATTTCCACTGACTCAGAAGTAAAAGTATCAGATAATGATTTTATTGTTTCAGTGCTGGATATGGAATATAAACTTTTCACAACCCTCCATCACATTTATTTATTTTCATTATCAGAGGATAACCATAGCTTAAGCACCCAGTACAGTCCTTGAAACAGGCAAGGTTTGAAATATATTGTTATTGAATATATGGATGTTAAATGATTCAGGACTATCAAGTCATTATGATTAAATTAAATCAGCTTTATTATGGTGCAGGGCATAGAATATATATATATTCATTATGTCACTACAAATATATTTTGATGTAAAGTCATAAAACTATGCATATAATAAGTTTATGTTTTCACTTTGTTTTTGTGTCTTCAGTTGTTTTAAACATATTTGTTTTGTACTGCCAAATATGTTATCTGAATTTCCTGAAAGTTAATCCTATTGTTTGTTGTGTTCTTAACTATTGCTCACCACAGATTGTTTTCTGTGTATTATATAATCTTATATTTGGACTTATTCATTAGTGTGATTTTGTCTATAAGGCTTTAACATAGTGTTTGAGGGCCTATTTCCCAAAGGGGATTTTATGTACTTTTTTTTTAAAGTACTCCAAGGTGTGTCACTATCCTGGGCCTCCTTTACTGTTAATTTCATTGCTAAATGTTCTTGAAACACTTTGGCAGTATGAAATCAAGCTCTCAAACATACATGTACACCAGGGTTGTGTTTAAAATATTTAAAGGCTTTTCCCCTTACCTGAGCTAGATACTGCTTTTTTTCTAGAGTGTATTCTGTTTTTCTGATTTCTTAAGTTTGAAATTCAGCTTAATAATGTTCTCTTTCTAAAAAAATGTAAGCATTAAAGACATAGTCTTTTATCCTTAGAAGAATTTTTAATATTTGAGTTGGAGCATGGGTATATGTATACACATGATATATGGGTGGGTTGGGAGATTTAGCCCATAACTAGATTGCTGCTTCAAAAACATTTGTTGGATAAATATAATCTATTAATCTGAGATCTCCTTACGTTTGTTGTGCTTATTTATATCAATTATATATCTAGGGATCACTTTGACATTGCATTTTGAACTTTTTTTATTTCTAATATTTGCATTCAAAAGAGTTTTTGAAAATTTTAAAACATTTACTATTTAAAGTATTGTTTGTATTTCTGAGTTGAGTCAAAATTATTTTTAAAAAATTATTTGACTATAAATAATTCATTATAAATCCAGTTTTAGTGAGCCACACTCTTAACAATTATTTGTTATTAAGTAGAAGATAAGTATTTGTTTATATGCTCCTTGGATGATTTATACTTTAAATTATGAGTAATTATTTTTATGACGACATGTTGATAGGGAGCACCATACTTTTCAGTGAATATAGCTCTAGCTTCCTGATATCAAACTGGGTGGTGGTTGGGCGGGAGGGGGTGGGAGGGGGAGATATGAATGAGAGGCTTAAAAACAGTTAGTCATTTTTCCCACCCTTGCATTGAAATAGTGAGAGCAAACGTAGTGGAACCCACAGCAGGCCACTTGTTACTGTTGACTTAAGTACAAACAGTGGTGGAAGTGTTTAGCCCTTTGGGAAGTTTTGTGATTGAACAGGAATGTTGGAGTTATTTTGATAAGGGAGAATAGCAGTGTGGCCAAAACTGTGATCATCCCTGAGTTCTGAAGCAGGCCAAGGATGAAGGGCTGAAGTGTTTGCTCTTCCAGATGAACAAAGATAAATTCAGCTAGGAAAATAAACTCACTATTTGGGTCAATTTGCAACAAAATGGTGAAAGAATTGAACTGTATATTTTAGATCTTGGCATAAGGAGGTGTGGGAAAATAGTTCTGCATCTCCAATTATGGCTCGATTTTTGCTATAGATTTGGAAGTAGAGCAGAACATTAATGCACAAACATATTTAACAATACCACACCAAATGTTGTAAATGCAAAATGAAAACTGGAACTCTGTGAGGAAGGAGAAGAAAACTTGTTCTCAAGAGTACTTTCTTATGATCTTTGAAGCCACGGTTTTCATAGCATTTCTACTGACTATACCTAATAATGTTAAAAATCTAGGTCTCATAGATTTGAGATGTTGTTTTCTCTATAATTTGTATCTTGGGATTATGATATTCTAAATGTTGCCAGGAAAATTTAATTTATTTAAATTTTTAATGCTTGTACTCTAAGATCCTATCCATAAAGAAAAGCATTATGAATGCATTGTTATATTTCATTGAATTTGATTTTGTAAAATATATTCCTTTTTGGGATTATTTTGTGCTTTTCATTGGATGTTGTTTTACTTAAGATAGTTAGTGAAAACCTGAATTTTTTGTAGCTTCTCAAATACCAAGAATTTCAATTATAGTAGAGTTAGGATGACTTATTTCAGAAAAGCGTTTCTATGAAAACAATATAAACAGTGAGTTGTTTCCTTTTTTTGGTGTTTTTGGAATGAGGAATGACTGTATTATTCTAAAATTTAAGTCTATAGTTTTCTGTTACAGTAAATCACAGGACACTATTTGCTGTGCTTGGTGCCTGACTATTGCAACAATAAAAACTTGCCTGTTCTTTTGGGAAAATCTTCCCCATTTGGTATCCTGGGAATTTAAGAAAATTGAATTTTCCTCTGATAAAAAGGTGTTGTGCAATTGAGGTCAGATTAAAAACTTCAAGGAAACCATCAACAAAATGAAAATACAATGAACTGTATGGGAGAATATATTTGTAAATGATATATCTGATAAGGGGCTAATATCCAAAGTACATGAACTATGCAGCTCAACACAAATAGCAAGTAATCCAATTTAGTTACAGTAAACAGGCATGCCTTTCCAGTTTCCTCTGAAAGTATATAAGATCCACAATAAGTTAGGGTCACACTGATGAGTATTTCCTTACAGAGTATTGTCTGCAAGCTAGAGCCAAGGCCAAATTTGGCTCCTTTTAGAAATAAAGTTATACTAGATCACATTCACATCCGTTCATTTATCTATTTCTTATGGCAGCTATTTAGCAGAGTTAAGTAGTTGCAATAGAAATGCTGTGGTCCACAAATCTTAAAATATTTACTGTCTAGCCATGTACCCAAGGAAAAGTTTGTCTACCCCTGCTATAGAGTAGTTACATATGAATAAAAATAACCATAGCAATCAGGGGGGCGGAGCCAACATGGCGGCGTGAGTAGGACAGTGGGAATCTCCTCCCAAAAACATATATACTTTTGAAAATAAAACAAACACAACTAGCCCTAAAAGAGAGACCAGAAGACGCAGGACAGTGGCCAGACTGCAGCTACACCAGCGAGAACCCAGCGGCTGGTGAAAGGGGTAAGATACAAGCCCCGGCCTGGCGGGACCGAGCGCTCCTCCCCCCAGCTCCCGGCGGGAGAAGAATAGGCAGAGCGGGAGGGAGACGGAGCCCAGGACTGCTGAACACCCAGCCCCAGCCATCCGGGCCAGAGCGCAGACACAGTGCATGGGCAGAGGGCCCTGGATACTGGGGGAACAGGGCAGTAAGACCTCTGAGCGGGTGCCGAAGCTGATGCCCCTGTGACAAAGAAAAATGGGGGCTTTTTGAAAGTCTTAAAGGGACAGGGACTTAACAGCTTGACGGAAACAACCCAGGTCACAGTACAGCAGCTGGAAATTACAGGGAAAACCGGGCACGCTAACCCCCTGGGCAACAGCTCTGAGAACCCTCACGGAGGCAAACAGTCAAGCAGCCCCCCCATCCATCACCCCACCGGGCGCTGCGAAAGCAGAGAAGCAGCCTGAGACAAACTCCGCCAACAGAAAGGGAAATTTCTCCCTTCCGGACAGGCAAGACACAAAGACCCACTCTACACGCAATTACCCAACATAAGCCACTAGGGGTCGCAGTTGTCCCAGTAAAGAAAGGCCAGTAGCAAGTGAAAATTTTGGCCCTCCCAGCTGACAGTCAGTAGCACCTGTCAACATGAAAAGGCAAAAAATATGATCCAGACAAGACTAACCCAGACAGCTTCGGCATCTGCTATATCTTCCCCTGAGAAGGAATCTGGGGAGATAGATTTAGCCAGTCTTCCTGAAAAAGAATTCAAAACAAAAGTCATAACCATGCTGATGGACTTGCAGAGAAATATGCAAGAACTAAGGAAGGAGAATTCAGAAATAAAACAAGCTCTGGAAGGACTTCAAAACAGAATGGACGAGATGCAAGAGACCATTAATGGACTAGAAAACAGAGAACAGGAACGCAGAGAAGCTGATGCAGAGAGAGATAAAAGGATCTCCAGGAATGAAAGAATTTTAAGAGAGCTGAGTGATCAATATAAAAGAAATAATATAAGAATCATAGGCATTCCAGAAGAAGTAGAGAGAGAAAAGGGGATAGAAAATGTCTTTGAAGAAATAATTGCTGAAAATTTCCCCAAACTAGGGGAAGAAATGGCCTCTCAGACAACAGAGGTACACAGAACTCCCATGACAAGGGATCCAAGGAGGGCAACACCAAGACACATAATAATTAAAATGGCAAAGATCAAAGACAAGGACAAAGTATTAAAGGCAGCCAGAGAGAAAAAAAAGGTTACCTACAAAGGAAAACCCATCAGGCTATCATCAGACTTCTCAACAGAAACCCTACAGGCCAGAAGAGTATGGCATGATATACTTAATGCAATGAAACAGAAGGGCCTCAAACCAAGACTACTGTATCCAGCACGAATATCATTTAAATATGAAGGAGGGATTAAACAAATCCCAGACAAGCAAAAGTTGAGGGAATTTGCCTCCCACAAACCACCTCTACAGAGCATCCTACAGGACTGCTCTAGATGGGAGCACTCCTAAAAAGAGCACAGAACAAAACACCCAACATACGAAGAAGGGAGGAGGAGGAATAAGAAGGGAGAGAAATAAAGAATCATCAGACTGTGTTTATAATAGCTCAACAAGCGAGTTAAGTTAGACAGTAAGATAGTAAAGAAGCTAACCCTAAACCTTTGGTAACCACAAACTTAAAGCCTGCAATGGCAATAAATTCATACCTTTCAATAATCACCCTAAATGTAAATGGACTGAATGCACCAATCAAAAGACACAGAGTAATAGAATGGATAAAAAAGCAAGATCCATCCATATGCTGCTTACAAGAGACTCACCTCAAACCCAAAGACGCACACAGACTTAAAGTCAAGGGATGGAAAAAGATATTTCAAGCAAACAACAGAGAGAAGAAAGCAGGTGTTGCAATTCTGGTATCAGACAAAACAGACTTCAAAATAAAGTAACAAAAGACAAAGAAGGACATTACATAATGATAAAGGGCTCAGTCCATCAAGAGGATATAACCATTATAAATATATATGCACCCAATACAGGGGCACCAACATACCTGAAACAAATATTAACAGAACTAAAGGAGGAAATAGAATGCAATGCATTCATTCTAGGAGACTTCAACACACCACTCACTCCAAAGGACAGATCCACCACACAGAAAATAAGTAAGGACACAGAGGCACTGAACAACACACCAGAACAGATGGAACTAATAGACATCTACAGAACTCTACATCCAAAAGCAACAGGATACAAATTCTTCTCAAGTGCAAATGGAACATTCTCCAGAATAGACCACATACTAGGACACAAAAAGAGGCTCAGTAAATTCCAAAAGATTGAAACCCTACCAACCAACTTTTAAAACCACAAAGGCATTAAACTAGAAATAAACTGTTCAAAGAAAGCAAAAAGGCTCACAAACACATGGAGGCTAAACAACATGCTCCTAAATAATCAATGGATCAATGACCAAATCAAAATGGAGATCCAGCAATATATGGAAACAAATGACAACAACAACACTAAGCCCCAACTTCTGTGGGACACAGCAAAAGCAGTCTTAAGAGGAAAGTATATAGCAATCCAAGCATATTTAAAAAAGGAAGAACAAGCCCAAATGAACGGTCTACTGTCACAATTATCGAAATTGGAAAAAGAAGAACAAATGAGGCCCAAGGTCAGCAGAAGGAGGGACATAATAAAGATCAGAGAAGAAATAAATAAAATTGAGAAGAATAAAACAATAGCAAAAATCAATGAAACCAAGAGCTGGTTCTTCGTGAAAATAAACAAAATAGATAAGCCTCTAGCCAGACTTATTAAGAGGAAAAGAGAATCAACACAAATCAACAGTATCAGAAATGAGAAAGGAAAAATCACGACGGACCCCGCAGAAATACAAAGAATTATTAGAGACTACTATGAAAGCCTATATGCTAACAAGCTGGGAAACCTAGGAGAAATGGACAAGTTCCTAGAAAAATACAACCTTCCAAGACTGACCCAAAAAGAAACAGAAAATCTAAACAGACCAATTACCAGCACCGAAATTGAAGCGGTAATCAAAAAACTACCAAAGAAAAAAACCCCCAGGCCAGATGGATTTACCTCGGAATTTTATAAGACATACAGGGAAGACATAATACCCATTCTCCTTAAAGTTTTCCAAGAAATAGAAGAGGAGGGGACACTCCCAAACTCATTCTATGAAGCTAACATCACCCTAATACCAAAACCAGGCAAAGACCCCACCAAGAAAGAAACCTACAGACCAATATCCCTGATGAACGTAGACGCAAAAATACTTAACAAAATTTTAGCAAACCGAATTCAAAAATACATCAAAAGGATCGTACACCATGACCAAGTGGGATTCATCCCAGGGATGTAAGGATGGCACAACATTCGAACGTCCGTCAATATCATCCACCACATCAACAAAAAGAAAGACAAAAACCACATGATCATCTCCATAGATGCTGAAAAAGCATTTGACGAAGTTCAACATCCATTCATGATAAAACTCTCAGCAAAATGGGAATAGAGGGCAAGTACCTCAACATAATAAAGGCCATCTATGAAAAACCCACAGCCAACATTATATTGAACAGCAAGAAGCTGAAAGCATTTCCGCTGAGATCAGAAACTAGACAGGGATGCCCACTCTCCCCACTGTTATTTAACATAGTACTGGAGGTCCTAGCCACGGCAATCAGACAAAGTAAAGAAATACAAGGAATCCAGATTGGCAAAGAAGAAGTTAAACTGTCACTATTTGCAGATGACATGATACTGTACATAAAAAACCCTGAAGACTCCACCCCAGAACTACTAGAACTGATAACGGAATGCAGCAAAGTTGCAGGATACAAAATCAACGCACAGAAATCTGTGGCTTTCCTATACACTAACAATGAACCAACAGAAAGAGAAATCAGGAAAACAACTCCATTCACAATTGCATCAAAAAAAATAAAATACCTAGGAATAAACCTAACCAAAGAAGTGAAAGACTTACATTCTGAAAACTACAAGTCACTCTTAAAAGAAATTAAAGGGGACACTAACAGATGGAAACGCATCCCATGCTAATGGCCAGGAAGAATTAATATAGTCAAAATGGCCATCCTGCCCAAAGCAATATACAGATTTGATGCAATCCCTATGAAACTACCAGCAATATTCTTCAATGAACTTGAACAAATAATTCAAAAATTCATATGGAAACACCAAAGACCCCGAATAGCCAAAGCAATCCTGAGAAAGAAGAATAAAGTAGGGGGGATCTCACTCCCCAACTTCAAGCTCTATTATAAAGCCATAGTAATCAAGACAATTTGGTACTGGCACAAGATCAGAGCCACAGACCAATGGAACAGACTAGAGAATCCAGACATTAACCCAGACATATATGGTCAATTAATATTTGATAAAGGAGCCATGGACATACAATGGTGAAATGACAGTCTCTTCAACAGATGGTGCTGGCAAAACTGGACAGCTACATGTAGGAGAATGAAACTGGACCATTGTCTAACCCCATATACAAAAGTAAACTCAAAATGGATCGAAGACCTGAATGTAAATCACGAAACCATTAAACTCTTGGAAGAAAACATAGGCAAAAACCTCTTAGACATAAACATGAGTGACCTCTTCTTGAACATATCTCCCCGGGCAAGGAAAACAACAGCAAAAATGAACAAGTGGGACTATATTAAGCTGAAAAGCTTCTGTACAGCAAAAGACACCATCAATAGAACAAAAAGGAACCCTACAGTATGGGAGAATATATTTGAAAATGACACATCCGATAAAGGCTTGACGTCCAGAATATATAAACAGCTCACACGACTCAACAAACAAAAAACAAATAACCCAATTAAAAAATGGGCAAAGGAACTGAACAGACGGTTCTCCAAAAAAGAAATACAGATGGCCAACAGACACATGAAAAAATGCTCCACATCGCTAATTATCAGAGAAATGCAAATTAAAACTACAATGAGGTATCACCTCACACCAGTAAGGATGGCTGCCATCCAAAAGACAAACAACAACAAATGTTGGCGAGGCTGTGGAGAAAGGGGAACCCTCCTACACTGCTGGTGGGAATGTAAACTTGTTCAACCATTGTGGAAAGCAGTATGGAGGTACATCAAAATGCTCAAAACAGACATACCATTTGACCCAGGAATTGCACTCCTAGGAATTTACCCTAAGAATGCAGCAATCAAGTATGAGAAAGACCAATGTACCCCTATGTTTATCGCAGCACTATTTACAATAGCCAAGAATTGGAAGCAACCTAAATGTTCATCGGTAGATGAATGGATAAAGAAGATGTGGTACATATACACAATGGAATACTACTCAGCTATAAGAAAAGGGCAAATCCAACCATTTGCAGCAGCATGGATGGAGCTGGAGGGTATTATGCTCAGTGAAACAAGCCAAGCGGAGAAAGAGAAATACCAAATGATTTCACTCATCTGTGGAATATAAGAACAAAGGAAAAAGTGAAGGAACAAAACAGCAACAGAATCATAGAACTCAAGAATGGACTAACAGGTACCAAAGGGAAAGGGACTGGGGAGGATGGGTGGGTAGGGAGGGATAAGTGGGGGGAGAAAAAGAGGGGTATTAAGATTAGCATCCATAGCAGGGTGGGAGAAAAGGGAGGGGTGTACAACACAGAGAAGACAAGTAGTGATTCTACAACAGTTTGCTATGCTGATGGACAGTGACTGTAAAGGAGTATATAGGGGGGACCTGGTATAGGGGAGAGCCTAGTAAAGTATTCATCATGTAAGTGTAGATTAATGATAAAAAAAAAAAAAGCAGTTCCTGTGTGGTGACCTCCAATGAGTTCTACACAATGATATAAAGGGCATATAAAAGTGTAGGCAAAGGGTCTGTTTGTGTTTATACAGAGGATCAAAGCCTAATTTGGCTACCCCGAAAATGATCTAAGATACGATATGAAAAAGAACTTCCAACATCAGCACTCTCGGGAAGACTCATGACAGAAGATGATCAGCAAAAAAAAAAAAAAAAAAAAAAAAAACCAACAAAGATCCATGCACTGCCACAGGTGTAGATGCACTCATCCCACCAGTTCCTGGACTTGCCATGGGAATGATGAAGGAGATATCTAAACTGGCCTGTGCATACAGTAAAACAACAAATTGGACTGGATCTATACTGTTGGAACTCAACCAAGAATTAGGAGAAGTGCAAATTGTAGCACTCCAAAATCTTACAACCACAGACTACTTACTGTTAAAAGAACATATGGGATGTGAACAGTCCCCAGGAATGGGTTGTTCTAATTTATCTGAATTCTCTCAGACTGTTCAATTTCAGTTGGACAATATCCACCATATCATAGATAAGTTTTCACAAATGCCTAAGGTGCCTAACTGGTTTTCTTGGTTTCACTGTAGATGGCTGGTAATTACAGGTATGCTTTGGTTAAGTAACTATATTCCTTTTATGTTAATGTGTGTGCACAATTTAATTAGTAGTTTAAAACCTATCCATGCTGAAGTTACTCTTCAAGAAGATATGTCAAAGAAATAATCAATCTTCCCATGTTTTCTTCTGCCTGCTACTTCTATAGCTTTTCTTCTTCCTACCTAATCACAACCTTTAAATAGAACTCGTGCCACATGTCGAATTTACCGAGTATCATAATTCTTCCAAGTGGTAAAGACACCTCAAGACAAATGCTGGGCATAGAAGCCACAGGGAATAAATACGCAAAGAAGTAAAAAGCTAACCTTTTCAAACGATAAGGCTTCTCTCTCACTTACCAACTTAACATTTCCCTGTATGGCCCCGGAAGATGACTGGTTAGCCAGAGACGGGTAAGATTCCTCAAGGGAGGAACAACCTAAGACAGGCACAGTCGCAGGGGGGCCATCTGGTGAGAAAATGGGGAGCAGCAGAGGTGAGGCTTAGAACCTCCCCCCTCATGTTCTCAGAGAAATCTTCTGCATACATGGATGTTTATTGCCCTCGTCTAGCTCGGATTAACACAGTGTACAGGCACACACCTGATCATCTACATTTGCTCTCTCACAACACTAAACTCTGTTTTCTACCTTTATCTCGTATCTACCTACCACTTCAGCATTTTATTAAAAATAATAATAATAGAGAAATGTGGTATCCACATATAAATCAAGTTTAAAAATCAAATGAATATTCATTTTTGAACTGACTGTTTATTGTTCATAATGCATGAACAAAACCGAAAGCTTCTGTGATGACTGCCCTTGCACTGTTCACCATGTAACTTATTCACTATGTAAGAATTTGTACTCCATGTAAGAACTTGTTCGTTATGCATCAGAAGATTGGAGATGACGAAAATTAGGCTTGGGGTGGATTAATGATTGTGCATTGAGTATTGACCCCCCTATACAGAAATTTATTGTTGTTAACAACTATTTGATCAATAAATATGAGAGATGCCCTCACAAAAAAAAAATATATATATATATATATATATATAAACAGACTTCCAATTGTAAAATAAATAAGTAACTGGGATGTAATGTATAGCATAAGTAATATAGTCAAAATATTGTAACAACTTGGTATGGTGATAGCTGGTACCTAGAATTATCATGTATATAAATGTTGAATCACTGTGTTGTACACCTGAAACTAATGTGATGTAATACTGTGTGTCAACTACCCTTCAATAAAAAAACAGAAAACAAAATAACCATAGCAAAATGATTAGCATAATTAGCACTGTTTAAGAAAGAACAAAGCATTTATCATGTCTCATATATTTTAACATAAACAGACATTAAAATGTTAGAACATTTGACAGATTTTTAATAATGGCTTACGTGGTTAAAAATCTCACCTGGATGAACAGATTATGAGTTTATTCAATTCAACAAATACATACTGAATTCTGGATACATATTACGTCTAAATTTAGTATTAAGAAACTTTCTGTAAAAGATTTCTTGGGTGGTTGTTTCTTTTTTTTTATATATCTTTTCAGCAGCTGGTGGTACCCTGGCAAATAATTAATACTACTCTGGAGTTGAATAGCTTCAGTCTCAAACACAGGAAGAGGTGGTGCCAGAGATACTGATTACTCATTCATGTATTCTGTTCTTTCTGGATTAACTATCAAGTATTTGTGTTTTTAAAATGCCAACTTTGCTGTCCATTGAAAACTTTGAAAAAACTCAGGAGCCTAACCCATTCTCTGAGATATGATCCAAGTGTATTAAAGCATAATTATGTATTTAAAAGATAGGTATGTATATACATATATTTAAATATTAGTTACATGTACATAAGCTTAGTCTCATAGGCAGCATGATGTACTAGGTTACAGACTTCAGCCACTGGCCATGTGATTTAAACTCAGTTTATTTCCTCTTCTGCGTAATGGTTATTTACCATATTGAATTTATCTTGCAGAGTTGTTAAGATTAAATAAGAATAGATATGTAAAGTGATTATATATAATAATTCATAAATAGTAGATACAATTACCGCCATCAAGATGAACTACTACTTAGACATTGCACATTCATAGCCTCAGAGACTTTGATAACCTATATCCTCGTGTATGTCTCATTATGTCATATTTCTGAATTTAACACATTTTCCTTTGTCGTATATCCTCAGTGTCTAAAAGTTCATTGTTGCTTTGGATGTCTCAAACAAAACATTCATTTCCTATGCTACGGAGTCATGACCAGCAGTCAACAGCTAAAACAGAAAGTCCCTTAAAGACTTCTGGGAAGATGGCAGCATAGAGACAGCTTGAACCCACCTCTTCCCACCTTCACACCAAATTTGCACCTGCACACACAGCACTTCATCTTGAGGAAGCACTGAGGACTGAATACACACTTTTTGCACAAGGAGGAATCACATAAAAATTGTCAGTAGTAACAGAAGAAATGCCACCCCCAGTGGTACTAACAACAGTAAGGAGGTATATCAATGGACCAGGAAACAGATTCCATGCCCTGGGGCATAGGAAAAAGCCATTCTTTAAGGTGCATCTAGACTATAAATGGAAAAAAAAAAACCCCATTTGGTTGGGGAATGGCTATAACTCCCTCCAAATCAGAGGTCTGGAGCGTGCCATTTTTCCACTCCTTTCCTACGCTGATTGTGACATGGGGAGCTTGGTTGTGTGCACACACCAGTTTCAAATTTGGTCTAGGCAGCTTCCCAGCCCTTGCCCATATCCAGATATGTCAGTCAGGAGTGCATTGAGAGGACATTTGCAATAGAAATGCTATGGTCCACAAATCCTATTTGCTGTGCTTGGTGCCTGACTATTGCAACAATAAAAACTTGCCTAGGAATAAACCTAAATTCACATCTACCCCAAGGGCACAGAGCCAGTTGCTGCCACATTTGGAGAGTGCACCCTGGCCATCAATGCACTGTGGGGGCATTGACCCAGTAACTGTGGAGGTGGGGCCTCACATGAGCCAGCTTGGCTCCTCATGTCCCAGCCAGTGCTGCATCAAGGACTTGGGCTCCTAGTCAGCAGCTGTTGGGGCAGAGCTTTCCCTGGGGCCAGTCCTCAGCCTTGGACTGCATCACAGGTACTGAGCCAGTTGCCCACTCCTGGAAAGCATTCCTGGGACAGTGCTGTACTATAGCCCATAGAAAGTAGCTTGAGAGGAGAGCTTTCCTGGGGGGTAGGCCTGGGCTGGGGGCTGCACTGCTGCTGCACAGCCAATTGCTGTCCACCCATAAAGAATGATCCTGAATCAGTGATACACCATGGGTATAGAGCCAGTTACTTAGTAGGGGTGGCATTTATGGAGACTGTCTTAGCCTACTGCCTTTCTGCCAGGGTATCCACTCAGGAAACCCTCAAATTGGACCTTTATAATTGTGTCCCTCAAACCATTCCCTGAAAGCCCTGACAACAGGATGCCTCAAGTTTATGTTCACAGGGCCCCCAAACAGCCAGCCAGAACCACTAGGCACATGAAGTACACTTAGTGGACCTTTTCTACACAAGGCCAGTCCTTCACAACTGGGAGAGTTAACACTTTTTACTAATTTATGGAATCAACCACAGAAAGTCAAACAAAAGGAGGAGAATAAAGAATGTGCTTCAAATCAAAGACCATGACAAAACTTCAGAAAAAACTAAATTAAACAGGTTTAAGCAATTTACTGGATAAAGATTCATTACTGATAATAAAGATGCTAACCAGACTTTATAAAAGTGTGGAGAAACTCACTGAGAACCTTGACAAAGAGATAGAAAATACAAAACAGCCAAAGGAGAAGAAGGAAACAGTATCTGAAGTGAAAAATGCACTAGAGGAAATCAACAGCAGGGCAGAGGATGCAGAAGAAAGTTTCAGGGATCTAGAAGACAGAGTAATGTAAACACTCAACCTGAAAAGCTGAAAGAAAAGAATAAAAAGACATGAGGATAAAAAAATTACACAAAATGAAAAAGCTCATAAACACACAGAGGCTTAATAACATTCTCCTAAATAATCAATGGATCAATAACCAAATAAAAACAGAAATCAAGCATATATGGAGAAAATAACAATAATTAAACACTGCAAAATGTGTGGGATGCAGCAAAGGCCATGCTAGAGGGAAGTATATTGCAATACAGGCCTACCTCAGGAAAGAAGAACAATCCCATATGAACAGGCTAAATTCACAATTAACGAAACTAGAAAAAGAAGAACAAATGAGGCCCAAAGTCAGTTGAAGAATGGACGTAATAAGATAAGAGCAGAAATAAATAAAATTGAGAAGAATAAAAGAATTGAAAGAATCAATGAAAGCAGGAGGTGGTTCTTTGAGAAAATAAAATCGATAAACCAAAATAAATAAACCCCTAGACAGACTCATCAAGAAAAAAAGAGTCTGCACACATAAACAATCACAAATGAGAAAGGAAAAATCACTACACCACAGAAATACAAAAAATTATAAAAGAATACTTTGAAAAATTACATGCTAACAAACTGGATAACCTAGAAGAAATGAAGAACTTTCTAGAAAAATACAACCTTACATGGGTGACCTAGGAAGAAACAGAACATCTGAATAAACCAATTACCATCAAGGAAATTGAATTGGTACTCAAAAAACTACCTAAGAAAACCTGTGGACCAGATGGTTTCACTGCTGAATTTTATCAGACATTTAGTGAAGACCTAATACCCATCCTCCGTAAAGTTTTGCAAAAAGTACAAGAGGAAGGAATATTCATAAATGCATTCTGTAAGGTCAGCAACACTCTAAAACCAAAACCAGACAAAGACACCACAAAAGAAGAAAATTACAGACCAATATCCCTGAGATGCAAAAATCCTCAAAAAATATTAGCAAACCAAATTCAAAAATACATCAAAAGGATCATACACCATGACCAAGTGGGATTCATCCCAGGGATGCAAGAATGGTACAACATTCAAAAATCCATCAATATCATCCACCACATAACAAAAAGGACAAAAACCACATGATCATCTCCATAGATGCTGAAAAAGCATTTGACAAAATTCAACATCCATTCATGATAAAAACTCTCAACAAAATGGGTATACAGGGCAAGTATCTCAACATAATAAAGGCCATATATGATAAACCCACGGCCAACATCATACTAAATAGTGAGAAGCTGAAAGCTTTTCCTCTAAGATTGGGAACAAGACAGGGATGCTCACTCTCTCCACTGTTATTCAACATAGTACTGGAGGTCCTAGCCACAGCAATTAGACAAAACAAAGAAATAAAAGGCATCCAGATTGGTAAAGAAGAAGTTAAACTGTCACTATTTGCAGATGACATGATATTGTACATAAAGAACCCTAAAGACTCCACTCCAGAACTATTAGAACTAATATCGGAATTCAGCAAAGTTGCAGGATATAAAATTAACACACAGAAATCTGTGGCTTTCCTATACACTAACAATGAACTAGAAGAAAGAGAAATCAGGAAAACAATTCCATTCACAATATCATCAAAAAGAATAAAATAATTAGCAATAAACCTAACCAAGGAAGTGAAAGACCTATACCCTGAAAACTATAAGACACTCTTAAGAGAAATTAAAGAGGACAATAACAAATGGAAACTCATCCCATACTCTTGGTTAGCAAGAATTAATATTGTCAAAATGGCCATCCTGCCCAAAGCAATATAGAGATTCGATGCAATCCCTATCAAATTATGAACAGCATTCTTCAATGAACTGGAACAAATAGTTCAAAAATTCATATGGAAATGCCAAAGACCCCGAACAGCCAAAACAACCCTGAAAAGGAAGAATAAATTGGGGGCGTGTTGGCGGGAATCTCGCTCCCCAACTTCAAGTTCTACTACAAAACCACAGTAATCAAGACAATTTGGTACTGGCACAAGAATAGAGCCACAGCCCAGTGGAACAGAATAGAGATTCCAGACATTAACCCAAACATATATGGTCAATTAGTATGTGATAAAGGAGCCATGGACATACAATGGGGAAATGACAGTCTCTTCAACAGTTGGTGCTGGCAAAACTAGACATCTACATGTAAGAGAATGAAACTGGATCACTGTCTAACCCCATACACAAAGGTAAACTCAAAATGAATCAAAGACCTGTATGTAAGTCATGAAACCATAAAACTTTTAGAAAAAAACATAGGCAATAATCTCTTGGACATCAACATGAGCGACTTCTTCATGAACATATCTCCCCAGGCAAGGGCAACAAAAGCAAAAATGAACAAGTGGGACTATATCAAGCTGAAAAGCTTCTATACAGCACAGGACACCATCAATAGAACAGGAAGGCATTCTACAGTATGGGAGAATATATTCATAAATGACAGTTCCGATAAAGGGTTGACATCCAAAATATATAAAGAGCTCACATACCTCAACAAACAAAAAGCAAATAATCCAATTAAAAAATGGGAAGAGGAGCTGAACAGTTCTCCCAAGAAGAAATTCAAATGGCCAACAGACACATGAAAAGATGCTCCACATCACTTGTCATCAGCGAAATGCTAATTAAAGCTACAATGAGATATCACCTCACAACAGTAAGGATCACCACCATCCAAAAGACAAACAAAAACACATGTTGGCGAGGTTTTGGAGAAAGGGGAACCTCTTATACTGCTAGTGGGAATGTAAATTAGTTAAACCATTGTGGAAAGCAATATGGAGGTTCCTCAAAAAGCTCAAAATAGAAATACCATTTGACCCAGGAATTCCACTTCTAGGAATTTACCCAAAGAATACAGCAGCCCAGTTTGAAAAGACATATGCACCCCTATGTTTATCACAGCACTATTTACAATAGCCAAGAAATGGAAGCAACCTAAGTGTCCATCAGTAGATGAATGGATAAAGAAGAAGTGGTACATATACACAATGGAATATTATTCAGCCATAAGAAGAAAACAAATCCTACCATTTGCAACAACATGGATGGAGCTAGAGGGTATTATGCTCAGTGAAATAAGTCAGGCGGAGATAGACAAGTACCAAATGATTTCACTCATATGTGGAGTATAAGAACAAAGAAAAACTGAAGGAACAAAACAGCAGCAGAATCACAGAACCCAAGAATGGACTAAAAGTTACCAAAGGGAAAAGGACTAGGGAGGATGGGTGGGAAGGGAGGGATAAGCATGGGCAAAAAGAAAGGGGGCATTACAATTGGCATGTATAATGTGGGGGGGTATGGGGAGGGCTGTGCAACACAGAGAAGACAAGTAGTGATTTCACAGCATGTTACTATGCTGATGGACAGTGAGTGTAATAGGGTTTGTGGGGGAGACTTGGTTATGGGGGGAGTCTAGTAAACATAATGTTCTTCATGTAATTGTATATTAATGATACCAAAAAATATTATGATAATACAATAAAAAATATTAGCAAACTGAATTAAAAAATACATCAAAAAGATCATCCATCATGATCAAGTAGGATTTATTCCAAGGATGCAAGGTACAGTATTTGAAAATCTATCAATGTTATCTATCCATCACATAAACAAAAATAAGGACAAAAACCACAAGATCATCTCCATAGATGCTGAAAAAGCATTCAACGAAATTCAACATCCATTCATGATAAAAATTCTCAATAAAGTGAGTATAGAGAGCATATACCTCAACATAATAAAGGCCATATATGAGAGACCCATAGCCAACATCATACTTAACAGTGAGAAACTGAAAACTTTTCCTTTAAATACGGAACAAGACATTCTTGTTTACTTTTGTGTATGGGGATAGACAATGATCCAGTTTCATTCTCTTGCATGTAGCTGTCCAGTGTTCCCAAAATGAGTTTTTGAAGATCCTGTCATTTCCCTTTGTAGTCCATGGCTCCTTATCATATATTAATATACCATATTTGCTTGGGTTTATATCTGGGTTCTCTAGTCTGTTCCATTGGTCTGGGGGTCTGTTCTTGTGCCAGTACCAAATTGTCTTGATTACTGTAGCTTTCTAGTAGAGCTTGAAATCAGGGATCGTAATCCCCCCAGGTTTACTCTTCCTTCTCAGGATTGTTTTGGCTATTCGGGGTCTTTTGTGGTTCCATATGAATTTTATAATGATTTGCTCTAGTTTGTTGAAGAATGCCATAGGTATTTTGATAGGGATTGCATTGAATCTGTAGATTGCTTTAGGCAGGCTTTAGGCCATTTTGACAGTATTAATTCTTCGTATCAATGAGCATGGGATGTATTTCCATTTATTGGTATCTTCTTTAATTTCTGTCATGAATGTCTTGTAGTTTTCAGGGTATAGGTCTTTCACTGCCTTGGTTAGTATTTTATTCCTTTGGATGCAACTGTGAATAGAATTGTTTTCCTGATTTCTCTTTCTGCTAGTTCATTGTTAGTATATAGGAATGCAACAGATTTCTGTATTGATTTTGTATCCTGCAACTTTGATGAATTCAGATATTAGTTTTAGTAGTTTTGGGGTGGATTCTTTAGGGTTTTTTATGTACAATGTCATGTCATCTGTACACAGTGACAATTTAACTTCTTCCTTACCAATCTGGATGCCTTTTATTTCTTTGTGTCATCTGATTGTGGTGGGTAAGTCCTCCAGTAATGTGTCGAATAAATGTGGTGAGAGTGGGCATTCTTGTCTTGTTCCCTATCTTAAAGGAAAATCTTTCAGGTTTTCACTGTTAAATATGTTGTCTGTGGGATTGTCATATATGGCCTTTATTGACGTATGTTGAGGTTCTTGCCCTCTATACCCAAATTTGTTGAGAGTTTTTATCATGAATGGATGTTGAATTTTGTCAAATGCTTTTTCAGGTTCTATGTAGATGATCATGTGATATTTGTACTTCTTTGTGTTAATGTGGTGTATGGTGTTGATGGGTTTTCTAATATTGTACCATCCTTGCAACCCTCGAATAAATCTAACTTAATCATGATGGATGATATTTTTGATATATTATCGAATTTGGTTTGCTAATGTTTTGTTAAAAATTTTTACATCTATGTTCATCAAGGATGTTCGTTTGCAATTTTCTTTTTTGTGGTGTCTTTGCCTAGTTTTGGTACTAGAGTGATGCCAGTCTCATAGAATTACTTTGGAAGTATTTCCTTCTCTTCTAGTTTTTGGAAAACTTTAAGGAGGATTGGTATTAGTTCTTGACTAAATGTTTCATAAAATTCATCAGTGAAGCCATCTGTGCCCAGAGTTTTGTTGTTAGGTAATTTTTTGATTACCAATTCAATTATGTTGCTGGTAATTGGTCTCATCAGATTTTCTGTTTCTTCTTGGGTCAGCCGTGGAGTAACCAAGCCATCTTGTAAGAAGAACACATCAAGTAGTATGCTCCCTAACTTCAACTGTATTACAAAGCAATAAAAATGGTACTGGCACAAGAATAGATACATACACCAATGGTACAGAATAGATAAACCAAAAATAAACCCACACCTATATGATCTGTTAGTATATGACAAAGAAGGCATGAGTATACAATGGGCAATGACAGTTTCTTCAATAAATGGTTTTGGGAAAACTGGACATCTGCATGCAAGATAATGCAACGGGATCATTACCTTATACCATATAGAAAAATAAACTGAAAATAGATTAAACACCTAACTATAAGATGTGAAACCTTAAAACTCCTAGAAGAAAACATAGACACTAAACTCTTGGACATCAATATTAGACATTTCTTTTGTATAAGTTTCCCCAGGGAAGGGAAATAAAAGCAGAAAAAGAAGTAGGACTACCTTAAACTGAAAGTTTCTGGAAAACAATGGTAACTTCAATAAAATGAAATGGCAATCCACTCTATGGGACAATATATTTGCAAATGGTGTATGTGATAAGGGCAAATATATCCAAAATTTCTAAAGAACTCATACAACTCAACACCAGGAAAGCAAGTGATTCAATTAAAACAATGAACAGAGGACCTGAATATACAATTTTTTAAAAAGACATTCAGATGCCCATATGTCCATGAAAGGTGCTCAGCATCACTAATCATCAGGTAATGCCAGTCTAAATTATACTAAGATATCACCTCACATCAGCCAGGATGGTAGTATCAATAAAATAAAAAATGAAAAGTGGTGGTGCGGACGTGGATAAAGGGAATCCTGGTATACTGCTGGTGGGGGTTTAAAGTGATGTAGCCACTACAGAAAGCAATAGGAGGTTTCTCAAAAAAGAAAAGTTATATACTGTGTGACCCAGCAATTCAATTTTTGAGAATTTACCAGTGGAAAAAGAAATGATTAATTTGAAGAAAATATTTATACCCTTATGTTTATTGCATAACAAAATATGATAGCCAACATCTGGAAGCAATGGAAGTTCCATCGATAGCTGAATGGATAAATAAGGTGTGTTACATATATACAGTGTGATATTATTCAGCCATAAAAAAAAAGGAGGGGAGCCAAGATGGCGGAGTGAGTAGAGCAGCGGAAATCTCCTCCCAAAACCACATATATCTATGAGAATATAACAAAGACAACTCTTCCTAGAATAAAGACCAGAGGACACAGGACAACATCCAGATGACATCAACACCTGCGAGAACCCAGCGCCTCTCGAAGGGGGTAAGATACAACCTCCAGCCTGGTGGGACCCGAGCACCCCTTCCCCCAGCTCCTGGCGCGAGAAGAGCAGACAGAGCGGGAGGGAGAGGGAGCCCAGGACTGCTGAACACCCAGCCCCAGCCATCCGGACCAGAGTGCAGACACAGTGCATGAGCGGGGCCCTGGATACTAGGGAAACAGGGCAGCAAGATCGGTGAGCATGTACTGGAGGCCTGGTGCCAGAGGACATAAGAAAAGCGAGCAGACATTTTTGTTGTTGTTGTTGTTGTTGTTGTTTTGTTGAGGTGAGTGCTTTTTGGAAGTCTTAAAGGGACAGGGACCCCAATACTAGGGAAACAGGACAGCAAGACCGAAGAGCAGGTATCGGAGGCCGGCGCCGGATAGCAAAAGAAAAGTGAGCAGCCATTTTTTAATTTTTTTTCATTTTTGCAGTTATTTTTGGCGAGTGCTTTTTGGAAGTCTTAAAGGGATAGGGACCCCAATACTAGGGAAACAGGGCAGCAAGACCACTGAGCAGGTGCCTGAGCCTGGTGCCAGAGAAAAAAGAAAAATGAGTTGCCATTTTTTATTTATTTATTTATTTTAATTTTTAATTTTTTTTTTTTTTTTTGTGGTCATTGTTTTGTTTTGCCGGGTGCTTTTTGGAAGTCTTAAAGGGGCAGGATGGGACAATTAATCCAGAGGTAGGGAATCCGGGGATATCTGGGCACCCTAATCCCCTGGGCTGCAGGGAGCACGGAGGCCCCTTACGGACATAAATAGCCTACAAGCCGCTCCCCCTCTAACACGACTCAACCACTTTGGAGCAGCAGCCCGAGCCAGGCCACGCCCACAGCAACAGCGGAGATTAACTCCATAGCAGCCAGGCAGGAAGCAGAAGCCCTGTCTGCGAGCAGCTGCCCAGCACAAGCCACTAGAGGTCACTGTTCTCCCAGGAGAGGAGGGCCACAAACCAACAAGAAGGGAAGTTCCTCCAGCCGTCACTAGTCCCAGCTCGGCAAACTATTCCTATCACCAAGAAAAGACAAAATTACAGGGAAACCAAGATCACAGAGAAACCAGAGAAGGAGACAGACCTAACCAGTCTTCCTCATAAAGAATTCAAAATAAAAATCATAAACATGCTGACAGAGATGCAGAGAAATACGCAAGAGAAATGGGATGAAGTCTGGAGGGAGATCACAGATGCCAGAAAGGAGATTACAGAAATGAAACAAACTCTGGAAGGGTTTATAAGCAGAATGGATAGAATGCAAGAGGCCATTGATGGAATTGAAACCAGAGAACAGGAACACATAAAAGCTGACATAGAGAGAGATAAAAGGATCTCCAGGAATGAAACAATATTAAGAGAACTGTGTGACCAATCCAAAAGGTACAATATCCGTATTATAGGCGTACCAGCAGAAAAAGAGAGAGGAAAAGGGATGGAAAGCATCTTGGAAAAAATAATTGCTGAAAACTTCCCCAAACTGGGGGAGGAAATAATCAAACAAACCAAGGAAATACACAGAACCCCCAACAAAAAGGATCCAAGGAGTACAACACCAAGACACATAATAATTAAAATGGCAAAGATCAAGGACAAGGAAAGAGTTTTCAAGGCAGCTAGAGAGAAAAAGGTCAACTATAAAGGAAAACCCATCAGGCTAACATCAGACTTCTCGACAGAAACCCTACAGGCCAGAGGAGAATGGCATGATACATTTAATGTAATGAAACAGAAGGGCCTTGAACCAAGGATACTGTATCCAGCACGACTATCATTTAAATATGATGGCGGGATTAAACAATTCCCAGACAAACAAAAGCTGAGGGAATTTGCTTCCCACAAACCACCTCTACAGGACATCTTACAGGGACTGCTCTAGATGGGAGCATTCCTAGAAAGAGCACAGAACAAAACACTCAACATATGAAGAATGGAGGAGGAGGAATAAGAAGGGAGAGAAGAAAAGAATCTCCAGACAGTGTATATAACAGCTCAATAAGCGAGCTAAGTTAGCCAGTAAGATACTAAAGAGGCTAACCTTGAACCTTTGGTAACCAAGAATTTAAAGCCTGCAATGGCAATAAGTACATATCTTTCAATAGTCACCCTAAATGTAAATGGACAGAATGCACCAATCAAAAGACACAGAGTAATAGAATGGATAAAAAAGCAAGACCCATCTATATGCTGCTTACAAGAAACTCACCTCAAACCCAAAGACATGGACAGACTAAAAGTCAAGGGATGGTAAAACATATTTCAGGCAAACAATACGAGGAGAAAGCAGGGGTTGCAGTACAAACATCAGACAAAATAGACTTCAAAACAAAGAAAGTAACAAGAGATAAAGAAGGACACTACATAATGATAAAGGGCTCAGTCCAACAAGAGGATATAACCATTCTAAATATATATGCACCCAACACAGGAGCACCAGCATATGTGAAACAAATACTAACAGAACTAAAGGGGGAAAAAGACTGCAATGCGTTCATTCTAGGAGACTTCAACACACCACTCACCCCAAAGGATAGATCCACCAGGCAGAAAATAAGTAAGGACACGGAAGCACTGAACAACACAGTAGAGCAGATGGACCTAATAGACATCTATAGAACTCTACATCCAAAAGCAACAGGATATACATTCTTCTCAAGTGCACATGGAACATTCTCCAGAATAGACCACATACTAGCCCACAAAAAGAGCCTCAGCAAAATCCAAAATATTGAAATCCTACCAACCAACTTTTCAGACCACAAAGGTATAAAACTAGAAATAAATTATACAAAGTAAACAAAAAGGCTCACAAACACATGGAGGCTTAACAACATGCTCCTAATAATCAATGGATCAATGAACAAATTAAAATAGAGAGTAAGGAATATATAGAAACAAATGACAATAATAACACAAAGCCCCAACTTCTGTGGGACACAGCGAAAGCAGACTTAAGAGGAATGTATATAGCGATCCAGGCACACTTGAAGAAGGAAGAACAATCCCAAATGAATAGTCTAACATCACAATTATCGAAATTGGAAAAAGAAGAACAAATGAGGCCTAAAGTCAGCAGAAGGAGGGACATAATAAAGATCAGAGAAGAAATAAACAAAATTGAGAAGAATAAAACAATAGCAAAAATCAATGAAAGCAAGAGCTGGTTATTTGAGAAAATAAACAAATAGATAAGCCTCTAGCCAAACTTATTAAGAGAAAAAGAGAATCAACACAAATCAACAGAATCAGAAATGAGAATGGAAAAATCACAACAGACTCCACAGAAATACAAAGAATAATTAAAAACTACTATGAAAACCTATATGCCAACAAGCTGGAAAACCTAGAAGAAATGGACAACTTTCTAGAAAACTACAACCTTCCAAGACTGACCAAGGAAGAAACACAAAGGTTAAACAAACGAATCACGAGCAAAGAAATTGAAATGGTAATCAAAAAACTATCCAAGAACAAAACACCCGAGCAGGATGGATTTACCTTGGAATTTTATCAGACACACAGAGAAGACATAATTCCCATTCTCCTTAAAGTTTTCCAAAAAAAAGAAGAGGAGGGAATACTCCCAAACTCATTCTATGAAGCCAACATCACCCTAATACCAAAACCAGGCAAAGACCCCACCAAAAAAGAAAATTACAGACCAATATCCCTGATGAATGTAGATGCAAAAATACATAATATAATATTAGCAAACTAAATAAAAAAGTATATCAAAAGGATCATACGCCATGACCAAGTGGGATTCATCCCAGGGATGCAAGGATGGTACAACATTCGAAAATCCATCAACATCATCCACCACATCAACAAACAGAAAGACAAAAACCACATGATCATCTCCATAGATGCTGAAAAAGCATTTGACAAAGTTCAACATCCATTCATGATAAAACTCTCAGCAAAATGGGAATAGAGGGCAAGTACCTCAACATAATAAAGGCCATATATCATAAACCCACAGCCAACATTATACTGAACAGCGAGAAACTGAAAGCTTTTCCTCTGAGATCGGGAACTAGACAGGGATGCCCACTCTCTCCACTGCTATTTAACATAGTACTGGAGGTCCTAGCCATGACAATCAGACAAAACAAAAACATACAAGGAATCCAGATTGGTAAAGAAGAAGTTAAACTGTCACTATTTGCAGAGGACATGATATTGTACATAAAAAACCCTAAAGACTCCACCCCAAAACTACTAGAACTGATATTGGAATACAGCAAAGTTGCAGGATACAAAATCAACACACAGAAATCTGTGGCTTTCCCATACACTAACAATGAATCAATAGAAAGAGAAATCAGGAAAACAATCCCATTCACAATTGCATCAAAAAGGATAGAATACCTAGGAATAAATCTAACCAAAGAAGAGAACGACGTATACTCTGAAAACTACAGGACCCTCTTAAGAGAAATTAAAGGGTACATTAACAAATGGAAACTCATCCCTTTCTTGTGGCTAGGAAGAATTTATATCGTCAAAATGGCCATCCTGCCCAAAGCAATATACAGATTTGATGCAATCCCTATCAAATTACCAGTAACATTCTTCAATGAACTGGAACAAATAATTCAAAAATTCTTATGGAAAAACCAAAGTCCCCGAATAGCCAAAGCAATCCTGAGAAAGAAGAATAAAGTACGGGGGATCTCACTCCCCAATTTCAAGCTCTACTACAAAGCCATAGTAATCAAGACAATTTGGTACTGGCACAAGAGCAGAGCCACTGACCAATGGAACAGACTAGAGAATCCAGACATTAACCCAGACATATATGGTCAATTAATATTTGATAAAGGAACCATGGACATACAATGGCGAAATGACAGTCTATTCAACAGATGGTGCTGGCAAAACTGGACAGCTACATGTAGGAGAATGAAACTGGACTATTGTCTAACACCACATACAAAAGTAAATTCAAAATGGTTCAAAGACCTGAATGTAGGCCATGAAACCATTATCTCATGGAAAAAAACATAGGCAAAAACCTCTTAGACATAAACATGAGCAACCTCTTCTTGAACATATCTCTCTGGGCAAGGATAACAACAGCAAAAATGAACTAGTTTGACTATATTAAGCTGTAAAGCTTCTGTACAGCAAAAGACACCATCAATAGAACAAAAAGGATCCCTACAGTATGGGAGAATATATTTGTAAATGACAGATTCGATAAAGGCTTGATGTCCAAAATATATAAAGAGCTCACACGCCTCAACAAACAAAAATCAAATAATCCAATTAAAAAATGGGCAGAGGAACTGAACAGACAGTTCTCCAAAAAAGAAATACAGATGGCCAACAGACACGTGAAAAGATGCTCCACATCACTAATTATCAGAGAAATGCAAATTAAAACTACAATGAGGTATCACCTCACACCAGTAAGGATGGCTGCCATCCAAAAGACAAACAACAACAAATGTTGGCGAGGATGTGGAGAAAGGGGAACCCTCCTACACTGCTGGTGGGAATGTAAACTAGTTCAACTATTGTGGAAAGCAGTATGGAGGTTCATCAAAATGCTCAAAACAGACATACCATTTGACCCAGGAATTGCACTCCTAGGAATTTACCCTAAGAACGCAGCAATCAAGTTTGAGAAAGACTAGTGCACCCCTATGTTCATCGCAGCACTATTTACAATAGCCAAGAATTGGAAACAATGTAAATGTCCATCGGTAGATGAATGGATAAAGAAGGTGTGCTACATATACACAATGGAATACTACTCAGCCATAAGAAGAGGGCAAATCCTACCATTTGCAGCAACATGGATGGAGCTGGAGGGTATTATGCTCAGTGAAATAAGCCAAGCGGAGAAAGAGAAATACCAAATGATTTCACTCATCTGTGGAGTATAAGAACAAAGGAAAAACTGAAGGAACAAAACAGCAGCGGAATCACAGAACCCAAGAATGGACTAACAGGTACCAAAGGGAAAGGGACTGGGGAGGATGGGTGGGTAGGGAGGGATAAGTGGGGGGAGAAAAAGAGGGGTATTAAGATTAGCATCCATAGCAGGGTGGGAGAAAAGGGAGGGGTGTACAACACAGAGAAGACAAGTAGTGATTCTACAACAGTTTGCTATGCTGATGGACAGTGACTGTAAAGGGGTTTATAGGGGGGACCTGGTATAGGGGAGAGCCTAGTAAACATAATATTCTTCATGTAAGTGTATATTAAAGATAACAAACAAAAAAAAAAAGGAAAAAAAGAAAAGGGGGATTACTCCATGATAGGATAAAACTAACTGTAAATCAACAATTAATGCATGCTTTAAATATGTTTAAATTTGATCACTTAAAGAGTGTCAGATGATCGGCTATGGACGTACACTTTTCTGATAATATTCCTTTCTCTTAAAAAAAAAAAAGCAGTTTCTGTGTGGTGACCTCCAGTGAGTTCTACACAGTGGTATAAAGGGCAGATCAAAGTGTGGGCAAAGGGTCTGTTTGTGTTTATACAGAGGATCAAAGCCTAATTTGGCTACCCAGAAAATGAACTAAGATACGATATGAAGAAGAACGTCCAACATCAGCACTCTCTGGAAGAGCCATACCAGAACATGATCATCAAAAAACCTCAACAAAGATCCAGGCGATGCTGCAGTTGTAGCTGCATTCATACCACCGGTTCCTGGACTTTCCATTGGAATGAAGAAGGAGATATCTAAGCTGGCCTGTGCATACAGTAAAACAACAAATTTGACTTGGTCTACACTGTTGGAACTCAAACAAGAATTAGGAGAAGTACAAGTTGTAGCGCTCCAAAATCTTACAACTACAGACTATCTACCGTTGAAAGAATATATGGGATGTGAACAGTTCCCAGGAATGGGTTGTTTTAATTTGTCTGATTTCTCTCAGACTGTTCAAGTACAGTTGGACAATATCCATCATATCATATACAAATTTTCACAAATGCCTAGGGTGCCTAACTGGTTTTCTTGGCCTCACTGGAGATGGCTGGTAATTATAGGTATGCTTTGGTTATGTAACTGTACTCCTATTATGTTAATGTGTGTCCGCAATTTAATTAGTAGTTTAAAACCTATACATGCTGAAGTTACTCTACAAGAAGATATTTCAAAGAAATAATTAATCTTCCCATGTTTTCTTCTGCCTGCTACTTCTATAGCTTTTCTTCTTCCTTCCTAATTACAACCCTTAAATAGAATTAGTGCCTCATATCAAATTTACCGAGTATCATAATTCTTCCAAGTGGTAAAGATACCTCAAGACAAATGCTGGGCATAGAAGCCACAGGGCATAAATCTGCAAAGAAGTAAAAAGCTATCCTTTTCAAACAATATGGCTTCTCTCTCACTTACCAACTTTACATCTCCCTGTATGGCCCCAGATGATGACTGGTTAGCCAGAGACGGGTAAGATTCCTCAAGGGAGGAACAACGTAAGACAGGCACAGTCACAGGGGGGCCATCAGGTGAGAAATTGGGGATTAACAGAGGTGAGGCTTAGAACCTCATCCCCCCTGTTTTGAGAGAAATATTCTGCATCCGTGGATGTTTTATTGCCCTTGTCTAGCTTGGATTAACACATAGTCTACAGGCACACACCTGATCATCTACATTTGTCCTTTTATGTCACTAAACTAAGTTTTCTACCTTTATCTTACATCTACCTACCACTTCAGCATTTTATTAAAAATAATATTAATAATAATAATAATAATAAAGGGAGAAATGTGGGATCCACATATAAATCAAGTATAAAAATCAAACGAATATTCATATTTGACCGGATTGTTTATAGTTCATAATGCGTGATCAAAACCGAAAGTTTCTGTGATGACTGCCCTTGCACTGTTCACCATGTAAGAACTTATTCACTATGTAAGAATTTGCTCACCATGTAAGAACTTGTTCGTTATACTTCAGAAGATTGGAGACTGTTGAGAATTAGGCTTGGGGTTTGTTTAATTATTGTGCATTGACTCCCCTATACAGAATTTTACTGTTGTTAACAACCATTTGATCAATAAATGTAAGATATGCCCTCTCAAAAAAAAAAATGTTCATAACACGTCAGGCAGAGAAAGACAGGCACCAAATGATTTCCCTCATTTGTGGAGTATAACAACGACGCAAAACAGAAGGAACAAAACAGCAACAGACTCACAGACTCCAAGAAGGGACTAGCCGTTACCAAAGCGGAGGGATGGGAGAGGGTGGGTGGGGAGGGAGGGAGAAGGGGATTGAGGGATATCATGATTGTTCCACATGGTGTTTGTCGGGTCATGGGGAAGACAGTGTAGCTCAGAGAGGACAAATAGGGACTCTGTGGCATCTTATTACTGATGGACAGTGACTGCAATGGGATGCTGGTGGGGAACTCGATAATAAGGGTGAATGTAATAATCACATTGTTTTTCTTGTGAATCTTTCATAAGAGTGTTTATTAATGATACCTTAATAAAAATATATATATTTACAAAAAGAAAAAGAAAAAAACTTGCTATTTGAGAGAATGCGGATGGGCCTAGAGAGTATTATGGTATGTGATACAAGTCAGTCAAAGGAAGATGAATACCCTTTGTGTGATATGTGGAACCTTACAAACAAAAGAAACAACATAGAACTGGACTCTTATAAGCACAGAAAACAGACAAGTTGGTTATCATGTGATAGTGAGAGCAGGTGAAATAGGTGAAGGGTATAAAGAGGTGTGAACTTCAGTTTTTAAAATAACCTAGTCACAGGGATGGAATTATGGCATAGCGAATACACCTCATAATATTTTATATGTTGATAGATTGTTACTACCCTTACGGTGAGCATTTAGTAATATATATAATTGAAGAATGACTAAGCTCACCTGAAACCAATATAACATATATAAACTATATTCCAACTTAAAAAATGATTGATTGATGACTAAGTGGAATAAATCAAAAATGAATTATAAAATTAAAAAACACAAAAAAATAAAAAACCTCCCTTAAAATTTCATAGAAATTATAACATGATCAGTGTACTGTTTTCTGTGGACATTTTCTCATAGCAGAAGCCTCTAATCTCTTATTCAAGCCATTAGTCTAACACCCAAAATTAGGGAAGACAAGTAAAACTTTTTTGAAAACAAAACCAAAAATCCTGCTCTTATTATCAAAGACATGCCCCCTATTCAGGTATATTCACTTCTGTATGTATTTTTTAAAAATTTTTGTGTGAAGGCCAACAATAAATTGTACAAATCTTAATGCAAAATTTGTTGAATTTGACATGTGTATACACTTATGTAACCACCTAGATCAAGATATCAAACATTATATTTTGCCCCCTTCACCTCATTCACCAGTACCCTTCCCTTTCTCTCCCATGGGAAACATCAAGCCTGTTCTCTGTGCTTATGAGTCTATTTCTGTTTGGTTTGTTTGTTCATTTGTTTTGCTTTTAGATTGCACATATAAGTGAACTCATTTGATATTTTTCTTTCTTATCTTGACTTATTTCACATAGCATAACACCCTCTAGGTCTATCCACACTGTTGCAAATGGCGAGATTCCACTCTCTTTCATGGCTGATTAATATCCCATTTTATATATCACATCTTGTTTGTCCATTTAGCTATTGATGAGCAATTTAGGTTATTTCCATAGGTTGGCTATTGTAAGTAATGCAACAATACACAGGAGAGTGCATATATCTTTTCAAATCAGTGATTTGTTTTTTTTGGATAGATTCCTGAAAGTGGAATTGCTGTGTCATTATAGTATTTCTACTTTTAGTTTCTTGAGAAGCTGCCCATGGCTTTCTATAGTGGCTGCACCAATTTACATTCCCACCAGCAGTATATGGGAGTCCCCGTTTCTCCACATCCAACCGAAGATGTGTTACTTTTTGTCATGTTGATAGCCATCCTGACTGGTGTGAAAGATATGATTAGTCATGTTGTGCATCTTTTCATATGTCTGTTGGCCATCTGTGTATCTTCTTTGGCAAACTGTCTATTCAGGTCTTCTGTCCAATTTTTTTGTAACTATAGAAACCATGTAATTAGTATATGTTCATATTATTAGCATTATTTATTAGAATAAGCATTTATATGATTAACCTTAGACTATGATATGTAAAAATTATAAGTAATAATTGCAGATTTAAAATTACAATATATTTTAGTTATTTTTATTTAAATGACAACATGTTGTTGTTGTTGTTGTTTTTCACTCCAGGGAGATTCTGTGCAAGCAGGTGATGACTCACCATTCTCAGATTCTGTTACCTTGGAACAAACTACAAGTAACATTGGTGGGTCTAGTGGACGTGTTAGTCTGTGGATGCAGTGGGTGCTCCCTAAAATTACTGTAAAGCTCTTTGCTCCACATCCTGAAAATAAAGGCTCAGGTACAGGATTACTTTTCTTCTCTACTGAAAAGATAAAATATTAAACACTGTTTGTAGAATAAATGGTAGACTTAATTTTGTTTATCATTGTCATTTAAATTAAATAAACATCGCTGGCTCTAATACAAGTGATTTCTATTAGCAATACCAACATATTGAATGTAATACCTGAATTTTTTCCTGTTTATATTAAAATGTATTCCAGAAGCCATGAGGTAATTTCTTCGATGATCATATTGATGCATTATAGCATTGTCACTCAAAGTGTTGCAAATATCATAAAGTGGAATCAGATACAGCAATTCAAATATTAACTGTGATTTCCTCTGTCTTGAAATAGGTATATTATGTTAATTCTGAGAACTATGTTTATATTAATTTTCCTTATTATTGCAGACTCTTAATGATTCTAAAGTCTCAGGCCCTCTGTAAATGTCAAGGATATATATATATCAGCATTAAATGCAAATTGAAAGTTTTAGTGAGGACTGTGAGGCCTATACTGATATTAGTGTTTGCTTCTTTATTGCAGAACTTTGTATGGTCAGTGAACTAGAAGATCTCAGTGCTTCCATAGATGTCCAGGATGTATATACCAAAGTGAAATGTAAAATAGAAAGTTTCAATATTGATCACTATAGAAGCAGGTAAATAATGAATAATGAATATGGGAAGACTATTATTTTCTTTGAACAAAACCTGTATAAGAATTGTTATATTTTAATTTGATAAGCTATTTTTTAAAAATATTATACTTATTCCCAAAGAGGTTTCTTAACAAAAAAATGGTTAATTTTACTTGATAATCATTTACATATGAATATAATAAAGTTTTATTCATAAGATGGCAAATCCATTCAGAAATATTCACATTGCCATATTAAACAAAATATGCTGCTTTTACTAGTCACCTGACACAATGTGTTGTGATGTGATATATTTACTAAGACTCCTGGGACATAGTTGATAGCTCGAGCTTTTGCTATATACACCCCATCAATTCCCTGTACGATAGATTGAAATGGAGCCACATCTCATGTTCCTTTTGCACTTAGGAAACATACCTTATCTATGGTTAATATACATTGAAGTATGGTGGTGGGTGTTCCTAAAACCATATTTTTCCTTCCCCAGTATATTTCTATCAAAATTTTGATTATAAACAAATCATATTTGCTTATAATAATAATCATTGGTGATAAAAAAAAAAGTAAAGTGTTAAATATTTCATAAAACTATATAACAATTTTTTCATTAATTTTTTCAAAATAGAACTATAAGTGCTTTCTGGTTTTTTTGCTTTATACTAGTACCCTGGAGTTTGTTTTTTTTAAATTAAATATAATTCACATACCATAAAACTCAAGCATGTGTTTTTAAGTTTATTTTTTAAACAGCATCATATTTTCAATTTCATATTATTTTGGCTTAGAAGCAGCCTTGAAGTCCAAATTTTCCTGGATTTATTATATTTATTCAAGAATAATTTATTGAATGCACAAGTTGCTGTACCATTTTTGATGCTTTATATAACCTAAAAACAGTTTTTTAATCTAATAGGCTTCTAATTCTACATTAAAAACATTTGAATTTTTATTATTTATTACATATATCATATCAGATCAGTCACAGCTGAAAAATTGTGTCATAAATGTGAAGTTCAAAATATTTTATTGGATATATATAAGACCTGTTACAATAGTATTCTTTCCAAGCATATCATTATTTTTGTTCTGTTAACAGTGAATCATTAATTGATTTTTGATAATGGGATGTTTAGCTTTTAAGTACCTTTTTGAGTGGTATATCTATACAAAATGATCTTTGTAAATGATGTATGACTCTTATATTCTAGAATTAATTTCTTGATGTGAATATTACAGTCTATGTTCTAGATGACTTTACTGTTATATTTGTATAAGTTTTATATTTTTAGATAATTTATTCATTCATATAATGGAAATATCTGTTAAGTGTGTATTATGTGCCAGGCACTATTCCAAGCACTGAGGATACAGTGCTTAACAAAAATAAACATAAATAATTCCTTTCTGAATCTTAACAGTCTCATGGGTGGAAAAGAAAGAAAGAACCAACCAAATAAATATACAATTTACCATTAAGATAAATGCCTCTTTGTAAAACTACCATGCTATGATGCTAATATAAGTTGTTCTATTGATTGCATTGTTAGATCCACGTTTTAGGTCAGTGTAGTGATGTGGTTTTAGGTCAGTGTAGTGTTGTTTACATCATAACTTTTGAAATGGTTACATATGCTCAATTTTTTTAACTCAGAAAAATTGAAGAGAATAGATAAGGTGAACTTATGTTTTCCAGGCCAGGGGAAGGTTGGCAGTCAGGACATTTTGAAGGAGTATTTCTACAGTGCAAAGAAAAACCTGTGGTGAGACTCATTTAGTAATTATAATTTTTGAAAATATATTATAAACCGTTTATCTTTGTTCTTTCATGCAATAGGACTAATGGTTACAAAAATTAGAGCTCAGAGTAAATTCTTTTTGACCTGTTCTTTCAGGATTACATTATAAAATAAAACTGTTATTCCTTTAAGCTGCTTGTGTTTTGTAACCATTTTCCTGTTATAGCAATTAAGTTTTCCAAAGGCTAAGGTAGGGTTACTTTTATTAATATACTTTATCATTAATGTATTGTTGTGTTGACTTTTTAGAAATGTTCCCATTCATAAGTAAGTTCATGCAGGATCGTCCTTCATCATGAACTAAAAGTAGTAATTTTACACTAAAAACAATGATTTTTTTGTTTACTTTCATTAACAATGCTTTTGCAGAAGATGGTCCAGACAGAGGCCATATCTTGCAGTGGCTCAAACCTAAACCTTTGCAAACTTGAGCAGAATTTAAATTATCCAGATTTTTTTGCTTATGGCTTTTATCGCTTTTTGTCTTTTCACCTTCTTTGCTCCTGTCCATCACCTCAAGCCTTGGGGAAGAGTGTTGGTCTCTGGGGCATTGTGGAGGTGTCTTCCTTTCCTGTACTGACAAGCTGAACAGACGCACCTTGTTGGTTCGACCCATCACCAAGCAGGACCCTTTCAGTAATTGCTCTGGCTTCTTTCCTTCTGTAAGAAATCATTTTTAAATTATGCTACAGAACTCCCATTAACAGGAACCCAGAGAAGCAATTGAACTATCCATAGAGTCAACTCTTGATTTTCATCTCCCTCAATATCATCCACATAGTAAATGAACTATAGTGTATTTTTAAATTATAGACTGATTTTCCACTATAATTTGTTTCTGGGTTACTTGCATATGCTATTTGTACTCTGGTTTTCTAATTATGAACTAATTTTACCATCAGCATAAGAAAGTCAAATTAAGACATTAAAATATAATGTTTTTTAAATTGTGCATGCATTGAATGATCAAGAGTTGACCATACCGCTTTTGTCATTTCTATTATGATTCTTATTTAAATTGCTATTTTTTCCTTCCTATTATTATGCCATTGCTTTCTCACAACCAATTCAAAGTACCTTATTTAGTGCTCTCTTGAATCTGGACAGGGCTGTACATCTGTCATTGACTGGATAGAAGATGAACACTAGACTGTACATAAGTGGCTTTTAGAAGTTTAGAACCTTGTTTTTCCTAATGCTACAATATATCTGAATACCTTATTAAGCTAATCCATTTAATGGAATTACTTAAGTCAATGAAGATGCATGTAATTTTAAAATATTAAAAGTAATTATCACAATGGTAATAGCAATTCTCTTAAGAATTTATTTAGTACAAATGTTATTAGATATTCTCTTAGCTTGTGTGAACTACTTGCTTATTTTTCCCCTCTTGTATTTAAAAAGGTGTTTAAGATCTATGTATTTAAAAAGATTATAAAAACTAACCAAATACTTAAATAATAATGGTCCTAGATTTAATGTTCACTACTATATTTTCATAGCAAATGCTATTTTCTGATTTGATTTTTGAATTTTTTCTAGCCTACCTTGGAAAAAAAAGTCTCTAAGTTTGGTTTTTATGTCAGTGGAAGTTCTGTTTAGATTTATTTTCTTCTCTTTGAATGTTCATTAGTGTCCATGAGAAACATTCTTAATAATTTTAGCATGTTCCTGAAAGAAAAAACAAATTACTATTAATGCCTTTAAAAATTTTTTGCTGTTTTTCGAAATTTTAAATTTTTATTAACATTTCTTAAATTATCAGTTTTCAAACTTTTCATTTTAAATAGTATAAAATATTATTAGTATATGAGAAGTAATATTTAGATTAGCTGTAGCTAGTATTCATGCTTTCATTTTTTCCCCCTTGTATTAAGGGAGGGGCACAGCAGCTCAACAAACAAACTTTCTTTCATGGGAGTTTACCTTTCAAGAGTAACTACATTCAATATGTTTAAAAATATTTTTCCAAATCAAAACATTTACACATTTGAAACACCTTTTATACTATTTGCAGACTTAAGATGTTTCCATTAATGAAGATTTCATTTGGGTTATTTACATTATTGGTTGATTCTACCCTCCTCCCCAAAGTCCAGCTTAGACACCTACAATCAGTGTTGTTGTGGCCCCTTCCACTGGGGCCATACCACTGCCACCCTTCACCATCCACTGTTTCCTACAGCCTCGCAGCATGGTGGAAAGACTGGTAGCATTGTTTCTTACTGTGTTTCCTTTTGTTTTGAGTATAGAAAGCAAAAGGGAAGGGAAATTACAATAGAGGCAGTGAGAAAGTTGGAAAACAGTACAAAATGCTCTGAACATAGGGCAATTAAAAGAAAATATATATTGCACATCCATTTAATGACTGTTTCAAGTATTTTTTAATGGTCATAAAATTAACTTAAAGTATATTAAGGGAAAATGTTATTAACCCCTTCTTTACTGTAAAGTCCTGATTAAAAACAAAATTCACAGTGCTAACTGAATTGCATACTGTTTTCCTCTCACCATGTCATTGGGTGATAGGCATCAATAAGAGAGGAATAAAATGGAAGCAAAATGGAGGTTTACTAATGATGGGATAACATACTCTCAGACACATTCCTGCTTTGCTACTTCTAACTTTTTCTTCCTCTCTATGTGAATATATTTCCTTCTATTTTTCTTCTTCCTCACTTCACTAACTCTTTTAACATCACTCTTTGGACCCTAATAACCTAAACAACTTTATCAGTCCTTGGGAAAGGAGGTTGGGAATATGGAGTATAAAATTTAACTCCAATTTTGTGTTGTGTAATTTGCAACATAGGATTTTATATACGTTGATGGGTTCACAAAACCTTTTCTCAGGAGCTGTACTTTCAGTTTGTTGAGAAATACAAAGTATGCATTTCACTTTACTCTTAAAACTATGCTATTTTACTATAATTTTTTTGTAGTGTGCAGTTTGAATATGAGTTAATTGAAGAAGCTTAGTCTGAAATATTATATATATTAATGTAATATTAATCCCAAGGAATATGAATTGTTGGAAAGTTCATAGTTATTTTTTGTAAGTAACATGATAGCCATTGAAAACAGGAAAGTTCTAAAAACATATGTTTTATTTTTGTGTCATGTTACCATTTCCAGTAAACATGCAGTAAATGTTTAGTTCATTTATCAAAGCATGGTATCAATGAAGCTCTTTTTATGGGCTCAGTCTTCATATAAATTAGCCAAATTATCAAAGCAAAAGCTCTGCTCCTTTAAATGTTAAGCAAAATCAATTATCTTTTCTATTCATTTTGTTGATTACAAACGGAAATAGATATTGTGGTTATTTCAATTTCACCTCCATAAACAACCCTTCTGTGTATATTTTGATAGCATATTACTACTCTTAATGAAAAATTGTCAAGATTGAAAAGTTAAAATCTAGAGATGATCTGTTCCACATTCTGAAAAACAGAAAATTTATTTTTACTTTTCTGTAATAACAGAAAATGTGGAAATCACAGACACAGGCACAAAGAGGTAACCTCTCTTAAGATCTAGAACTAGAACTCAGGATTCCTAACTTTATGCTTGGTCATTCTAAGAGTCTTAGAAGGTTTTGCCCCATCTACAGAATTAATCATTAATGTGTTCATTGAAAGGTGTAGACATAATAAAAGTTTATAATACCAACTGAGATCATTTTCTGTTTTCAAATAATTTCTTTTTTTTAAATTAAATGTGTATTGTGATTTCCTTTTTCTGGAACAGACAACTGCAAAACTTCTAGATGGCTCTCATCAGCAGCATGGATTTCTCTCTTTGACATATACAAAAGCTGTAACAAAAAATGTCCGCCACAAGTTAACATCAAGAAATGAGCGAAGAAGTTTTCATAAGTTATCTGAAGGTTTAACGGATGGTTCCCCTCATTTTCTTCACGAAATTCTTCTTTCAGCACAAGCTTTTGATATTGTCCTTTGTTTTCCTTTACTTAATGCCATTGCAAGTATATTTCAAGCAAAACTACCAAGGATCCAAAAAGAGAAAAGAAAATCTCCTGGTCAGCCTATGAGGACCCATACACTGACTTCACGCAATTTACCTTTGATTTATATCAACACAAGTGTAATTAGAATTTTTGTTCCAAAAACAGAAGAAATGCAGCCAACTATTGAAGGTATTGTCTGCAGAAGTTCTTTTTATGGTGTGCTCTTAAATAACTTTCAGCTTAGGACTTTAGTTTTCTTTTTTTTTTCAATATGGTATAATTGGCTGTAGTTTGCAGTTTGGTGTATTTTAGGAAGAATAAACATGTTATAGTCATTCTACAACTAAATCTTTTAAGAGATATGTTAGAATACTGGGTATGTTTCTGTCTTTATTGCTAAAGTAAGAAGTAGAATTTTTTCTTCAGGGCTCTTGCTAATAAAGCTTGTTCTTTCTGTCATTTGTTTTATTAAATTCAAATATTGGGTTCTATATACCTAAAATAACTAAAAATTAGTTTTAAAAATTAGCCAATATACCAAGATTTTTATGGCTTCTTTCAGGCTCCTAAGTGCCCACTGAAATTATTATAGGTTTTAAAATGAAGGGAATTGATAATCCTACTGCTTCCACCAAAGAGTGACTTAAAAATTTTTAGTTTCCTCCATGCAATTAAAGAATGAGGAATTTTAAGGATTTTGAGTGAAGTTATAGCACAGTGGTTAATGGTATAGACTTTGGAATTATGGAGACTTGAGTTTAATCCCAGCCTTTCCAGTTATGAACTGAAATCTTGAGCAAGTTAGTCAAAAGTTTCTATGTGTAAAAAGGTAATAATGGGTCTTATTGATAGCTTACTTTCAAATGATGACTGCCTGAGACTATGTGCACACTGCCAATCCCCATAGCAACTCCCTATGAGAGTCTTATCAGAAGAAGGTTGTGTCCTTTCTTTTAAAGTAGGATTTCTGGAATTCCCACATTTCACTACTGCTTACAACTCGTTGGCCAAAACCTAAGTCATGTGGCTACATCCCAATGTAAGAGAGGCTGAGAAACATTATTTACCTGGGTGGTGGGTGCCCAGCTAATTAATTAAGGCCCTGTGAATTTGAGAAAGAAGAGAGAATGGATATTTGAGGGATAGATAATTGCCTCTGCTATGTGGGAACTGCAAAACTCTTTTATTTTTCCTTTTAGTTAGAGGGGGAAGATTTAAATGGTCAGTGATAGTAAATAACAATAACAAAAAGAGACCCACTTGCATTCTCTTTCTTTGCAGAGTCTAGTGTGTCTCTTGCTCTCTCTCCCAAAGACAAATGATCTTATTAGGGAAGTATTCTGCCTAATTCATCAATAATCAAGATTTATTCAAAGTAATGTTTTTCAACATTTCTACATGAAAAAAATTGTAGAGCTGTATAGTTTCTAGTTATCAAGATGTATAGAGATAAATTCAGTGTATTATACTTACAGATTCCTATTCTTTTCATTCTAAGTTTTGCTAGGAACTGTCATGAAATGGATTACTTTTAGCTGTGAAATTAGTATTTTCTGCATATTCTATATTCTGACAGCATTCTACAGTTTTCATCTGTTCAGATGGTTTGTAGAAACATATGTACGGTAAAGAATACAGTCTTTATTGAGCAATTACAGTGACATGAGAAGCAAACCACTAACCAGAAAAGATGCTATATATTCATTGCAGAGACAATGACTTTTATGCTTTTTCCTTTATTATTGTCATTTATTATGTGAATATGTAATGAATGTTTAGGTAATATAATTCATATTTACGTTACATAGGTAAAAAAAGAAACCTACATTTTCATACAGTTCTCTGAGAACCAAGTTGAGAGTCATAATAATATTTTCTCATAACCATACAAGAAGAGGAACAGACATAAAAGGTTACTGAAATTTTAAAACCATATTTTTGATTTTCCAACTGAGAACTGGGGGACACACTATCAAAAAAAATAGTTTGGCTTTTTAATTACAAAGTTCATTATTCATTATTTTGGGAAATTAATCATAAAATTAATCATTGCTTTGCGAAGAGTCTGGAGTAGTACACTAAATTTTAGAAATAGCATATTACTGTATCTCTTACTGCATATTACTGAACTTTTTCCATTAAAATTACAGAAATTTTGTATCTAGATAAAAATAAACACTTATGATAGATATATTACAAAATCTCCAACATTTTTTTTTAAATAAAGGTATTATTTTTCATAAATATCTCTTAGGTATAAAAACATTCATTTTCCTAACTAAAGCGAGTTCCTATAATTTCTTTTAAACAGATATTTTAGTAAGCTTTTATGATTTTCTGAAAAATGTGTATGTTCCCATTCCATAATCTAATTGTACTCACTTAAATGTAAACAATTGGTGTTGCTAAAATTTCATTGAAATATAAGGAAAAAGTAATATTGGAGGTGAGAGGTTAGGATGAGGTAGAGAGATGTACAGGGAGAATACTCTATGAAAAAATAGGGGAAGGACATGCAGACAAATCAGGAAGTAAAGCAACATATCTGATTGATACTTTTTCATTAGTATAGAAATTCAGTAATTTCATATCATTTTAGGATTATATGGCCTAAGTGGTCTCTATGTAGCAGTTGCATATTAACTAACCCTATGTTGAGTCCTTTTTCCTCTTAATATCCCCTAGACTATTTTAATTTAAGGCTTCAGACCTTAAGTTTCACACCATAAAATACCAGTGTTGATCCCAAATACAAATAAAAAAATTAACTAAATGCATATGCTTCTACTCCCATTTAATCTTTGAAATTAGGCCTAGCAGTATCAGTATGTTGCTTTTTCTAGTTGAGCCAGTCTGGCTAAGACTTTCAAATAAGTGTCCATTAGTGTTTATACCAAATCCTTCTGAATCAGACATTTTATCTGTTTGATGTACTGAATGCTTCTGCATGTCTTTGCTGTTAGTATTACAGAGCTCCTTTAAGTATACAGCCCCTTAAGTACAGAGCTCCTTTGTGAGAGAGTTCATATGACTAACTTATTTCACAGTCCATGTCAGTGCCATAGACCTTAGGTGACTTAGATCACTAGGAGGATGTATTTATAGTGTTAAATGTTTCTGCTTTGACAGAGTTTGCCTATAAAATGTAAAATAACTTGGCCATTGAATTAGAAGTCTTTTTTTCATTTTTATTGTGATAAAATTTCTATAACAAAATATTTTCCATTTCTAACCATTTTAATTCTATAACAAAATATTTTCCATTTCTAACCATTTTAAATGTACATTAATAGGTTAAATTACATTAACAGTGTTTTATAGCCATCACCACTCTCTATTTCCAAAATGTTTCATCATCCCAAACAGCAGTTCCTACCCTTCAAGCAGTAACTACCCTCAGCCCTTTGTGACCTCTAATTTATTTTCTGTCTCTATGAATTTGCCTTCTCCAGATATTTCAGATAAGTGGAAGCAGAGACTATTTGTCCTCTTGTGTGTGGCTTATTTCAGTTAGCATAATGTTTTCAAGGTCCATCTGTGTTGTAGCATGTATCAGAACCTCATTCCTTTTTAGGGTAGAATAATACTGTGTGGATGTAGCACATTTTGTTTATCCATTCAGCTATCAGACGCTTGGGTTATTTCCACTTTGGGTTGTCCATTGTGAGTAATGAACTCTACTAGCATGCAAGTATCTGTTCGAGCCTATTTTCAGTTCTTTTGGGTGTGAACCTAGCCATGGAACTGCTGGATCATATAGTAATTCTTTGTTTAGAATTCCGTTTTTTCAGGAACTGCCAATCTACTTGAAAGCCCTTCTGACTAGAGCAAGATCTGTGATATTTTCTGAGTAACACCAATGTGCAGGGATAGTTCAGTCAACAAGAAAAGCAATGGGAGCTCACTGACTAAGGGTGGTAGCACCTGTGTGAGCACCTCAGCAATGAGGCAGTTATCAGAAGTTCACTGGTTAACTGTAGCTTCATTTTTCTGTCATACTCAGTGATTTGTTGAAACAGTCCTGCACTTCACTGATTTGTGTACATGACAGAAGGAATAAAGTGGCTATTTGAGAAAAGGGAAAGAAAAGAACAGCTTTATTTCCTTTGTGTGCTTGTTTGGTTTGTTTGTTGTTTTGGCTTATGTGTTATAACCATTAACTAATACTGGATATCACACAGTTTTGTTGATGTTTTAAATTTCCCATTTGGCTTCTATAATCAAGGAGATCCCCAATTAATTATAATTGCAAAAATATTTCCAGACTTTTATGAAATTATTCTTAAAGATTTTTCTTTTCTTTTTTTAGTGATGTTATGGTGAGATTTTAAGGCATAATTCCAAATTCAAATTCAATGCCTAAGTTCTTCTTAAGCAGGTAACCTTTAGTAAGAGCATATGGGACAGTGGTCTATTGTTACAGCCATCTTTGGAAAATACAGTTGCTACATTTCTCTGTGGACTTTTGCTTAATGTTATTCCTTTGCTTATGATGAATCCTTTTTGCAATAAACACCTTTTTTACTGGTATTTTTCATGACTCAAGTGAGTATATGTAGACATGAATTCCTAGCAATAGGATTGCTATATCAAAGGGCAAATACCTTTAAAATTATATAAGGGATGTCAGATTGTCCTCCTAAATTACTGCACCAGTTTATACTAATTCCTTACTCATTCTAACAGAGGTGTATCAAACTTTTTGGTCTTTTATAGTCCCATAATGAAAAGTCCATCTTTTTTCTAAAGAGTTGCTCATCTTTCCCTTGTCAATTAATAAGAGCTTTTTGTATCAAGCCTTTTGTCTGACCTGCATTGCATTGTATGTATTTTTTTCATTTTTGTTTTTGTTTCTGCCTGTTTGTGTGTGTATATACATGTGCATGCACATATCTTTATGTGCATCTGTATTTATATTTACATGTACATATCTTTACTTTTGTCTGTACTTACATCTGTTATCTATCTGAGGTGTTTTGAGTTGCCAGAATATATGCCTATCCAAAAAATACAAAAATAAAAATGAGGGTCAAAGGTTCACAGGTTTTGGCACATTATGTTAGATTTTTTTGACACTTCATCTTCTATCATTGCTACTCTTAATTCAAGTGATCATAATTCACCCATGAAAAAAATTTTTATTGCAGTAAAATCCATATGATATAAAATTCACCATTTAACCATTTTAAAATAAAGACAAATCTTTAAGTGTATTTTTAATATATGTGAAAGATTGAATGTTTCCATTTAATACATTTTTAAAGATATAATGTGACTAAATAAGGAAAACATGATTGAATTAGCAATTCCATTAGAAATAAATATGAATAATTAAATGACTCCAGTAATCTAGTAAGAATGAAGAGCATTATATTCATTTTACTTCAGAAAAGCTTTAAAAAATTTTCTTGAGTAATATTTCATGAGATTAATTAAACTGGAAATATGTGTAAACTGTGTCTTAATGAGTGTGATAACATAGCTAAATATCGTACTTCTCAGCAGAAACTGAATTATAAAAATATCTCCAGCAATTTGTTCTTATATGTGAGAGATGATTGGCAAACTAGATGCTACTATTTTTCCCAATAATATACATAACATTAAGTTCCACATTTATTGAACCTTCTCTCTCTTCAACTGCTAATATGGCAGTAACTAATAACACCTTTTGTCGATAGCTTCCACTACAATTATGAGTTTATAAAAGGATAACATTGCACAGTGGCAAGTTCCAATACTCTTGACTTTAGATGTTTTACTATATTGAGTTTATATTTAGAATCTTAAAGAAAAGTCAAAGTCTCCAAAAACACTTTTATTTCATGCTGGATTTAAGAAAACTTCATTGTAAGCAAGTCTTATGTTACTTGACAATTGCATAAAAATGCTGCTCTTTAATTTAGCTCTTTGTTATTTATACAAGCCCATAACTTCACATTTGTTCATAGCCTTTTAATTTTCAATACACACTCTCTTTCCCCTAGAAAAGATAAAATCTTTCAGACTTATATTTCATATTACATTAAATGTAGAAGTTTTTATTAGTTCATGTGTAAAATCAGTTAATAATATGAAAGATATCTTTAACATTTTAATGTTTCATTTAAAGAAGTGATATTGAAAGTCTAGTCTCAACTTGAATATTGTTTGCATTATTGCAGTTATTATCAAGATTCTGTATCTACAGGTGTTTGACTTCCAGCTTAAACTATTTATTTCAGAAGACAGGACCGTTTTTTTGGATCTAGTATGAGTCTTCTAGAGTGAGTAATTCCTCATGAGGCTCAATTTTTTAAAAATACAGTCAAAGCAAAGAAGGAAGGCATTCATTTTCATGTTGAAATACTTCTAAAAGGAACATTTCCTCATATGGTCCAACTATTAAATGTAGGTGAAATAAACCAAAAATGGAAGCTTTTTCCTCCCAACAATAAAGTAACTGAAGAAATAACTCAAGGCAGTTTCTTGTATAAATACATAATTTTATTATTTTTTCTTATATCTCAAATATACATTTTGATTAAGTAAATACTTTATGTAATAAAATTGATTAATTTAGTTTGTGAATGATATGCATTAAGTGCCTTTTTTATTATAACTTCATAGTCAGTATAATCTAGTGAGAACACTTTTGTGTTTAGCAGAAACAGAATTCTGTTCCTGGATCTGGCTTTGTATGTAACACCAAGTACGTCATTTTTCTTCCATATGTACCTCATTCACTGCAGTGTTTCTACTACATTTCAGACTTTCATATGGCGGGTAGTATCTGTAGCCTGGAAGAACAGTTAGCAAGTACACTAATTGCACTTCTGTGGTATGGTCTATTCTCCAGGCTTACTATTTATTGATTTAATTGATGTCTGCTGTTTAATCAGAGGTTTTACTCACATGGAACTGTTTGATAAGCTTGGCATAAAATGCAAGATCTGTGAAATGTAAACAGTGTTCATAGTATAAGGACCTATAATCAAGTCAGACCTCTAGTCATTTGAAAATAGTGCAGCTGCATGAGAAGTAGTTTCCTATTTGATCTTTTTTGCTGTGGACATTTAAAAGTACTGTCTTTATTATGGCATCCACATGCTAATATTTATTATTATAGTTCATCTCTTTTTTCCCGTTTTGCCCTCCTTCCTGTCTCCCCCCCACCCCAAACCGCCATTTTGCCACTCTCTTTATGTAAGTCTTATTCTGGTCCCTTTTTTCCTCATTGAATGTCTTTCTTTTTACTTTTTCTGATTTTCTTAGTTTTGACTTTATATTTTTAGACTAATATAAGTTAAACCATACCGAGTGTACTGCTGAAGCAGCTGGAAATAATCTCTAAGCTTTTGCATTCTTTGGGCACTACAGTTTGGGAAATATGGATTGTATGTCTTTGTAGGCATGTTCTGTTCAGGGTATTCCTGAAGTCTTGCAGCCAGTCCTTTTCTATTTGTAGCAGAAGATTGGTCCTTGAGAGAAATTATGAGTTTTAGTATGTTTTCTTCAAAACCCAGAAATTTATATATTGTTAGCAATTTTTAAACAGTTGCAAGAATCTGTGAGGAGTAAAATTTAATATAAATTAGTGGGGCCATAGGAATCCCTTTCTGTTCCAAATGATCCTTAGAAAAGTCATCAGATTAGCTGGTGATTTATAGAAAAATTGTTGAGCTTTATGAGATTTTAAAAAATGGCAAAGTACTGTTTTTTCAGTACAAAGAATCAGAATTGATATATCTTTTTACCTTATATATTGTTTAAGATTCTATTAGGAGATAGAACTTTTATAGAGGTGTGAAATTACTATTCTCAAGCAATTTTAAAATAGAAATTATTAAAACTGGAAGTGCCTACAATAACAAGATGAATGCTTTATATATGAAATGATTTCTTGTTTTTTTTTCTTTCTTTACCATTGTAGCCATAATATTTCTTTTGGATTTTCTGATATGTAACAGCTTAAGGTGCTATATTGTGAGTGTGTGAGTGCGTGTGCGTGTGTGTGTTGTATTTAATAATTGAACATGTAAACATAAATGTCTTTAAGAATTTGTTACAGATTTTGTGGTATACTTTAATATAAAGATAAAATCCTTTATTAAAAACCTAGGGCTGACAATCACTTGGGAGAAAGCTGCAGTAGTATAAGATTATGAAATTAAATAAACATACTGCTTCAGTACTATTCATATATATTTAATATATGTTTTAATGTTTGAGTTTAATTGGTTTTTTATTGCCATTTTAATTGTGTATAAAGAAAAAAACTTAATGGGATATAAATGAAACAGTTAAGAAAAGCATCAAATATTTTTATTGTAGCCGTAATTTTTTCCTTGTCCTCCTTTATTGGTTTATCTTAATGTGTCTCTACTCCATTATTCAAAAATCTCTCCTTACATATGAAACTATGCACAGATCCACTTATACCTCATGAATCAATTTCTTTTGTTGCAGTTAATCAGGCATCAAAAGAAGACACCATGGTTTTGAAGATTGGCTCTGTTGCTATGGCTCCCCAGGCCGACAATCCCCTTGGCAGATCTGTCCTCAGGAAAGATATTTACCAGTAAGTTTATTGTCTTATGTTCAGTCTTGCAACAATTTCATCCTGCAAAGAAGTGCACTGATCAATAAAACTTGCTTAGTGTGGCCCATAGGAATACTTTTCATTCAGGATCTTTGATATTTAAAACCAGGTTTTTCTGATTTTCTTCAGTTGTGGTTTTTTAAATTCACTCAGACAAATCAAGTATTTCTGTGAAGTGTTGATGAATAACAGAATGTAAGTACCAAATCACTATAAAACTGAAGAGGGGCAGTTTGGAAAATTTCAGCAGACTTCAAATTTGACCAAATCTGTAATCACATAAGAAAATGAGGTCCCCTTACCACATCCTACTGTAGTCATGTTGTATCAAATTGAAGCATTTTCTTAATTTAACTGTAAGTCATTATTTGAAATGTAGGACTGTAGATGTCATATGGATCAAAGCTGTAAAGAAAAGCAAACTTCTAAGGCGAAATTTCACAGTAAACACTTTCTGTGAAAACGCCATGCTCTGGATTTTGTCACCAAGTATTTTGCAAACCACACCAAGCATAAATGGACAACTAAACTGGTGAACATATGTAATCAACATGATAAAAAAAATACATCATCCTTACTGAAGTTGGCACTGCTGTCAGACATAAAAGTACAGTTGCAAATAATACGAAGTGAAAAAAGTCACAGAAATACAGATGAACAAGTGTCTTGTTCTTTCTGCTGCTCTGTTTTTCAGATATCATAATCTCTCTTAAAAATAAATTTCTATGTCCTTTAATAAACGTTACTGCTAGGAAAGATTCTGATTTTTGTGATATGTTTACCACTTAGAGGGTGACAGCTACTTTTTACTTTAAATGGACCCAGGGATTTCATTTTCTCAAAATTTTCTGCTACATGAGTTGATTTTTTTTTCCCCTTGAATAAATATCAAGCTCTCATTCCTGTATTACTTTTTTGGTAGCTTATAGTATTCATCCTTAAATAAGTTTTTATTTTGCTAGTTTATATAAAATCTCAGTATGTCAGAATTAAAGGAGACCTTAGAAATTATCCAATCCAACTTACTTTATTTTTGTGGATTAGGAAACTGAGAGTCCAAAAGAATATTCCCTACTCAAGATCACAACTGGTCAAGAGTCAAGATCTTTTGACTTCCTCAGTCTCTAGGGAAGGAATTACAGTAGAATCCTTTCTGGGTGACAATAATCTAATTTTCTAACATTTGGTAATTCTTTCAGGCATATTTATCTATTCCACTTCAAAAGTAAGTGGTCCTCAAAAAAGACCTGTAGCCAGGGCAGTTGGGCAAGAAACTGAAATAAACGGCGTTCCAGACAGTAAGAAAAAAAGAAAATTACTTTTCTGTAGATGAGATGATCTTATATATATAGGAAATCCTATATATTCCAATATAAAATGAATTCACTGAAAAACTTAAATAAGTGCAAATAAATTTTCCAAAAGGAGTGCAAACTTACACTCTGAAAACTACATAAGATTGTTGAAAGAAATTTAAAAAGATCTAAATAAGTAGAATTATATCCCATGTACATAAATTAGAAGACTTAGTATTGTTCAGTGGGAGTACTTCTCAAAATGATCTGCAGGTTCAACAAAATCCCCACCAAAATTTCACCTAGTTTCTTTGCAGAACTTGACAAGGTGAGCCTGAATTCATAAGGAAATTATTCATATGGAAATTCAAGGGCTCCAGAATAGCCAAAACAGTCTTGGAAAAGAAGAACAAAGTTGGAGGACTCACATTTCCTGATTTCAAAACCTGTGATAGAACAATAGCAATCAAGACAGTAGAGTACTGGCCTGAAGATGGACGTACAAATCAATGAATAGAATCGAAAAGCCAGAAATAAACCATTACATATACTGTCAATAGGTTTTTGGTAAAGGAGTAAAGATAATTCAATGGTAAAGAATAGTCGTTTTCAAATGGTACTCAGACTACTGGATATCCATGTGAAGGTGAACCCTTACTTACCCCCATACACAAAAATTAACTCAAAATGGATCAGAGACTTAAATATAAGAACTAAATTCTGAAACTTATAGGAGGAAACATAAGAGTACTTAATCTTTGTGACCTTAGATTAGGTAATGGTTTCTTCAAAATGACACCAAAAACACAGGGAACAAAAAAATAGGTAAATTGAACTTTATCAAAATTATTAACTTTGTACTGCAAAATACTCTATCAAGAAAGTGACAATCCACAAAATGTGAGAAAATATTTACAAATTATGTATCTCATTAGAGGCTTGTATCCAGAATAATTTGTAAAGAACTCTTAATACTCAATAATAGAAGAACAACCCAATTAAAAAATGGGCAAACAATTTGAATACACACACACACACACACACACACACCAAGAAGATATAAACATGGCTAATAAGCACATGAAAATATGTTCAAACCAATTAATCATTAGGAAAATGCAAGTCAAAACTACACTAGAATAGCAATAACCAAAAGGACAACATATTTGGAGAAATCAGGAACCTCACACATTCTTCGTAGGAATATAAAATGGTGCAGTTATTGGGGAAACTGGCAGTTTCTCCTAAGCTTAAATACAGAGTTTAACCGTATGGAGCAGCAATTCTACTCTTAGGTTTGTACTCAAGAAAATTGAAAACATGTCCATACAAAAGCATGCACATAATTGTTCATAGCAGCATTTGGTTATTCATGATAGCCAAAAAGTGAAAAATACCCAGAGTTCATCATGTGATGAATGAATAAACAAAATGTGGCATACCCATTCAATAGAATATTCTGCATAGAAAATAATGAAGTATATGCTATAAGACGAATCAGCCTAGAAAACAGGCAAAGTGAAAGAAGCCAGACACTAACAATCACATGTTAAATGATTCCACTTAGATAAAATGGCCACAATAGACAAATACATAGAGACAGAAAGCAGGATAGTGATTTCAAGGAGGGAAGAGAATGACTGCTAATGGGTATAGGGTTTCATTCTGGGCTGATAAAAATGATCTGGAATTAGTAATGTTGTACAATGAAATGTACAGTACGTACTTGTACAATGAATTATGTATAATGAGAACAATGAGCATACATAAAAAAATACTGAATTGCACACATCAAAAGATAAATTTTATGGGAAGTCAATTATATCTCAATAAAGCTTATTTTTAAAAAGTCTCCAAGATTGATGTCATAGAGAGGGGAAGAGGAAGTAAATTCCAGAGAGAGAGAAAAACCTTTATTAGGCACATGGAGATTGGGTGTGCTTTTCAACTCTGAAATTATTTGCCCTGTTTGGCTAAATGCACAGGGATTTTGTTGTTAGAAGTAAAAGTCAAGGGGCATTTATCAGTCATGTGGGCTACAATGAATTGGAATCTGGAGAAGCCCCATATACTTTGTAGTGGTTTTTCTGAGTGCTGGGTAGGGAGAGGAAGCTGACAAGAAGAAATTGCATTTCTCAAAGTTTCACATTCCTTAAAACAGACATTCTAGAGATGTACTGTTCAGCACGGCAGCCACTGACTACATGTGGCTATTCTGTTTTTGAAATGTGGCTGGTCCAAACTGAGATGTTCTCTAAGTATAAATATACACAAGATTTTGAAGAATTAAGAATGTAAAGTAAAATATCTCAATAATCTTTATATTGTTATAATAATATTTTAGTATTAAGTATATTACAACTACTATTCACTATTTTTTAAGTTTAGGAAACTTTAATATACATAGGTGGGTCAAATGTGTGGTTTGCATTGTATGTCTTTTGAATACTACAACACTGTTGGGAGAGGCTTACAGCAAACAAAGGACAAGTCTTGCCCTTGAGACCTTTGAAGCCAAAGGAGAATTGAGTTTAAGTTGCAAACTAACTTCAACCTAGCCTAATTCATGATTGGATTGGAATGATCCACCCTTTGGCCATTGTGCCTGGCAGGAACAGGGAGAAAATAGCACTGGCTTTTGGACTGTTATTAGTATTTTAAAGAAAAAATGTTAAAGAGATGGAAGATTGCATAGAAATGAGCTCTATTTAAAATAAATATTAAAATTGAATTATACAATATGTGAAACTAAGGACTCATTGAATAGTCAGAAGAGCAGATGCACAAAACAGAAGATAAAATTAGTGAGTTTAGAGATAAAAGAATGGAAATTATCAAAAGTGAAGCACAGAGGATCATCAGACTGTGTTTATAATAGCTTAATAAGAGAGTTAAATTAGACGGTTAGATAGTAAAGAAGCTACCATTGAACCTTTGGTAACCATGAATCCAAAGCCTGCAATGGCAACAAGTACATATCTATCGATAATCACCCTAAATGTAAATGGATGGAAAACAACAATCAAAAGACATGGAGTAATAGAATGGATAAAAAAACAAGATCCATCTATATGCTGCTTACAAGAGACTCACCTAAAACCCAAAGATATACACAGACTAAAATTGAAGGGATGGGAAAAGATATTTCATGCAAACAATGGGGAGAAAAAAGCATGTGTTACATTACTTGTATCAGACAAAAAACACTTCAAAACAAAGAAAGTAACAAGAGATAAAGAAGGACATTACATAATGATAAAGGGGTGAGTCCAACAAGAGGATATAACCATTATAAATATATATGCACCCAATACAGGAGCACCAACATATGTGAAACAAATACTAACAGAATTAAAGGAGGAAATAGAATGCAATGCATTCATTTTAGGACACTTCAACACACCATTCACACCAAAGGACAGATCAACCAGACAGAAAATAAGTAAGGACACAGAGGCACTGAACAACACACTAGAACAGATGGACATAACAGACATCTACAGAACTCTACACCCAAAAGCCACAGGATACACATTCTTCTCAGGTGCACATGGAAAATTTCCCAGAATAGACCACATAGAAGGCCACAAAAAGAACCTCAGTAAATTCTAAAAGATTGAAATTCTACCATCCCACTTCTCAGATTGCAAAAGTATAAAACTAGAAATAAATTGTACAAAGAAAACAAAAAGGCTCACAAACACATGAAGGTTTGACAACATGCTCCTAAACAATCAATGGATCAATGACCAAATTAAAACAAAGATTAAACAATATATGGAGAAAAATGACAACAACAACACAAAGCCACAACTTCTCTGGGACGCAGCGAAGGCAGTTTTAAGAGGAAAATATATTGCAATCCAGGCCTATTTAAAGAAGGAAGAACAATCCCAAATGAATAGTCTAAAGCCACAATTATTGAAATTGGAAAAAGAACAAATGAGGCCTAAAGTCAGCAGAAGGAGGGACAAAATAAAGATCAGAGAAGAAATAAATAAAATTGAGAAGAGTAAAACAGTAGAAAAAAAATCAGTGAAAACAAGAGCTGGTTCTTTAAGAAAATAAACAAAATAGATAAACCACTAGCCAGACTTATTAAGAGAAAAAGAGAATCAACACACATCAACAGAATCAGAAATGAGAAAGTAAAAATCACAATGGACCCCACAGAAAGACAAAGAATTATTAGAGAATATTATGAAAATCTATATGCTAACAATCTGGAAAACCTAGAAGAAATGGACAACTTCCTAGGAAAATAACCTTCCAAGACTGACCAAGGAAGAAGCAGACAACCTAAACAGACCAATTACAAGCAACGAAATTGAATTGGTAATCAAAAAACTACCCAAGAACAAAACCCCATACGAGATGGATTCACTGCTGAATATTACCAGACATATAGAGAAGACATAATACCCATTCTCCTTAAAGTTTTCCAAAAAATAGAAGAGGAGGGAATACTTCCAAACTTATTCTATGAAGCCAGCATCCCTCTAATACCAAAACCAGGCAAGACACCACAAAAAAAGAAAATTACAGACCAATATCCCTGATGAACATAGATGCAAAAATACTCAACAAAATATTAGTAAACCGAATTCAAAAATACATCAAGAGGATCATATCCCCATGATCAAGTGGGATTCATCTCAGGGATGCAAGGATGGTACAACATTCAAAAGTCCATCAAGGTCATCCACCACATAAACAAAAAGAAGGACAAAAACCACATGATCATCTCCATAGATGCTGAAAAATCATTTGACAAAAATCAACATCCATTCATGATAAAAACTCTCAACAAAATGGGTATAGAGGGCAAGTACCTCAACATAATAAAGGCCATATATGACAAACCCACAGCCAACATCATACTGAACAGTAAGAAGCTGAAAACTTTTCACCTAAGATTGGGAACAAGACAGGGATACCCACTCTCCCCACTGTTACTCAACATAGTACTGGAGGTCTGAGCCAAGGCAATTAGACAACACAAAGAAATACAAGGCATCCAGATTGGTAAAGAAGTTAAACTGTCACTATTTGCAGATGACATGATATTGTACATAAAAATCCCTAAGGACTCCACTCTAAAACTACTAGAACTAATATCGGAATTCAGCAAAGTTGCAGGATACAAAATTAACACACAGAAATCTGTGGCTTTCCTATACACTAACAATTAAATAATAGAAAGAGAAATCAGGAGAACAATTGCATTCACAATAGAATCAAAAAGAATAAAATACCAAGGAATAAATCTAACCAAGGAAGTGAAAGACCTATACCCTGAAAACTATAAGACACTCTTAAAAGAAATTAAAGAGGACAATAACAAATGGAAACTCATCCCATGCTCCTGGCTAGGAAGAATTAATATCATCAAAATGGCCATCCTGCCCAAAGCAATCTACAGATTCAATGCAATCCCTATCAAAATACCAACAGCATTCTTCAACGAACTGGAACAAATAGTTCTAAAATTCGTATGGAACCACAAAAGACCCCAAATAGACAAAGCAATCCTGAGAGGAAAGAAAAAAGCAGGGGGAATTATGCTCCATGACTTCAAGCTCTACTGCAAAGTCACAGTAATCAAGACAATTTGGTACTGGCATAAGAACAGGTCCATAAACCAATAGAACAGACTAGAGAGCCCTGATATAAAACCAAGCATATATGGTGAATTAATATACAATAAAGGAGCCATGGATATACAGTGGGGAAATGACAGCCTCTTCAACAAGTGCTGTTGTCAAAACTGGACAGCTACATGTAAGAGAATGAAACTGCATTATTATCTAACCCCATACACAAAAGTAAACTCAAAATGGATCAAAGACCTGAATGTAAGTCATAAAACCATAAAACTCTTAGAAAAAAACATAGGCAAGAATCTCTTCGACATAAACATGAGCAACTTCTTCATGAACACATCTCCTCGGGCAAGGGAAACAAAAGCAAAGATGAACAAGTGGGACTATATCAATATGGAAAGCTTCTGTACAGCAAAGGACGTCATCAATAGAACAAAAAGACATCTTCCAGTATGGGAGAATACATTCATAAATGACATATCTGATAAAGGATTGACATCCAAAATATATAAAGAGCTCACGCACCTCAACAAACAAAAAGCAAATAATCCAATTAAAAATGGGCAGAGGAGCTGAACAGACACTTCTCCAAAGAATAAATTTAGATGGCAAACAGGCACATGATAAGATTCTCCACATCGCTAATTATCAGAGAAATGCAAATTAAAACCACAATTTAGTATCACCTAACACCAGTAAGGATGGCCACCATCCAACAGATAACCAACAACAATGTTGGTGAGGATGTGGAGAAAGGGGGACCCTCCTACTCTGCTGGTGGGAATGTAAACTAGTTCAACCATTGTGGAAAGCAATATGGAGGTTCCTCAAAAAACTCAAAATAGAAATACCATTTGACCCAGGAATTCCACTTCTAGGAATTTACCCTAAGAATGCAGGAATCCAATTTGAAAAAGACATATGCACCCCTATGTTTATTGCAGCACTTTTTACAGTAGCCAAGAAATGGAAGCAACCTAAGTGTCCATCAGTAGATGAATGGATAAAGAAGATGTGGTACATATACACAATGGAATATTATTCAGCCATAAGAAGAAAACAAATCCTACAATTTGCAACAACATAGATGGATCTAGAGGGTATTATGGTTAGTGAAATAAGCCAGGTGGGAAAAGACATGTACCAAATGATTTCACTCATATGTTGTGTATAAGAACAAAGAAAAAAACTGAAGGAACAAAACAGCAGCAGACTCACAGAACCCAAGAACAGACTGACAGTTACCAGACGGATAGGGACTAAGGAGAATGGGTGGGAGGGGAGGGACAAAGGGGGAAAAAGGGCATTACCATTAGCATACATAATGTAGGGGGTGGGCATGGGGGGTGCTGTACAACACAGAGAAGACAAGTAGTGATTCTTACTATGCTGATGGGCAGTGACTAATGGGGTATGTGTGGGGGACTTGATGTTGGGGGGAGTCTAGTAACCATAATGTCATTCATGTAATTGTAGATTAATGATGCCAAAAAAAAAGTGAAGCACAGATATGGTATAAAAAAGAATAGAAAACAAAGAAAGGAAAAATAAAATAAACTGTAGTGCAAAGAAAACTACACCCAGGCCTAACACTGTCATATTACTGAAAATCAAAATTAAAGACTTTTGTCTGATTGGCTGAGGGACGATGCTGAGCAAGGAGAGAGAGAATGCAACATCTGCCTTCCCCAGCACAGGTTTCAAGGCCTCAGACAGTACTTAGGTGAAAAAGCTCTTATCTTTAATAAAGTTTGACGTTTTAATTATCAAAAAAAAGAAGAAATGCAAACCAGTAAAAATGAAAAGCGATGACATTTTCTTTCAAATTATGAAAGTCTAATAATAAATGGGGCTATTCATTTTTATTTAGTAAATGTTTATTAGGAGCCTGCCTCACGCTTTATTCTAGGTATTGGGTGTACATCAGTGAATAAGACAGAAAAATCCAGGCTCTCATGGAACTTATGTTTACTAGATTAGAGAGTTACAAATATATATTCTAACAGTATATAGTAGGTGGTATGGAGGCAACACAGCAGGGAAGAAGGTAGGAATGGGGAGTTAGAGGTGGGCAGCATGACCTAATCAGAGATTAGGGAGAAAGCACAAGGATCCTGAAGCATGGGTGTGCAAAACAAGCCAGTGGCGGCTGTGGCGGCATGTGCTGGGGGAATATAGTAGGCTGTGAGGTAAGAGCATTGTAGAGGAAACTTAAAGACCATTGTGAGGACTTTTGCTATTATTTTGACTGAGTTGTTGAAAGGGTAAATAATCCACATGTGAAGATTTTTGAAATAATGCTTTTGTTGTTTACCAAATACCCACCTGCAGAAAGAAGTGAAGGAGTCACCAGCAGGGACTAAAGATATACATATGAAAAGAGGTGAAAGATGCATTTAAAAACAAAGGGATTAATAGTTCAGAAGAACAAATGGGAGTTTTATATTGACATTAGGGAATCATGTTAAGGATTATTTCTGTTATTTAAACTAATTGAGTATATAAGATGAAGTTCATTTGATTATTGAGGGGTTGATTTATTCATCAAATGGAAGGCCTTGGGCGGGGGCGGTTTGAGCAGAGAAGTAACATGAACCAATTTAAATTTAAGCAGATAATTCAGGTCAACATGTGAAGAATAGACTACTCGGAGGGAAGGGCAAGGGTTTGTGACTATTGCAATCGGCTTGGCAGGAGATGACCATTTGGCCCAGGGTAGTGGCTGTGAAGATGGTGAGAAGTGGTCAGATTCTGGAGATACTTTAGAGGTAAACCAAGAGAATTTGCAGATAGATTGCACATGAGGTCTGAGACAAAGGAGATAAGGATAATTCAGTTGTATGGCCTAAGCTACTAGAAGGATGAAATTAACTGAGGGAAGGAAACCGGAGGATTGAGTTGGAGTTGGCAGGTGGAGATGAGTTGACTATCTCATTAGGAACTGAGCTCCTCCTCACTGATGGAGCAGAGGCTGATCAACCCATAGAAAGCTTAGAGGGGATTATTTATGTTGAATTAGACCAATGCTTCTTAAATTTAATGTGCACACAAATCACCTGGGGATCTTGTTAAAGTGCAGGCTTTGATGTGGGGAGTCTAGAATGAGGCCTGAAGTTGCATATTTCTGCCAATCTCCTAAGTGATTGGGTATGACACTGACAATGGGGACACTGATGTACTGCTTTGAGGACCACACCTTGAGTAACAAATTAGATCAATGGTCAACAAAGCAAAATTTTTAAAATATATACTTTGAATGTGTTAATAAATTTTCATGCTAAAAAATCGAACATTGTGAAAGACTCTATGACAAAAGTGAGTATCGTCCATTCCCACATTCTCCCATTCCCTAACAAGATCCCTCAGTGGAGTTTGTTTTCAACATCAACATTTTCACAGACTTTTAGTTAATAGTGATTGTTACTTTTGGAATCTGTAATTCAGGCAATGTAAAATAGTAAAGGCTCTGTTAAGTTACCATCTTATTTGAATTGCACTTTATTACTCTCAAAAGATCTGTTCCACGAGAAAACAACAAAACATACATGTTATTTATTCTGTGTTCATGCCCAGATATGTTGTCATGTGAGCTTCTCTCTTAACCCTCTGCTCTCTATATGTGCCTCCTCCTTGCCTTCTGATCTCAAATTTGCATTTGCTAATTCCTGAACAAGATGAAATCCTCATTTCCTTTTAACTCAGTTTGAGATTCTCCTATTCTGTGATGTTGAAGACAGTTCTTTCCCTGATTTATACTGAAGCTCTGAGGAACAGTCTGGCCTGATAGGTTTTCCTTTATCTTAACACAACCTCTTTTTCTGAGAGATGATTCAGGTTCTTGTCTCAAGCTAAAAGAGAAGCAGAGAAACAGTTAAGGATAAGAGATTACAAAGACAGATTTTTTTTTTAAATTATCTATGCTGAGAGTGTTCCTTCATAGACTGATTTAAGGAAATTAAAATAAAATAGGGATTATAAAGAAGTAGAACTAGAGTGTTTAAATGTGTTTATAATGTAAACATATTAAGAATTTAATAAATTTGTTTATAATTTTCTCACATAAATGGTTTATATTTTTTTGGAAACATATGTTCTACTTGATTCTTTCAATACCATGCTTTGGGGGAGTTGGAGTTCCTATGGCCAGGATCCTCAGTGAACTTAAACCACTTGATGATGTAACTGGCCTTTGCTAGACTACTGCTTCCACACTCGTAGACAATAAGGTATTATTGCACTATATAAAGAGTTGGCCCAGTGCTCTGGGTGGAGGCAGAGATGGTAGTGCTCACCTACCGCCGGGAGAACAAGCCAGGTAATAAACCTTTCACCCCAAGAACGTTCTACTGTCATTTCTTTGGTCACAGTAAATCCATAGCGAACTTGGCCGGGGCTGAAACCATTGGCAAGGCACATGCTTACCTCACAATATCCCCAAGGGTCAGGTATTGCAGATTATCTGTATTTTTGAGACAAAAAGCTGAGTCTATGGACATTAAATAATTTATCTTGGGTTAAACGAAGTTGGTGACTGAGCCAGTTCCTGTTTGCCCAGGGCTTTTAACCAATACATCGTACTGCCTGTAACTGAATTTACTGTGAGATACCTGACTTTAGCTAATTTATAGTTAACTAATGTTTAACTTTGAAGTTTAAAACTCAATTTTAAAAATTAAACAGTCATAGTCCATTACATTTTATTATTGTTTAGATGAGATTTGTTTTCTAACAACATTCTTGTTAACAGTGAGTAAATTGAAAAAAAACTACTAGGTACAAATTCTAGTGCCTTTTCCTTAGGTTCCCCAATAAAGCTGGGATTAACTTAATATCATACATACTAGAACCAGAATTTATGATAAAAACTCTTATAAAAATAATGTTTGAGTTCTTTGGTCCTTGAGGGTACTTGAACACATAATTTATTTTAAAAGAGTTTTCATTGAGTTGTACTTAACATTTCATTTGATGGACAGAAAATAACTCTCTATTTGCATCCCTAGCTAGTGATTATATATGTATATATATATTTTTTGGTATCAATCTACAGTTACATGAAGAACATTAAGTTTAGTAGGCTCTCCCCTTCAACAAGTCTATTACAGTCACTGTCCATCAGCGTAGGAAGATGCTGTAGAATCACTACTTGTCTTCTCAGTGTTGCAAAGCCTTCCCCGTGCCCCCACACACACACATTGTACATGCTAATCGTAATGCACCCTTTTCTTTTTCCACACGCTTATGCCTCCCTTCCCACTTATCCTCCCCAGTCCCTTTCCCTTTGGTAACTGTTGGTTCCTTCTTGGGTTCTGTGATTCTGCTGCTGTTTTGTTCCTTCAGTTTTCCTTTGTTCTTATACTCCACATATGACACATATGAGTGAAATCATTTGGTACTTGTCTTTCTCCACCTGGCTTATTTCACTGAGAATAATACCCTCTAGCTCCATCCATGTTGTTGCAAATAGTAGGATTCGTTTTCTTCTTAAGGCTGAATAATATTCCATTGTGTATATGTACCACATCTTCTTTATCCATTCATCTACTGATAGACACTTAGGTTGCTTCCATTTCTTGGCTATTGTAAATAGTGTGCAATAAACATAGGGGTACATATGTCTTTTCAAACTGGGCTGCTGTATTCTTAGGGTAAATTCCTAGGAGTGGAATTCCTGGGTCAAATGGTATTTCTATTTTGAGCTTTTTGAGGAACCTCCATATTGCTTTCCACAATGGTTGAACTAATTTACATTCCCACCAGCAGTGTAGGAGGGTTCCCCTTTCTTCACAACCTTGCCAACTGTTCTTGTTTGTCTTTTGGATGGTAGCGATCCTTACTGGTGTGAGGTGATATCTCATTGTGGTTTTAATTTGCATTTCTCTGATAATTAGTGATGTGGAGCATCTTTTCATGTGTCTGTTGGCCATCTGAATTTCTTCTTTGGAGAACTGTCTGTACAGTTCCTCTGCCCATTTTTTAATTGGATTATTTGCTTTTTGCTTGTTGAGGTGTGTGAGCTCTTTATAAATTTTGGATGTCAACCCTTTATCAGATCTGTCATTTATGAATATATTCTCCCATACTGTAGGATGCCTTTTTATTCTATTGATGGTGGCCATTGCTGTACAGAAGCTTTTCAGCTTGATATAGTCCCACTTGCTCATTTTTGCTTTTGATTCCCTTGCCCAGGGAGATATATTCATGAAGAAGTTGCTCATGTGTATGTCCAGGAGATTTTTGCCTATGTTTTTTTCTAAGAGTTTTATGGTTTCATGACTTACATTCAGGTCTTTGATCCATTTTGAATTTACTTTTGTGTATGGGGTTAGACAATGGTTCAGTTTCATTCTCTTACATGTAGCTGTCCAGTTTTGTCAGCACCAACTGTTGAAGAGTGTAATTTCCCAATTGTATGTCCATGGCTCCTTTATCATATATTAATTGACCGTATATGTTTGGGTTAATGTCTGGAGTCTCTATTCTGTTCCACTGGTCTGTGGCTCTGTTCATGTGCCAGTACCAAATTGTCTTGATTACTGTGACTTTGTAGTAGAGCTTGAAGTTGGGGAGCAAGATACCTCCCCACTTTATTCTTCTTTCTCAGGATTGCTTTGGCTATTTAGGGTCTTTTGTTGTTCCATATGAATTTTAGAACTATTTGTTCCAGTTTGTTGAAGAATGCTGTTGGTATTCTGATAGGGATTGCGTTGAATCTGCAGATTGCTTTGGGCAGGATGGCCATTTTGATGATATTAATTCTTCCTAGCCAGGAGCATGGGATGAGTTTCCATTTGTTATTGTCCTCTTTAATTTCTTTTAAGAGTGTCTTATAGTTTTCAGGGTATAGGTCTTTCACTTCCTTGGTTAGATTTATTCCTTGGTATTTTATTCTTTTTGATTCTATTGTGAATGCAATTGTTCTCCTGATTTCTCTTTCTATTATTTAATTGTTAGTGTATAGGAAAGCCACAGATTTCTGTGTGTTAATTTTGTATCCTGCAACTTCGCTGAATTCCGTTATTAGTTCTAGTAGTTTTAGAGTGGAGTCCTCAGGGGTTTTTTTTTTTTTTTTTTTTTTGAGAGGGCATATCTTATATTTATTGATCAAATGATTGTTAACAATAAAATTCTGTATAGGGGACTCAATGCACAATCATTAATCAACACCAAGCCTTATTCTCAACAGTCTCCAATCTTCTAAACTATAATGAACAAGTTCTTACATGGTGAACAAATTCTTACATAGTGAATAAGTTCTTACATGGTGAACAGTGCAAGGGCAGCCATCACAGAAACTTTTGGTTTTGATCGCGCATTATGAACCATAAACAATCAGGTCAAATATGAATATTCGTTTGATTTTTATACTTGATTTATATGTGGACCCCACATTTCTCCCTTTATTATTATTATTATTATTTTTAATAAAATGCTGAAGTGGTAGGTAGATGTAAGATAAAGGTAGAAAACTTAGTTTAGTGTTGTAAGAGAGCAAATGTAGATGATCAGGTGTGTGCCTGTAGACTATGTGTTAATCCAAGCTAGACAAGGGCAATAAAACATCCACGTATGCAGAAGATTTCTCTCAGAACAGGGGGGATGAGGTTCTAAGCCTCACCTCTGTTGATCCCCAATTTCTCACCTGATGGCCCCCCTGTGACTGTGCCTGTCTTAGGTTGTTCCTCCCTTGAGGAATCTTACCCGTCTCTGGCTAACCAGTCATCTTCCGGGGCCATACAGGGAGATGTAAAGGTGGTAAGTGAGAGAGAAGCCATATTGTTTGAAAAGGTTAGCTTTTTACTTCTTTGCAGATTTATGCCCTGTGGCTTCTATGCCCAGCATTTGTCTTGAGGTATCTTTAGCACCTGCAGGAATTATGATTCTCGGTAAATTCGATATGAGGCACGAATTCTCTTTAAAGGTTGTAATTAGGAAGGAAGAAGAAAAGCTATAGAGGTAGCAGACAGAAGAAAACATGGGAAGATTGATTATTTCTTTGACATATCTTCTTGTAGAGTAATTTAAGCATGTATAGGTTTTAAACTACTAATTAAATTGCACACACACATTAATATAATAGGAATACAGTTACATAAGCAAAGCAGATCTATAATTATCAGCCATCTCCAGTGAGGCCAAGAAAACCAGTTAGGCACCCTAGGCATTTGTGAAAATTTGTCTATGATATGATGGATATTGTCCAACTGTACTTGAACAGTCTGAGAGAAATCAGACAAATTAAAACAGCCCATTCCTGGGAACTGTTCATATCCCATATATTCTTTTAATGGTAGATAGTCTGTAGTTGTAAGATTTTGGAGTGATACAACTTCCACTTCTCCTAATCTTGGTTGAGTTCCAACAGTGTAGAACCAGTCAAATTTGTTGTTTTACTGTATGCACAGGCCAGCTTAAATATCTCCTTCTTCATTCCAATGGCAAGTCCAGGAACCGGTGGGATGGCTGCAGCTACAACTGCAGCATTGCCTGGACCTTTGTTGAGGTTTTTTGATGATCATGTTCTGGTATGGCTCTTCCAGAGAGTGCTGATGTTGGAAGTTCTTCTTCATATCGTATCTTAGTTCATTTTCTGGTTACCCAAATTAGGCTTTGATCCTCTGTATAAACACAAACAGACCCTTTGCCCACACTTTGATCTGCCCTTTATACCATTGTGTAGAACTTATTGGAGGTCACCACACAGAAACTGCTTTTTTTTTTTTTAAGAGAAAGGAATATTATCAGAAGAGTGTACCTCCATAGCCAATCATCTGACACCCTTTAAGTGATCAAAGTTAAGGATATTTAAAGCATGCATTAATCGTTGATTTACAGTTAGTTTTATCCTATCATGGAGTAATCCCCCTTTTCTTTCTTTCCTTTTTTTTTTTTTGTTATCTTTAATATACACTTACATGAAGAATATTATGTTTACTAGGCTCTCCCCTATACTAGGTCCCCGATATAAACCCCTTTACAGTCACTGTCCATCAGCATAGCTAAATGTTGTAGAATCACTACTTGTCTTCTCTCTGTTGTACAGCCCTCCCCTTTCTCCCACCCCTCCTATGCATGCTGATCTTAATATCCCCCTTCTTCCTCCCCCCCTCCTTTTCCCTCCTTACCCACCCATCCTCCCCAGTCCCTTTCCCTTTGGTACCTGTTAGTCCATTCTTGGGTTCTGTGATTCCGCTGCTGTTTTGTTCCTTCAGTTTTTCCTTTGTTCTTATACTCCACAGATGAGTGAAATCATGTGGTATTTCTCTTTCTCCGCTTGGCTTATTTCACTGAGCATAATACCCTCCAGCTCCATCCATGTTGCTGCAAATGGTAGGATTTGCCCTCTTCTTATGGCTGAGTAGTATTCCATTGTGTATATGTACCACATCTTCTTTATCCATTCATCTACCAATGGACATTTAGGTTGTTTCCAATTCTTGGCTATTGTAAATAGTGCTGCGATGAACATAGGGGTGCATTAGTCTTTCTCAAACTTGATTGCTACGTTCTTAGGGTAAATTCCTAGGAGTGGAATTCCTGGGTCAAATAGTAAGTCTGTTTTGAGCATTTTGATGAACCTCCATACTGCTTTCCACAATAGTTGAACTAGTTTACATTCCCACCAGCAGTGTAGGAGGGTTCCCTTTTCTCCACATCCTCGCCAACATTTGTTGTTGTTTGTCTTTTGGATGGCAGCCATCCTTACTGGTGTGAGGTGATACCTCATTGAAGTTGTAATTTGCATTTCTCTGATAATTAGTGATGTGGAGCATCTTTTCATGTGTCTGTTGGCCATCTGTATTTCTTTTTTGGAGAACTGTCTGTTCAGTTCCTCTGCCCATTTTTTAATTGGATTATTTGATTTTTGTTTGTTGAGGTGTGTGAGCTCTTTACATATTTTGGACATCAAGCCTTTATTGGATCTGTCATTTACAAATATATTCTCCCATACTGTAGGGTTCCTTTTTGTTCTATTGATGGTGTCTTTTGCTGTACAGAATCTTTTCAGCTTAATATAGTCCCACTTGTTCATTTTTGCTGTTGTTTTCCTTGCCCGGAGAGATATGTTCAAGAAGAGGTCGCTCATGTTTGTGTCTAAGAGGTTTTTGCCTGTGTTTTTTCCACGAGTTTAATGATTTCATGGCTTACATTCAGGTCTTTGATCCATTTTGAATTTACTTTTGTATGTGGGGTTAGACAATGGTCCAGTTTCATTCTCCTACATGTAGCTGTCCAGTTTTGCCAGCACCATCTGTTGAAGAGACTGTCATTTCGCCATTGTATGTCCATGGCTCCTTTATCAAATATCAATTGACCATATATGTCTGGGTTAATGTCTGGAGTCTCTAGTCTGTTCCACTGATCTGTGGCTCTGTTCTTTTGCCAGTACCAAATTGTCTTGATTACTATGGCTTTGTAGTAGAGCTTGAAATTGGGGAGTGAGATCCCCCGTACTTTATTCTTCTTTCTCAGGATTGCTTTGGCTATTCAGGGTCTTTGGTTTTTCCATATGAATTTTTGAATTATTTGTTCCAGTTCATTGAAGAATGTTGCTGGTAATTTGATAGGGATTGCATCAAATCTGTATATTGCTTTGTATAGGATGGCCATTTTGACGATATTAATTCCTCCTAGCCACGAGCATGGGATGAGTTTCCATTTGTTATTGTCCCCTTTAATTTCTCTTAAGAGTGACTTGTAGTTTTCAGAGTATAGGTCATTCACGTCTTTGGTTAGATTAATTCCTATGTATTTTATTCTTTTTGATGCAATTGTGAATGGAATTGTTTTCCTGATTTCTCTTTCTATTGGTTCATTGTTAGTGTATAGGAAAGCCTCAGATTTCTGTGTGTTGATTTTGTATCCTGCAACTTTGCTGTATTCCAGTATCAGTTCTAGTAGTTTTGGGGTGGAGTCTTTAGGGTTTTTTATGTACAGTATCATGTGCTCTGCAAATAGTGACAGTTTAACTTCTTCTTTACCAATCTGGATTTCTTGTATTTCTTTGTTTTGTCTGATTGCCATGGCTAGGATCTGCAGTACTGTGTTAAATAGGGGAGAGTGGGCATCCCTGTCTAGTTCCCAATCTCAGAGGAAAAGCTTTCAGCTTCTCACTGTTCAGTATAATGTTGGCTGTGTGCTTATGATATATGGCCTTTATTATGTGGAGGTACTTGCCCTCTATTCCCATTTTGCTGAGAGTTTTTATCATGAATGGATGTTGAATTTTGTCAAATGCTTTTTCAGCATCTATGGAGATGATCATGTGGTTTTTTTCTTTCTTTTTGTTGATGTGGTGGATGATGTTGATGGATTTTCGAATGTTGTACCAACCTTGCATCCCTGGGATGAATCCCACTTGGTCATGGTGTATGATCCTTTTGATATACTTTTTTATTCAGTTTCCTAATTTTTTATTAAGTAGTTTTGCATCTACATTCATCAGGGATATTGGTCTGTAATTTTCTTTTTTGGCGGGGTCTTTGCTTGGTTTTAGTATTAGGGTGATGTTGGCTTCATAGAATGAGTTTGGAAGTATTCCCTCCTCTTCTATTTTTTGGAAAACTTTAAGGAGAATGGGTATTATGTCTTCTCTGTGTGTCTGATAAAATTCCGAGGTAAATCCATCCAGCCCGGGTGTTTTGTTCTTGGGTAGTTTTTTGATTACCATTTCAATTACTTTGCTCGTAATTGGTTTGTTTAACTTTTGTATTTCTTCCTTGGTCAGTCTTCGAAGGTTGTATTTTTCTAGGAAGTTGTCCATTTCTTCTAGGTTTTCCAGCTTGTTGGCATACAGGTTTTCATAGTAGTCTTTAATAATTCTTTGTATTTCTGTGGAGTCTGTCCTGATTTTTCCATTCTCATTTCTGATTCTGTTGAATTGTGTTGATTCTCTTTTTCTTTTAATAAATTTTGCTAGATGCTTATCTATTTTGTTAATTTTCTCAAAGAACCAGCTCTTGGTTTCATTGATTTTTGCTATTGTTTTATTATTCTTAATTTTGTTTATTTCTTCTCTGATCTTTATTATGTCCCTCCTTCTGCTGACTTTAGGCCTCATTTGTTCTTCTTTTTCCAGTTTCGATAATTGTGATGTTACACTATTCATTTGGGATTGTTCTTGCTTCTTCAAGTGTACCTGGATCGCTATATACTTTCCTCTTAAGACTGCTTTCACTGCGTCCCACAGAAGTTGGGGCTTTGTGGTATTGTTGTCATTTCTTTCTATATATTCCTTGATCTCTGTTTTAATTTGTTCGTTGATCCATTGATTATTTAGTAGCATGTTGTTAAGCCTCCATATGTTTGTGAGCCTTTTTGTTTTCTTTGTAGAATTTATTTCTAGTTTTATACCTTTGTGGTCTGAAAAGTTGGTTGGTAGGATTTCAGTATTTTGGATTTTGCTGAGGCTCTTTTTTGGGCTAGTATGTGGTCTATTCTGGAGAATGTTCCATGTGCACTTGAGAAGAATGTATATCCTGTTGCTTTTGGATGTAGAGTTCTATAGAGGTCTATTATGTCCATCTGCTCTACTGTGTTGTTCAGTGCTTCTGTGTCCTTACTTATTTTCTGCCTGGTGGATCTATCCTTTGGGGTGTGTGGTGTGTTGAAGTCTCCTAGAATGACTGCACTGCAGTCTATTTTCCCCTTAGTTCTGTTAGTATTTGTTTCACATATGCTGGTGCTCCTGTGTTGGGTGCATATATATTTAGAACGGTTATATCCTTTTGTTGGACTGAGCCCTTTATCATTATGTAGTGTCCTTCTTTATCTCTTGTTACTTTCTTTGTTTTGAAGTCTATTTTGTCTGATATTAGTACTGCAACCCCTGCTTTCTTCTCGCTGTTGTTTGCTTGAAATATGTTTTTCCATCCCTTGACTTTTAGTCTGTCCATGTCTTTGGGTTTGAGGTGAGTTTCTTGTAAGCAGCATATAGATGGGTCTCGCTTTTTTATCCATTCTATTACTCTGTGTCTTTTGATTGGTGCATTCTGTCCATTTACATTTAGGGTGACTATTGAAAGATATGTACTTATTGCTATTGCAGGCTTTAAATTCGTGGTTACCAAAGGTTCAAGGTTAGCCTCTTTAGTATCTTACTGGCTAACTTAGCTCGCTTATTAAGCTGTTATATACACTGTCTGGAGATTCTTTTCTTCTCTCCTTTCTTATTCCTCCTCCTCCATTCTTCATATGTTGGGTGTTTTGTTCTGTGCTCTTTCTAGGAATGCTCCCATCTAGAGCAGTCCCTGTAAGATGTACTGTAGAGGTGGTTTGTGGGAAGCAAATTCCCTCAGCTTCCTTCTGTCTGGGAATTGTTTAATCCCGCCATCATATTTAAATGATAGACGTGCTGGATACAGTATCCTTGGTTCAAGGCCCTTCTGTTTCATTGCATTAAATATATCATGCCATTCTCTTCTGGCCTGTAGGGTTTCTGTCGAGAAGTCTGATGTTAGCCTGATGGGTTTTCCTTTATAAGTGACCTTTTTCTCTCTAGCTTCCTTGAAAACTCTTTCCTTGTCCTTGATCTTTGCCATTTTAATTATTATGTGTCTTGGTGTTGTCCTCCTTGGATCCTTTCTGTTGGGGGTACTGTGTATTTCCGTGGTCTGTTCGATTATTTCCTCCCCCAGTTTGGGGAAGTTTTCAGCAATTATTTCTTCCAGGATACTTTCCATCCCTTTTCCTCTCTCTTCTTCTTCTGGTACCCCTATAATACGGATATTGTTCCTTTTAGATTGGTCACACAGTTCTCTTAACATTGTTTCATTCCTGGAGATCCTTTTATCTCTCTCTATGTCAGCTTCTATGCGTTCCTGTTCTCTGGTTTCAGTTCTATCCGTGGCCTCTTGTATGTTATCCATTCTGCTTATAAACCCTTCCAGAGTTTGTTTCATTTCTGTAATCTCCTTTCTGGCATCTGTGCTCTCCCTCCGGACTTCATCCCATATATCTTGCGTATTTCTCTGCATCTCTGTCAGCATGTTTATGATTTTATTTTGAATTCTTTGTCAGGAAGACTGGTTAGGTCTGTTTCCTTCTCTGGAGTCTCTGTTATCTTGGTTTGCCAGTAGTTTTGCCTTTTCATGGTGATAGGAATAGTTTGCAGAGCTGGGACGAGTGACAGCTGGAAGAACTTCCCTTCTTATTGGTTTGTGGCCGTCCTCTCCTGGGAGAACAGCGACCTCTAGTGGCTTTTGCGGGATCGCTGGCGCAGACAGTGCTTCTATTTTCTGCCCAGCTGCTATGGAGTTTGTCTCCGCTGTTGCTGTGGGCGTGGCCTGGCTCAGGCCTCTGCTCCAAAGTGGTGGAGCCGCGTTGGATGGGGAGCGGCCAGGAGGCTATTTATCTCCGTAAGGGTCTTCCGTGCTCCCTGCAGCCCAGGGGATTAGGGTGCCCTACCTCTGGATTAAGTGCCCCGCCCTGCCCCTTTAAGACTTCCAAAAAGCACCCTCCAAAACAAAACGACCACAAAGAAAAAATAAAAAATAAAGAAAATAAAATAAAAATAATAAAAACAAATAAATAAAAAAAAAATGGCCACTCGTTTTTCTTTATTCTCCGGTGCCAGCCTCAGGCATCTGCTCACCCGTCTTGCTGCCCTGTTTCCCTAGTATTGGGGTCCCTATCCCTTTAAGACTTCCAAGAGGCGCTCGCCAAATCAAAACAACATCAAAAATACATAAATAAATAAAAATGACCATTCGCTTTTCTTTGTCCTCTGGCACCAGGCCTCCGGTACTCTCTCACCGTTCTTGCTGCCCTGTTTCCCTAGTATCCAGTGCCCTGCACATGCACTGTGTCTGCGCTCTGGCCCGGATGGCGGGGGCTGGGTGTTCGGCAGTCCTGGGCTCCGTCTCCCTCCCGCTCTGCCTGCTCTTCTCCCGCCGGGAGCTGGGGGGAGGGGCACTCGGGTCCCGCCAGGCCGGAGCTTGTATCTTACCCCCTTCGCGAGGCTCTGGGTTCTCGCAGGTGTGGATGTGGTCTGGATGTTTTCCTGTGTCCTCTGGTCTTTATTGTAGGAAGAGTTGTCTTTGTTATATTTTCATAAATATATGTGGTTTTGGGAGGAGATTTCCGCTGCTCTACTCACGCCGCCATCTTGGCTCCACCTCTTAGGGTTTTTTATATACAATATCATGTCATCTGCAAATAGTGACAGTTTAACTTCTTCTTTACCAATGTGAATTCCTTGTGTTTCTTTGTTTGGTCTAATTGCCTTGGCTAGGACCTCCAGTACTATGTTGAATAACAGTGGGGAGAGTGGGTATCCCTGTCTTGTTCCCTATCTTTGGTGAAAAGCTTTCAGCTTATTGCTGTTCAGTATGATGTTGGCTGTGTGTTTATCATATATGGCCTTTATTATGTTGAGGTACTTGCCCTCTATGAGACTTTTTATCATGAATGGATGTTGAATTTTGTCGAATGGTTTTTCAGCATCTGTGGAAATGATCATGTGGTTTTTTTCCTTTTTGTTGATGTGGTAGATGATGTTGATGGGCTTTCGAATGTTGTACCATCCTTGCACCCTGGGATGAATCCCACTTGGTCATGGTGTATGATCCTTTTGATGTATTTTTGAATTCAGTTTTCTCAGTATTTTTATATCTATGTTCATCAGGGATATTGGTCTGTAGTTTTCTTTCTTGGTGGGGTCTTTGCCTGGTTTTGGTATTAGGGTGATGTTGGCTTCATAGAATGAGTTTGGGTGTATTCCCTCCTCTTCTATTTTTTGGAAAACTTTAAGGAGAATGGGTATTGTTTCTTCTCTGTATGTCTGATAAAATTCTGAGGTAAATCCATCTGGCTCTGGGGTTTTGTTCTTGGGTAGTTTTTTGATTACGGCTTCAATTTTGTTGCTGGTAATTGGTCTGTTTAGATTTTCTGTTTCTTTCTGGGTCAGTCCTGGAAGGTATTTTTCTAGGAAGTTGTCCATTTCTTCTAGGTTTTCCAGCTTGTTAGTTTATAGGTTTTGATAGTATTCTCTAATAATTATTTGTATTTCTTTGGGGTCCGTCATGATTTTTCCTTTCTTGTTTCTGATTCTGTTGATGTGTCTTGATTCTCTTTTTCTCTTAGTAAGTCTGGCTAGAGGCTTATCTATTTTGTTTATTTTCTCGAAGAACCAGCTCTTGGTTTCATTGATTTCTGCTATTGTTTTATTCTTCTCAATTTTGTTTATTTCTTCTATAATGTTTATTATGTCCCTGCTTCTGCTGACTTTAGGCCTCATTTGTTCTTCTTTTTCCAGTGTCGATAATTGTGACATTAGACTATTCACTTGGGATTGTTCTTCCTTCTTTAAATATGCATGGATTGCTATACACTTTCCTCTTAAGAGTGCTTTCACTGCGTCCCACAGAAGTTTGGGCTTTGTGTTGTTGTTATTTGTTTCCATGTATTGCTTCATCTCTATTTTAATTTGGTCATTGATCCATTGATTATTTAGGATCATGTTGTTAAGCCTCCATGTGTTTGCGAGCCTTTTTGCTTTCTGTGTAGAATTTTTTTCTAGTTTTATACCTTTGTGGTCTGAAAAGTTGTTTGGTAGGATTTCAGTCTTTTTTAATTTACTGAGGCTCTTTCTGTGGCCTATTTTGGATAATGTTCCATGTGCACTTGAGAATAATGTGTATCCTGTTGCTTTTGGATGTAGAGTTCTATAGATGTCAATTAGGTCCATCTGTTCTAGTGTGTTGTTCATTGCCTCTGTGTCCTTACTAATTTTCTGTCTGGTGGATCTGTCCTTTGGAGTGAGTGGTGTGTTGAAGTCTCCCAAAATGAATACATTGCATTCTATTTCCTCCTTTAATTCTTTTAGTTTTTGTTTCACATATGCTGGTGCTCCTTTATTGCTTGCATATATATTTATAATGGTTATATCCTCTTGTTGGATTGACCCCTTTGTAATTATGTCATGTCATTCTTTATCTCTTGTTACTTTCATGTTTTAAGTTTATTTTGTCCGATACTAGTACTGCAACACCTGCTTTTTTCTCTGTGTTGTTTATCTTTTCCATCCCTTGACTTAGTCTGTGTATGTCTTCGGGTTTGAATTGAGTCTCTTGTAAGCAGCATGTAGATGGATCTTGCTTTTTCATCCATTCTATTACTCTGTGTCTTTTGATTGGTGCATTCAGTCCATTTAAATTTAGGGTGTTTATTGGAAGATATGTACTTATTGCCATTGCAGGCTTTAGGTTCGTGGTTACCAAAGGTTCACGGTTAGCTTCTTCACTATCTTACTGTCTAACTTAACTCACTTATTGAGCTGTTATAAACACTGTGTGGTTATTCTTTATTTCTCTCCCTTCTTATTCCTCCTCCTCTATTCTTTATATGTTGGGTGTTTTGTTCTGTGCTCTGTTGTGTTTCGTTTGACTGCTTTTGTGTGTAGTTGATTTTATTTTTTGCCTTTAATTAGTATTTAGTTGGTCTGCTTTCTTTGCTGTGATTTTATTTTCTCTGGTGACATCTATTTAGCCTTTGGAGTGCTCCCATCTAGAGCAGTCCCTCTAAAATACCTTGTAGAGGTGGTTTGTGGGAGGCAGATTCCCTCAACTTTTGCTTGTCTGGGAATTGTTTAATCCCTCCTTCATATTTAAATGATATTCGTGCTGGATACAGTAGTCTTGGTTTGAGGCCCTTCTGTTTCATTGCATTAAGTATATCATGCCATACTCTTCTGGCCTGTAGGGTTTCTGTTGAGAAGTCTGATGATAGCCTGATGGGTTTTCCTTTGTAGGTAACCTTTTTTTTCTCTCTGGCTGCCTTTAATACTCTGTCCTTGTCCTTGATATTTGCCATTTCAATTATTATGTGTCTTGGTGGTGTCCTCCTTGCATCCCTTCTGTTGGGAGTTCTGTGTGCTTCCTTGGTCTGAGCCGCTATTTCCCCCCTCAGTTTGGGGAAATTTTCAGCAATTATTTCTTCAAAGACACTTTCTATCCCTTTTTCTCACTCTTCTTCTGGTACCCCTATAATGCGTATATTGTTCCTTTTAGATTGGTCACACAGTTCTCTAAATATTGTTTCATTTCTGGAGATCCTTTTATCTCTCTGTGCATCAGCCTCTATGCATTCGTGTTCTCTGGTTTCTAATCCATTAATGGCCTTTTGCATCTCATCCATTCTGCTTTTTAGTCCTTCCAGAGATTGTTTTATTTCTGTAGTCTCCATCCCTACTTTGTCGGTTTTCTCTTGCATTTTTCTCTGCAGCTCCATCAACGTGGTTATGACCTTTATTTTGAATTTTTTTTCTGGAAGATTGGTTAGGTCTGTCTCCCCAGTTTCTCCCTCAGGGGAAGATTTCTGTGTGCTTCTGGCCTGGATCAAATTATTCTGCCTTTTCATGGCAATAGAGGTAGTTGTGGGGAGTTAGAATGTGTGTCAGCTGGAAGAATGTCCCTTGTTGCTCTTTTGTGGCCTTCCTCTCCTGGGAGAATAGCGACCTCTAGCGGCTCGTGCTGGGCAGCTACATGCAGACGGGGTCTCTGATTCTTGCCCGGCCTTTGTGAAAGAATCTCTGCCCGGCTACTGTGGACGTGGCTGGCCTCAGGCCCTGCTCTGCTATGGCAGAGTGCTCCGGAGAGGGAACGGGCATGAGGCTGTTTATTGCCGTGAGGGCCCTTCGAGCTGCGCTGCTGCCCAGGGTTTATGGCGCCCGGAGTTCCCTGGGGTTCCCAGCCCTTGCTAGTGATTTTGCTTGTCATCGAGCTTTTTCTCACATCTATTATGAGCTCCAAAATGAGTCATAACCAGATCTTAATATAGATTTGCTGATTAATAAATTCAATATATTTTTGTGATTTTGTTTCATAAAAGATATTTTAAGTATAAATCTTCTTACCTTAGTATAATTCAGTTATTACTTTAATTCTGTCTCAAAGTTTTGGAAGAAGAGATAAACTTTTTTCTTTGTTGTATTTCTGTTTTCTTCCTGGAATATTCTTACATATCACTATTTTTTTCTTGAAATTATGTTGAAGAAAAGATTCATTTTATTATTTTTAAAAGCTATGTACTATTCACAAATACTTTTCAGACACAAAAATTGTATCACAGTTGAATTAGTATATTATGAAGCTGGCTAGTAATTTGGGATTTTTCTATAATACTGTGCAATTAGGAAGTATTGTGTTTAAACTACATGTTTGAAAATAGGGTTTATAAAATAAGATACATAAATTTGGAAGACATTAGAGATTATATGTTGACTCCCTATATCATTGCTGTGTCATATTGTCTAAAAATTTACAAGGTTTTTTACTACCTATTTTAAAAGACTTCAAATCGTGATTATAACAATAAAATTCATGGTTTTTTCTAAAATATTTTGTTAAAAGAAGTTAAAATATTCAAATGTAAGTGTTCAATACAGAACTTCTTTCTTTATAGTATTTTTAATTACAGCATTTTTTAACTTTCATCTTTTAGTTGAGAAAATTATATCCTTTTTGTAATTGGGTGTTTGTGAACTTCTGCATACAGCTTTTGTTTCATGCCATAAATATTTGTGGGTCTTCTGATCTCCCTTCTGGGATTTTATCTGTGACTAATTTATCCCATAGCTTTTTAAAAACTTTGTCAGTTGTTGAGTTTTTCAGTATTTCTTTTTTGCAGACATTTGCTAATCCTTTTTAGTGCATTTAGTACTTAATAGATTTTAATGTAGAATTAGGTTTCAGTTTTTCTCCAAAGAGAATTTCTTTCTCTTCACATTTTCTTCAAGCATTATATGAAATATCTGTGTTTTTTGGCAAATTTTTTAAAGACATATTTTCTAAATGAGGCTTCTGACAGGTGTACCCTGTCTGTGGCAGTTTAATTCATAGACTTCTACCTTTAAGTAATTACATAAGTTAGGGGAGCTGACTGTTTTTCACTTTTAGAATACTTGCATTGTAGAATTCTTCCAGCATCATATACACAACTTTTTTTCCATCTGTTTATTGGTTTTTTTTTATGGGCAATTTCTACAACAGAGTGATTGCTCTCCATTTCTCAGTGTGAACCTGATGTGATGCCACCAATCACAGGAATAGTGGAAAAACATGGTTTGTTTTTACATAGTTGAGAAAATTTAACTTTCATTATAAATATTCACTTGAGGACTATTATTTCACTAGCATAAACAAAAAAAACACAGATCTTCTAAATGGAAGCATTATTGGGAGCTTGTTAAACTAAGCAGAATTTTTTTTCAAACTGCTATAAAATGTCTTTTTAACTTTTTTATTGACTTTGATGTATAATCAATTTACTGAGATTTAAAAAATTATGGTTTACTAAAAATCAGGAATCAATATCTTAAGGTTTGAAATAAGAAGACCTTGATATAATACAAGATACAAACATTTGAAGGCAATAGAATTAACCTACATTAAAACCTTGATAATATCTTTTTGTGATTTTTAACCTATGCTGCTTGTCTTCATTTCTCAAAGCGATGATGTTCCCTTTATAAGCTAACATTAAATTGATGTGACCAGTGAAAGTTATGGTTGAGATTAACTTAATTTTTGCCATGTTTTACATGTATAATTCAACAATATATATAGGCCCAACAATTGATAATTGAAGCATTTGACCAATAGAAATTCATAGATGAGGCTAACATTCTTTCATAAATGAGCTTACATGAATAATCATACATATATGCTTTGAAAAATTATCTGAAAAACAATAATCTTGAAATATTAACAGTTGTCCTTCTTTATTCCTCATGAATATGCAGCTTAAGGGATGGCACTTCTTTTCTATATGTTTTTACAGTTTTTTATAAAATCTAGGTTATCATCTATGTTAATATTGAGCTGTAGTTCCCAGATACATTATAAAGATTAAGTTCTACAAACCTCCACAAAACTATGCCTTCCCCCTCCCAACCTTTAATTTCTAATTTTTTTTCTCTATACATGTTCTCAAAATAACCATTGTGTTGGTTTGGGCAAGGTATGTTTCATATCTAGTGACTTTATGTCTCTAATCCTATAATGCTTAGTGTTGGTTTCATATAACTCCCTTTTAGCAAATCAGAGAGATTGAGATAGTAGGTATTTAGAATAACTTGCCTAAAAAGCTTTGTTTGAAAATACTACTGGCAGATTTTTAGTCCCTGTCGTGTTCTTGAGCTGATCTAGTGTGAAGGCTTTGGATTTATATTTGGCCCTCACCAAAGCAACTGTGTCTTTTGTGGCTTCCTGTAGCAGGATGTAGGTTTCCATGAATGTGTTTCTATTTGCTTCCAAAAGCTACCTCAATAACAGTGTTAAAAATGACTATAAGTTTTACTGTCATAAATTTTGGAAGGTTACATTAAATGTATTTAACTTTTTTACTGATGTATTTGATGCTTTCCTCTAGAAATTCATGTTGCAAAGAAGCTACAGAATAACAGATTATTTTTGGATTCACATTATTACAGTTTTACTATGAACTTAGAATATCTATCTTCTATTTCTTTCAAATATATCCTGGCTGTATGAAGTACTCTGGATATGTAATTTCTTATTATATGCTATCCTGATTGTGTTTTTTCACTGAGGCACTATCATTATATCCTGTGAAATTATTATCTAAACACTTCTAGGCTTGAAGACAAGTGAGATAAAGCATAGTGTACCTTTAAGACACATTTCCAGAGTTTCCAAAATATGACTGTTCCCCAGAACCACTGACATGCCAGACAACTCTAAAAAAAAGAGTAAAACATTGTGCTACTCTATAAGTGCTATAAAGGAGGAAGTACATTTTTTTCTCTTTAATAACAGAGAATATTGTAACTGAAGAGTAACCTGCATGTTTATCTCAGTTATTCATGTAATGTACCATACGTATCATCCTAAAAAGATTAGGGGGAGAGACAGCTGAGAGAGGGAGAGGTCTTCAAGTTTAAGAAACCTGTGTATTCGCGAGCTGCCGTGGTGGCTTTGTAATGGCAATTTGAGGAAGATTCATTTCGCCCTTTGTTGACTAGTGTCTGTTTTCAGTAAGGGCCTTCTTGTCCCCGTCACAGATATTGAAGCTAATTAGAAAGCAAGTTAGGAAACAATCAGTTATGCATTCATTTAAATATATTTGATGAAAAATAAATTACCTCTACACATCATGTAAGAGCACTTGTTAACCACTTATAAGATGCTACTGCCCAAAACAAATCCTTACAATTTTTCCATGAGTTCAAGTAAATTATTTTCTATAGAAGCAATTTAAACAACAGCTATAACATACACATCTTTATTTCCTATTTTATTCTGTGTCCACTGAAGTCACTGTCCTAAAATAATCAGTACAATTTTACCTGTTTTATCTGCCAGAAATACCCTCTGTTTGGAGACTATGCATACTCTTTGCTGAAAATGGGTATTTTCTCAATTTCATATTCTTTCTTTGCCCATCATTTCTAACAATGGCTTTGAACAAAAAAATAGATACCTGAAAATCATTCCACATTACAAAGGTAATGAAAAATACAAATGTAGTTATAAAAATAGTTAAAAGTTAAATCAGCACATAGCTAATTTTTTTCTGACTTGTACTTTTTTTGTATCTTTTCATTTTTTATTGGGGGTATATCTTAAATTCAGAAAAGTACATTAATCATTTGTGTATAGCTCGATTAATTTTACATACATATATAGCCATGGTACTACTACCCAATACCCCAGAAACTCCTCATTTCCCTCCCTCCCAGTACCCTGCACTCCCGATACAACCACTAGTCTAACTTCTGTAACCATAGATTAGTTTTGACTTAATTAAATGTTAAAGTGAATTTTTAAGTCATAAAAACTTTTTCTCAACATAGTTTATCATTTTTTAAGTCTACTGGGCATGGTTTTTGAGCCCATATCAAACCATACAATCAAAATGTACATGATTTTGACCTGAATTTAAATATAACTTTTAACTTCAGTTGCTCATAGCTTAATATCACCTTGTATATTCATCCACTATATTTTCCATGTAAATTGCTAATGAATGTAAGGAAAAAATTAAAACTGTATATAAAGAGTAAATGGTTTTTATTAATAAACATCTGTTACTAGATAAATTCCTGGGATACACCTTAATAATTATGGTTGTAATGTGAACTTTTGAACCTACTTCTATGAATTGTATTTGTTGCTACAGTTTGGTACAGGTTGTCACATACACATGTATGTGGAATTTATACATATACAGCTTCTCAAAAGGAAATAATGCTTTATATTCCAGGACTCCATTGTCCTCTAACTGAACTGTCATCCAGGTATTGTTTTGATAAACTGACCCAACAGTGAAGAGAATCCCTGTCCCATGTCAGCTTATCAGACGCACTGGACAGCATGCCTTCAGCATTGAACTTATTCCCAGTCATTTAAGTTCTCAATAGAAATCACAAAGCTTATGTTTCATGAAACACAGCCTCACTATTTCCAGATGATTTTAAAGAACACCTGATAAAACTGAGGTATAATATCACTAAACTTTAACAATTATTTTAAAAACTAGGGAAAGAAAACCATGCATAGGGCTACTGCATTGCAATGTCATTGGTTCATTTGGTGATGGAGTAATTATTAAAGAAATATACAATAGTGACTTAGGAGCTTCTCATTCTGGTAAAACTACCAAATTATGCTGTAAACACATTTATATTGTAGAATAAAACAATAAAATCAAGTATGTTTTTATTTTTCTATACTAGTTCATATTACAACAGTCTGAATCTCAATATTTTTTCCCAACTTATTTTAATTTTTTTTGTTTTGGTATCATTAATCTACAATTACATGAGGAACATTATGTTTACTAGGTTTCCCCCTTCACCAAGTCCCCCCAACAACCCCCATTACAGTCACTATCCATCAGCGCAGTAAGATGCTGTAGAATCACTACATGTCTTCTCTGTGTTGCACAGCCCTCCCCATGCCTCCCCCTACATTATACATGCTAATGGTAATGCCCCTTTCTTTCCCTCCCCCCTTATCCATCCCTTCCCACCCATCCTCCCTAGTCCCTTTCCTTTTGGTAACTGTTAGTCCATTCTTGGGTTCTGTGATTCTGCTGCTGTTTTGTTCCTTCAGTTTTTTCTTTGTTCTTTTACTCCACATATGAGTGAAATCATTTGGTACTTGTCTTTCACCACCTGGCTTATTTCACTGAGCATAATACCCTCTAGCTCCAACCATGTTATTGCAAATGGTAGGATTTGTTTTCTTCTTATGGCTGAATAATATTCCATTGTGTATATGTACATCTTTATCCATTCATCTACTGATAGACACTTAGGTTGCTTCCATTTCTTGGCTATTATAAATAGTGCTGCGATAAACATAGGGGTGCATCTGTATTTTTCAAACTGGGCTGCTGCATTCTTAGGGTAAATTCCTAGAAGTGGAATTCCTGGGTCAAATGTTATCTCTATTTTGAGCTTTTTGAGGAACCTCCATACTGCTTTCCACAATGGTTGAACTAATTTACATTCCCACCAGCAGTGTAGGAGGGTTCCCCTTTCTCCACAACCTCACCAACATTTGTTGTTGTTTGTCTTTTGGATGGTGGCGATCCTTACTGGTGTGAGGTGATACTAAATTGTGGTTTTAATTTGCATTTCTCTGATGAATAGCAATGTGGAGCATCTTTTCATGTGTCTGTTGGCCATCTGAATTTCTTCTTTGGAGAGCTGTCTGTTTAGCTCCTCTGCCCATTTTTTAATTGGATTATTTGCTTTTGGTTTGTTGAGGTACGTGAGCTCTTTATATATTTTGGATGTCAACCCTTTATTGGATCTGTCATTTATGACTACATTCTCCCATACTGTAGGATGCCTTTTTGATCTATTGGTGGTGTCCTTTGCTGTACAGAAGCTTTTCATCTTGATATAGTCCCACTTGTTCATATTTGCTTTTGTTTCCCTTACCCTTATTTTAATTTTTTTTATATGAAACTGTTCATCCTCAGAAATTTAGCAGCCTTCATTTTGAACAGTACACCAGTATTTGTACATTTTCCAGGTTAAGTATGGCATATTAAAAAGAGATTCTTTAAAGATTTATTCTTAGTGCCACAAATATACTCTTGTGAAATGCCAACTTATAAGGTGATATCGGTCAAGACATTTACTTACATATTTAATATTGTATCTGTATAGTAGTTATATCCATAATATTTATGGGTTAAATATGCCTGATATGTCATATAAAATGTGAAAACATTCTAAGTGTATTTTCTATGCCTTTTTAATCCTTCAAGGAAGAAATTGCATTATGCAGTTATAGTGCCTCATCAGTGGAGCTCCATTTCTATGCTGCAAGGATATATTTTCATATATTTTACTCTGAGGAAACAGGGAAAGACCTAAACTTTTAAAACAGTATGTGAAGACTTAAAGATTAATGTAGTACAGTAGTGCTGAGCAGAAGTTGCTCTCCTCTTTGGAGAAAACTACAATATCTAAGAGCTTTTTTTAACAAGGGGCTACTTTTAAATATGTCTGGTCACCTCAAAGGATATGTAGAGCATTTCCTGCAGGAGGATTAAAGGAAAAAAGCACCAGGCCAAAATGTTTGATGTGTGATGTACTGTAATTCCTTTCATGTGTTTCGTGACTTTTATATGTTGATCAATGTTCTACCAATTGTGACCCTGGTGTGGTCCATGTCTGACCTTCCTTAATGTGTAGGGTCATTAACTATACCTAGCAGCATTATTGTAATTAAGGATACTGTTCTCTTTTAAAAAAACCACCTCATTTTCATTAAAATATTGAACTTTCATGATTGAATAATCCTTAGAGACTGATTCTCATGAAGACATGATTCAGTGATTGCCAGTATTGACATTAGTATAGATAGTTGTTCTTTAGGTTTCCTCACCTTACCTTTTTTGCCTGGTATTTAAATCATCATTTTTTTTTTTTTTTTTTTTTTAATAATTATTTTTTATTGAAGGGTAGTTGACACACAGTATTACATTACATGAGTTTCAAGTGTACAACACAGTGGTAGAACATTTATATACATAATTCTAGGTTCCAGCTATCACCCTACCAGGCTGTTACAATATCTTGACTATATTCCTTATGCTATACATTACATCCCGGTTACTAATTTATTTTACCATTGGAAGTCTGTCCTTTTTTTTTTTTTTTTTTTTTTTTTTTTTGTGAGGGCATCTCTCATATTTATTGATCAAATGATTGTTAACGACAATAAAATTCTGTATAGGGGAGTCAATGCTCAATGCACAATCATTATTCCACCCCAAGCCTAATTTTTGTCAGTCTCCAATCTTCTGAGGCATAACAAACAAGTTTTTACATGTAGAACAAATTCTTACATAATGAATAAGTTACATAGTGAACAGTACAAGGGCAGTCATCACAGAAACTTTCGGTTTTGCTCATGCATTATGAACTATAAACAGTCAGTTCAAATATGAATACTCATTTGGTTTTTATACTTGATTTATATGTGGATACCACATTTCTCTCTTTATTATTATTATTTTTAATAAAATGCTGAAGTGGTAGGTAGATACAAGATAAAGGTAGAAAACATAGTTTAGTGTTGTAAGAGAGCACATGTAGATGATCAGGTGTGTGCCTGTAGACTATGTGTTAATCCAAGCTAGACCAGGGCAATAAAACATCCACGTATGCAGAAGATTTCTCTCAGAACGGGGGGGTGAGGTTCTAAGCCTCACCTCTGTTGATCCCCAATTTCTCACCTGATGGCCCCCCTGCGACTGTGCCTGTCTTAGGTTGTTCCTCCCTTGAGGAATCTTACCCGTCTCTGGCTAACCAGTCATCTTCCGGGGCCATTCAGGGAAATGTGAAGTTGGTAAGTGAGAGAGAAGCCTTATTGTTTGAAAAGGTTAGCTTTTTACTTCTTTGCATATTTATGCCCTGTGGCTTCTATGCCCAGCATTTGTCTTGAGGTATCTTTACCACTTGGAAGAATTATGATACTCGGTAAATTTGATATGAGGCACGAATTCTATTTAAGGGTTGTAATTAGGAAGGAAGAAGAAAAGCTATAGAAGTAGCAGGCGGAAGAAAACATGGGAAGATTGATTATTTCTTTGATATATCTTCTTGTAGAGTAACTTCAGCATGTATAGGTTTTAAGCTACTACTTAAATTGCACACACACATTAACATAATAGGAGTATAGTTACATAACCAAAGCATATCTGTAATTACCAGCCATCTGCAGTGTAACCAAGAAAACCAGTTAGGCACCTTAGGCATTTGTGAAAACTTATCTATGATATGGTGGATATTGTCCAACTGAACTTGAACAGTCTGAGAGAAATCAGACAAATTAAAACAACCCATTCCTGGGGACTGTTCACATGCCATATGTTCTTTTAACAATAAATAGTTTGTAGTTGTAAGACTTTGGAGCGCTACAATTTGCACTTCTCCAAATTCTTGGTTGAGTTCCAACAGTATAGATCCAGTCCAATTTTGTTGTTTTACTGTATGCACAGGCCAGCTTAGATATCTCCTTCCTCATTCCCATGGCAGGTCCAGGAACTGGTGGGATGAGTGCATCTACAGCTGTAGCAGTGCGTGGATCTTTGCTGGGGTTTTTTGATGATCATCTTCTGGCATGAGTCTTCCAGAGGGTGCAGATGTTGGAAGTTCTTTTTCATATCGTATCTTAGTTCATTTTCGGGGTAGCCCAATTAGGCTTTGATCCTCTGTATAAACACAAACAGACCCTTTGCCTACACTTTTATATGCCCTTTATACCCTTGTGTAGAACTCGTTGGAGGTTACCACACAGGAACTGCCCTTTTTTTTTTTTTTTGCTTTGTTTTTGGTATCACTAATCTACACTTACATGACGAATATTATGTTTACTAGGCTCTCCCCTATACCAGGTCTCCCCTATAAACCCCTTTACAGTCACTGTCCATCAGCATAGCAAAATGTTGTAGAATCACTACTTGCCTTCTCTGTGTTGTACAGCCCTCCCTTTTCTCCTACCCCCCCATGCATGTTAATCTTAATACCCCCCTACTTCTCCCCCCCTTATCCCTCCCTACCCACCCATCCTCCCCAGTCCCTTTCCCTTTGGTACCTGTTAGTCCATTCTTGAGTTCTGTGATTCTGCTGCTGTTTTGTTCCTTCAGTTTTTCCTTTGTTCTTATATTCCACAGATAAGTGAAATCATTTGGTATTTCTCTTTCTCCGCTTGGCTTGTTTCACTGAGCATAATACCCTCCAGCTCCATCCATGTTGCTGCAAATGATTGGATTTGCCCTTTTCTTATAGCTGAGTAGTATTCCATTGTGTATATGTACCACATCTTCTTTATCCATTCATCTATTGATGGACATTTAGGTTGCTTCCAATTCTTGGCTATTGTAAATAGTGCTGCAATAAACATAGGGGTGCATCTGTCTTTCTCAAACTTGATTGCTGCATTCTTAGGGTAAATTCCTAGGAGTGGAATTCCTGGGTCAAATGGTAAGTCTGTTTTGAGCATTTTGATGTACCTCCATACTGCTTTCCACAATGGTTGAACTAACTTACATTCCCACCAGCAGTGTAGGAGGGTTCCCCTTTCTCCACAGCCTCGCCAACATTTGTTGTTGTTTGTCTTTTGGATGGCAGCCATCCTTACTGGTGTGAGGTGATACCTCATTGTAGTTTTAATTTGCATTTCTCTGATAATTAGCGATGTGGAGCATCTTTTCATGTGTCTGTTGGCCATCTGTATTTCTTTTTTGGAGAACTGTCTGTTCAGTTCCTCTGCCCATTTTTTAATTGGGTTATTTGTTTTTTGTTTGTTGAGGCGTGAGAGCTCCTTATATATTCTGGACGTCAAGCCTTTATCGGATGTGTCATTTTCAAATATATTCTCCCATACTGTAGGGATCCTTCTTGTTCTATTGATGGTGTCTTTTGCTGTACAGAAGCTTTTCAGCTTAATATAGTCCCACTTACTCATTTTTGCTGTTGTTTTCCTTGCCCGGGGAGATATGTTCAAGAAGAGGTCACTCATGTTTATGTCTAAGAGGTTTTCGCCTATGTTTTCTTCCAAGAGTTTAATGGTTTCATGGCTTACATTCAGGTCTTTGATCCATTTTGAGTTTACTTTTGTATATGGGGTTAGACAATGGTCCAGTTTCATTCTCCTACATGTAGCTGTCCAGTTTTGCCAGCACCACCTGTTGAAGAGACTGTCATTTCGCCATTGTATGTCCATGGCTCCTTTATCAAATATTAATTGACCATATATGTCTGGGTTAATGTCTGGATTCTCTAGTCTGTTCCATTGGTCTGTGGCTCTGTTCTTGTGCCAGTACCAAATTGTCTTGATTACTATGGCTTTATAGTAGAGCTTGAAGTTGGGGAGTGAGATCCCCCCTACTTTCTTCTTCTTTCTCAGGATTGCTTTGGCTATTCGGGGTCTTTGGTGTTTCCATATGAATTTTTGAAGTATTTGTTCCAGTTCATTGAAGAATGTTGCTGGTAGTTTCATAGGGATTGCATCAAATCTGTATATTGCTTTGGGCAGGATGGCCATTTTAACGATATTAATTCTTCCTAGCCACGAGCATGGGATGAGTTTCCATCTGTTAGTGTCCCCTTTAATTTCTCTTAAGAGTGACTTGTAGTTTTCAGAGTATAAGTCTTTCACTTCTTTGGTTAGGTTTATTCCTAGGTATTTTATTTTTTTTGATGCAATTGTGAATGGAGTTGTTTTCCTGATTTCTCTCTCTGTTGGTTCATTGTTAGTATATAGGAAAGCCACAGATTTCTGTGTGTTGATTTTGTATCCTGCAACTTTGCTGTATTCCGATATCAGTTCTAGTAGTTTTGGGGTGGAGTCTTTAGGGTTTTTTATGTACAGTATCATGTCATCTGCAAATAGTGACAGTTTAACTTCTTCTTTACCAATCTGGATTTCTTGTATTTCTTTATTTTGTCTGATTGCCGTGGCTAGGACCTCCAGTACTATGTTAAATAACAGTGGAGAGAGTGGGCATCCCTGTCTAGTTCCCGATCTCAGAGGAAATGCTTTCAGCTTCTCGCTGTTCAATATAATGTTGGCTGTGGGTTTATCATAGATGGCCTTTATTATGTTGAGGTACTTGCCCTCTATTCCCATTTTGCTGAGAGTTTTTAACATGAATGGATGTTGAACTTTGTCAAATGCTTTTTCAGCATCTATGGAGATGATCATGTGGTTTTTGTCTTTCTTTTTGTTGATGTGGTGGATGATGTTGATGGACTTTCGAATGTTGTACCATCCTTGCATCCCTGGAATGAATCCCACTTGGTCATGGTGTATGATCCTTTTGATGTATTTTTGAATTCGGTTTGCTAATATTTTGTTGAGTATTTTTGCATCTACGTTCATCAGGGATATTGGTCTGTAGTTTTCTTTTTTGGTGGGGTCTTTGCCTGGTTTTGGTATTAGGGTGATGTTAGCTTCATAGAATGAGTTTGGGAGTATCCCCTCCTCCTCTATTTTTTGGAAAACTTTAAGGAGAATGGGTATTATGTCTTCCCTGTATGTCTGATAAAATTCCGAGGTAAATCCATCTGGCCCGCGGGTTTTGTTCTTTGGTAGTTTTTTGATTACCTCTTCAATTTCGTTGCTGGTAATTGGTCTGTTTAGATTTTCTGTTTCTTCCTGGGTCAATCTTGGAAGGTTATATTTTTCTAGGAAGTTGTCCATTTCTCCTAGGTTTCCCAGCTTGTTAGCATATAGGTTTTCATAGTATTCTCCAATAATTCTTTGCATTTCCGTGGGGTCCGTCGTGATTTTTCCTTTCTCGTTTCTGATACTGTTGATTTGTGTTGACTCTCTTTTCTTCTTAATAAGTCTGGCTAGAGGCTTATCTATTTTGTTTATTTTCTCGAAGAACCAGCTCTTGGTTTCATTGATTTTTGCTATTGTTTTATTCTTCTCAATTTTATTTATTTCTTCTCTGATCTTTATTATGTCCCTCCTTCTGCTGACCTTAGGCCTCATCTGTTCTTCTTTTTCCAATTTCGATAATTGTGACATTAGACCATTCATTTGGGATTGCTCTTCCTTTTTTAAATATGCTTGGATTGCTATATACTTTCCTCTTAAGACTGCTTTTGCTGTGTCCCACAGAAGTTGGGGCTTAGTGTTGTTGTTGTCATTTGTTTCCATATATTGCTGGATCTCCATTTTGATTTGGTCATTGATCCATTGATTATTTAGGAGCGTGTTGTTAAGCCTCCATGTGTTCGTGAGCCTCTTTGCTTTCTTTGTACAGTTTATTTCTAGTTTTATGCCTTTGTGGTCTGAAAAGTTGGTTGGTAGGATTTCAATCTTTTGGAATTTTCTGAAGCTCTTTTTGTGGCCTAGTATGTGGTCTATTCTGGAGAATGTTCCATATGCACTTGAGAAGAATGTATATCCCGCTGCTTTTGGATGTAGAGTTCTATAGATGTCTATTAGGTCCATCTGCTCTACTGTGTTGTTCAGTGCTTCCGTGTCCTTACTTATTTTCTGCCCAGTGGATCTATCCTTTGGGGTGAGTGGTGTGTTGAAGTCTCCTAAAATGAATGCATTGCAGTCTATATCCCCCTTTAGTTCTGTTAGTATTTGTTTCACATATGCTGGTGCTCCTGTGTTGGGTGCATATATATTTAGAATGGTTATATCCTCTTGTTTGACTGAGCCCTTTATCATTATGTAGTGTCCTTCTTTATCTCTTGTTACTTTCTTTGTTTTGAAGTCTATTTTGTCTGATATTAGTACTGCAACCCCTGCTTTCTTCTCACTGTTGTTTGCTTGAAATATGTTTTTCCATCCCTTGACTTTTAGTCTGTACATGTCTTTGGGTTTGAGGTGAGTTTCTTGTAAGCAGCATATAGATGGGTCTTGCTTTTTTATCCATTCTGTTACTCTGTGTCTTTTGATTGGTGCATTCAACCCATTAACATTTAGGGTGACTATTGAAAGATATGTACTTATTGCCATTGCAGGCTTTAAATTCGTGGTTACCAAAGGTTCAAGGTTAGCCTCTTTAGTATCTTACTGCCTAACTTAGCTCGCTTATTGAGCTGTTATATACACTGTCTGGAGATTCTTTTCTTCTCTCCCTTCTTGTTCCTCCTCCTCGATTCTTCATATGTTGGGTGTTTTGTGCTGTGCTCTTTCTAGGAGTGCTCCCATCTAGAGCAGTCCCTGTAAGATGTTCTGTAGAGGTGGTTTGTGGAAAGCAAATTCCCTCAGCTTTTGTTTGTCTGGGAATTGTTTAATCCCACCATCATATTTGAATGATAGTCGTGCTGGATACAGTATCCTTGGTTCAAGGCCCTTCTGTTTCATTGTATTAAATATATCATGCCATTCTCTTCTGGCCTGTAGGGTTTCTGTTGAGAAATCTGACGTTAGCCTGATGGGTTTCCCTTTATAGGTGAACTTATTCTCTCTAGCTCCCTTTAACACTCTTTCCTTGTCCTTGATCTTTGCCATTTTAATTATTATGTGTCTTGGTGTTGCCCTTCTTGGATCCTTTCTGTTGGGGGTTCTGTGTATTTCCGTGGTCTGTTTGATTACTTCCTCCCCCAGTGTGGGGAAGTTTTCAGCAATTATTTCTTCTAAGATACTTTCCATCTCTTTGCCTCTCTCTTCTTCTTCTGGGACCCCTATAATACGGATATTGCTCCTTTTAGATTGGTCACACAGTTCTCTTAATATTGTTTCATTCCTGGAGATCCTTTTGTCTCTCTCTATGTCAGCTTCTATGCGTTCCTGTTCTCTGATTTCAATTCCATCAATGGCCTCTTGCATTCTATCCATTCTGCTTATAAACCCTTCCAGAGTTTGTTTCATTTCTGCGATCTCCTTTCTGGCATCTGTGATCTCTTTCCGGACTTCATCCCATTTTTCTTGCGTGTTTCTCTGCATCTCTGTCAGCATGTTTATGATTCTTATTTTGAATTCTTTGTCAGGAAGACTGGTTAAGTCTGTCTCCTTCTCTGGTGTTGTCTCTGTGATCTTTGTCTGCCTGTAGCTTTGCCTTTTCATGGTGATAGGAATAGTCTGCAGAACTGGGACGAGTGACGGCTGGAAGGACTTCCTTTCTTGTTGGTTTGTGGCCCTCCTCTCCTGGGAGAACAGCGGCCTCTAGTGGCTTGTGCTGCGCAGCTGCGCGCAGACAGGGTTTCTGCTTCCTGCCCGGCTGCTATGGAGTTAATCTCCGCTGTTGCTGTGGGCGTGGCCTGGCTTGGGCAGCTACTCCAAAATGGTGGAGTCGCGTTGGAGCAGGAGCTGCTGGGAGGCTATTTATCTCCGTAAGGGGCCTCCCTGCTCCCTGCAGCCCAGGGGTTAGGGTGCCCAGAGATCCCGGATTCCCTACCTCTGGATTAAGTGGCCCGCCCTGCCCCTTTAAGACTTCCAAAAAGCACCCGCCAAAACAAAACAACGACCACAAAAAAAAACAAGAAAAAAAATTTTTTTAATTAAAAAAAAAAAGGTGGTCGTTCGTTTTTCTTTATTCTCCGGTGCCAGCCTCAGGCCTCTGCTCACCGGTCTTTCTGCCCTGTTTCCCTAATATTGGGGTCCCTGTCCCTTTAAGACTTCCAAAAAGCGCTCGCCAAAACAAAGCAGCAAAAAAGCAAAAAAAAAAAAAAAATGGTCGCGCGCTTTTCTTATGTCCTCTGTCGCCCAGCCTCCAGTGCCTGCTCACTGTTCTTGCTGCCCTGTTTTCCCAGTATCGAGGGCCCTGCACTCTGGCCCGGATGGCTGGGGCTGGGTGTTCGGCAGCCCTGGGCTCCGTCTCCCTCCCGTTCTGCCTGCTCTTCTCCCGCCGGGAGCTGGGGGGAGGGGCGCTCGGCTCCCGCGGGGCCGGGGCTTGTATCTTACCCCCTTTGCGAGGCGCTGGGTTCTCTCAGGTGTGGATGTGGTCTGGATATTGTCCTGTGTCCTCTGGTCTTTATTCTAGGAAGGGTTGTCTTTGTTATATTTTCATAGATATATGTTGTTTTGGGAGGAGATTTCCGCTGCTCTACTCACGCCGCCATCTTCCGCCCCCTTAAATCATCATTTTGTTTCCATAGTCTCCTATGGGCATGTAAAGTTCTAGATAGAAACTAGCTTTTATAGTGCAGTTTTCCTGGGTATGAGTCTTACAGTCAGTCAGTATTGACAGAATCTCTATTAGCAGTGTTACATACCTTTCATGAAACAAAGTTAATGGTTACACATGCTGTTTACTGTTTTAAGATGACATTCAAAAGAATGAAGTGCTCAACTGCTATAGGTTTAGGCTGTTTTTCAAACAATTGAGTAACAGTGGCTGATTATAATGGCAAAGATTTAATAACAATCTCAATGCTCACCTCTAGAGGATTGGTTAATATTAATAGTATTGTGAAATTATAAGGAACCATCACAAAGGACAATATGTGTGCATATTTATTAACATGAGATGTAATTTAGGTATTTGTTAAGTGAACAAACAGGTTTTGAGAACTGCGTGTATAGTATAATCTTATCTATACACATATACATCATTTACATGTGAGTGGTAAACAGCCTGAATGGTTACACACCAAATCGTCACAACAGTTACTTGTGATTATTGGTTTATTAGAAGTTTTTTCTTGTTTTTCTTTATAGATATTTTCTAGATTTTTAGACTAATTTGAATTCCATAACTGCAGCTTTAAAAAGTAGAAAAAATGGAAGTTTTTTATCCATTATTAATTAATCTTAAAGTCTTCACATACTGTTTTAAATGTTTAGATTTTTTTCTGTTTCCTCAGTGTAAAATATATGAAAATACATCCTTTTTTTCTTTCATATTTATCTTTTCTATGATCTTTATATTTGCTTTTTGGATCTTTGTAAACTTTACTTTTAGTATGATATCAGTAGCTCTTCTCTTAGTGATTCAGCACTTGACAATGGTGGCTCTAAAGAAATACACAGTCTATGCCAGGGTGTGTGTGCTTGTGTGGGTGTCTGTGTGTAGAAGGTTATTTTGTTGATTTATTAAGAAGCCAGTTCAATTTTTTCCCCTTATATGAGTATTTGTATTTGTCTCTCTTTCAGTGCTTGTGTTGGATATATTATTAATACATTAATTTGATTAAGACTACAGGCATGTACTAGCTGCCAAACAGGCCTTTTTAATGTTGAAATAATAAGTTGTCCTACCTTACATAATAAATCAGTTTTATTATGTCATTTATTTATTCCTTAAAAATATTTGTGAATGCTTACCATTTACCAGTTAGATGTAGGGCTATACTATATCTAAAAAATGTAATAAAAGTATTCACCAATTTTACCTTCATGGACCATAGTTTATAATCATCTTTATAATTATAACTTAAAGTGTATTAGTTGATTTTTTTAACATCATTTTCTCTAGGTAAAGAAATACGTGGCACATTTAAAATATAAAAGAAAAACTCACTGAACTTTTTTATTCTTAGTATCAATGTAGCATCTGCGTTTATTTTGTAAGAAAATGTTTCATTAGTTTTGTAAGTTAGAGTTATTGTCACTATAGTTTAAGTGATTTTCAGATCAGGGTTTATGATGTTAACATTTAAGATAAAAATAATGATTGTAAGCATAATAGTGTATAAAATAAAACATTTTAATAACTAAAATTTTTCACCTTTTGTAAACAGTTATTAGCACATTTAACAAGAGGTGCAGCAATTTTCTGCACACTTTTGCATTTTTTGCAACATGTTAAGATACAGATATACAACATGTATAATTCAAAAACACGTTAATGTTTAATGAGAATTTTGTATTTTAATATAAATGTGATTTTATGTGTCCACACAAAATGCAAATAGCATATAGTCTGAGTATTTGGAGAACAAAGTATTTATATAAAATAAAACCAATATAAAGAATAAATATAGTAGATAATTGTAAGAGAATTTGGTGATAGAAAAGATGCTTAGAAGTTAAGTATAATAATGTCTCCTGTTATTTGAAGCAGCCACTTTTAGTGAAGTTATATTTTATTGCTTCTTTTTGGTACCCTAATGCAGAAAACACATCTTTATTTCTGTAAACAGTTATATTTGTTAAGGAATGATTTTATAGTGCTCACAGAAAAAAAGGATTTGAAAAATCATCACCAGCTGAATTGGGAGACATTTTGTAACATCTCTCCAACAGCTGTTTGGCTTCATTATTTCTCAGTTCATAAATTTTATTTTGAATGCTTTTGTCTCAACACACATGCTAAGGTGTGAAAAATGTCCTCTTTTCTACCACTTTCATGTCTCAGTTTTACTGGTAAAATATATCCTAGCTCTTCCCCCACTTTTGACTATCTCTTTTTCAGAACTAAATTTTTGAATTTGAAGATCTCGTAAGTAAAATAATATGTTATCTAAGTCAGTTTTTTTTTGTATTCCCTCTGAGAGATGCAAAAACTTTTTTATATTTATATTATAACCCAAACCTAAAAGTTACATAATTGTTCTCTGAATTTTTACTGTAGTCTTGAGTCCTTGTTTTGAGTAACATCACTTCTGTGTTTTATATGGTGGTCTGTGCTATTGCTCAACATTTTCTTTTCTTTTTACAAAGTTATTTTCTTAAAATGTCATAGTATAGGAGCACAAATACTAAAGATTAAATATTTTTTGTAGTCATTCTATTTATAAACACTGCCAAATGTGCATTATGAGATTGCTTATATGTTGCTTTTTGGCTTTTCTGTTTAGAAACTGTATTATATATTTAATATTACTTCTCTGATTTTAAGATTATAAAGGAATATTTTTCTCTTGAATCAATTAAAACTTAAGTTAATTAGTAGAATAAACAGTATAACCTAAGTAGTTTAGTCAAAATACTGACTAAAGTCAGTGCTGTGTTATGGCATGATACTTGATCAACTGTTGATATACTATTAAAAATAAGCACATAACATTTATTATCTCTCTATTTTTATACTTCTTGCCATGTTAGGACATTGATGCCCAAATTAAATAAAAATGTGTCTCTACTTTGGTGAATAAGATAGGGGAGAAGATTTTTATGTTCTTATTTTCCTGAAGGGAAAGAACAGTCTTCATATTAGGAATAGCATGATAGTGTTTCACTTCCTGAGTGAAATAAGTAGTGATTTACTTTCAGCTTTATTAGTGCCTGAATTCAGGGATAGAATACTGTATTTGGACATCTTACCTATAATAACCTATAATATTTTATATTTAATTATTTCCAGAAATTTTTTTAAAATGTTTGATCCTAGATTGAATGGAGAGCTGTCTAGAACCTTATCTCCTGAGATTTAAGTTTCTATAGAGAGAAGTTTTCAAAGAAAATTCTAATGCCAAAGTTTGGAAAACAGTACATACTTTGACAGAATATGTATTTATTATTGACAGGGATATCCTAGAATTTCCTTGTTGTGGCATTGCTGTTTATAATCACAGAGTCTTAATTCACATCCATGTAATTAATTGCATCTTAATTATAGATGTTATTTATCAGGGAGATTTTTCTCAGAGAAGTCTTTTGGTGCTATGGTAGGCAGAGGGAATCCCCATGGAAGAGTTAGAACTAGGTGAGACCCTTGAAAGATAGGCTAAATTGTAGCAACTAAGCCAGGTACAGGGAAAGAAGGGATCAAAAAAGAAGGTTTACATTTGGAAACCTGAACAGGCTTTGTTTCTGCATCAGACTGGGTATAGGGCATAGTGAGAGAGAGGTGGGGAACAGTGATTGAGATCCGATGCTGGAAGCTTGAATGCCAGGTTAAGGAATTTGTGCTTCATTGCCTGGGGAATTGGGGAGGTACTGAATACTTTGATCAGGTTTTCATTGGCTTTGGAGGATTAAACACAGCATCGGGCATCTAATATGTGCTTAGAAAGAGCACAGATTCTGGTACCAGACTGCCTGGACTCAAGTTCCAACTTTTCTTCTCACCAGCCAAATGCCCTTAGCCAACAACATAAGGTACTTAAACTATCTACATTCCCTTATCTGTGAATGCAGGGATAATACTGCCTCCTTACAGGGTTGTTTGGGGGATTCTATAAATTAATGCATGCAAAGCACTTAGAATTTGTCACTTAGTAAGCAGAAATATTTACTGAATACTTATTTCAATTAGCTGTTGTAATTATTATAATTGAAGAGTATTTTTGAAATAATCTGTGTTGATAAATTGTAGAAAGGATTCCACCTCTAGACCCCTATGCAAAATTAAATAGGTAAAATATCACTAACAGATAAGGAATTGTCATTTTTATGTACCAGAAGAAATCACATCCCACCTTATCCCATGTACCCAAGAGGTTTATGTCAGTTTGTTTCCCAGATAATTTTCTGTTTGTAATTTTAAGCCCTACTTCATACTAGCTAACATTTCATAGCATTTTATAGTTTACAGAGTACTTTCACTTATTTTATCTTATTTAATTTTCACTGCAGCCGTAGGTACCACTTACTATTATTATTTACATTTTACAGGGGAGAAAATGGAGCTCAGGATTGTCCAAGATCACACAGCTAGCTTGAGTTCTTAACTACTACATTGTAATTCTCCTTGGCCTTTTTATTGAAACAATTATGTTACAACAGTACAGAGAATAATAAAATGCATTCTATACCTACCACCAACCTCTGTCCTGCAACTTGCTTTTTAAACTCTATCTTATGCATATCAAGACTCATCACTTGGATATTCATAATCTTGTGCATAGATTTTTACTGTTATTTAATGGTCTGTGAATATGCCAGGTTATTTATCTTTCCTTGTAATAATGGACTTTTAAGTTTTTAGTTTTTCTTTGCCTCATAAAGTGATAAAATTATTCTTCAACATTTTCCTTGTAATACATACACAGTAGTTTTTAGAGCTGTGCTTTACAAAAAACTTCCTGCAATGATAGAAATGTCTGTATCAGCCCTGTCCAATACGGGAGCCCTTAGCCAAACGTGTAGTAGAGCACATTGAGTGACTACTGCAACAAAAGAACTAAAATGTTTTAATTGTTTTGCATTTTAATAGACACATGCAGCTAGCAGCTATTGGATTGAACACAGCATGCCTCTAGGATATATATGTAGAAGTGGAGTTGCTAAGTCATGGTTATGCATAGCCTCACTGTTGCTAAATATCAACAAATTTTTATCCAAAGTGATTGTATCAGCTTTACATTCCCAGTAGACCAGTGTGAGAGTTACTGCTGTACGTTCTGTCAAACATTTAGCGTTAATATTGTTGTATTAGACATTACAAAAAGGATTGTTTTAGGACTGGATGTGAGTGGAAGACCCTTAAGAAAAATTACTTGGTTTCTACAAATGGAGACAATACATTAATGCTGTGCGGGCCTGATATGATTGTGTATACAGATATATGTCCTCTAATGTATGCTGATAGAAAGGTACAAACATACCATACAATAGGGAAAATATACCAGATTTTAAATCAAATGTGAGACTAAACTGCTGAGTAGAAGGTTCTTGATTGGTACCTTTCCTTAAACAATCTTAATTTTAATTATTTTGCATGTTGAGATATCTGTATTTTTAACATCACATATTAATAGATTTTCTGGACTATTGCCGCAGAGTTGTTTAGTGATTATCGTATATAAATTTGAGAACCTTGCTTCTGGTCCCTGTTTCTTCTTTGAATAATTTTGTAATATTTGTAGATATGAAGCAACTCTATACATTAAAAATTATATAAATAAAATAATATGACAACTTTTTTTTAAAAAAGGTGTTGATTTGTTATATACCAAGTTTAAAGGTTCCTGCTCCCACTCCAGAGTTCTTGTAAATCTGTTCTAGTCCATAGTCTTGGAAATACTGTCTTCATCAAGTTTAATTTGAAATCTGTTTTTCACCCAACTGTATATCACACACAAACCTTTTACTAAAGTTTAACTTTATGTTTTCTTTCTTTGAAAACTAGTTATCGTGTTGTTAAGTATAGAAGAGGCAAGAGAGAGAACTGAATGTGTAGTCAGATGGTGTGGTTCCTAGATTGAACTCTGATGTTCCCCTACCTTCTTACCTAAATCATCAACATCTGTAAAATGGAATCTGCCTACCCCACCCTGTGGGTGGTTATTTACCCGAGATGTTAAAAGACCTTTGCAAACCATCAAACTGTATGCAGATGTAGAGCGGTATTCATGTTATTACTATCATGCATGTATTTATTTTGTACTGCAAACTACTTTATAGTTTGGTAAGAGAATCAGAATGATGTGGAATAAATGTAGTTGAAGAGAAAAAGGCTTAAATAACAGAATGAGATAGTTAAATAAAGAACTAGAAGCATACTAACAAAAATGACTTTGGTAAGCTATAAATGAAGATTTCTTTGTTAAAATTTTTATTAAAGATTTCTCAAGCAATTTAGAGGTAGGACTATTTTGCATATGGTCCAACTAATTCAGCTGCAATTTGGTTTTTAAAATACTTTTATGGGGTTTATAAGTTTTTTTCTTACTGTAGAAAGTATTTAGGAAATTTAAAAGAATGTCCCTTTTCCTAAGTGATAGTGTACTATGAACATTTTTCTGTCATCAAGTACTCTTAAAACTTTGTTTTTAATTACTCACCACTCTGTTTAAATGCCATGATCATTGCTGACAGTCTTTAGCTGAGATTTGGAATAAAGGGGAGCCAATTCTCAATCCTGATTTAAATGATTTTTGAAGGGAAGTGGGAGCTGATGAGAAATGACTGACTAGAGAAGAGAAAGAGGAAATCTTAGAAACACTAGGAGAATTTCATAGGAATCGTGAAATAAGAGTACTCAAATTGGATTTGGAAGTAAATAGGGAGTGTGTTAACTACCAAAACCAAGTGTTTTGAGTAAATGAAAAAATTTGAATAAAGATATGAAGAAAATGTCTGAATGAGAAAGATGCTAAACAGAATAGAGTAGTAGAATAAAGTCTGGGTGGTTTATGATTTGTATAATAGGAGTTGAGTTGCAGCCATGGTAGATTTTATAGAAGAACCCTAAATCAGGAGTGTTGCCAGAGATAGGGGACAGAAACATTAGAAGTAAGTAGGTGGTCTGACTATATCTTAATAAAGATATATTATAAATTTGATCTATTAATTGGATTACTTGCCATCTTTAGAAATCTGAAGAAACCTAAATAAAGGGTTTTACTAAATTTACAGTTATCATTTCAAAGTCTCCTATGTGGGAATTGTAGTTAGCTTCACTGCTAAGACCATTCTGGACTCTAATATATAAAAGAAGCTAACTTTTATGCCAAGTGCTTGCAAGTTTTAGAAATCCATGAGGGTTTAATGTAAACACACCTGTAATATATTATAACATTCTGAAAAACTTTCTCCAATCCTATGTTGTCAATGAATTATTATTTGAATTGAAGGTATGCAAGTAAAATTCCATTCTAAAGTTTTGTTTGAACATTAATGAATGAATAGTGTTTAAGAATTGTAATATTTTCTTGTAATAGGGAAGAGATTGCCTAATCCTAGGAAACTTTATAGTATGTGTGTGTGGTGTGTGTTATGCTGTTTAAAATTTTAAAAACTGGAATGACACTTCACAGTGCGTTTGGTATATTTCTTCTTTCTCCTAAGCCAGCCTAACTTTTCTAGGCTTTCCTTTGTTGTTCTTGCCTTGTGAAGTATTGTCAAGCCAGCTCCTTCACATCCCATACTTGGAGTTGGCTATTTGAACCTATGTATGGAATTTTGCATTTGTTCCTTTAAAATTTTATCTTACTGGTTTTGACTGCGTTCCAGTATTTTGAGATACTTTAGAATCCTTATTCTGTCACTCACTGTATTAGCTGTATTTCCCAACTTTGTCATCTGAAGATTTGATAAGACTGATTTATATGAATTCATTAAAATTAATGATAAAAACTATAAACTTTAGCCAAATCCTCTGGCATGTTTAATAGAGACCTGACTCCAAATAGATATTATTTGGATCTGGTGTTAAACCAGCTCTAAATCCATTTTCCTGTTGTTTTCATCAGGTCTGTATTTCTCTGTTATATTAAAAAAGAATCTAAATATCGTTATTATACATCTTTATAACATCACATTCCATAATATTGATGCTGTTGTTTCATTTGTTGTCATGGTAATACAACAAAAAAAGCAATAGGTTTGGCTTGATTTATTCTTACTTAATTCATATAACTCCTAATATATACCACTTCCTATTCTAAGTGCTCAAAAACCTTCTGATGAATGAATAATCAATTTTGTTGAAGATCAACATCATAATGAAATTTTTTTACAAAATTTAGGCAACACTTGTCATTTGTATTCTGGTTCATATCTTTCTCAGTAATTTCTCTGAGCTCACACTGGGTGCTTTGATCACATCAATGGTTTTTCAATGCAGTGCATGTTCAGATAGTGCATTTCTTTAGAACATATTTATAAATGAGACAAGAGTTTGGTATACTTTTCACATTGTCACCATATGTTTTATACCCTATATCTTCTTAAATCATCTTGTATATATGTCCCATTTATAACATTAATGAGCAAAAGAGGACTTATCAGCTGTGACTGCTGAGGAAAAAAAAGAACTTCAAGATAGACTGAAAATCTAGTTTCTTAGTTGTTTAACCAGAGAGAAATTTTGAGAATCTTCAAGCATAAAGAGGTAATTCATATTCTAATGAAATTGCCTATAATTAAGTCATCAAAAAGCAAATATTGCTGTTGGCAGTAATAATACTGCTATTATGTCATTATTTGTACTTGTGGATTTGTACACATAAATCATTTAATATTTGTATAAATGAAAAAAAGATTAGTTTTATTGCCCCATCAAAAAACCATTTGTTTATGTAAAATTTTTGTTAATTAAAAATTAATTTTAGCTTCTTTAAAGTATGAAATTCTTAGAAAATAATTTTAATAATTGGATAATTCTATTTTCCTTCACTTTTAGAAGCCCCTTAATTCTTTTGAGAATATGAAATACCTAATGAATGTTCTAGTATTAATTTATCCCTTGGAATAGAAATATAGTGAAATGATTTTCTTATAATGTTTTGTTTCAACTCAAGGAATTATTATAGGGCCCATTTGTTTAAACTGAAGTCTCTATCCTCAGTGTATTTTTGGATTTTATAGTACAGAGTAAGTGAGACCAATGGATTCAGTCCAAAAGCAGACCAGCTGGCTTCTTTCTTACCACTGTAGTAATAACAATAACAGGTGTCATTTATAGATACTAAGCATGTTAATTAAAATTACTACATTTACTCACAAAGAAAACCTATGTAGCTAGGGTACCATTATCCCCATACAGAGGAAACTGATATTCACTGGGTTAGTTAGCTTCTGCAAATGTACTTACCTTGTACGTAGTAGAACCAGAATTTGCACATAAATGTGATGTTGAAATTCATGCTACTAATACACTGTTATTATACTGTACTCTCCTTGACCGTGAAACCCTAATGGTAGCCAACTGTCTTGCATCATAGAATGGACTGAGCCAGAAAATGTAAGGGGAGCCTCGGAAACCTAACTCCTTCATAGGAGATATAATTGAGAAGTACATTTGTGAATCAGTTGTGCTTCTGATGCATATAAAGCATAAAATAAAACTGATGGAGCATGGGAGGTCACTAATACTGAAGGAGGAAACTGAAGAAAATAATCTAGTAAAGGAAATTAAAGAATGGCAGTTAAGGGATTATGGTACCACACAAGCTCCTGGAGTAAAATTTCAAGAATGAGCAAGATTGAGCATATAATATATAGCTTCTAGTATATATTAATCACTTGCTCTATGTCATATATGGCTTTTCATGCATTAATTTATTTGACTCCCTTCAATGACTTCACTTTTCAGATGAGTTAAATGAAACACTGAAACTTTAATTTGCCCAAAGCCACCCAGTGGTAGGTGGCAGAGCTAGGATTATGGATCCAAGCAGGCTAAATGTGCATTCTATGTTCTTCATTACCATGCTATACTACCATTTTGAATTATCTAATGCCCAGAAAGGTGAGTTAATGACTGATAATTGTTCATTGGATCCGGTAATTAGAAAATCAGATGGAGATTGTTTCCAGGAAAACTTCAGAGGAGTGGTAGAGATGACACCTGAGGAAATAGAAATACCGAGAGAAAAATAAGATTGTAATTAAAAGGGAATGTCAGAGAAAGGGTTGTAGCTAGAGGGGGATGCCGGGTCTTAGGGAGAGAGTCTTTCTCTTTTATATAAGAATAACTTGATCATATTTTTAGTCAGAAGTATAAAGTTGCAAGAGAGAAAAAGGAAAACTGATTGAGTCAAGTCCCCAAGGGAAGTGAGGGAAGAAAGAATATTCGTTATTTTTTCAACTTTTATGTATTAAAAGCCTACTGTGTGCCAAGCCCTGTGGCAAAGTACATGGAGGTGAGAAAACAGACACTGACTGGGAGAAGGGCATATTCCTGAGTCCTAGTTCAGACCTGCTGAATCAGAATTTCTGCCGGTGGGAAGCTAACATTATTAACAAGCTCCTGGGTGATTCTTCTGTATGCTGAAGATGAGAACTCTTGCCTTATGTTGTTGGTCATGGATAATAGCACTTGGTCTCAGCCTGATGCTCAATTATTTATATCTCCTGTCCTATATACTCTCAAAATTACTGTCACTTATGGAAACTTGGTGATGAAAATGTAGAAATTTAATTTAATCAAGGCATGTAAATTTTACTGCTTTTTACATTCCTGTTTTCTGGCTTGTTTAACATTTTTTAGATCTCAATTGAGCTGTAAGTAATGAATTTTACTTCTTTACAGTGAGCTCCCAAGATATGCCTATTCAGCATTGAGCAATATAAATGATTCAACATAAGCTGTTCCTTATGTAAACATACAAAAGGCCTGACCTAGACTAAATCAATTTTAAAAGGAGAACATTAAAGCAATGTTTCCTGTTATATACTTAAAGTCTTCTTTGGTTCCTTATGATTATTGACCAATATCGCAGACTTCAGTTTATCCTCATATACCACCTGCTGCATGGTTCAAGTGGTATGGGAGGTGAATTTCAGAAGAGCAAAGCAATTACAATTATAATTCCTACATTTTAGGCAGTGCTAAGGGTAAGGAAGTTAGGGACATCTTGACTCACCCCCCTTTCCTAATCTGAATTGCTAGAAGGTTTTAAAGACTGCAGTAAGGAGGGAGAGCAAGATTCATAGAGCTTTTAGAAGTATATGAATTTGAGACAAAAATATTCCTATTTATGATCAAACATTTCTAGGGAAAATTCAATTAGGAAATGAAACTACATATAGCTTTTCCTATTATTAAGCTATTTTCATTGTATTTTTCCAAGCTTTATTGAGGCATAATTGATAAATAAAAATGCATATATTTAAGGTATACAAAGTGATTTGACATACATTGTGAAATTATTACCATAATCAAGCTAATTAACACACCCATTATCTTACATACTTTTTTTAATGAGAACTCTTAAGGTCTACATTCTTAACAAATTTCAAATATACAAAAAGTATTATTAACTACAGTCACCATACTATATACTAGATCTCCAGAGCTTACTCATAACTGAAAGTTTTTATGTATATAGTTTTTTTCTTCATTTTATTGAAAAATAATTGAAGTATATCCTAGTAAAAGCTTATGGTGCATAACATGGTGTTTGATTTGCATGTATTGTGAAATGATTGCCACAGTAAGTTCAGCTAACATCTACCTTTTTATATAGATAAAATAAAAAAGAAAAGAACAATAAAGGAAAAAAATTTTCTCCTTATAATGAGAATGCTTAGGATGTACCCTCCTAGCAACTTTCCCATGTATCATTCAGCAGTCTTAGCAGTAGTCATAGTGTTGTGCGTTACACTCCTAGTACTTACCTTACAACTGGGAGTTTGAACCTTTTGACTGCCTCCCTCCAATTCCTTCCTCTGGTAAACACAAGTGAGATCATATAGTATTTGTCTTTTCTCTGTTTGACTTTTTTTCACTTAGCAGTATGCCTTTCAATGTCTGCCCATATTTTGGCAAAAGGTAGGATTTCCTTGTTTTTTAATGGCTGAATAATAATCTGTTCTGTGTGTGTGTGTATTACAACTTTATCCACTCATCCATTGATGGACACTTAGGTTCATTATATTTTTAAAGGCAAACATTGTTAATGTTAGGCTTTGTGGTCCTCACTGAAACCAACATTATTTTCCCATGATGAGTTCCCTAGGAAAGTATCATCATATTTGAATTTTTTGTTCTAATGATTCTGCAGTTGTTTCTTGTGCTGTGAAAACATAGTGTGCTGAATCAAAGCTCTCTTTAGTAAAAGATACTTTTCATTTTTGGCTTTGCAGTCAGATTGTTTTTCACTCATAACAGGCTATTTTTAGGTTATAAAGTATTTTACTGGTGGAGAGTAGCATTTTAAAAGTCATAAAATGATTTCCAACCCTTGAAAAGATAATGTTAAAATCTTACATCTATAACCATTTATGTATTTATACGTTTAAAAGAGATCTAGTGTACCATAGATGTGAAATATATCTTTTACAAGACATTTTGCTGTAACAGTGCTTAATAAAACTTAATGTATGGTATTTGAATGAAAATATTTTGAATGTTTTCTTAATTTAGTATTGAAAAACAAAGCAAAGCACCTTGAATATACTATTTTGCAATGACTGTAATTGGTTTTAAGTATGCATTAAAAAAGTGGGTTTATTTTTATACTTTAAAGATTAGTGAACCTTTGAAGTTGAAAAAAAAAATCAAGTACTTTTGAGAAAATCAAGTAAATCAGTGTGCCACTATATGTTTTCTGTCTTTAAAGAATTGAAAATAAATCATAGGGTCATGTAATAAAGAAAAATTAAATTTTGTTTTCTAAGTCAGAAAACAGTTTTCCTGTATTTATTTTTATCAGAGAAAAATCCAACTAAACTTGTAAATTTTTAAATATTAGCTAATTCTTTAAAGTTTGTAAATGTTAGCTAATTTTTAAAATATATGTAATCTTTATATTAAATAACCTAAACTAATAAGTCACATGGGCTAATCTTTATTATTTGTAACAGTAATGAAATTTTACACTCGGGAATCTGCAGAGTAAATACATTGTTTACTGGATGTAATGTCTCAGAAGGCTAAAAAATGGAAGAAAGTGTTTTTTAAATATGCTACTGTACTTTTAATTGGCCTAAATATTCCAAGATAAACTGTTTCTTATCTTAGAAAGAAAGGGGTTTATTTCATACAGCATGCTATTTAAATGTTTTTAGAATAGACAACCAATCAAATTTGAAAATTTGGGTGGAATTCACTCAGTTTGAATAATCATATTGAGGGTTGGTGGTGCTCTGTTTGCTCAGGCTTTTGCTTTTTTGTCAGAGCCTTAATGAGTGCTTTATCTGGGTGAGCCTCTCTTTCTCTCACTTCCCTGTCATTTCACTTCTATTTAACACTTTATACAAAGGTTGAGAAGAGAAGGTAGGTTGATTTTTTCCTAACACTATGGTTTAATGACGTGGCAAGTTCTGTGGTAGGCTCTTTATATATTGTCTCACTGAACTTTTATAATTAAAAGACAAACTCAGGTCTTTCTCTTCTTTTGACTACTGTGCTGTCATAATCCCTGTAACCTCTTTGGCAGAGGAGAAAATCCCCAGTTTGCTAGACAAGCTTGACCTGTGAGCCACGTCTTTCAGCACAAAGGCTGGGCTTTTTTGCACTTCTCTGGCACTGTGAAATGGGCCTGTCTTTGGCTTGAAGCTTCCATAGTCTTACGGCTTTACTTCCTTTTATTCTCTTTCCACACCAACCTTTCCGAGCCAGTTCAGGGTTTCTGGATATGCTGCTCTCTCACACCTTTAGGCTTTTGAACCTGCTGTTCCCTCTGCTTGAGATACTTTCTTCATTGTATGAAAGCAGATTAGTACACATTTTTCAACTCCTGTAAACATTACTTCCTCATTTCTGGGCTCCCCAGATCTGGGTTGGGTATCCCCCCTGTATGCTCCAATTGCATTCTATATCTAAACTTTTATAATGTTAACTGTTTTGTAAATTGCCTCTCAATCTCCAGCTTTGTCTGATTTTTTGCTTTTCTTACATTGTAATTTTTACTCCACTTATTTGAAAGTTATATATTCCATATCTACTATGTTAGTGGTTAGTCTAGCCATGTTACCATGTGTACTTAATGAACTCTGGAGTTAATATCTTTGTTTTCCTCCTCCAAAACACAGGATTTTAGAACATATTATCTCAAATTACCTGGTCCCCTACTTTATACCTTATCATTGTCCAGTGTCTTTTTTTGTTTGTTTTCTCCTCATAACTGTGGCATAATGTAAAGATTATGTTTGTTTAGCTTTACCCATGTATTGACCAATTTCTTCCTTATTACTTCTGGGAATTTGGATGCTGCCTAGATCTAAGGTTTTGCATTTTTCAACAAGTATAGAATAACATCCCTTCAAATAGTGACTCCTTCTCATTCACTGTATTATCTCCCTGGAACTCCAATTATGTATATTTTATATTTTCTCTTTGTATATATCATATATCTTAACTCTGATCTGCAATATTTCTTTGCCATTTTATATTACATTCTGGATTTTTTGGATCTATCAATTCACTAATTATCTCTTCAGTTGGGCTTAGTCTACTTGAGTTTTAAATTTAAGTAATTATGTTCTCATTTGTAGTTCTACATAGTTCTTATTATTAATATCTTACTACCTGCTAATATTTTTTGAAATACTAAATTTTTTTTACATCAGTTATGGGTTTACAATAAAATTGAGGGAAGGTACAGAGATTTCCCATATACCCCTGCCCCATACATGCATAGCCTCCCTTATCATCAACATCCCCCACTAGCGTAGTACATTGTTACAATTAATGAGTCTACATCATAATCACCCAAAATCCATGGTCTACATTAGGATTCAGTCTTGATGTCATACATTCTGTGGATTTGGACAAATTTATAATGATGTATATCCATCATTATAATATCATACACAGTATTTTCATGGCCCTAAAATCCTCTGAGCTCTGCCTGTTCCTTCCTTCTCCCAACCAACCCCTGTTCTTTTTATTGTCTCTATAGTTTTCCCTTTTCCACAGTGACATATAGTTCAAATTATATGGTATGTTGCCTTTTCAGCTTGGCTTCTTTTGGCAATCATGAATAAAGCTTCTGTAAACTTCTGTGTGGAGGCTTTTGTGTAGACATGAGTTTTTAAATCCTTTGGATAAATACTAAGGAGTGTGATTTCTGGATCATATGGTAAGAGTATGTTTGGTTTTGTTAGAAACTGCCAAACTGCCTTTTAAGGTGTCTGGTACTTTTTTTCATTCCCATCAGCAATGAATGAGTGTTTCTGTTGCTCCACATCCTTGTCAGCATTTGGTATCATCAATGTTCTTTTGGCCTTTCTATTATATGTGTAGTGATATCTCTGTTTTAATTTGTGTTTCACATATGGAACATCTTTTCATGTACTTATTTTCTATCTGTATATCTTCTTTGGTCTTGATCTTATTTTGAAGATTTAAAAAAATTTTTTTAATAATTATATTTCAGGTATACTAATCCAGTCTCTGAAGTCTTTGAGGTTCTGTTTCTTCTGTGTTTCACTCAAGGTGCCTTATTATCTTGTGTGAATTGTGAATTTTGTCTGTTAGTGTCTCATTTCACTTGGAACCTAATCTGCAGAAATTCTTTGAGTTGAAATATAGTTCATCTTAAGAGAATTTGCTTTTACTTTTGCATTTGCCTGTTATCTGGTGACACTGTTTACCTGGAGCAAGCCTTTCCAAATTGGGTATTATACCAGATTTGAAACTCAAACCCCTGAACACTATATTGTGATTGAAAAATCTTAGAGGGATTTTTTTTTTTTTTTTTTTTTTTTTTGCCTCTCTACCCATTGCTAAGGCAAAGGTCAAGGTTGGTAAATTGGTAAGTTTCCTTCTCCTTGTCTGCATGAGCATTAGGAGGGCTTTTTTTCTTTTTTAATTTTTAGTTTGAAATACAGATCGACAGAAATTGCATATATATATAAATACATGAATGGAAGTCCTGTGAGCCTTTTCCAGTTTCCCTCAGTATAACTTTTTTTTTTCAGCTTATTGAGGTATAATTGACAATTTTTTAAGATATTTGAAGTGTGTGATGTGATGTTTTGATATACATATACATCATGAAAGGATTCATCCCATGGAGTTCAATTAACATGCCCATCTCCATCACCTCACATATTACATATTTCTTTTTTTTTTGGTAAGAACATTTAAATTCTACTCTCTTAGAAAATATTAATTATATAATACAGTGTTACTGACTATAATCACCATGTTATACATTAGATCCTCAGACCATATCCATAGTCTAACTGTGGGTGTGTGCTCTTACCAACCTGTCATCATTTCCCCCACTCCTCAGTCCCTGGCAATCACTTCTCTATTGTCTGAGTTTTTGAGTTTGACTTTTTTTTAAGATTCTCAAAGTATTTTAATTCACCTTAAAAAAAATATGTTTAGGGAATTTATTTAAAATGTAAAATGCATTGATCAGTTTAAAATAAGTAAATGTAACTTTTATATGGGGAATCATAATTAAGGAAATAGGCTAAGTCACCAGTTGTCCAGATTATTTGCTGTATGTCAGAATTTATATGGACATGAATCAGAAGTTTACTGTTTAAGGACTGTGTGTTCTTACTGCTGTGGACAGATAGGTTCTTCAGGTGATATTTGTAAAGATTTGTGTTAGTTCAGATCATTGAATTGAAACAGCATTTATTGATTTCTTGATAGGAGAGTTGATTCCTGACTTCACGAAATAATATGGTATACTGGAAAAGACTGATAATCATGGTGATGTTTATCATACTTACAAGTATTGAGAGGCCCTATGAGCACAGCTTTAGGGGAGAAGGAGTTTGCAGAAAGGGTGGTCAGGGAAGTCCTAAAAGAAAGTGAAGTCTAAGCTACGTCTTTAGGAATTAGCAGAATTATACCAATATTCAAATGAGAGCATTCTACCAAAACAGGGACACTCAAAATGTTACTCCTGCCCATCTGCAGCTTCATTCATCCCTTTTCTTTACCTTCATTAGACCCACTTAAAGGAGTTCATGGCCCACTTTATATTGGCCCTATTTCTATTGCAGATACAGAGTTCAAGTAAAACTTTAGGCCATTTTCTTTGTGTGCCCATTCCTAGATGGTAATTTTTCTAAGTTAGGAAAGAAAACCAGGTTTAGCTCTTACCTTAGGAATAATGAGAACTCATCATCTCTGTTTCTCAGCTCCTACTATGGCTTATCAGTGAATGCCTCTTTCGCTGTTCCCTTATTGTAACTTTCTGATCTCTCTGATGTCCCTCTGATTGAGCTGCCTGCTCTTTCAAATCCAATCCTCTCCATGTTCCTCTCTCCATTGGAATTCATTACCTCAGCCCTCACCTTGCCTGGCCCAATGCATGCGATCTCCATTCCTGAGCAGCTGGCCCAGACTCTGCCATCTCCAGTCATCCACCCTCCATCGGGGTCAATATGAATAGCCTCTGAGCATGGTCTCACCCACACTCCTTAAAAGCAAGGTATAGTCTTAATAAGATTCTTACCCTCTTTTTGTAATTTTTACACTAGGACCCAAAGCTTCACCTCTACTCTAGTTAGTTTCATTAGTATTCAGTTGATACAATGAATTTACTTGTATTTCTTCTAATATCTGAAATTGAAGGTTTTTTTCAGCATTTGTAGTAAAATTATTTTTGTCCTCTATGTTATTTTAATTTTTTGTGATGATTGAAGCTTTCATATGGGCTAAATATTTTTTCCTTTTGATACCTTACTTTAAAATATTTGTGAACCACAAAAATGAAAAAGGCCCGCACTCACACAAACAGTTTTATCTGGCTCCAAAACCCTGAACCCCATTCTTTCCATCCTACCATATTGCCTTGCTATTTTCTAAAACCTCCATAAAAAGTTTAACCATTTACTTCCTCTAACGTAGCTTTAAACTGCTCATAATTTTATTTAGCTGCTTATGGTGGGTTCGGTTAGATCAAAGTTCCAAGTCTTATGGGCCAGTAATCCTGAGTTTCTCCATCAGTAAACAATATAGTCTTCTCAACAATTTAGTCTATATGACAATTGGATTATATAAAGAATCAAAGGCAAGGGTAAGGGAGTGAAATAGATCAAAAGACTCTCACATTTCCTAATGACATCAAAGGGCTGAGGAAGTTAAGTGGTTAGCCTTGTAAAGAAGAGTAGGCCTAGAGTTAGAAACCTGGTGGAAGACTGCAGCCTTGTCATGTATTACCTAGGTATCTTAAGTCTTTCAGCCTTGCTGTAATATTTTTTCTTTAGTAGAAATGGAGATAATAAAACCATACAACATCGCAAGGATTGAAATCATGTATGTTAAAATTTTTTAGAAAAAAAATTTAGAAAAACTTAGAAAACTAGGGTAAATCTGGGAATAACATTACAAATCATTATAGGGAAGATTACTGTAAGTGATAAATTTTGGATACATTTAAAATTTGTAATATGTGATAACTTTCTAAAATACCTGCCTCATAGATAAGATTAACCAGTGTGTGTATTCCCCAAATTCAAAGAAAAAATGGTAATGATACTATGTTAGTGTACAAAATAAACAGAATATTAATTTTATCTATTTACTTTTTCACTGCCTTTATAGGAAAGCATTGAATTTAGGAATTCTTCGAGACCCGGGATCAGAAATTGAAGATAGACAATATCAAATAGACCTGCAGTCCATCAATATTGGTACTGCACAGTGGGATCAACTAAAACCAGAGAAGGAAGGTGGCACAGGAGGGGTGCTAAAAGAGAGTGAAAGAAATTCTCAAAATCCAGCCCTTGAGTGGAATATGGCCAGCAGGTAGGAAATGACTGAGAAACGAATATTTCATTGCCAGAACAGTTGGTGATACAATCTTTACCATGTCCAACCTATGTGTTTTGGTATTGTTTCTGCATTTCATGACAAACATAAAATGTATTTTATAATCACAGCTGATGACCTGCTAGTCCTACCACTGTTATGCTATAATTAATACAAATTTAAGATTATGTGAGCTTTTTTTTTTTAACTTCCTATTCAAGGAAGGTTCTACGTCAGGCTTATTATACATTCACATTTTTTTTTGAAATCCATTGTATTCAAAGTCATAGTCATTTTTTATTTCTTAAAGTTTCTTCTTTCTGCTTATTGTAATAGAAGAGTCTCGGGGTTTTTTTTTAAGTCCACTTTAACTAAAAGCAGCTATATTCACAGAGAACATTTTTAAAGGAATTAATCCTAAATGTGAGCTTTAAGATTTGTAGAGAACCACTGCCATCTTACCCGGGCTCTTCTTGATTTCTTATCAGAGAGTTAGAATTGTTTGCTAGAACAAAGGTATAAGCATTAAGGATATTTTTATATTGTAAAACTGGAGGTCTTTATGATTTTAAGAAAGTGTTCATTATTTTTCATCCTTTTTTTTATTTATAAAATTCAGTAACATCTGTTGCTTATAACACATCATGGTGGTTTGTTGACTGGATTTCTTAAAACATTGTTTATAGAGTTTGTTGTATGCCTTCCTGCAAAGCTGATTACTTTGGGGTTCTGCCCCTTTACCACCAAAACTATGTTTGTCTATGTCTTGCCATTAATAATAATGACAACACTAATAATGGATTATGTAATACTTATCACTTTACCTGACTTTAGTTTTCACAGTAATGCTGGGTTTTCTTAATTACACATAAAGAAACTGAGGCCTAGACAAGATAAATAATTTCCCTAAAACCAAATACCAAGTGGTATGCTCAGTCTATACTCTTTATAAAGTTCTTTTGTCAGGTTCTAACATTTTTTTCTACCATCACTGTGTGTTATTCATAATGAGCTGCTTTCAGCTCCCCAAAAATAGGATTCATCACTGGCTACTAGTCCTTCGTATGTGATCTCCCCTTTACCTGGAGCTCTTAAGCCACCCTTTTCATTTGCCTCATTCCTATCATTCATCAAGTTTCAGAGCAAGTATCATGTTTTCCAGAAAGTCTCCCAAGTTCTCACGAAAGCAGGTTAAGTTCTCCTTTTGTGTGTTCTTATCAAATCACTTAGCATATTTAATTTTAGTTATCTATATACTTTGGGTCCTGAGGACAGAGATCATCACCATCCTGTCTATTGATGTATCCCTAGCACAAAGCAATTTCATCATATAAAATGTACAGCACTTCACTGACAGGTGATTGAATGGCCTCTCAGTAGGGGTGTAAATTTGGGTGAAGACTATCCTACAGCTGGCCAAGGTATGTTTCAGGAGAGGGATGCAAGTATTGAACCATTCACAGGTGACACTCCTGGCGGCTGGGAGAATGAGTGTTTTGATCTTGAAGGGAAGATCTGGGTACACACACAACACATCCACAATACCAGTTGTGATTCCTTAACATCACATAGTATCAGGCAGGATCATATCCCCTCATTCTTCCACTTCACTCAGTTTTCAGATTTAGGAGGTACCAGCTTACAAAATTACAGGTCATCATTTCTTAAAAACCACAAATTCTACCAACAAAGACGAGAAGCCTTATTTTCCTAGGAAACTTTATGACCACCTAGCCTTAAATCAGCTATATCTCTGCTGTTTATTTTTTGATTCATTTAATAAACAGTTTCTGTATTTTAATAATTGATAGAGTTGAAACTCATAAAATTAACCATTTAAAGTGAACAGTTCAGTGGCAATTTGTGCATTCATAATATTGTATAGCCACCACCTCTTATCTAGTTCTGCAACATTTTCTTTACCCCAAAGTAAAAATCCTTAACCATTAAGCAGTTTCTTCTGCATCCTTCTCCCTCCTCATAGCCCTTGGCAACTGCCAGTATGCTTCCTATATTTATGGATTTTTCTGTTCTAGATATTTCATGTAAGTGAATATGCATCTAGCTCATTCACTTAACATAATGTTTTGAAAGTTTATCCATATTGTAACATTCATTCATTATAGTACTTCATTCTTTTTCACTGCTGGATAATATTCCACTATATAGAGAACCATAGTTTTTTTAATCCATTCATCTTTTGGTGGGCATTTGGGCTCTTTCCACTTTTGGCTATTGTGAATTGGACATTTGTGTACAGTACCTGCTTGAGTACCTATTTTCAGGTATTTTGGATATACACCTAAGAGAATTACAAGGTCACATGGTAATTCCATATTTAACTTTTTGAGGAGCTGCCACACTATTTTCCACAGTGGCTGAACCATTTTCCATTCCCATTAGGCTTCCAATTTTGCCACACTCTGACCAACACTCATTTTCCTTTTTTTTTTTTTTTTTTACTATAACCATCCTTCTGGGTGTGGGTGTACTTCCATAACAATTAATAATGTTGAGCAATCCTTCATGTGCTTGTTGGCTATTTATATATCTTTGAAAAAATGTTTATTCAAGTCTTTTGCCCATTTTTTAGTTGAGTCACTTGTCTTTTTGTTGATTATTTGTAGGAGTTCTTTGTTCTGGATACTATACCTTTATATGTATGATTTACAAATGATGTTTTCATTTCCTTGAAATTTTCATTTTAATGATGTAATTATCTTTGCTAAAGGTTTTAATTTTGACAAAGTCCAGTTGATCAATTTTTTTTCTCTTTTGTTGCCTATGATTTTCATGCCATGTCTAAGAATCCATTGTCAAATCCAAAGTCATGAAGATTTATGCCTATGTTTCATTCAAGGATTATATCAGTTTACTCTTGTAATTAGGTTGTTGATCCATTTTGAGGGTATTTTTTGTTTTTTTGTTTGTTTTTGTGTATGGTATGAAGTAAAGGTCCAACTTCATTCTTTCTCGTGTGCATATCCTGCTGTCTCAGCACCATTTATTGGAAAGACTGTTCTTTTCCCCCACTGGATATTCTTAGCAACCTTGTCACAAATTAACAGATTTTTGAATATTCCAAAATAACATGGAATGTCTTTTACACTAGAGAAATCAAATGAAATAATTTATAATATGTGGCTATCCCTTATAGAGCTCTGCATCCAATCACAGAGATAGACTAGTTAATTAACTAGAGTACAGTGTAGAAAGTGCTGTGATAGACATAAATATAGGGTCCTTAGGATTACAGAAGAGCTACATCAAATCAGATAAACACATTCCATGCACATAGGAAATCTCAGACTAATAGATAAGATAGACACATAAGCAAAATAATAATCTAAAATCAACATAGGTTTAAAACAGAAATTAAAGAAAGAAGTTAATGGTTAACTCCTATGAGTGGGTTTTCAGGGAAGGTTTCATGGAGTTCACAGCTTCTGAATTTGTTTCCATTGAGTATGAGTGGCAGGAATGAGAAGGGAGCATTTTGAATTAAGAAAGCAGTAGATCTAAAAGCTGAGTATGAAAATGTGGCTTGTTTTATTCATGTCTGAATACCTCTCACACAGTATCATGCTTGGCACATATGGGTACTTAATGAAGGTTTGAGTAAATTAATTAAAGATTGTATGATTAGATGATTAACTAGAGCTAACAAATCAAGTAACTATATATGTGCATGTTTCTGAGAAATTTCGATTCAGATGAAGACAGAAATTTTTTAATCTGATCTAGCTTAGTTCTGATTAATAAAAACCTTAATTATGCTTTTGTTTCTTAGTAGGTATTACAGATAAAATTCAAAAGATCCAGAAAGATACACAGTGAAGAATAATTTGCTCACTTTCCTGACCAATATTAAATGACAAGCTTTACAATGGTTTCCATTCATTCCTCCTGAGTACATTACTCTGATTTTGTGTTTAATCAAAATGTGTGTCTATGTGTATGTTGGGGAGATGGAACAGGGAAGTTAAGTATAAAGAATCAACAAATTTTAAAACTTGTAGATCTTCTTCCAAAACCTTTAATTTTCAGCCAAGAGAATAACATCATCAGGGTTCAGTGAGGGCAACAGAACCACTGTAAATATTACAGCCTGAGTGATCTATTTTAAGAATAAGACCATATCTAATTGAGAAGAAGCTGGGAAGTGATGATTAAAAAGGGGAAGATGGTGGATAAGAGAAATGTCACTCTGTAACCCTCTTGATCACATGACCTGGGTAAAATGTCTGTAACTCCCTAGGGAACCCAGGGAATGAGGCACACCCAGCAGCTGGTGGGCCCACTGGAGGCTGGTACACAAGTCCATGGGAGGCTGTTTCCTCTGTGTCTGGGGATGAGCCTGCAGTTGCTGCTGGTCACAGAGACAGGAAGAGAGGAGGATGAGTAGAATCTGCCAGCACCTTTGCATCAGAATTTCACTGCATTTAAAACAGCATGACTTTTGGAGAACATCAGCTACTATTTCCCTTCTACCTTACAAGTTGCATGCAAATTTCTCTCTAAACTCTGAACTATTCTTAGCAAGTTATTACAGAACAAAGCTACCACAAGAAACTAAGTGTGAGAGGTTCCTTGGTTTTGTCCAGTGTCAAAGATAGCCAAGTATGGGACCCTGGTTCGCTTCCTCTGAGTCAACTTTCCACTAAATGTTCTAACCCCCGCACAAAGTTCATTGTTAATCATTTTTTTTCTTCTTCTCTTACTAAGCATTTTTACTACATCTGGGTTTATTTTATATTTGAGGAAATGAAGTGCTGAGAACCTAAAATAACTGTACTGATACCTGCCATATGCAGGTTATACATTCAAATCACTATAGCTGTTTTACATGGTAATTAGTGCTTTGGGGGGCATTTGAGGGGGGAAATAGCGGAAAAATTTTATCTTCTAATTTCCTGAAAATACCAGTAAGCCTTAATCCTCCAAGTTAGTATCAATATAACTTTCTTGTTTATCAATTTAAAGATATAATTTGAATAGACTTGAAAACAGTACTTGAAAAATAATTTACTTTTTATCACATACTTGTTTTGTCCCTATAACTATGTATGTTTGATTTCCTTGCATAGTTTCTTTTAAACTTCACTGTCAGACAAATAGAGCACAATAATTTGTTTAAATATTTTGATACACCTGCACCAATTACATATACTACTTCATAGGCCTCTTTTCCCCACATAGCATTTTAAATGAATTGTCATTACTATGTTTTCTTAGCAAACTGAATTTACATTTGACACATTCCTAAAATCAGTTAGGCCTGTGCTTCACAGAATTATAGCATTGAGTATGTAGAAGTATGGCTTTGTGTTGATACTAATGAAAGTGCCTGAAGCATATATTACTAGCCTTAAGGCTGAGAGGTTGTGACTATTCCATTTGTCTTTTGATCACTTATGTTTTTTATCTTTATTTTATTGATTTTTTATTAAAGTGTCATTGATTTACAATCTTATGATGGTTTCACATAAACAGTACAGTCGTTTCAACTGTCACCTGTATTATCAAGTACTTAACCCCTCTATTGCAGTTACTGTCTATTACCATAGTAGAGTCATTAATTGTCTTCTCCATGCTGTACTGCCTTCCCCGTGACTTACCGATATTGGGATCACTAATTATAGTGCCCCTTAGTCCCCTTCTTCCCCCTACCCACCTTTCCCAACCCCTCCCCTTTTGTAACCACTGGTCCCTTCTCAGTGTCTGTGAGTCCACTGCTGTTTTGTTCCTTCAGTTTTGCTTTGTTTTTATACTCCACAAATAAGTGAAGTTATTTGTTATTTGTCTTACTCCATCTGGCTTATTTTACTTAGCATAATACCCTTTAGATCCATCCATGTTGTTGCAAATAGTAAGATTTGTTTTCTTTTTATGGCTGAATAATTTTCCATTCTGTCTATGTACCACACCTTCTTTATGCATTCATCTATGATGGACACTTAGCTGCTTCCATATCTTGGCTATTGTAAATAGTGCTGTGATAAACATAGGGGTGCATCTGTCTATTTGAATCGGGGATCTTGTTTTCTTCAGGTATATTCCTAGGAGTGGAATTCCTGGGTCAAATGGTATTTCTATTTTTAGTTTTTTGAGGAATCCCCATATTGCTTTCCACAATAGTTGAACTAATTTACATTCCCACCAACAGTGTAGGAAGATTCCCCTTTCTCCGCATCCTCACCAGCATTGGTTGTTTCTTGTCTTTTGGATATTGGCCATCCAACTGGTGTGAGGTGATATCTCATTGTGGTTTTAATTTGTATTTCCCTGATGATTAGCGATGTGAAGCATCTTTTCATGTGCCTGTTGGCCATCTGAATTTCTTTGGAGAAGTGTCTGTTCAGATCTTCTGCTCATTTTTTAATTGGGTTATTTGTTTTTTGGGTGTTGAGGCATGTAAACTCTTTATATATTTTGGATGTTAAACCCTTATTGGATAAGTCATTTATGAATATATTCTCCCATCTGTGGATGCCTTTTTTTTCTGCTGATGGTGCTCTTTGCTGTACAGATATTTTTCTTTTTTGAAGTGAAGTAGTAACCATATGTTCACAGGATCCCTTGCATGCTTTAATTAATGATAAGCATGAGATTTTTCCAGAATTACACCTGAAATCGTAAAGAGGAATGTGGAAGGAAATCATTTGCTTTTTTACTCTTTAACCTGACAATCATCACTTTTGTCTTACTAATTTGTGAGGAAGTCAAGCTAAATGCCTAAACAAAATTATAGAAGTTAGTCTAATTCCCATAGACTCATCAATTAATGCCTAGAATGACCTACATCTACCTGAATTACATGATTTTATAATAATTCCCTTGAACTCTGCCATGGCTTTACATGAGAGGATGTGGTTTCTCCTTCTGCCTAGAGAACCCAGGAAGTAGGTGTGATAGGCAAAGTGATACTGATGCAGCATGAAGGATCTATCAGGTTTTCCTTCCCAACAGCCAGCCAATATTTCCTTCCTTACACATTGGCTGAGGGTGTCCTTGGCAACCTGTAAAGATAGCCGAGATAAAAGGACAAAGATCTGTCTTGCTCAGTCTTATTCTTCTTGGTATCTTAGCATAGTTATTGACAGACAAAAGATATTCAAGTCAGAAAATATCTAAATTGAATACAGTCATCATAATGGTATATTATAAAAATTTTAAACCTCTGATATCTTCAATTACTTTAGTCTTCTTACAGCTTCAAATATCATAACACATATATATATATATATGTATCTGTATATATATATAATCTGTGTGTGTATATATATATGTGTGTGTGTGTATATATATGTAATATCTGTGTGTGTGTGTAAATACATTTAATAATACCCTGATTGATCCAAACCCAAACAACCAAAGCCCTAAATACAGATTCCCCTCCTTCCACATTTTGTTTTTGAAAGAAGGAACCAAACAAGAGGGTATGAAAATTTACTTAAAAGCATATTTAAAGCACATAACTTCTTTACATTATCCTGTATAATTCTGTGAGCACTCTGATACATTAATACATGTCATTAAAGTTTTAAAAATGAAATAAAACAACATAAATCTCCCGACCATTTGTCCCTTGGTGGATTCCTATTTATATCCTCAACACACAATTTCTAATGTGCTGTTCTCTGAGAAATTTTCATCAATCATCTGATTTATCCCTCCATGAAGTTTGTTTTGTTGAAGAGCTATTGAGTAGAATTAGATTCAGGAGCCCCAGAGTGTAGAGAAAAACAAATGGAAACTATAACTAGAGCTATTAACCCATTGAACATCTCAGCAAAATTGAATTAAGTTGATATTTCAATACAGTTGTGCTAATAAGACTTTCTTGTAAGACTTAGAGGCTTTAATAAATAGCATTAACAATCTCCATCACAAACATATTAACCATAGTTTAATTCGTTATTTTGTGAGGGGAGATTTTTTGGGTACTTTTTTTTAAAGAATGGGAGTATTTTTAACATTATATAACTTAGCCAAACAAATGTGTACTACTATTTCATTCAAATGTACCTTTAAAGCACCCTAATTTCAAGCTGTGGTTCTTATAACACCATTCACAGATACTTTCAATGTCTTTACAAATTAATTCCTTATATAAGTTGAGAACCTTGAGATAAAAGACCAGGTCCCCTCTGAATATTTCCACACCAATCTGTTCTTTCCTTATTGTTGTACTTGTCCTACCTTATGATTATTTTGTTAAGTTTTTTTTTTTCCTACTAAATTGTGCTTCATCTTTGCAGTTGTATTCCCAGCACCTAGCAGAGGGCCTAACATGACAGTGGACACTTAGTCCATGTTATCAAAATTTCAGAGAGTGATAAATGCTATGAAAATAATATGATGGTTTAATGAGATAAGGATAACTGGGAGATTTCCATAGATCAGGACTCAGGGAAGCCCTCTTTTAATACCTGAATAACAGGAATGAGCTCTCCCTGCAAATCCCCCTGAGTGTTTATGCCAGGAGTGTGCTGAGCAGAGCAAAAACCCTTGAGTAGGAATAAGTTTAGCAGATTTAAGGGTGTCTGGTTGGGAAAAGAAAAACAATAGATGTAGTCTTAGGTAGGGAAAGACTAGATTATGAATGGTTTTATAGGTCAGAGGGAGTTTGGATTTTATTTTAATTGCATTAGAAAGTCACTGGATAGTTCTTTGGGAGCAAAAACACCAAAATGGGTTTAAACTTTTAACTAAATATTTGATTTTAAAGTTACTATAGAATTCAAATTATTTATTCTTATTACTACCTAAAGATTAAAGGAATTTTTACTATATTTAATCAAATTATAACAAATAGTTTTCCAAATAGCATATTGTTTATATTAAATGTTCGTGAGTATTACTGCTTTTCATATTTAAGAATAACCACTATAAAGGATTATCTCAGCTGATTACCAGACAAGTCTTAAGTATCTTCTGTTTGAAGCTCAGCTATAATGCCATACCAAGAAAGTCTTCATATCGCACAACAACTGTTCAGAGTACACAAACCATGTAGCTCTTTTTGTTTTGTCTTTTTGGTAGAATATTTTGGAAACCTTAGTACCATTTTTCTACTTCTAGTCTCTCATTTTTTGAAGTATGGCTCTTAAACTGCTTTAATATTTCCCACAAAGTCATACCCAAATGTATGGAAAATAGACAAAAATCCTTAGCATAAATATGCTGAGCCCAAGAAAAATGAACACATGGCCAACAGGCACATGAAAAGATGCTCCACATTGCACATCAGGGAAATGCAAATCAAACACACAATGAGGTATCACCTCAAAAGACAGGAAATAACAAGTGTTGGTGAGGAAGTGAAGAAAAGGGAACCCTCCTACACTGTTAGTGGGAGTGTAAATTAATGCAGCCACTGTGTAAAGCAGTATGAAGGTTCCTCAAAAAACTAAAAGAAACACCATACAACCGAGTAATTCCACTTCTAGAATTTACCCAAACAAAACAAAATCCCTGATTCAAAAATATATATGCACCCCTATGTTCATTGCCATATTATTTGCAATAGCCAAGATAGGGAAGTAACCCAATTGTCCATCAATAGATAAATGGATAAAGAAGAGGTGGTACATATATACAGTGGAATGTTATTTGGCCATAAAAAAGAAATCCTGCCATTTGTGACAACATGGATGGACCTAGAGGGTATTATGCTCAGTGAGATAAGCCAGGCAGAGAAAGAAAAATACCACATGATTTCACTTACTTGTAGAATGTAAAAAAAAAAAAAAACAACAAAATGAACAAAATAGCAGTAGTCTCCTAGACACTGAAAAGTGATTGGTGGTTACCATGGGGGAGGGGTGTAAGATAAAAGGGCATACAAATTGGTCATGGGGATAGTAGTACAGCATGGAGAATATAGCCAATGATTCTGCAGTACCTTTCTATGTTGACAGATAGTAAATGCACTAGTGGGGGTGAGGATTTAAATATGGGTAACTTAAATTACTGTGTTGTATATTTGAAACCAATGTAAGATTGTATATCAACTACACTTCAATTAAAGAAAACAATTCTTATAAAAAATGACCACAGCCTTCCTAATAAACATGTATTTCCATGAATGCATGTGGCATATACCCATGCCTTCTTGCTTACGATCTACTCCTTCCCTCCCAGAGCTTGACAGTTGCTTTTGTTAACATATATGATTATAATTGACCCTTGAGCAACACTGTTTTGAACTCCTTGGGGCCACTTGCACACAAATATTTTTCAATAAATATATAATATCTGTAATTGGATGTGAGGCAACAGAGCCACAGGTGATGTGGTCAATAGAAATGGAAAAGAAAAAATGTATGTAGTAGCCTACAAGCATCAAACCCTAAACCTTGGCTTTGTTAGCACCGTGCTCCAACCTACACAGATAACTAGCTGTTATCTGGACCAGAGAGAAGTCCTGGGATCTGAGAGGAGCAGAGGACCTGAGGCCCAGATCCAGCAACACAGAGGAAGGAGGCTGGAAACCTTTGCCCTTTGGAAGTGTGCCCCTCCCAGCCCAGACCCTGTCTACCTGCATGAAGGTGTCAACTCTGGCAGGGACAGGTAGAGCGGCTAATTCACCCTCTGTTTGCTTTCTTCACTCTGTTGGACCCGAAAACCCTCCCATTGCGTTTCTACTTTTCTATTCTGTTGCATCTGAAGTTAATGGACCCATTTTATATACAGAAAGCTTCTAGTAGTTAGTTTTGGGGAGTCAAAAGTTATATGTGGGTTTTTAACTGCATGGGGGTCAGTGTCTCTAACCCCCATGTTGTTCAAGGGTCAATACAGATTGCTACCATTTCTTTGTTTTTGTGGACAACATAGAGCTATAGTAAATCATTGTTATATTAGAGTATATCACAGAAATATTTCTTCCACAGTTCTCCTAACCTCGTATGCTTTAGCATACTGTGTATAATGTTTTCTCTAGCCGATTTTATTGTCTTTTATTCATCATAGGTGAACAGTTGTTTCACCAAGAGATGTCTAGTTGTGAATTTTATTAAATTTGAATCAGGACTCCTTGTGCTTTCTGAATCTGTGGTTTCCTATATTTTATCAGTTCTGGAGAATTCTCAGCCATTATCTCTTTAATTTTGTCCCTTTTCCTTTTGTTCTCATTCTGGAATGCCAGTTAAACATGTTAGACTTGTTCCCTCCATGACTCTTTACTTCTCTTTTAAACTGTTCATTTTAAAATTTACTGTAATACATTCTTGAAATTTTCCTAAACCTATATTCTAGTTTACTAACTTTGAAAAGTTAGCACTATATATCAGCTATCTAAAATGCTATTTATCTATCAATTATCTATTTAATATTAGTAACTATATTTTTCATATCTGGAAGGTCTGTTTGGTTTTTGCCTTTTTTGATAGTACCTTGGATTTTTTTTCTCAATTTTCATTCTATCCCATATGTCTTTAATAATTTTATATAAGTTTATTGTCCATATGTGGTAGTTCCATTATCAAAAGTTCTTGATAATAAATTTGTTAATGGGGTTGAATTTTCCTCTTGCTAATAAAGAGTACTTTGAGAGTGAAAGTATATAAAATAAGCTATTGTAGAGCATATCTTCAGTGGTCCTTGTCCCTGAGAATCATTTTTCTTGGTTTGAGCACAAGTTTTTCCAGAGAGGTTTTGTATTTGTTTCTCACGGATGCCCCAGGTTATCAAAGGTCTAATGCCACTTTTATGTGAATAACTCAGAATGGGTACTCTTGGGCCAACATGGTGATATGAATTACAGCTACCAAATGCAAATGGGGGATTTCCCATTATTTTTAATTTTCCAGGGAGGTCTGTTTTGGTAACAACAAAATTTCTTGGCAAAACATGCAAACTTCCTCATTCTTCCCGATTCCTAATAGAAAGATGTTTTACTAGTCTTTTAAGGCCCTCAGATCTAGGTAGACAGCTCATTTCCAAATCCTTGCCTATCAGATTTAAGAATTAAATGTTGTCACACTATGGCTATTAAAAATTTATTCCCTTGGTTTACTGTGAGTGGCTAAGATACTGAAATCATTAACAATGTCATTTAATACTTTGGGTTTTACTTGCCTCTTTTCTTACTTTAAACCCTAAACTCTTATCTAGTAAAATATTGGCAGAATTTAATTCTTTTTATAGTTATTTCTTTAGTGTGTTTTTTTCTTTTGAATTCATCCTTGAAAATATTTGAACCTACAAAAATATTTTAATGATTTTAAAATGTCCTTACCCCATACACTTACCAAAGATAACACAAAATAAAAGTTACTCCTATTAACCAAAAACATTATAATTTTATAGGACTGGCTTAAATTTTTTTCTGAAGCCATAGACCTTTCACATGTCATGTTACTGATTTAATTCATGATATAATGGGGAGAAATTATGATATGGACAAGTACTTCCCCCCTCTACCTCCCACTGGGTGTTTTAGCTAATGTTTGCTCTTATTTGGTTCCCTGCCATCTTTTCCATTTTAAGGTATTTTTAATACATCATATATTTTAGTACGCCCCTATGAGAGCACATCACATGTTCCTCAGACTGGCCATTTTGTGGAATTTGAGCTATTAGGCTATAATTATGGTGTCTCTCAGGATCTCAACCTTTCCTCTGTATTCACAGATTTTAATACTTCTTCCTGTTACCCTCCAGACACCAGATCTCTTAATTCTTTAAAATTGACTTTCTTGAAATCTAATACTTATGTGTCACAGAACCAGATGATCCAATTTGCTTCTTTGGCAGACAACATATAAAGCTCTGCCCAATGCAAAGTTCAACAAAAGATGCTAATATTCTCTAGACTGCTCTGGTAGAAAACTATGTAGAAAGACTTGAATTTTATCTGGGTTTTTTTTGTGTGTGTGGTATAACTCATGCTAGTTTTCTGATCTTAACTTATCATTTTATAATATAAGGGCATAAAAGGGAAATATTTATAAGGAATATTTTTGGTTCCAAGGAACTTCTGAGGTACAGCTTGCTAGTAAAACATAGAATTATATTATTTCATAAAATGAAATCTTAATATATGGATGGTAGACTTAAAGATCTGCACTAGCACAAGCTTTGCAGCAATTTTGACTCTCATTCTGTGCTGCACTGGCACAAGCAATGTTTTCCAATTTCATCTTCTATCATGTATGCAATACTTCCTTTGAAATTTATAGCAGTTAGTGATTTTGAATATAGAGTAGAAATTTTGTACTAAATAACTGAATAAAGGTGAGAATGTATAAAGAAGAAATAAAATAGAGGTATGATGAAGGTCTGATGGCAATTTGCTCTTCAGGCCTGGTTGTGGAACCTTTGTTTCTCCTGGATGACCTTCGCCCAGCCCCTGAACCTCATTTTCTCACAGGTAATGTGAGGTAGTAATGGTCTTTACTTCACAAACAGGGATTTTATGAAGAAGGATTCAGTATCAAAGTCACAAAAGCTGTTTCATGAAGTATATATGCAGTAATAATCCATAAACTCAGATGGTTCTTAGAACATTAAAAAAAAAAGATCAATGTTGCTCATGTGACACCTTCAAAAAATTATATATCAATGATACCTTAATAAAGAAAAAAGATAGAAGATGAACAGGATATGCTTGTGAACTTAAAAACAATTGGAAAGATAACAATTGTCAACCACAAGGTCAGAAATATTAAAAAGAGGAAATTAAATATTATTACAACAAATAATGGATTATTACTGGTAACAAAAGAGATACTAAGGTATTTGCAAGAAAAAAGGAAAGAAAAAGTTTAAGTCTCCTAGGATGCAACTAATATGAAATTAATTACATATGAATTTCTCCATGATTTTTTTGCTGTCTTTTATAAATCTGAAGTTAAAAACAGAAGTTAGCAAAAAAAGACAATAAAATATACAAATAGACACTCTCAAAATAATAATGTAACTTTGCCATACATGTTTGTAGTACAAAGATGGTACAAATTTAATGAAAATTAACCTTGAAAAAAATGAAATGGCTAATAATTTTTTCTTTATCATTTAGTATACAGCGTCATCAAGAAAGAAGAGCTATTTTGACACCCATTTTAACAGATTTTTCTGTCCGAATAACTGGAGCACCTGCCATCATTTTTGCCAGAGTAATTTCTCCAGAAAATATGCATACTGAGGTTAGAATTTAATTTAGGTTTCATTTTAATCTAAATAATGGAGCAGTTCCCCTTTGTATGCTTGGAGTTTTCATAGTTTTAGTGCATAGGATATCAAGTTAGCTTACTATTAATGAGTTATTTTTATAACTAATAATTATTGAGTACTTTCTAGTACTGTTGTTACTGCTTTTCACCTAATAGCTCATGTAATCCTCATAATAATCCTATTAGCTTCTCCTAGTATCTTCATTTTCTTGATGAGGAAACTGAAGCACTGAGAGGCTAACCCAGATTTTCAGAGGTAGTAGTAGTAACAGAACATGTTATTAACCCAACTGGTCTGAATACAGGTGATGTGCTCCTCTTTCTAAGGAAAGCAACAGTAGTAGTGGCAGCTTGGAATTCTCACATGGATTATTCTACATAGAATTCTGCATGGATTACCTTATTTAGTCTTTGCGATATCTTTGAGGTAGATGCTATTAATATCCATGCTTTATAGATGAGGAAACTGGTATCAAAAGTAACTTGACCAATATCACTAGCCAATTACTAGTAAATCTAGATTTCAAGTCTCATCACTATAGTATATGCCTCCATGCCTAGAATAGAAATGTAATAGTAATGTGATCCATCGTAACTTAAAAATATTCTTCAGAGAAATTTATGTTTTGCTAAAAACTTTATGAACTTTTTGATAACTCCCAGAGTTACAGGCAATTTTTATGAAAAGTTTGGAAAAAATAGGTACAGATTAAATATGTTAATCCAAGCTGATGAAATTTATATTCCTTCTCTGAATTTTTAAAAATAATGTCCTTGTATATGTTATCTTAATTTATGTTTGTAACAGCCCTATAGGGAAAGTTAGATTAGGCATGATCTCTTACATATCCACAAATGGTATATAAAAATTAAATCTACTAATATCTTACAGTTACTTAGTAACACAATTGATTTATAATACATGATAATATTCCTTTTCATCATTATTTGAGGAATAAAAAAAGAATTCTAACTGTAGTGAGTAAACACAGGGAACTTGTGAAGGGGGGAAGGTTATTTAACAGAAAACAAGAAAATCATTTCCGACAGGCTATTCTTTATGGCTTTATTAAAAGCTTCTCTGAGCTGGTAATGAACCAGTCATAAGTCTCCTTAAATCCATTCCCTTGGATTACACTAATAAAGAAAAGGTTTGTTGAGTGTTTCCAAGCATGTGAATGTTGTCCACATGCACTTCATGACAAGAGGCAGGACTTCTGCTTATTAAGTGAAGCTTCTGGATTGTTTTTCATTTCTGTTTTCCTTCTCAGAATGGTTTTCCAATGATGAATGTTCAAGTGACTCAGTTATTTAGAACAGCACCAGTTAAATAGTGGACATCTACCTAATGCTGCCAAGATTTTAGCAGTTTGAGGAAGAAGTGAAATTAATTAGTCTAGCTATCTTTGGCTACAGCACTCTATTTTGTTATAAATCTTTTGGAGAATGCTCAGACCATACCACTTGTGATTACGCCTGCCTACTTAGTTGCCTGTTTACATTTGTCTGCCCAACTAGATTGTAACCTCCTCAAGAGCAGGGTGCCCTTCGAGCCCAACCTTATTCTTTGTGATATTCCTAGCACTCTAGTATAATGCATGGTATTTAGGAGATTACTTAGCTCAGTAAATATTTGTTGGTTGGAATTAATGAACAATTACTTCTTTGGATTATACTAAAGAATTACATAATGACATATATTGAAATGATGATAATAGTTTGAGGCATTAAAAAGCCAAATGTATATGAAATGATGAATAACTCTTATTGTTAGTTTGTTGTCCTATAACTAGCACAGAGCCTGGCACATGGAAGACCCTCATAAATGTTTATTAAATTAATTCACTAAACCATGTTGAGTGACTGTACTCACCCATTTCTGCTATTCTCATTAACATATGAACTTGAGTCCCAGAAGAATTCATCAACATAGTAAAGGTCAAATAAGTAAGAATGATAAATTATCATCTAATGGCTATCATGTTTCTTTATCTGTATTCAACCTTTTTTTCTTTCAGGAGATTTTAGTGTGTGGCCATTCCTTAGAAGTGAATATAACCACAAACCTGGACTTCTTCCTAAGTGTGGCTCAAGTTCAACTCTTACATCAGTTAATAGTAGCAAATATGACTGGACTGGAACCGTCAAGCAAGGCCACAGAGGTAACTATTACCTGATCTTGATTAGGCCTACTGCATTTGTGCCAGCTTTACATTCACAGTAGGAAAACAATAATTAAATGCTTTCTGCTAATTATTCTATATTTAATTATATTCAAATATGGCCATAAATCATTTTGGATTGGTGTTCTTTATTCCTGAAATTTGTTTGGTCTCTTTTCCTATAATTTATCATGCACCTTTGTAAAATTGCTGTGGCCTAGCCTCAGAAAAGCCTCTGTTAAAAATATGAGTCTATTATCCTACTGCAATTTTTAAAGCACAATGAAAGAAACCTGGTATAGCTTTCACTTACTTCAGTACATTACAGGAATAGGGCCTCTTTTGGAAATGAACTTTCTGTAAGAGTACTATGGGAATATCTTCAATAAATAACTTAAAAAGAATTCGTTTTTTATGCCCAGTGAAGAATGGACACAATCATAAAAGTTGAATGCCTGCCTGGAATTTTAATTTTGACCCAGTGTTCACTGGAAGCCTACACTGCAACCACAAAGCATGTCAGTGTGAAACAAAGAAAGCTGATTGTTAGATGCTTCTCAAGATATGATTTCTTTGCTTTTGGTTTCCATACTTCTATAATCATATCTGTACTTACAGTAAATCTGTAAAAACTCAATTGAAGAAATCAGTTATCTATGAAAAAGACATAGCTTTTTATCTTGTCTCTATTTATTAAGAAGTAAGAGAAGGAAGAGGTATTCACTGACAACCACTTGATGCTAGGCAGTATGCATGTAAGTTAACTCATACATGTTCAGGTATGTTTTCACAGCAACTCTGTGAGGTAGATAATGAGCATTATCACCATTTGAGATTTTGGGGCTTAGAGATGGTAAGTGACCTGCCTGAAATCATACACATGTAGCTAAAATATGGTGAATCTGAGATTTTAACTTAAGTCTTTCAAGTCAGCACTCTTTCCATTCTGTCAGTTTATATAGTATAATTGGTACATTACCTATCTTCTTTATTTTTAATAAATTATTTTAAAATGATAACACTTTTGTAAATGAACATTCTCTAACTAGGTCATCTACCACCCATGATATCTTTTATGCAGTATCTTTTTAAAAAGGACTATAGAGCTATATAAGTCTCTAAAATACTGACTTTTTTCCAGTATACATTTAAGTTAGACAATCTATAAGAACATAATTACATGGCACAAAAATAAGCAGAGCAAAAAATATTTCCCCATGGCATTTTTAATTAAGTCCTTGAAGCAAGTTGTGTTGGAAATAATATTTTACATTCCTATACTATTTGCGCCAATTTATGACTCTCAAACATCAGTAAAATCTAACTCATAGATTTCTGATGTGTTTTAGGAATTTATGCAACTTACCAAGCTGATTGTTAACTATTTACCTACCTACTTCTAATGCCTGTTACTAGGATCTGATTTCAGTAAACAGACACTCAGTTCGATCACTAGCATCCCTAAGCTGAATGTTGAGTCATCCCTCATATTTCCATAAATGAGCAAGGCATTGTTTATGCTGTTTTAAAAATGTGCCTGTGGATCTTTGTTCCTTCTTGTAGATGATATTAGAAGTACAGATATATACTGAAATACATTACAGACAATACACTGAAAAATGGTAAAGATGGTAAATTTTATATGCATTTTACCATGATTTTTTAAAAGCACAGACTCTTATGAGGAAAGATAAGTTGACCCTATCTCCAGCCTCAGTGGGTTATGTCTGTGAAAATTTCAATACTAAAAGAAGACCTTTAATGAACTGAAAGAATAGTTTTCCATTCATAACTAATTAGCAGAGCTCACATTTGAGAGTCTAAGAACATAAAGACGTTTTAGCTACATAGACTTATAATAAGTCGTAATATATTTTGAAAGGGCTGGTTACCTTTAAAACAGCCATCCTAGTATGATTTTCTAAAATTTTTCTGAGGAATTTAGTAAAAAGGAAGATTGACTATGTCTGAGTTATTGGGGAAGTGGAGGAAGGGACGTGTGTTAAAAATGTATATCCTGACATTATGAATAATTACTATTTCAGAAAAATACATTAATAATGGAAATCCTATTGGTCAGGATTCTAGAAAGAACCCTGTGAATTATAGACCATTTAACATCATATCTCTTCTGAGCCCACCATAAGAACATAATTATATGGCACAAAAATAAGCAGAGCAAAAAATATGACCTGATATTCATGGCAATATTTATGTGACATATTTCAATAAGAAGACATCATATATATTTAATATATTACTAGTTTTTGAGGGTGTTAGTATTTTTAAAGACTTTTTTTTATAGCAGTTTAGGTTTAGAACAAAATTTAGAGGCAGGTACAGAGATTTCCTGTATATTCCTGCCCCCACACATGCATAACCTCACTTATTATCGACATTGCTCATCAGAATGATACATTCTTTTTTTACCAAGGATAAGCCTACATTGACACATTATAGTCACCCAAATTCCATAGTTTAACTTAGAACTATGGGTTTAGACAAATCTGTAATGACATGTATTGATCATTATAATATCATATGACATGTTTTCACTGCCCTAAAAGTCCTCTTTGCTCTGCCTTTTGATTTCTCCCCACCAGCCACCCCTGGGAAGCATGGATGTTTTCCATAATTGTGCCTTTTCCAGAATGTCATATAGTTGGACTAGTACAGTATGTAGCCCTTTCAGATTGGCTTCTTCCCCGTAATAATATGCCTTGAAGATTCCTCCATGTTTTTTCATGGCTTGATAGCTCATTTCTTTTTAGTACTAAATAATACTCCATTGTCTGGATATACCATAGTTTATCTATTCACCTATTGAAGGACATCTTGGTTGCTTCCAAGGTTTGGCAAGTATGAATAAAGCTGCTAAAAACATCCATGTGCAGGTTTTTGTGTGGACATGAGTTTTCAGATCCTTTGGGTAAATACCAAGGGGTGAAATTGCTGGATCATATTATAAGAGTGTGTTTATTTTTTTAAGAAACTACTAAAGAATCTTCCAAAGTGGCTTGTATTCCCACCAGCAGTGCTCCACATCCTTGCCAACATTTGGTGTTATTAGTGGTCCAGATTTGGGGCATTCTAATAAGTGTGTAGTGGTATCACTTGTTATCTTTATTTGCATTGCCCTGATGACATGATGTGGAGCATTTTATCATGTGCTTATCTACCCTCTGTGTATCTACTGTGATGAGGTGTCTATAAAGTCTTTGGCCCATTTTTTAATTGGGTTGTTTGTTTTCTTAATTTTAAGTTTTAAGAGTTTGTTGTCTACCCTGGATAACATTCCTTTATCAGTTGTTTCTTCTGTAAATATTTTCTCCAAGTTTGTGGCATCTCTCTTCTAATTCTCTTGATAAACTTGTGCAGAGCAGAAGTTTTAAATTTTAATGAAGTTCCAGCTTATCAATTATTTGTTTCATTGATCATTTTTTGATGTTGTATCTGCTTTGAGGCGTATCAATGTGACTGATCTTTTTAAGGAATCAGCTTTTGGGTTTGTTGATATCCTTTATTGATTTCCTGTTTTCAGTTTAATTGATTCTTCCCTAATTCTTTTTTTTCTTCTTCTGCTTACTTTGGATGGTGTTAATATTTTCAGACAATTTTTGACAAGGTTTCATTTGAAAGATTTTAAAAATTATTCAAGAATGTGATGGAGTAAGTTTGGTAGTAGAGGAAACATTTACACTATAAACATAGGGGAAGAAAGATGGACAAGTCTTTGGAAATAGAACTGAAAACAGTGGAACAATCTAATGATTATTGCTGGAATCAATGTTCAATCTTAATAATATAGAAAAATCCACACATAATGAAATTTTGAATGCATAAATAAAAGAGAAGCACTTAAGTTAATTAGATGACTAGCTGATTGGTGTAGGCAAACTGTCTTCCAGAAAACATTTCAAAACATTTTTGCCCTGAAAAGTGTGCTCTGGATGAGGTAAAGCCACTGATATCAGCTTGTGTTTATACTTCTTGATTTTCAGTGTCCCCTTTGCCAGGACTTCTATTATTGCTGGCTCCCAGAATAGTAAGTTTCCCCATTTTAAATTAACCTTTTCTTGTTGTTTTTATAGATATTATGACAGGCTGAGGAAGTACATAAGAAAAATTAACATGTAATATTCATTTAATATTAAAAATACACTCCATAGTACAAAGTACATGTCCTTCTGTATTTCGTTCTATAGTTCATATCTTTATAACATCTATCTCTGTAGCCTATTAGAACAGGAATGTTGTTTCTTATATCCTAGTTCCTGCCATTTGTATGAGATGGAAGTCAACCTTTTAGATTACTTCATAGTCAAATCCAATGTCCAATTCTAACTTTTTTCCAAAAATAGAGTAGCTTCACTATTTTTTCTTGATTTCTTTCTCAGTGTTTAGCAGGGCTGTAGTGATTGACGCAATTGGTTTACCCTTTGGAAGATTCTTCACTTTCTTGCAAGATGGTATTGGTTCCATAAAGGCCCAATTACATAAAAGTGGTTGTTATAAATATAAAGTTAATATTCATGTAGTAAGAATTAATAAGATGTTCCAGGTACCAGTAAGTGTCAGGAAACTTTTGAAAGGGAAAATGAATAAACAAAGAATTTTAATTTGTGCGTCTATTTATGGGGTAATAATGCAGGCCATTTTTATATGATAAGGAAAAGGAAACTTAAATCATTCTAAGTTTTCCTAAAGTGGTTGGCATGAAGGACCTTATAGGGAATTGTTCAAAAAAAGAAAGAAATCCTACCTTTATATCATTTATTTCAGTTGCAATCACACAAAATATACACCATAATGAAAGTTTGTACAGAATTTTAAAGTATTAGATTGATTTAAACTCAGCAAATGAAATCTGAGCATTCTATATGAAATCTGTAAAATTATAAATAATAATACCTATAAGATTCTAAGCCAGCTTGTTAACTTGAAATGGTTAGTATTTTATAACATGATGCTATTTTTATCAATATAATATATTAATTTTAACCAACAACTGTTGCTAACTAAAAACAAAGTAGTGTCAGTCCCCTGATAACTGCATCTCATCCTGCTTAGCCACTTTAACTTTATAAGTGGTTTCTTCTGGTGTGTATCTCTGTATTCCTGACTATAATGAATAGACTGCCATCTCTTGATTTTTCTCATTTTAGTATTACTTGTTCAGTTGTTATATATTGTAGATGAAATTTCCATCTCTTTTACACATGCCTTCTACTCTTCCATCCTCCCAATACTCATATTTTTTTAAATCAGTACAAATTGTTTTCATTATAAGGACTATGTAAATATTGTTCACTGTACAGTGAAGTAATATAATGTGATTATATTTCCTGTCTTTCACTCTCCTGTTTTTCCTGAAGTTAATCATTACCACATTTTTTATTTGCTCAGTTTTCTTAAAAATCTTAACTCCACCCCCAACTCCCACCAGTGATTCTACATATGCCCAGCCACTCATTTTTCACACTTTGAAACTTATAAAATAATGTCACCTCTGTTTTTCTACTTTGAACCATTCTTCCTAAAATCTTTCTTCCTTCTCCATTCTGAACTGGTAGTTCTCTAAATTTGCTGTGTACTTGACACAAAAGAGCCAGACGAGAGAAGATAGTGATTTTTGAGGTTAATGTAAAGAGTGCTGGAGAAATTATAGGGTATCAAGTAGGTAAAGTTTTTTCTATGAATATGAATTAGTAAAATTGCCAGTGTCTTCATCCCACCATTCTAAAATACTATTTTTGAGTTCTTATAGAACATTATAATAGTATAGAAAACTGTTGTAAAAATGTTTGTTATAAGTACCTAATTAGTTTTGTTGGACTATTTTACAGTTTGCTGTAAAATAGAATGTAATATGCTGGGCTCTTTTGCTATGAACTATGATTGAGTATATGTTCTATGGAATGGTGGTGAAGGTTGCTTTCTTTGATGGCATTATTACTCTTTTATCTTGGAAATAATTTGTTTTGGAGATGTGCTTCATTTTAGGAATGGAAATTCTTGTTTTTTAGTCATTGGTGAAAAATTCTTGCAGCCCATACTTGACCAACCTGAGAATTGCTAGGGATAATTGGAACTAGGAACTTAAGAGTAAAGAAGAGGTGAAGGGACTTGGAGTGGTGGTATAGTAGCAGATGTTTTTTGGAGTAGGACTTTAAACAAGATGAGGGAAAAAGAGGCAAAGTATGCTGTGGAACACATGTGAGTAGAGGTAGGGTTTGAAAGTAGGAACTGAGACTGGTATGGGAGCGGATGTCGCTATTCTGGTCTGTCTTGATGCTTTCTGTCTTGAGGGATGGAAAGCCGTATCAGAGGTTACATATTTCTGTATTTAGAAAAGGAGATGGGAATTTCGGATGAAGTGTATGTTGTGACTTTCCATTGATACTGCTATGCTGAGTATTTGTTTCTCTTCAGAGGCACCTGGATCAACCGCTTGTGGCCAGGCAATAAACACAGCCTCCAATAAAATATGGATTCAGCAGAGCGTTAAATGGATAAGAGACCAGTGAGGATACACTCTTGACTTTCTTAAAATCTAGACCTGGAAAAAATATTAAGTATTTTACTGCCTATTCTCTCCAAGGGAAGGACTTCTCAGGTACATTGAATGATCTATCACATCTATCTCAGTTTTATTTAGGCTTTGCAAATGTTAAGTATAGCTCAGTTTGCTTTCAATAATCAAGCTTATGCTTAGAAACACATCACAGTTGCCTCAAGGTAGATGCTTAATGTCAAAAAACAATAAAATTTTATTTTCCTGTGGATGTTTTTCCTGTATAGATTTCTTGACCAGAAATCCAGTAAACACATTGTTTTCCTAAGGTACTATTGAACTGTCTATTCTAGTCTTATTTTGCAATATAAATCAATGAGGGTTTACTATAAACCAGAAACACTGGCTACAGACTGACTGAGATATGAAAAATAAATACACTCTGATCCCTGCTTTCTAGGATATTATAATCTAGTTGAGAAACAAAACAATGACAAATGAACTTATAACTCAGAAGCCTGAGCAGTAAATGAAAAGTATTAAATATGCTCTCTGGGAAATTAGTACTATAAAAACAATTCAGAATATAAAGAAGAGAAAACTTTAGGCTAGGTGGTCAGAGATCTAGCTTCATGGAGACATTGAAATTGAATGGGCAGAGAGGAGTGACCTATTTATTTGCTCACTAAATATTGACCCCTAGGAAGGGATTAAATACTATTATGGATTTAAAGTGGCAGCATTAAACAAAAGAGATAAAAGTTTCTGTTTTTATGTTCTAGTGCTTGTATATTTAGCAAGGGAGATAGACAGTAATAAACAGATAATTGGATCTAGAGATATACATACATACACACACACTAGTTGTATGCATCAGTTATGTTTCACTTTCCATCAGCCCAAAGTTAGTCATGTGGTAACACCTAGCTGCAAGGGAGGCCGAGAAATGTAGTTTTTCTAATACATGGTCATGCACCCTGCTAAAATCATTCACTATGAAAGAAGTGGATAATCAACATTAGGGTACAACTCACATTCTCAGCCACAGAGACTTCAGAGTTACTTGGTAGACAAAACTAGAATATTCCTCAGAAAGCAGCTTTGGATCTCCTCAGTACTTTGAACATATCCTCAGTTAGAGACTAAAGTCCTATACTATATAATATGGCAGAAATAATATTGGCTTGCCAATTGTGCAGTGCTGCTGTGAGATAAATATTGTTGATCCCAGTGTTCCTCCTCTTCTTCATCTGATAGCAGAACTCCCTTTCCTTTGGCCAAACATCATTCTCCTATTCTATGTGGTTTTGATGGGGATTCCCATCAAAAGTTCCCATCAAAAAAAGGTAGACTGACACGCAGGCCTGACCAATCAGTATACTTCATCTCCTAGACCCAGTTATTTGTCCAGATAAGAAAACACTGAGAAGAATAAACTTTTTTCTGCAGATCATTTAGTTCAGATGTTATCAGCCTGGAGCTTACTTTGGTCATGCCCTCTCTCTTCCTTTACCACTATCTCTATCCCAAAAAAGGGTCTAACTCAAACCTGAAAGGTTGAGAGAGAAAGTCTTTGACATTGTCTTACTTCTTGGACACAGTTTCCTTCAATGAGATAAAAGTGTTCTACAAATTTTTGGGAATTTCTTTATGTTCTTCCTTTTCCTCCTTGTTGGAATAATGGTGATGAAAACGATTGGCCACTTGTGACCAAACATAAGGAAAGGAACCACACACTAAGTGGATTGATAAAACAATCCTGAGATGTAAGTGACATTATGGAGCCACTGTGACCAGCCCTGCAATTAGGTTATGTGAGGAAAAGAAACATAAATTGTTAAGCCACTTGTATTTGACTTTTTGTTACCTAAGGCCAAACACAATCCTCACTGTTAAAGACCCTGGTGGCAATATTCTTAGATGGAGATGATAAAGGCCAAGGAAAGTGCTGAGCACACATTAGAATTTGATGCTGAATGAATGCTTGCAGTATAGATTAAAAAATGGATTCCTTAAATCATAGGAATTCTTATTTCTGTTCATAGAAAAGATAAAATGTATACTACATACACTTGAAAAGAATTGGAAGAAATTGATGTTTAACTGTATGTTTGACCAAGACAGGTTGGGTATATAATCAGGGATAGCTTTGAAAACCAGGCCAAAATGTTTAAGTAGGCAATAGGGAGGAGCTGAAATCAGTTAACTAGAGAGTGACTCAAACAGGTGTGCTTTGAAACTCGGGTCCATTTTAGGCTGAACCTCTCAGTTGGACACACATGTTGATAGTATAATATATGATGTTCAAACATAAATATCAGAGATACATTTCCTCTATTATAATAGAATATATTAGATACCATCAAGTAATTTCACTTAGGATTTGAAATACCTGTAGCATGTAATATCACCCATTGTTTCCAGAAGCTACAGTTCTTAAAAATAAAGTGCACTTTTAAAATTGAATAATAGAAGAATAAGAGGGCTAAGATTGCCATCAGTTATGTTCATTTAGCTGCAGTAATTATTCTGTTATTCCTGATTAGCAAGTAATCATGTTATTAAGCCTATTACATAGGTAGTTTATATAAGGAGTAACACATGCTCATTTCAAATAAATGTTTTAGAGTAAATAAAACTTCTGTAGCAAAATAAAAACCACATTTTTAGGGACAAAAATAAAAGAATGACATCAATGGGGATCTGAAGGTGGGGATTCTTCGATCTACACACTGCATATCCTGAAGAAGAATGTAGATAGCTTGTAACACTAATTGCCCATTTCTTCCTTTGCCTTCTCTCCTTTCTCCTCCTCTTCCACTTAACTACTTGGTTTTAGGCACTTCCTTAGCTCTGCTTCCCTTTCAGTCTCCAGTATAATGCCTCACTTGGTAACCTGTGCCATGCATGCTTGGTATGTGTTGATTTACACTGTCTTTGATAGCTAAAAATCATGGTTTTCAAGGAAAATCTCATTCATAAAAAAATTACTTTAGCCATCATAAGATATACTTAGTTCCTGTTTCTTGAACATTTCTGATGTAATAGATACTTCCACCAAGTAAAGTTTCTATGCTGTTATTTATTGTATTTGGCTTTTCTACAACTATCAAAAGAATAAAGAACTACAGAAAGCACTATCTCCAACTGTCTGTGAAGCATGATGAAGTTGCATTTAAAGAAATAATGTTACCGTCAAGCAGGTCAGAACAAGGAAAGCCCCCTCTGCTCTAGCGCTGTCTCCGCCTTCAGTCAGCTCCTGTCTGCTCTCATCTGTTCTCCCAGACCTTCTGCATCTGTTCTTTTTTTTAAATTTTTTATTAAGGTATGATTGATATGCACTCTTATGAAGGTTTCACATGGAAAAACAATGTGTTTACATTCACTCATATTATCAAGTCCCCACCCATACCCCAATGCAGTCACTGTCCATCAGTGCAGCCAGTTGTCAGAGATCCACTATGTCCCTTCTCTGTGCTACACTGTTCTCCCTGTGACCCCCCACACCATGTGTACTAAACATAATACCCCTCAGGCCCCTTCTCCCTCCCCTCCCATCCGCCCTCCCACACCCCTCCCCTTTGGTAACCACTAGTTTGTTCTTGGAGTCTCTGAGTCTGCTGCCATTTTGTTTCTTCAGTTTCCTCATCTGTTCTTCTGTGTTTACATGTCTCCCTATCTGTGCTAAGTTGTAAGTCTTTTCTCTGTCCTTGGATTCTCTCTCTTCAATAACTGTTCCTTTCTCACATATATTTTTTTTTTTGGTAGATAATTATTTTTTATTGAAGGGTTGTTGACACACAGTATTTCATTACATTAGTTTCAGGTGTACAACATAGTGATTCAACATTTATATACATGACAATTCTAGGTACCAGCTATCACCATACCAAGCTGTTACAATATCTTGACTATATTAATTACATCCCGGTTACTTATTATTTTACCATTGTAAGTGTATACTTTTTTTGTGTGTGTGAGGGCATCTCTCATATTTATTGATCAAATGGTTGTTAACAACAATAAAATTCTGTATAGGGGAGTCAATGTTCAATGCACAATCATTAATCCACCCCAAGCCTGATTGTCGTCAGTCTCCAATCTTCTGAGGCATAACAAACAAGTTCTTACATGGAGAACAAATTCTTACATAGTGAATAAGTTCTTACATGGTGAACAGTACAAGGGCAGCCATCACAGAAACCTTCGGTTTTGCTCGTGCATTATGAACTATAAAGAGTCAGTTCAAATATGAATACTCATTTGATTTTTATACTTGATTTATATGTGGATACCACATTTCTCTATTATTATTATTTTTAGTAAAATGCTGAAGTGGTAGGTAGATACAAGATAAAGGTAGAAAACATAGTTTAGTGTTGTAAGAGAGCAAACGTAGATGATCAGGTCTGTGCCTATAGACTAAGTATTAATCCGAGCTAGACAAGGGCAATAAAACATCCACGTATGCAGAAGATTTCTCTCAGAACAGGGGGGGTGAGGTTCTAAGCCTCACCTCTGTTGATCCCCAATTTCTCACCTGATGACCCCCCTGCGACTGTGCCTGTCTTAGGTTGTTTCTCCCTTGCTTTCTCACATATTTTGTTCAAATTTCCAATGCTATCTTTTAATACCAAATTCCTCATGACCTACAAAAATTCTTGTATAAAAGGAGGAAAGCTCTAGGAAAATAGTTTATAACTAATTCATTATCGTCTATTCTTAGTAAAAATATGATAAATGAGCTGGCTATTCAAAATAACTGAGGGACCATGGTTTGCTTGGTTTGCTATCTGACAGTTTGTACTTTTCTAATAGGCAAACTTCTGGGCTTTTCAGTTACTATTACATAAAAGAATCAACTTTTTAAAAATATTAATATCAGAGCCATGGGAATGTATATAATTGTCATCTAAGGTTTCCTACATTTTGAAATTGCTTACTTCTAGAACTTTGACTCTTCATCAGAGGTTTTCAGCAGCAAATGACTAAAAATCCTCTCACAGAGTATAGAGATATAAAATAAACACCAAAGCCTAAACCCAGTAATTTTCCTCCTTTCTTTTTAAGATTTCCTCGACTTCAGTAAATGTGCCATAGATGGTTTCCCACCTTTTTGGGTCTTTTTCCTCCTAAAAATTGGCCCATGAGTAATGTACTTTTGGAATATACAAAGGTGCACTGGAAAGATGGAAGTATTCTAAATCTTGATTATGGCATTAGTTCCACAACTATATACATTTGTTAAAGCCCACCCAACTATACATTTTTGAAGAATGAATTTTATTATTTACAAATTAACAGGTAAACCTGGCTTTAAAAAAATGTTTGGCCAGTAACACAGCTTTGGAAGACACAGAAGTCCACTAGCAAGAGTAATTTCCATTAATGTCAGTATGTCTCTTCCTGAGGTAGCTACCCAGAATCTACAGCAGTTACGGAGTGCTCACTATGTGCCAGATGGTCTAACTGTTTCATATGGCTTAATTCCTTTAGTCCTCACAATAACCCTCTGAGTTGGGAGCTGTTTTTTGGTTTATGCAGATCTGGAAACTGAGTCTCAAGATAGTTCCCCTAGTTGCCCAAGATTACATAACTAATAAGTGTCAAAGTCAGGCTGTTTCCACCCCCCTCCACTCTGCGAATGTATTGATTGGAAGAGCTATTAGAGGTAGGTCCATGGCCTAACTGGTATGGATATGTGTGTTTATAGGGAGAATTAGGCAAAAGCTAGTTTATACAAGGCCTCAATTGTTATTATATAAAATTTACCTTTTATTGTATTGCAGTGGTAAGGCATTGAAGGATCTAAAACAAGAGCATGACATGATCAGATTCACATCTGGAATAGTGACAGATGGATGAGGTAGGGAGACCACTGGTGATCCAGATGACAAGAGTCTGAATTAAAGGAATTGATTTAGGGAATAAAGGGAAAACCAGTAATGGGCTAACTATGCATTGGCTTGAAAGGATGTATATAAGGAAGAAAACACTAGGAAAGTGGGTTATAACTAACTCATTATCATCCTTCCAGAGTAAAAATATAATACATGAGTTGGTTCGTCTCAGCACTTGTGTTAAGGAAAGAAGGTGCCCTAGATCCCTCTTTCCCTAGCTGTTCTAAATTGGATGACAGAGAGTAATGACTCTCCTGCTACATGTTTGTACCCTAGCATACACTATCCTAACTATGAAGGCCATCAGGTGGGATTTCTCTGCACTTTGCATCTTCTTGAACTCTTGACCAGCTGAGTGTTTTATTTATGCCTCCAAATAAAAATGTTGGACTGGATTGTTGTTCTGTAAATGTTCAAGAGAGGGTTATTATTTGTTTATTGGATTTGTTTTTAAATATGAAAAAGACAAAAGACAAGCATGTTTAAATGTTATTGGGAAGGATTCACTTAGAATAGAGGGTGAAGTATATTGGGATGAGAAAGAAGAATCAGTAGCATAACATTCTAGGATAATGAGAAAATAGTATCCCACAAATGAAAGGTAGAGGGATTGACTGTAGGATGAAGGACACTTGATATAACAACAGAACGGAGGAAAGAGAAGGTGGTCACAGATCTTAGATTCAAGAATTTAGTAAGAGGGAGTTGAGGAGGTGCCCATTTGATTATTTTTCCCTCAACTTTTGCTTATCTAGGAATAGTTTAATCCCTCTTCAAATTTAAATAATAATCTTACTGGGTAGAGTATTCTTGGGTCAAGGCCCTTCTGTTTCAATGCATTGAATATATCATGGCACTCCCTTCTGGCCTGTAAGGTTTCTGCTGAGAAGTCTGATGATAGCCTGATGGGTTTTCCTTTGTAGGTGATCTTTTTTCTCTGCTGGCTGCTTTTAATACTCTGTCCTTATCCTTGATCTTTGCCATTTTAATTATTATATGTCTTGGTGTTGTCTTCCTTGGGTCCCTTGTGCACTTCCACAGCCTGAGGGGCTATTTCCTTCCCAAGATGGGGGGAATTTTCAGCAATTATTTCTTCAAAGACACATTATTTCTCTTTTCCTCTGTCTTCTGGTATCCCTATAATGCGAATATTGTTCCATTTGGATTGTCACACAGTTCTCTTAATATTCTTTCATTCCTATAAATCCTTTTTTCTCTCTGTATCTCCGCTTCTTTGTATTCCTCTTCTCTAATTTCTGTTCTATTTACTTTCTCCTCTACCTCTTCTAATCTATTTTTAAGTCCCTCCATTGTATGTTTCATTTCAGCTACTGTATATTTTAGGTCACTGTCTCCCTCCTGAATTCATCCCTTAGCTCTTGAATATTTTTCTTTAGCTCCATTAGCATGCTTGTGACTTTTATTTTGAATTCTTTTACATGAAGATTGTTGATTACAGTCTCCATGAGCCCTCTTTCTGGTGTTTGAGGGATTTTGGATTGAACAAGGTTCTTCTGCCTTTTCATAATCCTATTGGAAATTGAGAAATATTAAGTTTGTGTAGTCAGTGCCCTCTAGTGCCCAGAAGCTCTGCTCTTCAGAGCTGCCTAGTACCTGGAATGATGGCAGTGGTTTCAGGCAAGCTGTGCTGGTGCCTACCCTAAAGAGTGTGCCCTTTCCTACTTCCTGGGTGCAGTGCCTGCCTCCGCTGTCCAGGGCCAGTAAGCCATGCAGGGAGCAGCTTCTGCATTAAGTCCCAATGCTGTCATGGGTGGGGCTGCCCTCTGGCTGGCTTGAAGCTATGGCGGAGTTCACAGGTGATTGGTGCTGGGAGGACAGAGCATTTTCCTTCTTCTTGGCTGCAGTGCCTGCCTCTGCTGTCAGGGCCAGTAAGCCATGCACAGGGACCGCCTCTCCATTAAGCCATGTAGTTGCTGTAGGTGGGGCTTCCCTATGGTTGATCTGGAGCCATTGCAGGAGCAGCAGGTTTGCGTGCAGGTGCCAGTGTGGAGGAAGAAGTGGCAGGCTGCTTATTGCAGTTCAGGATCTTGGGTTTGCGTTGCCAGCCAGGGGGATGGAGCACCTGTAGCTTCTGAAAGTTCCCAACTTGCTGGGCTGAGTGTGCTAGGATGATTTTGTCCACCTGTTCCTTCTCCTGAATCCTTGCCGTTTAGCACCCCTCTCACTGTTGGGAAGTCTTTCAAAGTGCCTGCCTTTCTTTTGTCCCGTGGTAGCTGGTTGTAGGATCTTGTTCACAGCCTTAGTCTCTGACTTAGGTTTTCAGCCTAAGTACTAATCTCCATAGCACCAAGCAATGTGGGTTTGTGATCCCAGAGTAGATTTCTAGCACTGGGTATTTAGCAGTCCTGGGCTTCTACTCCTTCCTCACTCTGATTCTCTTCCTCCCGCCGGTGAGCTGGGGTTTGGGGAGTGCTCAGGTCCTGCCAGGTCACAGTTTCATTGCTTTACCCTTTTCTGTGAGATGTTCTCTTTTCACAGATGTAGACTGGCTGGTGCAATCTTATTTCTGGTCACTCTTTTAGAAATAGTTGTGTTTGCCATATTTTTGTATTATATATGGTTTTGGGAGGAGATTTCTGCCTCACTTCTCATGCCGTCCTCTTTTTTCCTCCTCGATTCTTAACATTTTTAAACTTCAATTTCCACAGCTGTAAAGTGGAAGTAAGAGTAGCAGCTCTTAGCTTTCCATAACTTTTTGAGGGCCATAAATAGTTCTGGCAGCTTGTGAGGATAAATGAAATAAAGTGCTTAGTGAAATTTCTGGTACCCAGAAGTGCTCAGTAAGTGATAATGTCTATGGCAATGATGATAACAAAGTGAAGTGGCTCTCACTGAGTTACTGCATTACTGGCCATTAAGCCCTTACTCTGCAACAACACTAAGCATCTTTCTAACTGTTCTGCCTGCTCTCCCATGTTAAGCCAGTCCAATATATCCATTATACACTGCAACCCAGAGTAATTATCCTAAAGTTTATTCAAGGTCATGTAACTCCTTTGTTCAAAAACCTGCAATGTTCTTCCTTTGCCTACTGAATTAAAGAAGAGATCAGCCTGATACTGAAGGCTCCTACTTACGTCTCTGACTATGTTTCCTACACAGAAACCTGGGTAGTTCTCATGTAGGAGGCTGGGAGTGGAGGGGCAGGAGAGTGGATAGAGTTGTCTGGAAATACCTTAGGTTGTCAGAGTTACTGAGGATCCACAACCTGCATTTAGAGTGTTGGGGCCAGGGATGTTCCAGGTCATTCCCTGAGTGTCACGGTCTCAACACAAGGTCTTCCTCAAATGAGAGTACTCACCTTGTTCTGTCTCCTGCTCCCTAAATATTCTCCCTATTTTCCTGTCAACATTCCTCTGTCCTGCTACTTATTTGGAATTTTCTATCTCTTCTCCTAGCTCTTTGGTTGTCATGTTATCTAGACTTCAAGGCCAAGTTTAAATATCACTTATATTCTTAGATCCCTCCAGTTTCTATCTGAACCACCTTTATATGTTTTTTAATGTTTACCTCTTAAACCTCTTAAATCTCTTTCCTCTTTATACCTGTGTACAATTACTTTTAGTGAAGAAGATATTTACTATCCTGCAACTTTTTTTGAAAACAGGCTCAAAGTCTGATTTATCTTTGAGTGTCCCAAAAATGTATAGTACTGTATGTCATACCTTATAGGTGTTTCTGAAGGTCGACCCTATTTTGAATTCTTTGAGAATAAACATTACATTATTTATCTCACCATTGATGGTGGCTTGCATAGTGCCAGGCCAGTATTGGTGATAAATTCATGTTTTCATCTTACTAGACTGGAAGTTTTGGGGGGCAATTAAAGCAATAGCTGTTATTTGTTTACTTATTTACATTATTATTTGCCTGTCTTTCAATTCATCTAACCCCTGCTTAATCCAACAAAACTGAAAATGCTGGCAGAAGCAGCATCCTTATTTCACTCCATCTATCAAGCTGTAGGCACCTTCATTCCTTTAATGTACCAGATATTTAATATGTTTTGTTACGTGGACCAGGTAGTAGCCTGTAACATAAACCAAAGGTGGCAATGTTTTCATGCCTTCATACTGTTTGGTGGATGAGTATCCTAGGTATCAGGAGCACCTCAGGACCTCAGGACCTGCATGGTAGGTTATATAAATGTAAAGCTAAGTAGATACAGTTAATTTTGACATGTTGGCATTTTATCAATAAGGTATATACACTGAGCAAACCATTTCTATCCTAGAAAAAATGCCCAAGAAAATAGTGGATTTGTCTTTATCTATATAAGAGCCTCTAATTATTTACTTTATTTCCACTCCTCCTCAATTAAAGAAACAAGAAAATAAATGACAAATTCAAGGGATTACCTAGATGTACATTTAGAGATTACTTGTAGTCTGTATAGGATAATGAAATTTCAATCAAGAAAAATAACTCCATGAAAAATCTTTTACTTTAAATTATCATTCTTTAATAAGATTGTTTAAGCACAACAAGGATGTCTCATGGGTAAAGTGATTTTAACCTGAATGTTGTAAGGGGATTTTTTCTTTATTTTGATCAGTTAAAAATAGCTCTGCATTATTTGATTATTTAAAACAGAACTTTATGCTTTCATTATTTGGATTAAATGTAAATTTATTTTATTGTGTCTCATATGAAAGTGATAATCTAGCAAAAAAAGAGATGCCTCTACTAAGTTTCATTTAAAAATTTTTGCTTGCCAAAATCAGTATCAGGATTTTTCATATTAAAATTTGCCTTTCTTATAATGCAATAATTAGTCATGTAGTTATGTTACCAGTCATCTTCTAAATAAAGTAATACAACATAGTGCAAAAAGAAAGAATGGTTAGAAAACCTGGGTTATAATCCTAGTACAACCACTTAGTATCTTTGAAACTGATTTATCTGAGCCTCATCTATAAATTTGAGGTAGTCTTCCTTAATTCTTAATCTTATTGTGAGGCCTAGATGAAGTTAAGCAGTTAGAAAAAAGAAATATTTAGGCTTGGCTCGAATGAATGGCCCACAAATATTGCAGTGGTTACCACTGCTGAGATTTACTACTATTGGTTAATTTACAAGTTTTTAAAAAGTTTATTCCTTTGATAAGGGGAACTGTGTATTTAAATATGTTTCAGCAGTTTATGATTGATTAATTTCCTAAATTTCCTTTGAATTTTTCCAAAAATATAAATTGCAACTTACACACTGTGATATTATGGAAATAATCTGAACATAGGCATTAGAGAAATTGCTGTAAAATTAGTATTGTCACTAATGATAGAATCTTGGTCAAGATACCACTGTGGGATATAGTTCCTCATTGTATAAAATGAGAGTTAGGGCAAAGGAGTTATGATAAGTTAAAGTAAGCCTCTTTTAACTCTAGAATTAGTGATTAATTTTGGAATATTATCATTCTGATTCATTCTGAAGGTCCAACTTTTCAATTTTTATTTTTATTTTTTTGTATTTGATGCTAATATATATTATCTTATATGTAGTATATATATCCATATATGTGTAAATGGGTGTTTAAATTTGATGATAATCACCAAGGGTGCGTATGAAAAATGGGTAAAAAATCTCTAGAGATTCTGATTCAGTAAACCTGGAGAAGGCCCCAGGAATCAGTACTTATTAAGTGTCCCTGTTAATTCTTTTCATCAGTCAAATTTAGAATGCTGTGTTCTTTCACTACATTTTATCTAAAAGCTAATTTGGACTTTTCTACTTTTTGGGGGGGAAGAGGAAGAACCTATATCTTGGGATGCTGAGAGCCAGTCTCTGGACATGTATTTTATTCAACAAATGTTTATTGTACATTTACAGTGCCAGATAATAAAGGAGTGTACTAGCAAGTTGGAGAATTTAGTAACTAACACAACAGTGAGTAACAGATGCATTAAAGAGGGATAAGGAGCACAGAGAAGGAAGTAATCAGTTCTACCTACAGTGGTTGAGGACATATCAGGCAAGAACTTGTAAGAAGAGATAACATGTAGGGTGAACTTTGAAAGATAAATAGGCATTTCTCCAGCAGAAAATTCGGGGAAAGGTGTTATAAGAAGGGAGAACAATGTGAACAAGAAGATGTAAGAATGCTAGACGGGTCTGAACATTTTTGAGCAATGTGATCAATGGGACAGGAGAGATAGGCTAGAGGAAAAGCAGCCTTTAGAGTAGAAGGGGCTGTTACTATAATGCTAAAAAGGTTGGACTTCATTCTGAGAATCATATGATGGAAGAAATGGAGAGGCACATAGGAATTGTGTGTTTTCTAAAGTTCACTGTGCCCAGGTGTAAAGGATACATTTGAGGAGTAACTACAAAAAAAAAGACCCAGTTAGAAGGCAACTCTAGTCTCTGCTAGGAAGCAGTACTAGTTATTGTGAAGGGCCCAACTCTTGGAGTCAGGCTACCTGGCCTTGGATTCTGGTCCTCTAATTTACTAGCACATTTCAAAATGTTCTCATCTATATATGTACCTAAATTTTCTCATCTATAAACTGCAACATAATTCTACTATTTATTGTCTAGAGTTGTGAGGATGAAATAAAATAATGTTTAAAATACTGCAGGTGGTTCCCATAGTCAACATTCCATCATTGTTAGCTGCTGTCTTTAATGTTGCTGGTGTTTATTCAGGATTATAAGGGCCATGACTAGACTATAGGGAGCAAGAAAAAAGAAGTAAAAATAACAGGAAAGATTTTCAAGGAATTGGTGATATTTTAAATATCTGAGAGTTGGTGGACAGAGATGAATCAAAAAAGATTACCAGGTATTTTAGGTTGAGTAATTGAATGCCATTTAACTTATTCCAGTCATTCAAAAATGATATTTCATAAACAGACACATTAGCTCATGCTTTCAGTGCTGCATGGAATCACAGAGGCACCGTCAATCACAATCTGTTTCTGAGAAAATTTCCTTAGAAAATGTAATTATTAAAACCATCCTGGCAGTAATTGTTATTCTTAAACTATTAAAATCTTAGAATTGGAACACCTTGAGATATTATTTAATTAATGAACTGTTTACAGATGAAGACATTAACACCCAGATTACAAATTATAAATCATTATACTAGCCGAATGAAAGATGCAGGGTCTAGGTGTTCTGAAGCAAGAAGCAATCTTCTCTAACCTACAAACCTTGCATATGAGGAAAACCTGGAATCTTGTATGTAAACAAATGGACAATATGATGAAGGGATAATGATATTCTTTATAGAGTTAATATAAATATAAACATCCACCATGATCTCAATAGATAGAGAGTAAAAGACATACAAAACCAGGAGGGAATAAAAATAGGCAATAAATATATGAAAAAGCTATTCAATCTAACTAGTAATCATATCTTACTAGTGATATCAACAGCTACAAAATTTTTTTTAGAAAGTATATTGGTAGTATGTGAAATTCTCATAGTTTTGTGTCGTGATTTTATTTCCAAGAAACTATCCTAAGCCAGAGGTAGAAATGTAGGATAAGTATTTATATATAAAGTTATCCTTTGTAAATATATTATTTTTAATATAAGTATACATTGGATGCCCAAATACATTACAGAAAGTAGATTAAATAATTCATATATGTACATATATATATAATATACACATACACTAATATAAATTTAGTCAACAAATATTTATTAGGAATAAAACAGATGAGGTTTGTACACTGGATTGGTCCATTAAGAGAAAGTTTTACAATGGGAGTTTTAAAGGATAATTCACTTTTTTAAAACAACAACAATAAATTTCAATGTTGAAAGTTCAGGGCAGTAAAAAATGAAATTATAGTTTTATCACCATGGGTAACTATTAGAATATTTTCATATATTTCCTTCCATATTCCCCTTCTCTGTATCATTATATATCTGATCATCTATCAGTTCATCAATCCACCCAAGTAAAAAGTGAGCCAGTGTCATTTTATTTGCACCAAGCTATTGAATTAGCACCCTTTTTTTTAATTTAAGAAAATGGGAAACTTCAAAGGTTATTGCCTTGGAAATAGAAATTAGCCACAGATTAAACACAATACTAGTCCCATCCATAAAAGCCAAAAAATAAGAATTAAAGGATCAAACTATTTCCAAGTAATGTAACTGCATTGCAGAACAAATGTTTACAGATGTGTTTAAAGAAATAGATATTTAGAGGAGTACAGAAATACCTTGCTTCAAACAAATTTAAATTAATGTCTGGCATTCAATAAAAATATGAGGTGTGAAGAGAAGCAAAAAAATATGACCCATATTAAGGAGAAAAATTACTCAACACAGACAGACCCAGAATTGACAAAGATGATAGACAGGACATTACAACAATTATTATAACATATGTCATCTCTAAAAGATGGGAAGGGAAAGTATGAACATGTTGAGGGGAAACAAAAAGATTTAAAAAATTGAACTTCTAGAGATACAAAGTAAAATATTTGAGATAAAATCTAAGCTGAATGGAATTTACAGAAGAAGGTACTGCAGAAGGAAATATTAGTGATCTCTAAGATACAACAATAAAAACTATCCAAAATAAGACACGGAAAATAAAAAAGACTGGGGTGGGGGAAGAACAGGATTGGTGAGCTGTAAGAAATGTCGAACAGCCTACTAAATGTGTAATGGTGGTTGGTACTCAAAGGACAGGGCAGAGGCAGAGAACGAAGAAAACTTTGAAGAAACAGTGACCGAATGTTTCCTAATTTAATGAAAACTATAAACCTGGGATTTCAAAGTTCATCAGTCCTTCAGAAATATGAAGAAATACTGTGTTGTCAACTTGCTTAAAACCATTGATAAGGAAACAATCTTTATAGTAGCCAGAGGAAAAAAGGCGCAAAGATGATAATGACTGTAGTTGTCTTGTTAGAAATACAAGCCAAAAGACAGTAGAGCAGCATCTTTGAAGTACAGAAGAACAAAAATGTCAACTTAGAATTCTATATCGACAATATTTTTTTAAACTGAGGCAAAATAAAGATATTTTTCAGATGTATAAAAGCTGAAATGATAGATTAAAGATGGCAGCTTGAGAGTTGAGACAGAGACTTCCTCCTAAAACTCCATATAATACGAAAATATAACTAATACATCTAATCCTGAATGAGCAGCAGGAAAGAGGACTGCGCCAGACTGCGTACACCTGGAGAAGAGAGCAGACCTCACCAAACAGGGTAACGTACCAAAGCTGTGACCCAGTCCTTCCCCTATGCCAGCTCACTGACAGGAGGAAGAGAAACAGAGTGGGGAGGGGGTGGAGACCTGGGACTGCTGAATACCTAACTCTGGAGATTTCTCTGGGAGGACAAACCAACATTTCATGGTGCTTGCATGGTACTGTTGTGATTAGGGGGTCGGAAAGCTAAGAAAGGCAGAATTCCTGGAGAGACTGAGATTCCAGCTGCTTTGGGACAAAAGAAAACCGGGCAGTCTGAAAGACTTCCTAACAAGGAAGCCCTTAGCAAGAGGGCTGCTAAAGGGGCAAGGATTGCACAGAGCTTACTGCTCAGGAGAAAGGACAGATAAACAAAATTGTCTGGGTGCACTCTGCCCAGCAGGTTGGGAACTTTAACGATCTTCAGGTGCTTCAGCTCCCTAGCTGGCTACACAGCTCCAAGGACCCCCTCCATGATAGGCAGCATACTGTGCCTTTCTTCCGGCCAGCCCCACCTAGCTCGCAAACCAGGAAACCTTACCCTGGTGTTAGGTCAGCCAGAGAGACGATCTGTCTACAGAAACTACAAATGCAAAGCATGGAGGCTTATACCTGTGTGCTTCAGGGACTGAGCAGCTCCAGAGAGTAGAGCTTCTGGACACTAGAGGGCACCATATACAAATATGAAATGCCAAAGGAACCTGGTTCAAAGTGAAATTATGAATACAGCTCCTGAGAAAGATTAAAATGGCATCGACCTCGTGAATCTTCCTGAAAGGAAGTTCAAAGTAAAAATCATTAACATGCTCATGGAGGTATAGAAAGATATTCAAGAACTCAGGAATGAATTCCATTCGGAGATCCAATTGTTGAAGAGCACAATGGAGGGTATTAAAAGCAGATTAGATATGGTGGAGGAGATGATAAATGAAATAGAAACAAGAGAAAAGGAAAACAAAGAAGCGGAGGCACAGAGAGAAAAAAGGATCTCTAAGAATGAAAGAATATTGAGAGAAATGTGTGACCAATCCAAATGGAACAATATTCACACTATAGGGGTACCAGAAGAAGAAGAGAGAGAATGGGATAGAAAGTGTCTTTGAGGAGGTGATTGCTGAAAACTTCCCAAATCTGGGGAAGGAGATAGTCTCTCAGGCCATGAAGATGCCCAACACAAGGAACCCAAGGAAGACAACACCAAGACATATAGTAATCAAAAGGGCAAAGTTCAAGGATAAGGACAGACTATTAAAAGCACCCAGAGAGAGAAATAAGATCAAATACAAAGAAGAGCCCATCAGGCTATCATCAGACTTCTCAGCAGAACCTTACAGGCCAGAAGAGAGTGGCATGGTGTATTTAATGCAATAAAACAGAAGGGCCTCGAACCAATAATACTTTATCTGGCAAGATTATCATTTAAATTTGAAGGAGGGATTAAACAATTTTGAGATTAAAAAAAGATGAGAGAATTTACCTCCCACAAACCGTCTTTAGAGTGTATTTTGGAGGGACTGCTATACATGGAAGTGTTCCTAAGGTTTAATAGCTGTCACCAGAGGTAATAAAACCACAGTAAAGAAAGTAGAACAGCTAATTCCTAAGCAAATGCAAAATTAGATTAACTATCCCCAAAGTCAATCAAGGGATAGACAAAGACTACAGAATATGATACCTAATATATAAAAAATGGAGGAGGAAGAAAAAGGAGGAGAAAAAAAAAGAACCTTTAGATTATGTTTGTAATAACATATTAAGTGAGTTAACTTAGACTCTTAGATAGTAAGGAAGTTAACCTTGAACCTTTGGTTATCACGAATCTAAAGCCTGCAATGGAAATAAGTGCATACCTATCGATAATCACCCTAAATATAAATGGACTGAATGCACCAATCAAAAGACATAGAGTCACCGAATGGATAAAAAAACAAGACCCATCTCTATGCTGCAAACAAGAGACTCACTTTACACCCAAAGACATACACAAACTAAAAGTGAAGGGATGGAAAAAGATATTTCATACAACTAATAGGGAGAAAAAAGCAGGAGTTGCAGTATTTGTATCAGACAAAATAGACTTCAAAACAAAGAAAGTCACAAAAGACAAAGAAGGACATTGCATAATGATAACAGGGTTAATCCAACAAGATGATATAACTGTTATAAATATCTATGTGCCCAACACCGGAGCACATACATATGTGAAACAAATACTAACAGAATTAAAAGAGGACACAGAATGCAATGCATTCATTCTAGGTGACTTCAACACTCCACTAACTCTGAAGGACAGATCAACCAGACAGATAATAAGGAAACAGAGGCACTGAACAACACATTAGAACAGATGGACCTAACAGACATCTACAGAACTCTACACCCAAAAGCAGCAGAATATACATTCTTCTCAAGTGCACATGGAACATTTTCAAGAATAGATCATATACTAGGCCACAAAAAGAGCCTCGGTAAATTTAAGAAGATTGAAATTGTACCAACCAGTTTCTCAGACCGCAAAGGTATGAAACTAGAAATACGTTACACAAAGAAAATGAAAAACCCCACAAACACAAGGAAGCTTCACAACATGCTCCTAAATAACCAATGGATCAATGACCAAATAAAAACAGAGATCAAGCAATATATGGAGACAAATGACAACAATAATTCAGCACCACAGAAACCTGTGTGATGCAGCGAAGGCTGTGCTAAGAGGAAAGTATATTGCAATACAGTCCTACCTCAGGAAAGAAGAACAATCCCATATGAACAGTCTAAACTCACAATTAACGAAACTAGAAAAAGAAGAGCAAATGAGGCCCAAAGTAGTAGAAAGAGGGACATAATAAACATTAGAGCAGAAATAAATAAAATCAAGGAGAATAAAACAATAGAAAGAATCAGTAAAAGCAAGAGCAGGTTCTTTGAGAAAATAAACAAAATAGATAAACCCCTAGCCAGACTTATCAAGAAAAAAAGAGAGTCTATTCACATAAACAGAATCAGAAATGAGAAAGGAAAAACCACTACGGACACCACAGAAATACACAGAATTAGTAGAGAATACTATGAAATATTATATAACAAACTGGATAACCTAGAAGAAATGGACAACTTTCTAGAAAAATACAACCTTCCAAGGCTGACCCAGAAAGAAACAGAAAATCTGAACAGACCAATTACAGGCAACAAAATTGAACTGGTAATCAAAAACCTACCTAAGAACAAAACCTGTGGACCAGATGGCTTCACTGCTGAATTTTATCAAAGATTTTATGAACACCTAATACCCATTCTTCTTAAAGTTTTCCAAAGAGTAGAAGAAGAGGGAATGCTTCAAAACTCATTCTATGAGGCCAGCATCACTCTAATATCAAAACCAGGCACAGACATCACAAAAAAAGAAAATTACAGACCAATTTCCCTGATTAACATAGATGCAAAAATACTCAACAAAATTTTAGCAAACCGAATTCAAAAATACATCAAAAAGATCATCCATCTTGATCAAGTAGGATTTATTCTAGGGATTCAAAGATGGTACAACATTCAAAAATCCATCAACATCATCTACCACATCAACAAAAAGAAGGACAAGAACCACATGATCATCTCCATAGATGCTGAAAAGGCATTAGACAAAATTCAGCATCCATTCATGATAAAAAACTCTCAACAAAATCGGCATAGAGGGCAAGTACCTCAGCGCAATAAAGGCCATATATGACAGATGCACAGCCAACATCATTCTTAACAGTGAGAAGCAGAAAGCTTTTCCTTTAAGATTGGGTACAAGACAAGGATGCCCACTTTCCCCACTTCTATTCACATAGTACTGGAGGTCCTAGCCACGGCAATCAGACAACACAAAGAAATAAAAGGCATCCACATTGGAAAGGAAGGAGTTAAACTGTCCCTGTTTGCAGATGACATGATATTGTACATAAAAAACTCTATAAAGAATCCACTCCAAAACTACTAGATCTAATATCTGAATTCAGCAAAGTTACAGGATACAAAATTAATACACAGAAATCTGTGACAATCCTATACACTAACAATGAACTAGCAGAGAGAGAAATCAAGAAAACAATTCCAATCACAGTTGCATCAAAAAGAATAAAATACCTAGGAATTAACCTAACCAAGGAAGTGAAAGACCTATACTCTGAAAACTACAAGACACTCATGAGAGAAATTAAAGAAGATACCAATAAATGGAAACACATCCCATGCTCATGGATAGAAAGAATTAATATTGTCAAAATGGCCATCCTGTTTAAAGCAATCTACAGATTCAATGCAATTCCTATCAAAATAACCACAGCATTCTTCAAAGAACTAGAGAAAATCATTCTAAAATTCATATGGAATCACAAAAGACCCCAAATACCCAAAGCAATCCTGAGAAGGAAGAATAAAGCTGGGGGGATTATGCTCCCCAACTTCAAGCTCTACTACAGAGCCACAGTAATCAAGACAATTTGGTACAGGCAGAACAACAGATCCATAGACCAATGGAACAGACTAGAGAGTCCTGATATAAGCCCAACCATATATGGCAAATTAATATATGATAAAGGAGCCATGGACATACAGTGGGGAAATGGAAGCTTCTTCAACAGCTTGTGTTGGCAAAACTGGACAGCTCCATGCAAGAGAATGCAACTGGATTATTGTCTAACTCCATACACAAAAGTAAACTCGAAATGGATCAAAGACCTGAGTGTAAGTTGTGAAACCATAAAACTCTTGGAAGACAACGTAGGCAAACATCTCCTGAATATAAGCATGAGCAACTTCTTCCTGAATGCATCTCCTTGAGAAAGGGAAACAAAAGCAAAAATGAACTCATGGGACTACATCAAACTAAAAAGTGTCTGTACAGCAAAGAACACCATTAACAGAACAAAAACACATCCTACAGTATGGGAGAATATATTTGTAAATGACATATCTGAGAAGGGGTTAACATCCAAAATATATAAAGAACTTAACACACTCAACACCCAAAGCAAATAACCTGATTAACAAATGGGCAGAAGATATGAAGAGACAGTTCTCCAAAGAAGAAATTCAGATGGCCAACAGTCACATGAAAAGATCCTCCACATCACTAATCATCAGGGAAATGCAAATTAAAACCACAATAAGATATCACCTCACACCAGTAAGAATGGCCAGCATAGAAAAGTCTAAGAACAACAAATAACCAGCAAGGATGCAGAGAAAGGGGAACCCTCCTACACTGCTGATAGAAATGTAAGCTAGTTCAACCATTGTGGAAAGCAATATGGAGGTACCTCAAGAACTAAAAATAGAAATACCATTTGACCCTGGAATCCCACTCCTTGGAATTTACCCAAAGAATACAACTTCTCAGATTCAAAAAGACATTTGCTGTGCTATGTTTTCACAGCACTTTTTACAATAGCGAAGATATAGAAACAACCTAAATGTCTATTAGTAGATGAAGGGATAAAGAAGAGGTGGTACATATGCACAATGGAGTACTATTCAGCCATAAGAAAGAAACAAATCTACCATTTGCGACAATATGGGTGGAGCTGGAGGACATTATGCTCAGTGAAATAAGCCAGGCAGAGAAAAAGAAGTGCCAAATGATTTCCCTCATTTGTGGAGCATAACAAAGCTAAACTGAAGGAACAAAATAGCAGCAGGCTCAGAGACTCCAAGAATGAACTAGTGGTTACCAAATGGGAGGGGCGTGGGAGGGTGGTTGGAGAGGGAGGGAGAAGGGGATTGAGGGGTGTTATGTTTAGTACACATGCTGTGGGGGATCACGGGGAAAACAGTGTAGCACAGAGAAGGCAAATAGTGTATCCGTGGCATCTTACTACATTGATGGACAGTGCCTGCATTGAGGTATGGGTGGGGACTTAATAATATGGGTAAATGTAACAACCACATTGTTTTTTCATGTGAAACCTTCATAAAAGTGTATATCAATAGTACCTTAATAAAAAATTTTAAAACAATGAAACTATTGTAGTTCACCACCAGCAAGCCTGCACTACAAAGAATTATAAAAGCAGTTTAAAAAGAAGGATAGTGATACAGATAGAAATTTGCTTCTACACAAAAGAATGAAATCACTGAGGATGGTAACTGGATAACTGTGGAAGTTTTCCCCCCCTCACTTTTTAAATGTCTTTCTAAGACAATTGACTGTTTGAAGCTCAAATAACAGCAATGTAATAGGGGAAGTAAGATGCATAGCAAGAAATAGTACAAAGGCTGAGAGAGGAAGAATTGTATACTGTTGTAAAATACTTAAACTATACACAAACTGGTATAATATTATTTGAACACAGATTATGATGTTTTTGAAAATAATTTTAACACAGATACACACAATCAGCAATTGAAGAGTTATAGTATTGTATAACTTCAATGGGTAAACTTGGAATTAAGACTTGCATCTTACCTGTATTTCAAAAGTAATTCATGTATTTGCTTGATCTATTCTAAGGCTAAAAATGAAGGTTGATAGTATGCGATACCTGTAAATAACATTGCTTTGAAATTGTAAAACCTAGACTTTATTTATTTTTTTGCACATAACTTGCTTTGGATAGAGTGTGACTCCTATAAGAAACAAGAGGACAGTATGAGCCTGTACTTAGACATCCATCACACTGAAAGATTTATAAACAGCTTTTATACCCTTATTTCTGCTAGGCTTTGTTGGTTTAAGGCAAAGTGAATAAATAGTGCCAGTCCTGGCTCAGGCAGAATTGTGAACCAGAAGAAATGTGTTGTCCATCCCCTTTCCTCTCCTACTTTTGTTGGCTATCAACTTTATTCTTGGCTCTGGCAGGTGATCCATCATCTCTCAGCTGTGCCCATCTTGGTGTGCTACCCTTTGCTTTCCAATGTAATAAGCATTTAGCTGTACATTAATGGCATTACTCTTTGGAGAACTGCTCTCTGCTCTGTCAGCACCATGTGTCAACCAGCTAGGAAGGAGAAGAGGAAAAGGGCAAATGATTTACTTCTTCCTATTTTGGCAATTTTTAATGTACTATTCATTTTTTAATAGCATCTGGTTTTTATTTTAATATTTTTCTTATTTCTTTAAGTATAATTGATATACAATTTTATGTTATTTCATGTATACAACACAGTGTTTCAGCAGTTACCCATATTACTAACTCCTCACTCTAACTAATGCAGTTACTGTCAACATACAAAGATGGTATAGAATAATTGGCTATGTTCTCCATGCTGTACTGCTATCCCCATGACAAATTTATATTGTGACTGAGATTTTTATCCTCCTCACCCTTCCCACCCACCCACCCCAAACCCTCCCTGATTTAACCTCAGTGTCTGTGAGTCTACTACTATTTTGTTCATTTTCTGTTTTGTTTTTACATCGCACAAATAAGTGAAATCATGGTATTTGTCTTTCTCCACTTGGCTTGTTTCACTGAGCATAATACCCTCTAGGTCCATCCATGTTGTCACAAATGGCAGGATTTCTTTCTTTTTTATGGCTAAACAGTGTTCCATTGTGTATATGTAGCACATCTTCTTTATCCATTCATCTATTAATGGACACCTTGGTTGCTTCCATATCTTGGCTATTGTAAATAATGTGATGATAAACATAGGTGCATATATCTTTTTGAATCAGAGATTTTGTTTTCTTTGGGTAAATTCCAAGAAGTAGAATTACTGGGTCCTGTGGTATTTCTGTTTTCTGAGGAAACTCCATACTTCTTTTCACATGGCTGCACCAATTTATGTTCCCACCAACAGTGTAGGAGGATTCCCATTTTCCCACATCCTCACCAACACTTGTTATTTCTTGTCTTTTGGATTGTGGCCATTCTAATTGGTATGAGATGGTATCTCATTGTGGTTTTGATTGCATTTCTGTGATGATTAGCAGTATGGAGCATCTTCTTATGTGCCTGTTGGCCATCTGGATTTCTTCTTTGGAGAAATGTCTGTTCAGGTTCTTCCACCCATTTTTTAATCATTTTTTTAGTGTTAAGGTATGTGGGTTCTTTATATATGTTGAATGTTAACCCCTTATTAGATAAATCATTTACAAATATATACTGTAGGATGTCTTTTTGTTCTTTTGATAGTGTCCTTTGCTGAACAGAAGCTTTTTAGTTTGATGTAGTCCCAATTGCTTTTTCTTGCCCAGGGAGATGTGTCCAGAAAAAAATTGCTCATGTTTATGTTCAAGAGATTTTTCCTTATGTTTTCTTCTAGGAGTTTTATGGTTTATGTCTTACATTCGGATCTTTGATCCATTTCGAGTTTTCTTTGTGTATGGAGTAGGGAGTAATCCAGTTTTATTCTCTTGCATGTAGCTTGTCCAGTTTTCCCAGCACCAGTTATTGAACAGACTGTCTTTTCCCCATTGTATATTCATGGATCCTTTATCACATGTTAATTGACCATATATGCATGGGTTTATATCTGGGCTTTCTATTCTGTTCCCTTGAACTATGGGTTTGTCCTTATGCCAGTACCATACTGTTTTCCTTACTGTAGCTTTGTAGTATAGCTTGACATCCCCATCCCCAGCTTTGTTCTTGTTTTTCAGGATTGTTTTGGCTATTCACATCCTCTGTGGTTCCGTATGAATTTTAGGATTATTTGCTCTAGTTCACTGAAAAATGCCACTGGTATTTTGATAGGGATTTCATCAAATCTGTAAATTGCAATGGACAGGATGGCCATTTTGAAAATATTAATTCATCCTATCATGGGATAGATTTCCATTTATTTGTGTCTTTTATTTCTTCCATCAGTATCTTACAATAAGTTTTCACAATGCAGATCTTTTACCTCCTAGGATAGGTTGGTTCCAAAGTATTTTATTCTTTTTGATGTAATTATAGTTGCAGTTGTTTTCCTGACTTTTCTTTCTGCTAGTTCATTGGCAGTATATAGGAACACACAGATTTCTGTGTATTAATTTTGTATCCTGCAACTTTGCTGAATCCAGTTATTCATTCTAAGAGTATTTTGTTGGTATCTTTAGGGTTTCTATATATAGTATCATGTCATCTGCAAATAGCAACAGTTTAATTTCTTCCTGACCAATTTGGATGTGTTTTATCTCTTTCTCTTGTATGATAACCATGGCTCAGACCTCCAGTGCTACATTGATTGAAATTGGTGATACTGGACATCCTTGTCTTGTTCCTGATCTTAGAGGAAAAGCTTTTAGCTTTTCACCATTGAGTATGATATTAGCTGTGGGTTTCTTATATATGGCCTTTATTATGTTGAGGTGGTACCATCTATACCCATTTTTCTGAGTTTTTATCATGAATGGATGTTGAATTTTGTCCAATGCTTTTTCAGCATCTACTGAGGTGATCGTATGGTTTTTTACCTTTATTTTTGTTAAAGTGGTATATCACAGTGATTGATTTATGAATATTGTACCATCCTTACATTCCTGGAATAAACCCCACTTGATCTTGAGGGGTGATCCTTTTCATGTATTTTTTAATTCAGTTTACTAATATTTTGTTGAAGATTTTTGCATCTATGTTAATCAGGGATATTGGTCTATCATTTTTTTTTTGTTTAAGTGTCTCTGGTTTTGATTTTAGAGTGATACTGGTCTCATAGAATGAGTTTAGAAATTTCCCCTCCTTTTCTATTTTTTGGAATACTTTTTTTTTTCTTTTTTCCAGCTAGGAGGAACTTTATTCATTAAGAACAAACCCCTAGGCAAGACTGCATAACAATGACAGAGGTGCCCACTAATCTCCAGGAGTGGAGATTTCACATCCTTCCTGGTAGCTCATTTCAATAGTTAAAGTCAATAACCTATTCCTCCAAGATCTTTGCTCCACTGAACTGAAACCTTCTTACCTGGTGATTGACCTATTCAGTTTACTCTTTTTTTTTTTTTGAGAGGGCATCTCTCATATTTATTGATCAAATGGTTGTTAACAACAATAAAATTCTGTATAGGGGACTCAATGCTCAATGCACAATCATTAACCCACCCCAAGCCTAATTCTCGTCAGTCTCCAATCTTCTGAAGCATAACAAACAAGTTCTTACATGGTGAACAAATTCTTACATATTGAATAAGTTCTTACATGGTGAACAGTACATGGGCAGTCATCACAGAAACTTCAGTTTTGATCATGCATTATGAAGTATAAACAATCAGGTCAAATATGAATATTCGTTTGATTTTTGTACTTAATTTATATGTGAATCCCACATTTCTCCCTTATTATTATTATTATTATTATTTAAATAAAATGCTGAAGTGGTAGGTAGATGCAAGATAAAGGTAGAAAACATAGTTTAGTGCTGTAAGAGAGCAAATGTAGATGATCAGGTGTGTGCCTGTAGACTAAGTGTTAATCCAAGCTAGACAAGGGCAATAAAACATCCACGGATGCAGAAGATTTCTCTCAAAATGGGGGCGGGGGGGTGAGGTTCTAAGCCTCACCTCTGTTGATCCCCAATTTCTCACCTGATGGCCCCCTTGCAACTGTGCCTGTCTTAGGTTGTTCCTCCCTTGAGGAATCTTACCCGTCTCTGGCTAACCAGTCATCTTCCGGGGCCATACAGGGAAATGTAAAGTTGGTAAGTGAGAGACAGGCAATATTGTTTGAAAAGGTTAGCTTTTTACTTCTTTGCAGATTTATGCCCTGTGGCTTTTATGCCCAGTATTTGTCTTGAGGTATCTTTACCACTTGGAAGAATTATGATACTCGGTAAATTCGATATGAGGCACGAATTCTATTTAAGGGTTGTAATTAGGAAAGAAGAAGAAAAGCTATAGGAGTAGCAGATGGAAGAAAACATGGGAAGATTGATTATTTCTTTGACATATCTTCTTGTAGAGTAACTTAAGCATGTATAGGTTTTAAACTACTAATTAAATTGTGTACACACATTAACATAACCGGAATACAGTTACATAACCAAAGCAGACCTATAATTACCAGCCATCGCCAGTGAAACCAAGAAAACCAGTTAGGCACCTTAGGCCTTTGTGAAAACTTATCTATGATATGGTGGATATTGTCCAACTGAATTTGAACAGTCTGAGAGAAATCAGACAAATTAAAACAACCCATTCCTGGGGACTGTTCACATCCCATATGTTCTTTTAACAGTAGATAGTCTGTAGTCGTAAGATTTTGGAATGCTACAACTTGCACTTCTCCTAATTCTTGTTTGAGTTCCAACAGTATAGATCCAGTCAAATTTGTTGTTTTACTGTATGCACAGGCCAGCTTAGATATCTCCTTCTTCATTCCAATGGCAAGTCCAGGAACCAGTGGGATGAATGCAGCTACAACTGCAGCATCGCCTGGACCTTTGTTGAGGTTTTTTGATGATCATCTTCTGGTATGACTCTTCCAGAGAGTGCTGATGTTGGAAGTTCTTCTTCATATCATATCTTAGTTCATTTTCTGGGTAGCCAAATTAGGCTTTGATCCTCTGTATAAACACAAACAGACCCTTTGCCCACACTTTGATATGCCCTTTATACCATTGTGTAGAACTCATTGGAGGTCACCACACAGGAACTGCTTTTTTTTTTTTTAAGAGAAAGGAATATTATCAGAAAAATGTACCTCCATAGCCGATCATCTGACACCCTTTGAGTGATCAAAATTAAGGATATTTAAAGCATGCATTAATCGTTGATTTACAGTTACTTTCATCCTATCAGGGAGTAATCCCCCTTTTCTTTCTTTTTTTTTGTTATCATTAATCTACACTTACATGAAGAATATTATGTTTACTAGGCTCTCCCCTATACCAGGTCCCCCCTATAAACCTCATTACAGTCACTGTCCATCAGCATAGCAAAATATTGTAGAATCACTACTTGTCTTCTCTGTGTTGTACAGCCCTCCCCTTTCTCCCACCCACCCCCATGCTTGCTAATCTTAATACCCCCCTTCTTCCCCCCCGCTTATCCCTCCCTACACACCCATCCTCCCCAGTCCCTTTCCCTTTGGTACCTGTTAGTCCATTCTTGGGTTCTGTGATTCCGTTGCTGTTTTGTTCCTTCAGTTTTTTTATTTTTTGGAATACTTTAAGCAGGTTGTGTATTAGTTTTTTAAATGTTTGGTAGAATTCAGCTGTGAGGCCATCTGGTTGTGTACTTTTGTTTCTTGGTAGTTTTTTTATTACCCATTCCATTTTATTACTGGTATTTGGTCTGTTCACATGTTCTGTTTCTTCCTGGGTCAGTCTTGGAAAGTTGTACTTTTCTTGGTATTTATCCATTTCCTCTAGGTTGTCAGATTTATTGGCATATAATTTTTCATAGTAATATCTAATAATTCTTTTTATTTCTGTGTTATCCATTATGACTGTTCCTTCTATGTTTCTGATTTTGTTTACTCTCTTTTTTAAGTCTGTTTTTTTAAATCTATTTTGTCTATTTTGTTTATCTTCTCAAAGAACCAGCTCTTAGTTTCAATGATTTTTTCTATTGTTTTATTCTCTATTTTGTTTATTACTGCTTTGAACTTTTATGTCCCTCTTTCTACTAACTTTGGGTGTCATTTGTTTTTCTTTTCTAGTTTCTTCAATTGTGATATTAGACTGTTTATTTGGAATTGTCATTTCTTAAGGTAGGCAGGCATTTCTATGTACTTCCCTCATGTAACTGCTTTGCAATGTCTCACATATTTTCAACTGTTGTATTTATGTTTTCATTTGTCTCCATATATTGCTTGATTTCTTCTTTGATTTGCCCATTGATCCTTTGATTATTTGGAAGTATGTTGTTTAGCGTCCATGTATTTGTGGGGTTTTTGTTTTCTTCGTGTAATTTATTTCCAGTTTCCTACCATTGTGATCTGAAAAGATGCTTGATACAATTTCGGTCTTTTTGCATTTATTGATGCTCTTTTTTTTGTCCTAAATATGTGATCTGTTCTGGAGAACATTCCATGTACACTTGAGAAAAATACGTATCCTCCTGATTTGGGAAGTTCTGTATATATCTGTTAAGTCCATCTGATCTAGTATGCTGTTCAGCAGAACTGTTTCCACATTTGTTTTCTGTTTGATCTGTCCATTTATGTAAGTGGTGTGTTAAATCCCCCTAATATGTTGCATTCTGTTTCTCCCTTTTGTTCTCTTAGAATTTGTTTTACATATTTAGATGCTCCTATGTTGATTGCATTGATGAGTATAATTGTTATATCATCTTGTTGGACTGATCCCTTTATTGTTATTTAATGTCCTTCTTTGTCTCATTAGTTTCTGTGTTTTGAAGTCTTCTTTATGTGCTATGAGGAGTGCCACACCTACTTTATTTTTCCCTACTGTTTGCACAAAATATCTTTTTCCACCCCTTCCCTTTCAGTCTATGTATTTAGGTCTGAAATGAGTCTCTTGTAGGCAGCATGTAGATGGGTCTTGTTTCTTTATCCATTCTGCCATCCTGTGTCTTTTGATTGGTTAATTCCATCCATTTACATTTAAGGTAATTATTGATAGGTATGCAGTTATTACCATTACATCAACTGTTTTCTGGTTGTTCTTATAGTTGTTCTCTGATCCTTTCTTCCTCTCTTAAACTCTTTGTCTTGTTATTTGATGGTTTTCTTTAGTGTTGTGATTGGATTTCTATTTTTAAATTTTTTGTGTATCTATTGTAGACTTAAGGCTTTTGGTTACCATAGGTACATAGTTTCCTAAATAGATAATGGTCTATATTAAGTTTATGGTCATCTATTTTGAACAAATATTCAAACAGTTTATGTTTTAGATGTAATAATGCAATGAGACAAAAATATGTGAGACATTGCATCTTCTACAGTTTATGTATTAGATGTAATAATCTGTATTTTTTGTGTATCCATTGACTGATTTTTTTGTACAGTTGATTTTACTTTTGAGATGAGATTTTTTTTTAACTTCATACTTGTTTTGTTAGTAATTGGTCTACTATCTTTACTGTGAGTTTATTTTCACTGATGAAAATACTTAGGCTTAAGAACATTTCCATCTACAGAAGTCCCTTTAACACATCCTGTAAGACTGTTTTAGTGGTGAATTCTTTTAACTTTTGTTTATTTGGAAAACTTTTAATCTCCTATTCAGTTCTGTGTAATAACCTTGCTGGGTAGAGGGTTCTTGGTTGCAGGTCCTTCTGTTTCAATACATTAAATATTTCATGCCTCTCCCTTCTGGCCTGTAAGGTTTCTGCTGAGAAAACTGCTGATAGCAATAAGGTTTCCCTCATGAATAAATTTTGCCTCTTTCTAGCTGCTTTCAATATTCTCCCTCTGGTTACTTTTGCTAGGGGTTCTCTGTGTTTCCATGACCTGGGGAAGGAAATATACCCCAGATTGGGGGAGTTTTTGGCAATTATTTTTTCAAAGAGACTTTCTACACCTTTGTTTCTCTCTTCTCCTTCTGGTACCCCTATTATGCAAATATTGATTCATTTGGAGTTGTCACACAGTCTCTAAGCAACCTGTTGTTTCTAGAGATTCTTTTTCCTCTGTTACTCAGCTTCATTGTTTTCCTGTTCCCTAATTTCCGTCTATTTGTCTCCTGTACTTGCAGCAGTCTACTGTTCATTCTCTCCATTACATTTTTCATTTCAGTTACTGTATTCTTCAGCTCTGAGTAGCTCTTTTCAACTCTTGTATCTCCTCACTGAAGTTCTCCCTGTGATCATTACTACTTTTCTACAAATCAGTGAGCATATTTATGAGTGTTACTTAGAAATCTTTATCATAAAGATTGGTGATCTCTGTTTCATTTAGCCCTCTTTGTGGTTTCTTATTCTGTTCTTTTGTTTGGAACATATTCCTCTGCCTCCTCATTTTTGTCTGGGTTTCTGTGTCTCTGCCTTTGTATAAGATAGATCTGCTATGCCTTCTGGTCTGGTAAGTAATGGGTTTTTGAAGAAGATGTCCTGTGGTGCCCAGAAGCTCAAGACTTTTTGCTCACCTATGCCTGGTTCTCCTTTGCAGTGGAGCCACAGTTGCTGTTGGTGTGCAATGGGCAGGGCCGCCTTTCTGCTTGTCTGCCCACAGTAGCTGATCTCTCTCATCAGAGGCCCTTTGTCAGTGTGCAGTGGTGTTTCTGCTGAATTAGTTGTGTGGGGACTACCCTCTGCCTGCCCTGCAGCAATGGGGTTGCTACTGGTTCATTGGGGTGGGCAGGGTGGGTGCTCAGGGGAGCACAAAGTGAGCTGGGCCACCAGTAAGGAGGAAGGAGCATTTGCTTCTGGCCGTCATAGTCACATCCCCAGTTTGGCTAAGAGAGGGCCAGGAAAGCTGGAAAAGCCTCCTTCCACCTGCCAGGCAGCAAAGTCTGACCACTGCTGGGATGAGCTGGCAGAGTGGGCAGGCAGTCTAGTAGATGGATGCACAGAGAAGTGCCTCAGGGCTGAGTCACCAGTGAGGTGGATGGGCATTTGGGGCTGCCTCCCACACATGCCCTACCAGTTGTCCTGAGGGAGGGCTTAGGAAGTGTTGTCCATCTGCTCTTTCTCCAATGGAGAAAGCTTGGTCCGATCCCTGCCCTCTGGTACCCTTCCCACTGCTGCTAAATCTGTCAAAATGTTGCCTCTGTGTTGGGTCTTATTGGGACCCTTGGAGTGGGCCTGTCCTTCACAAGCAGCAGGACTGTCGTCCTTCCAGAGTGCTCCAACTCCCTCTGATGTCCAGCCCCACGAATCACCAAGGCCTGATGCAATGTGGACTTGTCCAGAGAAGATCTCCAGGACCAGGGGTAAAGAGTTCCTGAATGCTTGTCCCTTCCCCACTCTGTTCCTCTCCCTCCCACTTGTGGGCCAGGATGGGAGAAGGACTTGGGTCCAGATGGATCACAGCTCTGCCACTTTATCCTTCTCTGTGTGGTCTTCTCTTCTTTGCCATGTGTAGATGGTGTGTTCTACATTCTTCAAGAATGGTGACTGGTTCTTAACACACCATTATACCAATGAGCAGAAGCTAGCATATTGTATTTCCTTAATAATAATTCCTCATGTTTGTATTTCACAAATATTTTATCATTTGCTCCTCAGAGCAATCTAAGGGATTTTTCAGGTTTGGAAAACTGCATCAAAGAAGAGGAAATGACAAAGATAATTAGATAGAGCCTGAACTAGAACCTAGTTCTGCTAGCTTCTAGTTAATTGAAGTCTCAAAAGCAGAAGGAGAAGTGTTGGCCTAGGGTAACAAGTGGTTTGTATGTGGGGGACTATTGGCAAGAAAGCATCTCAACTTTTAAAAATTTTTTTTTATTAAGGTATGATTGATATACACTCTTATGAAGGTTTCACATGAAAAAACAATGTGGTTACTGCATTTACCGATATTATCAAGTCCCCACCCATACCCCAATGGAGTCACTGTCCATCAGTACAGCAAGTTGCCAGAGATTCACTATGTCCCTTCTCTGTGATACACTGTTCTCCCTGTGATCCCCCACACCATGTGTACTAAACGTAATGCCCCTCAGTCCCCTTCCCCCTCTCTCACCACCCACCCTCCCACACACCTCCCCTTTGGTAACCACTAGTTCATTCTTGGAGTCTCTGAGTCTGCTGCCATTTTGTTCCTTCAGTTTTGCTTCATTGTTATACTACACAAATGAGGGAAATCATTGGGCATTTGTCTTTCACCACCTAGCTTATTTCACTGAGCATAATGTCCTCCAGCTCCATCCATGTTGTTGCAAATGGTAGGATTTGTTTCTTTCTTATGGCTGAATAGTATTCCATTGTATATATGTACTACATCTTCTTTATCCATTCATCTACTGATGGACACTTAGGTTGCTTCCATATCTTGGCTATTGTAAAAAGGGCTGCGATAAACATAGGGGTGCATATGTCTTTTTGAACCTGAGAAGTTGTATTCTTTGGGTATATTCTAAGGAGTGGGATTCCAGGGTCAAATGGTATTTCTATTTTTAGTTTTTTGAAGAACCTCCATATTGCTTTCCACAATGGTTGAACTAGCTTACATTTCTATCAGCAGTGTAGGAGGGTTCCCCTTTCTCCATCCTCACCAGCATTTGTTGTTCTTAGTCTTTTCAATGCTGGCCATCCTTACTGGTGTGAGGTTATATCTCATTGTGGTTTTAATTTGCATTTCCCTGATGTTTAGTGATGTGGAGCATCTTTTCATGTGACTGTTGGCCATCTGAATTTCTTCTTTGGAGAACTGTCTCTTTATATCTTCTGCCCATTTGTTAATCGGGTTATTTCCTTTTTGGGTGTTGAGGTGTGTAAGTTCTTTATATATTTTGGATGTTAACCCCTTGTCGGATATATCATTTACAAATATATTCTCCCATAATGTAGGATGCCTTTTTGTTTTGTTGATTATGTCCTTTGCTGTACAGACACTTTTTAGTTTGATGTAGTCCCATGAGTTCATTTTTGCTTTTGTTTCCCTTTCTCAAGGAGATGCATTCAGGAAGAAGATGCTCATGCTTATATTCAGGAGATGTTTGCCTATGTTGTCTTCTAGGAGTTTTATGGTTTCATGAGTTACATTCAAGTCTTTAATCCATTTCGAGTTTACGTTCGTTTATGGGGTTAAACAGTAATCGAGTTTCATTCTCTTGCATGTAGCTGTCCAGTTTTGCCAACACCAGCTGTTGAAGAGGCTATCATTTCCCCATTGTATGTCCATGACTCTTTAATCATATATTAAGTCACCATATATGGTTGGGCTTATATCACGCCTCTCTAGTCTGTTCCATTGGTCTATGGATCTGTTCTTGTGCCAATACCAAATTGTCTTGATTACTGTGGCTTTGTAGTAGAGCTTGAAGTTAGGGAGCATAATCCCCCCAGCTTTATTTTTCCTTCTCAGGATTGCTTCGGGTATTCGAGGTCTTTTTGGTTCAATATGAATTTTAGGATGATTTTCTCTAGTTCATTGAAGAATGCTTTTGGTATTTTGATAGAAATTGCATTGAATCTGTAGATTGCTTTAGGCAGGATGGCCATTTTGACAATATTAATTCTTCCTATCTATGAGCACGGGATGTGTTTCTGTTTATTGGTATCTTCTTTAATATCTCTCATGAGTATCTGTAGTTTTCAGAGTATAGGTCTTTCACTTCCTTGGTTAGGTTTATTCCTAGGTATTTTATTCTTTTTGATGCAATTGTGAATGGAATTGTTTTCCTGATTTCTCTGTCTGCTAGTTCATTGTTAGTGTATAGGAATGCCACAGATTTCTGAGTATTAATTTTGTATCCAGCAACTTTACTCAATTCAGATATTAGATCTAGTAGTTTTGGAGTAGATTTTTTATGGTTTTTTATGTACAATATCATGTCATCTGTAAACAGGGACAGTTTAACTTCTTCCTTGCCAATCTGGATGCCTTTTATTTCTTTGTGTTGTCTGATTGCCGTGGCTAGGACCTCCAGTACTATGTTGAATAGACATCTAAACTTTTTAAAGCCTGACTAGAATTCATTCCTTTTAAACTTTGATGGAAATAAAAGGACTGTTCTTCAAGGAAGGCCTTAGAGTCAGGATAGTGCCACTGCTCTTGCTAAATCTATTCCTGAATGTGAAGATCAACAAAATACCTCCTTATTCACTGCAGCCCTTTCAGTTCAGTGGACTTTTCATAATGGCTCTGTGAATATAATCCTATAACTGTGTCATCTTTTAGCTTTTAATTTTGTGTTTAAAGTGTTATTCTTGTTTTCCCTATCAGCTATGATGTCTGTGGCTACAAACAACAGAAAACTTAAGAGTATTACATAGTAAGGAAATTTTTGGCTCTCATAACTTGAACTCCAGGGGTAGGGATACTTGAATGTTACCTCTGTTTAATTCAGTTTCTTTTCTACTGACTTCCTCTCCTGTGCTCTCCTAAACATGTTGGTTTCATCCGTAGACTGCTTTCCTCATGGTGTCCATGGCCATGATAGTTCCCAGGTACATGTCTGCACCTCATGGCATCCAGTTGTATACCAAAGCTGTCCTGTAAGCGTGAGGAAGTTTCTCCCTGAAAGCCCTAAGAAAATAACTTCCCATGAATTATTAAACCAAATTGAGTCACATGCCTGTTCATGAACCAAGCCCTATGATTTAGGCAGTTCCTTATCTGAGTGGCTTAGGCTTGTATTTCTGAACCAATCACAGGAAAGGGACCTGTTACACACCCCTGGATCCGAGGGGTGGGGTTAATTTTCCCTGGGACACACAGGATGACGTGGAGAATTTTGAGAAAAATTACATTTATTTTAAGATAGAGGAAATTAAAATGGATGATGGACCAGTGTCTGCTTCAAATGTTTGGTTTTATTTTTTTCTTTTAGGTTTTAGGATCAGTATGGAATATTAAAGAGTAAGAGCTTTGGTATATGTCTAGCTTTCAGAAACATGCTCTGGCACTTGGCTGGGTTCCTTAACCTTCTAAGCCTCAATTTCCCTGTAGGAATTTTGTAAGGATTAGAAATTAGGTAGGTAAGGGACTTACCACATAAAGACTAAATAAATATGATTGTTAGTAACATTTTTGTTGACTTTTTAAGTTGTAAACAACAGTGAAATAAAGTGCCTTTTTTCCCTGCTAAGATCCTTTCCATCCCTAGATAGTTATTAAAGCAAGTGAACAAGAAAATGTTCGTTAGAGAATAACATTGGTAGTTATACAGATGCTTACTATAAAATTCTTTCATCTTTTTTTTTGTTTGAATATTTTCACAATGACATGTTAAAAATAATGAATTTACAAGAATGACAGTTTTGCAATAAAAACCATAAGGGTGACTCAGAACTCAAAGCCAAAATTCCTCTTCTCAAGACAGCAATGTGTAACCTAAATGGCAGTTCAGATGAATTGCTAGAATGATCCTGTCCCCTATGTGTCCAGCATTTCATTTTTTTATGGGGAAATGCATGGTCTGAAATTCTGGATTTCTTGCCATGAAATTTTCACATGGCATTAACCATTTTGTGTGAGCAGTCTAGGACACAAAAAGATAAGGAAGTGTACTAAAAGAGTTCTGAAATTAGCCGTTCAGAAATGAAGGGTGAGAGCAAAAGCTGTACATAGAAGGAGAATCAGGAAAGTGACTTTTACTGGCTGTTTTGTGTATGCCAGGGGCTCTGTGGTTATAAGCATGAATATAAATAATATCTTTGCAACCTTGAGAGAGTGCAGGCCTATGTCAGAAGACACCCCATCAGTAAATAATTATGGTACACAATAAGAAATGCTATAATAAAATTCTGTCTGGAAGCCTAGTGGCGAAATAATTACTTAAGGATCTTCATAGGTCTTCCAGATTCCTCCAGATTACTTCCTAGCGAGATTTGTTTTCTGTTCGTTTAGAACACAGGAACCTATTCTGTTGCCAATTTACTAAGATTTCTTAAGAAATTTAGACTCCACCTCCAAAAATTGGTACCTCCCTTCCTTTGCCAGCAAAAGTCTCTCAGCATATGATGATACGGTTGAGTAAGACTACCTGCATACCCTCTCTTCTCCATAAATAAGAATGAAGGGCCATCAAGCCAAAGTCCTTATAAAATACATTGACAATAGTCAAGGTCACCTTGACATTAATCCCCATTACCTCCTCTTTTCCCTTTTCTGCTATATATCATCATTCTCATCTCCCACTGGTTATATTAAGAGTCTGCTCTATTCTGACCCCAAAATTTTGGAATCAGTCCTGTTTATTCTTCTGGTAACATATAACATGGCCCACTTTTACTGATGTTTCTAGTTTACCATGCTGCCTCTTATTACTTTACAAAGGCTTTTTTTTGTGCTTTCATTTCAGTGAATGTTTTGTTATAAAATTCGTTATAATGGAATCAGACTTATGTAAATTAAGTCAGTTTTGTAACCATTGTCTAGGCAGCTCTTAGAAAGGCTGATGGATGAAGAAACCCTCAGAAAACTTTAAAGAAGTTTTTCACCAGTGTAAGAGATAATTCTAAGAACTTGTATTTACATTCATTCCTTTTCATAAGATGGTAGGATGAATGAATGAATACATGAATGAGCAAAAACAATAGAAAAGTCATGTGCAAGGTTTTTGGCAAGGTATAAATATTCTAACATTGGTGTAACTCTCTACAATACATGAAAGTTTTTCACTTACATAATTTGATTTAATCTTGCACCATCCTAATAAAGAATGTATTTTATCCACTTTATGTTGTCATCAGTGAGATAGATACAAAGATCTTAAGGTTCCATCACAGGTGATTGGAAGAGCCAAACTGACATACGGGCTTTCTGATTCTGATTCCAGAGTCATTTCATCCCCCCAAATTGTTCTTGAAACTAGGTGACAAGAAGCTATAAACACATTTGCTTTTGATAAGTGAAAGGCAAGCAGGAATATCTTAGTTCTTAACTGGTAGACTAGAATTTTCACCTGCTTCAGTGACAGAAATATTTGCCCTAATGAATAAAAGATATTTTATATAAGTTCTCCAATACAATTCTAGCTAGAATGCCTAGAAAATAAGAGGCCTTAGATTTATTTTTAATCTACAAATAAACATATGATGAGGAGAATGAACTGGGATTATAATGTGAAGATTATGGCATTTCACTTTAAATGTTCAAAATGGAACTCTCCTGATCTTTCTCTTCCTCCAAACCTACTCCACTCATAGCCTTTTCTCCTATCAGTCATTGGAAAGTTCCATTTTTCCAGTTGCTAAGGCCAGAATTTATGAAGTCATACTCACCTTGTCTTTTTCTATTATACATCACATCTAATCTGCCCGGGACTCCTGTTGGCTGAACCTTCATATACATCCAGAAATCGGCAGCTTCTTACCACCTTCACTTTTTGCCCTGGTCCAGATCACCATCATCTATCCCTCACCTAGATTACCGAGGAGATAGCTAGCTTCCTGACTGATTTTTTTGCATATTATTCTCCCTGCCTTGTATTCTCAAAACAACGACAGAGTGATTCCTTTAAAACCTAAGCTAAATGATTCTGTTTTCTCAAAACCTTTCTTCACTGGCTCATCTTTCTCTTAGAGAAAAGCCAAAGTCTTTACAATGATGGCTTTCTAGGCCCTGTCTGTTCGGGACCCTCCCTTGCTCTCTGACGTCTTCTCTGGCTTCGCTCCCCACTCTGCGCTCTGCTCTAGCCACACTGTCTCCTTGCTGCTCCTTGCACATGCCTGGTGTGATTCCTGCCTCCAGGCCTTTGAAGGGCTCGTCCCCAGCAGCTCCTCTAGTCTGTACTTAAATGTCTCCTTCTTAAGGAGGCCTGCTATGACCACCCTATTTAGAATAGCTGTCCTTCCACAAAACTCCTGGTCTTCTTTACCTTGCTTTTCTTGTACCACATATGATTTACTTATTTGTTATGTTTATTACTTCTCCTTCCTTCTTAGAATATAGGCTCCACAGGACAGGTTTTTGGGCTTTGTTTTCATTTGGTATTTTGTTCACTGATACATCCATAGTACCTAAAATTAATGTGCACATACTAAGAGCTCATTACCAATTTGTTAAATGAGTAAGCAATAGATGTATTTAATGAATGCCTCTAAGTAAAGAATTTAGTTATTGAGGAGGTAATACTATGCGGGTTCTGGCAGCAGTGGACCAATATAAAGCCCTAGGTGATAAAACTACCAGTAGAGGTGATAGAAGTGAGAGAGATCAATAAGGCTGAACAAAGTTCAGTTACAACACTCCTCAAGTAAAGGCTAATGGTGTTTGTTTTTAAAGGGAAAGGAGAATGTATAATGAAATTGCTGTGGCTTCCTAAATATATTACTTATATAACACTTGATATGATATGGCTTTTCCATATCTGTAAGGAAACCAGTTATTTTGCATTCATTCATTCAACAAGTATTTTTCAATATGCCTAATAAGCGCCAGGCACTATGTAACTAATTTCAAGTTGGAACTGAAGCAACTACAAAGAATATGCTTTAGTGTATCTGTATTTAATGTAGAAAAATGAGTTTCACTGTGTTTGTCAGTTTAGCTTGCCAGCTTTGATTTTTTGAAAATGAGATACTCTCCACAAGCAGGACAACGTTATTCACCTGTCAGCAGTAGGACACGCACTTAGAATTGGAATTGTTCTTTTGCAATAATAACATGAATAATGGCTCACATTTGTAAGACTGTTAACCAAAACTAGGGATGTAGGCTATGTCTATGAAACAGACTGTTTTTCTGTATGAATCTAACTTCACTGGCCCAATACTAAATGAATTAACTTGCCTAGACATCCCTTATGTAGGCTCATGAAACATAGAGATTAGAAAAGGTCACTAGTGGGTTAGGTATGTCAGTTGGTGGCCAGTGCAAGTTTGATCCGAACAGTGTTTTTCTAATGCTCTGGCCAGTCCAGTTCTTTGGGGTTAAAGCACCATTTCCATTTTAGTGTAGAAAGCACATTTTCCCCTATAAAATAGCCCATTCTTTGAAATGGAAACAGCATTAGGTCTTTGTAACTTGGGTAATTTTTAGCACTGGATTGTTTCATTTGTAAAAATATTTGATTTAGACTGAGCTTGTGACCTGATGATGTTTAGAAGAGTGCCAAAGTATAACTCATAGAAGATGCCAGTAAAAACCACAGTTGGAAGAGGTGAATAATGGTTGCATCATTTTCCTGGTAGGTGTAACCAGGCCTGAAAATCCATCACTGCCATTTTTTAAGTGTGTTCTGAAGAATAAAGTCAACTGGTATTCTGTGAACCATATTAAGTATCAAAATAAAATATCTGCCAGTGCCTTGAGTCACTGTCACACTGTCTTTACATTGTTAAGGAAGCTTCGTTTAATCATTGTGTTTTATTGCCAAAAACAAGTCATATTTTTCCCTGATTTTAAATGAGCATATTTGTTCCAGTGAAAACCTTGAACACACCAGGTTTTTCATTGTGCTTTAACTTTGGTATCAAGCAAATTCTTGTTAACAAACAAGTTCTTATAAAGTGTTTTAAAGCATCAGTTTCTAAAATATCTTCTCTTAAATAAAGACCAATATAGCAAGAAAAAAATAAGCACATTTGGTTAAAATAAAATGAAGTCTTGTGAGTAACATGCAATAATCCGGCCAACACAACAGATCAGATTTCTAGACTAAAAAAGTACAAACAAAACAGTTCAGAATTCAAATGAAGTACATTAAAATGTGTTTCATTCTCCTTGATCAGTACAGGGTTCTTTTAGAAATGTTGAATGTACACTTATCTGACTCCTATTGTGAATGAAATACACTGCAATAATTGATAAAATGTTTATTTGCATGTATGCCTTAGGCTGTGTTAGGAGAAGCTGAGGTGCTGAAGTAGATGGATTTACAGAACCATCTCTTGCCCCTTGGGGAGTATGGTTCTAGGGCAGAGTAGGAAATGGACAAATAGAATGGAAAGTTAATTACTGGCCTTCCATAGATTTGGGTATACTGATTAAGGCCTGGTAGGCAGGTAGCCAAAGGGAGTGTTGTAATCACTGTTCGATCTTAAGCCCTTAGGCCTCAAACCTCTTTTTTAAGGGAAGAGATACCCTTCTCCTTCAAAATGATCCTAGGACGTGCCCCTTCATTGAGGAAGAGTGTGTGCACAGGCATAGTTGGAGAAGAAAATACAGGGCTCTGCCCCATAGGAAAGTCATGAACACAGGCTGCTTTATCCACAGCAGTTCTTGGGAATATTTCCCTACAATCCCAACTACAGTTTATACTTACTTATAAAAGAGTAATAAGAACAGAAGAGAGAGAGAGAGGCAAGTGAAGACTAACTCTCTTACTTCATTAGTTAGTAAGCATGCTCATAAACTTTTTTTTCCCCAACAGTCTGACTGCAAGTGTGTCTCTTTCATCCTATGTTTTTATTGTTCTTATTTCACTTTTTTACTTTATACCCAGGGCCAGAACCACAAGGAACACCCAGATAGAAGGGACTGGGAAGGAGGTGAATAGAACATACAGAAAGTCTAGTTTCAGACTGGGGCTCTTGGTACAGTGACCATATAACTCATCATCTGAACAGAAACATTTTTAGAATAAAGTGAGCTATTCATTAAACAATAGGTATGAAATAAGATTGGCTCAAGCCAGGCATTCAGTCATTTGAATGGAGGAATGGGTAGGAAGCCACTGTTTCTTCAATTCCAAACTTCTCACTTTTTCTAAGGTGTTTGTAAAATACTGAAGGAGAGATAAAAAAAACAGTAAGAGAAAATCAACAAACCCAAGTCTAGATTCTTTGAAAAGATCAGCAAAACTGACAAACTCTTAGCTAAACTGACCAAGAAAAAGAAGACTCAAATTACTAAAATCTGAAATAAAAGAGAGGACATTAGTATTGACCTTAGAGAAATAAAAAAGATTAGAAGGAAATACTATCATACATCATATATAAAATTAACACAAAAGGGATCAAGAGCTGGATGTAAGAGATAAAACTATGATGAATCTCTTAGAAGGAAATGTAAGACTAAATTTTTATGACCTTAGATTAGGAAATGGCTTCATAGATATAACACAAAAAGCACAAGCAACCTAATTAATTAATTAATAGGACTTCAAAATGGAGAAAGTGAAAAGATAGCTCACAGAATGAGTGAAAATATTTTCAAATCACGTATCTCGTAAGAGACTTGTATCTAGGATGCAAAAAGAATCCTTACATGTCAATAACAAAAAGAAAACTCAATTAAAAACTCACAAAATATCAGAATACACATTTCTCCAAAAAAGATATACAAATGACTGTTAAGTACATGAAAAACTACCAATATCATTTAGCCATCAGAGAAATTACATGACTCTGTAAATATACTCAAAAAATAATTATTTGTACACTTTAAGTAGATTATATGGTATGTGAATAATCATCTCAATATCAAATCAACACTACAGTGAGATACTGCATTACACCCACTAGGATGGCTGTGATCATAAAAACAGATGATAGCAAGTGTTGGTGAAGATGTGGGAAAATATTCTCACCATTTGCTTGGTGAGAATAAAAAATGTTGCAGCTGTCTTGGAAACAGTTGGGCAGTTCCTCAAAACATCAAACATAAAGATATGTATAACCCAACAATTCCATTCCTAGATGTATAACCAAAAGAAATGAAAACATGTCTGAACAAAAACTTTTACTTGTTTATAGAAGCACTATTCATAATAGCTAAAAAGTGGAAGCAACCCAAGTGTCCATAAGCTAATGAATGGATGAATGACTAAAATGTAGTGCATCCATACAGTGGAATATTACCCAGCCATGAAAAGGATTGAAGTACTGTTGCATGCTACAACATGAATGAGCCCTGCAAACATTGTGCAAAGTAAAAGAAGCCAGTCACAAAAGACTGCATACTGTTAATTGCCACTTATTTGAAATATCTGGAATAGGCAAATCTATAGAGACAGAAGTAGTGGTTGCTAAGGCCGGCAGGAAGGGAAGAAAGTGGGGTAGCGGGTAGTAAAGGAAGCTGACTGCTCGTGGGCATGGGGTTTCTTTTGGGAGTGATAAAAATCTTCTAAAACTGATTGTGGTTACAGTTACATGACTCTGTAAATATACTCAAAAAACAATGATTTGTACACTTTCAGTAGATTATATGGTATGTGAATAATCATCTCAATAAAGTATATATTTAAAATTTTATCAGCCTGTAGCAGATTCGAGCTTTGTGGCCCTCAAGTCAAATGCATACACATTGATGACACAACCGTCCTGTCCCAATGTTGCTTTTATCTGTTTACAAATTGCCTGCTACCCCTTACCCATGACCTACTTGCTCCATAAGATTTTCTTTGAAAAAAGCATACTATGGCTAAAAAGTAGTTTGGAAATCCCTGGAAACAACGAGCTCCAGAACCTCTTCCAGCTCTAACAAGTCATGATTTTGATGCATTGAGCTGAGAATTCGAACTTGGCCTTGGTTACTCCATTTTAACTCCATGTTGACAAAAGAAAGCAGTGAACAAAGATCAAAGACAGTCCACGTTGCTGCACACAGGTGTGACTCGGTGGAAACCGTGGAACTCAGCCAGGTGTTCAACCCTAGTGCAGTGCTCTGTCTCCAAGCTCTGCTTCCTGTTCTTGAATACAGTGATTTGCTAAAATAGAGACACCTGGTCCCAGCACCTTGCAAATGGATTTTTCCTTTCAGCATTTCAAAATACAATCATATCTTAATGAAGGCTTTCTCTGGAAAGTCATTTGTCTGAAATCTGCAGTAATAAAAAACCTCATTTGTCCTTTAGATATTCATAGTGGTATCTGTTGCTTCATTCCTCTACATTCTTCTCCTTTTGTTTTATCTGCTCATTCATTTATTTTAAAGGCATATATTTATGGAGCATCCATGTGTCCAGCATGAGATATTAGTAGTGAACAGAATTAACTAGTCCCTGCAATTATGGATCTTGCCATCTAGCTTGAAGACATATTAACAACAAAAAGTTTTTAAAATTTCAAATTCTGGTAAGGACTCTGAAAGAAACCAATAAGGTTCTAAGATGGAGACTCTGTAGTTTGTGATTTTAAAATGAACTTTGAAATCATATTGCCAGTTCATCATTTATTAGCTGTGTGATTGTGAGTAAGTGATTTAACTTATCTGGGCCTACTTTCTAGACTTGTCCTGAGGATTAAATGAGTTGCTACAGAAAAATGCCTAATATATTCTAAGTGCACATAGAAAAGTTCCTGACACATTCTAAGTATCCAGTAAGCATTATTTATGCATTGATATTGTTGCTTTAGAGAATCTCAGGGAGTCAGCTAGTTTTGTCATCATTGTTGCCATCTTAACACCATCATCACTGTCATCCACATACACTTACCTCATATACGTGCTTTGTGCACAGGATTTACAAAAATAGACATGGTGCAGTTCAGGACTCAAGAATACTGCAATCTAGTTAAAAGATGGAACATAAGGATTAAAAGAAAATAGCAAGTGAAGGTAACATATGCTATGTACCAGATGTGTGATAAAGATAATATGCCCTAACAGGACTGGAATAGAGAGAGTAGTTATGTGGGCTTCTGAAGGGAAGGCTTCATAGAGGAAATGGACCCTTAAGAAGGAGGCATTCCAGGCTGGGAGAGCAGTACCAGGGAAGATGTGGAGGCAAAAGAGTGAATGTGAAGTTCTAGAATGGAGAATTTAATAGAGGAGTAGAGAGGGATTGGTTAGAAAGGGGGTCCCACAATATTAGTTAAATTACTCAGTAGGCGCTGGTTAGTATTAGTTATTCAGCAGTTCAGGGATTCTGAACTGTGGTGGTCAAATAAGATTTCCTTAATTCATGTCCTGAGGCCCACTACTCCATGTATTACTTTATTTCACATGCCCATCATTGTCAAATGGCTAATCATTCTCTAGCTGGTGGTGCTACTTGTAATCCTGTGCTCTCCAGTCTCTACTCCCATTGCACATTCTGATCCCATTAATTATTTCTCAAGCACCATTTTGTCATTTATTTGCTTAGGAAGTTTTTAGATTTTTCTGTTGTTTATAACTGTTTCTCAGCTATTAGTGTGCATAAAAGTTACTTGGAGTTTGTTGTAAGTGCAGGTCACAGATACCACCTTCAGGTAAAATACTTCTGGCATGGAGCCTGAGAATTATAACAGGTGCCCTAGGTAATGCTCATTCGGGTAATCAAGAGGTTCTGCTTGAGGAAAAATGGCATAAAACTAAGAGTTGAAGTTTCTTAACTTGCCACCTAGAATTTTGCTTTATCATGCCTTTTCAAACTCATATTCCTCTATTCCCATTAATACATCTTTTATTTGAGCCAAATGGGGCATTTCCTTTTCCACATATGTAGCCATGCTCTTTTTTGTTTTTTTGTCTCTTTTTCATTTATGTGGTTCCTTAAGCCTCAGTGTCATTACTGTCATTTCAAGAAGTCCACATCCTGGCTTCTGTCAGTCTTGGTTCAGATGTGTCCTGAAAGCATCTTTATTTACTTGGAGACAGGCTCCAAGTCTAACTGGTCCTTCTATCTAGTTCCCCACCTAAATGAGCACCTTGAAAATGATTCAGTTCATTTGAGTCCTTTCTTAATTCATTCATTAAATATTTACTGAGTGCCTGCTATGTATGACACCCTGTTCTGGGTGCTGGTGATAAAGTAGAAAAATAAAAAACACTGACAAAATCTCTGTTTTCATGGACCTTACATTCTAGTGGGACAAACATAAATACTTAAAGTGTTTTAAGAAGAGTAATCTGGTAGTGTTATATGGATAAGTTAGGAATGGGAAAGACCAGTGAAGGAAACTAATTAAGGAACTGTCGCATAGAGTGGGAAAGTCCAGTGAGGAAAGAAAATACAAAGGAAATAGCAAGAGTAGTGAAGGAATGACCAGCAGTATTTGGTTGGGACCAGAAAGGTATATTTAATATTTGAGCCTTTTGAGAAGGAACAAATAAGTAAAAAGTTAAGGTATAAAGGTGATACTTTGGGAAAAATGTATTTTTAAATGTTTTGGTGATCTTTTAGATGATTGATACTGATTACTTGTTTACATTCAAGTAAAAATGCTCAATAGCAATTAGAAATATGGAGGTTTTATAAAAGTCCAGCCCTCTCTTCTTTTCTCCTTATCCAATTCATTATTTCTATCAGTCTCAGCTCTTCTAGAGCCAGAAGCCTCCCAAGAACTATTCTGTTTCATTTATTTGATTTTCTGGGGATGTGGCATGACTCCATGTCCTGGCCCATCTCTCTGTCCTCCAAGTGTTTGTATAGAATGAGGCCTAGGCCTAGCCCCAGAAAACCGTATCTAATCATAGCCCTCCCTTAAAAGTGTCCTAGCTGAGTGGGAATTTGGTTTGGTGGAGGAACTAGGAATACATCATGATTGATCTAGAGTCCTTTAAAATTGGGTATGGTGGTGAGATGGTTGAGATTCATATTATTCTCTATGGTCATTCACTGTGGTCATTTATGATTCTTGGGAAAACATGCAAATTTTGGAAAAGCAGTTTCTTAAAGCATTGGCATAACACATAGGTTGGGAAACTGCTTATGTAGCCTGGGAAATAATCGTACAGACCAGAGGACTCAAATAATACCCCACATCCCAGCCATCAGTAAATACAGTGTGAATGTGTGTATGTGTTATATAAAATTTTGTGGTCTGACTTCCCCAGTAGAATGTGAAGTCCATGAAGGCAAGGTCTTTGTTTCTGCTATCTCCCTAGCCAGTACCTACAACATAATATATGCTCAGTAAACTTTGTTGAGTAAATGAATAAAATGAAATAATTTATTCCACATTTTGCTTAGTAATTGTGACATTGGCTCTGTCTTCAAGAAACTCAGGAAATATTTTATTCCAATAAAATTATAGACCTAACCCCCAAGCATTAACTATACTTGATTGAATGTTACCTTAAAAATGCCATTACAAAAATAGAAACTTTATTCCTTAACTAGTTTAGAGACTTGTAAGCTTTAAAGGCTAAGGACACTCCTCTTTAATGGCTCTAGTTTGGTAATGTTGTGAATGTGATCTTCTAAAATTTAGCATTAACAAGACACTCAGATAAGATCAGCTAGTAATTATATACCAGCTGTGGTCAAATATACCAAGAATATATTTAAGGTAAGGGTTGGATTACCTTCATTAATATGCAGAAAGTTGCTTTCTTAAGACAGCAAGAATTATTTGAGTCATATCAGCATATGAAAATTTACCGATGTTAAGGGCTAGCGGGCCAGAGCTATTGCTAAGGATATTTACATGATTTAGAGAATATTTCAATTTTCTAAGGATTGAAGGGAAAGATTGATATGATCAAAGCAGTCTGTGTGGCAGGTTATTTTGGCCTAGTGATGATTTTTATAGAGTAGCAGAGAAAAATAAAGTTCTTCTAATGGAAAAGAAGAACTGGCTGCAGTGCATAAGCAAATGTTTCTAACATCTTGACCATTTTGCAGTTCAAGTCTGTTGTATCATAAAGGTATTGATAACATGATATACACGGAATCAGTATATCATTTAGTTCAGTTTGGATTTGATCTGCCATCATGAAGTTAAAGGGTAGCCAATAAAAGTTTGTAAATGACCCTCTGTTCTATAATGTCTTGATGGATTTCAATAAAAGCAGATACATGGTAGAGAATGCTGAGATTCATGTTTCTTTCAAAGAGAACCTACAGTTAATTGAACGAAGTTTGTTTAGATTTAGTAAATAGAATATATATAATAATAATGAAAATCAACTCAGTATTTTTGTTAATTACATTGTTTGGCAAAGAAAACTAGCTACTGAATAAAGTTAATTATGGCTATGCTTGAATTATTTTCATTAATTTCAAATTATACTGAATATTAGGGGGAAATTAGTTAAGAGCATGTTCTTGCTTTATTTCCATAAACCCTAACTAGCTTCTTTAAAGGGGTATATGTGATTTGAGCGATAAAATAATCAAATAAAGGTTTGTATGTATTTTTATCGATAGAAATTTCTCCAAGTTCAACTATAGTTTTATCCAAAAATCAAGTTCATAGTTGAAAGGCAAAGACCTACTGGAATAGTTAATAAGCATATTCTACCTCTGCATTGCTGCAAAAACTAAATGCAAACTTCTCTGTGACTTACAGAGAATGCATAGGCTGGATAAACTTTCATCTGCTTAAGGGTCAGGGCTGATTCAATCTTACTGCAAGTTTATGAGAGTGGCTGATGCGATACAGTTGTTTCTAGTAAAAATCAGACTAGCTCTAAGGAGCCAATCTAAGTCAGTCTCTGGGTAAAATTCTATGAGAAACAGACTCCAACTCAGACACAATTGTAAAGCCTGATATAATAAGGACTTGCAGCTGATCTAATCCTATTGAAAATCTTTAAGCAACTATGGGGCAAAATGGTTTCCACATTGACAACAGTGGAAAGAACCTTGGATTTCATCAGTATGAAGAGTACTTACCTTGTACACACAGTAGCCACTTTTTTTAAGAATTAACATCATGGCCATTCCAAAGCAGCTTATTGTTTCTGATATAGAGGCATCTGTTTTTATTAAGGTCCAAGTTCCCAGAATGTGTCATTTTATTTTTTAAAAATTGAATTCATTACAAAAAGCAAACAAGTCAAACCTAACCTCAGAAGTTAGTATACATCAATTAAATCTAGAATAAAATGACCAAACTTTTGTCTTGAACAAAAATGACCAACCTATTCCAATTTATATGTAACAGACAGAGAGAAAGAGGGAGAGAGAAAATGAGAACTGTTTCTGTGTTAAGACCTTGTATGTAAAGTTTCACCTGGAATTAATTTTTCCATGAATTTAGAAGTCCCTGAAAATAAGCTTATTCTGTGAAATCATATATGTGTAAGAGGACAGACAGACACAAAAGTTTAAAGGTCAACACTGCAGATAAAATCTCAGTAACTAGGATATGAACTTAACTTGTGTAGGTAGGCTGGTGTGTATACTTTTTCTTGTTTGGTTTGCTTTATCATATTTAAACAGACACTGATAATGATCTAGGTGTTACAGTCAGTTTAGCACTAGAACTGGTCTCTTTTCATAATTTACAACTTAAATTAGGACAGTAGACCTAGCTTGCACTACAGTAAAACACAACCTTGCCTGGACTCTCTCCGTGCTTCTCTTATTGCAGTTAGTACTAGTCTTGAAATGTGAATATTTGAACTGATACTTAGCAGGTAGTAGTGACCGTATACTGTTACTTCAAAGAGCCGGAAAAGTAACTTCATGAAAGGGAAAACTCGAAACTACTATAGTCTTTACCATTCTATTTGTTAAGCAGTGATGGGTATCATTAGTTCTGCTCTTTTGCATAATTACTGCAATATTGTGAAAACTTTTGCCATCCAACTGGGAACAATTATATTATGTGGGATCTTGTATAACATTTGGCTTAGAGAAATAAAATTTAAAAAGCCCTTGTTTTTAAGCACTCTGTATCTGTAGTACCCAAATGCATACAGTGTTTCTTCAAGTTTGTTTTTCAAATAAAAAATAACATGGATTAGTGACACTGAAGGTTTTCTCATATTGAAGTCAATGTATTCTTTATAATTTTTTTAGTTAATTTAATGTCCTTAAATTTTACCTGGCACATCACTGAGTTGCAAGGGTAATGCATGTATAAAATGATAAAAATTTATGAAGTACAATACCAATCACTGAAAAATTAAGACTTAAAAATATGCTTTTGTTGTTTACTTGATTGAAATAATTCATCAGGTAGAAATGAGGTATTTCTGATTGTTAATTCATCAGGTAGAAATATCAGGTAGAAGTGAGATATTTCTGATTGTTAAAGTAATTTGCTGTTTATGTTAAACTCCCAGAGTATCTCTGTGTTAAAGGCATAAAACGACCTCTCCCAGCTGCACCACCCGACCCCATACCAAAAACCAAACTTCTGAAAATATAGTTAGAAGAGTATGCTTACAAATGTTTACATAATGATGTGAACTTTTTTCAAGTTTATTCAAATTATTTCACATAATGGTTTCAAGTTTAGAAAAATTATCCCTTGTAATTCTAGTATTCGATACCATTAAAGTACTATACCCATTTTTTTAAAATTATATTTGATTTTGTAGGATCTTTCTTTCTTTGAAAATACTACTGCATTTCATCAGGGCAGTAAAATTAGAATAAATGTCACAGTGATATACAGATGTGATTGTCACTATGCTTTTGTGGTTTCACACTTGACTTTTTCATAATTTATAAGATTTGAAATATGATCTCATGATTGGCAAAAGATACTTTGATCAAGGTTAATGTGTAACTGTTGCATGTTGGAACAATTATTTCAGTTTTGCTGTTATATAAGCATAGTTATAATAAGATAGGAAAGTATGTTAATATGTTGGTGTATAGTTAAGATTTCCTTAGACAAATTAAAAGAAATAAAGTGAATTGAAATATTGGAATAAATGCTGAATTACCCTTTCTTGTCAGTCATCAAAACAAAAATTTTGTTTTAGCCCTTGTTATTTTCCAGAGACTGATTTCTACGTATATCTCCTTAAAATTTTGAATATCCATTATTTGCAGCATTCTTATTAATGAAGCTGACTTTTGAATGTGCTCATAAAAATGTTGATAAGGACAAACAAGAAGTTTCAGTCAAGCTTATCTTTCTCTCCTCCAAAGTGCTACTGAAGAACATCTAATTAATGTCATTTGAAATTATTTTAATATAGTCTTTCATATTGTCGCATACTCAAATATGGTTTTAGCCACCACTCTTGAGGTACTGTGGCTCCTACCAGACTCCTGAGTGAGCGGACTTACCTATCTCTACAGGCTCAAAGGAGGAATCAAGCTGCAGTGCCCTGACTGCTAGTGCAGCTTTCAGCACCTTCTCCATGATGGCTAGTATCTGTGTCATATATAGCTGTGAAAGGATGGGGAAATGCCCTGACATGATCTAAGAAGTAAACTGTCAACTTGACATGTTTTCCTAGCTATTGAAAATCTTCTTATATTGAAACCCATTGATAGTGAAACTGTAGAATTCCTCTGATTTAAGTACCATCTGGTTGTGTTCAAGGCTTTAAAGCTGTTATCTCCGCATACAATTTCAGAGTCCTATACTTTTTTTCTTCACCAAACTATCCATTTTTAAGCCACAAATATTTTTCCAGCTCTTTTCTGATTTTATCTAAAAGCATATTTTAACAGCATTTAAATAGTTCTTAAACAATAACAATTTATCTTGATAGATGGCATGCTGTGTTTTTTCATTTTATTTTAATTAGCCATTGTGGAACCAAATTCTCTTTTGTTTTAGTCTTTTGAATATTGTTTAATTATAGTTATCATGCCAGATATCTTAAAGGTTATTTTACCAATACAGTTTCATTTAACATAACCCATATGGAATCAATAGCCCAGTTTCCTAAAGTGAATGCTTGGAAAATCTTACATTCATATGTTAAGAGTACACATCCTTTCCTCATTAGTTGGAGAGTAAGGGATTTTGGCACAGGTTCTGTGTGGAAGCATTGTGCAGCTTTTATATGGATTTTGTTTTTAGCCTTTGATGACACTGTTTAGAATAGGAAGTATCTAATAAGTAAAGCATTTTGTCTCAAGTGCTGCCAGTGTGTTTAATATATGCCTGGAGGTCTGAAACATTATCTTCTTCACTACAGTAATATGCATTTAATTCTCTGAAAGCAGAAGGTCGAACTTTTAAAAGGGACGCAAAGTACATTTTCAAACAGAATAATTCAAAACATATGGAAGAGGGGACCAGAATAATATACAGTTGGTTTTTATGGTTTAATCATGATCATGTTAATGCACACCAGTAGCTAATTAAAGAAAACTTTTATTGTTCATTTTAAATGAGTTAGGTAAAGAGTGGGAGAGATGATGTAACAGCACTGCCCAGAGATACATGTTTCTGCCGCGTTTACTAACAGGAAGCAGATACTGGTATTTTTGACAACTTGAATTATTAGTCCCCTTGGACAATAATAAAGCAAAAGTTATTTTCAAAGTTATTACATTGTGAACTTCTCTTTTTCACAAAGGAATAGTAAATTGATGCCCAAGTTTAGGGCTTAGAACATGTAATTAATTATAAAACTTTTCTCCGTAGCAGGCCAGATACTCTTCTATGTATAATGGATAAATGCAGTGAACTGGTGACAAACCAATGGGTTTTTAAATATGTCTCAAAAATCACCAACTTCTTTATTTCAGTTCTACAAATAGTGTGGAAACTTAGAAAAAATGAATAAAGCCTTGGCTTTTAACCCAGTTTGAACAACTTAGTTTTCTAGTATTGGGAAAGTTGTGCTTTTCTTTTTTCTCTCAATGAGAGTCACTCTTTCATCTCTGGGTCATTGGTTCAAATTCCATTCTGCTCAGTAGTGGCTAGAATTAGTTGCCATCTGACTTCTGTTCAGTAACCTACGTGACCCCAGCTGATAGCTGCCATCCCGCCCCCTGTTGGCTATTTATATCTCAAGATCAGGCCACTTGACATTCACTAGAGTCTAATGTGGCAATCTCAACACATTAGGGCCAGACACTAAATTTCTTTATCTTCACCTACAGATGGTCTCTTTTGTCATGTTAACACTGATGGAGAACACTTAATTCACTTTAAAGAAGGAGAGACTAGATTTTAAATACAAATCTGGAAACCAGAAGAAGAAAATATAAATACTCTGTGCATAGAAAGCATAGTATCATGTAGTTAATTGTGGTTGCTTTTCCTGACTGAGAGAATAAAAGTAGTTGAGTTCTTGATTTGAGTTTGCCATGGAGCTCAACATAAAGGTGTTTTGTTATGCTGTGTACAGATACTTAGTTTGTAATCTTTCAAACTGTGGCAGTAAATCCTAGACTACTTATTACTTCATTATTTTTTCACATATAATTTGAGAATTCCTAGTTGATAATGGATTTGGGGGTATATTTGAAATTTTTATACTAGGGATAATGAAAAGCTTTAAAGTTAAGTGTCAGTTTGATAAGTGCCTTAATTATTCTTCATTGAGTTTTTATATTAAATATATTTATTTATTCAGTCAGCACATAGTTACCAAGCTCTACTATGTGACAAGCAGTATGGTGTGTGCTAGGAATGCTAATGGTCATTTTCCCTTACCACAGCCTACCGCCTCTGACTGACCTTGGGCTTACTGATTGATGTGTTTAAGCCTCAGTTTCCTCAGCTGTAAAACGGGATAACAACCCTTCAAAGCGTTGTAATACCTAGTAAAGGAAATGTATATAATGTGCTAACAATGTTTGGCAAATAATAAACATACTCAGTGGTATCTTCTTTTTTTACCTTCAATTACAATCTCTGAAACAGAACACAGTGTGAAAAGTGCTATAATAATATTAGTGTGTTACAAAAGCAAAAAAGCTGGAAAGACTAGCACCATTTGGAAGGATGAAGAATGTTCACAAAGGTGACTTCTTTTTTTAACTTACCTTACTCAGTATTCAATACGTTAACCCATTCAATGCTGCCGTAGCAGCTCTGTGGGTTGGGTATTAATGTCCCCAGTGAGAGAATGAGGACCCGGCAGGGACAGAAGATTACTTGAAGTATGATCAGCCCATAAGGTGGAGGATGTAGATCAGGAAAGAGCCCATGAATGTATCTGAAAAGACCTTAAAGAGTACAGCATATGGGGAGTCTGTGTCCACATATATTTACATATTAACAGTCAGAAATTCTAGTCTGCACAGCAATTTTTTTCATTTACTTTTCTGTCAGAAACTGACATATCCTCAAACATTTATGGATCCTCTCTTCAATGTGCCAGACGTTGCATGACTCCTTAGTGATTACTAAGAAGCAAAATTATATGGTCAGTCCCTCCAGCAGTTCTTCACCTAGTAAAAGAGACAAACACATAACATCTACCAATTATTGGAAATTTACTGTATGCCAGGCACTGTTCTGACCTCTTTAGACACATCAGTTCATTGAATCCTTATACTAACCCTTTGAAGTCAAATTCATTATCCCCATTTTACAGATGAAGTTATGTAGCCTTAGGTTCATTATTTGTCCAAAATCAATTAGAAAGTGCTGGCCTTAACCCCACATCTGACTCCAAATCCTAAAGATTATTTTAACACTGTCTGATACTGCCACCTCAAAACATTTTGGGAGAAAATAATACACTCTAAAATAGAAATATGAGTAAAGTACTGGGATCACGCAGAAAGAAAAGAGGGAGAGAACAGTGTCATTTGTTGTGAGTGTGGATGGGTAGCTAGATGTTCTCCCACTAGGGCAAGCTCAGAAGGGGCCGTCCAGGCAGGGAAACAGCACCATAGAATGGTTTAAAAGACTGTGATGTCTTCAAAGAACACAGAAAAGTTATTTCACTTTCAAACAGCTCATGCTGGATTTTTCGAACAGCAGTGTGTATCTCCCTCAACAACTTTAAAATCAGAAAGAAATATTCTTTGAAAAATTTTAATGTTAACAATCCTTTAACATTTTCACAAGCACCTTATAATAATTTGTAGCATGTGGAAAAATGACACTATACTTAACAATTAAATTAAGGACGAGCCTGAAACATGGTCAGCAATGTCCAGTACTTTAGGGAGTGTTTTTTCATTGCCCGTGGCATAGCCATTTTCAAAATTAGTGCAGCCTTTTTGGAAAGGTATTGGCAATATTTGATAACCTTACACTTCTTACATATACATATTAATTCCACTTCTAGAAGCCTGCCTAAGGAAATACCATTAGATGTTTGTCATAGATGTTTGTTGGCAAAAATTGGGACACCTACTTTATTTTTATGATTACTGTGTTTTTAGTTATACTAGATCAGTCTTTTAACAACTTGTTTATATAATACCCTTTACACAATAACAAACAAAAGGTCTTATTTTTTCTTACAGGTCTGTAAGCAAGAACAGAAAAAAATGGATACTTTTGATGGAAGCATGACTGAAACTTCATCTCGGTATAGTGGTGCTCAGGATAGTGGAATTGGCAGTGACAGTGTTAAAATCAGAATAGTACAAATCGAGCAGCACAGTGGTACCAGTCAGCATCGCATTGCCCGTCCATCATACCAGTCATCAATTGTAAAAAATCTAAATTTTATTCCCTTTGACGTGTTTATTACTGCAAGTAGAATCTCACTAATGACCTATTCCTGTACAGCCTTACCCAAATCGAAATTGCAAGAACATAAGGATAATGAAAACTCAGGCAAGAGTTCATTAAATCTCCCAGAAGTTGATTCAGATGTTGCTAAGCCCAGCCAGGCATGTATTTCCACGGTAACAGCAGAAGATCTCTTAAGCAGCACCATGTCTTTTCCTTCAGGGAAAAAGATAGGAGTCATCTCTCTCGAAAGCCTTCATGCAGCCACAAGGTCATCTGCTAGGCAAGCACTTGGGGTAACTATTGTTCGGCAGCCTGGGCGAAGAGGAACTGGAGACTTACTGCTAGAACCCTTTTTGTACTTTGTTATGTCCCAGCCTTCTTTGCTTCTGAGTTGTCACCACAGAAAGCAGCGAGTGGAAATATCCATTTTCGATGCTGTGCTTAAAGGGGTATCCTCTGATTACAAATGTACAGGTAAGAGCTTTCAAGTTTACTGGAGTACCAATAACTACTATTGCATATTAAGTTTTATTCCCAATAGAAACCAGCTGGCAGACCAAACAAGACTTCTTTCTCTGCAGAATATGTCAAATGCATGTCCCATAACTGAATCATGGTTAAGTAAATGTCTGAAATGTATCATGGTTTAGGCTTAGTGTTTTTACTATGCCTCTGAATGTTCCTTTTTTTTTTTGAGGAGCTAAATGAAATGAGCTCTTTCTAAGCTACAGAAATGCTTAACAATTTCCAGTGATTAGAAAGCAAAGCTTTTCTTCATAGTAATGGCCCATAGTTATGCTTTCCATGTTAAGACAACTGTTCAAGTAAAAAAAGAAAACTGAGAAAATGAAGTTCATTGTTTTGGTATTCTTTTGATTTAATTATCTTCCTATAATGGCATAATATTAAATATATTTGAAAAGGTTTGTTACTAAAGATGATCTAAAGGTTTTTATACATCTACAATAAACACCTTCATTAGTGATGTTGGATAACTGCCCCTTGTAGGCCCGATCCATATCTTTCTTATAACCAGAAAGCATCCTGTATTATAATAATTACATTGGACTAAGGCTTGTTGCCTATTAAGACTAGGAAAGTGATCAGAGGTTCAGATTTAAGACATACTGGCTTGAAGTAACAAGAGCTAATGGAAACAGTGTCAAACAAGGTATAGAGACCTTTTTCCTGAGTTCATGTAGAATTAGAGATTTGGCCAGAAAGACTGGAGAGGGTAGCTGGGTCATCTAAGACTTGGTATTGGAAGAGAGTTCTAGCAAGCTCAGATATAATTCAGGCATTTTATTGCTATCAAGTGATCCCATCTAGCAGCTGGAAGCCAGCAAGGAGACATTTAGAGAATTTGTCCAATCTGGAAGTCAGGCTGGGTCATTCTTGGTATTAAGGAAAACCATTTTATACAGCAGACTCCTGGAAAGTAGATAGCAGGTGTGAGGATCGGGATTCAGCCCAAGGAAGTAGGGTCGAAGGTGCCCTTGGCTCTCACTGAGGTGTAGTACAAGTCCTCTGCTTTAGGAAAGGGTAACCTGCCAGTTGCCAAGGAGTAACCTAGACTGCCTGCTGGCCCTCTGTCCATTGGTATGCTGGAGCTGGCTCACACTGGCTTGCAAGAGCTGATTGTTAAGTTTAGGAACTTTGAAACAGTTGTTAAACCACCGGTAGTTTAAATTGGCCATAGTAAGAGTATTAATGCCACAGATATTGGCAAATGCTATCAATCAGCTCTCCTACTTAGAAAGCCAGTTTTTAAACATTTGCTAGCACCTACTACCTCCCTTCTCCAAACATGTTCTCATTTACTGAGTGCCTATACTACAATAAGCACATCGGGGCACTGGAGAGGGGAATAGTGCTATGGTAGTTGATGTTGCATGATTCAAGGACTCATGCCTGTATACCAGATACCTGTTTGGGAGTCTGCTTAGCATTTGCCAAAACTAGGTGCAGGACTGGGAGAGTAAATCTTGATTCCAAGTCCATCAGATTATTTTGGCTACAGTTGCTTTATATAGGTGGGTTTCACTGAACACTACTAAGAGATATTGATACTAAGTTCATCCAAGTTATTGGCACATATCAGAGATGTGCATTTAAATTATAACCAGTTCTTAAGTTGCAATAATAAAGTACTTTTTGTTTAAAAAAAAAATCACTGTTTTACAACCAATGTGATAAAGCTTAGAGTAAAGGTTTTGGGGCAGATTTGGTATAAGAGATCACAGGTGGGGGGAAAAAGGCTTACACACCTTCTAAGGAACATCCATTCCATATTATTCTTGTGGGTATCTTTTCCTAGATAAAAAGAATCTACTTGGACATTTATACCCTCCAAACAGTTGTCAATATAAATTATCATGTTTCTTAAAAATGAATTTAGCAACTTAAAGAAATTTATCAGAGAACGAGTAAAGTAAAATGGCTAAAATAATGCAACTAGCATTTATTGAGTAGTCAGTCTGTGCCAGGCATTGTACTAACTACTTTAAATGTATTATCTCACTTTATCTTTATAACAGCTCAATAGGAAATGTTATACCCCTATCTTAAAGATAAGGAAACTAAAGTTTGGAAAAGTTAAGTAACTTGTCCAAGATCACAGACTTAGCAGTGAATAGAGCTAAGATTCAAAATCAAGATTTACTGGACTCCTAAGTCTGATTTCTTAATTTGCATGGATCTCTGGAGTGGAGAGAAACATGTGAATCCACAGTTCTCCCAGCCAGCCTCCATTGTCTCACTCAGGACCATGCAAATGATTCCCTTTTTAAGTGGTGAATTTGTGTATATTAAATATGTTCATGATGTGTCTATACAGTATAGCCTCTCTTGATGGTATGACAAACCTGAGTTCAAATTCTAACCCTGTCAAGTATAAAATGTATTCCTATCTCATATGGTGATTGTGAAATTAAAAGAGATAATTCATGAGAGTATAGCAAGTAGTGTGCCCTCATAAATGTTGTTATTATATAGTAGAAAAACAATTAAACTAGAAATCAGGAAGCCTGGGATTTAACATTGACCCTGCCAATAATGAATGAGCAGAGTGCTTTCAGCCCAGGAGTCTACTTATTTGGATTTCTGTTTCCTTACCTGTAAAATATGATGATTATAACAGATAACAACACTGTCCCTTCTAGTTCCAAAGTTTTATCTTTCTGTAATTTGGAATTCATCTCCCCATATCTATCTTCCTAAAAATATTTAAACTATACTGCTTTGGCCTCAGGGAGTTGACATCTACTGTCAGATTAAAATTTATTTTGATTTGTTTTGAAGGTGCAGATTTTCTCTTGATATTCTAGTTGAACACTACTTAGTTTATTCAGTGTTTTAATACATAAATTTTATTAAATGTTAATGAAGTTATTTATCAAAAACTGATCTGGGGAATTTCTGTTTTAAATTGGTCTACTTGAGTGAACTATCCAAGTCCCTTTACCAATTTAGTTATCTAAAATACTTCATATACCACTTTCCACCCTGAAGAAAGCACTGTTCCATGTCCAAGGTTCTTTTCAAGCCCTGAAATAATAACGGTGTGGTTAAGAAAAAAGAGAAGTGTGAAAGGCTAAATATTAACATTTATGGGACAGAGGAGCATTCAGGTGGAGATGGCCAGGTCCATTTCCAGATCTTTAAATTAGGGAGTCTTAATTGGAGGGACAAAAAAAGTGTATCACCATGAAGCTAACTTTCTGAGAAAGATCAATGAAAGGATAAAGACATCATAAGTTAAAAAATGAAAAGGTAACATATTATGTCTTTCTACAGTGTTCATATTTTCTCTTTTGTAAAAATTTATTGATGTATGATTGACATACAATATTATATTAGTTTCAAGTATATAATGTAGTGATTCAACGTTCTTTTATACACTGCAAAATGGTCACCACAATAAGGCCAGTTACCATCTGCCACCTTACAAAGTTAATATATTATTGGCTATATTCCCCATGCTGTACATTAAATCCCAATGACTATAACTGGAAGTTTATACTTCTTAATCTCCACCCATTTCAAACCCAACCCCCCTCTAGCAGCCACCAATCCGTTCTGTGGATCTGTGAGTCTGGGTTTTGTGTTGTTAGTTTTGTTTTTTAGATTCTACATGTAATCATATTGTATTTGTCTTTCTGTGACTTATTTCACTTAGCATAATCCCTTCAAGGACCATCCATGTTGTTATGAATGGCAAGACTTTATTCTTTTTTATGACTGTGTGTGTGTATATATATATATGCACATATATACCACATCCTCTTTATTCAAAAAACAATGGATACAGATTGTTTCTGTATCTTGGCTATTGTAAATAATGCTGCAGTAAACATGGGTGTGCATGTATCTTTTCGAGGTAGTGTTTTAGTTTTCTTCAGATAGATACTCAGAAATGATACTGCTAGATCATATGGTAGTTCTAATTTTTTTCCTTTTTTTTTCTTACATGTATATATTTTTATTTTGGTATTAATATACAATCATATGAGCAACACTGTGGTTACTAGATTCCCCCCATACCAAGTCCCTACCACATACCCCATTACACTCACTGTCCATCAGCATAGTAAGATGCTATAGAGTCGCTACTTGTCTTCACTGTGCTATGCTGCCTTCCCCATGCCCCCCCACTTACGTTATGTGTGCTAATCATAATGCCCCTTATTCCCCATCTCCCTCCCTTCCCACCCACCCTCCCTCCCCAGTCTCTTTCACTTTGGCAACTGTTAGTCCATTCTTGGGTTCTGTGAGTCTGCTGCTGTTTTGTTCCTTCAGTTTTTGGTTTGTTCTTATGCTCCACAGATGAGTGAAATCATTTGATATTTGTCTTTCTCCACTTGGCTTATTTCACTGAGCATAATACCCTCTAGCTCCATCCATGCTGTTGCAAATGGTAGGATTTATTTTCTTCTTATGGCTGAATAGTACTCTATTGTGTATATGTACCACATCTTCCCTCATCCATTCATCTACTGATGGACACTTCAGTTGCTTCCATTTCTTGGCTATTGTAAATAGTACTGCGATAAACATAGGGCTGCATATGTCTTTTTCAAACTGGGCTCCTACATTCTTAGGGTAAATTCCTAGGAGTGGAATTCCTCGGTCAAATGGTATTTCTATTCTTAGTATTTTGAGGAACCTCCTTACTGCTTTCCACAATGGTTGCTCTAATTTACATTCCCACCAGCAGTGTAGGAGGGTTCCCCTTTCTTCGCATCCTCACCAACATTTGTTGTTCCTAGTCTTTTCTGTATGGGCCATCCTAACTGGTGTGAGGTGATATCTCATTGTGGTTTTAATTTGCATTTCCCTGATAATTAGCGATGTGGAACATCTTTTCATATGCCTGCTGGCCATTTGAATTTCTTCTATGGAGGAATGTCTGTTCATATCCTCCACCCATTTTGTAATAGGGTTATTTGCTTTTTGGTGTTGAGGCATGTGAGTTCTTTATATATTATGGATGTTAACCCTTTGTCAGATACGTCATTTACAAATATATTGTCCCATACTGTAGGATGCCTCTTTGTTTTGCCGATGCTGTCCTTTGCTATACAGAAGCTTTTTAGCATGATGTCATCCCATTTGTTCATTTTTTATTTTGTTTCCCTTGCCCGAGGAGATGCATTCAAGAAGAAGTTGGTCATGTTTATATCCAAGAGATTTTTGCCTATGTTGTCTAGTAAGAGTTTTATAGTTTCATGACTTACATTCAGATCTTTGATCAATTTTGAGTTTACTTTTGTGTATGGTATTTGACAGCAATCCAGTTTCATTCTCTTGCATGTAGCTGTCCAGTTTTGCCAACACGAACTGTTGAAGAGGCTGTCACTTCCCCATTGTATGTCCATGGCTCCTTTATCATATATTAATTGACCATACATTCTTGGGTTTATATCTGGGCTTTCTAGTCTGTTCCATTGGTCTATGGGTGTGTTCTTGTGCCAGTACCAAACTGTCTTGATTACTGGGGCTTTGTAGTAGAGCTTGAGTTTGGGGAGTGTTATCCACCCCCCCACACTCTATTCTTCCTTTTCAGGATTGCTTTGGCTATTTGGGGTCTTTTATGGTTTCATATGAAATTTAAAACTATTTGCTCTAATTTGTTGAAGCATGCTGCTGGTATTTTGATAGGAATTTCAGTGAATTTGTAGATTGCTTTAGGCAGGATGGCCATTTTGACAATATTCTTCCTATCCATTAGAATGGGATGTGTTTCCATTTATTGGTATCTTCTTTAATATCTCTCATGAGTGTCTTATAGTTTTCAGGGTATTGGTTTTTCACTTCCTTGGTTATGTTTATTCCTAGGTATTTTATTCTTTTTGATGCAATTGTGAATGGAATTGTTTTCCTGATTTCTCTTTCTGCTAGTTCATTGTTAGTGTGTAGGAATACAACAGATTTCTGTGTATTAATTTTGCATCCTGCAACTCTGCTGAATTCAGATATTAGATCTAGTAGTTTTGGAGTGAATTCTTTACAGTTTTTTGTGTACAGTATCATCTCATCTGCAAACAGGGACAGTTTTACTTCTTACTTGCCAATCTGGATGCCTTTTATTTCTTTGTGGTGTCTGATTGCCATGGCTAGGACCTCCAGAACTATGTTGAATAAAAGTGGGGAGAGTGGGCATCTTTGTCTTGTTCCCAATATTAAAGGAAAAGCTTTCAGCTTCTCGCTGTTAAGTATAATGTTGGCTGTGGGTTTGTCATTTATGGCCTTTATTATGTTGAGGTAATTGACCTCTATACCCATTTTGTTGAGAGTTTTTATCATGACTGGATGTTGAATTTTGTTGAATACTTTTTCAGCATTTATGGAGAATATCATGTGATTTTGCCCTTTTTTGTTGATGTGGTGGATGATGTTGATGGATTTTCAAATATTGTATGATCCTTGCAGCCCTGGAATAAATCCTACTTGATCATGAAGGATGAACTTTTTGATGTATTTTTGAATTCAGTTTGCTAATATTTTGTTGCATATTTTTGCATCTGTGTTCTTCAGAGATATTGGTCTGTAATTTTCTTTTTTGTGTGGTGTCTTTGCCTAGTTTTGGTATTAGAGTGATGCTGGGCTCATAGAATGAGTTTGGGAGTATTCCCTCCTCTTTCTTTTTGGAAAACTTTAAGGAGGATGGGTATTAGGTCTTCACTAAATGTTTGATAAAATTCCACAGGGAAACCATCTGGTACAGGGGTTTTTTTCTTAGGTAGTTTTTTGGTTAGCAATTCAATTTCCTTGCTCATAATTGGTCTATTCAGATTTTTTGTTTCTTCCTGGGTCAGCCCTGGAAGGTTGTATTTTTCTAGGAAGTTGTCCATTTCTTCTAGGTTATCCAGTTTGTTAGCATATAATTTTTTGTAGTACTCTCTAATAATCCTTTGTATTTCTGTTGTGTCTGTAGTGATTTTTCCTTTCTCATTTCTGATTCTGTTTATGTGTGTAGACTGTCTTTTTTTCTTGATAAGTCTGGCTAGGGGTTTATCTATTTTGTTTATTTTCTTGAAGAATCATCTCCTGCTTTCATTGATTCTTTCTATTGTTTTTTTATTCTTCTTGATTTTATTGGTAGTTCTAATTTTTTAAGGAACTTTTACAGTGTTTTCCATAATGGCTGCTCCTGTTTACATTCCCACCAACAGTGTAGAAGGATCTCTGTTTCTACACATCCTTGCCAACATTGTTATTTCTTGCCTTTTTGATACTAGCCCTGTGACACATGCAATGTACCAACTCATTGTGGTTTTGATTTGCATTTCCCTCATGATTAACAAAGTTAAGCATCTTTTCTTTTGCCTGTTGGCCATCTGTATGACTTCTTAGGAAAAATTTCTATTCAAATCCCCTGCCTATTTTTTGATTGGGTTTTTGTGGGTTTTTTTGCTTCCAACTGTATGAGTTCTTTATATATTTTGGATATTAACCTTTATCAGATAATATTATTTACAGATATCTTCTCCCATTCAACAGGTTGCTTTTTTGTCTTTTTGATGGTTTCCTTCACTGTGCAGAAACTTTTTAGCTTGATGTACTCCCATTTGTTTATTTTTGCTTTTGTTTCCTTTGCTTTTGGAGTCAGATCCAAAAAAAAAAAAAAAATCACTAATACTGATGTCAGGTAGCTTACCACCGGTGTTTTCTTCTAGGAGTTTTATGGTTTGGGGTCTCATATTTAGGGCTTCAGTCCATTTTTAATATGTTTTTGAGTATGGTTTAAGACAATTATCTAATCTCATTCTCTTGCATGTAGCTGTCCAGTTTTCCCAGTACCATTTATGTAAGAGACTTTCATATCCCTATTGTATATTCTTGCCTTCTTTGTTATAAATTAATTTACCATATATGCTTAGGTTTATTTCTAAGCTCTCTGTGTTATTTCATTGATCTGTGTGCCTGTTTTTATGTCAGTATCATACTGTTTTGATTGATTGCTTTGTAGTATACTTTGAAATCAGGGAGCATGAAACCTCCAGCTTTATTCTTTCTCAAGATTGTTTTGGCTTCAGGGTCTTTTGTGGTTCTATACAAATTTTAGAATTATTCTCATTCTGTGAAAAATATTACTAGAATTACAAGAGAGATTACATCAAATCTGTAGATTGCTTTGATTAGTATGGCCATTTTAACAATATTAATTCCTCTAATCCATGACAATGGAATATCTTCCCATTTACTTGTGTCTTCTTTAGTTTCTTTCATCAGTGTCTTGCAGTTTCTAGTATACAGGCCTTTTACCTTCTTGTTAAATTTATTCCTAGGTATTTTATTCTTTTTTGATGTAGCTGTAAACAGGGCTGTTTTCTTGATTTCTCTTTCTGATAGTTCCCATTATTAGTGTAGAATAATGCAACAGATATTTGTGTACTGATTTTGTATCCTGCAACTTTACTGAATTCATTTATTCTAATGGATTTTTGGTGGATTTTTTTTTTTAGGATTTTCTTTATATAGGATCATGTCATCTGGAAATAGTGACAGTTTTACTTCTTTCTTTCCAATTTCAATACATCTTATTTCTTACTCTTATTTAATTGCTGTGTCTAGGACTACCAGTACTGTGTTGAGTACAAGTGTCAAAAATGGGCATTCTTGTCTTGTTTCTGACCTTAGAGAAAAAGGTTTCAGCTTTTTACCCCTGAGTATAATATTAATATATATGGTGTTTATTATGTTAAGGTATGTTCTTTCTATATCCACATCATTGAGAATTTTTATCATAAATAGTTGTTGAATTTCATCAAATGCTTTTACTGCATCTATTAAGATGATCAAATGATTATCTTTCATTTTGCTAATGTGGTATATCACTTTGATTGATTTGTGGATATTGAACCATCCTTGAATCACTAGCTTAAATCTAGTAGTATATGATCATTTTAATATTTTGTTGAGCTTGCTTTGCTAATATTTTGTTGAGGATTTCTGCACCTGTGGTCATCAGGGATACTGGCCTGTAAATTACTTTTTCAGTGCTGTCCTTATCTGATTTTGGTATCATGGTAATGGTGGCCTCATAAAATGAGTTTGAAAGTGTTCCTTTCACTTTGATTTTTTGAAAGACTTTGAGAAGGATAGATGTTAAATCTTCTTTGAACATTTAGTAGAATTCACCAGTATCATCTTGTACTGAGATTTTGTTGGAATGTTTTTGATTACTAATTCAATCTCCTTACTAATAATTGGTTTATTGAGATTTTCTGTATCTTCATAATTTAGTTCTTGGAAGATTGTGTGTTTGCAGGAATTTATCCATTTCTTCTGAGTTGTCCAATCCATTGGCAAATAATTATCCATAGTGGTCACTTATGGTCCTTTGTATCTCTGTGGTATCAGTTTTAACATCTTTCATTTCTGATTTCATTTACTTGAGCACCCTGTCTTTTTTTTTTCTTGGTGAGTCTGTCAATTTTGTTTATCTTTTCAAAGAATCAGCTCTTAGTTTCTTTGATCTCTTGTTTTGTCTTTTTAGTCTCTATTTCAGTTATTTCTGCTCTGATCTTTATTATGTCCTGACTTCTTGTAACTTTGGGCATTGCTTGTTCTTTTTCTAGTTCTATTAGGTGTAAAGTTATGATATCAATCTTCTTGAATTTATTGAGGTTTGTTTTGTGTCCTAATATGTGATCTTTTCTGAAGAATATTCTGTGTGCACTTGAGAAGAATGTGTATTCTCTTGCTAGTGTTTGGAATGTTCTTTATATATCTATTAAGTCCTTCTGCTCTAATATGTTGTTTAAAGCCAGTTTTTCCTGTCTGGATTACCTTTCCATTGATGTAAGTGGGGTGGTAAAAATTTCCTACTATTATTGTGTTGCATTCAGTTTCTCCCCTTAGGTCTGTTAATATTTGCTTTGTGTATTCTGGTGCTCCTATATTGAGTGCATATGTATTTAAAAATGTTATATCTTCTTGCTAGATTGACTGACCCTTCATGTAGTGCCCTTCTTCACCTTTTACTGCAGTCTTTGTTTTGAAATCTATTATATCTGATATAAGTATAGCTACACCAGGCCTCTTTTTGTTTCTGTTTGCATCAGATATCTTTTTCCATCCCTTCACTTTCAGTCTGTGTGTGTCCTTACATTTGAAGTGAGTCTCTTGCAGGACGTATATAGATGTGTCTTGGTGTTTTGTTTTTTTTTAACCCATTTAGCTGCTTTGTGTCTTTTGCTTGGAGAGTTTAGTCCATTTACATTTAAAGTAATTATTTATAGATTTTTTTTGCCATTTTGTTGTTTTCTGGCTGTTTTTGTAGTTCCTCTCTGTTCCTTTCTTTTTCTCTTTCTGTCTTCTCTTATGGTTTAATTACTTTCTTTACTATTATATTTAGATTTCTAAGTTTCTTTTGTATATTTATTATAAGTTCTTTTTTTTTGTGGTTACTTTGAAGTTCAAGTATATTATCATATACTTATAACAGTCTATATGATATAATAGCAACTTAAATCGCAGCACATTCCAAAAGTACATTTTTACTTCCCTTCCCTGCATTTTATGTTTTTATTTCACTTCTACATATTTTTATTTTATGTATCCTTTAACTGATTATTGTAGTTTTAAATTTGTCCTTTAACCTTCTTAGTAGCTTTATAAGTAATTAATCCACTTCCCTTACTATATGTTTACCTTTTCTATTGAGAGTTTAACTTTTGTATGTTTTCTTATTATTAATTAGTGCCATTTCTTTTCAGCTTAAAGAAGTCCCTTTAACATTACCGGTAAGGTTAATTTAGCAGTGATGAACTCCTTTAGCTCTTTAGCTTTTGTTTATCTGGAAAACTCTTTCTCTAACCTTCAAATCTGAATGATAACATTTCCAGGTAAAGTATTCTGGGTTGGAAGGTTTTTCCTTTTATCACTCTTGAATATATCATTGTCACTCTCTTCTGACTTGCAGAATTTCTGCAGAGAAATCTGATAGCTCTGTGGGGTTTGCTTTGTACATAACAATTTTTTTTATTTTGGTATCATTAATCTACAATTACATGAAGAACATTATGTTTACTAGGCTCCCCTCTTCACCAAGTCCCCCACACATACGCCTTCACAGTCACTGTCCATCAGCGTAATAAGATGCTGTAAAATCACTACTTGTCTTCTCTGTGTTGCACAGCCCTCCCCATGACCCCCGCACACTATACATGCTAATCGTAATGCCCCCTTTCTTATTGTTGTTGAGGTTCTACTTGTTCTTTAGGCAATCAAGGGTTTTTCCCTCTTGCTGCTTTTAAGATTCTCTAGCTTTGACTTTTGATATTTTAATTATAATGTATCTGTTGTGTGACTCTCTTTAGGTTCATCTTATTTGGAACTTCTGGGCTTCTTGGACCTGGATATCTATTTCCTTCTCTAGGTTAGGGAACTGTTCAACTATTATTTTTTCAAGTAAATGTTCTATCCCTTTCTCTCTCTCAGTCTCCTCATGAGACCCCTATATTACAAATGTTATTCCACTTGATGTTGTCTTATAGTTCACTTAAGTTATCCTCATTTTGTAATTTTTTCCCTCTGCTTCATCTAGGTGAGTTCCATTGCTTTATCTTCCAGCTCACTGATCTGTTTTTCTACTTCATCCAGTCTGCTGTTTAACCCTACTAGTGTATCTCTCAGATTAGCTCTTGTATTCTTCAGCTCTTTTAACTTCTGTTTGGTACTTTCTTATAATTTTTTGTCTCTTTATTGAAGTTTTCACTGTGTTTGTCCATGCTCTCACAAGTTCTTTGAGCATCTTTATGTCCATTACTTTGAATTCTTTATCAGGTAAATCACATGCCTGTCATTAAGGTTGTTTTCTGAGGTTCTACTTGTTCTTTAGCTTGGAACATATTTCTTTTTCTTCAGTATGCTTCACTCTCTGTGTTTCTATACATTAGATGAAAGAGCTGCCTCTTAGTCTTGGTGGAATGGCCTTGTGTAAGTTTCTTGTTAAACTTGCCCTAGCTCTTGATTGTCTCTTGAAGCTTTGAGATTGTCTAAACATCCTGAGCTTTAGCAAGGCTAAGGGGGTATGCAAGGACAGCACCTCCCTGCTTATATTCCCTGGGATGACCTCCTTTACTTCTGTATGTGTGGAAAATCTGAAGCCTGTCTCTCAGCCTGAGGCTCCAGGCTAAGTTAGTAGGCCTTTTTCTCAGGAAGGCTGGGTTATGTTTCAGTCTGCTGTCTGCGTGGTACCTAGGGGTTAGTGGCCTGCCAAGACTCTCTTTCTGATTGTACAGACCTGTGGAGCTCTGGAACACCATCCCTTTTGGCCACCATGGTCAGGCAATCAAGGGTTGTTCCTTCTGAATTGTGCATATCCACTGGTCTTAGCATGGTAGCTGGAGGGTGCAGAGGGTGACACATCATCACTGGCTTCAGAAATGTACTTGGAAAGTGTTTTGACAGCTTATGACCTTGGGCTTCAACATTGCAGGAGAGTGCCCTGTCTGTGTGACATACCAGCTTTAGACTGAGAATGGGAGAATTCCACAAGCGCTCACTTTTGCCAGCCTCGGTTAGCGGGTAGGGGAGTATTGCTCACAGACTTTAGCTAGGGAGCAGAAGAACTCCACAATCATTCATGCTCTCTGGGCTCAGCAAGTGCTTTTATTGCTCACTTGCACCTGCACCAGCCAGGTGGGAGGAGAGTGAGTTTGTTGGCCTGTGCTAGTAGGATATGTGGAGAGGGCAACAGTGGCATCTGTTCTTCAGGGAGCATCTCAGCTGTCCCCTGGCCTTCTAGCTTATGCCCCAAGATCACCACTGAATCTCTGTCATATATTGTCCAGGCACTTTTCAAACTACTGTTTGTTCCCTGGGTCTCAGGATAAAAAAGATCACACACAAGCCCTCAAAGAGGGGGATCTTAGTTACTTAAAGCACTTTGGGACCCTCTAGACATCAGCCGCATTGGTTTTACAAGCCAGACATTCTGGGGACTTGTCTCTCTGGTGCAGATCCCAGGGGCTGTTGTGCACAATGTGGGGCACAGCCCTGCCCTCCAGAAGAAGCACCTGTCTGGGGTAATGCCTCCCTATTGTGTGTTGCCATACAAGGGTGGGGTTTTCCCAAGACCATGTCTTTGCTTCTTCTACTCATCTCAAGAGTTCTTTTATCCTTTGTTATAGAGAACAGAACATCTCATTTTCAGATCTTATTCAGAGGGAAATGACACACATGTAGCTGTATATTTGGTGTGTCTGATGTAGGAGGTGATTTCAGGATCTTCCTAGCTGCCATTTTGTATCTCCTTCTTCTATATTTCTTGATACTAAAATTAATACTTTTCTATAAAGTAACTCAAGTGGCAGCCAACTGCTATTGATTGCAGTGCATATATGTGCTTCTCAATGATTGTCCCATTTCAGCATGTGAGACATACCTGAGGTTGTTCTGGATATAGTGGGTTTCTTTTTTGAAGGGACAAAAATATGTTATTGTAAAACAATTCTAGCACAGTGTGGTTTGTAATTAATTGTTTACTGTGTCCTAGGGAAGTCGTAAAGCATTACTACATGTACTCATGTTCCTTTGTATGGAAATCATATGGAACTAAAAGTAAACAAAAGATTTTATTTCACTCTTTAAAAAGACTTGTATGTTTAGAGGTTGATTTAAAAACCATTGTTTTATAAATATAAAATTAACATGTCAAAGATTATATTTAACTCATTAATTCTTAAGGAAACTGTAAGAACATTGCAAAAGAGTTCATATACATGAGACTTCTCAGAGATTGTGATTCTCTGATTGATTAGGGTCCTAAAAATGGTAAGAGCCACTTGTTCATGGGCTTTATTCATTGTTAAAGCATAGTATCCTAAAGATACTAGGAAATGGAAAAATTTTAACACTAAATTATGAAGATTTCATTTCATTTCACATATTCAGGAGACTGCAGTGAAGACCTTAAAGCAAATACTGAAACTACTTTGAGCATTGTCAGATATAGTGTACTATCTCAAGGTGCCTACTTTAACTTATTGACATGGTTTTTAAAATCACACTTACCCTAACATCATGTACAATCAAGTTGACAGTAATTCAAAATGGACTCCTTATCCTTATTGTGTTTTCATTTCTACATTCAAACATACTTTTGGAAATATTCATTCATTCCATTTGAACACTGACTTTTTAGCACATGTTGAAGATTCTGAGGAACTAGTAATGAGACCCAGTTTCTGCCTGGAGGTACCTCTCTTTATTTAATAATTACACTCATTATGATTAATGATGAAATTTAGCATAATATGGATCCTCACAACACGGAGGGATGTGAAACACATAAATGAGTTAAGAGCTATAACTTCCAGAATAGAAATTTAGAAAAACAGTATCATTTAGGTGGTGGTTTAAGGAAAACTGCTTTGACACAAAGGAATGAAATAGGACTACTCTTCACATTTATTTTCCAATAGTAGTAGATCCAGTGCTAGCTACAATTCAGAATTATTTTTAGTATTCTATTTATCTCATTGCTTTTTAGCTATATTTCCTTGTACTATATCTTGTTGGTTGCCCTTGGATTTCCAATATACATGCCTAATCTTTCACAGTCTGTTTAGCACTAATGTTTTATCACTTCAAGGAAAATGTAAAAGCCTTAACAGTCATATAGGTTCCTTAACCTTCTCCATTTATGTTAAAAGTATATATTACATCTACTTATATTGGAAACCTACCAGATAAGATTTTGATCTTTGTTTAAATAATCTTTCATATTTTAAAGAACTAAAGAGGAAAAAACTAGTATATTGTATATATCCCAGGTATTTACCATGTCCAGAGCCCTTCCTGAAGTTCCAAGTTTTCCTCTGGTACATTGTCCTTCAGCATTAAAAACTTTCACTAGTATTTCTTTTAGAGAAGGCTGGCTGACAATGATTTCTCTTAGTTTCCCATCATCTGAAAGTATTTCTTTCTCTCTCTTTTGTTCCTGAAGGATATTTTTGCTGGATATAGAATTTTGGGTTGACATTTATTGCAGCACTTTGGAGATACTGTTCTGTCTTCTATTCTCTATGGTTTCTCTTGATAAACCCATGGTAATTAAAATCATTGTTTTCATATATGTCATGTGTTGTTTTTCTCTAGCAGCTTTCAAGATTTTTTTTTACCTTTCGTTTTCTGTGGGTTGATTATGATGTGTCTGGGCTTGATTTCTTTGAATTTATCCTGTTTGAGGTTCTCTGAGCTTCTTGACTCTATAAATAAATGTTTTTTAAACTAAATTTAAAACTTTTTGGCTATTATTTCTTTAATCTTCCTGCACCAAACTTTCTCCTCCCTTCATGGGACTCCAGTGTTAAGCTTTTTAAAATTACCTTACAGATCCCTTATATTCCATTTCTTTTTCTTTTTTCTTTTTCCCTTTCGGTTTTTCATATTGGAAAATTTCTACTGAATGTTTCAGTTCTAAAATTTCCATTTATTCTTATTTTTAGTTTCAATTTCTCTTCTGAGAAATTCTATATTTCCATTCATTTCAAGTGCGCTTACGTTTATAACTCATGAAACATAACACCTTCTAAAATCATAAATACTCATTTCACTGTCACCGTAGCATAGCCATTGCACATGCACACACACACACAAACACACACACACACACACACACACACACACACACACACACACACAGACACGGGGCCTATCCTTGGGGTAAAATAATCTTGAAACCAGAGGAGCCTTATTTCCCGGTCAGGGTTTCTGTTGGACTTTTGGCTGTTCTTGTCACATTGAACCACAACTTAAGACTCTCAAGACATAGTTGCAAAAGGGAAGAGGAAAAACAAAGCACAATGAGAAACTCACTAGTGTATGGGTCAAATCCACAAGTTTGATTCCCCTGCCCATTATGCATTATTCTTGTTTACTTTTTATATTTTAAAGAAATTTGATTTTTGTGATTAAAGCTAATTAATACCTTTTATGTTTTATAAAAGTGTTTTAGCCTATTTTCTTGTAAATACCATAGACTTTTTCTTGCAGTCTTGTTTATTTTTAGAGTGCTCAGGTATTTTTTTTTTAAGTTTTTAATTGTAAGCTGTATGAGCTATTAGGCTGCAGTGAGTTTATTCCAATTTCTGCTACCAGAAATTTTGCAACTTTAAAGTAATAAAAACATTATCTAGTCCGTTAGCTAAGACATGCTTTTCTGAGAAAGTTAATGTAAGATTTCCTCCAAAAGTGATACTTTAATATCTTTACATGTTTGAACACAGATCAGTTAAATATATTGTAATGAACAGTAACTGCTCCCAGGGAGTTGTCAGGATTAATTTGATTCTGCCCTTGTCACCGTTAAGCAAAGAACATGCCCAAATACTAAAAAAGTGGTAATAGTGTTCTCTATGTGTGTTCCTTATGGATATCCTTTCATTTATTATAAAGACAAGTTGGAGAGGAAATGCTGTGACTTGTCCCTCATGTTAATCAGTCTTCTCAGTACATGTAACTGACTTATATTCATGTGTGTGTGTTATATACCATTTATACATGTATATTAAAAAGCCTAAATTCTATATGAGATGCTACCTAGAATAAATAGATGATAAACAGAATCTGTATTTATATCTGTACCTATATCTGTTTTAGAAACCTGAAGTGAATTAGAAATTATGAAAATTGCTTACAATTTTGAAAATGTTATTAAAAAATTATTACCCCCAACCTGCATAATTTAGTCATCTTAACTTATGCCAGCTATTTACACAATTTGAAAATGGCAGATTACTCAAACACTAAATTGTCAACTTGAATTTCTTTTATGACAATTAATATTCATAACCTATAAATGGTTTTCCATCTTGTCCAGGCAGATAATACATCTATGAGTTAACAGGTTTCTTTTTAAAACACTAAAATAGTAGGGCAGTGGGTTTTTCTGTGCCTTCTCACCTGGAGCAACCCCTAACAGAAATGAGATCTGCCAAGCACCTTTATGTGTAGCAGCTGTATTATTGGCAGTTCTCATTTAAATAAAGATGTATGTAGTTGTTTTTAACATAATTGTATTAGTTGTGTTTATAAATATTTAAAAATTGGTATTTGTTTTGTTTAAGGTAATGGAGTCCAGATTTCAGATTGCCTCATATCTTGACTATGAAGCCCAAGCAGCTTCAAAAAGTCATTTTTCTTCTTATTTGTTTGGGGCTTTTTGTTTGTTTTTGAAGAAATGGCTGTGCCATCTGGTCAATTATGAAAGAGTTGAACCATTCTGAGAGAATTTAACTAACCCCCACACTTCCTTAGTTCAGTCAGTTAGTCTAGTATCTCATTCCTCCCTAATGTGTGCTAGGAACTAACAAACCAATTTGAAAACAATTGCTTCTTCCCCCTTGCAACTTCTTGCATTATTCTAAGTTTTAAAGCATCAACTAAACTAAAGTACCTAAATTAAAGTTCATTAGAATGTATCATATTGAAAAAAATAGGTTATAACACACTTCTGTGCAGGACAGAAGCATCAACAATATCGTATGTCTAGTATGGGACACTTTCTGCATTTAAAAGTTTTATAAACGTTTCAAATGTGAAACAATTACAGGTCTAACTAAGAGGCAAGCTTGAGGTTCCAGCTCTGCTACTTATAACTGTGTTACTTTAGGCAAGTTATTTAACTTTTCTTATCCTTGGTTCTTTGTCTATCATATGAGGATAATACAGGTAACAATCCTGAGAGGACAGCTAAGTGTGTAGCACAGGCTCAATGATTATTAATGTTGTCAGTGTTGCTTTTATCATCTTTGTTAATACCTTTAGGCTGATTTTAAAATAGTGGTTATAATCACCAGAAAACAATTCACATCATTCAGTGCAATTATAGCTATTGTATAGTTTAAAAATTGTCAGTTACAGTAATTGGCTTCTTTACCCTTTCATGAATAGGTCTGCAGAAAATGTGCCAAAGACATTTGAGTAAACCAACAGTTGGAAAATCATAAATGGCTTCTTACACCTCATAAATCATATCTTGATTTCATTTAGCTATTGTGACTTTAAGAGGATTGAATTACATGTCTCTTTAGAATTAAAGGTTTTGCTAATGTTGCTGGAAAGGCTGAGAATTAACCTATGACTTTAATGTCATAATGATAACAATTTGAACATTTATCTGAAAATATAGCTGCTGGGAACATTTTTTGCTGGCCAATAATAGGAAATGAAATTACTGCTTTGACAGGAATCGGCAAGAAGTTCTCTTAAATGAAAGGCACTCTAATACATCATTCAGGGAGGGTTGTGGTGACAAAGTTAAATAAGTGACCCAGCTAGTGGGGAGAATTAATGTATGGGGAAAGGTATTGGAACTAAAATCAGAAATTTTGACATTGAGTCTTGGCTCTAATGCCAAGACTTTTGATGCAAATAACTAAATCGGTGCTTTAGTTTTCCTACCTCTAAAATGGGTGCAGTAACATCTGGTCTTTGTATTTTAATGGTTTAATATGAGTTCCAAATGAGATAATATTTATGAAATGACATAGAACCATAAAATATTCAACTGTAAGTTGGTACTTATTAGCAGTAGAAGGGAAGCTTAATAATTCCTTTTTGGACATGAGGAAAATATTAGTTACCTGGTTTGATAACCATTTTAATCATCAACATTTTTTATAGTGAATGAAAAATGAGAAGATTTATGTAAGCCACTGGATTGGCTTTCAGTGTTACAGACCCAGATTTTGCTCTGAGCAGAGAAATGGCTTACAGTTGGAATCAAGTGATCTTCCTTGGAAATATATGGCTACATTTTTTTTTTTTCTGGCAGCACCCTGTGTTTACTTGCACTAAATTTTAATAAAATGTTGTCCTGCAAAACATCAGAAACCTACATTAGAATTTAACATGAAAACAGTCAAATTGGAAAGAGATTAAGAAGAGCACAGAACAGTATGGAAAGTAAATTAAAAGGAATTCACTGAAATGATATTTCATGTATTAGCTGCTTGTTAGCATCATTAAGAAGAATGTACTTCTAGCAAGATACAGAACCCTTGGTTCTACAAGTAATTGCTAATGTACACTGATGATTACACATTCCACCAGCCACTTCAATGCTTTCCTCTTCCTTTTCCTATGGGCTCCAGGTTTGGGTTTCAAACCAGTAAATCTTTTCTTCTCCTTCCCTTCACATGGTAAAGAGATGCAGAGTACAGAGGATGGGAAAAGGTGTTTATGCAGTTAGCTAAAATGCCTGAGTACCAGCAGAGAGATGGTGACGTGTACCTTACTACATCTAGAGCAATTTAGAATTGGTTTCTTGGTTTCTTGGTTTATTTTACTATCCTGATGTGAATTTTTACTGTTCTATGGACCTATGTTCCTTCATGATTTAATTTGCAGGTGTTGTAAGGGCCTCATGGAGTACATGTGCTTCTGTGGCTACATTTAAAAAAAATAGAGAAAGATAGTCATTTCACCTAAGAATCAGAGAAATATGGAAAAAATATAAGAAATCCAGTAAGTCCGCAGCTTTGCCTTTTATGTATACATGGTCAGACAGTGACTGCTAGGATAGTGACCTCATTGCAGGGAGTTGCACTTCCACCCACTGAGCATAGCCAAAACCAGGCACAGCCATGACTTCTGAAAGAAGCCCCTTCGGAGCTTTAACAACATCGATTTTATGAATAGAGGCAAATAGATCTAGTACATGGGATCCTCCCACAGTGCTTTCCCTTAAATTTGATTCAAATTCTTGAAAGAAAAACCTTTGTTGTATTCTTGGCTGCGCATAAAAGGATTAAAGCTAAAGGACCATCTAGGAGCATCTTGTCAGTGAAGAGAGAGGAAGGGGGGAGGGAATTTCCAAGCCCTTACCTACTACCCTGATTCCTCCTTAGTTATTTTCTCCCTCCCTACTCTGACTAGCTACTTGATCTTCAAAAAATAAAGCTGTGTGAAATTGAAATCCTGATGCACTCACCATGTTTACTTGTAAATTATTTTGAAATGTCATTTCAATTTCTTCTTTGTATAAAGGTTGATAGGCCAGACAGCTTCATAAAAGGAGTCTCTAATTTCTAGTTTACTAAATAAAACAGTCTCTTCTGGCTTGCAGATAATTTACTTCCTTGATTCATATGTAGGCCAAATATTTCTAAGGCATAGGACAGAAGGTAAGAATATAATTTTGATAATTATCAGAACCAAAGCACAGGGAAGTTGTCAGGTCTAAAATTCTCCTGAGCCAGAAGTACTTAATAGGGACATAAAATATGTTGACTAGTATTTCAAACTTCAAGAACTATTATTTTCTAAATTAAATATAAGTAAGCTTACTAGTAGTTTTAAATTTCAAAATTGGGTATAAACAAAGCTTTTTAGTTTTTATCTTTTATATTCCTTTTATTTTAGATTGCCGATAAAAAAAGATTTTTTTAAATTAAAAAACCAAAACTAGAAAGAGCAGACATTTAAAAGACACACCACATACACATACTCTAGTTTTGCTTAGTTTGTGTTTAAGAAACAAAATAGTGACTCTTTATTCAACTCTAATCTTGACGTGTCCCATACAAACCACATTACATATATTATCTAATATGACATTCTCAACAACTCCACAATTTGGTTGATTATCCCCATTTTGGAAATAAACTGGGATTTAGTGAAGTTAAATTTACTCAGTTCAAGGAATTAGGACCTATACCCAGATCTGTCTACCTCCAAAGTACACATTCTTTTCATTACCTTGAATTTTCTCCTGTGTTGTAAACTGGTATAAACCCTCCTATAGAATAAAATGTAAGAAAGCTCCATGAAAGGAAGGCTGTTTTCCATAAGCCCTGGGTTAGTGACAAACTATTTCACAAACTTCTTCTGTATGACAGTGTCATATCACCTGCCAGTGTCCCTCAAGAGTTCATCCATAGTCACTTAAGTGCTATTTCATACACATGACAACCGTGTGTACCTCAAGCCAAAGAGAACCAATGTTCCAAAGCAACCATAGATGCCACTCTGTTTCTGTGGCAACCTGGGATGGGTCTGGGTTCACTAACTATGGCAGGCTTCAGTGTGCTTGTAACCCACAACATGTCACTGAAGAATTTCCAAAAAAGTGAGTAAAACATAACAGTCTGTTATTTCTTTTTAAGAAACCAAATGGTAGATCCTTCTGGACTTTCTGGAAGCGATAAAATGGAGAGGAAAGTAAATCTTGAGGCTATTTGTGGTGCTATATTACTCAACATATATTTTATGCTTCTGAGGAATTTGTGCTATTTTTATCATATACTATTATCAGAAAGAAAATACATTGGAATATGACATCAAAGCAACAAGTTACCGAAGTTTAAATCTACAGTGGTACTTTAAGAGACACATTAATTTTAACTGTAATGATTAGTAATACTAACATTAGCATCAGTAGGACTGGAAATTAAAGCATGATGTAATTTCAAAGGTTGATAATATTGAGCAAGATTTTGTTACCCAGGATTGCAAACAGCAACAGGGTCAGATTAGTACAGCAAGAAGCTAATACCAGGAGTAAGATGACAAACTATTTACTGAAGAAACCATGGTTAAAATGAGATAGACCAAAATCTAATTATCAAAGTTTATTTTTCAGGGCTTGTCCCCAAATTTCAATTAGTATGACTTTTTCTGGTAACACAAGTTTATGAGAACTCTCCACCATGGGAAAATTTTTGTTTCCTTGACATTGCTCCATACTTAAGTTAGCATTCATTTTCCACAGAAATATAAGAGACAAGGAAGGGTATCCCAAGGAAATTGAATCAAAGTGTCAAAAATGTGACTATAGTTACTTGCATCTGCCACAACAAAAGCCATGCCTGGAACTTCCAGGGAAAACAACTATTTCAGCTTTTCCTTAACCAATTTACTTTTACAGGTGTTCTTGAGCATAAAAGTGACTAAGAGAAAGCAGAAAGAGGTGCAGATAATCAACTCTTGGAAACCTGTGGTTGAATAAAGTAACTGTTAGGGAAGATAGGGGAGGGTGAGGAAGAAAATTATTTTGGTTTAGAGGCTCATCCTCATTCTCTTTACAATTGATATTTAGCTTTCGAACAATAGATTCTTATGGCAATAAGCTTTTTAAAATTTAACGTTCTTTATTCATATGGCAAAAGAAATAAAAACTTCATGTCTCCATGTTGGTTATCTGGTGTAAAAGTAACTGGACTTCATTTAGTGTTATATCCATCTTGAAATGAGGAAATTATCACTGAAATCTATGGGAAAATGTCTTCTCAGTGGGACCTTAGTAAGCATTCAATTTATTATGAGAAAGAAGTATCCTGCCACATAGTAGAACAAAGCAGAGTAATAATTAAACTAACAAAATCTGTAGTAGCTTTTTTATATGAGCTTCGAAAACCGTTTTTTTATTGTTAAGTAGAAGATTGCACAGAAAATAAGTTCATTTTCCAAGTTTCATTTTGAGTTGGTTATGCCAAATCATGTTATATTTTATGTAATTCAAAATTTTTATTCATGTATAGTTGATATATAATACTGGTTTTGGGTGTACAGCATAGTGATTTGACTAAATTCTTCCTCAATAAGTATAGTTACCATCTGTCACCACACAGTTATTACAGTATTATTGACTGTGTTCCTATACTTTACTTTTCATCCCCATGACTAATTTATTTTATAATTGGAAGTTTGTACCTCTTTATCACCTTCATGTATTTTGTCCATCCTCCCACCCCTATGGCAACCACCAGTTTGTTGTTTGTACTTATGAGTCTAGTTCTGTTTTGTTTGCTAATTTTTTAGATTCCACATATAAATGAAATCATATGGTATTTGTCTTTGATTTCATTTAGGATAATACCCTTTAGGGCCATCCATGTTGTCACAAATGGCAAGATTTCATTCTTTTTTCTGGCTGAGCACTAGTCCATTGTATATATGTTGAGCAAAGACATACTTAACTGTGAATATTTACTCAGGGTTAAAACATAATAATGAGCAGCACTACAAAGACCACTTTTATCAGATTCAGAAGAGACCTTCTGTTGCCAGGCAGGTGCATCTGGGGAGGTTTCTCCCTGCTCACTAAGTGAAGCATTAGAAGAAACCCTAGCCTGGTTGGGGGAAGGTTCTTGACTCTGGGCAAGAAAGAATTCTCGAACAGGTCATACAAGTGTAGGTAAGGAAGGAATTCACTAAAGCAAGAGCAGCAGGGAATGGCAGCTGCTTTGCAGGCAGCAGAGAACAGGAAAGTGCAGGGGGGAAGTTCTCGGCCTAGGGCAGATTCCCTTCCCAACTCCTGAAGCCAAGGGTCACCTGGCATCCTGTGTCCCCTTGGATCTGAACAGCATGGGGACTAGCCCCTACCACTCCAGGATCTGGGGGAGCCACGGAGCACAGGATGGAGTGAGATTAAGTTTTGGGAACTTCTCAAAGAAAGGAGATTTTCAGGTAGGCTACTAAGAGCAGATTGCACAGTGGCAGTTCTATCCAGGTTACTCAGGGTATGAAAACATGCAGGCCCAAATCTGAGCTCTTAGCAGCCCCTTCCTACTTGTCAGGAGTAAAGCAGAGACAGAGTGAAGACTTGGAAATAAAACGTAATAGCAAAAAGACAAAACAGTAATTGGAGCAGTGAGAAAGTTTTATTTGACAGTACACATTTAAAGAAAGGAAAGTGTGGGTATCCTTAGGAGGTGCACTGAAAGTTTGGGGATTCTGTCTTTTAAGGCTTTCAAGAATGGGGCAAAAGGCAGAGGAGAAGTTGTTGGGCATAGGCTTGACTTGTCATGTCAAGATGCCTATCTCTGCTGAGAGACACCATGTCTCCTCTCCTCTGTTATCAGTCTTCCAGCTAATTTTGCTAAATAAACGGAACACAAGGGATTTATTTATTCTGTTCTTCTCCAAGATAGTGGTTACCCTCAAGCAGTGGGGACTGTCAGTTAAGACTGCCTGCCCTGCCTTAAGGTAGGTTGTTGGGTTGTTACCTGATTACCAGAGAATACATTAGGAATTTTACTTCTCAACTCTCTGCTTTTTAAAATGGAATCTTAGCCTTAAGATGGGGTCTCTCCTGTTCTTATTATACTGTTTTTATCTCAGCACTTTAAATCATAGGCAGGAAAAATTAATCATGATGTTTGTCCCATGTCCCTGTCCTGCCTCCATGCAGTTAGTGAAATGGAGGTTTTGTGAAGAAGAGCAAAATAATCTATAAGCACAAAGAATACATTATGACCCAAGTCTCTGAAAGCCAGTATTACCTCCATCTCCCCGAGAATGGGCCTCAGACTTTCGGAGTTATCTCTGTGAGTGTTCCTAGTGACATGACATGAAGTCATTTCTTCTGGAGGCTGGGTTAACTAACCAGAGAAAAACAAATATAACTTTGTCGATACCAATATCTTACTGAAGTGAATTCTGACTTTGAGCAAGATCTGTGGCAAAAAAAAATGTGTAATTTTTTCTAACCCACTTCCCACACTCTCTCCTAATATATCACTATCTCCTGTTTCATTGGCTTAGAGACAACAGAATGAATGTGCTCATTAACAGCAGAAAGAGAGTATTCTTTTTGAGAGCTTCTTCTCAAATAAATAGGTGTTGCTAAGTATGGAAAAGAAAATTAGTTAAGAGAGCATAAGGGACTAAATAGTGATTCTTGTGCAAACCTGAACTATTTCTCTGAGATTCTGACATACCTTTCTGTTACTACTGCTGCTTCCTCTAACCACAATGACTACGGCATTTCCAAAGTAGAGAGATTTTAGTCAAAACAGGGAGAGCAGCCACCAGCTGTGTCATACATTCAGTATTCATCAGCCACATAACCTAACCTGTACTTCCCTGGATTTTTCTCATTTCAGTTATTATGTTTGGTCAGCCCTATAAATACAGCTGTACTTTTCAAGTCAGTTGTGTGTAATATTAAACCAAAAATATCATTAAATCAGTCATATATTGTTGGGGAAAACTCATTGAAATTTTGGCTTCCTTGAATTGATTTCCTAGACTTTTTCTTTAATTTTTCTATTAATTTTCTTGAATTCCTAGTTCCTATTCTCCATCCTACTTTTGCCAGTTCATTTGTTTTATCTCTGTTAAGTTATATTCCCCTGTAATTGCCCTGGGCTGGGCTGGGGCCAGATGACCAGGCCCTCTAACTTGTACCAAAAGAGAAGAAACCTGCATAAAACCCATTTCCCCTACTTGGAAAACTCTCATTTGCATTATCAGAATTTGCTGCTCCCCACCCACCCCATCTATCCCTTGATGAGGGAGGACCCTCATCAAATATCCTTAAAATGCTTGAATATTTCTTTAAGGTAGAGTGGTAGTGATGGCCTTTCTAATTGCAAGGGCATGGATATTTAGAATTTTGGTAGACAGTTACTTTCAGTCCTCTCCCAGCCCATACAAAAATGCTGTATTTATATATACGCTTATCCACCATACAAGGAAGGATCCATTTCTCCTTCTTTTCCACATATTATTAATCTTTTTAATTTATGTAAATCTAACTAGTGAAAAATTGTATTTTATCTGTATATGCTTGATTAATAGTGAGGCTCAGCAGATTTTTGCTCTTCATAAAACAATGCTCTCCAGAAGGATTAAATAGCTGAAGGTAAAAACAAAATCTTAAAAATGCTTCAAGAAACTATAGGAAAATGCATAATCTCCTAGGGATAAATCCATAGAATAAAAGTTAATAGATTTTTTTAGCACATTTATTTAAAAAACAAGTGTGCATGCAAAAAGCATCAAAATATAGCTAAAATACAACTAACATACTAAGAGGAAACATTGGCTACATATAGCAAACAAAACGTTAATAATACCCATAATATATAAGATGCTAATACAAATCAGTAAGGAAAAAAACCCAATAGGAAAATGAATAAATAAGTATCTTGTAGGAGAGGAATCTTTAATGGTCAATAAATGAAAAGATTTTTAACCTGATTTGTTTTTTACTATCAACAATATATAATAGCTGTCTTGTATCAATATACATACTGATCTTCTTGATTCTTTTAAACAATTGTGTGGTTAACATTGTTTATTTAAACATTAGTGGATGGGTAGGTTGTTTTCTAGTTTTTGCTGTGATTAACAATTTACAATGAATGTGTATGTGTATGTTATACAGACATTATAATTTTTTTTAGTCTTGACCTATCTGATAGTTAAAAATTTTTACTTATTTTAAAATATTATTTTCTTTATTTCTGAGATTTAGTATCTTTTATGTTTATATTTTTTAATGTTTATATGCCATTATAACCAAATGGCATATTTCATTTAACTGTTTATTCTGTCCTCTACCCGTTTTACTATTAGTATCTATGTTGATCATATGAACTCTATGTTAATGATATCCCTTTTATGTCATACAAATTTGTGTATGTGATTTCCATAATTTCTTTATCATCCTAAGGTTTACTTGCCAGTTTTTTACACATCATATTAACATTTCCATAGCAGTTTAATTCATCTGTTTATTATTTAGTTACATCACTTACTTACACTGTTAGATCATTGTTCTCTCTTGAGATTGTATTCTCTTCAAGACAAAAGAATTATGTCTTTTCATATAGGTCTGGCACAGTACCACTTACTTGATAATAACTGCTTATTGGTGGTGGCTATAGGTGACACCCTGGAAATAGACATTTGGATCCTGGCAGGTTATGTAGCTCCTACAAACTATTTATAAATCCTACCAGCAATAGACTTTTGCCATTGTTTCACCAGACTCGACCATTATATTTGAAGGTGAGAATAGTATAATATTATAATGTAATGGATCTACTATGCATATACTCACTGTTTTCAATTCATGGATCATATAAAAAGAGAAGAATGCACTAGCTTAATGTTTGATCTTTACCACATAGATCTAATGTCACGATCAATCGCCTTCAGTGTTTTCTTTGAAATCACATAAAGGTTCATATGTGCCAAATTTCATAAGGATCAGATGATAAGGTCAAGAAATACAAATTCCAAGGCAGAATTTATATGCCCAGTTCACATATGACAGCAATACTATATAACCATATGTTGAATATAATACACTATATGTAAATGCTGTTTTGAAAGCAATCCAATCAATAAAACCTAAAATAAATAACACTTTAATAACAAATTTCAAATTGACTAAAAATGGAGTAGATGGACTCTGTGGCAAGAACATCTCTATAAAATTGACATTCAGAGGCCATTAGAACACAGAGAGTAAAACAATCTTGAAACTAAAGAAAAATTGTGAATATTTAGAAGTTCTAAAAGAGCCTACTACATTGTATGCCAAGATACAGCAGTCGTTTTTATTTAAAGAGCTATTTCAATAAAAACTGGATTGCAAAGCATTAAAAAGGATATTCCGTTTGCCATTACCAATAGCTAAAAAATACTTTTAAAAAACATATAGTATTAACCAGAAAAAAGTAAAAGCTACTCACTAATTCATAGAAAAGGTCAAAACAGAAAAAGTCAAGTTTTAGTCATAATTGAGACTAATAAAAGATTGACCAATTTTTGCCTTTTAAAGAAGGTTATGGGAAAGCTACTGAAGTTAACTTCAAAAGCCGAGCAGTAAAAAGTGATTGTCACGTCAGTAAACTCTGAAACAGATCAAAAAAGCCCTGTGTAGTATTAATCCACTGCATCTTTGAACATCTTATATGCCTTTTTTTTTTTTTAAGCTGAGAAGGTTGCCCTCTTTCTCTTTAATTTGTTTCCAACTTCCCATTAAAAAAAAATAAAAGAAATCTAACTATTCAGCTGTTAACAGTCAGCAGTTCAGAGTACAGAAAGTTTACCTTCACTCAAAGATGATGTGAGTTAAGATTTAAAATGTCTTTTCCTTTTTGGCCTGGTCCTAGAAAACACGGCTTCATAATTCGTCATTTGTCATTGTACAGAGAGAGTTTCTCTTTCTCCAGACAAGTATTTGTTTACTGAGTATGTACAAGCACGTAAATCATTGAAGGTTACATTAAATAGCCATTTTCCCTCATGTTTATCAGCTGAAAGTCTTACACCAAAATGAGGTATTTGTGATGTAATTGACATTTTTAATTTCAATTTTGTCACTTCAGATCCTGGGAAGACTCTCCCTGAAGCCCTTGATTACTGCACAGTTTGGCTGCAGACAGTGCCTGGAGAAATAGATAGCAAAAGTGGTATTCCACCTTCCCTTGTAACCCTACAAATTAAAGACTTTCTTAATGGACCAGGTAAGAAAGCCCGTAATTCAAAATGTGTGTACATTTTTTTTCATATGAGTATATTTAACGTGTAACATAAGGTCTGTTACTAATCTTGACATTCCATGCCAATACTGAATATTTCATTTATTTTCCAAAAGTGTACTCTTTTCAGGCTACCCATTCTAGAGATTGAAAGGCAAATACTAATATGCATTAAAAATGATCTTTCATCTGACAAAAAGTGGTTATCAATTAAGGAATAATTGACTGGAAACCAAAGATCCAGGATTTTATTTTTACCTTTTCTACAAATTAACCATGTGACTTTAGGCAGTTGATCTAATCTCCCATTCCTCAGTTTCCTTACCTGTAAACAAAGAAAATAAAATGGATGGATGGATGGATGGATGGATGGATGGATGGATGGATGGATGATGGATGGATGGATGGATGGATGATGGATGGATGGATGATGGATGGATGGATGGATGGATGGATGGATAATGGATGGATGATGGATGGATGGATGGATGGATGATGGACGATGAATGGATGATGGATGGATGGATGGATGGATGATGGATGGATGATGGATTGATGATGGATGGATGGATGGATGATGGATAGATGATGAATGGATGGATGGATGGATGGATGGACGATGGATGGATGATGGATGGATGGATGGATGATGGATAATGGATGGATGGATGGATGGATGGACGGAAAGATGGATGGATGAGATACATGATATATCTACATAAGATGTACATGGATACATAGATTCAATTAAATACACTTATTTCAAATGCTTAGAAAAGTGCTTGAGACATGTTAACACTCAATTTTAGATGGTAGATATAGATATCAAAATGTATTGAATGCATATTAGTCCCAGGTACTAAGCACTTTATATACTCATATAGACCTAAGACTAATTACTCCTATGAATAAAAAGCTAAGACTTAGAAAAGTGAAGTAAATTGCCCAAGGTCTTAGCGGCAAAGAAGCCATTCAAGCTCTGTCTTTATGACTCCAAAGACCTAAATTACTTATGAATTAATTTTAGCTGACCTAAATATTATTCCTCTCTTCTTATCTTCCTCCTCCTCTTTTCCCTGCTTTATTTCTTCTTCCTTCATTTTATGTTCCTTCTATTTATTATTGTTCCTCACCTCAGCAAGAGCAAAGCTGTTTATTTAACAAAAATTACTAAATTTGTTTTCCTTTTGTTATTTCATCCTTGCAGTGCTTCAGAACATACTAGTTATCCAAACAATGTTAATTGATTCTTCATTAAGAATTTAAAACAATGATGTTGCCCTGTCTTAAGATATCTAGTAGTATTCTGCAAGGCATGGATTTGGTAAGTGAAAAATACTGCCAAGCGGCCCCAGTTAAGTTTGTGTGCCAGGGCATGCCTGTGCACTTCTCCGTGACTACAGATGGGGAAGGCAGCCCATCTGCCTGTCTGGAGTACACAGAGCCTGAAACCACTTCACTGGAGGCCAGTTCTTCTTAAGCATGTTTCTCTAACATTGGGACTTAAACGATACAGAAATATGAAGAACTATTTCTAATCATTATAAGTATCTAGACATGGTTTTAAAGACTCAAAGGGTGGATGGATTGAGAGGAGTGTGAGTCCTTGTACTGGGCTGATGAATGTGAAGTACCACATTTCATTGAATTTAAGCCACCATCAATTGCAGGAAGAAACATGTATCACTAAGGGAAAAAAATGTGTGCTATTTAAACCATGGTACAGTGTTTTCTCATTACATCAGTTGCAGGACACTTCCTGACTTCAGAGTTGTCACACGTAAAAAACTGAACATGTTAGAATGGATGCTAGGGTGAGAACATAAACATAAAATTATTTCATGGAGAAGTGAGAGGGAAACATGAGTTTACCCCTTATTAACCTTTCTTAGTGTCAGATTTCTTTTGTTTTTAGGCACAATTTTCTATTTGCTCTGACTATAAAGTTCTCTCCTAGTTTACATTTGATTAATTTGTTTGTAATACAGATGGAATTGGCAAATCAATTGTAAATTGTGTACAATATTTTCATAGGAACCCGATAAGTTGAATTTTAACAGGAATGTCAGTGAATGAATAAAAAAGTCATATGTTTATAATTCTTGCATTTAGTGTGACTCTGTAGTAGAAACATAATTTTTTTAAATAGTTGTACTTCTGTGTTTCTTATACTTTCTAAAATTGAAAATTATGTGTCATTTATAATTTTATGTTCAATAATAGTGATAATCTCTATGGAGATTAAAACTTTTAAATAAACAAATGAATTAGAATAGTTATTTTGTAACAGCACTTCTCAAACTTGAGTGTGCACTTGAAGCACCTCTGGTGAGCTTGTTAAAATGGAAATATGATCTAATAGTTCTACATAGTAAGGATGAGATTCTACATTTCTAACAAGTTTCCAGGTAAGTGGCTGCTGTTGGTCTGGGGACTACACTTTTTGTGCAGGTTTAATATGACTCATATAAAATTAAAATATATATGTATATCATATATATATATATGATTTTCTTAATAGCATCAGTTACAGGTATTAAAAGCCAACCTGCAGAAACTTGGGGGCACAGGACAGGGGAACAATACAAAGAATGATGAGTGGTTTTAAAAATAGTACTTTTATCATGAAAATCAAATACAATATCTGATGAATGGTATAAGTTCTTCAAAATCTAAAATATTAGATTTAACCAAGAGTACTTTTCTTTCATAAATTATTTGAGAGAAGATTAGTTTGAATGAGATACAAACTGTGTGGGATACCACTAAAACACTAACCTAACAGCCTTTAACTGCCCTGGAATTTACTTAGATAAAAAATTTCCTTACTGTGAACAATTTATCATTTAAAATATGTAAGTACATGTTATGCTATAGAATAATCATATAGTCTCACTACCCAACCAGACTGCCACTCTGTATCAATTTAGAGATCAATAGGAATAACAGTACACATTAAAGTACTTCCTGCCATAAGGTTGTATTATCTTACAGATTTTTGGCACCTCAAGAAAATGGTATTTTTTCCAGATTTAGCTAATAAGATACTAAAAGGAGTATTATTTATGCTAAGACTGGGGGAGCAAACTTAATATCTTTTTATAACAAACTTTATAATATTCCTTGAAAAATAAAAAGGCTTATTTTAGTACTGCAATAATGCTACTAATTATATACAGTATTTTTATTAATAATATTTTGCTACTAGTTTCTTAATCTATATGCACATTTTAAGTATCATTACCAAAGAATATTTTATGCTACCTCTATAGAATAGTGTTTTCATTTATTTTTTTCTTGCTCTTGAATTAAGGTTGCAGTAGCAATAAAAGTTTCAATTCTGAAGAGTAGAAGAAATACTGATTATAACTGTCCAACCTTAAATTTTCTTCATAAAGGTGCAAACATAACAGCTTTTGAATTCAGCCTCTCAGATTTATTTTTCTGAGGTTATTTTATCTAGACAAAGTGATACACATGCAGCTCTTAAGCATTTGGTTTTGGAAAAATAATTCAGAGTTCTTGAGTATTTCCTAATTTCCTCTGTTAACTTAATAGTACCTTAGAGCAAATGGTAGTTCCAAATTTCTACATCAAAAACCCCTTCAAAGCTCTCTCACCCCCACCTCTTGCCTTCAGAGGCAACAATTGTACCCATTAGCAAGGTCAGTGGCTTGGAGAAACCTGGAAAACAGCAGCTACCAGAAACCCACTAGAATAATATCTCCAGCAGGTGATAGATTAGTTGGAACAAATTGGAACCATTGCAGTTCAGCAATCCTGGTTTCTTTCAAGCTGTTTTTAAAATGTCGTCATTTTAATACACAATTTAAGCCCTGCGGAACAGTCCACAGCAGGTTAATTTGAATCATATGATGTGTCACTGCCCTCAGCTGACATGAGCTCTATTCCATGTGTGAAGCCACAATAAATCCATTCCCAACCAAGGAAAATTCCCCGTGAGAAGGTGAACTAATCCAGGCCTCACAGTGGCATGCTAGCCCTCCATAATTGAAAGCAGGGCCACCTGTTCCTAGCACAGTTAGCCTATAGAGAAAAAATTAGTATTAGATCAGATACTTCTTATATTGAAAAATAATTCATACTTCTTGTAAATTCAAATTCAGCTATGAACTGCTTGGTATGACATACAGAAATGTAGGAATGTGCCCACTTGATCTCTGTTTAAAAGTTTTGTTAACCATAGGATTTCTTAAGAGTTTTTTTTTAATTTAATGAGAGCTGACACGTGAGAAGAACTGGGAAGGGTGCATATTTTTCTAATTAAGTCAGGGTCATTTGCAAAAACATTTGAGTTCCCTGGTATTTTATCATTGTTCTATGCAGATAAATTTTTGAACACTGGCACCGAAGTCATGAAATGATATCTAAATGACAATGAAGAAAAAAACATGCCAGATTGGGAGAACATCCTACATCATTTATGTTTTATTATAAATTCATTAACATACCACAATATTCATATAGTTTAAGCAACACAGTTATATCAAACACAAAGTTATGACTGCAATTTCACATTTCTTCTTTGAGTACACACAGTGTAGCTAGTTAAAACACAGCCACTGGTATTTCTTTCTCTCAATAAAATCATTTCTTTAGTCTCTCCTTATTTGACATGTTTATCAATTTACCAAGGTAGTTTTCAGTTTTTGTGATCTCATTTGAGCTTTGAATTGGTTTCATCTCTGGTTTCATTTATTTTTGCTTTAAAAATTTATTTAACTTGTAACTGGTTATAATCCTACTTTGGATTTACTTTGAAAAATTCCTGAATATCCTAGAATTACCCATTTCTATGAAACACTTTGGTTTGAATGAAAATATACACTTAAATAATGTAAGATACTACTTTTAAAAACTCATATACAGTAGCACCAGTCAAAGAGGTTTATTTATATGAATACAAAGAAGAAATTTTAAGTTGTTTATCTCCCAGATGTGTGTATTTTAGAAATGTTTTCATTTGGCATGGTGGACTCTCTTTTTTTATGTTCTGTTACCACTGATTTCATTACTCAGTGAGGATTAATTCAGATGTATCTTTAAAGGTGACAGGTTCAGGGGAATTAAGATATCTGAGAAAGATGACCAAATGACCTCCTGATTTTTCTGGAGTGGAGAATGAAGAATAAGGAATATGATTTTTAAATGCAAGAAGATTGAAAGTAAAACAAAGCATCTTTAAGAAGCTAATTTTAATTAATTTATTTCTTTTAATGCTGCCATGATAGGTAACCCTTTGCCTCTTCTCTTTCTAGAAATAAGGCCAAGGCCCATACTCTAATCACTGGAGTCCTGTCTTGCTCTTAATTCAATTTTATAGCCATACTAGCAGGCTATCTTCTACATTTAAGAAATGTAAACTAGTTAATAAAACTGTAAGAACCTTGACTCTAGCATTTCCTGAGTTTTATGGTTTCCAATTTGCAGCATCAGCATTGCGTTACCTTAGTTTATTTTCCCATGATTTATCAAAATGAAGCAGTAAAGTTGATATCTGGGTGTCAAATAGGGAATGGACCAAGAATTATAAAATGCAGGAAAGCCTCTCATTATTTCAACCTTGCTTTTTCAACTGTAACTTGTACTTTGGGGAGAAATGAGAAAAATGGATGATTTTTAATTAATGGGTTTTTTAATTTTTTCTTTTATTCAGATAAAAACCTAATTATTTTAATACCAGGTTAATTTTCCACCATAGAATCAGTAAGCCATAAAATTCCTTACCAGCACTGTAGAATGAAGGGACTTTAAGTTGTCTTTGAATGTCGGGCTGACAGCAGTGCCTCCACTGGACTTGGCTAAGTGATAGGAGCCAGGGAGCCACAGAAGCCGGTTGCAGGGAGAGCACAATGGTCAGAGGCCAACACAAGGCCTCTTGCAGGGAGGTCAGCGGTGTGGCAGCTAGGTTCTTTATTTCTTCATGCACTCCAATTCTGTCAGAATTCTTTACTGGGGAGAATGAGGCTAATTGTGGGATATCTTTCAAGGAACATGGAGTAGGCTAGGCAGAAGAGAAAAAGAACATGTAGCTTTTCCAAACCCTAACTCCCCAGTTTTGTGCTTGCCTATGGCTCTTCTTCCCAGTACCTTCCCAAGGACACAGTCTTTGGCCTCTATTCATATCTTTGTACAGAAAATAACCTTCACTATCCCTTTTGTGCTAACAGCTCTCAAATGAGTATCTCTGGTTTTGACTTGTTTTCTAGTTGTAGGGCTCTTTCTCCATCTGTCTGCTGGACATGTTTAGTTATTTAAAATTTAGTGTGTTCACATTAAGTTAAACCATTTTCCTTCCCTCTTCTTACTCAGCCCTGCACTTAGTATAGCCTTCATATTTCTTTACATGTGCTTGTGATACCAACATTATTCCAGTCATGCCCTCTCACAATTTTACTATCCCCTTTGATTAATCGCTTGGTTAATTCCAAGTCCTTTTAGTTTCTCCTTTGAAATGGTCCCCCATTATGCCTGTTTCCTCCCTGGTTTAGTTCTATGCCCTGATTACTTTCTCAGTCTGTTGCCTGGCAGCCCTCACTTCAGATTCTCCTTTTTACTCAGTAGTCCTGCTCCCCATGCCCTTGCTAAATTAGCTTCCCTTGCCAAACCCCTATAATCTTGACTGCCCACCTCCCTCAGTCCATCATAACAAAACTTTCCTCAGCCCTCTGTAATCTGCTACCATCTGGACAGTCCAAATTTAGCTGTCACCACGCAAGTAAACCTAAGTAAGATCACTTTGCTTATTTGAGCCTCAGTATTTTACTCTATAAGGGAGATGCTCTATAGTTCCTTCAAGTTTTAAAATAATGGCCGTAATCTCCAATGCAATGCTTCATTTATTTTCACAACAAATGTTTATGAGCAATTACAATATTCCAAGTGTGCTTCTAAGCATTGGAAAAAGTGGTGAACAAAAGATAGTCCCTTTTCTCAAGATACACATACAATCTAGTAGAAAAGACAGAATTTGATTACTAAATAGTGCCACAAAGTAATATATAATTATGAGCTAATGTCAGTGTCATGAAATTATACAGATTCATAAAAGAATAGAGATTTAGAGAAGCTTCTCTGAGTAAGACAACTGAACTGAGTTGTTGCACAGGATGAAAGGAGTTAACCAAGGACCATGGAGGGAAGGGTGGGTTTCTAGGAGAATGTGTACAAAAGCTGCTGTGGGGAGCAGGATCGTGGCACATTGAAGGAAGATTAAAAAAAAGGAAAAAGTGAGGGAACAAGGGTAAGAGGTGAGGCTGTAGAGAGTAGAGGCCAGGACTTGCTGGCCACAATAAAGGAATTTATGATTTTTGTCTTAAGAGCTATGGGGAATCATTGAAAAACTGGACATTAAGCAGGACAGGTATGTGATGGGAGGAGGTGTGTGTGTGTGTGTGTGTGTGTGTGCGCGCACATACACACATTGGTGGTATATTTGCATTTTGAAAACAACTACACTTGCATGGTGAAGAACAGATAAGAGGGGCTAGAATATAGATGCAAGAGACCAATAGGAGAATATTGCAGTAGCACTAGTAAGAGATAGTTGTAAATGGATCAGGGAATAGTGATAGAAATAAGGAGAAGTGAAGGATTTGTAGATATTGAAGAGGCAGAATCTACAGCCTGAGGTAACAGAGTAATGGGTGATGAAGGGAGAAGAAGTGTGACTTTTGGGTCTCTGGCTGGTCTAACTGGATGGACGGTGCTCTGTCCCCACAAAATGCATGTGTTAAAGCCCTAATCCCCACTGTGATGGCATTTGGAAATGGGGCCTTTGGGAGATAATTAGGTTTCGATGAGGTCATGAGAATGTGGTTCCTCATGATGGAATAGTGTGCTTTAAGAAGAGGTACCAGAGAGTATGCTCTCTTTCTCTGCCCTGTGAGGACAGAACAAGAAGGTTAGCAGTCTGCAAGCCAGAAGGAGAGCCTCCGCCAGAAACCAACCCTGTTGTTTAAGCCACCCAGTCTATGGTACTTTATTATAGCAGCCTGAGCTAAGACAGGTGATAATCCTTTTTTCTGAGATGGAAAATACTTGAAGAGAACTACACTGGTTTTGTTTTGTTATTTTAATTTGTGAGGGTGGGGAGAGATCATGAGTTTTGCCTTGGGTACGTTGAGTTTGTGGCAATTGTATGTGTGTGTGTGTGTGTGTGTGTGTGTGTGTGTGTGTGTGTGTGTGTGTGTGTATCTGGAGCTCGCAAGAGAGACTAAGACTAGTAATAAAGGGTAGGATATTCTGGAGTCTTTGGGATAGAGGTGCTAAATCGAGCCACGGCATGGATGGGATCAGAGATGTAAGTCGATGAGGAGTAAAGAGCCTAAGGCTTTATCTTGAAGAAGTTCAGTCAGTATTTAATGAGCAGGAGGAGAAGGAAGATACTAAAATGAAGCTAAAGACTAAGAGGAAAATTGAGAGAGTTTAATGTCAAAGAAGCCAAAGAAAAAGTGTGTTTCAAAAAGAAAGAAGGAATTGACAGTGTCAAGTAGCACTTTGAGAGACAGAAAGATGTGAAATTGAAAATAATCTAACTGGTTTATTGACATTGTGACTAAAAGTAGCTTTCTCCCCACTGGATTAATCACAATGTATGCTTCCTAGAATGCAGTGAGGAGTAAGCAGGGGGAAAGAAACAGAAGCAGAGAATATAAATAAGCAGTTTGGCTATGAAGAAGAATAAGAATGATAGAATATGAAGGGGTATTTGGGATGAGGGTTCTTGGGTTTTATTTTTATAATGAAAGAGACTTCGATTTTATCTTGTTTAAATTTTTGCAGGAGGAATCCAGTTGAGAGAAGAGCTGGATAAACTTAAAAAAATAAAAAATAAAGGTAGGGTCATTAGAGGGAAGGTAAAGAGTCCAATACTCATGTGAAAGAACCAGTTTTAGGTTAGAGAAGCTGCTTCTCTATTTTATAAACCCTTATAGAAGGGAAGGAAAACAGCATTGCAGGTAACTTTTTAGTTTGGTAGCAAGAAATTGAGGGAAATTTAATGGCTTCAACTTTCTCCATGAAGCTAGAAGCAAGTCACCTGTTGAAGGGATGAGAGGAATTTGATAATTTAGAGGTAAATGGCTTGAAATCACCTGCCAGTATTACTTATTTATATGCCATGCTCATTCTCATCTCTATGCCTTTTAAAAACTTTTTACTATGGAAAGATTCAAGTATATACAAAAGTAGACTGAATATAAAACCTTCTAGTAAAACAAGTGCCAGTTTATAACCAATACATTTCTTACATACTCGTGTCCACTTCCTCACCTTTTGTAGTATTACAGTGCAAATCCCATGTATCATATCATCTGTAATATTTCACTATGTATCTCTAAATGATAAGGACTTTTAAAAACATAACCACAATAACATTATCAAGCCAAGAGACAGTAATTCTTTGATATCATCAAATATCTAGTCAATGTTCAAATTTTCCATTATCTTATAAATACAATGTCTGTGGATGTGTGTGGAGGTTTGTTTGTTTTTTTAACCAGAAGCCAGAGACTATCTATGCATCACTATTGTTTGATATATCTTTGAAGTTTCTTTTAATCAATAGGTTTCCCTCCTTTTTTTCATCTCTTGCAATCTATATACTGAAGATACCAAATCACTTATCAGTTATCCTGTAGACTTTATTACAGTTTGGATTTTGTCTGTGCCCCTGTCTTCTATATTTCCTATACATAAATTGGTAGTTGGCTTAATCTATTCAGGTTTTCTTTTTTTTTTAAGTAGAACTGTTTTGTAAATTGTATTTATTGTTCCTTCAGAAGACACATAATGTCTGAAGGTGTCTTTTTGTGATGTGAACAGCTGTTGACATTCAATGCCAAAATTCACTGGAGGTTGCAGCAGTAATATTTTAATTCTAACACTGCTTTTTCTTAAAATAGCTAGAATACTTTTATAAAGAGAAACATTCCCTGATCTACTACTCTGTTACTCAGTAGTATTGTTCATCTAAAAAAGCTAGGATAAATGCTTAATTGTTCCTTTTTTTTACCCATCTTCAAAAGTGAGTGGGTTCTCTAGGTGGAAGGAATTTTTTCACAGATATATGTATATTGGATCGTCACAGTGTACATTTTTGTTTTGTTGATGGTTTCCTTTGCTGTGCAGAGCTGTATAATTTGACATAGTCCCCCTTCTTTATTTTTGCTTTTGTTTCCCTTCTGTGGGGAAATATATCAAAAAAATTTTTTCTAATGTTAATGTTCAAGAGTTTTCTGTCTGTTTTCTTCTAGGAGTTTTATGGTTTTGGGTCTTATATTTAAGTTTTTAATCCATGTTGAGTTTGTTTTTGTGTATGATGTAAGGCAATCCAGTTTCATTCTCTTGCATGTAGCTGTCCAGTTTTCCCAATACCACTTATTGAAGAGACTGTACTTTCCCCATTATGTATTCTTGCATCCTTTGTCATTCATATATTAATTGATCTTACTGGTGTGGGTGTATTTCTGGCATCTCTGTTTTGTTCCATTGGTCTTATGTATCTTTTCTTGTCCCAGTACCATATGGTTTTGATTACTGTACCTGTAGTATAGTTTGATATCAGGGAGTGTGATACCTCTCTGGCTTTGTTCTTCATTTTCCCCATTGCTTTGGCCAGTTGAGTTCTTTTGTGCTTCCATATGAATTTTAGGATTATTTGCTCTAGTTCATTGAAAAATGCCTTTGGTATTTTGAAAGGATTGCAGTGAAACAGTAGATTGCTTTGGGCAGTATGGCCATTTTAACAGTATTAATTCTTCTTTTCCATGAGCATGGAATAGTGTTTCATTTATTTGTGTCATCTACAACTTCTTCCATCAATGTTTTATATTTTTCAGAATACAGGTCTTTCACCTTCTTGGTCAGATTTATTCCTATGTATGTTATTATTTTGATGCAATTATAGAAGGGATTATTTCTTAATTTCTCTTTCTGCTGCTTCATTATTGATGTATAGAATGCAACAGATTTCTGTACATTGATTTTGTATCCTGCAACTTTACTGAATTTTTTTATTCTAAAAGTTTTTTGATGGAATCTTTAGGGTCCTCTCTATAAATTATCATGTCATCTGCAAATATTGACAGTTTTACTTGAACTTTATCAATTTGGATGCTTTTTATTTCTTTTTCTTGCCTGATTGCAGTGGCTATGACTTCTAGGACTATGTTGGAAAAGTGATGAGAGTGGACATCCTTGTTTTATTATGATCTTAGAAGAAAAGCTTTCAGCTTTTTGCCATTGAGTGTGATGTCTGTCACACATGGCCTTTATTATGCTGAATTATGTGCCCTCTATATACTTTTGTTGAGAGTTTTTATCATGAATGGATATTGAACTTTGTCAAATGCTTTTCAGCATATATTGAGATAATGATATGGTTTTTATACCTCAGTTTGTTCATATGGTATATCACATTGATTTGTGGATACTGTGCCATCTTTGCATCCTGGGATATGTCCCACTTGAGTGTGGTGAATGAACTTTTCAATGTGTTTTTTGAATTTGGTTTGCTAATATTTTGTTGAGAATGTTTGCATCTATGTTCATCAGTATACTGGTCTGTAATTTTGTTTTTTTGTAGTGTCCTTGCCTGGCTTGGTACCGGAGTGATGCTGGCCTTGTAGAATGAATTTGGAAGTTTTCTTTCCTCTTCAAATTTTTGTAATAGTTTGCTAAGAGAGTTATTAACTTTTCTTTAAATATTTGGTAGAATTCCCCTGTGAAGCCATGTGATCCTGGGATTTTGATTATTCAGAGTTTTTTTATTATTGATTCAATTTCATTATTAGTAATTGTTCTATTCAAATATTATATTTCTTCATGGTTGCATCTTGAAAGATTGTCTATATCTAGGAATTTATCTATTTCTTCTAAGTTGTCCAGTTTGTTGCCATGTAGTTTCATAATACTCTCTTATAATTTTGTGTATTTCTTTGGTGTTCATTGTAACTTATCCTCTTTCATTTATTATTTTATTTATTTGAGTCCTCTCTCTTTTTTTCTTGATTCTAACTAAAGATATACCAATTTTGCTTTTCAAAGAACAAGCTCTTAATTTCATTGATCTCTTATATTGTTTTTTTAGTCTCTATTTCATTTATTTCCACTCTGATCTTTGTTATTTCTTTCTTTATTAACTTTGGGCTATGTTCTTCTTTTTCTAAGTTCCTTTAGGTGTTGGGTTAGATTGTTCGTTTGAGATGTTTTTTGCTTCTTGAGGTAGACCTGTATTGCTATAAACTTGCCTCTGAGGACTGCTTTTCCTACATCCTACAGATATTTTGAGCCTTTGTATTTTTATCTTCATTATTCTCCAAGTTTTTTTAAGTTTCTGCTTTGATTTCTTTGATTACCTGTTGGTAATTTAGAAACACCCTGTTAACCTCTATGTATTTGTGCTTTTTCTGTTTTATTTTTCTTGTAATTGATTTCTAGTTTCATACCATTGTGGTCAGAAAAGATGCTTGATATGATTTTAGTCCTAAATTTATTGAGAATCACTTTATGGCCTAACATTTAATCTTGTTCTTGAGAATATTTCGTATGTGCTTGAAAACAATATGTATTCTACTATTTTTGAATGTAATGTTCTGTATATATCTGTTAATTCCATTTGGTCTAATGTTTCTTTCAAATCTACTATTTCCTTACTGCTTTTCCATCTGATATAAGTAAAGTATTAAAGTTCCCAACTATTATTTTATTCCTGTTAATTTCTCTCTTTATATCTGTTAATATTTGCTTTATAAATTTAGGTGTTTCTCTGTTGTGTGTGTTCATATTTACAGTTGTTATATCTTCTTGCTGAATTGTACCCTTAATCATTATATAATGTTCTTCTTTGTCTCTTGTTGAAGTCTTTGTTTTAAAGTCTATTTTGTCTGATACAAGTACTGGCACCCCCAGTTTTTTTTTAATTCCTATTGTCATGGAATATCTTTTTCCATGCCTTCAGTTTCAGAATAAATGGGTCTTATTTTTATATCCATTCAGTTACCCTCTGCCTTTGTTGTGGCATTTAGTCCATTTACATTTAAAGTAATTATTCACAGATATGTAGTTAGTGCTATTCTGTTAAATGTTCCACGCTTGTTTTGTTGTTCTCTGATCCTTTCCTCCTCTCTTGCTCTTCCCTACTGTATTATGACTTTCTTTAGTGTTATTTAGATTTCCTTCTCTTTGTTTTTTCTGTATGCATTATAGGTTTTTGGCTTGTGGTTACCGTGGGGTTTTTATATATCCTACATATATAACAATCTATGATAAGTTGATGGTTGCTTAAGTTTGAACACATTCTAACAATGCTACATTTTTTACTCCCCTTTCTCTACATTTTATGTATATATCTTCGTTTACATCTTTAATTTAGTGATTCCCTTACCTAATTTTTAGATGTGATTGATTATACTACTTTTGTCTTTTTGATCTTCCTACTAGCTTCTAAGTAATTGGGCTGCTACTTCTGGTATATATTGGCTTTTACCAGTGAAATTTTCACTTTCGTATTTTTCTTGCTTCTAGTTAGGGTCTTATCTTTTCCTCGTAAAGAAGACCCTTTAACATTTCTTGTAAGGCCAGTGTAGTGGTGGTGAACTCTTTTAATGTATGTTTATCTGTGAAGCTCATTATGTGCCATTCTGAATAATAACCTCGCCAGGGAAAGTATTCTTGGTTGGAGGTTTTTCTTTCAGCCCTTTGAGTATATCATGCCATCCACTCTGACCTGCAGAGTTTCTGCTGAAAAATCAGCAGATAGCCTTATGCGGCTTCCCTTGGGAGTAGTTCATTGCTTTTTTCTCTTGGTGCTTTTAAGATTCTCTCTTTGTCTTTGATCTTTGACATTTTAATTATGATTTGTCTTGGCATAGAACTTCTTTGGTTTATCTTGTTTGGGGCTCTCCCTGCTGCCTGGACCTGGATATCACTTCCCTTCCCTAGGTTAGGGAAATGTTCAGCTATTATTTGTTCAAATAATTTTCTATTTCTCTCTCTCTCTCTCCTTCTGGGACTCCTAGAATGCAAATCTTTGGACATTTGATACTGTCCCAGAACTCCCTTAGCCTATCCTCATTTCTTATTATTTTTCTTTCTGCTGTTCAGCTTGAGTGATTTCCATTATTCTGTCTTCCAGATCACTAATCCATTATTTTGCATCCTCTACTATTGATTCCCTCTAATGCATTTTTCATTTTGTTTATTGTATGTATTCTTCATCTCAGTTTCTGTTTTATATTTTCTGTCTTCTTGTGGAGGTTCTCACTGAGTTTCTCCACTCTTCTCTCAAGTCTGCTGAGCATCTTTATTATAGTTAATTTGAACTCTTCATCTGGTAGATTGTTAAACTCAGTTTAATTTAGTTCTTTTTCTGAAGTTTGTTCATGGTTTTTTGTTTCAAGCATATTCCTCTGTCTCCTCATTTTGTTTGACTTACTGTGCTCAATTTTATGAATTAGTAGAAAGGGCTACCTCTCCAGTCTCGGAGGATTGACTTGTATAACAAAGGTCCCCTGGGTAGACTATGTGCACCTGGTGGTTTGGGCTGGCGGGCTGGAGGCCTTGTGAGTGTTAGCCGGGGGTGTCCTGTTGTCAGGGCTCTCAGGACATGGTTTGAAGTAGGAACGGTCAGAGAGGCCTAATCAGAGGGTTCCTGAGTGGATAACAATGGAGTTCATGCTGACAGGGAGGCAATGAGCCCTGGCGGTCTCCAGAAAAGCCCCACCTCCACAACTACTGGCCCTGCACCCATGATGCAGCAGTATCTCAGGCTCCCTCTCCAGGGGTAGGCAGTGACCAGCCCTGCATCTGCAGTGCAGCCCCAAGGCCAGGCATAGCCCCTAGGAAAGTCCCAGCTCTGCAGCTACTGGCCTCTCTGTGCCCTCAGGGGAGCTGCGGCCTGAATGCACTCTCAGTGCACTCTCTGGCCGACACATCTGGGTGTGGGTGGGGGCTGGAAATCTGCCTAGACCAAATGTGAAATCGGTGTGTATGCCCCAACTCTGTTCTCCATGTCACTATCAGTGTGGGGAAGGAGTGCAAACAATGGTGATCAACAGACCTCCCATCCAGAGAGAGTTCCAACCATTCCCCCACCAGATGGCAGGTGCTTTAATTCTGTAAATCAGGTTTTTTTTACTTATAGTCTAGATGCACTTTAAAACAGGATTTTCTTTTTCCTATGACCTGAGACATGGAATCTGTGTCCAGATCTTTTAGCAATATCTGTCCCCTCTGTGGATCATGGTGCTAAGGGTGGGTTTCCCTCTGTTACTGTGTCTTTGTCTCTCCTACTGTTCTTATGTAATGTTTCTATCCCTCTTGCAAAAGGGGCTCTTTCAGTCCTCAGTTTTTCCTCAGAAGAATTCCCTTATGTGTAGGTGTAAATTCAGTGTGAAGGTAAGAGTAGATGGGGTAAAGCTCTCTCTATGCCATCATCTTCTCAGAAGTCTGTGTTTTTAATCTTTTTTTCTGTGTTTGTAATCTTCCTACAGTCTAGAATCCTTACTCCCTTTTCTCAAAACAATATTTGGATATTCCCAAAATTCAGATCCACTGTCTTCAACCAATGATGAGTATATGCCATCAATGAGAATAGAAAAAAAAAAAGGACATAGACACCAAAAAAGCTGCCAAAAAAAATTTATTGGCACAATGGGATGTACTTAGCCTCTTCTAATGACTACTTGGAGGGAAAGATTCTTATTTAGATTAGTTCAGTTCAATACATTCATTTTAGAAAACTAGTATGTACAATTATACTATAATCAGAACTTTTATGTTATATTGGGATAGAGTGAGGTCAAAAAAGTCAATGCTTGATCATAACAATATCTGCATAAGTAATTATACTAGTATTGATGATACCCAAATCCCAGTGATAAGCACCATGAACTGCTTCTGGCTGACTCAGTCAAGTGCATGTGTCAGTCTATGTCTCTGAGCCTCCTGAACATTTGGGACAGTTTATACCCAGTTCCACTTGGTATAGCATATTAATTGAAACACTCATGTCTGCCACCACCGAGGTCTTTACACTTCCTACCTTCAATGAAAAGACATTGATCTCATTGTCAAGGGCAACTTTGCAGGTTTCTGGCTCTCATACCTGTGAATACTCAGTCTTCACTGTCCATTATCATTATAAATACCTTTTCTTGGACACTGTAACAAAATCTGAATTTGAATTGCTGAATAAGAAGAAAAAATGTAGTATGACCTAATAATAAAATATATTTTTATTAGAGCTACTATAATATATAATGTTAAGCTTGATAATAAATGTGTTCTGTGTTTTGCATTTGCCTCCCTCAGTGGGGGAAAAACACCATCATTCCTGTGTCTGTTCATAGCTATTCATGCATGCACTGTTTTCCTTGTAAGCCTTGCTTGTCTCAAAAAAAAAATTGTCTTTTACAAATAAAATTCCAAAGGAAGAAACACTTCAACAAAGAAGTTTTCTTTCATAAATGTTATGATTTGGGTATAACAAGCCATATTGAATCCATTGGGTTTTTGGTAATAGATTTCAAAATACATCATAAATGTAAGTAATATGATGACTAATGGGTCATGTAAAGTTGGAGCATTTTAAAGGGGAAAATAGCTGGAACAGTTTTCAGGAAACTTTTCCAGTTGATGTTTGGTCCCCCACAAGGTGTGTATTAACATAAACTTAAGGGAATCACCTCCGGGGCTTGAATTCCCTCTCTGATTTCATTATTACAATATGATTCTTTTCCTTTCACTATTAAGTCATCTCCTCAGGTGATGGGAGTATAAAATAAGTGTAATTTATTGTATTTGTCTAATCTCCTCTTAACTCAATAATAATTCCATCTTTCTATTCACCGGTAGCTGTTCAGAAAGTTTTCAAGGCTATGTAGAATCTAATAATTGACAGGCATAGGTTAACTTAATTTAAAGATAGAGGACATATTCTGGGGATGGTAAACAATTATATCTGGCAGAGGAATAGATGGCTCAACTGGGAGATTCTCTATTACTACATATTCTTAAATCTAAATTTTGAAAGTAATCCATTCATTCAAGTTCAAGGACGATTATGAAAAAATTGTAAACCCTTTAAAACAAAAAGCTGATAATAATTGGAATAAAATCCACATTAACAATCTATACATGGTTCTTTATCCAGTTATATTTTCAGTTCTTGTAAAAGATTCTGTGTAGCTCCCACTGTATCTCTGTTGAAAAAAACTTCTCTAGTCCATTTCTTAAATGTTTTCATCATAATAAAAGGCTAATGTTTTTCATCAATTTATTTAAAAGTATGAAAGAAAACTAGAAAATACAGTGCTCAATTTTTTTATGTTTAAAAATGCTAAACTTTTTTGTTATGTAATTTTTTCCATTGTAAAATTAATCTCCTGTCATTTTAAGACTGCAAATATTTACAGTAAAGGCACTAACTTCCTACCCAAAAAAGTGCCCAGCTAGTTCAAGGATGTGAGTGTCTAGAGACACTGGATAATAAAAGTAATAATACAAATTTGTTGAGTTATCAAATATGACAATGAGTTCATGATTTTAGTTGAAGGATTCACACATGTTGATGGATTTACATAGCAGGAAAGGGTGCTATTTCATTTGTGGTGTTTCTTATTCTGGTGCATGCTTCCTGCTTCTTGGTGAATCTGGTACTTTTGAAATGAACAGTATAACCTATTTTCAGCTCTTTTTTTTGGGCTCTTGGCCTAGAGTACTTGAATTACCCAAATGGGACTGCCCCAACCCTTCTATTTATACATAGTACAGGATGTGTTCTGCAAGCAGTGTGGCTCAGCACTCTAGCTATGAAGGCATGGGGGTGAAGGGTTCCATGGCCGATGGAACACCATGCATAGGTGTTGCACTGTATGTGGACAAACATACAAAAACATTTGAAAGGTAAATTATTGAAATATTTTCAATAGCAGTATGTTTCTTAAAAAATGTTAACACCTCTCTTCTACTAGGTATATAGCTGTACTAGATTTTTGAACTTTCTGAAACCTTTCATCAGCTGCTGTTCAGTGACTGAGAGGTTATATTTGTACTCTGAATTTTAGATCACCAGAAAAGTGAAGTTTTGATGCACACAACCAGTACCACGAAAAGTTAACATTGAAAATTGACATTTCAAATTCATGAAACAAAAGAAATATATAAGAAATTTAAATAAACTCTCAAATAATTTTTTTAATCTGTAGCATTTATGCATCTGATGTTATGAAAGTTTAAAATACACTGACACTTTTTTATACTATGATATTGCTTCACATTTTCTTATTCTCAAAATTTATCGAGTCCTAGTTAATCATTATATATAAACCATAATGGAGATTTATGACACTTTAGAGATAGAACAAGACAGACAACTGTAATTATGTATTTACCATCTCCATTTTGAGCTATTAGGCTTTTCCTGAAAAAATATTGTGGGTTGCCTTTGATGTTGCTTTGGGAAATGGTTTTGATTTCAGACTACTTAGGGAAGTTACATTTGGCAGAATAAGGTCAATAATGTTACTCAGATTCATAGTTGAAATTCACCAGTATGATTAGTTTTCAGTATACATTTCTTTTTCTGAATTATCAGCGTTTGACCTCTACTTACTCAAAGGTAGCTTCTTTTAAAGTTTATTTTGTAATATGTGCCAAGTCATATGAAAGAACACATTCTCTCTCATAATTAAATCACTTTGGATGGCAATAAACTGACCTGTGCTTTTGAGTTTTACTGGCTTAACTGACTCCAGTTCATCTGTTGAAGCCCCTAATTTTAATGTGACATCATTTGTAAACAGTAGGATCAGGAATTGTCCTGTGGCTTCCCTGATGTTCAGGAGTAGCTTTCTATCTTTTTCACTTTCTATAGAGGAGCCGCCCTGATCTCACCATTAAAGGTATTAGCATAAGTGTTCTACTGCCTTGTTGGAGGGACCATGGAGAGTAGAAAATAAACCTGAAAAATTGACCCAGTGCAGAGATGGTTAACACTTACATCTGAAGTGGGCTGCTTCTACCTTTATGAGCCATGGATGCATTCAAGCCCTGTAGTCTTTTGGGAAACACACACGAGGGCAAAAATTACTGAAGTTGGAAAAGCAACCCTATGAAGCATATGATAAAAAGTCATTGAAGTAATTTATTTATTTTTCAAGTTTAATATGCAATATAATTGTATAATATAATTTTTGGCATACAGTTCTGTGAGTTTTAATACATGAATAGATTCATGTAACCACCACCACAGCCAGGATATAGAAAGTCTGTCATCCCAAAGAACTCTCATGGTATTCCTTTAATATTATGTCCTCCCACAAGCCCTAATCTCTGACAACTACTGCTTTCCATCACTTCAGGGATTTTGTTTATTGTTTTACCTTTTTTGAGAACGTCATAGAAATGGAATCATAAAGTATGTAACATTTTCAGACTGGCTTCTTTCACTAACCTACTGCCTTTGAGATTCCTCCAAGTTGTTGCATGTGTCAGCAGTACAAAACTCTTTATTGCTGAGTATTCTTCATCATGTGGATCACCACACATTAACAATTCATCCATTGAAGGACATTTAAGTTGTTTCCAATTTTAGTGATTAGGATTAGAGCTACTTTAAACCTTTGTGAGTAAGTGTTGTGTGAACATAAATTTTCATTCCTCTATGATAAATAGCTAGGTGTGGGACTGGTGGTTCATACAATTCATATAACAAACTGCAAAAATGTTTTCCAGAGTGGCTGTATCATTTAACTTTCCCACCAGCAATGTATGAGAGTCTCACTAACTCCATATTCTCTCCAGCACTTTGTATTGTCAGTATTTTTCTCTTAGCCATTCTGATAGCTGTCTCATTATCATTTTAATTTGACTTTTCTAATGACTAGAGTTGTTGAAAGTCTTTGTGTCTGTTTATCTGCCATTCATATATGTTATTTGGTGAAGTATTCAAGTCCTCTACCCCTTTTAAAATTGGACTGTTTCTTATTCATGGATTTTGAAAGTTCATTGTATATTCTGGATACAAGTCTTCTATTAGATACATGATTCGCAAATATTTTCTCGATGTACATAGCTTCTCTTTTCATTCTCTTAACACTGTTTTTCTCAAAGGAAAGGTTTTTAGTTATAACGCCCAATTGATAATTTTTTTAAATGAAATCATGTCATTTTTTGATACTGCATATAAGAACTCTGCCTAACTCTAGGACTTGTAGATTTTCTCTTATCTTTTCATGTAAAAAAATTTTATAATTTTATATGTTATACTTACATCCATTTGTATTTATATTTTATATTTAGATTCACATGATGCATTTTGAGTTAATTTTGTATAACTTATAAAGTTGAGTTCAAGGTACTTTTTTTTTCTGCCTATGGATGTCCAACATCACTTATTGGTAAAATGATCCTGTCTTCATTGAATCACCTTTGCACCTTTTTAAAAATTGTTTGATAGTATTCATTTGGGCTGTATCTGGACTCTGTTATGTCCCACTGGTACATGTGCACATCCCTTCTCCAAGACTTTATTGTCTCGATCATGGTAACTTCATAATAAGTCTTAAAATCAAGTGATGTAAGTCTGCCAATGTTATTCTTCTCCTTCAAAAGTATTTTGGCTATTCTAGTTCCTTTGCTTTCCTTTATAAATTTTAGAATCAGCTTTTGTATATCTATAATAAATAATTGCTGGGAATTTTACTGGAATTGTGTTAATTTAGAGAGAATTGACAGCTTTACTATGTTGTCTTCTAATGCATGACTTTGTTATACTACGTATGGCATATCTCTCCATTTACTTAAGTCTTTTTTTAATTTTTCATTAGCATTTTATAGTTTTCAGCATATAGATCCTGTAAATGTTTTATTAGATTTAACCTAAGTATTTATTCTACTTGGAGCTATTTGATTTTTTGTTTTGTTCTTTAAAATTTTTTATGCCAGCTGCACACTGCTAGGTCATAGAAACTCAATTGATTTTCATGTGGTGGTCTTGAATTGTAAAATCTTGCTGAATACACTTACTAGGCCCAGGAGTGTTTTTGTAGATTCCATGGAGTTTTCTTTGTAAGTAGTCATGTGCTCTGGGAAGAGATATCATTTTATGTCTGCCTTTCCACTCTTCATGCCTTTTTATTTTTCTTCCCTTATTGCACTGCCTTGGACTTCTAATATTAATGTTGAATATGAGTAGTGAGAATTGATATCCTTGCCTTTTTTTCTTTTCTTAGGGAGAAAGCATTCAATCCTTCATAATTAAGTACAATGTTAGCTGCAGGTTTTTCATCTATAAAGTTTATCAGATTAAGGAAATTCCTCTCTATTTATAGTGGCTCAGAGTTCTTATCAGAAAAGGACACTGAATTTTTCAAAAGTTTTTTCTGCAACAATTGGGTTTTTGTTTTGTAAATTATTAATATCATTACTTTGATTTTCTAATATTTAACCAACCTTATAGCCCCAGGATAAACTGGTCTTAGTCCTGGTATATTACTAGTACTGTAAGTTCCAGGATTTCATTTCTAATTTTTTTGAGGTTTTTTATGTCTCTATTCCTTGAGGGACATTGGTCTATAGTTTTCTTTCACTGTCTTTGTCTGGTTTTGGTATCATGGATAATAGTTTCATAAATTGAAATGAGGAGTATTCTCTCCTATTTTCTGGGTCACAAGAAAATGAAGAAAAGAAAGAAGAAAAAAATGGGGAATTTTCATTATCTCTGAGCATTAGTTATTACCTTCCCACTTATTGAAGCCAGAAACAATGTCCATTTCTAGTTGTTGGGTGCTTTTAGTTCAGGTCAGGGGATAAAGGAGGCAAAAGAGAAACTGACCACCATTTTGGTGATATTTTAAAATCTAGTCATCTTCTCAAGTCTACCTGTTCCTGTCTCCTTTTCAGTTACTCAAATAGCTATTTTGTGTAGCTTTAGTTTTTCCACATTTTGTACCTGTGTAGACTGGGAGACAGGGTTCCACCTTTCCTGAAACCCTGAAATAATTCTTAAAGACATGGAATTAGCAACTAACAAAGAGATGAGCAAGGTATATTAAATGTTTTTGCTTTGGGGGAAAAGATCAAAGAAGCTGAGGTAAACATTCCTAGGCCTAGAAATGTCATATGGGTAGATATATACATGACATTTTTGTTAGTTTTCTACTGATGCATAACAAATTACCACAATGTAGTGACTTACAGCTACAAAAATTTATTATCCCATAACAATATAAATCAGAAGTTCAGTGGTTCAGCTAGATTCTCTGATCAGAATCTTACAAGGCAGAAACCAAGGTATCAGTGGTTTGGGATCTAATTTGGAGGCTCCAGGGAAGAATCCACTTCCAAACTCATCCCAGTTCACATAATCCAGTTCTTTGTAGTTATGGGATTGAGATCCCCAACTCCCTGTTAGCTGTTGGCCAGGGTTTCCCTTAGCTCTACAGCCACCCATTACTTTTCACATGATCTGACCATCCTCAAAGAATCAATGACACAAAATAGAGCCCTTCTCACACTTTGTATATGACTTTCCCTATGCCTCCTTCATGTGCCTTTTAAAGGGCTTATATAATTATTTGAGGCCCACCAGGTCATGGCTGTTTTCAATTCAGCTGACCTGGGGTTTTATCACAATTATAATCCCTTCACAGTACTGCAGCACTTACATTAATGTTTGAGTCAATAACCAGGAAAGGGATTAAAGATGGTAGCGTGAGAGGTGAGACAGAAACATTCTCCCAAAACCACATATACTATAAAAATATAGCAAATGCATCAAATCTGGAAAGAGCAACAGGAAAGAAGGCTATGGCAGACTATCTACACCTGGGGAAACCAGTAGACCTCAAGGAAAAGGGTAAAGTACCAAAACCATGATCCAGAGGGACTGAAGCACTTCCCTCACCCCAGCTCACTGGAGGGAAGAAGAGAAACTGAGGAGGGAGAGGGAGGAGGCCCAGGAGTGCTGAACATCCAGCCTTGGAGATCTGCTCTGGGAGCATGAACTTCATGCTCTGAAGATTACTGGGGTGGGAAAGCTAAGACAAGCAGAAGACTTGGAGAGACTGAAATTCAAGCCACTTGTGGAAAATATGGATACACATCTGGCCACTCTGGGACAAAAGAAAGGTGGGCAGTCTGAGAGACTTCCTAACAGCGAGAGGGCTGCTAAAGGGGCAAGGATTGTACAGAGCTTACTGCTCAGGAGAAAGGACAGATGGGCAAAATTGTCTGGAACAGGTTGGGAACTTTGAGGAGCTTCGGGTGCTCCATCCCCCTGGCTGGCTATACTGTTCAGAGGCCGCCTACCGTGATACTGCACCTTCCTCCTAGACATCACTGGCTTGCACAACAGCTGCTCCCACCATTGCTCCAGGCCAGTCAGAGAGCAGCAACACTTACAGTAGCTACAAGTGCAAAGCAAAGAGGCTTCTCCCTGCATGCTCAGGGCACACTGGCCCTGGCAGGAGAGACAGCACTGCAGCTGGGAAGCAGGAAAGACCTCTTTCCTCCTGAGAGGCACTAACGCCACTTGCCTACAACCCCCGCCATCACTCCAGGAGATGAGCAGCTCCAGAGAGTAGAGCTTCTTGGCACTAGAGGGCACCACCTACAATTATGAAATGTCAGAAGAACCTAGTTCAAACCCAAATCCCACAAACACCAGAAAGGGAGCCAAATGAAACTGAACTCATCTTCCAGAAAGAGATTTCAAAATAAAAATCATAAACATGCTCACATAACTACAGAAAATATTAAAGAACTCAGGGAGGAATTCAAGAATGAGACACAAATGATGAAGAATACAGTATCTGAAATGAAATGTAAATGGAAGGATTTAAAAACAGATTAGATGAAGTAGAGGACAGAGTAAATGAAATAGAAATTAGAGAACAGGAATACAAAGAAGCTGAGGCACAGAGAGAAAAAAGGATCTCTAGCAATGAAAGATTATTCAGAGAACTGTGTGACCGATGCAAATGGAACAATATTTGTATTATAGGGGTACCATTAGAAGAAGAGAGAGAAAAAGGGATAGAAAGTGTCTTTGAGGAGGTAGTTGCTGAAAACTTCCCCAGTCTGGGAAAGGAGATAGTCTCTCAGGCCATGAAGGTGCACAGATCTCCCAACACAAGGGACTTCAAGGAAGAAAACACCAAGACATATAATAATTAAAATGGAAAAGATCAAGGATAAAGACAGACTATTAAAAGCAGCCAGAGAGAGAAAAAATATTACATACAAAGGAAAATCCATCAGGCTATCATGCGACTTCTCAACAGAAACCTTCCAGGCCAGAAGGGAGTGGCATGACAAATTTAATGCAGTGAAGCAGAAGGGCCTTGAACCAAAAATACTCTACCAGGCAAGATTATCATTTTGAAGGAGAGATTAAACAATTTTGAGATAAGCAAAAGCTGAGATGATTTACCTCCCTCAAACAGTCTCTACAGTGTATTTTGGAGGGACTGCTACAGATGGAAGTGTTTTAAGGCTAACTAGCTGTCACCAGAGGAAATAAATGCAGAGTAAAGAAAGTTGACCAATTAATTACTAAGCAGATGCAAAATCAAATCAACCAACCCCAAAGTCATTCAAGGGATAGACAAAGAGTACAGAATATGATACATAATATATAAAGAATGGAGGAGGAAAAAAAAGAACCTTTATGCTGTTTGTAATAGCATACTAAGTGAGTTAAATTAGACTGTTAGATAGTAAGGAAGTTACCCTTCAACCTTTGGTAACCATGAATCTAAAGCCTGCAATGGCACTAAGTATTTATCTGTCCATAATCACCCTAAATGAAAATGGTCTGAATGCACCAATCAAAAGACATAGAGTCATGGGATACATAAAAAAAAAGACCTGTCTATATGCTGCCTACACAAGACTCACTTCAAACCCAAAGACATGCACAGACTAAAAGTGAAGGGATGGAAAAAAATATTTCAAACAACTAATAGGGAGAAAAAAGGAGGAGTTCCAGTACTTGTATCAGACAAAAAAGATATCAAAACAAAGAAAGTAGCAAGAGACAAAGAAGGATATTACATAATGATAAAGGGGTCAATCCAACAAGAAGATATAACCATTATAAATATCTATGCTCCCAACACAGGAGCACCTCCATTTGTGAAATAAATACTAACAAAATTAAATAGGGAAATAGAATGCAATGCATTCATTTTAGGAGACTTCAACACACCACTCACTCCAAAGGACTGATCAATGAGACAGAAAATAAGTAAGGAAACAGAAGCACTGAACAGCACATTAGAACAGATGGATATAACAGACATCTACAGAACACTCCATCTAAAAGCAGCAGGATACACATTCTTCTCAAGTGCACATTGGAACATTTTCTAAAACAGATCATATACTAGGCCACAAAAAGAGCCTCAACAAATCCAAAAAGACTGAAATTGTACCAACTAGCTTCTCAGATCACAAAGCAATGAAACTGGACATAAATTACGCAGAGAAAACAAAAAGGCTCACAAACACATGGAGGCTTAACAACATGCTCCTAAATAATCAAAGGATCAGTGACCAAATAAAAACAGAGATCAAGCAATACATGGAGACAAATGACAACAATAACTCAACACCACAAAACTTGTGGGACCCAGTGAAGGCTGTGCTAAGAGGGGGAAGTATATTACTATACAGGCCTACCTCAGGAAAGAAGAACAATCCCATATGAACAGTCTAAACTCACAATTAATGAAATTTAAAAAAGAAGAACAAATGAGGCCTAAACTCAATAGAAGGAGGGACATTAAATAAAGATTAGAGCAGAAATAAATAAAATCGAGAAGAATAAAACTATAGAAAGAATCAATGAAAGCAGGGGCTGATTCTTTGAGAAAATAACAAAATAGATAAACCCCTAGCCAGACTTATCAATAAAAAGAGACTCTGCACACAAAAACAGAATCAAATGAGAAAGGAAAAATCATTATGGACACACAGAAATACAAAGATTAGAGAATACAATGAAAGATTATATGCTAACAAACTGGATATCCTAGAAGAAATGGACACCTTTCTAGAAAAATATAACCTTCCAAGGCTGACCCAGAAAGAAACAGAAAATCTGAACAGACCAATTACGAGCAATGAAGTTAAATTGGTAATCAAAAAACTATCCAAGAACAAAAATCCTGGACAAGATGGCTTCACCCCTTAATTTTATCAAACATTTAGTGAAGACCTAATACCCATCCTCCTTAAAGTTTTCCAAAGAGTATAAGAGGAGGGAATACTTCCAAACGCATTCTATGAAGCCAGCATTACTCCAATACCAAAACCAGGCAAAGACACCACAAAAAAGAAAATTACAGACCAATATCCCTGATGAACATATCTGCAAAAATACTCAACAAAATATTAGGAAATCAATTTCAAAAATACATAAAAAATATCATCCATCATAATCAAGTAGGATTTATCCCAGGGATGCAAGCATAGTACAATATTCAGAAATCCATCAGCATCATCCACCACATCAACAAAAAGAAGGACAAAAACCACGTGATCATCTTCATAGATGCAGAGAAAGCATTCAACAAAATACAACATCCATTCATAACAAAATCAGTATAGAAGGAGTACCCTAACACAATAATGGCCATATATGACAAACACACAGTTAACATCATATTTAACAGTGGCTGAAAGCTTTTCCTTTTAGATCGGGAACAAAACATGAATGCCCACTCTCCCCACTTTTATTTAACATAGTTCTGGAGGTCATAGCCTTGGCAATCAAACAACACAATGAAATAAAAGGCAGCCAGATTGGTAAGGAAGAAGTGAAACCATCACTGTATGCAGATGACATGATACTATACATAAAAAAAACCTAAAGAATCCACCCCAAAATTACTGGAATAACTGAATTCAACAAAGTTGCAGGATACAAAATACACAGAAATCTGTTGCATTCCTATATACTAATGATGAACTAGCAGAAAGAGAAATCAAGGAAACAATTGCATCAAAAAGAATAAAATACCTAGGAATAAACCTAACCAAGGAAGTGAAAGACCTATACCCTGAAAACTACAAGACACTCATGAGAGAAATTTAAAAAGACACCAATATATGGCAAGACATCCCATGCTCATGGATAGGAAGAATTAATATTGTCAAAATGACCATCCTGCCTAAAGCAATCTACAGATTCAATGCAATCCCTATCAAACCACCAATGACATTCTTCAACGAACTGGAACAAATAGTTCTAAAATTCATGTGGCACCACAAAAGACCCCGAATAGCCAAAGCAATCCTGAGAAGGAAGAATAAAGCTGGGGAGATTATGCTCCCCAACTTCAAGCTCTATTACAAAGCCACAGTAACAATTTGGTACTGGCATAAGAACAGACCCATAGATCAATGGAACAGAATAGATAGCCCAGATATAAGCCCAAGTATACATGGTCAATTAATATATGATAAAGGAGCCATAGTTAAACAATGGGGAAATGACAACCTCTTCAACAACTGGTGTTGGCAAAACTGGATAGCTACATGTAAGAGAATTAAACTGGATTATTGTCTAACTCCATACACAAAAGTAAACTCAAAATGGATCAAAGACCTGAATGTAAGTAATGAAACCATAAAACTCTTAGAAGGAAACACAGGCAAAAATCTCTTGAATGTAAGCATGAGCAGCTTTTTCCTAAATGCATCTCCTCGGGCAAAATAAACAAAAGCAAAAAATGAACTAATGGAACTATGTTAAGCTAAAAAACTTCTGTACAGCAAAGGACACCATCAGTAGAACAAAAAGTCGTCCTTCAGTATGGGAGAATATATTTGCAAGTGACATATCCGACAAAGGGTTAACGTCCAAAATATATAAAGAACTCACTCACCTCAACACCCAAAAAGCAAATCACCCGATTAAAGAATGGACAGAGGATATGAACAATGTTCCAAAGAAGAAATTCAGATGGCCACAGCCATATGAAAAGATGCTCCACATCACTAATTATCAGGGCTATGCAAATTAAAACCAAAATGAGATATCAACCTCACATCAATTAGGATGGCGAACATCAAAAAGCTAGGAACAACAAATGCTGATGAGGATTCAGAGAAAGGGGAACCCTCCTACACTGCTGATGGGAATGTAAATTAGTTCCACCATTCTGGAAAGCAATATGGATGTTCCTCAAAAAACTAAAAATATAAATACCATTTTACCTGGGAATTATACCCCAGGAATTTACCCAAAGAAAACAAGTTCTCAGATTCAAAAAGATATATGCACCTCTATATTTAATACAGCACTATTTACAATAGCCAAGAAAAGGAAGCAACCTAAGTGTCCATCAGTAGATGAATGGCTAAAGAAGATGTGGTACATATACACAATGGAATATTATTCAGCCAAAGAAGTAAACAAATCCTACCTTTTGCAACAACATGGATGGAGCTAGAAGGTATTATGCTCAGTGAAGTAAGCCAGGCGGAGAAAGACAAGTACCAAATGATATCCCTCATTGTGGAGTTTAACAATGAAGGAACAAAACAGCAGCAGACTCAAAGACTCCAAGGAGGAACTAATGGTTACCAAAGGATAGGGGTGTGGGAGGGGGGTTGGGGAGAGAGGGAGAAGGGGATTGAGGGGTATTCGATTAGTACACATTGTGGAGGGTTGGGGTCACGGGGAAAACAGTGTAGCACAAAGAGAAGTAGTGACTCTGTGGCATCTCATTACACTGATGGACAATGACTTCAATGGGGTATGCGGGGGACTTGATAATATGGGTGAATATAGTAACCAGAATGTTTTTCATGTGAAACTTTCATAGGAGTGTGTATATCAATGATACCTTAATTAAAAAATATAATAATAAAATAACCAGGGGAGAGGAATCTAGGGGAGCGAGGTTGTATTTCAGAATTCTGCTTACCACAGAACATATTAAAATGTTTTAGGGTGCTCCAGCATGAGTTGACCAAACATGTACTTCTTGCTGAGTCTGATGTCTGATGCTCAGTATTAAAGATGAAAAATGTGCACTGAAGGATCCTCTTGATTGGTGGGAGGTATAATCTCAAAAAGACACTTGTGCAGCACCAGTTTTGTGAGTCAGCTTCTTGGAGAAAAAGCGGAGTAATATACTGAAGTTTAGGCGTTAGACAAAGAAAAGGCCATAGTAGAGAAAGGAGCAACATGAGCCGAGGCCTAGTGGTGTGACATTGCATAGGTTGGGGGAAAGTGGCTTTACAAACTCTTTGATATTTCTGGAGCTGTAATGTGTGAGGCAGGCAATGACTGCAGAGAAGAAAAGGTAGGACCTTTTTTTCCATTCTAAGGAGCTTCGTCTTTTATCCCATAGGTAAATAAGAGAAATTAAAGAGTTTTAATCAGGAGTGAGCTAATCAGGATTACATGTGAAACAAATTATTTGGAAATTGCTCTGGAGCCTTGATTAATGGGAATCAGTAAACAAACCGTTTAGGGGGCTTTATAGTAGCTCAACAGTGTCAAAGGTGTCAAGGGAAAAACGGGGGAGTAGCTGGAATGCTGGAGAGGAGAAGATTGGACTGAAGCAATATTTTGGAAGTAAAATTGACAGAACTTAATCACTGAATGGATTTGGACAAGGAATAAAGAGAATTGAATGAGTCAAGAAGTCAGATTTCTGATTTGAGCCACTTGGTAGATTACAGAGTTATTAACTGAGACAGGGAATATGACATGTCTGAGAGGAATTAATGGTTTGCTCTGGATGAATTGATTTGTTGAGCCTGTGGAAGTTCAGTAGAAAGAAAAAATTCATTCATTTTTTTCCTTCATTACGACATTAAATACTCATTTACTGTTCAAGTATTTAATACTGTGGACCAGACAATAGTTTAGGCACTCAGAATATTAAGATGTAGTACATTCCTAACTGTCCACAGGCTCGCAGTTTAGTAGTCTATGACAGATACCTAAGCAGGTAGCTCTAACAATAATATAATCCCGTGCCTGACGATGGCACAATGCACAGGATATTCTGGAAGCAATGAGTAAGAGGAACCTCCTTCAGCCACAGGAGTCAAGAAAGATTTCCTGAAGGAAATCTCAAGGACTAAGCCTCTGAAGACAAGTTAAGAAAATTAACCAGAGGTATAAAAAGTTTTTTCTGTGCCACAGTGAAACCTGAGATAATGAGGATCTGTATCAAAATTGTAGTTAGCAATTCTCATACATACCATCCCATTGATGCTTTGCCAGTCTACAGTCAGGGATAATGTCCCTTTATGTTCAGCAGTTGGTTTAGATACATTTTTGGGCAACTGCCCAGGTAGGTCACTAAATTGTTACTATGGCTACATGTTAAGCACTCTGATCCTTGGTTTAAGTCTGCATGTGAAAAATCCAGGAAAAAGCAAATAGCTTCCGGCCCCAACATCTGAGTCTTCCTTCAGCTTGAGCTTTGTTTTGTTTTTCCGGTGTTGATGTCATCTGTTAAGATTGTTCTTTTTTTTCATTATAGTAAAGGGTGGCATTTTATGTGAGGCCACAGAATTTAGAAGTTCACATAAAAGGATGTGGATCAGGTATACATATGGATCATTTTTGAACCACCCAATTTCCCTAAAATATTTTGCCCACCAGCCTCTTTCAGTACCCCTGTACACATCAAAAATAATGCCTTCACTTGTATAACTGTTATCTCCATGCAAAAGAATGAAACTGGACCTCTACCTGGCACAATACACAAAAGTTCATTCAGAAACAGTCATGGACCAAAATGTAAGAGGTAGAACTATAAAACTTATAGAAGAAAACATAGGTGTGAATTGTTGTGATCTTGGGTTAAGCAGTGGTTTCTTGATATGCCAAAAGCACAAGCAAAATGAGATTGGAGTTCACAAAAGCTAAAATCTTTCATGCTGCAAATGATTTCATCAAAAAAAATGAAAAGACAAAAACTACAAAATAGGAGAAAATATTTCTAAATCCTGTATCTGATGGGGTCATGTATCCAGAATATATAAAGAACTTATAAAATTCAATAATAAAATAACCCAATTTAAAACTGAGCAAAGGATATGAATAAACATTTCTCCAAAAATATGTACAAATGGCCAAGAAGCATACAAAGAAATGTTTAACATCATTAGTCATTAGGGAAATACAAATCATAATCACATTTGAATGCCACTTCATACCCACTAGGATGGCTGTAGTCAAACACGAACCAGCAGTCCCACTCCTAGGTAGGTACCAGAGAGAATTGAAAATATGTTCACATAAAAATTTGCACATGTATGTTCACAACAGCATTATTTAGAATCACCAAAAGGTGGAAACAACCCAAATGTCCATAAAATGATAGTGGATAAACAAAATGTGGTATATCCGTATGGTGGAGTATTATTCAGCCACAGAAAGGAATGAAGTACTTTGATGCATGTTTCAAACATGAATGAACCTTAAAAACATTTATTATGCAATATGAAAGAAACCAGAAACAAAAGGCCAGATATTGTATGATTCCATTTATATGAAATATCCAGAATAGGCAAATCTATAGTGGCAGACATTAGGTTAGTGGTTGCCTGATGTGAGAGGTGGGGAATGGGTGAGGAGTGACTACTGAGTGATATGAAGTGTGTATGTGGTGATAATGTTCTAGTAGTAGTGGTAATGATTGCACAATCTTGTGAGTATGCTAAAAGCCATTGAATGATGTACTTTAAATAGGTAAGTTATATGGTATGTGAGTTGATATATCAATAAGATGTTAAAAAATAATTCCTTTAAGTTAGGGTGTTTTATCCAGTTAAAAAAAAAAAACATGGGAGTTGGGAACATTTTAGTACTGCAGAAGGGTGACTCAAATGGCTGACTCCTTGCAGCAAACAACTAGCTAGAAGTAGAACTCTCAGAATTTTGCTAGACCTGATTAAAGAAACAGAAGGGAAGGCATACTTAATAGGGAGCCTAGGGAGCCAGGAGCCACCCCTACGGTGCTGACATTGCAGAAGGTAGGAAGAGGCCCTCCATACAAAGAAAGATGTAGAATAGTAGCTTTATTAAGGAAAATTTTATTCAAGTATAGTTGATATACAATATTATATTGGTTCTGGATAAACAACATAGAGATTTGACAATTGTGTATGTTACTAAATGTTCACCATGATAAGCATAGTTAACATCTGTCACCATACAAACTATGACTATTATTAGCTATATTCCCTATGCTGTACTTCAATCCCTGTGACTAATTTATTTTATAATTTGAAGTTTGTGCCTCTTTATCCTCTTTGCCTATTTCACCTAATAGAATATTAACTTTACCTGCTTACTACCTTTGTTACTCCTAGCTTCATCTGGTTTTGTGTCTTGTATTACATCCTCAGGCTCCAAGGAAAGGAACACTTGTTAGGTTCATCTGAGCTCAAACATTTATTGGACACATGCACACATGAGACACTGTGCCCACTACCAGGTGTGACAGGCTCTGCCTTCACTATACTTAGAGTCATCTGTTTCTTACTGATGATAAAAATAGAAGTGAGAAGACAAAAACAAATAATAAGGCTAAGTTTTAATGTCAGATAGCTAAGTGGCAAATAAGGACAATATCTGGTATATAGTACATACAAAATGGACTATAGGTTTTAAGACATCTCAGTGTACCTATGTTACACTGAATGAGGTATTTGAAATTATATCAATACCAATTATAGGAAAAGATGTAGAAACTCTTGTTTGCAGCAGGTCACAAAGGGGAAAGAAACATTTTCTGCATGTACATGCTCAAAGAATGGTAGAGGAAGTGGCTTCAGTTAATCAGTTAAATATTCATTAATACTAGCATTTATGTCAAACATTGTGGGGATACTAGAGGGGGTTCCTTTTACCTTGGAGGAGAGAATGCCAGGCCAAGTAACAAACTAGAAAGGCTGCTTAATTTTGCCTCAGAGTGGGAGGGGAGAAGTCGATGTCCATACACGGCCTTCAATCTGTCAAGAACAGTCAGTCACTTGGGTTGAAACAGCAATACAGGCGTGTAAGTAGTCCAGGCAAAGTTTCTTCAAGCAACTACATGGAAAGAACAGTTAGGTGCTGAGTAAAAGAATTATAACATCTGGCACCCTAATGAGTCCACAATATGGATGTTTAGAAACTTAAATAGGAACTTAACAGGGAAGTAAAGGTTTATATTCAATAAGAGAGCTTCAATAATTTTCTTATCTTTTCAATTCTGTAGCAGACATCAACTTGGACATAGCAAAGCCTTTGAAAGCAAACCTGAGTTTTACCAAACTGGACCAGATAAACCATTTTTTAAAGAAGATAAAAAATGTACACAGCAAAGAGACATCAGCCTTGTTGGACACCATGCTGAATAAAGATGAGCTTGCAGACTCTAAATGTTACCGTGGAAAGTTGTCTAAACCTAAAGTTCGTGGTGATGGAACACAAAAGATTCCATTTCAAGAAAACTTGTGGAGAACTATTTCCTGCTTTCAAAAAATTTCTGTCCATACTACTCAAATTGTGGTCTCCATGGAAACTGTCCCCCATCCTAACAAACCATGCCTGTTAGCATCTTTATCAGCCTTCAGGGGGAGCCTGAATGTCAAAGCAGCACAAAAAGTACCTGGTAAGTCACAGAAAAGGTGGAGAGGGAGGGACATGACAGTATCACTTGTTAACACCTAAAAATGTATGAATTTGAAGAAAAATGAGGTTAAAAGTTTTAAGAATCATTAGAGATAAAGACATTTCTGACTTATGACCTTATTTAAGGGATAATTTTATAACAATCTTTTGAACCTAAGTATTTTAAGGCCCTGAATGAAACTGTTCCTCTCCACCTCTTTAGACATGTTCCTACAAATGTCTGTAAAACTTCCTGAATTTCTTTGTACATAAAATAGCTGTAGCGGAACAATGGTGTCAAGTTTTGTGAACAATTCAAGTGGTGGTTCTCCAAGTGCGATCTCAGAACCAACAGCATCATTCCCTACCCCCCCCCACCCCAACCCCAAACTTATTAGAAATGCAAATTCTCATTCTCTGACCTTTTGAATCAGAAACTCTAAGCATGAGGCCCAAAAATCTGTTTCAAGTCCGACGGGCAATTCTGATGCATTACATTCTGTCACTGATAACAATTTCTATAAAAAAGAAAAATTGCTCTGGTGACAGGTATGCTACACAGAGTATAACAGAAGCTGGGGTTGAACTTGCAAGGACAGTGCCGTTGGCAACGCCAGCAACATGCGGCAAGGACTGGCTGTGCTTCTGTGCCTAGCCTAGCAAAGAGGGGCAGGGGCTCTGCAAACTGAGTGTCACTGATGGGTGGGCAGGTGAGAAATGAATGGGCAGTGCTGTCTGCATTTCCCTCCTTTGTTACTGTGACTGAATTATGTGCTTTTCACTTTGAATCCAGAAGGGTAGGGTAAGTAGAAGGAATGTGAGAAGGGAAAGAGAAAAGACAACATACAGGTGGGAAAGGGCAGTTTTCAATCACAGGTGGCACTGCTGTGAAAGTTCAGGCACAAGGCCAGAAATTTTACTTTGCAAGTAGAAGTAGCAAAAGGGAAACATTTTTTCCAACTTAATTCTCAGGAAAGAGTTGGGCCTAGAAGGGCAGAACCAGGAATGAAGTAAATCTTGCAACTATATGCAACTTAGTTGCTTACTGAAGAGTAATTAAGTGGCTGCTGGAGACTAACTGTAACCTAGTTCCATGTAGCCGGTTTGGGCACTTTTGTTTGAGAGAAATAAAAAGTTTACAGTTGAGAAGTATGAATTTTAGGCCAAAAAATAGATGGTTTATTTCTTTCTCATCAGAAATATTTGTGACCAAGCCAGCTAAGCTAAAAGCACTGTATTTTTTTTTGTTAACTATCCTAAATGTTAGAAATGAAAAATGTAAGGTCGATGGGACATGAAAGACTATGAAACACTGGAGGCTCCAATGTCTGATTTATCCCCAAATAAATTGCAACCCAGACAACACTGGGTCTGTTCCCATGCTTTTCCAGTCATACCTTAATCATAACAGGGAAAGGTTATAACTCAGAGTGAAAGAATTTAAATGTACCATAGTCAATTCTACATCCTTTTGTTTATTCATCTTCATTTCTGTTTTATTCATTGGCTATTTTTGTTTTTCCCACTTAATGGTGTCTATCCTTGGTAAACATCTCTAGGAAAGCCCCTCACTGAGTTATACAAGATAGTAAACTCATTCTGTAACTTGCTTTTTCCCCTTCATACTAGGAAAACTACACACCTTTATTCCTTTTAAAATTATGCTCTTAAATCTAGTTAAAGACAAAAATAGAAACTATAACTTCAACTAAGACATACTTTATACAACTTTAACGTGTAGTGTCCCACAAATGTTCTAAAGTAGGTATTTGCATCAACATATCAAATCAAATTGAAGTTAGCTATTTAATGGGAACAATTTAACAAACACATCTGTTTTCTTTACATTTCTGCTTAATTAGTGTCATATTCAAACAGTGTAAGAAGATAACCAAGTTAGCAAAATAGATAACCAAGTTAGCAAAATAATAATAAATTATAATTAAGTGAAATAAGGTTGTATTAAGTTCTAGTTATTGCTGAAAGCTGATTTCTAAGAAATTATAATTGAGAGATTATTACATACCTTTCAAAAGTTGAGTTTTAGCTCAGCAAAACTTTTTAAAAATATATAATTTAAGCTTTGAAAATTATATAGTTGAGTATCTTAAATTCATGCTTTGCAAGTTGGATGAAATACATGCAAATATATATTCAAGGTATATTTTTGGTAAGTGGAGACAAGTACCCCCACACACCAAAAAAGGGCCCTCCTACCAGTAGTCACATTTCTGTTTCGTATTTTTCAAGTGACATTGTTCTGCATTCAACCAAAGTTTTTTATGGTACATCTTTGAGCTCAATGGAGTTAATGTCAGATTTTTATAGTTTGAATCTAATACAGAAATACTTAACTGTGTCTTTGATTTTACAGTTTATATAACTATTGCGACCATCTGCAGCAGCTGCACTTTTCAAATTATTTGCTGAACCAAATTGAGCACAGTGACAAAAGTAGTCATCTCAGATGTACTATTAAGCATAGAAAGAAAAAGGAGCCTTGCCTTGGTACAGTATAGCCATCTGCTCTACAGATGTTATTGTATATAGAATGACTTAAGATAAAATAATTGTAGAAAATTTTCATTAAAACCTCAACAATTTGCACTTGTTTATGCAAATCTGCATAACTCCCCAATGAGACAACATGCTTGGGGTTTCTTTGGTTCTCACTCACTTTCTCTTTGATCCTTTTTGATGTGCTGACTTTAATAAACACAGTCAAAAACACTGTGCAAAAACATCATGGAAAAAACTACAAAGGAACAATTATAGCAGCAGAAACTACTCTAATCCCTAACTTACGCAAGCTATTTTTAGCGAAATATTTTTTTAACACTCTTTATGTGACAATGTTATATAAACAGGGTAAAATGGTCCTTTCCAGATGAGTTTTAATTTAGGAGCTGAAATGCCAGAGGAATCTTATGTTCTAAGTAATATTTTGAGAAACACTATTGGGGATGTGTGGTAGGCATGTTTCCTCACTTCCGAGATAATAATAATTAAAAAAATAATTGAGTTCACCTAATGATATTTTTTTTCCTCTGAACTGTCATTAGCTTATAGGAATTGTATGGGAAAAAAAGAATAAAAAAAGAGCGAAAGGGGAAAGTTCATTTTCTTCCCAAGATATTGCCAATACATATAAATCTGAAATGTTTTCATAGTCATTTACTGTTTTTTACAACAAAATATGTAGAGATTATTCACTGAATTGTTTTCATCATTTTTAACAAAATGAAATGGTTAAATATTTTCCACTTTAAAAAAACCCTACAAGTTCTTCTTAGCCTCCTGTACTATTCTGTGACCCTGAACTACAAGTTTCAAGGGACTTGATTTTTTTTAAATTCCACTCTGCCGATGCTAGTGCAACAGTGACTTATAATAACCTAACTAGTATTTCTGCTAGAATACTTAGGTTCTCCCATATGTCTTTGGTAAAATGGCCTTTGAAGTTCTGATTTTAGTAGATGTAATACTTGTATTATTGAAGTTGGTATATAATATTGCAAAAAAGTAACAAAATCTCATTTAGAAATTACATCTTATTTTCTGAAACATCTTAAGGCAGATAATACTTCTTTTGCTGTCCATTAAATCCATCCCATTCTACAGTATGTTCTTTTTAAAAGCAACCCACTTTCCCCCACATACACTCACAACACAGTCTTTTTTGCTGTTTGAAATATGTTGTTTTGGAGAAACCATAAGTATGTAGCTATAAATTCTGAACTAGCAGTGTAGCACTTTCCACAGGCAGGGTGGGGAGTGAGCTGCAGACTTTAGCTCCCCTTGTCAAAGTAAATTATGGCTCTATTAGGGCGGGGCTCCTTAGATTACAGTAAAGGAGGGTACACAGTTCAAGCTGTGAAATAGCTGTACTTCAGGCTGCCTTGTTCTTCCTCAGGGGCCCTTAGATTGGCAGCCTCCATGTAGGTAGGAAAAGGGAAATAGATGAACAAGCGAGATGACACAAAGCTTCGCAGAAAGAGCCTAAGTGAGGCCATCTTGGCTGGCATTTTAGTCAGAATTAGGAAAACATTGCAAGAATCACCTTTCCATAGGGTCTTAGGGAACTTTTCACCCATGTAGAGAAGCGATGAGTTGAACTCTCCTAGTCAAAGAGCTGTGGTTTAAATAACTTTCACTACTGCAGCCTCTGTTACCCAGATGTACTTATCTTTGTGTATAAACAAAAGTAGAAACATAACCACAGTATTTTTCACATGTACAAGTGCCTCTTCTCAGGTTCACCAAATTCAGGACTAATAAAATGTAAAGAACCTAGAGTTCCTTTTCTTGTATTAAAAAGTAAAACTAGGCCATTAATTGATATGAAGCGGAGTTTCAGCTTTTCATTCCATAGTTAACTGATCTCGTGAGGGAAATCTCTTAAAGCATCATCATAGCCGTTGGGTGCTGCAGAAGTGCAAGTAAGCCCAAGGGGAACTGAAACTCTAAATTAGATGTGACTACCTAAACTGATATGTTGCAGTAACAAGCCATTTACAGTACCCCAAAGACTTTTGTTACTTTTAAAAAGAAGTAGCATCTCTTTCCAACGCTTGAACAATGGGAAATGAATTAATTCTTTGACAGTTAAAGCCAAAAGACAAACTTAACGTTTAAGCAGCCCCTGAGGATTGAAGTGGAAGTATACAAATCACAAATAAATTTTAATGAATATTGGGTGTAGGTATTAGGGTCCTGTCATTTTTGACACTGTGTCCCAAGTAGCTTAAACCCAACACTCAAGGAAAGGTGGAGACCTCATTGGGTCTGTAACATCTGGGATTTTATTTGTCATTTTGGCATACTTCTCAAGCGCAAAAGAAAGAGTAAAAGGGGATTATCTTGACAATGAAATAAGTTACTGAATCTTGTGATAATGAAAAGCAGAAGAATCCTAATGCCTTTCTATAGTCCCTGAGGTAGAGGTGCGTTTATAGTTCTGCAGAAGTAAAATGCAGGCAGGCAGAACAGATGGCCTACAGTTCGTGAAACATGACACCCCTCATCCCCAAATTTGAGTACTACTTTTAATCCTGTTCAGATTCCTCCTATTACTTTATAACAAGGTTCAAAGTTGCTACTGATGAACCAGCATGGCATGTCCCTCTATTTTTACTCTTAAATTACCTGTAGATTACTGTTCATATTTTTCAATAGTAATTTTTTTGGTACATACTGGTGGACTGTTGAGACATTCAAAATATGTAGAATAGGAAGTTCTAAAAATTGAATGGAAAATAGAAAAATTAAAATTCTCATAACTTTTTTTCAAAATAATGTCTCATTTTTTTCTCTAATATCATAAGAAATAAGAACCATAAATGTGTAGGTTATTTTCTTGGGGAGTAATTTCCTTGACTTCTTAGAAATGAATGCAGTGGAGAAGAAATCCCAACAGACATTTTATTCTCCTTGCTCTATTTGTTGTCATAATACATGTTTAGATAGAATTTTGGACAATAAGCAATATTAATGCTACTATCTTAGAAATGATCTTTTTTCATGCCCTCAAAGAGAGAAGTAAAAAATTAAGAATGTTTGATGTTTAATAAAACCACTAGTAGGTATACACTGTTCAGGCATGTTTATATAGCTACTTACCCTTTTGTTTAACCAAATTATGTTAATGCAGTCTTTTACACCTTTTGTTTAGGATATTTAAATTTTTCTGTGATAAAAGGCTTGTGCACTTTTTAAACCTCTATTATATGATTATTTTTCATGTAAGTTTTGTTTTACTGCTGTGTGGTTACTGTAGTTGTTTTGGATTGCAGTGGGAAGCCTGCAAAATACATAGGATAATAACTTCAGAAATTAAGAAGGTAACAGGTTGAATTTTTGATGTGTTAATTTCCAGGCTGCATGAAAAGTAAAAATCATCTAATAAGCAACCAGATTAGGCTGTCAGAGCATCTCATGTGCTGTGGTGCAGTGAACACGATGTACCTGCTCAGCCTTTCGTAGAGGGAGATGAGCTCATCGCAGAGAGATAACTATCTCTGAGTTTTCCTTCTGATTCATCACCGACCTGAACTCCATTTGAACTTTGTTAGACAAAAAACAAGCAGAATTCCTGGCCCAAACTATAAAATATAATTAAGCCCTTTTGAAATGATGTGTAAAAGAACATTGCTATACCCCCACTTATAACCACTACCACCACCACAACCAATAAAGTTAAATCAAGCACTGCCTGTAATGGATTAAAATAATAAATGTTCCTGGATTTCAGTGTTTGAAGTACTTGAAGAAAACAGGCTCCCAGCAGCCCGGGTAGCTGAACGCAAGAGAGACATTTATTAATGACGAGTTCAAGGATTTGGCCTGTTTAAGATCATTACTTTCTGTTTACCGTGTGCTACATGTCTTTTATATTTTTACACAGCCCACATGCGTCCACATGCAATAATGGAAGCTTTTTTTTTTCAACAAAAGAATTATTAATTGTGTAATATGGTTCTCTTGGGGAATGTGAAGTCGTCATAAGACTCTGCTCCCCTCTAATGAGAAATCCAGTACAGTTAATTATACTCTTCCACGTATTTCCACGTTCAAATCTTGTAGCTAGTTAAATTAATCCATTTCTCCCTGTCATCTTTAGTTAACAAATTCCAAACTTAATCTAGACTCCTGGAAAACTGTTGACCTTAGATTATATATTTTAGAATTGTGTTCCACTGCCCTGAACTTTGTGTGTCTTATGTACTATAGGGGAAAAAAAAATCAATGCTTTTTGTTTCTCCTAGTTTTAACAAACGTATGGTAAATAACCATTTCTCTAGGTTTAAATATATTTGGAGGAGGAGGGAGGACAACTGATAAAAATTTCCCATATACACTTGTTAAAACTGTTCCTTGGATGGGAGAAAAAAGGGCCTTTGAGACAATAAAAATGCTATCAGTTAACATAAAGTTATTTTAGTATGCAAAATACTATTGAAGTCAAAAAGTTTCCAGTCCTAGTAATTAAATACTGGAGATCTTTTTCTTAATAACTTTCTCTCTGCATCCTGTGATAGCACTGTAGAGGTTAGTATTAGGTGATATGGACTAGAACTGTAGCCCCAGCACTGAGCACTGAGACTGTGAAAAGAGAAGGTTAGAAGTAAACCTCTGTCCCACACTACTGAATTTGTGATCTCTTTTGGTTTGGCCTGTGGTCATAGCAAATCGCCCCTCATCCATGGAAGCCAGTAGGCTGTTAGTGAGGGAAGTTTCTGGCAAAGCAGCCCTGTCAGGGATGAGTGACTGAAAACACATCTAAGATGTTCTTTTGCTCCCTGGCTGGGGCCCTGGACCTGTAGGCTATGTTGGCATAACATACTGAGGCCATGCTAGACAGCTGGAGACAGGGAAGAGCATTTATTCACAACCCTGTTACCAACTGGAAAAATGGAACTACTAAGAGCTAACTAATAGCAGTAGTTTTTATAAGGCAACATGGTGCTGAATCCCAGCCCTGCTACTTACGGGAGTTGATTGTGGTAAAAGTTATAACACAGCTCATTTGCAAAATGAACTCAAAATTACCTTATACACAGGGCTCTTGAGAGGATTGGGTGAGATAATGTACACAGAGTACCCCACACATTCCTTAGCACAAATTTATTAAGCTCCTCAATAAATATTGGTCTTTTTTGTATCTTCCTCCTCCACCCCTCCCTTTCCTAACTCAGTCACACTACATGAATGCTGACATCATAGGTCATTAAATTTTAGAACTGAAAATTATTAAAGGTTATCTTTTTCTTTAGCAAGAACCCTTTTTATCCTTTTCTCTCATGAACTCATAATTGCAAATGGACTGCATTTAGGATTAGAGAGCTAATATGACTGTAACTGAAAATAAAAACTTTAGTATTCCTCTGCAGCCGTATCTCAGACTAATTCATGATTTCTTTGAGGCTCCTTGAAATGCTGAAAATGCCTCATGGAGCACCATTACTATGTGGGACTCCCTCAGTGTCAAAGAACACTTGGTTGAGGCCTTCTGAGCTTGTCCGAACTCCCTCATTAAGTTAAGTTGAGGGTAGACAGATTAAGGGTTTTGCCCAGGGATATTCTGATATAGTGGAGACTGTAACACATGTCTCCTGACTTCTGGTCTATTGTGCCACTCTTTAAAAAAAGAAAAAAACAGGATTATATAGATCAAGACCAATTTCTAAGCCATTGTAGTTAGTTATTTAGGAGCTCATTTGGTTTCAACATTCTTTGTGTAAGTTTTTACCAGTTCTTCCATCCATGTGACTTCCTTTTTAAAAAAACTGATTCACCAGCAGGAGCTGATTCATCGAAGAAACTTTTGAAGTATGTATTTATTGTTGTTTTTTCCTCTGTAAGAAGGTTGTCATACACTTTTCTAATATGCATAGTCAGATCTCCAGTCCGCTTTTTTTTTAAACATAGCCACATGAGCCAATCAAGTTTTATTTTTCTAGTAAAGTGATACAACTGTAAAAACAGTGGGCCTGGTGGCAGACTGGAGGGGAGGAAAGAGGCAAAGCATATCTTCTAGCACCCTTTGGTATTTTTAGTTTAGTTTTTCTAGGATCCAAGAGCTTTAAAATGTTTCTCAAAAAAATACCTTTCCCAGACAAGGGCCAAGTATAAATAGCCAACTCAGTAGACAGTTTCATCTTTCATGAGTACTTCTCCCTTTTTGTGAAAGTTAAAAAAAAACATCCTGTTCCTGCTGCTTGTCATCTTATTATGTCCAAAAGAAGAGGTTTAGGTTAGTGCAGGGGTTGCAGCTTCACTCCAAAGAAGGACTGGGTGAGAGTTCCTGGGGACTGGAAGTCCCACGGGTGAGCAGTCAGCAGGTGCTGTGGAGAAGGGATGCACGCTAGCATGGTGACCACCCAATTGAGGCCTCATTTTGGCAGCTAGACTTTTCAGTACATTTGTTGGGGAGCATCGGCATCCCTTTGAGCTTAACTGTTGCTGTTCATGGAGTTCCTTACATTTGTGATGTTTTGTACCATACATTAATCTTATCCTGTATTTTAGTCTACTATATTAATAGGCACAAATGTATAGGCTTATTACAAAATAGAATGTAATTAAATAGAATCTGATGAATGGGGAGAAAATTTTTTTTTTCATGGTTGAAATGCCCAAGTGCCATTTTTAAGTATTTCAACACAATTAGTTGAAGGAACTAGAAATGGAAAGATTTCTGGTCATCTCTTTATGGAGCATACTTAAAAAAATTTTTTTCTGGTCACTTATGGTCATCTTTGTGGCTCATACTTACAAATACTGTTTTCTCCTTCACTTTTTGAGACATCCTGATGCTTCCCTACTATGCAAATTGACTTGTAGCTATATTTAACACATGCTTGGTGATTTACTAGTAGCTTTAGATTATTCCCAGCTGTGTAGAAAAAATACCTGGATATGCTTTCCTAGCACATGTCATCATTGAGTACCCTTTCTAATGACATACAGAAGCTTCATTAGATCGCATTTTGTGCAGTCAGCATGTAGCAAATAGGAGCCTTCCTAAGGGTCTAGTAGAGACTGAAGATGTAGGGCTGGCAACATTTTGTAAATATCCTGCAAAACAAGTGTTTTGCATTTATTAGTCTTATGAGGGAGTATTTTAAAGGACATGAAACTATTTTTTCCTTGAACTAGATTTTTACACTCAATGAAAAGTATGTCAGTATGCAAACAAAGCAAGACTATTTCTGTTTATGACACAAGTTGTTTCTGACATTACTTCTCAATGTTGCTACACCTCATTTAATTTAATTAAATATCTGCCATTAGTTTGCTAGAGCAGAAATTAAAAATATAAACACAGATTGTTAAAAGAGGCCAATGGAAAAATCAGGCTGCAAAATATTCTGTTGAATAGAAGGAGGTAGAAGAGGTCATATGCTGGGTCAGAATGACCTGATCACACTGCTGCATGCGGTGTGGGGTTCTAGGTTGGATCCTGGAATAGGAAACATGAGAACATGAGGGAAAAAGTAGTGAAATCAAATAAGGTCTATAAGTAGGATTATATCAATGTTAATTTTTTTGGCTTTTAAGAATTATACTATAGTTTATTAAGTTATTAACATTAAAGGAAGCTGGTCGAAGGATAGCAACTTTGCTGAAAGCCCAAAATTATAACAAAATTAAAAGTTTTAAAAAATGACCTTACTAGTGATTGAGTAAATAACTTTAATAATATTCATGTTTTAAAAGTTGAAGGGATCATTTTAAGTCTTACTCAACATATTTCCTTAATTTTTTCTCTTATTTTTGGAAATTTAGAGGAAAAAATTAAAAGTACAGAAAGTATAAAGGTCAACATATCTGACCAGCTAGGACAAATGTAAACATTTTGTCCTATTTGCAGTACATACACACACACAGAGGGAGAGACATAAAACTGAGTTTGATCTGAGAGATCAGAACTGAGAGAACAGAAACTGAGACAGAATCATTCAGCCTATTCCAATGTCCCAGTGCTCTTTTATAATTTTTATTTGCTGTCAATTTGTCCAGCAATACATTCATCCATTAGGAAGAAGAATAACTCATGCCTTAATTCATTTTCTGTTGTTATTTATACCAGACTTTGAATGTATTAATATTCAGCTCACATGAACTCTGAGTATTATCTGTGGTTCTGGGTTTATGTAGGTGGTGATATATAAAATAAGGTTCATTTTATCCAAATGAAGATATTTAGTATGTTTCCTGATGAAAAAAACAAAAAGGAGGAGATGGTGTCCCCATAGGCCGCCTTCTGACAGAGTGAAAGAAAGGGGAAAGGAGAATTAATAACTCTTTCTTGAGTCCCAGGATAATTTTCATATTTTGTGGTAGAAGTGTGCAGTTTGGTTTACTGTTTACAAATGTCCCTTTGTGAAATTCGTCACCACTCTTTATTATTAAGTCTCTTGTTACTGATCACCATAATCTCTTATTACTGTTCATTTACGCAAAGATTAAAACTACTTGAACTAACAAATTTTTCTATTATTTTGTTGTAGCTTTTTAAAAATGTAGCAGAAAAGTGTTCAAAAGGAAACTGAGACTATTTTAAAGTTAAAACCGGTACTTGTGGGTAAACCTTTCTGTGGTGCCATAACTGGATCCCCTCATTAAGGAGTCAGGCCACAGCAGGCTGGTATGTGTAGGAAGTGTGGGGGCAGTAGGCAAATGGGGATGAGCTAGATCAGTGTGTAAGCTTAAAAGTGAACTGCACCTAACTTCCTTGTAGGGGCATGGCACAGAAGAAAAGAAAGGGATGAAAGAGACAGGGCGGGTACACGCGTATCCTTCTGTCATGCGTTCTCTCAGTGTCTCTGGGCAGTGCTGCTCCTGTGTCCCCAGTGTCAACGTCGGCGCCACCTTTGTGTTTAAACAAGCCCATGATCAATGCTGGTAGATCTGAGGTATAGGCAAGTGCAACCTGTAAAAGCAGTAAAGAAAGTAAGAATAGAGTGAGGGATGAGCTGTTGGGGAAAAGAAAAGAAAAGAAAATGAACAGCAGCTGACACACATAGGTACTCAAATAGTTGATGAGAGTGAAAGAATTGACAGCACATAAACACAAAGAAGCAAAAAAGGAACAGGTTTGTCTGATAAGAGGCAAGTTTTCATGTTTTTCAGCAGTTCACTTGCTTCACAGAGTGAATATTGTAAAGGTTGCTGGCTTTTTTTTCCCCTCTAGTTCTTAATGAGGTATCAGAATTTGAGGCTAGCAGATGGCTAAGGAAACAGATAAATGTGTTGTGAAAGAAAATTGCAGATTGCTCACTTTATCTTTATATACTCAGAATGTGGTAGATAACCAGTAAATGTTGGTTGAATGATGAATACATGCATGCAGAAATATCAGTTCAGAGGTTATCAAGGACATCCAAATTCCTTACAGACAGAAGCATGGAGTAGCACTTCTTTAAGAAATTAGATGTGGTTATGTATACTGTCCTAAGAAATTATCCTTAAAGTCATGAGACTATAGAAGTTCACTGAAATACAAGATTGGATGTGCTGGGGAAGAACAGAAACTGAGAATTACCCCAGGTAATTTACTTAAAGAACACACATCAGTTGATATGCTTTAAGTTATAAATGACAGAAAGTCCAAATTAAACCAATTTAAGCAGCCTCATGTGGGTGAACAGTCTGGAAGCGGTGCTGTCCTGAAGTGGCGGAATCTGTGAGCCCTTCCTCTGTGTTAACACGGCTTCGGCCTCAAGCTCCTCAGAGAAGCTGCCAGCAGCGCCAGCACCTTTTTTTTCTTACCTTCAAAACCAGGGAGCAAGTGGAACAACTTGCCCCAAGATATTATTGTACCTCATCAGTTTTCACTGAGTCTTCTGTTCATCCGTGAACCAGATCAAACTCCAGAGAGCATCAAACATGAAAATCTAGAAAGTTTGGCAAGTTCCCAGCCTTCCTAGTCTACCTCCTGGGAAACCAGTCATTAGATTATGCTATTGCTGGGATACAGCTAGAGCTGGGCCAGTGTGTGTCTCAGCTGCAAGGTTTCTATCTTGGGCACATTGTGTAGTAGAAATATCTAATAAGATTTACATTCGATAAGTATTTAGTTACATCTATGAAGAAGATTCTATCATATGCTTACAAATATCTTTGCATAAATGAAAGCTGCTATAGAGTGAGAAAGGTAATCTCATTCAGCTCTGTGCTCCAGACAAAATTTTGTCAAGCCAATTCCTAATGAGACTGCTAGTGATGAATACCAGTCTTCTTTTTGATAGATAATTACTTACACTTCCACAAGATTGTCCTTTATGTCTCTCTTTGTTCTTTTGCCTTAATTTTGACCACTCACTCCAAAGTGATGTTTTAGGGATGATTATAAATCAACTCATCAGAAGGTGCAGGTTTCTCACTTCATAAGAAGAGGCTACAAATAAGGAACGGGAGCAGCTAGAAACCACCCTGTGGTTGCATTAGGACCAGAGGTATCAGTATGAATTCATGATTTTTAATATATTTACTGATGGACAGATAGAGAAATATACATGGGTAGTATGCCTACATATACTTCTTAGCCCTCTCTGCTGAGAGGGCCTAGAAGCAGTGAGCATACCTACCACCCAGATCCTGGTTTCTAGATGTCATTCTTCAGCAAAAGAAAACAGGGCTCTTCGAAGAAATGTCTGATGCGAAAGATGAGATGCAAGAAATACAAGATGAGCCTGAGCCATTTTGTGGCCAGAAACTAAAGAAGTCATCAAAAATTAATGGGGATGTATCCACAGGACACAGGAACCAGCTTGGCGTGGTTTCCAATGGCCAAAGCTGGTTCAATTTAAGCAACAAAGTAAATAATGATAGTATCAGATTATAACTCATAAAATAAATATCCATGAGTCCATACTGATATAAATAAATAATTGAACTAATAAATAAATGGGGTGGAAGGGACAGCTCTTTTTGCATAGAATACTAATTAGTGAATGAATAAGAGAAATAGGAAATCAACCTTATCACACACCACAGTAATAATCATTGCAGACAAGAACAATTAATGGATACTAACTGTCATAGGTAAAAGTTTTATGTAAAAGAGGATACTTGCATAATCTCCAAAAATCTCCCTACAAGATATTTATTACTTGCAAATGAAAAATTCACTTTACAGTGGCCAAACCTGGCACACACACTTTAGCCATGTGATCAAAGTTAATGTTACCAGTAATAAAGTATCAGTACCACTTACCCTATTATCATGCACTGAGAAGGCATCACTTTTTTGGTATTCTTGCCAAAGATGTATAACCTCATTCTAGTGAGAAAACATCAGATAAACCCTCATTGAGTAAAATTCTACAAAATAATTGGTCTGGACTAGCCAAGAGTATCAAGGTTCATGAAAGACAAAACTGGAGAATCTGTCACAACTTAAAGGAGACTAAAGAGACTTAACAGCTAAATTTAGTAGGAATCCTAGGTTGGATCCTGGACCACAAAAAGGAAAATGGCAAAGTTTAAATAAGATCTGTAGATTACCTAATAGTATCACATCAGTGTGGATTCCCTGATTGCATATTTGTACTCTGGTTACACAGCAAGGTGAAGGTGGTTGGGAACTTGGTATAGTTTTGCAACTTCTAGGTAGCTCTAATGTTATTTCAAAATAAAAAAGGTTTTGTATGATTGTGTTTTTAGAGGAAAGGGACTTTGAATAGATGGCTTCTAAGGTCTCTTCCATCCAGGCCTTATTATTCTATAGTACAGTGATGCAAAGTGAAGAATGACAAAGATTTAAGCACTTTTCTTTACTGTCTTTCAGTTGAGACAGCTGAAAATAGGATCAGATTCTAAACTGACAATTCAGTTCAGTGAAATAAGTCCAGAATAGCTGCTATTGTGCTCAGTACTGTACTGAATAAGATGGCCCTTGCCTCCAGGATGGTCACAGTCTACTGGAGCTTGAAAATGATGTGGTCTTCCCTTTCAATCACTTAGATTACTAAGGTCTCTCTTCCTTGATGTTTTTAAATAATGGAGTTGGATAGAATGATACAGAAATTGGTAAGTCTTGAAATCTATCCAAGAGATTAAGAGCCCCCAAAGAGGGCACCTAAATTATTCATTGTGGGTGCCTGATGAGATCATGATAAACATTAAATAAATAAGCAACCTAGGAGACCTTTGGTGTTAAACACTTTGTGTATGAGGGACCGATAGGATATTCACATTAAGAATACTACCAGATACTGGGTATTTCACTGTAGGGTGGATAGTATGTAGATGCATGTAGTTGAGAATAAAAAGCAGTATATAATCTTGATAATCCTTTAAGGCTCATTTGCTAGATGATTGTACTGAATTAGCCTATACTTTTATAATCCCATTATAACAGATTTCTGAATAATGAGTTAGTATGTCTCATTTGGCAGATACTTATTGTTGAGAAGTAAATATTTCAAGAAATGTCATGCAGTTAAGTAAGGAAGTTACGACTTAAGTTCTAAACCCCATTAATAAAGATGTTTTTTGATTCTTGAGTATTTGGAACCTGCTTTTATTTTTTTTCTGTTTTATTTTTTCATCAGTCTAAGTGAAATGTCACTTTGAATAAAGGAAATTGTGTAAATGAATTATAAGTCTCAGTGCCACAATATATTTGATGAAAAAATTTAAGAACTTTATTTCCACTGTCATAATTTTTAACAGAAGTCTTAGCCCTAACACTTTTTTGTGGGTGTGATGTCTTCTGTGGGAAGATTAGAAGTTGTGTATCTTATTTCTACAATAGGAACATACAACATATGAAGTTTTCAAGTCTCCACAGAATTGCAAAGTCACTGTGGGTACTGTACTTTGAAATATATATACTTTGGGCCTAAGGTGTTTTTTAATCTTTCATCTCTTTTAAGGGTCAAATATCATTAGAAAAATAAGCTAGGAGCATTACAAATGTGCTCTGGTGAAATTCAGTATTCACAATGACAATTCAGAATATGAGCTCCTTGGGGGAAAGTTAACCCACCATGCTAACTTTGCATCCAAATATTTTAGAGTGTGCCATTGGTTTTATGAAAAGGTTTTGATCTACACTTCTAGTTTAAGTTCAAAAGAAAACCTACATCTTATAGTGTATTCCTTTTCTGGGTTTATTTACTTTGAACTATAGAATATAGTTTTTCTCATAAATCTAACCTGCCACTATCTGTTTTTAAGACTTTATAAACTTCAAGTGGTTATGATGTGTGAAGTTTGGATTAAAGTAAAATTTTTAGAAAACACATGTTATATATTTTGATTGTTTTGAATTTTAACATGGGCCAGTCAAAAACGTGAGTCTCTAGAAAAGTAATATGCTATACTCTGTTACTGTTAAGAAATCACAGAAAATTGCCCTTTCGCATCATGTTAACAGTAGACAAATGAAGCAGCTGTTCGTGTTCTGAGTGTAGTTGTTTGAAAAACTTGCACAATTTAATGAAAATGTCTCTATTCATAAAACTTAAAATGCTCACACATGGAAAACGTCATAATGTTTTGGCAAATATTGCTTTGTTAGGAATGTGAATGAGGTTTACCTGCTTCATAACTGGAATTCTATATAAGGGGCATAAAACTCTGGGGGAAAGCCAGCTGACAAAGAAGACTCTGACAAAGGATGAATTCATGCTCTTCAAAAATACAGATAGTTCCTGCCCAAACATACTTTTTTGACAAAGAAAAATCATAATACGTGCCCCTCTTCATTTCTTTTTTATTTTTCAGGCTTAATTCTTGGGTCATCATTTCTACTCAGCATAAATGATTTTCTCCTTAAAACAAATCTCCGAGAAAGAAGTCAGATTCTGATGGGACCATGTTGTGCTACTGCCAATCTGGAAGCAAAATGGTGTAAACACAGTGGCAGTCTAGGCCCAGAACAGTCCATACCAAAAATATCCATTGATTTAAGAGGAGGTCTGCTACAGGTCTGTAGGGATTAGCCACGTTTTTCCCATAAGTTTTTAACTGGACTTTGATCATTTCTTGAACCATTTCACTAAGTTTTAAATAATGATGTGGTAACCTTTTATGCATTTGATTTATAAAGTATGAAAGGTATGAATGTATTCAACTTATTTCTTGATAACCCTTCATTTGGGTAAATTTGAATGTATTCTTTATATGATTTGGTGGCCTCTTCAGATTTGACATGAATCCAAAAAGCTTGAGAAATTCACAATTATAAAATATAGAAACGACTAATTTGTTTCTTAAGGAGGCATATTATATATGAATTTCTGGTGTTCACCTAAAAGTTGTGCTGCCTCAACCTTTTTACCAGATTTCTTACACAGAGCTAAATGTGGGGACATCCTGATAACTTACTCCTTTCTATTGCTTTGGAGATTTTCAGCATCTATCAGAAATCTTCATATATTTTAACAATAAGCACTGCAGTTCTGTGTTGTTTTATCAAGACTATGAATTGTATTACTGCTTCTCCATGGCAGCAAATTATCTCACATTGAGAACAACAATAAAAGCAAAAACAAAGTACATCATCTCTACATTATAAAGTCAATGACTGCCTCTTGACACTTTAAAGACTAGAGCACAGTGTTCAACTCCCCAGCTTGACTTTTTACCTATCTCTGTTTTTCAGAATTCAGTGAAAATAATATTGATGAGAGAAAAACAGATTTAATATCTCTTACCTTCATTTCTAAGATACCTTAATTGCAGAAAGCAGGATCTACACTCAGGGTTTAAACTCTGTGTTACCTGGTTCTCTTAAAAATGATGGTTGTTTTGCCTTTATCCAGCATAATTCAGAAAAAATTTAACATGATTAGAATTTTGAGTCCTCTGACATCAATCATTGTTACCCACTGGTCATTCTTCTGTTAAATAGACTAATGTTCTTCACATGCAGAAAAGGGGACTTGATTCTCTCTGTGAGAGGAAACACCAAGGCCTTTGTTCTGAAATTCTCCTGTAGCTCCTCTATAGTTGATTCCCAAGGGCTGTTGAATACTGTGCTGGCACATTCTCACTAAACAAGGAAGTTGGGAACCTTCTAAGTTCAGGTTCATTGAACATATTCCCTCTCTTTTTCTATGAAGAGTAAACGTGCAAAGAAAGGAACCCTATAATCAAGATGTGTTTATTTAATCACATGACAAAATGTAGGAAACTATTCCACAAAATTGTTGTTATTATCTTGTGAACATTTTGGCTTAGCTCTTCATTGCCTTCTCTTAGACAGTGATAAGTGTTATTTTCTGTCTTTACTAAGCTAATTCATAAACATTACATCACATCACATAATTCCATTGTTAATTGCTTTTCTTGTTTTATATATTTACTCAAGTAATAGAATTTCATCCCATAGGTCAGTTACTTCTTAGAAATTGTAATTATTGTCTGTAATTAAATTGAAAATGATTACAGTCTTGCAGTAATTGAAATATGATGGTACCTAACTATGATCATGAAATGTATGTATTTAAAAGCCACTGAAATTTTTTCATATGATTTTAAAGGTTTTCTGGGGTCAAGAACATTTGAATTGTTTAGTTCTTCTACATGAGTTACTCAGTGGATACCTTAATGAGCAGGGAAATTTTGAAGCACAAGTTTCTGAAGCAATACCACAAATGTCATCTCTTGTGGAAAAGAATCAGATGTTTAAAAGTGAACAAAGTTCAGATGACCTACGGACAGGTCTATTTCAGTATATACGAGATGCTGGTAAGTAGCCACAGCTTCAGTATGAGTGTGTGTGTGTTTGTTTTAACTGCACATTCATTAAATGGTAACACATCAAGATCACTTGAAAAGTACATTAGTATCTGCAGTGCAAAAATAGCACATAACCATTCAGTCTCTCTTAAGGGAAAAGAGATTCCAACTATATAAGAATGTGTCAAACTCTATAAAAATGACCAAGCTTCTTCATATTCTTTAATCCTCATAATTTTCTTGCTATAATAAGTCAACATGTTCCCTTTCAAAAACATACTATTAATTATACTTTCATTTAACAGAACCTTTGAAAATGCCTGGTGTCTATGAAGTCCTGTTTTACAATGAAACTGAAGATAACCCAGGGATGATGTTATGGAGATATCCAGAACCTAGAGTGCTCACTCTTGTTCGAATAACTCCTGTGCCCTTCAACACCACAGAGGATCCAGATATTAGCACAGCAGACCTTGGTGATATGCTGCAGGTATGTGATGACTATTCATTTTAAATAAAAACATTGTGTGAAAGTCCTGATTAGATACTGGAAAATGTTTGGAGCATACCTTACTTTTTCTGTCAGTAGTATCAGAGAAAAATATACACATGTGTATATTTATATATGAACACACAATAAATAAGACATAATATGATTCAGATTCATGGTGCATGGAAATTTGGAGATTTCTCAGTTCTACTCAGTTCTGTTATAGGTAGGTTATGTCATGTGGTCTCTGCCTGTAATGAGACAAACAGGTGTCAATTCAGTTCACTACACATTTTTTGAGTACTTACTATGCTCTCACATTCTTCAGCATTTCTATAACTATTCTATGAAATAATATATGTCCACATAAGGCCCTAATGGATGACTCAGTTTTCATTTTCTTTCCAGACCTGAAAGTGGTCTAGGGGCTTGAGGTAGGCTGATAGGAAAATCATCTAACTAGTGATAAAATTCTATATGATTTTTGAGTTTGTTGGTTGTCAGTTCCCTGAGTTTAGTGTAATTTTTACTGTGGATATCACTAAATTGTCATTCTATTTATTAATATTCTGTGGATCTGAACTCATAAAATTTATTTTTCTCTCAATTTTCCACCTAATAAAAAATACTTAGTATTCCACACAACCATCCTCTCAAATCTTAGGAATTATTCCTGATTGCTCTTTCCCTAACTCCCATGTCTAATTTACCAACAAGTCCTATTAGTTCTACTTCTAAGATATGTCCGTATTCCATCTACTTCTCTGTTTCTACAGGTACAACTTGAGTCCAAGCTACCATCTTCTGTTCCCTAATACCTTAACTTCCTAACTGGTCTCTGTGACTCTGTTCTTGACTTCCTGTAATGCATATGCCAAACAGCAGCTTAAGTGATCTTACAAAAATGTGGATCATGTCAGATCACTCCCCTAATTTAAAACCTGATGGTGCCTTCTCCCACAAGATCCCAATATCTATGGCATCTAAGGACCTTTGAGCTGTGCCCTGCCTGCCTCTCTCTCTAACTTGATCTCATACCTGTCTCCCTGTTTCTTACTATGTTCTTGCCACCCTAGCCTCCTTTTTCTCCTTGAGTGTGTACCTCTTCAGAGTCATTTCTCGGGCTCTGCTTCCTACCTTTGTTAAGTGAGTACCAACTGAAATGTTATATCCTAGCTAGTAATGAGCATATTATTACCACTTCTTTACTCTGTATTACATTACCTTATTTTATTTTCTTCATAGTTTTTATTTCTATTCAAAATTATTGTATACATTTATATATTGACTTGCTTATGGTCTTTCTCTCTACCATTAGAAAATAGGTTCCTTGTATGTCTTGATCACTTATTTATCTCTAGCCCTTGGTACATAAAGATATTCGCCAATTTTTTTTAATGACTTATACTTAACAAATCAGAGTACTAATACAAATCAGAGGAGTCCAAGACCATAGGTATTATTATTATACTCATATAATTCTTGTTTTAATTTCTGACTGTAATACATTTAGTCAGATACTCACCTTCTGAACTGAGAACAGTGAAATGTACTGTCATTTTGCCAAGTGAACTAGAGTGCACAGAGCTATGCAATTTGCCAAGATGTCAACAGTCTCTACTTTGTTTTTTTTTTCTTTTGATGAGAACTTTAAGACCTACTCTCTTAGCAACTCTACTTCAATTCTTAAATCCTCAAATTTGTTTCCCTTCCTGTCAATATTATATTCACAATTAGCTTTTCTACCACTATTCTTGGATTATTTTTGCTAAATAAAATAAGAATATCTTTGAATCCAGCTCTCTGTTAGACTTGCCCAAATGCAGAATATCTGTAGTATTTTCAATCAAAATGAAAATACTTACATACAAAGTTCCACCATCATAAGGGCTTCTTTCTAACTGACCCTCGTGTTCAGATTTATAGCTGGATATAAACACATTTATTAACAGAAGTCTGATAACTCACTACTCATGGTAATATTGTGCTGGTTATCTCAAAGAGGGCATTTAAGGTAGTAAGTAGATTCACTAGTGACACGTTCTTCATCTTCTCGTGCCATTGGAGAGGCAGGAGAGCCTAGTGGTGAAGAGGATGAGCTACAGCCAGAATACCTGGTTCAGATTCTGGCTCTGACACTTGCAAATGGTGTCTCCTTAGACAAGTAACTTAACTACTCAGCCTCAAGGTTTTCTGTTTTGCTTTTATTTTTCACCAATAAAATAAAGCTGTTAATAATGTGATGATTATGGGAATTAATATGTAGAAGACACATAGAACAATGCCTGGCACATAGCTAGTGCTATGTAAGTATTAGTACCACCACTACTGTGATGCATATTGTCAAAACTCTTCATCAAGCAGGAACACAGGTTAGACCAGAGGTGATCTCATGCCTCTACCAACCAACTGGAGTATCTAGGAGATCTGGGATAGTCCCAGGGGCCTAGGCAGTGGACTTGGCACATAAGCAAAGCAGTACGTGAAGAAGCCTGGCAGGTTTCAATAAGCAGAGTTGGTAGCAGAGAGATCCTGTCATATTTCATATCTTGTTGGAGAGATAGGAACTGAGATGTGGTCTGAATTCAAAGACAGGGATCCTGGCCTCATAAGCATGACAGAGTTGCACCTAGTGTAAGTTGAAAGGGAGAGCTTGATCCCAGTGATGAGAAAGAACACTTAGAATGGTCACCTGGGATGGAGGACAGAGCAGGACTGGCAGAAGGTTGCCGTGCTGCTGAGCTCCTGGTCTAATCCTTATATTCCCCTGACTAAGAGCACAGTTTGTCCCAGGTGGGGTTGAGCCTCATCTGTGGAAGTAACTCTCTGGGTTGCAGTCTTAGAACTATATAAACTATTTTGTTTCCTTGGAGCTTCTGTTGAGAATAGAAAATAAGGTACATGAATCACAGGGTTAATTCAATCAGACAGCTTTTTCCTTGAACGCTTAGAGTGCCAGGCTCAGGGTGTGTACCTGGAAATTCAGTTCCTAAACTGGACACTAGAGTTAATGTTATTTACCTTTCAGCATTGTCACAAGAATCAAATGAAATATTATAGCTGAAACAAATAAATGCCTTACACATAATGAACTCTTACTAAATGTTCATTTCCTCCCCTCCACAAGCAAATGCCCAGACCACTAAAAGAGCCTCCTAAAGGGAATTCCAGCCTTCAATCTCTCTTCCTTCCAACTTGTCCTACAAAGTTCTTAAAGAAACAAGTGGGTTGTTTCACTTAACACTAGAAAAACCTTCAGTGGTTTTATAACCATGCTAGACTGACCTTGAGAGCCCTGTATAACCTTCCCACCTCCACATCCAACTTTGTCTTTTACTCCCTTACACGTGATCTCTGTGCTACTCAAACTGGCCTATTCACACTCCCCAAGCCAGCCTGGGACATCCCACTTTCATACTGTTCCCTCTTCGTTTGAGTCTCTCCCTTCTCTGCTGAAGTCCTGTCCATGCTTCCAGATGGTTGAAATGCCATCTGTTCCATGAAGCCTCTCCTGGACACCATCTCCAAGCATATCACCTTCCTCCAAAGTCCTGTAACAGTCCATGGCACAACTTTTTTGCTATTTCTTAACTTATTGCTCACATTTTAACTATGTGTCCATCTGTTGTCTTCCTCTTAGATTGTAGGTTTCCAAAAGAAATGATCATATCTAATTTGTCATTATGTCCCTGTAGTATCCACTGCAGTGGAGATGCTCAGTATAGTGAATGGATGAATGAATGCATGAATGTCCATATTCCTCTCTTGTATTACTCAAAAGTATTACATTGTTTGTCATTACTTTATGGGGCTACTGAGTGAGTTTCGGTTTTACAAACTGAATTATGTCAGGATGCATTGTGTAATGCTTCAGTGGTAATATCTACCATAAACACACAATCTAATGTCATTATGTTACCCTGGCTTTGGGTGACATCAGTGAATATTCTGCCAACCTTACCGCCCCCTTAGAGGCTAGTTCTTAAATACAAAGATAAGTTAATCTCCTTGGTTTTAGTCCAAAAGACAGAATCAAGTTTGGTGACTTTTTCCTTCAGGACCTTTCAGTTCATAAAAACTGACCTTATAAAGTTCACTTATACAGAACCCTCAAATTTATCTGTTTATTTGTCTTTCCATGGTTGATAGTGGGGTTTATAAACAGGTTCCACATATAACTTTTTAGAATTTATTTAGCAATTGTAATAAAAAATATGAAAAACATGTCTATAATATTAAACTAAGCACAGGTTCTGAAAGAAGGCCTTGAAATTAATGTTCACAGAAAGCAAAAAGGAGCTTATTTTGTGGTCAGTTTATATATTTATATAGTTTATCATGTTAAGTTTTAAGTGTTAGTATCATAATTAGATGTCAATAAAATTCGGACTGTAAGGTATCATAATGCCATCAACATGGAAGGAGTGTTGTACAGTTTAAATGAGCTTAAATAGAAGTTTCTGGCGGTGTATCTGGGCACATACTGTTTTCCTCTCTCATGTTGTTGTGTACCCTGCCCACTGAAGATTCTGTTTGGAGGTCCTCCTGTTCCCAGAATGTAAAATTTTAATCCTTCCTTTGTAGTAGAATTGGTAATGGATATTTTAATTCTCACACAGATTTGTCATACTTCTTATTCTTGTCTCAATACTATAATATTCTTCTTTTCACATTGATTTTTATCTTTATGTTGCATAAATTTTTAGATATCTTCATTGGTAAATGACAGTAGGCCAAACATACCCTCTTTCCCCGAAGGTCTTAAGAATATAAAGCTTGAGCATTACAATTCAAGACAAACACTAAATGGATTAGGATCACTGAAATAGTTTAAACAAATGGGAAGCAAAGTTAAAGAAGTAATATGGAGGATGAATTTGGCATTGGTAACAAATTGTATGGATTAAAAAGAAAGATAGAAAAGCTAAAGCTGGAAATTGCTCTAATGCAAGGAATATCTAGGGTACCACATAGGATTCCTGATGCTAAAGTCAGAGAAAAAGGGAAGAGTTAGGATTTAGGAAAAATTAACCTAGCTTCAGAAAACTTTATATTAGAAAAATTAAATAGACACTTGGATTCAGATCAACACCTTCAGAAAATGTGAATTCAATTAACAAATGAGATAAACATACCTATCTGTTATTTTTATTTCCAGTTTACAGCATTTCTCATCAACCCATAATTATTGAATATCTTCTCAGTATCAGTATACAGTACTACAAGGTACAGACGTGAGGATATAGAGATGGAAGATCTGTCATTACTCTAATACGGTTTATAATTTGAAAAGGGAGGGCATAATTGTATATGCAAACTCATAAACTAGATTTGCTGAATATATATTAAGATAGACCTATATATTTATATAGGAGGAAACATAATTTGGGGAATTCTGACTTCTAAAGAGTAAATTGAGTTAATTGGGAAAAAAAGAAATTTGTTACTAAAGCTGTATGATTTCATAGAACTTTTCAGTTAAAAAGATTTTCAAGCTTCAGAATTTGATGCAGGATTCTTATATGAAAAAATCATGACTAGAGTCCTTAAAAGATACCCTCACAATGATAACAGGAAGAAAAGGCCAAAACAAGCTGTGTCATCTGGTTATTTCTGGTGGAGGAGAACAGTTAGCCAAAGAAATCCAAACACTGATGCCCACTGCACTTTGTTTATCCAGTTTGAAGGTCAGGAAATTAGTTTTTAAATTAACACTAATATGATTCTAAAAATCAAAGTGAAACTACTGGAAGAATAATGAACAAGATACTGCATATTTAAAAACCAAGGAGAATCTATATGGTTGAGATATGTGTTATTTTTGTTCCAGTGTGTTAAGATCATCTTTTGTTTTACACCCAGCACTATGCTAGGTGCTTGGCATTATAACCTCATTAAATTTCATTTTATTCTATGAGGTGGGTATTATCCCCATTTTATAAGTGGGGAAACTGAGGCCACAAGAAATTAACTGGTCTTGAATCTTAAAACTTAAAAGTCAGAACCAGAATTTCATGTCACGTTTTTTGGGCTCCAAAACCTATGTTATTTATGCTTTTTGTAAAACACTGGATAGTAATATTGTAGATTATACATTCAAGTGATAGTGAGCCACTCTGTTGTGAAATGTGGAAAGAAGGAAAATAAAATTATCCTTTTACTTCAGACTGATAAATCATGAAATAATGAATCAGACCAAAGATACACAAAATAACCTTAAATAAGTAAAAGGACTCCCAGACACCCAAGATGGATTGGGTCTTATGATATCTAAAGTAAAAAAATGTCTCCTTTGAGAGAACTGCTCAGCTCTAGAAGTCTAGGAGGGCCACAGAAGCATTTGTTGGCACAAATCCTCCTGGCAGCCTGCAAAGAAATGGTGCCCAAGCGTCTAGTTCACCTGGTAGCTGAACCACCTTAATAGAGATGAATGTATGAGCTGTCAAATTTCTGTGTCTACCGTTCAAATCATCTAACCACCCAAACAACCTTCTAACAGTTTGGCTCCCGGTGCAGTGTGTCTACGGAGGGAGAGTCATGCATTGCTCAGGCCAGCCCCGTATCCAGGCTGCTTGGCAGTTACACATCGCATGGTAAATTAATAACTTGGCATCTGGCTTATGTATCAGTCTCTAGTGAACTTTGCTGCATGACTCAGCATTCCGAAGTCTAGTCACTGCCAGGACACCATGGAAATTTTCTGAGTTTGCAAGACCAATGGCCAGATCCTGAATCATGGTGAATCCATCATACTAAGTACCCTCCTGTGGCTTCTTGCCTTCCAAGTAGGCTGGCCTTTCCCAAATGACATCTCTATTATGCAATGGGTTGCAAACCTTTCCAAGGAAGATTCTATTCTCACTACCTTGAAGGCTTCTGAGGAGAGAGAATGTGGGGTAAAGCGTCTAGCATAGTGCCTTACATGGTAAAAGACTCAGCATAATATTATAACACTCAATAAATGGTGGCTGCTCTTACCACCATCATCATCATTATCATCCTGCCAGCTGATTGAAGAACGTGGATCCTACTGTGGCAGATCAAGAAACCCTGTGTTCTGAGAGGGATGGTCTTTGTGTTTATAGTCTATTAGTGTCATAATAATTAAGAATGCTGGCTCTGCATGTGATTAAGGGGATGCTTTCACTGACTGAGAATAGCTGCTGTAAGAGTCACCCTCTTCCTACAGCCACATGGTCAGTGGCCTCCAAGGTAGTATGTCAATGACAGTCCTCTAAGATGCAGGTAGCAGAAACCCCACTGAAGCTGGCTGAATGAAAAATAGAGGGATTTAGTGTTAGGCTACAGTAGGGAATCCTAGAGGCCATGGGCACAAAGCAGCTGGGTCTCTAGAAGGAGGGACATAGAAATGGAAGACAGGAATCAGAGGAGTCTTTACTCACTATCACTTTTCTCTGCTCCTTTCTCCATATTTGCTTTATTCTTCCTATTCAATAGACTAGCTATTCCCCACCTGCCCCTGCTTCTCAGGCTGCCTAGTAGTCTCCCTATAAGCCCCAGATCTCCCAGAGTCACAATTACCAGTCCAACCTCCAATCCAGTACCACGCTCCTGATTGACCTGGTGTGGTATCGGGTGCTTTTGGGCACATTCAGCTATGCCCACGGAATGGGGTCACATTCACCAACGTGGCTGTGAACCGGGTCATTGTGAGCTATGCAGGTATCCCCATAGGGATCTATTCTATGTTACATCTCTCTTCTCTGATTTCCACTTTGACTAGCTTAACCCAACTCACGGTCTTCCCAATCTGACTGACTCTAAATGTCTGCACAATGTATTCTCTGTCAAAGAGGGAAGCCTTTTATGTATGGTCTATAGTTTTGGCAAAGAACCACCACTGGCAGAGGGTTTCTAGAAGAACTTGCTCACTAAAAAAATTAACCCTTTTGCTATGGTTTTTCCAGCTTTTCCCTTTGCAAATATCTGGCAAAGCTGTTTCTCTGCACACATCAAAGGCCGTCTGCATCTGGAGAAAAGCCCCATATCACTTCTTAAATCTTCTCATTGCCCTCTCTTTAGCATCCTCTCCAAAATACAGATTAGGTAAGATCATATGTTTTATGCGTTGTGAGACATTTTCTCATCCCCAAGATCTTAAAATCAATACCTTTCTTGGTCAGTGCTTCCTTTTTAATGCAGTGACTATGTAGCCCATTAGCATCTTCACAGATTCTGTAAATACCCTCCCAGTTCTATGGATCCATGAGAGTTTTATGTATGGAATAATTTTCAACTTTTGAAATTGAGTTTACAATGTGTTGCTTAATATCTGTAGCTTAGTGGTGATTAATTGTGTGTAGTTTTCTAATAATATTTTATCTTACATACTTATCCATAGACTGAACCTTATTGGTGTGTGCATTTTATTATTTTTCATAATTACATGGGAAAGTGTTCCAATTCAGGCAGTAATATTTGATATTACCCAAAAAATTAAAAACTAGACTTTTGCTGCTTTAAACTTGAATTTATAAGTTTCCTGTAATTCTAAAGCACATGGACCTGATAGGCAAAGGTTATGATATTAGCACATGGTGAGAATCCGAGAGTTATGTGCAAGCTAATATGATTTGCCTCTTTCATGCACAGCTTAAAAAGAATGAAAGGAAGTGTTCTTGGGTGTTTCTTTTCAGCCGTGTTGGGCGGTGCACTTATAGCTGCAAATAAGTTCCCAGAATCCTGAGCCTTTTTCTTTTATAAGCACCTCCTGCTCACTGGCAGCTGTATTAATGCGTCCCAGAAGGCTTTGCTCCTATCCATCATCTTTAGGAAGGGGTGCTCAAAGCCCAGATATGAGATTCATTCTTGTTGAAATGCAGAAAAGAAAAAGAAGTCTTGAGGGCTCTAGGGAAGTAAGAGACCGAGCCAGACTCTTCAGAAATGAAGGAAAGGAAAAAGTCCTATGTACCCAATGGACACAGTAATAAACGGTTTTGAATGATGGGTAACAGTACTGGAGCAGCTACTAAGTGTTTTGCATCCAGAAGCCATTGCCTCCTTTTTTGGACAATGAGGGAAATCTAAAATAGAGTACTCCCTGAATACACTTTTAATCATTCTGTCTTCATAGTGTTATAAAAGTTTCAAAAAAGAATCTAGGAATATGTTGAAAAGATTTCTGCCTGAAAATTTTGAGGTCAACTCAGTAAATACAGATAAAAGGACCTGGGCTAGGGCTATGGGAAATACAAAGGTGGAAAGAGCTCTAGCTCTGCTCTCAAGGCAGCTACAGTCTTTTAGGAGGATAACAATTCCCCAAAATAAGACAAGGGAGAACCGTGATGCACCATGGCAGACACACAGAGAATGTACCTTCTTCAGCAAGGAGCATTTACACCTGACTGGAAACACCAGGAAAGGCTTTACAGAGGAGAAGGCAACTGGGGGTATCCTTGAAGGCTGAGGAGGATTTTAACAGGTAAAATGGGAGAAAGGATATATGAAGAAAAAATCAGTTTGAGCAAAATTTCAGACTTGAATAAAAGAAAACAGAACTTATATCTGGGAGGTGGCAAATAATCTGGTTTGAGTTGCACAGGTTATAGAAGTAAGAGATGAGTGGAACATTGATAAGCTGCAGACGTGGCTTCTTAGTCTGTGTCCTTGTCATGGAGGAAAAAAAGAAAAAAGAAGGTAACACATTTATTGAGCCCCTAGTATGTACCAGGCGCCAACTTTGTCCTTTTATATGGCGTGTCTCTCCCATCCTCACTATAGTAATATTAACTCTGTGCAGTAGGTTCTGTTATCTCTGTTAGAACTAAGATAACTTAGGTTATGAGAAGTTATATAATTTCCCAAGATCACAAAGCAAGTAAGGAGGTAAGACCAGAACTCAAACCTAAGTTTGTGTGAATCCATAATTATTCTTCTTGTGTTGTGCTGCCTTCACTAGAGTGTAGTGTTTGTATTTCATTTGAGAGGCATTACAGAACCATTGGCAATCCAGAACTTGAGATAAATTAATCTGGTAGTCTGGTAGATAGCAGAGTGGGGTACAGAGAAACCAGAACTGAGAATACCTGTTAGGGTTCTTAGAGAGGAGATGACAAAGGCTATAAGCTGGGGGCTAGTAGTGGGTATGGGGACTAAGCAATGAATTGGGAGACACTGTAAAGAAGGAATCTATGTCTTTAACAATTAATATGGTAATTTAATAAGAGAGAGTAAGAGAAGTCATAGAAGATTGCCAGATTTAAGCTCAGTGGGAAATGCGGGGTTTTTTTTAGTTTTGGAAATTAGGAGGTGTACCTCTTCACTAGGCGCTATTCACTGTGCTACACACGGCATACAGGTTATATCTCCTCCTGCAATCAGCTCTGCAGAGGTGAGCGTTCTCCCCTTCTTATGGAGCAGAAAGCTGACAATCTGAAAAGTTAAATGTGTTGCCATGGGCCTCTTTTCCATAAAGTGCTTAAATGCACACAAGATTTAATAATACAGAAATTTATAGATTCCTCTAAACTATGTATGAATCTTTGATGAGGAGTCCCCACAGCATAGAGACACAGCATAGAGAGGACAGCTCCATGTCAGTGAGGATTAGTCTCACATGTGTGAGACAGAAAATACAAAATGACAGCAGCTTAAACAAAACAAGTTTCTTTTCCCGTCCCCCATGAAAACAGTCTGAAGGTAGACAGTCTAGGACTGCAAGTATCTCTACAAAGTCATGAAGGCCCAGGCACCTTCTTGCTTCCTGCCACTCTGCTGGCCCACATTTGATTTCCCTTCGTGGTCTGAGATGGCTACACAGGCTTCAAACCTCTTGTCCCCATGCCAGGCACAGGAGGACGAGGGGACAGAAACGAGCGTGTCTCCTTCCTGTAGAGATATTTCATAGAACCCACGCTCTGCAGACTTTGTTGCCAGCATCCTCGAGTCCAGAATTGCATTACATGGCTACTCCTAGTTAAAAGGGAAATTCGGACTCATTTGCTGAAGAAGGGAAAAGAGCTCATTGAGGACAGCTTGCCATCCCTGCTGGCGTCACAGCCGTAACTCCTGAACACCCAGGTCCACAGCCTTTGCTGGGCTAGCCACCCCTGCCGTCCACTTAGGCTTCTTGCCTGTTTGTGAAATTCATTGCTTATGAATAGGATGCAGTAAGAGAACTCACTTTATAGTTGGTTAGTGAATAGTCTGCTGAAGCAGAACTTACAGAGAAAACTGAACAAGCAAATGAGATTTTGAAATAAAAATAAATAGTTTGAAATGCTAGCTTTGCTTGCCCTTCAAAAAAGCAAAAAATACAGAAGGCATCTGTCAATACAACCTGCTTTTAAAGTAAATGGAAAATATTTGCAGACTGAAAGAATACTGAAGTCATTTTTGTCCTGTCACTTTATTTGGTGGTAGAAATTTTATTAGTCTATTTCTCTTTTCCTGTTAAATGCTCTTGTATTAAAAGTGGGGGTGGGGAGCTGGCAGAAGCAGTTCTTTCTGGAAATGAAAAACTATGTTTAGCAATCAGTGTGTTTGATATTTACTGTTCAGTATTAAAAATGTTTGGGGTGTAAAAATAATGAAAGTTTAGTAAGTATGAACTGATGGTCTTTGATCATCTTTTTATGAATTATTCTCCCCAAATAGAGATATTTTCCACCTGTGAAAGTAACAGTAAAAAATAATTACACATAAAGTAGAAATTCTTTTTTGAAAGCACATTGTTGAAGAAAGTAAACAGAAGAAGAGTGAAGTGCAGAGAGGCAGTAGAGGCCCGTTGTTGAGAGCAAAGACGCTGGAACTAAAATCTCCGGGTGCAGATCCAAGCAGGCAAGAGACTTAACTTCTGTGCAACTCAGCTTCCTCGTTTATAAATTACGCATAATAATAGTTAATACCTTTTCAAGTTGTTGGGGGGAATAAATGCTTGCTAGATATAAAAAACACTTAAAACAATGTCTTGCACATAGTGCTTTATAAATATTAGCAATTTCTACTTCCTCTACAGCTTACCATCTCCAGATGCCAGTTTGGCTCTTGCTCTGCCCTTGTTTATTAATGTTTGAGAAAAACTGAGTTTTGATTAGAAACTACAGTTTCTTTATCCCTTTACCCATTCTTTCATAAAAACACTAGTCTGAAAAACTAACTTTTGTCATATACTTTCAAGTATGCATGCCTTCCCATTTTTTTATACAACTCCTAGTTAGAAAAAAAAAGTCAAACCTGAGAACTTCACGTGTTTTATAGCAACATCTTCAAATACTGCATTGAAGAATCGTGGTTCTCATAGGCCAAGCACTTTTTTCAGCAGCTTTATTGAAATACAATTGACATAGCATACAGTTCACCCATTTAAAGGGTATAATTCAGTGGTTTGTAGTATATACACCGAGTTGTGCACTCTTTACTATAGTCGATTTCAGAATGTTTTCATCATCTCAAAAAGAAACCTGGTACCTTTTAGCTATCACTCTCCAGTCACCTCATCCCCCAGCCCTAAGCAATCACTAATTTATTTCCTGTTTCTATATTATTCTGTGCAGTTCATATCAATGGAATCATACAATTTGTGGTCTTTGGTGACTGTCTTTCTGTCATTTAGTATAATGTTTTCACAGTTCACCTATGCTGTATTATGGATCTGTATATCATTTTTGTTGCTCAGTAGTATTCCATTCCATTATCCATTCCATTGTATACCACATTTTGCTTACTTAGCATTCACCAGTTGTCAGGCATTTACATGTTAGCACTTCTTGCATCCTTACCATTTACTTAGTCTCTGTTCTGTCCTACAAACTTGAGGAGAAGGACCAAAATGTGATTGTGCAGATTAATAATATTTACAAGGTGTTCTTAACAAGCATTATCTCAAAGAGCTTAGAAAGAAAGCTTTGTGAAACAAATACACAGGCAGTTATCATCTAGTATTATACAGTAAGTTTTAATGGAAGTGCAAAGAAGGAAGTTAATATAGTATTTTTATAAGCTTGAAACGTAAGCTTAAAGCCATATAGAGAAGGATTTTAAATGCTATCCTGAGACATGTGGGCTTTATTCCATAAGCACTTTATTCTGTAAGCATAGTCATTGAAATCATCAAGCTGAGCAATGACCATGGCTGATAACAGAGAAGGATGGACTAAAGAATACTATAGGTCAGCTGCATGGAGACTTATTCAGAGCACAGCTATTCAACAATAATGAGAATGACAGTTGGAATGGGAAAGAGAAAATGAATGTAAGAGAAAGATATCTGGATGGTAGAATAAATAGATTTTAATGTCTGGATGCAGATATAATAGAAGGGAAAACTTAAATGACTTTGTGGATCTAGCCTAGATGACCAGATGGATGGGACACCATTAATGGGGTCTAGAAATGTCAGAGAAAAAAATGGGGTAGACAGGACTGTGGAAGAGGTACTAAAATCCACATTGAACACTTGCAATTTTAGGTTTTAAAGGAATAATCATGATGAAATGCCTACCACAAGTTTGGATATCTGAGCTGACAAGTCAGAAGAGGGTCAGATTATTTTAGAAATGGTTTGTGGAGTCATCCTCATAGAAGAAAATTGAAGTCATAAAAGTAAAATAGAAGTTACATTCAGAAAGAGTGAAGAGTTCAAAGATAAGAGAACTGGGAATAGATCCATGAGAACTCTCTCTATGTCCAGTAAATAAATAGTCCATTAGGAATGGGGTGAGTTGAATAGTGTCCCCCCCAAAATTCATTTTTCTACCCAGAACCTGAGAATGTGACTTAATTTGGACCCTATTTCCAATTTAAGTATAGTTAAGTTATAATAAGGCTGTAGTTAAGTTATAATAAGTTATAATAAGGTCATACTAGATTTGTAATTTGATGACTGGTATCCTTATAAGAAGGAAATTTGGATAGAGACAAAAACTTGCAGGGGAGAAGGCCATGTAAAGACAGAGGCAGAGACTGAAGTGATATAGCTACGTGCCAAGTAATGCCAAGGATTGCTGGGAGCCAGAAAAGGAAAGGAAGCGCTCTTCCCAAAAACCTTCAGAGGAGTGTGACCCTGCTGACACCTTGATGTCGGACTTAAATTTCTGTTGTTTTAAGCCACCAATTTTGTGGTAAGTTGGTGTGGAACTCCTAGGAAACATATAAAGAAATAAACAAAGAAGTGGCCAATGAGGAAGGCCTAGGAGACTGCAATGTCAGCAAATCCAGGCATAGTGAAAACCAGGGATTTGGGGGAACTCAGAGTATCATGAATACAAATAGAGTACATTTTGAAGTGGAAAAATAGAAAGCTATGAATTGGATAACTTTAAGGCACTGTTGACTAGGAGAGAAGCTTTAGTCATCAGGGCTCTAAGGCAGAGCCATTTCCCTGCTGAGGCCCATCTTTTTCTTGGATTCTGTGCTCTGGTCACATTGGACTTAATTGTTTGACATCTTCACCAGACAGTACATTTCATGACAATAGATGCCCTATCCCTTATTCGTCAATGTTTCCCTCTCATCCAGAAGCTAGAATGTAGTAGTTCCTCAGAAAATATTTATGGAAGGAATTGGAGGATGGAGAAAAGAAGTTAGGGATTAAAAAAGAATGGAATATTATTCAGCCATAAGAAGAAAACAAATCCTACCATTTGCAACAATATAGATGGAGCTAGAGGGTATTATGCTCAGTAAAATAAGCCAGGCAGAGAAAGACAAGTACCAAATGATTTCACTCGTCTGTGGAGTATAAGAACAAAGAAAAACTGGAACAAAACAGCAGCAGAATCACAGAACCCAAGAATGGACTAACAGTTACCAAAGGGAAAGGGACTGGGGAGGACGGGTGGGAAGGGAGGGATAAGGGTGGGGAAAAAGAAAAGGGGCATTACGATTAGCATGTATAATGTGGGGGGCTCATGGTGGGGGCTGTACAACACAGAAGACCAGTAGTGATTCTACAGCATCTTACTACGCTGATGGACAGTGACTGTAAAATAGGGATTGTGGAGGGGACTTGGTGAAGGGAAGTTGGAATGGGAAAGAGAAAATGAATGTAAGAAAGACATCTGGATGGTAGAATAAATAGATTTTAATGTCTGGATGCAGATATAATAGAAGGGAAAACTTAAATGTTTCCCTAGTAAACATAATGTTCTGCATGTTAATTGTAGATTAAGGATAACAAAATAAATGAATGAATGAATGAATGAATGAATAAATAAATAAAAGGTAGAAAACTAAAATAATGAAGTTATTTAGTTTACAACTGATTCTATGGAGGAAGTTATTGGTAGGAGGGCTTTTAAGTAGTTAATGGAGTTGTAAATTCATTCCTTAGAGATGGAAGAAATTAGAAACAAGGTGTCAATTTTTAAAAGGAGGTCATGAGATGACAATAACAGGGCCTAGATGAAATTGGCCTATACCCATATGCTGTTGTATACTAGCCAGCAAACCCTGATAAATGGTAGACAAAAAAACAAACTTGGAAAAAGATCCCAATGTTTCAGATTGGAAGCAGTAATTTTGTACTTCTTGGGGGCTCTCACTTTCTGTTTTCTTATTTAGTGCCAATCATTGTGCTAAGAGCATTATGTGATTATCTCAACCTCACAGTGCTACAAACACTGTTATCATTCACATTTTATAGCTGAGGAAACTAAGGCTCAAAGAGGTGAAATGACTTTGCCAAGGGCACACCCTACTAAAGAGCAAAGCCAGGCAGTCTTACTCCAGAGCCTACCTTCATAACTATAGGGATGGATGTATACTTGTAGACTGTTGAAAAAAATCTATGTCATATTGAATTTGAAGTACTTCAGGCCATCCTATTGAAGATGTCTATGAAACACACTTCTACATGTGATCAGTGTTTCTTAAATTTTGCCTGTCCACGGGATGGTCCAAAACAGCAACCTCCTCCAAGCACAAACTTTTTTTGAAATCACCTCTTTTTGCACTGTTTTTTATAGCTCTCCTCTTTTTCCCATTTTCCTTTTTTCTTGATTGGGTACAGATCTGGCCTTTTCTAAGATATGTGCATGGTTTCATCACAATTTCTATTACATGAGCTCTACCCTCTAGAATGATTCTTAAACTGATTTTGAAGGAAACTTCAAGCAATTTTTAAAAACTTTATAATTGATATGCTTACTATATTTTTCCTAACAAAGACTTCTATCATCTGATCAGTTTTAGTTGAGGAGAACAAAAATCTGACAGGGCCCCTTGAGAAAAATATTCAAGTCTCTGTCATGAAAAATTTCAAATATACAAAAGTAGAGAGATGAGTGTAATAAACTGTGTGTCTCTCACACGTCTTTAGTAATTACCAATATTCTGTTGTCCTCCTTACACCTCTTCCCCTCACTACTTTTTGTTGATGTTGTTACTGTTTTCCTGGAGTATTAAAGGAAGTCCCAGATATCTCATCATTTCACCCATAAACACTTGAGTAAGCATTGCAAGCAAGTAAGTAGTTGTAAACAACTTCACTCTCTCTATCTATCACAGCCAACAAAATTAACAATAACTGCTTAACATCATATAGTAGCTGTATTTAATTATCCCCTATTGTCTTAAAAATATTTCTTTAGAGTTTGTTTGTTTGAATCAGGATCCCACGGAGGTCCACACATTACATTTGATTGATAAGGTTCTTAAATCTCTTTTAATCTGTAACAGTTCCCTCTTTTCTCTCCATTATGTCATTTATTTGTTGAGGAAATTGGATCGTTTGACCTGTGGAGTTTCCAACATTCTGGATTTTGGCCCATTTTGTTTTTTAATATTTAATGTTTTCCTCAATCCCCCATATTTTCTGGAATCTTGTAGTTGTTAGGAAGGCCATTAAAGTCGTTGCCTATTTTTTTAAAATCCCAAACAACACAATATTCTTCCTGTTGCATTAGCAGTAGGAGGTACATGATGTCTACCCATTTCTCTTTAAGCCAGCTTCAAATTAATCAGATGGTATCCGGTCAATCCATCATTATAAAGTCCCCCATCGAACTTCACACATTGGTTTTAACATCCATGGATGCATACCATAACTTGGCAGTAATTTCTCTAATCCACAGAAATAAAATTCAGCAATTCATTCCTCACTAAGAGAAAAAGGCAGCTTGCATTTTTTTTCAGCAATTTCTATGTGGCAGAAATTGTGCTTAGCAGTTTACCTACCTTTTTTCCTTTACCTTTCCAACACTATGCATTCCATATCATCATTATAACTTAATAGATAAGTAAACTACAAATAGAATTTGCTCTAGATCATATAGCTAGTAAAGGAACCCAATTATGCTGGTTTTAAGAGTTGTTTTTATGAAAAATTAACCTAGAACACATTAATTTAATTCATATATGGAAATAGATAAGATTCAAAACCAAACTGAATGAGAATAACAACATCTATAGCATTTGTATTACTACCAGTAAAGTGATGCTTATGTCATATTAGCTAAGTACTTCCCTTGTCCCAACTCTGGACTGCTAGAGCCCAGCAAATAATTTATTTCAATCCTAAGTATTCCTTTAATGGACTAAAAATATAAGTTATATTGTAGTTCATTTTATAGAAAGTCGTAATGTCTGTGAAATAACATTTTTATAAAATGAAAACTTAAGCATAAAGCATTTTCTAATAGGCAAACTTAGCACTCCAGTGTTGGTGAGAGAAATCTTGAAATCTCCTCCACACATCTTTAAACATTATTTGTCTTCATGGTTTGGAGTGAGTCATGTCCAGAGCAGCAAGTTGATGTCTATATGACCTCCCAAAGTCCTTTCCAGTGCTGCGATTCTCACACTAATGAATTCAAACAGAAAAGGATCATTGCGCCAAAACTCAGAGTATCTTCAGAGCCAGAATGCAGGAAAAGTTACAAAATACAGATGTCTGTCAGGGATGAGGTCCAAAGGGAGAAGCAGGCCAGAAGTTAGAAAAAGATATGTTATTATACAAAAAAATTTTTTTAAGTTGTGAATTTGGCTTTTAGCCAGAAGAATTTTTTTTAGTACTTAGATCAAACTATTAAGCCATAATATTCAGCTGAGATAAAGCAAGTCCTGTGGTTGAGGATATATAATTGGTGTGTAGTTGAAAAAAATCATAGTTAATTACATTCAAGAAAAAGCAGGCAATCTCTGAGTTCTCTAGACCTGTGCCAGATTTTACCTTTTAGAGGATCTATAATCCTATATTTTTCATCTAGGAGTAAAATCATTCTGATGCTCTTCAGAATTGCCAGTTTTTGCATACCCAGGGTTATAGATAAAAATCGAAACCCATAAAATATTGTATAGTTGTGTAAGATGTGACAGAATTGTTTATAATTTTTAACCCTAAAGTAAGCCATTCTTTTTATTTGTATTTTTGTTGCAAAAGAATTTAAAATTAATACCATTGATTTTCATTGCTTACTCAATTTTAAAGAACTGGATATATTAGGGAATATAAAAGAACTTGTTCTCTGTGTTTTTACTTTCTTAAGAGTGTCACGTTCCAAGAATACTGTTTTCCCTTGGGCCGCAGGGTCCAGGGAGGCGGATCAGGATGGGAACACCCAGGAAGGCGCCCAGTCAGTCTGCGTGAATAGAAAAACTCATCTATGGGCACAACTGGTTCTTGGGTTTTGTTTTGTTTTATAACCCCTGTCCATACTATTTGTTAGTTTTTCTATTTTGCATTTTTATTTTTTTCTTTTCATGAATCTCAAGAGAAAAATTTACCACATCAAGTCTGTGTTGTACCCCTAAACAGCAAATTAGGTGTCTGTGGCTCTTATGCTAGTCTATGATGTATTATGAATTTAACTAAATTGTCTAAAAAGCATTCCCAAAACTCATCTTTTCCACATTACATTCTTTCTACATGATGATTCGCTTAACAGGACATAGGTCACCACCAAATAACGGTGGTCAGTACAGCCAGAAATTCTATCTGCAAATTTATGAAGAAAGAGCCAGTCATTCCAGCCCAGAAAATTAGCCTCTGTAGATTTTCTAAGAGATGATGTTGTAAGACTTAGAAAATTATAGATAACTATGAGAGCCTTCTTTGTTCCCTTAGCCACCTGAAACCTGAAAATAAACCAAGTGAAGAGAGCTGTGCTTTGATATGTTCAGTTGGTATGTAAATAGACATATTTTCTAACACCCTGTGGCTGTTCTTAATGGTAAGTCAGGAAAGTATAAGGTTAAGAGTATTGGCACTAAACTACTTTAAGTCATTATTTCAGGCAAATTTGACATGACAGCTAATAGGAAAAGACTCAAATCAGTGCCAAAGACATTCATGTTTCCTTGTAAGGGTATATATCATGGATGTGCCTGACCACTTTTCTTGTTGCATTCCACTTTGGGGCTGCAGTGTTGAGTGATCATTTGAGAATATGGTTATCTTACGAAACTATACAGTTAAAGTTTAGTCATGTTTGCCTTATCAGATTCAAACATATATTTTGAAATTCCAAATAGTTTTATGTGTTGTGAATAAAATTTAGTTATATACATAATGACAAAAAAATTAATGCTTCCTTATTTTCAAGTTTATATTCGAATACATCTTATCCATTTCTAAAAATGGATGCTCCACAATGGTTTATGCCAATTATATTGTCATTTTTTGTCAGTTGTATTTATGTATATTTTTGAATATTTATGAAATATGACACTTATAAAATATGACAGCTCACATTTCATTTAAATTTATTTTATATTCTTTCATAATGTAATATTTCGAAGGTAGGTAAGACCTTAAGTTGAATCCTGAAAAGATAAAACACAGCTTGTACATGTATGAATTTAAGTTATTTGTAATACATTCCTTTCTTGACCCTTCTTCTAGGAAGCCTTCCCTGATCACCTCTATCTCTACCCAGGCTTGGAAAGTTGTCCCTCTTTAGAGCACCCATATTACTCTGGGCCTATGCATATTACTGAGCTTCTTGATGACAGAATTTGTATAATACTTAGCTGTGATCTCCAGTGCCTAACATAGTATTTCGTTGTTGCTGACTGTGACTGAGTGAAAGCTTAAAATGAAATAGAATAAGATTAGCTTAATGCATTGAGACTGTCTCCTAAAGGTAAATTGCCCAAGTAAGGCCCTGCCTGCATATTTACTGTAGTCTTGGCTTCTCATACTGTTGTCACGATCTGTTTGGTGGAACTGTGAAGCTTACTGAATGAGCAGGCTGCAGACAAGAAGACTGTTGCAATATTTCTGGTAAAAGGTTTGAACAAAGAGAATACCAGCTGGGATTAGTGCTTATTCTGCAAGGGGTCCGTTTAGGAGAGGCAGGGATCACAAAGGTACACAAACTGGAGTTCCTTTATACACAGGCATGTACAGAAAACTGCAACAGAACATAATGTGCTAAGCGCCATCCAAAGAGTTTGAGCCATGATGTGTGTCTTGGGAGTTCAGAAGAGAAATCCCTTCTTAATCTGGATGATTAGAAGAGGGCTTTTGCTTTATTTTCTTTGTTTTTCTGGAAGGAGGTAAAGAGAATAGTTTTGAAAGATGGATTGGATTTCAGGAAGCACTGATGAAGACAAACTGATGGCAGCTTAGTTTTTTTTTTTTCTTTTCCTTCTTTTCCCTTTCTGTTACCTGCTTACAAACAATTCTTCTTCCCATCTTACCTCCATCAGAGTCAAAATCACATGAATCACTCTTGCCTACTTACTAATAGCTCTATAGAGGATTTGGTAAAAAGATAGTATGAAATTATGGACTTAGGCTTTGAGAGGATGAACTCTTCCACTGATAAAAAACTGAATCACATTAATTTGGACTATAAAGACAGATTCAAATTTACCAGAGAAGTATAGAGCATTGATGAAAAAAAAAACCCACACATTTTAAATCATTTCTGGCAACACCAGGAACTTAACTATTTGTATATTACTTAATTGTGAGTTCCATGAAGTCAGGAGCCATGTATGTCTTGTTGACTATTGTGTCTCCAGCTTTCCCTGGTGTTAGAAACAGGAAATAGTCAATGAAGAAATTATGTATAATTGATAGACTAATTAATCTCATTCTTATACATACACTAATACATGTGTGTGAAACATTTCTTTTGGAAATAAGAAATATTGGCTGAAGAAATTAAGTGTAATTGACAGGCTAATTGGTCCCATTCTTATACATACACTTATATATGTGTGTGATACATGTGATACATATAAAATATATATTAAAGTATAGGTATTGCCAAAAAATGTTGGGTCTTAAGTTTTACCCTATTTGCAAGTTAACAACTTAGCCTGCCACACTATCATTGATGCTGATAGAAAACATGGGAGTGCTGGGTCAGAGATGCACAGTTTATTACCTATATCAGAGTGTCTGCATGTGCCAGTTCCTCAAGACTGTTCCCTTGGATGACATGAAGAGAGCTAGGTGACATGTGTACACACCGAGTCACATTACAGGAGAGGAACACTGACCTTGGGGAACCCACACCTTTTCTAATGGGCAGTAAGCATGCTTGCCTTTTTTTTTTTTAATAGGGAGACACTATCTCTGTCTTCTAATAGTTGTTTGCTATACATATATCCTTGAAAAGATTATCTGGAATAAAGACAATACCTATACTGTAAGCTGTGTGGAAATGTGATAGACCATGGAGAATTATCTCCCACCATACATGTGCTTGAAAGGGCCTCTGTAAGGGCAACACTTTTCATCTAATCAAGGGATCAGCAAACTACAACCTGTAGGCCCAATCCAGCCCACCACCTGTTTCTGTGGGAAATTTTGTGGGAACACAGGCACAGTCATTTAGGTATTATCTGCATGCTACAATAGGCAAAGTTAAGTAGTTGCGTGTGTGAAAAGTTGTTGCAAAATTAAATAGAGCACACAAAACTCAAGTATTTGCTGTGCAGCCCTTTACAGAAAAACTTTGTTGACCCCTCTGATGTAGTCTAAACATTTAACTTTATGACAGGTAGTGAGTTCCCTGGTTTCTAGAATCCAGCAGTGCAGACTCTATAACATTATCACTGAAGTCCTTAGCAAATTGTTCTAACCCTTCTGAACTTTATTGTCCTCATCTGAAAAATGGATATACTCTTACTAACTTACAGAATTACCATTAAGATTGAATAAATTTTGGCACATAGTATGCACTTTAAAATATAAACTCTCTTACTAAAATATGACCTTAAAAAAACAAATCCTCTGTTTATATATTGCTTTAGAATTGGAAAGAGCTAGAGTTATCTTACTGATCCTCATAGTTTTCATGGATAAGAAAATTGAGGCTTAGACTGGTTAAGTGACTTAAGACTTTTTCTCTCTAAGGAAACATATTATCTTGAAAGATGTCATATTACACACCTGCATTTGCTTGGAACTTGGAAAATTGATAAATTGATAAGATAACTGGGTCATATGTTAAGGTTTTTGAAAAACAAACCCAAACATAGATCCTAATAAAAGAATGTCAAGTATTTCCTTTTAAAGGCTAGAAAGTATTTCTCAGGGCTCTTAAATTACCATATTCTGATACCAAGGGAAAATAAAATCTGGACTTAGAGTCTTGTTTGTACTTACAGGGTTTTCCGGCCAGGAAGGCAGTCTTGCTGCAATGCAGTAAACCACAATACCAGTGGGGCATTACAGGTGAAAAATCTGCAGCTGTACACCCCTTCACCACAATGTATTACAACTGTACGCTGGAATATTTCCTGTACAGAAATAGGGTTTGGTTAACTTTGTTTCCCAAGAGTAGATCACATTAAAATGTTATAAAATCATGATTTCCTGCATTTGAATACTTGTGGTTTCTCAACTGGTTCCAATATGTTAAGGTTTTGTGTGTGTGTGTGTGTGTGTGTGTGCAACTTCTATTACTTGAAGATGTATAGATGCTTTTCTTTTCCTTCAAAATTGACTGAAAAGCAGATACAAAAAAAGCAATAATATTGTAAGCTAAAACATTTGAGATAGCAAATGCTTGGAAGTAGAAACACACACATACACACACACAAAGAAACAGCAAATGCCATTATCAGAATATATTTTTAATTATTAATTATTGAAAAGTATCTCTACTCAATTGTATTTGTTCTGTCTGATTACAGTGTTTCTCCTGTTGTAATTATAAATAACTGAGGCAAATGTTCTTTAATTTAAAAGGAAGGTTAAGTCAATCACAGTCATAAATAGAAATCTCTTCTGTATTATATTGAGGCAAAGCTGTTTGTTGAACTTATTAAGTCTTAATGATTAAGTAGCTTTCCATTTGTCCTAATTTCTATATATATACACTGTCTCTTACAGTCACCCATCAATCCACCATTTCATGCTCAGACCTGACATTCTATATTTTAACTATCCACTGATTTTTCTCTTCCAGTCATCAGTTAAAAACTCTTTTAACCTGCCTACCTCTAATCTCGCCAATGCATTCCCCACTGGGGAATATATTTGGTCTTATCACCACCCTGACTTTATAAATGCAGTACATACTTTTGCTTGGTTTATGAGGTAAAATAACTTTCTATTGACACAATAAGAATTTCATAATAACTATTCTTTTAGAAGTTATCAACTAGGAACATTCCATTATGATAAACCTCCCCCCACAATATGTATGTCAAAAAGAATTTAAGGAAATTGATTAGTTTTAGGCTGATTGAAGCACTGGATAACTAGATAAACTTTTTAGCTAACTAAAGAGCTTACAAGGAAAAGCTGGGGAATGAGATGTTCACAGGGGCTTTGAAAATCTCCAGTAGATTCTTGGGAAACTAGAAAGTCATGCACATGTATAGGGCTGTTCACTTGCCCTAGACTCTATACATCCTCTAGATTGACCTAAGGAGGCCCTATGCTCTCATCTCTGACTCACCTTATTAAGGTTCTGTGCAAACAGGAGGGGAAGGCTAAGGCAGAGTTGAAGGCAGCCTCAATGGGCACACAGAGCCCCGTTGCAAGGATGAGGACTTAGTGGTTCCAGGCCTTTAAGGAAATCTCTGTCTAATCAACTGACCACTAAGCTCACCAGGTAGAGACTTCAGAGGCCACATGACAAAGAATACATAGCCCTAGGGGAGGGAAAGAATCTGATTTCTACTGTGGCCATTATTTATTAATAATAAAATAATAGTAATAGTTAACATTCAGTAATACAATAAAAACTTATATAATTTAGATGTACAGTTTCCAACAAAATGTATGTGATATGCAAAAACAAGAGATGTTAATCACTTATTTTACATAATGTTCAAAGAATCTGAAAAAAGCTATGTCTAAAGAACTAAAGGATAGGGACTCTATGGCATCTTACTACACTGATCGAGAGTGACTGCAGTGGGGTATGCAGGGGGACTCGATAATAAGGGTGAATGTAATAACCACATTGTTTTTCTTGTGAAACCTTCATAAGAGAGTATATCAATGATACCTTTATAAAAAAATTAAAAAATAAATCAGTCATAAAGAAAAAGAACTAAAGGAAAATACAAGAATTATTCCTCACCAAATAGACAATATCAGTAAAGAGTTAGAAATTATGAAGAAGAAAGCCAAATAGAAATCCTGAACTTGGAATGTATAACTAAACGAAAAATTGGATTGGGTAGACAAAAGACAGAATTAGTGAGCCTAAATAGGTCAATTGAGATTATCAAGTATAAAGATCAGAAAGAAAAAGAATGAGGACAAATGAACAGAACCTCAGAGACTGGAGAATCCCATTATGTTTATTAACATTTTCATGACGGGAGTCCTCCAAGGAGAGGAAAAGGGGAAGAAAGAATGGCTGATCACTACTCAAATGTCTACACATCCAATAAGCTCAGTGAACCCCTAGAACAAATTCAAAGATTTCCACACCAAACACAAGCTGTCAAAAGACAGCCTTGAGTCCAACGAGGGAGAAATAAATGACCCATCATATTCAAGGGATACTCCCTAAGTTAACAGCTGCCTTCTCACCAGCAACCATGGAAGGCAAAGCAGAGACACAACACATTGAAGGTGCTAAAAGACGAAGACTGCTAAAGAGAACATTTTCCAAAAGAAGTAACTGAGATAAATAGTGAAGATCAAAATGCATTCTACATTCAAATTTCTTCCTAATAATCCACTTTAACGGAACTGGAACTGAGAGCTGTAAATAACACATTATGGGGCTTGTTTTTCTTCTTCGCTCTAAAGGTCGTTAGTTTAAAGAGGATAGGACTTAGAGCCAAAAAATCAGCCACTTACTGAATGTGTTATCTTGAATGTGTTACCCAACTTCTCTGAGCCACAGTTAATTTAGCTGAAAGAAAGGAATAATATTTTCCTAAGATAATTTATAAGAAAAATCTTTGTAAATTCTGGAGGGCTGTTCACAAAGTAGTTTCTCTTGCCACAGCTGCCATCAGTGTTATTATCATTGCTACTACCAAAAATACGGGTGATGACGGAAAAGCAGCTGTTCTTCCCCCTAATGTACCTGTTGATTTAGTGTCCTGGGCAATTTGCACTTGTGGTGGGAGGAGTGACAAAGATGTTGTCCCCTGCTGCGACCAGGCTTCACTTAGTCCTGAATGCAAGTGCTGGCTTTGTACTCACTCCTCAGTCCTACTCAGTCAGCAGTCCTACCTCTATTTATCATAACACAAAAGAAAGGACAGTTGAAGCAGACATAAAGTATGTCACTTGAAAAATTTCTTCTCTACCTACCAGCTCTTTATTATTATTTACATACATACAGAGGAGACATTTCTTCTGTATCCTTTTCATAGGTTGGTTAGTGGAGCTGAATGGGCAAAGGGACAATAGACCAGCTTCAGCAGCCCTTGCACAAAGAAATCAGAACTATTTATCTATCAGGATAGAAGGGCAGTTGCAACCCTGCTAATAGTCCTGGCAATACTGTTAAGTAATAAAAACAAATTAAGTGCCAAAATATTTTGTGTACCAAAAATATTTTTAAATGGCCAACACATATGCAAGTCTTCCCAAATTAGCCATCAAATGGAAACAAATTGTGGAATAACATTTTAAATGCAAAAATACATGTGTTCTTACCAATTGGCAGATATACAACCTAAAATACATTCATATGAAAAGACCACATATGCTAAGAGTTCCGTTTATTATATATGGCTGGCTAATTTTTTAGGGTCTGTCAAATAATGGATAGGAAAACAAAATGTAATAAAAATATATATAATCTTGACAGTCATTTGAAATGTACCATGTGTTACATATGGAATGTTTTCCAGTGAAACCCAGTTTACTTGTTCCCACTTCCTATGACTCAGTAGTAGATATTCAGGCTTTCTAAACTATTTTTTGGCAACCAAACTTTCTTGGAAAAGTCATCTTTCCTTCAAGTTATTCAGTGCAGGCATTAATAATAAATCCTAAGTTATAGATATGTAACTAAAGATCATTCACATCATCTCTTTCAAACCTAAAAGGACATAATAAAGTTATTTTAAATAGATCACACAAAATAGAGCCCAGAAGTTATTCCTAGAGAATTAATTGCCACCATATGAAGAACAGTATGACTGCATTAGATTTTTAGTTTAATTACATTATTACTAACCTAGATATTAGCTGGGCACTGTTAACTTCTAACTAAAGGCAAAGGAAGATTAATGAGCCAGTGGAAAGTTTGTTAAAATGGGTGTGATTGCAAAATAATTTGAAAGGAAGGCTCAATATATAAAATAAGACCTTTTAAGAAGACTATAAAAAAAGAAAAGACTGTGAGCTTTTCAGCACCTATCTTCATTAACTTCATAAATTCATTAATTTAAAAACTATTCGCTGAGCATATACCATGTATCAGACTTTGTGCTATGAGTTGATTGGAAAAATAGCTGGAGTTCTTTAAGAATATTTGCCAGAGAATACACAGAATGCAACTACTTTTAGAACCACAACCATTGTCTCTACCCCTCAAATCAGGACTCAGTTCCAACACATGCCTCACTTGCCTCTTTCCTAGTCACTACCCAAGCTATAAGATTTATTCTCTCTCTTGTCTAGATGCTGATTTGCATTCCTTTTTCCTCCTCTTACCAACCTCCTTCCCCCGCTGCCTCTCACACCCTTCCGATGAACCCTGCAGTGCCTACTCTAAGATTAGTAAACTCCCCTGAACCTCCACTCTGCCTCAGGCGTTTCCCCTACTCCTGGGTCTAAAATGAAACCTCGCCATTCCCAGGGAGGCTTTTTATTCTCTCACATCCCTTTTACCTTGAGGTCGGAGATGAGATGTTTTCCTTGCTCACCAATGCCACTTGCCTTTACTCTTCTACCGTCCTGTAAAACCCTCCTGCTTCTTGGAGACTCTGTCTACTTCACTGTCTTTGTTGTTGCCATCTACTAAGTTGTTGGCCTCTCTCCCTCATTCTCAGAAGTCTCTGGCCCATGGCCTGTAGCTTCCAGCCTTTTTCTTCACTGTCACAACATCCCCATAAATGACCCAACCAAACCCCAGCTTGATTCCCTCCCTCTCGTGATCCTCTTCATTCTCCACTCCGCCTGACTACGCACTCTCACACACGAGCCCTGGGTCCTGTCGTCATCCACAATTGCTCTGCCTCCTAAATCATTCATTCCAGCATCCGAATCTCACTCACCTCTTTCCAATCTCTCCAGCCTGACCACTCAACAAGCCCCACTTGTCATTCATAAATACAGTTTACATAAATATTCATTAAATATAGTTCTCTTCTTTCTACCTTTATCAATTTACTCTGTTTTCACATCCTCTTTTATCCAGTTTATATTCTTAACCCACCATTTGAAACATCCATTTGCAAATAAATAACGTAAACTTCATTGCTCTCTGTCTCTGTTATACTCTTCTTACAAAAGGCTAACAACCCTGGACAAACCTCTATGTCTCAACACAGTTAACTCCCTACCTGCTATCCAAAACAGCCAATTGCTTCGTCAAGATTTCCACATAGATAGTTCATTGGTGCCTCCCTCAGCTTATCTAAAAATGAACTCATGATCTCCCCTCCTGCACCCCATGCATACCACAAACCTACTCCCCAGCAAGACAAATCAGTCTTACCCATCCCAGTAAATGACATCAGCAGCCACACAATTGCTAGAGCCAGAAACCTGGGAGTCATCCTTGACACCTCCCTCTGCTCATATCTCATCAGTCAACAAGTTTTTTGTAACCCAAGAATCTCCCCAATTCAACCCCACTGCCACCAGCCACCCTCTACGCCAGCTGCATTTCTCGCTTAGCCCACTGCCCTAGCCTTCTGGTTGGTCCTTTCACATTGGGCTTGCCTCTTTTACACACATTCTCTACACACTATCTTCAAGATTTTAAAAACATAAATTTGACTGCATAGCTAATTTGCTTAAAATCCTTCAAAGATAGCCCATTGATATTAAGATAAAGTCCAAAATCATTATTTGGCCTAAAAACAATACAGTTTTTATTACCTACATTTCACAAGTGTCAAAACTGAGGCTGGGTCATTAAATGGGTTGCTCAAGGTTGTACAACAATGATCTAAGTGTCAGGACCAGTGTTTTATCCTAAGTGAGCATAACACTAGCGTGATTTTTTTATGATGAAGAAATAAGAAAATATGAAGATTATATGGTTTATAAGTGTATGGCTCAGTATACATTTTGAATGGATAGTTGACTGAAATTACCTTTAATGTACTAATTGTTCTCATTATTAGCTTTTCTGTAGATGCTTTGAAGGCAAATATGTTCTTATAAGTGGGGGAAAGGATTATCATGTGACTTTGCAAATGTACTGACACATACAATTTAAATTTTTTTCAAGTCATTTCATTTGGAGTGAATTTATTAATGCCCTTTTATTAACCAAGGAAAATAGGGTGTATAAAGGAAAATCCTGACAAACACATAACTAACATACTTTGGGATGTATTTCTATAGTAGTTTTCTATTGTTTTCTGAATTTCCAGAGTAGCCTGGAATGTTCCAGTTGAAGTGTATAACCACAGAGCCAGCTTCACACAAAATTGTGTACTAAGTAAAGTTTTTCCTTGGCTCTCTTCCAAATCTCTCTTTTTGAGCTTCCACAATTCCTCCTTCCCTAAGCTGCAGCTTTGGTACAGTCCACTTCCATTGCCCTTAAACTGCCCAGGCTGCCCACAGTGGTTTGCCTGAGATCATGAACCAATTCCAACCCTTGCCTTGCATAACAAAACTTCTTAGTACATTTTCCTCAAGGCTCCACTCTGCTTTCCAGTGTGGCAGCTAATTTTCATAAACTATTATATATTTTAATGGAGAACTGCTGGACACAATACCAGAAACAGCATTTTTTTCCACCCAATTTTCTCTGTAACATCTCTCTTAAGAAGATGATTTTGAATGTTACATTTTATTACTTGTATTACAAAACAATATACTAAATGTGCTTTTTCTAAACTCATTTGCCCTCTTCACTGAGCTTCTTGGTGTTGCACCCACTTCCCATACCGTGTACCCACTTCAGGTTGTGACTGTCCTAAGCCAAAGGACTGACTCATTGGCCATTCCTGGCAGTCCAGAGAGGAGTTAAGCAATGAGATACTCCTTCCTCTTTCTCAAGTTATAGCCAACATTTGCATATGTGTGCAGCAGAAACTTTATTGAACTATGATTACAATTGTCCTGAATATCCAGGTTCAAGATATATTATTTTCTTCCCACAAGTTCAACCCTTTGTTAGAATATCTAACAAGCAGGACTTTTATTATTAGATACTGTTATCAGAATCTCAACTACCTGATTCTGATAACAAGCTTTAGAAGTGTTATTTGAGCATGAGAAGCATAAACAATTCATCTCTAACATTTTTTAAGCTTTTACTGTGTGATATTAAAGGAGATGCATTGTCTCATGAGATAGTTCTCTTATTATCTCTTTTTTAGAGATGGGAAGTGAAATTAGATAAGTTAATTTGCCAACAGACTTGTAGCTAATGGAGGTCGGAATTGAATCTCATTAGGTCTGACTCCAGAGTTCATTCTTTCATCTTCCATACCTCTTTGTGGAAAATTTTTAATGTGCCAGAGATGGACTGAATCATTCCATATGTATATATTCATTCATTCTTTCATGAATTATTCATTCATTCAGCAACTGGTTTTGAACATTCACTGTATACATTTGCCAGGTGCTGTGGAAATCCAAAGCTTAGCTAAGTGGAAATCATTCCCTCAAGGAATGTGTCTACCAGGGAAGATGTCATGTATAGAAATAACTATAACATGAGATATACAATGATAAGAACTATGAAACAGCTTCCCATTTTTAAAAAGTATGGAGTTCAGAAAAGGGTGAATATTTCTCCATCTGGATTAAGTGAAAAGGCTCAAAGAAAGATGGTATTTCATTTCAACCTTGATAGATGAGAAAGATTTAAACATGAGAGACTGAGAAACTGGGGACTCTACAAATATATTTGGAAAAAAAGATCTAGAGACAGGAGATTTAGGGAAAAACATGTCAGAGAAAGCAAGAAGAGAGAGAATTCCAAAAAATGGTAGCTAAAAATGGAATACTATGGATATGTTACTTTTCCTTATCATTAACCAGGACATATATGCCTCTGTTTCATTACACTGTTAGTCTCTTCTGCATATCCATTTTGTTCCTCTCTCTTCTACTTAGCATCTCTCCAAACATGGATGCTCAAGTCCCTGTTTAAAGAAAAGAAACCGTCAAAGGGGGAGGTAAAAATCTGTTACCAGTGAAAGAATAAGAATCACTTATTTAGGAAATAAAGGTTAAGGAGAAATCTCTTCATTCAGGAAGCTTTTTTATTAAGATCCTATTATGTCCCACAAACTATGTTAGATGCTAAGAACATTTTAAAAAGTAGTGTGCCGTTTTTGCCTCAAGGGTCTTGAAGTCAACTAAAGGAGACAAACATGTAAATATGAAATCACAAAGTGTAGGGAGTTCTATGATAAAGGAATGTATTAGATGTTGAAGGGATACAACAGAGGCAGTGATCAGCTCTGATCATGATGGAATGCTTTCAAAAGAGAGACACCTAAGAGCCCAGTCTTTTTTTAAGACAAATAGGATCAGTCCACATGGTCTCTTTTTAAAGCTTAATTTTGCTTAATAAGGATAGGATATCTTTTCTATTAGTATATATAGCTATTTCTTATTCATTTATTCATTTTTTATTAAGGTATTATTGATATACACTCTTATGAATGTTTCACATGAAAAAAGGATGTGGTTACTACATTTACCCATATTATCAAGTCCTCACCCATACCCCATTGCAGTCACTGTCCACCAGTGTAGTAACTTACCACAGAATCACTATTTGCCTTCTCTGTGCTATACTGTTTTCTCTGTGACCCCTCACACCATATATTCTAAACATAATAACCCTCAATCCCCTTCTCCCTCCCTCCCAACCCGCCCTCCCACACCCCTCCCCTTTGGTAACCCCTAGTCTCTTCTTGGAGTCTGTGACTCTGCTGCTGTTTTGCTCCTTCAGTTTTGCTTCACTGTTATGCTCCACAAATGAGGGAAATCATTTGGCATTTGTCTTTCTCCACCTGGCTTATTTCACTGAGCATAATATCCTCCAGCTCCATCGATGTTGTTGCAAATGGTAGAATTTGTTTCCTATGGCTGAATATTATTCCATTGTGTATATGTACCACCTCTTCTTTATCCATTCATCTACTGATGAACACTTAGGCTGCTTCCATATCTTGGCTATTATAAATAGTGCTGAGATAAACATAGGGGTGCATATGTTTTTTTGAATCTGAGGACTTGTATTCTTTGGGTAAATTCCAAGGAGTGGGATTCCCAGGTCAAATGATATTTCCATTTTTAGTTTTTTAAGGAACCTCCATATTGCTTTCCACAGTGGTTGAAATAGCTTACATTCCCACCAGCCGTGTAGGAGGGTTCCCCTTTCTCCGCATCCTCACCACCATTTGTTATTCTTAAGTCTTTTCAATGCTGGCCATCCTTACTGGTGTGAGTTGATATCTCATTCTGGTTTTAATCACATTTCCCTCAAGATTAGTGATGTGGAGCATCTTTATGTGTCTGTTGGCCATCTGAATTTCTTCTTTGGACAGTTGTCTGTTGTTATCCTCTGCCCATTTGTTAATTGGGTTATTTGCTTTTTGGGTGTTGAGGCATGTGAGTTCTTTATATATTTTGGATGTTAACCCCTTGTCGGATATGTCATTTACAAATACATTCTCCCATACGGTAGGGTGCCTGCCTTTTTGTTCTGCTGATGGTGTCCTTTGCTGTACAGAAGCTCTTTAGTTTGATGTAGTCCCATGTGTTCATTTTTGCTTTTGTTTCCCTTGCTCAAGGAGATGTATTCAGGAAGAAGTTGCTCATGTTTATATTCAGGAGATTTTTGCCTATGTTGTCTTCTAAGAGTTTTATGGTTTCTTGACTTACATTCAGGTCTTTGATCCATTTCGAGTTTACTTTTGTGTATGGGGTTAAACAATAATCCAGTTTCATTGTCTTGCATGTAGCTGTCCAGTTTTGCTGACACCAGTTGTTGAAGAGGCTGTCATTTCCCAAGTGTATACCCATGGCTCCTTTATCATATATTATTTGACCATATATGGCCGGGTTTATATCTCGGACCATCTATTCTGTTCCATTGATCTGTATGGGTCTATTCTTGTGCCCGTACCAAATTGTCTTGATTACTGTGGCTTTGTAGTAGAGCTTGAAGTTGGGGAGCATAATTCCCCCTGCTTTATTCTTCCTTCTCAGGATTGCTTTGACTATTCGAGGTCTTTTGTGGTTCCATATGAATTTTAGGATGAATTTGCTCTAGTTCATTGAAGAATACTGTTGGTATTTTAATAGGTATTGCATTGAATCTGTAGATTGCTTTAGGCAGGATGGCCATTTTGACAATATTAATTCTTCCTGTCCATTTGCACAGGATGTGTTTCCATTTATTGGTATCTTCCTTAATTTCTCTCATGAGTGTATTGTAATTTTCAGAATATAGGTCTTTCACTTCCTTGGTTAGGTTTATTCCTAGGTGTTTTATCCTTTTTTGAGGAAATTGTGAATGGAATTGTTTTCCTGATTTCTCTTTCTACTATTCCATACTTAGTGTATAGGAATGCAACAGATTTCTATGTATTAATTTTGTATCCTGCAACTTTGCTGAATTCAGATATTAGATCTAGTAGTTTTGGAGTGGATTCTTTAGGGTTTTTTATGTACAATATCATGTCATCTGTAAACAGGGACAGTTTAACTTCTTCCTTGCCAATCTGGATACCTTTTATTTCTTTTTGTTATCTGATTGCCATGGCTAGGACCTCCAGAAATATGTTGAATAGAAATGGTGAGAGTGGGCATCCCTGTCTTGTTCCCAATCTTAAAGGAAAAGTTTTCAGCTTCTCATTGTTAAGTATAATGTTTGCTGTGGGTTTGTCATATATGGCCTTTATTATGTTGAGGTACTTGCCTTGTATACCCATTTTGTTCAGAGTTTTTATCATGAATGGATGTTGAATTTTGTCAAGTGCTTTTTCAGCATCTATGGAGATGATCATGTGGTTTTTGTCCTTCTTTTTGTTGATGTGGTGCATTATGTTGATGGATTTTCAAATGTTGTACCATCCTTGCATCCCTGACATAAATCCTACTCGATCATGATGGATGATCTTTTTTATGTATTTTTGAATTTGGTTTGCTAATATTTTGTTGAGTATTTTTGCATCTATATTCATAAGGGATTTTGGTCTGTAATATTTTTTTTGTTTTTGTGGTGTCTTTGCCTGATTTTGTTATTGGAGTGATGCCTGGCCTCATAGAATGAGTTCAGAAGTATTCCCTCTTCTTCTTCTCTTTGGAAAACTTTAAGGAGGATGGGTATTAGGTCTTCACTAAATGTTTGATAAAATTCAGCGGTAAAGCCATCTGGTCCATGGGTTTTGTTCTAAGGTAGGTTTTTGATTACCAGTTCAATTTTGTTGCTGGTAATTGGTCTGTTCAGATTTTCTGTTTCTTACTGGGTCATTCTTGGGAGGTTGTATTTTTCTAGAAAGTTGTCCATTTCTTCTAGGTTATCCAAGTTTGTTACCATATTTTTCATAGTATTCTCTAATAATTATTTGTATTTCTGTGGTGTCCTTAGTGGTTTTTCCCTTCTCATTTCTGATTTATCTGTGTAGACTCTCTCTTTTTTTATAAGTCTGGGATAGGGGTTTATCTATTTTATTGATCTTGCTTTCATTGATTTTTTTCTATTATTTTTCTCGATTTTATTTATTTATGCTCTAATCTTTATTATGTCCCTCCTTCTGCTGACTTTGGCCTTATTTGTTCTTCTTTTTCTAGTTTCATTAATTGTGAGTTTAGACTGTTCATATGGGATTGTTTTTCTTTCCTGAGGTAGGCCTGTATTGCAGTATACTTTCCTCTTAGCACAGCCTTTGATGCATCCCACAGATTTTGCCATGTTGAATTATTGTTGTCATTTGTCTGCATATATTGTTTGAGCTCTGTTTTTATTTTGTCACTGATACATTGGTTATTTAGGAGCATGTCGTGTAGCCTCCATGTGTTTGTGGGATTTTTCATTTTCTTTGCATAATTTATTTCTAGTTTCATACCTTTGTGGTCTGAGAAAGTGGTTGGTACAATTGCAATCTTTTTTAATTTACCAAGGCTCTTTTTGTGGCCTAGTATATGATCTATTCTTGAAAATGTTCCATGTGCAGTTGAGAAGAATGTGTATTCTGCTGCTTTTGGGTATAGAGTTCTGTAGAAGTCTGTTAGGTCCATCTGCTCTAATGTGTTGTTCAGTGCCTCTGTCTCCTTACTGATCTTCTGTCTGGCTGATCTCTCCTTTGTAGTGAGTAGAGTGTTGAAGTCGCCTAGAACGAATGCATTGCATTCTGTTTCCCCCTTTTAATTCTGTTAGTAGTTGTTTCACATATGTAGGTGCTCCAATGTTGGGTGCATAGATATTTATAATGGTTATATCCTCTTCTTGGATTGACCCCTTTATCATTATGTAATGTCCTTCTTTGTCTCTTGCGACTCTCTTTGTTTTGAAGTCTATTTTGTCTGAAACAAGTACTGCAACTCCTGCTTTTTCTCTCCCTATTAGTTGTGTGAAATACCTTTTTCAATCCCTTCACTTTTAGTCTGTGTGTGTCTTTGGGTTTAAAGTGAGTCTCTTGTTTGCAGCATATAGATGGGTCTTGTTTTTTTATCAATTCATTGACTCTGTATCTTTTGATTGGTACATTCAGACTATTTACATTTAGGGTGATTATCAGTAGGTATGTACTCATTGCCATTGCGGGCTTTAGAGTCGTGGTTATCAAAGGTTCAAGGTTAACTTCTTTACCATCTAAGAGTCTACCTTAAATCACTTATTACACTATTATAAACACAGTCTGAAGATTCTTCTCCCCCCACCTTCTTTTTCTTCCTCCTCCTCTCTTTATATGTTAGGTGTCATATTCTGTACTCTTTTTCAATCCTTTGATTGACTTTGGGGGCAGTTGATTTAATTTTGTATTTGCTTAGTAATTAACTGTTCTACTTTCTTTACTGTGGTTTTATTACCTCTCCTGGCAGCTATTAAACCTTAGGAACACTTCCATCTATAGCAGTCCCTCCAAAATACACTGTAAAGATGGTTTGTGGGAGGTAAATTCTCTCAGCTTTTGCTTATCTCAAAATTGTTTAATCTCTCCTTCAAATTTAAATAATAATCTTGCCAGATAAACTATTCTTGATTCGAGGCCCTTCTGCTTCATTGCATGAAATACATCATGCCACTCCCTTCTGGTCTGTAAGGTTTCTGCTGAGAAGTCTGATGATAGCCTGATGGGCTTTCCTTTGTAAGTGATCTTTCTCTCTGGCTGCTTATAATAGTCTATCCTTATCCTTGATCTTTGCAATTTTAATTATTATATGTCTTGGTGTTGACTTCCTTGGGTCCCTTATATTGAGAGATCTGTGCACCTTCATGGCCTGAGAGACTATCTCCTTCCCCAAATTGGGGAAGTTTTCAGCAGTTACCTCCTCAAAGACACTTTCTATCCCTTTTTCTCTCTTCTTCTTCTTGTGGTACACCTATAATGCGAATATTGTTCTGTTTGAATTGGTCACACAGTTCTTTTCAGTATTATTTCATTCTTAGAGATCCTTTTTTCTCTCTGTGCCTCAGCTTCTTTGTATTCCTCTTCTCTAATTTCTATGTCATTTATCATCTCCTCCATTGTATCTATTCTGCTTTTAAAACCTTCCATTGTATGTTTCATTTCTTATACTGTGTTCCATAATGATTGGATCTCTTACTAGAATTCATTCCTATATTCTTGAATATATTTCTCTACCTCCATAAGCATGTTAATGATTTTTATTTTAAAATCTCTTTCAGGAAGATTCATGAGGTCCTTTTCATTTGACTCTTTCTCTGGTGTATTCACAATTTTGCTTTGTGCCAGGTTCCTTTGACGTTTCATATTTGTATGTGGCGCCATCTAGTACCACCCCAAAGCTCTACTCCCTGGAGCTGCTCAGCCCCTGGAGTAATGTCCAGGGTTGCAGGGGAGTGGTGTTGGTGCCTGGGGGGAGGAAAGAGTTGTTTCCTGCTTCCTGGCTACTATGCCTGTCTCCACTGCCAGAACCAGTGGGCCAAGCACGCAGGTATAAGCCTCTATGCTTTGTGTTTGTAGCTGCTGTATGCGGGGCTCCCTTCTGGCTGGCCTAATGCCAGGGTAGGGTTTTCCAGTTTGCGAGCCAGGTGGGGCTGCCCGGGAGGAAGGCGCAGTAGGCTACGTATCATGGAGGGGGGCCTTGGACCTGCATAGATAGCCAGGGGGCTGGAGTGCCTGAAGATCATGAAAGTTCCCAACCTGCTTGGCAGAGTGCACGTGGAAATTTTGTCTACCTGTCCTTTCTCCTGAGCAGTAAGCTCTGTGAAATCCTTGCCCCTTTAGCAGCCCTCTCACTGTTAGGAAGTCTCTCAGACTGCCTGCCTTTCTTTTGTCCCTGAGCAGCTGGACATGGATCCCTGTTTTCCATAAGTGACTGGAGTCTCAGTCTCTCCAGGTATTCTGCCTATCTTAGCTTTCCAACCCCCCTAATCACGAGAGCACCATGAAATGTAGGTTTGTTCTCCCAGGGCAGATCTCCAGAGCTAGATGTTCAGCAGTCCCAGGCCTCCACTCACTTCCCGCTCTGTTTCTCTTCCTCCCACCAGTGAACTGGGGTGGGGGAAGGTCTTGGGTCCCACCCAGCTATGGCTTTGGTACGTTACCCTTTTCCATGAGGTTTATTCTTTTCTCCAGGTTTATGCAGTCTGGCACAGCCTTCTGTCCTGTTGCTCTTTCAGGATTAGTTGTATTAATTATATTTTCATATTATATGTGGTTTTAGGAGGAAGCCTCTGTCTCACCTCTCATGCCACCATCTTTAATCCTCTAATATTCCTTATTCATTTTAATTGCTGTACAGTAATCCATTCTATAGATCTGCCTCTTATATTTAATCCCCTATTGATGGATACTTGAGTAGCTTCCAATTTCTTACTAATACATACAGTACTGAAGTAAATACACACACATGCACATAGTTGCATTGGGTCTCTATAAAACAAATTCTTAGACTTATATCTCTAAGCATTTAATAGATATTTCCAATTTACCCTCCAAAAATGATCCTGTAGAAATGCTTCTTCCCTTACCTCTCCAAAAATTGGAACATCAGTCATTTAAAACCGACAGACTAATAAATATATTACATTATTTAAATTTCCTTAAGTATTAATGAAGTTGAATATCTCTTCATGTTTACTGGCTGGCTTTAGTTTTATGGACTAATTGCTGTCTGAGTCTGGAACTTTATCTTATGCAAGCTAATAAATTCTCCTGTTAGTGTTTCATGGATGCTGGCAGAAGGCATGAGTCTTAGGTACAAAACAAAGAATATTACCACTCATGGCACAGCAAGCAAAGTGAGCATCATGTTTGCATTGGTTCGTCTTGCCCTTGAGTCCCATGAAGATGGTACAGAAGGACCCCCAGGGAGATGCCATGCATGTAAAACAGATATGTGGCATAGCTGAGGAACATGAAGCTTGTCAAATCCACTTGTTTTAGAGCAATTCTGCTTTTTGTCCTGGAGAGAGCCTTTACCTCATCCCTCAAGGTTGCTCTCTGCAAACACAACCTGTGAAATGACCCCAGTTAAAAGCTTTCAGGGTCTTACAACCTATGCACACTTAGCAAGAATATGATGGAATGTTCAGGGCCATGGTTAATCACCTCTTCCAACAATTGCCTTTACTATTTTTCTATATGCTTCCTTATTTTCTCATTGATTTGTAAGAGCTCTTTGCTATCATAACAACTGTTCCTACATCTGTCATTGAATATTACCTGTCTTATCCTACTTTGCTTTTTTTTTATTTGATTTTGTCATTAGTGTGTGGGTTTTTTCCCCATCCATGTGTTTCATGCCACCCATAGAAAAAGCTGCCCTATTATGATAAAAACAGTAGCTCATTTTTTCTTTTATGCTCTCAGTTTTAGCCTTTAACGTTTTGAGCCTTTTGTAATTTACTTTCATGTAGAAATGATATAGGGGACCCACTTTGGTTTTACCAAATGGCAGGCTAGTTCTTGCAACCTCATTTCCCAACTTGCCTCTATTTGTTTGAAATGGGACCTTTATTACCTACTAAAATGTATCTTATACTATTTTTTATTCTGTTCTTCTAATCTATATGTTACTACTCCAGCCTTATCTTTTAATCACCATAGCTTTAAAGTACACTTAACACCTGGCAGAATTTTGTTCCCCATTGTTTCTCTTTTATTTAAAACCTTTCTTGGCTGTTTAAGGTAGGTAAACAGGGTGAATATATGAAAAATTCTAAACCTGTCTCTTTTATTACCTTATTCTCTTTTAAAAGTCTTATTAATGTTATAACTTTTATGGTTTAATTTGCATTTCAACAAATATAAAAACATAGTTTCTATTTATAGTTTCTATTTGCAACTTCTAAAATCTTCTTCATTTTAATATAGATTCCTTGTAGTTTGGAATACTGGGATGAGCTCCAGAAGGTTTTTGTTGCATTTCGAGAATTTAGTCTGTCTGAAAGCAAAGTGTGTGAACTGCAATTGCCAGATATCAATCTTGTGAATGACCAAAAGAAACTGGTATCCTCGGATCTTTGGAGAATTGTCTTGAACAGCAGTCAAAATGCAGCTGATGACCAAAGGTAACTCAGTAAAAAATGAAATAGTGGCATTGTATGAGAAACAGTCGTTCACTCATCCTATCCAGTGACCCCTCACTTGGCTTTACCTTAGCTGTCTCGCAGCTGCCTCTGTCTGAATCACAGGTGAGAACTGGGAAGCAAGCTAGAAACTAAAAATCCTGTTTTACTCATAATATAGCCCTGTGAGCACTCACTAAGAATGTGTTCCTTAAATATAAAAAGAACACAGTGCCAAAAACAAACTGCAAAAAAAAAAAAAAAATCCAGTCATCCTGAATGAAAAAGTATAGAAGAAAAAGAGCTGTACACACCTCAATATTATCTTAATGACAGTAATAAATATATGTAATGATAACCTTGGGGCATTAAAAGAAAAGTTAAATAAATTTAATTGTCTTCTAAAAAGATAGATTTTGGAATTATTTCCTTCTTAAATGATGTTTAAAAAACTTTAAATGACAAACCTCCAGACATTAGAAAAAGTTGGCTAACCAAAGTAATTCATACCCAAAGGATTTCAGATGGCTGAAGTTTTATCCAGCTCTGGAATCTATTTGGCCCTAATGAATCTCTAGAGCTGTAGGCTTCAGGTACTCTGAATCATGTCCCCACAACTTCCTGTTCCACAGCTGCTAAAGGATACCTGGTTAGTGGCAAAACAGGGCCAGATTGTCCCTGTTTCCAATGTCTGTCTGCTTAATACATCCAATTACTTGGAGTAGAGAAAAAAGTGGCTTCAGCAACTTATTCTTTAGCACTTGTTGTAGTTTACATACCCCTATTAAGCCTTTCTGTTCATGCTCCCTAAAATACAAGAAAAAGACACTGAATTATAATCAGTGGAAGAGTTTTTTGGGTCATATGATATGATGGTACTGTGGGCCTATGCCCATCTTGCTGTATACAACTTTCAATGTCCGACCTTCCAGTTCTCTTAGTGAGTTGGCTTTAGCATTATCTTATTCCTTTTTATAATCTTTTTTTTTCTCCAAACAACATTCTGACAACAGAAAAAAACCCACTATTCCAAGACCCTGTGTATTAACTGGTTTTCTTTTACCTTTATTTTTGCCATTACAGGTTATAATCATAGGACATCATTTTGTATTCTGATTCATACTTTACATTATAAATAATTGTGAATGATTTCTCTTTTTTTATTAGTAATAATATGTATTCATTGGAGAACAGTTAGGAAAACACCACCACCCATAATCATACCACACTGAGATAACTTCTGCTAATATTTTAGTCTGTAGCCTCAGTTTTTTTCATTTATTATTGTTCATGCTTAATACTAACGTTATATGCTCTGTATTTCCTATTTCTAGGTCATTTGGCCTCTTTCCTTCCCAATATTTTACCAAGTAATGTACAGTTAGTGAAAATATATTAGAGGAGTGGGGGTCTTGATTTTACCTCTATGTAATGCAGTAAAACAGAACACCTACCCTGTGAGGAGTAAGCAGATTAGATTGCCTAAAAGAAAGATTGTCTATTCTAAGTATAGATTTATCTAATCAGAAACCAGGAAATCTCAGAAAATAGAGCTATATATATAATTAAATTGATTTTTTTAAATCTGAGTTTCATTAATAGTACCAAGTTAGAAGTTATTTCTTGATTCTAGTTATGAAAGAATGCATTTTCATCATTGAAAGAAGCATTTTAGTCAAGATTAATTCCTTTGAATCTGAAACATTAATAAAAACTGCTTTTGTGGTAAGGTTAGCATTACAGAAATGTAGAACTTTAAGGATTCAGGCAATTTTTCACCAAGGTTTTGACATTGTAACCACAGATCTTTTGTCCTCACCTTGGATTTTTCCACTTACCTAATATTTCACAACTGATTTTGCTTTAAATTGTTTGACACTAACCATTTTTCAGATAGAAATTAGTATTAATGTCATTAAATTTAAAGACGTGATTTAAAAGTCAACACAACACATTCCTAAGACAATTTTTGAAAGAGACAATAAATGAATTTTATCCAGTTTCCAGAAAGAAAACATCAATTTATTAATGTCAACGTTTCATGAAAGAAGAAAACTGCTACAGTTAGCTCCAGTATATTCTGTCTTAAGAAATCTAGAACTAGACAAAAACCTGACATGATTAGAGATTGTCTTATCATAAGTAATAGTCTCAGTAGTTTGAGGAGGATATGCATTAGATTGTTGCATTCCGGGAAGAAAGTTCATAAGAATAAGTCCATGAAGCTTAATCTTTAAAAAAAGGCAGTTTGCCCATAATTGACAAAAAGTTGCAACAGTATAGGGAAGGTCAGTGGTAATGGTACCACAGAAGCACCACTTAACAGAGAATTTCAAATTAGAAGACCTGAGTTTAAGTCCTGGCTCCATCACCAACTAGTTATTTGGCCTTAAAAAACTGATTTTTAAGTTGAGACTGTAAGAAATGAATAGGACCTAAGTGAGAGATGGCAAGTAGCCTTCAGTACAAAGGACGATAAACAGAAGATTCAATTAAACCCTCGTCTGTTTATCCCATATACGTGTATTATCTTTCATTCAATTCCTGTGTGTTTGTAATAATTACATTCCACTATCTTTAACTACAGGTTTGCTTGACCATATGCAAATGAATGATTGGTAATTATGTTTTTTTGAAGGTAGCATTTGAAATACAGTAACTTCAAACTTAGTTTCCACAATAGTATTAATCTTTAGCAGACTTCTGTTTGTTGAGCAGTGTACTTGGAGACAAAAGATAAAACCTTAAAGTCTTGATCAGGATATCCATTGCAGCTCATTTAGCTTTAATCACATCATCTATGTGTTTGCCCACACGCACTGCCCATGCTGAAGCCTGTGTAAATCCTCTTCATCAGTAGGTCATGACAAGAAACAGATGGTACCCTCAAACTAGGTGGTGGAGGAGAGTTCAGTGAAAGGACTTAACAAAAGTGTGGGCCGGGCCGAGGGGTAGTAGAGTGCCCTGGAGCTAGGAACCCTGGGGAACCATCCCACTCTTAGGCCTGAAGGAGCCAGGTGACAGTGCCTTTACCAAACTCAGAGCTGGTGGTTATACCTGCTTCTAAAAGAGGGAAGCAGTCATACATGGAGATAAGGCCAAGAGATCCAGGAGAATGCATATCCCCTACCCTACTCTCCTGCCTTCTAACTCTGGTGGGCACCTCCCACTGTCTGAACCAGAGGACAAGCCAGAGGACAAAACAGCTTGTTGTACAGTCCAGAGGCAGAGAAGAGGATGGAAAAGGGTAGAAAGTAGATCTAGAAAGCAAACAGAAAATAGCCAGCAAGCACACACTCTCTTTAGAATTTACGCATTCTTACTGAGTGACTGGCCATAGGAGGAAAAAAAGGAAATGGAGTGGTGGACCCAACTCTCAGGCCTTGGGCCACCCTGCTAGGATTCCTGGGTTTGGTATCAATTACATGTCTTCTGATGGACCAGAGCAACTTTCTCCTTTGTTTCTCCCCATACCCTCACCCCAAACGGCTAACTCCAGAAGTATGTGGCTATGTGAAGTCACATGAAGTATGTATGGGCAGTTGTCATGTAGGACAGTAATGTCCAGTTAACTTTATTGCAAGTTATTTGATGATAGTGTTGAGCTCTGTTCAGCTGTGCCAAGTCTTTGGCGGTTTGTTGTCCATATTGCATGGTCATTTTTTCACAACATTAAAACCTGTGAGAGTAGCTTGCTTACAGTCCCCACCCGCAAAATGCCGGTTCATAGAGGAAGGCATCTTGGAAAGGGAAATGGCTTGAGGGTATGTGGCTCTTTCTTATGCAGTGAAAATTGACACTGCTGAGTTTTTGGATTACTTTCATCTTTGGTTATGCCAAAATAAATTTTTTTCTCCTATCCCTAAAGATTCCATAAAAGAAGTGACTGTCCACTCATACTTGGTAATCTTTGAGATAATGGTCCACAGCTTTTTTATGTGGGGAGATGCTTTTCATTCCCCAAAGCCTTGATCCTTCCATATATGGACAGTGTAGGAATTAGAGAAAGCACGTTGTGGTCGATCCCTGGATCATTTCTTTTCTCCACAAGTTGTACTTTCTCCTACAAAAAGGTGACCGTGGCCTCCATATGTTGCTCCCTTCCATTTGGCTACTTGGACTCACACTTCTACACGTGCCTAAATTAATTGGATACCATTTAAAAAAATTGTTTGTCTTCCGTGAACCATTCAGACATAAACTTTGACATTTGGAACTGCTTTCTCCCCTGTGTTTCCGGTCATACAATGATACAGTCAGGATTTATCCAGAAAATTCTTTCTTAAAGCTAAACATAAATTTCTGCCTTTTCTTCCTTAGGTAGAAGGAATGCTTGCATTTTCCCCCAAGTGGCTTTTTAAAGCCTTTTACTACTTCCTTTTAGTTGGGGTTTGAACTCTATGTAATAACCCCTCCTGGGAAATCGTCTTTTGCTGGCTTCTCCCTTACGCATTCCTGAGAATGCTCAGTGTCCTCAGGCTTTTCCTCAAGTCTAGGCTGATGGTATTAACAAAGTCTCTGTGTCATGGTGCTTATTCTCTAAACCAGAGAGATTACTCCTTTTCTTTTTTTTTAAGTCAGATATAAATGAGTCCTTTACCTGAGGGGCCCTTGAAGCTGATTTTTTAAAACCATAGGCTGCAACCCATTAATGGGTTGTGAAATCAGTTTAGCAGGTTGCAGCCAAAATTTTTTTAAGAAAATAGGAAATATTAGTATATAAAGAACAAATTTGTATAATTTCACTTATAAGAGATCCCAAGGGTAGTCAGATTTATAGAGACACAGTAGAATGGTAGTTGCCAGAGGCTGAGGGAGAGAGAAATGGGGAGTTACTGTTTAAGGGATATGGAGGGAACTGTATACTTTTAAATGGTTAAAACTGTAAATTTTATGTTATGTATATTTTACAATTAAAAAAATCAGAGTGTATCATAGTTTCAGTAAATCTCCCCCTCCCCCCACCTCTCATTTTATCTGTGTACTAGGTTTCAATTAAAGTGTATTTCTTATCTTGGGTTAGAGTTAAAGCATTTCAAACACAATGATTGTGAGGGGTAGAGAGAACACGGGGCAGCAGGTACACACGTCCCCCCGGTGCGCCCTCAGCACTTAGGATGGACAGAGAAGTGTTTCTGCAGCAGGCAGGAGAGCGTTGCGGTGAACCAGTGCTGAGAGAGTGCAGCACTGAGATGAACGTCAGTGTGCCCTTCTGAAATCCCTCTCTTGGGGGCTAAGGATAATCAACGACAGTTAACATTAAACTGAGTAACCAGTATGGCACCGTTTCCCAGCCAGAAAAAAAGGGAAGGATTTCTTTCTGTTACGGAGTGTTAGGCGTTATGCTAGCAGTTTCTATGCAGTATATTACTAATATTCAACATGTAGGTCCTGTTACTGTACTTACTTTACAGATGAGAAAACAGATTTAACTAGTTGAAATAACTTACCCAAGATTACAGTATAAGTAATTGCAGTGTGAACATTTTCACCCAGGTTCTGTTATCCCTGTCCTCCTTTGCCTAGTCTCTAAGCTATACTATGGAATCCTACTACCACAGAGGGATCCAGAGAAAAGCTCAAGCCTTCATCTGTCAAGTCTGATCAGGGTTGGGTACCTGCAGTGCTACAGGGGTTCACCTCAGCATGACACACAGGGGTGAATTTTTAAGGATTTTGCCTCAGTTCCCACAGTGCCTGTGGATCAACCAAGCTCTCAACTTAGAAAAACATTCCTTGGTGAAAGAATTGATACCCCTCTGTAGGTCACCCACGGCAGTTGATAAAGTAACCCATTGGGTAAAATGAAGGTACGATTTGTAAAACTCCTGCTGTACTTTCCTACTTTTTAAAATAGTTCCATTATTCTAAAAATGTGTTTATATTAAGAATTTATTAATACTTGAACAAACTATTGAATCTTGAGTTCTGTGTATTACTATTTGAGAGACCTTGTCCCTAGGAGCCATTTTTACTTTCCTCTCTGTTTCTGTTTGTTACACATCCCATATATTACATTTTTCCTTTTGCTATCTGGATCAGATTAAAGTCAGGAATTAAGGAAATCATGTAAATTGTATGCTTAAGGAAATTATGCAAAGGTAGCTACTCTAAGTATCCCTAGTAGGAACGTCACTCTCATATTTATAGCTGTTTAGCTCTATTACACTGAGATCTTTTTAATCCTTATGTGTAAGGTAAGCAAATATATATGCTTTTATCATATGTAATGATCAAATTAAGTTGAGTATCGAAAAATTATTTTTGTGATTCAAATTATAGTTTAAATATATTCATATTTTATATACCATGCTAATTTTGTGTTTAAGAAATTTCGATTTTGATATGACTCCAATTTTTAAGTAAAAGTCTAAATTTTTAAATGTAAATTAACATAGTAACCATTTTAGTCAGGATTTCAAGATTGAAAGAGTATTGCTGACTACTTGAGTATGTTAGGAGTTACAATATATACTTTAAAAGATCTCTTTTTAAAATTAAGTTGTACATTTAATTTAGGAAATGTGAAGAATTAATTTGTTGTAAATAAAGATCATGATTATGATGTTTTAGCAAGGTTTTTCAATATGTTATAGTATCTGCTACTCTCAAGAGAGAAAATAAATCTTGCAATATCTCAAGAGTGTCAAAAATTACAGCTGACAAGAAAAGTGCTTCAAATAAACCCCTCAAATAGTATACTCACTGTTTTAAAAGTGATCTCATAGAACTCTCACCTGGATTTTTAAGAATATTTTGACTAATATTGTACCCTATTTCGAACAACTTCCCCAAGTAGTGTAAGGGAGTTCATATGTGTAAAACACTGTACAACTAATACATTTTGCTCTTTCTGAATAAATACAAATTAGAATTTTACCTTGCCAATGAAATCTTTTACTTGTAACTTCACATATAAATTCCTAGAAAGCTGTTTAGTGTGCGCATTCATAAGAAGTTTTAAGAATATACTTAGCTGCATTTTTGCATGCAACATTTAGCCATAACATACTGCCCAGAGTTTGTGTTTTTTTGGTATGCAATGGAGATTTACTAACATTGCAGTAAGTACCACCACGTAACTATAAACTCCTTGAAATTAAATGCTCCATAAATGTGTTGGAATAATCCTAGCTTTCATTTTCACCAGCCTTTTCACAACCTTTTTCAAAACTCAGCTGAAGAGTCACACTCTGAGAATCCTGTATAATTCACCCCATACCATTCTTAGTTTCTTTTATGTTTCCACTCTGGCAGCACTTGTGACTTTCCTATTCCTGGGTGGTTGTTCTGTTTTATAATGTTTCTAAATGTCCACATATTTATATCACCAGTTAGACTGTGAGTTTTTTGAGATCCAAGAATTTATTTATTTAATTTTTCCTGTAATAGTTCTACTGAGGACACTGTAAGTCAGTGTTTGTTCTCTAGACTTCTCATGGATTTGTGAGCCAGGGTACCATAGGTAGAGAGCAAATTTCAGATTTGGGAGGAAGAGAGTAGAAGAGGAGGAGGAGGAACAGAGCAGCATCTGGTCAGTGGCCCACAGTTACCAGAGGGCACCGTGTCCCATCCCAAACCCCAGCTCCCATGCTTCTGCTGGCACTGAGGCAAGGCAGCTCAGTAGCATGTTTCCCATGCACATCAGCAGCCACCATGGACGAACTTCTGCCCTCCTACAGATGCCTTCTGTACTCCCTTTAATCAGATCTTATTTGTACAAAATGGTGCTGTGAGGACAGGCAGGTGAATAGAAGACCCACACACTGCAGTTATCCATGGGGCCTTGGCTCTTCTGGCCACAGTCGTAACTTCCATGGCAACTAATGTGCAATGGGTATACCCCAATAAAGGGTATTGACTGACTCACGGGGGAGTATGGAATAGCCGATCTGGAAAAATGAAACATTTATGATAGCACTGAAAGTATTGGATTTTTTCAACAGCAGAGTCATTTCTCAGAACTGTGCTAAACTACTATGAGAACAACTTATCCATAAGTTATGTGAGATGAGGATGGAAGAAAGTTGGATTGGAGGTAGGTCAACATAGCCTACAGTTTGAGGATTGCTTTGAAGTTTGTCTGCTAATAACTCATAGAGTATAATCAAAAATTAAAAACTTAATTTTTAAAAAACAACTAGTTTATGAGTCAATACAGAAGATTTGATAGTCACATATTGACTATAGGATTATAGGTGCTAGCTTTAAAACCCATACAGAAAAACATTTCATTTATATGATACTGGGAAAGGTAAGCTATTGGACTAATTTTATTACTTATTTCCCATAGCTCTGCAAGTGAATCTGGTTCTCAAAGTACGTGTGACCAACTTGTAACCCCACCAGCCCTGGCTGCATGTACCAGAGTCGACTCCTGCTTTACCCCGTGGTTTGTTCCATCTCTCAGCATTTCCTTCCAGTTTGCTCACCTGGAGTTCCGTCTTTGTCATCACCTTGATCAGCTGGGCACAGGTAATCTCTTTACTTCAGCATCAGAATAACATCCATTTAAAATTCCTATTGTTTTGTCTTGAATGTTCTCAAGACACAATTCATCGATTTTACCCTGGTAGTTTATTTTCTTGAAGTAAAAAGTCAGAGGGGTTTCCATTTTGTTCACAACAGTGTTAGTGGTGTTCCACAGTGCTGTGATTGCTCATCATTTCCCCCACCGAAAGCTCCTTGGCTGCTCATCACCACCCACATGGTGGTGGAAATTTTTAGAAGTGTCATTCATTTCTCCCAACAATAACACTGGCAAAGTTATTCTGAGGTTGATTTCATGTAACAGGTGTATACCTTACTTTTGAACCATCATATAGACCTATTATATAGGTTTCCAATTGTATGGAACTGACATGATTTTGCATGCTTCCTAATGAGAATTCTCAAGAAGTTACAAAAATTGCAGGTTTTCCTGTTACCCCAATTACGATTTTTTTGAAAGAAATGTATCTGCTTTTGTTCTGTATCCTGAGCCATTACATTAATGACAAATAGATCCCCAAAGTACTTGACTTCAAAAATATCATTACCTTCTATAAAAGACTGGCAAATTCTCCATTAATTTAAAGGACTAGCATTTTTAAAAGTTTGTAAGGTAGAAGATTTAATTTTCCCATATACCAAAAGTGGCTTCTATAAACTTGCTAATTTTACATGAATAATTATTGCTAGAAGTCTGTACAACCTTGTCTAGTTAAAACATTTTGATCCAGGTATTAGATTTTCAAGCTACATGTAATGGAAAAAGGAAAAAAAATAAGATAAAAAAATCAGACTAAAACTAAACACAGCTGCTGTTAAGCATCTTGCCTTTTCAGCAAAAACGGAGTTTAACCTGCTTTTTCTAACTCTCTTTGAGTCATGTTTTTGTTTTTGAGATTTGGTTGGTAGATAAAGAGCTTTTCTGTAAAACTCTTCTTAGATATTTGCCTCCTCTTCATTTTATTTGTTGTCTTCTGAAATCAGATTTCTGTCTGGGAAAGTGAGTATAACCTTTGGAGAATATATACACAAGAGATCTGATTGAACAGTTATTTTTGCAAATATCAAATGGTAATTCAAATATTGGGACATCTCCAGGAGAACGTTTAAATTTATTAAATAGCAAACATTGAATCCCATAACCAAAAAAGTGAATAAATTAAATGTCATTTCTTTATTTCCATAAAATATTGACTCATCAGTTGCGGTTTTTCTTGTTTACTTCAACAGCTCCACCACAATACCTGCGGCCATTTCTTTCTGATAAAAATGTGCCATCAGAACTAGAATACATGATTGTTTCCTTCAGAGAACCACACATGTATCTTCGGCAGTGGAACAATAGTCCTACCTGTCAGGAGATCCAATTCTCAGCTCAAGCGGACTGTAAACTTCTGGAGTGCAGAAATGCCACGATGCAAAGCATGGTGAAGCCCTTCAGCATCTTTGGACAGATTGCAGTTTCCAGTGATGCAGTAGAAAAGCTGCTTGACTGCACCATCACCGTTGACTCTGTATTTGTAAACTTTGGGCAACATGTAGTTCATTCTCTCAGCACTGCAATACAAGCTTGGCAACAGGTATGCACATTCTAGAACAGTTTATAGTTTGTCCGCGTTTGATCTTTTACTAGGCACTCTGTTATCACTTCTAATTGTAAGTTAAGCACAAATAAAAATGCAAGAGAATGAAGAATTTGATGGGCACCATAATATTTGGGGCCTTCTGTGTTTTGGCAAGGTATTATGCATATTATTTTTAAAAACTGGAGAATTTGGGTTCTCTACACATGCATCAGAGATCATGCCCACATTTTTGTGACTAATGTACCACATCTGTGTGGAAAGTAACATATTCCCAGAAATTTTTTCCAAGTATTATGGCTTCAGTTTGCCAAGGCTTCAACTGAGCTATGTATCAAATTGCTTGAGCATCTCCCACAGAAATGAAGAACCTGCGTGAGCCTTGCTGATAATAAGCATTCCATCTTTCCAAAGAGGAAAATCAGTGAGACGAAATATGTGAGCATAATGTGATCTTAGTCTTTCTCCCACCTATCATTCGGCCATTTTGATCAAGTAAAAAGCACTTGATAATAGATTTTTTTAATCACTTTGAAGACTCTTGATGAACAACTTTTTACTCTTCTCTCTTGTCAGAAATTATCCATATCAAAAAGGGGGTGAAGTATATAGTCTGTGCTGAATGGCAAATTTAAGATGAGGAACGTGTCCATGTCCACTAGCATGAAAATAATTTCATAGGATATTTGGATAATAAGCTCAGCAATTGAAGAGCAAATCACTTCTGTGTCCCTTACTGATTTTCAGTATAATATTTTATTTCCATAAAGTTTATGCTGCTATTTAAGCTGAGACATTTTCTCATATTTTGTATATTGTGCATACATTTGTGCGTAGCTGGCTTCCCAAGAGAAATGACCGTTCATCCTTCACTGACCTCCTGTAGAGACAGGAGCAGTGAAGGCAGGAGAGGCTTGAGGTCTCTAACTTAAGAATTTTTATGGGAATAAACTCTTTTCTTTATATGCATGAAGACCTATACACGACTAAGGAATTAATTACCTAACATGGCACTACAATAGCAAAGGGAAAGAAGATAACACATCTGTTTTATATTTTGAAATTCTTTTTTAAGGGCATTCCATGGTTTTCTTGTTGCAGAGGACATGCGTAAAATAAGAGCTAGTGTGATCTAAATCTTTGCAGCTGGTTCAAATAGCAATGTGAAAAAAACCTCTATGGCTCCAATTTCTGTTTTTTGTCATATTTTGAACAATGCATTTAATAAAAAACAAACTTAGAAAATATAAAAGAGTCACTGATAGAGCATTTAAACCTAGGATATTTTTGTCTTGGTATCAGGGCCATTATAAGAGGGCTCATGTGTAGCAACTACTGCAAAATGGCCTTCAGAAATATCGGTTTCCTCCCAGGGTAAAAATACTCTCTTAGACACAGCTATACATAAAAATAAAATATGGTGTATAAATATTTAAATGTTTTAAACCACATCAGAGTATGAATGACTGACTGGCTAACACAGTGCCTTGAAGGAATATTCTGCGTTTTTTAAAAAATGGAATTGTATATTTGATTAAGTAGAGCCATATGTCACGTAGCATATTGCTGACAGGTACATTCTATGAATAGTTGGTTCTGATTTATACAGGGATTTGGCAGTGTTAACATGAGCCACAAGAGGATATACTTCTGTAATTGTTGCTGTAATTTTCTTGTTTCCTCCCATGTCAAGGGTACTTGCCACCAAGTTTTAATGTGGTAGGCACCTAACCCTGTGGATTCTAAAGTAAATACAAAAATGTACTACTTTGAAATTATAGGACATCTGACATTGGAAGGGGCTTATAGAGGGTTGTTAAATTCATTAGTTTCCAAGATGCTCTGAATGTGGCTTATTCCCTTTAAAGGAGGAACTTAATTTCCCAGGCTTGGATTTTATTGTGTGTATAATACTCAAATACAGTATAATTATTGCCAATGATAAATACAAATTTAATAAGAAGGGTAAGTGATTTGAGTTCTCCACATACTTTTTATCAGATTCATATCTGAGAGAAGTCTTTCCTATCCAGTGTGGATGGGCCAGACAGTTGAAGCATGAAACAGTTTGGCCTTTCACCTTCAGATCCCAAGTTCAGGATTAACAGAAGCCTTCATCAGTATCTGACTTCCCTGACTGTAGATTTTTTTTTCTCTTTTGTAAATGATGAATGTTTTGTGAAACCATATTAAGGGCCCAAAATGCCACTTGTAGTTTGCTTTATATTTCTATGTCACATTCCCACCTTTAGACAAAAGAGCATTTAAAGGGGATTTTTGTATGAAAATCAAGGTTATGCTCATGTGTCTTATCTTACACAAAAGTGATATCTGTTAAAGTGCAAATGCCGGTACAAAACTCCAGCACAAATCTTGAATATAAATAAGCCATCTTTTAATTACAAGTCTGAAGGAGCATTCTGAGGTATAACCTATGTGATATCATATAAAATCTGCATGAATTTTTTAATACAATACCAGAATTTAAAAGATTCCAAGATATGCTTAAACTTCTTCCTGTTCCAATGAACTCCACAGATGAAGGAGCAGTAGAGGAACAGTTCCCTAAGGACTTTGAATATCCTTTAGAAAAATGTAAACAACCGCCTTGTGTTCTTTCATTTATATTTTTTCTAAAACTATGGTCATTTATTAAAGGTCAGTTTTTAGAGATGAGAAAAGTAATGTGATTTTTTTTTTTCTATTCAAGCTCCATCTGGTAACTTAACCTCTTGGTTACCAGCAAATTGATCACAATTCATTCAGAAAACTGAATTTCAGTCTCAGGATGTTGAAGTAGGAGTTTGGATTTATATCCTTATCTTCATGTTTATACTCTTGGACCTAAAGGAGAGAAAAATGTTTACAAGGAGAGCAGTTAATGTTGATTATATAATGCGAAATGGAAAAATCTCATCAAAACTAATTATACACTGTAACTCCAGATTAAGGATTTACAAACCTTTAAATATGTAAGATATGTAAGATAGAATTGGATAGAATAGACTAGACTAGGAATAGGCAAAGACACTCAGAAGAGAAAAACTGCTGGAAAAAAATTTACTAAAATGTTAACAGCAATTATCTCTGAGTGTAAAAACAGAACCTTTTTTAAAAATTCACACTTTTACATTTTCTGATTTTTCTGCTGGGAACATATACTACATTTATAATTTTAATAATTAAATTTACTCTTGTATTTGTTTCATAAGTGTTTATGGATTACTTATGTGTCAGGCATTATGCTGAGTACTATAGATAAAGCTGTAAATAACACAGACCTGGGCCCTGCTTTTATGCAGCATTGCGTCTAATGGTGGAGACAATACTGAATCCCTAATCATAAGAGTAATTACTTAGTCCCATTAGGGGTAAGTGCTGTGAAGGTGAAATATTGAGTATTATGTGAGCATAAAATAGTGGGACCTAACCTGGTCCAGAATGGACCTCAGAAGGCTACTTGGAGGAAGTGACTTGAAAGCAGGAACCTGAAAGCTGAGTAGAAAGAATTAGTCACACAGGGAAGAGCTCCACGCAGAGAAAAGGAGTCGGAAGGAGTTTGAAGTGTTGGAGGAACTGAAAGGGGACCAGTGTAGCGTAGGAGCTGCGAACGGCCGGCGGAGCTAGCGTGTAGTGAGCAAATGGAGAACCGCTCAGGATGCAGCAGGGCCGAGATTAGGCAGGACCCGCAGTTAAGTTTTGAAATCAAAGCTGATGATTAAAAGCCAAAGCACAGTATAATGGTAGACAGCAGGTAATTGTTGGTTGTAATTGCTTTGGTCTCACTTAGCCAGAGACTCTTTTTGTAACCAGTGTGATTGTCAAGCAAGGTTCTGCTCCTTGAGAATAGAATAGGGAGGTTTGGTGGGAACAGATGGATGATAAAACGAGGGCTTAGAAGTCCCCAAGGATATGTGTGCCTCTACACCAACTGAGCCATAGAACGCTGCACACCTGCTTTGGGGGCCTTCTGGATGCCTGGGAGGGGATTCAGCCTGTCCTGAATGAGGTTCAAGGTGGGTCCAGGCTGGATTCCAGGTACATTCATCCATAGACTCCTTGGCTTCAGGCCTCACAATCACTTAAACCGCTGTGCTCATGAGTAATATATTCCCTCTCAGTACCTCCCCTCAGTAAAATGGCAAATGACAGAGTGGGACATTATGACATTATTATTTAAATCCCCAGCCAGGAAATAAAAGCCAACTGGAGGAGCATCAGTTATATAGTACCTCCCATTGTCTGCAATTTGATTGGCTAATTAAGAATTTTGAGCCATAACCTAACCAGTGTGATAAAGAGTAAGCACAGAAATGCTCTATCATTCTGCCAGTGTTTTGATATAACAGTAACCAGTGGAGACACCATTAAGTTGAGGAGAAGGTATCAACACAGGAACATATTACTACTCTGTTGAGCTTTAGCAGATTAATGGGAGACATGAGCTGATTGATGACTGTTAGCTGAAACAGACACCAACAACTATTTTTCAACTGACATTATTTCTCTTGCAAACTGCATCTTGGCGTACACTGATCTGGAGTTGATCTGCTTTGTGTGTTCAGCCTCTTAGCAATAGAGGGAAAGTTATGGTTTTATTTACGTCTCTCCCTGAGCAGAGTTATACACACACATCCACCCTCCCCCTCAAGGGATCTGGGGATGTATTACCTAAATGATCCTTACTTTCTGTAGGGTACAAACTGTGGCTTTGGTAATTGGTCTTGATTGTCAAGTTTAGAAGGCCAGGAACATGGTAATTCTAGCCTCCAGTACTCTGCTTAAAATGTGCACTACCCACTACAGCGTTCTTTGTAGCATGTTAATTCATTTTAAAATGTTAAAAGTTTGAGGGATCTCATTGTTCTATTACTCTTCTGTGTATATGATTTATTTTGCAGGAATATAAATCAAAACATATTCTTGGAACACGTAAGATCTCTTTAAGGTATTTTCTGTGCTTATCCTGGAAGTATAGAATAGTTTGTATACCAGAGCTAATGACAACAGATCTTGTAGTGTTTCTGTGTTGTAGCAATCGCCACTGGGCAGACAGCTGCCAAACATCTTGCAATTAATCTGATGCACGTTGGCTTTCATATTCTTTTTCTTTCAGAACAAATGCCCTGAGGTAGAGGAGCTGGTCTTCAGCCATTTTGTGATCTGTAATGACACACAGGAGACACTGCGGTTTGGCCAGGTGGATTCTGATGAAAATATTCTGCTGGCGAGTCTCCATAGTCACCAGTACAGCTGGCGCTCTCACAAATCCCCACAGGTATTTGAGAAACAGCCTTACAAACAGTGCAATTGTTAAGGTTGGGGATTCATTTATCCTGCACTTGTGTGCCTGTGTCCAGTTAGTTCCCTTTTTAAGTCTCCCAGGGAACCACACCGTGTAGCTCCAGCTGACGTAAACTCAGGATGTTTGGGGTAGGAGCACAGGGTGCCCACAATTCTCATGGAAGGGATCGTTCTCCCTTTCAGCAGGGGTGCTGTTCAGGCAGCAGGCTGTGATGACCAGGAGGCTGGTGTCTAGGCTGGGATCCTGGCCCCGGGCAACCTTGCCTTGCTTTCCGTGCCTTGGTGTCCTCATATGTGAAGTGGGGATGATAAGAGCACCTATTTCATAGGGTCGTGTGAAGTAAACAATTTGTATAAGGTACTAAAATAGTGCTTGACATACCGTAAGCATTATGTGCTGGGTAATGTTATTCATTTATTCCGATTTTTACGTACTCTGTGCCACGCATGTGCTAGGTACTAGGAATTCAGACAGGGAAGTCACAGTCCTTGTCCTCCAAGGACAGCTCACAATATGTGGAAAGTGAGCACAATGAAAAAATACGCTCAAGGGAGCACTGAGTAAAGCCATACCAAAGGACGTCTGTTTTCCAAGCAGTATAATCCCATTTTCCTGTCACTTTAGATGGGAATAATTAGAGGGATCTGCCCTGCAGGAGTAATATGAGGATGAATTAAATACAAAGAGGTGGCCTTAAATGAGTAAAATAAATCCTAGGAAGTACTCTCAAGAATAATGTATTTCTAAAACTCCGGGTAATAAGGAAACTACTGTCTGCTTGTTATTAGAACAAAGTCATTAGATTAGAGAACAAGCATCTGGTCTATAGACCAGCTTCAGAATATGTTATACCCTCAGGCTTCCTCTTGCTTTTTCCCCCCTCCCAGTAGCTAGGCTCTGATTTCTTACTTGCTTTTTCATCATATTGCCACACTGTTAGTATAAAATTTGGAAAAGGAGGGAAAGTGTACTTCTTCTTATATAACTATCTTTATCTAATTTGAATTAATCTGACAAGACATTAAAACTACATAAATCCTTTTTTAAATCAAAGTTCTCACAAAGATTTTTCATGAGGTGATACTGCATTCATGTTTAGAGAGTGAATGATATGCCCTTATTTTATAATTTTCCTCTTGAGAAATTTCCATGGTAGAGTTTTTAAGTTACTGTTTGCTGTTTATACACATAAAGGGTAGTTTCTTTCAAAATAAGTGTTTTTTTTCCTTATGAATTGCAAATGTGAGAAAATACAGATGTATAGACCAAAAAAAAAGAAAATGACCACCTGTAATTTCAGCCACTCAGAGACAACCCATGTGAATCTTTGTTTATAGCCTTTTAGATATTTGAAAGGGTTCCTTGATCACTGCTTTCCCACCAATGAACTAGTAGTGATAGGAAACAAACCTCTGAGAAGCTGCAGAACGGCGTGATCGTCTGCATAGTTCAGCCACGTCACCCACTCACATGCCACAGCTCAGGCCATGTGGAAAGCAAAGCAGAGGAAACTTAACTCCCCTCACAGTCATTCGAAGATGCATAGACACCTATGGTCCATGGTGACCCTCAATATTCCGTGGACACTGGAGGCAGAGCAGGAAGGGTGTTCTTTGTAAGAACAGCTGGCTCAGGATGTGGAGGCAGGTGTCTCCATGTTACGGACATGCAGTGACTGAGTGGGAAGGAGATAAATAGGAGAGAAGGACGGACCACCACACCACTACACCTTTCACAACTACACTCTTGCACTTTTTTCAAGGTCTTTTTTGTGTGCATTACTAGCTTAGCTTTCACAATATCCCTATGTGATTTGAGTTATTGTTAGGCCTATTTTATAGCTAAGGAGACAAACAGAAATGTTAAGCTAAGATGGTGGTGGAGTTGGGACTGAATCCCATGTCTTTTGTTTCTCAATATAGTGTTATTTCCACAACACTGCCAAACTCTCCTAGGTTTTGGCAGTGTAATTTGTCTATAGGAATAAACAGGCTGTGAGGTTTTAAGAAAGGGCCTGAAAAATCACTAGTATAATATGCCACATTTAAAGCTAGACTAATATGGAATTCTTAGTCCAAGCATGAACCCATGCAAAGCCTTAACTGTATTACCAAAAACATTAATAATGTTTTCATGACAAACTGGAAACAAGACAGGTGCCTACTAAATGTTTTTTCTTTTTAATTTGTAACTGAATCCTCTGTATAAAATTTTAAGATGAGCTGTTGACATTAAGATCTTTAAGCTAAAACTTGGATCAAATCTGTAAAAAAAAAAAAACAGTTTCTCATTACTACAGCCACATTGGCTGAAGGAAATGTATTTTAGGACCCTCTGAAGCCACAGATCTTAATCAGCCCAGGGGGGTCTTCATGGGATTCCTTAACATCCACAACTGCAAGGTCTGCTATATTCTAATGCAAGGTTACATCTGAGGATCAGAAAAACTAGCTTGACACAGCACCTGGAGGCAGTCAGAGACTCACAAGTGAGCAAACTGTTCCTTTTTCCAGACTCCAAGTCATATCCTGCATTGCCCAGCAGGCTTGGTTTTAGGAACATTTGTGTCTGCATGTTTATGCTACCTTGGGTGTTAGTCAGTTCATAGTCTCGGGGAGGATTTCTCAAGTTCATAGAATTTAACTCCGCTAAACAATGAAAGCTTATATTGCTGATATCAAGAAAGTGGCGATGGCACCTGGAAAGGTTTCAAAGAGGTCAACTTATCTTAGAACCACACAGGAGGTTGCTAACAACATTGAGTCCCAACAGGATGAGAAGAAACACAGGCACAACCAATTCCAGACATCCAAAGCTGAAAAACTTTTTAGAACTGAAAAGTTACAAACTCTCCTTATAGTTTATAACACATGCTCTGAGGCAAAATCACTTAAAATGCTGGATATCCCACAACAGTTGCTTGCCTACACAAACAAAGGAAGAACACAACTATTTCCAAGGGAATAATGGAGCATATTCAGCTGCACAGTCATATATGCCACCGCAAAGGGCCCTTAAACATCCCAGTGCGGGTGACTTCAGATCAGCTTGGGCAAGAACAAAAACCAGCTACGGACTGGTCTTCAAAGAAGTGCTTCACATATAAAGCTGATCTAAGGACTGAAAGTATGAGTTTTGGAATCTTTCCCCAGAATATGGACATTATGTGCAGCTTAGAATCATGGGAAGCTTGGTATAATTTAGCCAAACTGAAGGTAGTGACAATTCTATCACCTAGTAGGGTTTGTGTATGGGCTGTTCAGGGTAACTTCCTTCCTGACTAATAGAAAGCACTGTTGGCTAAGTTTTTAGTGGTCAAACCATCAGGCAGGGTGAAAATGGGCTCTAGACAGAGCTAGAGAAAGTAGTAAAATATTGCTCCAAAACAAATGTAAGAAAAAGTTCCATGAACTCATGAAGTGGCAGATACTTTTAAATGCAAAATGTAAGAAGGTAAGAATTAATTTTGAAAAGCAGCAGAGCATCTGGGAACTACTCATTAAAGTAATCAAATTTAGTGGAGAAAATATAAATCATACATTACTTCAAGGCAGAGGTTGGCAAACTTTTCCTGTGTGGTGTTTTAAGCTTTGAGGGCCTTTACATTCTGTCTTGTAGCTATTCAACTCTTTACAAAAGCAGCCATAACAAATGAGTGTGGTGTGTTCCAATAAAATTTTATTTATAGACAATGAAATTTGAATTTCAGTAATTTTCACATATCACGAAGTAGTATTTTTCTTTTGATTTTTTTTCAACCATTTCAAAAAAGTAAAAATGATTCTTAGCTCACAGGCTATACAAGAATAGGCAGTGCAACCAAATTTGGCCCACAAGCCATAGTTTGCCATCTCCTGCTTTTAAGGTCTCAGTTGACAAAATTCGATAGATGATAAACTAAAGGTTTGATATTAAATCGTTCTCACTCTGATCTAAATGGTATTCTTATCACTGGTAATCTTGGTAAGATGTTTCAGACTGCTAATAGTTTAAATCTAACACTTAAGTAATCAACCTATACTCACCACATAACAGTAAAATATTTTTATTGTACTTGCTCTGGGCCTATATAGACAGGAAGTTCTCTGGTTCCCTTTTCTGGATATAAAAATATTTTAAAGTAAGATCTGATCATTTTTCCTCTAAAGGGAAAATAATAAGTTTTTAGTATCTACCTGTCACATAGTGATTCCAGTTGTCAGTTCCACCGACTAGACTACTTCTCACCCGGCTGCCGCTCCCTGCCACCACCTGCCCATGCCCAGTTATATAACCCGCTTGCTCATACCCACACTCCTTGTAGCTACGGTTACAATTTAAAAAATTTAAAAGCAAACTTAATGAAGGCAAGGACATATTCTGTGTTGGCAAAACTGTTCAAACTGGTAAACTTTTCAGGTGTTCACCTCTGCTATTATATGGTGCATGGTATGTATGGTGAAGTTTGTTCACAAAGGGCAAATGAAAAGAGAATCTTACAAACAGAAGGTACAAGTAGAACTGATTCTTTCTAGAAAACAATTTGATAAGCAGCATCGAAGCTCTTCAAGTGGCCTTAGCCTTTGACCCAGTAAATCTCCTACTAGTAAATCTACTCTCAGGAAATAACCCAAACTAAAACAAAGGTTTATACAGAAAAATGCTTATCACAATTTTATTTTTAGTATCAAAAATTCAAATGTTCAATAAAATCTGGCATATCTGTAAGATGAACTATTAATAGGACCTTTAAATTTTTATAGAGAAAAGGGAAGTGCTACCATATCATATCAACCAGAAAACCAGAATATGAGATTCTATATATACAATATGATCTTAACAACATAAGAAAAATGCTGTGTAGAAAAATGCTGGAAGGAAGTATGTCAGAATATTACTAGTGGGTGCCTCTGAATTGTGGGTTAAGTTGATATTTTTCCATTTTATTAATGTTTTTATATATTTCTCAACTTTTTAAATAAGGGATATAGATTTTTAAATCAGAAGTTAAGTAAAGACACTGGAAAATGTATACACAGACTAAAAGGAATTTAAATGCTAACTAGAACAGTAGCCAGTGTAATGCTATATCAAGAACAGCTATGCTGTCTTTGTTACTTCTCATATGAACTATTGCAATAGTTTTCTCAATTATTCTTAGTTACAGCACTGCCCTACTCCAGTCTATCTTGCAGACTACATCTCAAGTAATTTTCCTAAATAATGCTTTGATTATTACACTTCACGCTCTTAAATTCTTCATACCTCCACACACATCATCTATTAAATATATCCAAATTATCTAGCGTCCAACACCCAGTGTGCTCGCAAGCCTATCTGCCATTATTTCTCTTTAGCTGTTTATTTAGTCTCCTACCCTGCCATTCCTTTTTTAATCACTAAATGTTACTTTATTGTGACCTATTGAATGTAGTTAAATATGTACATTCTTCTAAAGAACTTACTTTCTAATGAGGGAATCAGAAAAGCAAACAAATTATAGACATGATCAGTATTTATCAAGAGATTGTTGCAAGAGTTCAAGACATGGAGAAATGGTGGATAACTGAATTAGAACACTGGTCATAAGGAAGAAAAGCAAGAGAATCAGGGAAAAAATCAGTTTCATCTGGCAAGATCTTAATGAGAACTCAAAGAAAACATTTCTAAATGTAACATGAGGATGGGAATCTGGGGAATCTGGCAAGGCTTCCTGATGGAAGGGATATTTGTAGTGAATTTTAATGTTTAAATAAGAGTGACTTCCAATGAAGTGAGAATGAGAATAGTGTTCCATATAAGTGAACCAACATGTGTGAAAGCCACAGAGACATGAAACAATGTGGCATGATAGGACAACTTGACTAATTTGGCTACAGTGTAGAGTACTTGTGTAGAACTGCAAGAGGGGAAAGTGTGTGAGGGCCACAAGGGCCACCGTTGGCTGTGCTAAGCAGTTTTAATGCTGTCTTGAGGCAGTGGTAGCACAAAGGCAGGGGTAGACTATATACCCAGAAAGGTCAAAGTTGGCTTTCCACAGAGGCTGGGTTTGAAGGATGAGTAAAAGTATGCCTAGTGGGCAGTAGTGGAAGAGGCACATGAGGCTGAACAGGGGAAGAGGACTGGGCAGGAGCAGACAGGGAAAATGAAGCAGCATGTCAAGGGAATTAAGGTTTTGTTCAGAATAACTCAGGCATAAGAACTGTCATGCTGAGGAGATGTGTGCTAGTGAATTGGCTCTTTGGTGGTGGTAGGGATGCACTGATTTGTATGGATGGCCAATTTTCATGGCTTAAGTACCCCACCATAGTTGATTTCAAGGTACCAATGATTCACAACCAGCTCACAAAATTCCGACATACTTGGCATTTCTTTTCCACCAGTCATGAGCCAACCTCAGCGCACCCTGAGGGGCCTGGCACTCCATTTTGAGGAGATGCACCTGTATGTGATAGGCAGTTTTGGCTCCTGAGGGTTTGAAGTAGATCACAGGATCACTGTTGCATTGTGGAAAGATTCCTGTGAAAGCAGAGAGCAGGCCTGGAGGAGTTTGAGAATCCAGGCAGAGGCCCTGCGCCTGCCACTGAGGCAGGAGTGAGGGAGGTGGCGGTACCTGAGTCAAGGGAGAGGAGATGTCTTCGATTGGTGCCAGTGCCTAACAAACTGTTCTCTCTGAACAACAGCTATGAAGTTGGACAAAAACAAAAAACTGCCTCTGGAGACTGAACAAAAAGGCATGCAGATTGGAGGGGAATTGAAACTTTGAGCAAATAGTCTGTAGAGTGAATTCCCCGTTTTTTTGTGGCTTTGCCCCAAAGGCAGCTGCAGTTGTGGCTGCGCAGAGGTAGAGATCATCTTTCTGGCCCAGGGTACCCGGGGAAAGAGCCCTGTGAAGCAAGGCTGTTAGTTAGGAGAAGACCTTGTAAAAGAGAAAGCCAGAAAGTGGGGAAAGTAATCTGTTTAAATTTGGCCCAAGTGTCTGCTGACCTCTGAGTCACACATGCACGGGCAAACTGCAAGTAGCTGAGACCCAAGGCTCAAGGAACTGAACTGAGCTGAGCTGCCACTCACCCAGGTGTGTTTTCAACTGAATCTCAACAAGTTAATTACTTGTTAATAAAAAACATTGTCACTGTGGAGCAATTGTAAGAGCATTCAGAGTCCCCACCATATCACCTAAAACTAACTTGACAGGTCGCAAGAATCTAAAAAAAGAGAAGAAGTTACTCAATGTCAAGGGAAAGGTATTTAACAGATGCCAACCCCATGATGATCCAGGAGCTGGAATTATCAGACTTATACTTTGAAGCAACTGTGGCAAATATAAAGAGACTGTACATACGTAATTAGGGCCCCTGGTTAGTTGATTTTTAATTAATCAAAAGACAAGTAATTCTGCTTGGGGCTTGGGGCTCACTCAATCAGATAAAAGCCTTTAAAAGGGACTGAGCCTTTTTGTGGGGAGAGAGAAAGAGCCATAAGCTCCTGCTGGCTTTGAAGAAGCAAGCAAATTGCCTGCTGTGGCTGACTGTGAAAGGGCCACAGGACAGGGAGCTGAAGCAAGCCTCCCGGACCCCCAGGGGGCTGCCACTGCCAGTCATTAGGAAGTCAGGGCCCTCACCATACTATTCGAGGGGAGTGAATTCTCCCAGCACCCTAAGTGAGCTTGGAAGGGACTTCTTCCCATGTTGGGCCACCAGGTAAGAATGCAGCCTAACTGACACCTCAATTGCAGTCATGTGATATCCTCCGTAGAGGACCCAGCTAAGCTATGCTTGGACCCCTGACTCCCAGACACTGCAAGATTATAAATGGGTGTTGTTTTAAAATGCTAAATTTGTGATAACTTGTCACTCAACAATAGAAATATAATAAATACAACATGACAGAAGAAAAAGTCAGCTAACTAAGAAAGATCAATAGAAATCATCCAATCTGAAGAAGAGAGGTAAAAAAAGATCTGAACAAAACAAATAGGAATGCAGGGACCCGTGGGACAATTTCAAAGGGTATAATATATGAGTAGTTAGAACCAAGAATGAGAGGAGATAGAAAGACCAAAACAATTAAAGAAATAATCCCAGAAACCTTCACAAATTTTATAAAAGAAATTTACAGACCCAGGCACTCTGAAAACTCCAGACAGGGGTTTCAAAAAAATTTGCACCCAGACACATCATAATAAAACTACAAAAATAAATAAATAGTAAAGAGAAAATTTTGAAAGGAGCCAAAGGGAAACTATGGGGAAGACAACAGTTCAAATAACTATGTATTTCTCTTTAGATATACGGGAGGCTAAAAGGCAGAAGAACAAAATCTGTAAAGTGCTGAGAAAATATTTGAATTAGGAGAGATGTATTTGGGAGGTTAGAATCACTAACCTTTGAGAGGTTTGGTCACTGGTAATGGAAGAGAAGGGCCTAGTTTGACTTTGAGGATTCAGACTTGAAGGGGACAAGTTCACAGTGTTGCTATTGGTCAAGACAAGGAACTGAGTACAAACAACAATGTTTTCGAGAAACAAAAGGGGGCAGGATGAGAACACAACAGGGTGATTCTAAAATAAAAGGAGAAGGGGACTTAATTAGTTAGCTCTTACTGTAGAATAATGTACAATAGTGATCTACTATAGACACTCCCATTCATAAAAGGAGAAAAAAGGTTCATGCCTAGGAGTTACTGGTCCATAGAAATTCTGAAATCCAACCAGGTAAATGTTGAAAATTTCTTGACTAGTAACCATTCATACTCCTGCTTGGGAATACTTCTGCATGGCTCATGGCCTTGGACTCTTGGCTCAAGCCTCTGAGTCATCCATCCTTTCCATGAAAAGTATCCTTTGTTTGCACATAGTTTTTTTCAGCGTGCTTTCTGCCAGTAGAATTTGGAAGCTTCAAAGTCCTCTATGTTTTGTACTATTTTTGTCTCTTTCAGTCTAAAGTGGCAGAGTTCTGCCAATACAATTCTTGAAACAGCTTTGTGCATTTCTTGTCAACCTTATTCAGGTTCACTACAGGAGACAAAATCACACCCATGTATCTCTTCAATATAATCCTTCTCTGCTTTTGGATTCTGCTGACATTTTTGAGGGACATCACCCTTAGGTACCCTTAGAAGCCCTGTTGTTGAATCAATAGTTTGTGGAGATACCAGTTTAGATCTTTCTAAGATCTTAACTAAGAATTTTATAGCCACATCCTTAGCTTCATCCCTCAACCTAACTTTCCTGGTTGTATTCTGGATTTGATTTTTGCCTAGAAGACATTTCTTGATTTTAGCATCATTTGTCATCTGGAAGGCTAGGAATTTTGAAAACTAGCAACTCCTGGCTCCTTTTTATCTAACAGCCCTTTCTCAAACTTATATTGCCCCTCTTGGACTTTAATGTAAGCAGCAGATAGAAGCCAGGAAGCACTTCACCACTGCCTGGAAATCTCCTTTACGAGATTACATAGCTAGATCTCATAGGATATTAGGCACATTTTCTACTTAAAACGCTACTGCAGGTTATAGCTTTGCTACAGGTTAGAGTGTGGTCTGCCACTACATAACAAGGATCACCTTCCCTCCAGTTTCCAGTAACATTTTCCTCACTTCCTCCCTGCAGCCCCCTCCAAGGCCATCAAGTTTCTAATAATAATATCTTTGAGGCACCTTAGACATTTACTAACACTCTCCTCAAGTCTTTCCAGTTACTACCCGCTTGCCTGCTCCAAAGCTCCTCCCACATTTTAGGCGTTTGTTATAGTAGTACCCCATTTGCAGATATCAAAATCTCAGTTAGTTATGTATTGCTATTGCTGTTTAACAGATTACCCAAAACTTGCATAAATAAAAACAAACATTATTTCAGTTTCATTAGCTAAGAATTTCTGGACTGGCTTAATTGAGTGTTTCTAGCTCAGAGTCTCCGGTAAGCCTGTAGTCAGGATATGAGCCGGAGCTGCCAACATGTAAAGACTTGACTGGGTTGGAGGATCCATTTCAATGGGCTCACTCCCATGACTCCTGGCCTCAGCTCCTTGCTACAGGGATCTCTCCATAGAGCTGCTTGAATATCTTCATGACGTTGCAGCAGGCTTTCCCCAAATCAAGTGATCTAAGATAGAACAAGACAGAAGCCACAGTGTCTTCTATGACCTAGGCTCAGAAGTCATTCATTGCTATTTCTGTAGTAGCTCTGTGGTTACCCAGATCAGCCCTATTCAGGAGGGGACTGCACAAAGGCAAAAGTAACAAGAGGCAAGGATCTCTGGGGCTCTCTTGGAGATGGGCTGCCATGAGGACTAATAGAGTTTAGGGGTTAGGCTGAGGAATGGGAACCACTGAGGAGGAATAAGAGGCATGAGGAAGACTAAGACATAGCAGGAAAACTAGGACATAATGCCATTCTAAGAGTCAAGAAAGGTGATATCTAAAGGGATAGAATTATCAGTTTTGTCAGATGCCATAAGGAGACTGAGTGACACAAGAACTGAAAAGACCATTGTATCTGGCAATTGGGAGGTCACTGATGGCTCATGGGGGGCATTTTCAGTGGCAAGATAGGGATAGAAGCTGGACTGAAGTGGGCTGAGAAATGAATGGGAAGTGAGGATATGAAGAGAATGAGCATGCATTTTTTTAAAAATCTGGGTTGGGTGTTAGAGAAAGCTGCAGGGTCAGTGAAGGGTTTTAAGTGGAAGAAACTTGGGCATGTGCATATATAAGAGGAAATAAATAGCAGAGAGGTTGATGATGCAGAAGAGAGGAAGAATGATTAATGGCAGAAGGTCTTAGAAGGAGAGAAGAGGAAGGAATACAGATCGTAGAAGGATTGACCCCGGATGGGAAGAAGTTTACACCAAATACTTATTGCTACTTAACAAACCACTCCAAAATTTAGTGACTTAAAAAAATACATTAGCTCATTAGTCTTTTGGTCAGAAACCTACATGCACTCAGGTTTTCTGCTGGTCTCTCCTGGGCTCGCTCATGGGGCTGCAGTCAGCTGGTAGGCCAGCTGGAGCTGGGTGGTCCGAGAGGGCCTTACCTGTGTATTTGGTAGTTGGCAGGCTGTGGGCCAGGGTACTCCTGGTTCTCTTCCATGTGACCTCTCCAGCAGGCTAGCCCAGGCAGGAGAGCAAGAGCAGAAACAGTGAAGCCTGTGGAGCCTAGGCTCAAAACTCGCACAGCTTCTGCCACACTCTATTAGGCAGAGCAAATCACAAGATTTGAACAGATCCAAAGGATAGGGAACTAGATTTTACCTCTTGATGAGAGCTGCTGAGGGACTTTGTGGCCATTTGCAGTTTCCACAAATGCCTCCTCCTACTGTGAGATAGGAGGGAGAGAATGAGGGTGAGTGTGAAGGTCAGTGACATTGTAGTGGGTATTTGTTGAAAATACAAAGAAAGAAAAGAGTAGGAGTCTTTAAAAAAGTGACTTTCCACAATGTCTAATCCTTTATCTTGGTCATAATAGGCATGTGATAAATGTTCACTGAATAAATACATATCCAGATTTCTCATGTTTCTGACAGTCCTCAAGAACATAGATTAGAAGTTTAATTATTTTAACAATATGAAAATTATGAACAGTGTTCTTTGCATCATGTTGGATGTTTTTGTGTCTATTATACAGACACACAAAAAGAGGTCCTCTGATCTCCAAATGCGTATATAAGTCAGTATACCATCAATGCAACTGGACTCTTAATTAAGAGCAGCCCCTGGTCTCTCCTACCTCCACCCCTTTGGTCTCCCAGTAACCTCTAGTAAGAACTGTTATAAAATAAAAGAATGATACAGGAGGGGATCCACAGTACACTTCAAGTGAGACCAACTTTCAGGTCCACAGGTACATCCAACTCTTCCCAATTTTGTTCTATAAAAATGTTTATTGTCTATCATAAACTAAAAGTACGTCGTACATTTCTCAAATATTAGTGACTTACAGTAGGTATCATTTCAAGTTAGATTTGCCACAAACTGTCTCTTTCTCTAATCATGGAAACAGATTCCCAGAAACCTCCAGTATCACCTTTAAGATGTGGAGAGCACAGCTGTCTGCACCTAGCTATTCTGTTTGCAGGGAAGGATTGTAATGCTTTTACTCCCTGGTGGCAGTAACAAGCTTCTTTTTATTGTTGCTGATATTAAGATAACTAAAATCAACAGTGAAGTAAACACTGCTGGGGACCATCTGGCAAGGATTTTAATCCAAAATATTTTGTAAACACCCCATTTGAGTACCCAGGACCTACCGTCCAGTCACCATCAAGTGCAGTTTTAGTTCAGTTTTAAGCCATAATTGAAACAGCAAAATAGTCTGACCATAGACCCAGTCCCTTCACCTTTCTCTCTTAAAATAACTTCAGTTTCTCAAGAGATTCCAGGAAACTCGCATTCTCTGAGGAAGTTTATAATGCCTTGTGAAGTCACCAGTAGAAGTAAATGGGGCCCTAACAGTGTTGGTCGTTAAGTAGCTAGTGGATAGAACATATATGGAGTTTCTTCATTTTCTGTTGGAAAACAGATTTACTGTAAGTGAAAGGCAGAAGTTTGGGATTGAGTTTTCTTTTTCCTGTATATTTCAGAGTTTCTTCATAAAAACTGTTTGCAATATGACCTGATTAAGACTGCTAAAGTCTTTCACAAGAAATGGCAAAGATAGGATTGTGCTAGGACACTTTATCCAGTCCTGAGGCTGATTTTTAGAGTTTTCTACAAGCCTTCATGAAAGAGAACAACTGGGGATTATTTCAGCTGGGAAACACCCAGAGGAATGAATGCTGGTGCTGCTAATGGTCTCTCTGTCCCTCCTCTGGCAGTAAATTTTAGATATTGAAATACAGCTTTGGAGAAAAGTGTAATGAAGATTCCTTAAGCTTTTTACAAGACACTCAAAGGCTTTTCACAAGCCTGTGCTCTGCAATGTGAAGTCTTGATGTCTAAACATAAAGGTTCTTTACTGAACTAATTTTAAATGTGAATTTTAATACAGAGTGCTTGGAGAAAGAGAATGCAACTGGACCATTAAAGCATGGTATTTTGCCATTTTTAAGTAATGGGAAATACTGATTAAGAATGGTAAAAAGATTTCAGCATACATAATGTGATTGTCTTTAATCATAACCTTTTACCAAGTCTGTGTAACAAAAGCATTAACTCTATTAAAGACAATGGCATACCTATTATACTATGGCACTTTTTAATTATTTCCATGCTGAACAGGATATTGAAGAGCTTATTATCTAAAGGTCAGAATAATGCCCAAAACATGGCCAAGCCCAATGAGTGTCAGATGCATGGAATGTTGGATGACTTCATAGTTATGAAATTATTTCATTTCCCGTGATAATTCCTGACTTGCCAAGTTAGTGAATTTTAAGAACTCTGAAAGCAGATTTTAAGATAAATGTGAAATAATCCATACTTTTGGAGTCAGGGACTTCCCTTCAGGCATTAGTTCATATTTGACTTGCTTGACTTACACTTGGGGATAAAATGAGTTAGGACAAGGTCTGAGATACCACATTCCCTCAACTGGGAGAGAAAACCAACTCGCACAGTTTTGGCTGGCTCATGTTTCTTGTTATACAGGCACTAAGAAGCAGCGGTTGCCATGAAATACTTTATTTAACCTTTACAAAAATGTTTTCTTAGTATGGCAAGGCAGTTTAGTTAAATGAAAATAAATAACTGTAAAAATTTTGGATTTCTTTTATATCCATCTGTTGACTTCTTTTTTTTTTTCTTTTTTGCTAATTAAAGTTTGGGGTAATTATTATAATTGTCTAAATTACCATGAAGAACAAACATAAGTTTAAGATTGTATAAAACTACTTTTCTTAGGACACATGCTGACATGTCTTCTATTTTACATTAAACTAAATTTGCTGAATGATGAATGTTACACTTGAGAACAATTTAAAAGAGTTTTATTCAAACTTTGTTAGATTTCTCTATTGTTTATATTTTTATTTAGTCAGAATTGATTTTCAAACAAACAAAATCTGACAGTTTGGCTCACAAACTCAGAATATTTATCCAAATCTGAGTGACTGTTAAACAATATCTCTAGTTTCTTATCTTTTTGGCTTCCATTTCTCTGTTCACCTACATTATTCTTTATTATTTTCATCCAACATACTCTTATCTCTTTCACTGAAGAATTGAGTCTAGCCAAGAGCAGGATGACCACTGACTATCATTCTATCAAGAGAGTGAAAGCTACATAGCACCAAAATCTCCCAGCTGTTAGTACAACTCAATTAAGGAATTAAAGCTTTTATTTATTTTATTTAATTATTTAAAAAGACAGTATGAATTATTTCATATTTTAGAGACAGATCATTTCTGTAACACACAGATATGTACATATCAAATTTCTTTGAATTTTCACTTTTCAACCCTTTGTGGTATTATCAAGGGTGAACAGTCTCCAAGACTGTCACACAGTTCTGGATATAAGGCAGCTGTTAGTATCACAGCTCATGTTTTTCCAAGTCACACATCATTTAAATACAGGGAAGCCCACACCCTTTAGAAACATGAAAACAATAGATATGTGTAATGTTGAAATGACCCCTTTAAAACAAGATTATGTATCATTTCTTACTTCTTTTTTTTGCAGAATGCATTTATATCTGATTTCATGATTGATGTGTTCCAAATAAGTTATGTATAAAATTTTAAGTATGTAAATTTCAGCCAGAGATAAAAGAGAGAGTAATGTCAGAGCAGTGGAAAACCATAAATAAGTTCTTGAATTTAGATTTCTGTTTATAGTTACTTATGAAAAATCTTTTTTAATTCTAAAAAGATTCCATAACTTGAGTATAGATGTGTTGAAACCTTAAGCCTTAATGTTAGCTAGAAATGTGTGACATTTGGCATCCTATTTACACATGTAAATTCAAATGATTTATCATAAACCATACAATGAAATGACACAATGCACTGTTTTAAAACTATGAAGAATGTAGTTATGAATAGCATTATTTCTATTTTGTATTATGTGTATATTATTTTTCTTTCATGCTTATGACATTTTTCTCTCATATTTCTTCATCTATTGTCCTTTTGCTCTGCATTATAAAGGTTTTCAAGTTTTTCCCCAATAGTAGTTGTTCATACTTGCCTTTCTTCCATCAGTGTAGGTTGTTATTCTGCAAATGCATTCTTAGTCTCCTTGCATTTATTTCTTACCTAATTCCATTTTTATATCATCTAATTTGTTTTTTAACTTCAGGCTGTTTTTCTGTTTATACCAGGCTGTTCTTTCCTCTCAACATTTTTCTACAGTTTTGTAGAAATTGTGTTTTTTTCATACTTTAGAGAAAACCAAAAGCCTTACTGATATTTTTTTTCCTGAATTTCACCCCAAGGTGCTTGCATTAATAGACTTTCTTCCCTTCATTTTTTTGGATGGTATTGTCTTTCCTTTGCTTTGCAGTATTTTTCTGTAGGCTTTTTAATGTCATTTTTGCTATATATTAATGATTATATTATATGGATTGCCTTGCTTATATTCTGTTATCACTTGATAAATGAGATTTTTATTTTCCTATCTCCAGCTATAGAGCAGGATGATAAAACCAATTCCAATTTCACTTCCCACTTTCTAGCTGGCATTTCCTAATATTTCTTAACTCTGCAGAGGTGAAAGCTTCTTCTACATGCTTTCATGCTTCTGATATTCCAAATTGTCAAACTACTAGATTTTCCAAATTGTGAAAAACTAGTTTCTTCTGTTCACAACTACTGTATTTATTTTGTGTTTTTCCTTATTTTTTCATCTGTAGTGTTTGTCTTCTGATGACCACTCATAAAATACAGCACTGTGCTGCTAGAATCTGTTGTTTCCTGGGAGCTACTGTCTCTCAGTAGATACAGAAAGACCAGGGAGATAATGAATAGTATTAATTCCAACAGCCTAACAACGGTCACTTTGTTTCACTGCCTTTAACACTTCAGTCCCGGGTGTTTACTGCTGGTTGATGCTCTGAGAGGAAATGGCCATTAGTGACCTAAGAATTCACTGCCTCTTGAGCTTCCCTTTCTGTACACTCTCTCAGGCAGGTACTCTCCCTCTCACCTTTCCTCATCTTCAAGAGTCTACACACATGCCTCTTGGCTGCCCATGGGCAAGGTCTGATCTCCTAAAACAACGATTTTGTTCCAGTATGAATCCTACCTTTCCAGGATCAAAATTCAATGGTTCCATTTGGCTTATGATCAAACCTATTAGAGGAATGAAAGCTGATGAGTTCATAATATAAAGTTAATTTTCCTAATTTCATTGACAAGAAGTTGTTTGTACAAATGGTTTGAAGCCATAGCTTGCTACTTTTATGGCTTATCTTTGTAATGAAATTAAGGTTCTTTGTAGACATTAATTTTATATGCAAAGAACCTCTCCAAGTTAGGCTGTTGCTGCTTTTGTTTACTGGAAATAGCAGTCCTATGTATCTTTTACTGTATTTCAGAATGTCTTTTTCCATGTTATTTATTTGGGTAAGTAAAATTTGTGCTCTCGTCAGTCTTTTAACTTCCCAAAACAGATACCCCTGGAGTCCTACAATTTTCTCCTTCCTCATAAAATTTCGCAGTGTAGTTTTTCTTGTTAAATATCTGTTTCTTCTACCACTATATTATGAGAATTTTCAATGAAAATAATAATCTCATTTGTCTCTATCTCCATCTACCGTGAATAGTACAATAAGTTGACTTATGGTAAACATTTCATAGATGTAGATCCTAAAAATATTTGCCAAACTGAAAAAAACAGAACAAAACTATTTTCCTGGGAATGAAAACTCAAATAATTACATTAAACTGCTCCAAACATCATGTGAATAAGGAATGTAGCAAGCCAGATCCTTTGCAACGTGCTGCAGAGATGAACTGAGGATCATGTCACCCTTTCATCAAAATCCTAACAGTGCAGATGGGAAAGCCATGACACTGAGCGGGACACATGGAGACATGTCATGCGAGAGGCTGAATTTGAGTTTTTAAAATAGAATGTATGATTTCTTTTTACTTGAAATTCAGGCACTGTATGCTTTCTATTAGACATTTTTCATTTTAATAGCATTATTTTTTTATCTGATTGCAAAATAATACATATTTATAGTATGAAAATTGGAAATTACATAAAAGCACACAAAACACACACGCAAAAAGAAAACTTAAAACATATAACCCTCACAAATGGTTAGCCCAAGATAACCACTATTAGCATTCTGACATATTTCTACCCGTTTTCTCCCTGAGGAATAAGCATATATACTTCTTGTTCATTTTACAAAAAATGGGATGTGTACTGAACACATCTTTTTGTAATGTACTTTTTTTTTCAGTTAATCTTCTGCTCACTCATATTAACATTTTTTCATGCTCTGATTTTTTTCCAATGGCTTGAGAGGATTCTACAGTATAAGTATGGTTAAGAATAGAGGCTCTGAATCTGGATGTGAAACCTTCATAAGAATGTATGTCAATAAAAAAAAAAAATAGAGGCTCTGAGTAAGCACAGCTCAGTTCAAATCTTGTATTTTGCTCTCCTTAGCACAGTGGCCCTGAGTAGTCACTTAATCGCTCTGTAACTCAGTTTATCATCTTTTAAATGTAACAAGAGTGTTGACCTTATAAGATTGTTTTAAGAAAGAAATAAGAAAATATTTAAAAAGCACTCAGCCCAATACCTAGCACATAGTATGTGTTTAATAAATGATAGTTGTATTGTTTTTACTACATTTTATTTGATCAATTTCCTAGTAATGCCAAATTTTTATTATTAAAACAATGCTGGAATAAACATATGTCTAGGTAAATCTTTGCATATATCTCTACTTATTACCTTGGGTTAAATTCCTGTGTAGAAAGTATGAGTCAGTGAGTATCCGAAGCTAAGGTTTTCGATACAAGGATCAAACTACAGTTTTCATTGTCACCAGCATTTTGTGAGTGTTCCAGATTGCCCTCTTTTGTAAGAGGTTGTTTTATTATTCCACAGTATAGGTGACCCTTGAAAAACACAGGGGTTGGGGCTCTGAGCCACCAAGCAGTTGAAAGTCTGAGTATAATTTATGACTCCCTAATAACTACAAATAGTCTACTGTTGACCAGAAGTCTTACTAATAACATAGTTATTTTGTGTGTTATATGTATTGTATAGTGTATTCTAACAATAAAGTAAGCTAGAGAAAAGAAAATATTCCTTCAAATTTTCACAAATCTGAAAACATTTTTCCAAAATACTTATTGACAAAAAAATCCACCTGTAAATGGACCCATGCCATTCAAACTCATGCTGTTCAAGGGACAACAGTGTTTCTGACCTTCACTGAATTCAGTCTTCAGAGAAAATCTATAAGCACTCGTATTTTGTGGAAGAGTAAATCACCCCACACCTCTGTGATGACAGTGAAGCCTGCATTATATCGCCTCCTGAAAGACTGATTTGGAAAGTTTTCTTTCCCTTTCTCCTTTTTTCTTCCAAAATACTCTGCATCAAAGAGTACAACTTATCCAATAGAAAATAATTCAATTTGATTTATTTCCACTTTATCATTCTTTTAGGTGTGGGACTATGTCCTGTAGGTCCTAAGAGTCCCATAATTGAATCAGATCATTAGACAAGCATTAGACGTTATCTAGAAATTTTTCTACATGATTTTTAATATTTTTTCAGATACTCTGAGTATCCTGAAGTTCAACTACCTTGAAAAAACAATAATGAGCAACATATTTCATTTTATTTTTATGTTCATTTATTGGTGTGAAATATACTATAAGTTCCACGTATACATTCCAAATACTTCGATCTGTTTAATTTGATCTATAGCTTTCCAGATATTATTTTAGATAGACAAGAGCTTTTAAAAATATTTTTTTTATTAAGGTATCATTGATATACAATCTTATGATGGTTTCACATGAGCAACATTGTGGTTATAATATTCACCCATTTTATCACATCTACCCCTACACACACCCTATTGCAGTCACTGTCCATCAGCATAGTAAGATGCTATAGAGTCATACTTTTGTCTTCCCGGTGCTGTACTGCCTTCCCCGTGACCAACCTATATTGTGTGTGCTAATTACGATGTCCCTTAATCCCCTTTTTCCTCCCTCCACACCCACCTTCCCACACCCACCCTCCCTAAACTCTTCCCTTTGATAACCGCTAGTCCTTTCTTGGAGTCTGTGAGTCTGTGAGTCTGTCCCTTCAGTTTTGCTTTGTTGATATACACCACAAATGAGTGAAATCATTTGGTAATTCTTTCTCCACCTGCTTAGTTCACTGAGCAAAATACCCTTTAACTCCATCCATGTTGTCGCAAATGGTAGGATTTGTTTTCTTCTTATGGCTGAGTAATAGTCCATTGTGTATATATATACGACTTCTTTATCCATTAATCTGTTGATGGGCACTTCGGCAGCTTCCATATACTGGCTATTATAAATAATGCTGCAATAAACATAGGGGTGCATATGTCTTTTTGAATCAGTTGAATTTTGTCAACTCTTGTTTTCTTCAGGTAAATTCCTAGGAGAGGAATTCCTGGGTCAATTCAGGAATTCTCCCTTTGAATATGCCTGTGGGTGGTCCTGAGAGCTGGCCTCCAACCCCCTGATCAGTAATTCAATTTTAAGTTTTATTTTGTATTGAAAAAATAAATGAGTGGAAGCTGTATCTGCTCCCATTGGAGGTCTTCAGTGGGAAAACTGCAAATTTAGTCTGGCTGCCAGTGTAGCATTGGGGGGGCTCTGCAGGAAAAAAAGGAAATGTAGCCCCTTGGGACCTTCCAACAAATGGCCACTGTACAACCAGCTTTATTGCTTAGTTTCAGTTCCCACTGATGTTCAAATTAGAGTGGTTCCTATTTGATATTTTTTTTCCCCAGTGGAAAATATTAGACACTTACTAAATAGACCAAAGAGAATGAGAAACCTGAATAGAAAAAATGGTGAAGGAAGTGAGTTGGTAAGGGGAACTTCATAGAAAAGAGGGGAGAGAAAATCTCCAAACTGATAGAGAACATAAAATACCTTGGGCTCCAGGCATAGAGGGATAGTGATTGTTACGTGCACTGCCCCCTCCCCTTCATGTTTCTAGCCCCACTGCCTCTCATCCTGGCTCTTGCCGTTGTCCTCCTACCCCCACACTTGCCATCCTTTCAACACATCGCTCACTTACCCATGCCGGAGGCTTCAGTGGCTACCTACTAATTCCAGAATAAACCACAGATTCCTTAGTTTAGTAAATCCACACTGGCGACAATCTAGATCTACCTGTCTGACCTGCTCCCTCACTCCTTTTTCATGTGCCCTTCCTTCAGCAGTCGAAACTAAACTTTGCCCCAAGCATACCTTCTTACTTTCACATCTCAGATGATCTCTTTGACCCAGGATTAAATGGCCATCTTTGCCAGTTGAAATCCTAGCCTAACTCTGAGATTCAGCTGCTCATGAAGCTGCCCTGGTCACAGGAGCCTAGAGTAAGCCCTTCCTTCTCTAGACTCCTGTAGCATTTCCTGCCTCTTCTCATGCCTCTCGTTAGTTATTTGTGCATGCCTTATTTTCTCTTTTAGATCTTACGCTCCTTGAGGGACAAAGAACACAACTCTTCCTCTTTATTTCGTCCATATTATGCCTAGCATATTGCCTTCCTTATAATACCTGAATAATAAAAATGCATTAGATGAATGATAGCAATCCCATTAGGATCATATAGTCTGAATCAAATTTCAAAATGTTATGACTGATTTTCGAGTTCCTTTTGTATAGAAATAAAAATAGGTATATGAGTATTTTTTACTAAATGGAGACTTTTCAGTACCTATAAGCAGTGAAATTTAGTCAGTTGGTCCAGCCAGAGCAGAACTTCCCACCCTTATTTGATGTCCATGGGAATCAGCACTACTGTCTAGTGGCCAAATCAGTTACCCAATGGCAGGAGGTCCAAAGTGCTGCTTGGCCTCCTGAATTCCTTTTTGTAGATTTCCTTTCCTAGTAAACTATATACATGTAATTGCCAATGATATTTAGATTTTTAACAGTAGACCACACATTGCAAATATTCTACTGGTGATGCATGTGGGGAAAGGTATTATGTTTTTCTCCCACTTAACTTTTCTGTGTGAACTAAATCCAAGTATCTGTATTTTCATAATTCAAAGAAAATATCTGTGCCAATATTCTGAGAACAAATAGCTGCTAAGTGAAATGTGACAGTATATTCCTTGGTGACAATCAGTCATTAAAAGATGTGTTGCTCAGAGCAAGCAGCTACCTTAAACTGAGCTCATATGCAAATGTGGACACTCCAATTAAAATTACATGGCATACATTAAAACTTTCCTGATAGAGGCTGTAGAGCTTTCCACAGAAATAGAGCTGAGTTCAACCTTAAGTACTTTGCCTTATTATTTTTTTGTCATTTCCAGCTATAGCCTCTCCAAAGAAAACAACTTTCTAGTTCTGTTCAGTTTTGTGTGTGCCCTGAGCTTTATGCCCGATTGCTGCTGCAGAAAACCAAAATAGATCCAAATACTGCTGTTGTTTTCTTTTTTTCTTTAATATTTAGACATCGAAGATACTCCAGTACTTTTATGTTGTAGAGTGTATATGAGACCAATTTTCCCTAATGGTGTTTGCTGTCCCAGATGGTTTGTTTTTCTTTGTTTTGTTTTGTTGTAGCTGTTAGTTTTCCTTTTTGGAAGTCATCTGAGTAGCTTGTAGATTTCACAGGATCGCTGGTGGTTATGTGGAGGAAGAACTGGAGTGAGGCCATCTTAAAAGCAGGGAGATGAATTAGGAGATTTTTTAAAATATTTTTTTAAGAAATCGAAAAATAAAAACAAAAAAGCCCTCCCTTAATTTCCTACTAAAAATCATATGTGATGACTGATGGCCTTGGGAAATTTTTTAATTTAAGCACTCTTCCTAATGCTAAAACTAAAAAATAATCTTCACATCAAAGACTTTTACTGTTATGGCAATTCCCATCTAAATCCTTCATGTATTTATTTTAAGGCCCTATTATGATAGCTTTTAGAGAATGTTTTCAAAGTTTTATCCATTCTTTTAACTGGGAAAATGTTTCATGTGATTAGACTTTGGTTAGCACCTTTAAAAATTATACATGACATGAAGGAAGATATTGTTTGTGTAGTATATCTATATTTTTTTCCTAAAATGTCATTTAATCTCCTTATTTTTAGTAATCACATACAACACTTTATTTTCATTTAAATCCATATCCTAAAGAATCAGTAATCATTATGGTACTTTGGAATATTTGTTCCATTAAACTGATTTTCTTAGTTGCAATTAGTGGGTAGGAGTGTAAATAGAAAATATTTTATGACCATGAAAGAACTCTAATTATTAGCAAACGTGTCAGTGCTATGTGAATAAATAGGAAAGTGAATCAGGCGACTTGGTCACAATAGACATATACTAGGAAAAATAAAGTTAATAATAAATACATAATAGGAAAATAATAGAACTAAGACATTTTCTCTTACATTCAAAATGTTGAAGGTGTTTCTAATTTGATATCTGTGATCTTATAAGGAGAGTATATTAAATGAACAAATTGCTGTTTTGTTCTTTATCAAAGGAAAAAAAATAAGGAATGGCAATTTAGGCTCAAAAAATAATGCCATAAACCAAATTTAGCTTTAATTACTGTCTAGCCATTAGGAGGAGTAAACTATCAATCACGACCATGGGTCTTTGATCTCACATTTTAACTTCCTTGTCCTCCAGATGAATGAAATGGTCTTTTCTCAAATGTTCAGCAGGCCTTTTACCATTTGATAGGACAATTATTTTTAAGAAGGTTTAAAATGTGATCTGGAAAACCACATTGATTCTATGTGGCATATTTGCTATTCTTAGCCTGGTTGAATAAGCTGGAAGTGGATGAATAATGCAGGTTAGAAAGAAAACAGATGCCGAATATTACAAATATGAGGGTTTTCCAGCAATGAGACTTTGATTTTAGGACTAGATTTTTGTTGGCACTTTTGGCCTTATGACGATTATTGTTTTTCTCGGCAGCTGTTGCACATCTGTATTGAAGGTTGGGGCAATTGGCGTTGGTCAGAGCCCTTCAGTGTGGACCATGTTGGGACTTTCATTAGAACTATTCAGTACAAGGGCCGAACTGCTTCACTCATCATCAAGGTTCAGCAGTTCAGTGGAGTGCAAAAACAGGTAAGTTCCTTTGTCTTCATGCCCCAGATAACTCTTAATTATTTGATGTAATTAATGAAATTTTAAAATTTCATAAGAATATGAAAATAACTGATAATTTTAAAAATCACAGAGATATGCCTAGTTATGCCTACTACTATCATGTGTGTGAGCGCTTAGTAAGTGCACGTCAATGACCCTGATGCTGGTGATGGCTTCAAACCCCTAGTCCCATGGCTTTTACAAGAGCTGCTAACGAGCAGTAAAATTTACTGATTTAGTTTCACCTCTTCTCCCTGTCACCACCTACCTACTGGTGGAGGTGCTAATGAGCTGTGAAATGGCCGAAAGGCCTTCACTGAGAAGGAAAAGAAGCAAAGGGTGATGGGTGGGGCCTTTGGATAATCCAACAGTAGGTAACCAGGAGTTGGTTCCCATACATGGAAAAATAATCTGCAAGAAAATGTTGTGATACTTCCCATGGCAGAGTGGGCCTGGGTCTCCAGCAGGCTTTCTTTTCCTATGAGTTAATATAACTGCAGTAAAAATTCACTGCAGTCTAACTCTTGGCATATAAAACCTCAGCTCTCAGCACATATTTTTACTTATTTTATAAAACTTCCTTTTGGCTGTTTTTGAAGTCCTAAGACTGCAAAGGGAAAAAAAGTATCTGACACTTTTTTTGTGTTCTTAAGATGTGAAAATGTGGTTTTTAAAAGATGTTTTTCAAGCGTGGAGCATATGACAAGAGCAGAAAGAAAAAAAGGAAGTATTAAAATCTGAAAACCGGCTTCACTGCACACATAATAACTGGATTTGTCATAAGAGTTTTAACATATACATCTGCGTCTGGATTATAACAGTTTATCCAGAGCTTATGTGAACTGAGGACATGATAGAAAGAGCACTCAGTCACTGAAAAAGAAAAGGGGAGCTTTCTGTGTTTAGCCTCAGAGGTTACTCCATTGCTGCATGCCAAGGGGCGAGCAGGAAACCACTGGGGAGGTGAACAGCAGGTCCCATACCATGTACATTCTTGGTCTGCACCTATTCAGGGAACTGGACTTCATGTTCTCATTATTGTAGGTAACCGAGGTGAAAAGACAGCATAGCTGAAGAGTCTTCCCAAGTAGCTAACGATTCCTCTAAGTGTTTGTTGATTGTGTACAGTGGAATGGGGTGAATGAAAGACACTAAGAATGTGGCACAATCTTTGCTCTTAAACTGCAGATTCACATAAACCAACAGTGTATAAAACTGACAGTGTAAAGGGCATTTAAAAGTTTCACCAAGAAGGTAAGACTTAAGCTGAGCTTTGGAAAACATGTAGCATTTGGATTAAGAGAGGGCATTGCAAGTAGGCAGTATTGAAGCATAAATGAAGATACAAATATGGGACAAATGAGTCTTACCCAAGGACTCATGATGGGACCAGCCTAACTCTGGGAGCTTTGAGCTGGAAAGTCGTAAGAACAAGAAGTGTCACTGACTCCTATTTCCTCGCCAAACTCTCTTCCTTGAATACACTCTTGACAAATCTCTGCCCAATTAATACATACCAGTTTTCTGATTTTGTTACCCGTGGTCTTTCAGGAATGCCTTATCCACTTTCCCATTCCCCAGCATTTCTGAGAAATGGTCGTTCAGCATCTGTTTGAATACTCCAGATAATGAGAGGCTCGTTCCCTCACACAGCAGCCCTTTCCACTGCTGGCTGCTTCCAGTTATTAATGAATTGTTTCCTAATTTTGATCCAAAATCTGTCACCATTCAGCCAGTTTTTACCATTTCTCAGAACTTATGAGACATACACAACACACAGGAACTTGTGAGAACTTTACAAGTTACCTCTCCTCTGTATTACAGCCCTTCAAAAACCTAAGGCAAGCTAGAATGTTTCCCTTTAGCTTCCTTCTTTCTAGGCCAGTGGTTCTCAAATTTGAGTCTGTATCAGAAACCCCTGGAGGGCTTGTTAAAATACAAATTGCTGGGTTCCACTCCCAGAGTTCCAGATTCAATAGGTCTTGGGTGTGACATGATAATTTATATTTCTAAAAAACTCTGAGGAGATGCCGGTACTGCTGGTCCAGGGTCCACACTTTGACTACCTTAGCTCTCGTCTAAACTTTCCCAGTTCCTTCAGCTCTTTCACTTATCATTGCTGGAATAATTATCAGTTAGTGAAATGGCAGGATCACTCCGTAGAGAAATGGTTTTCATGGTGTATCCTGGTGATTAAGATCATAGGCAACCTGGCTATATCCCCTTGCTAGCTGTGTGATCATCGGCAAGTTGTTTAACCTCTTCAGGAATTCAATTTTCCTTATCTGTAAAATGGGGATAATCATTGTCCCTTCCTCATGAAGTGTGAGGATTAATTGCGTTTGTGTATATAAAATGCTTCAAACAGTGCCTGGCCCACTGTCATACCCAATACACTTTAGTTACAATTATAGTAATGAAATACTCCTTCTTTAGTATTACTACAAAGTGCCTCATGCTTCCATAGACATTATGTATTTTCAAGGAATGATGTTAAATTTCAAAGATAAATGAATATATATAATGTTCCTGAGCAGATATTACACAATGCAGCAATAGGCCATAAATCAAAAGCTGGTTGTGAAAAATACCTTTTTCACAGTCTCGTAAAATGCTACCTATCTTCTTTTTCCTGATTGTGAAAGACTTCCCAGCCCCAGTATTTATTACCTAGGTGATTGTAGGCAAATTTCTTAACCTTTCTATGCTTCATATTTCTTTTGTAAAATATTAGTTCACTGTTATTTTCATGTTGACTATTATAAAATGCTTCTGAAAACACAAAAGTCTACTGAAGAAAATTAAAATTACCCGTAACTCTACCACCCAAAGATAAATACTATTTTTACTTTGGTGTGTGTTTTCTACTCATTTCTTCTAAGCAGATCTTTTTTAATGAACCTGAGATCTGATTGTAATTGCTGTTTTTCAACTTGTTTTTTTCACTTAACATTATATAATATTTATCTTCTCATTTTATCTAAAATTCCTGAAATTATCCTTTTACTGATTGCATAATAATTTACCATATGGCATATTTAAACACATTTAGACATTCTACTGTTATTATACTTTTAGATAATTTCCAATTTGCTGTCAAAATAAATCCTTAAGTAAATATCTTTGTGTAGCACTCTGTCTAAATTTCTGAGTCTGCCCTTAAAGTAATGTGTTGTAAATTTTAATTACCTAAGCAAGAGTATGAATGTTTTTGTTATACTTGGTGCATATTCCTGAACTAAAATGATGTACTTTATTCTTTACCAAAATTCGTTGTTTTGTCTTGCCAGATTCTTGGTAGGGCTACACTAATCTTTTAAACAACTAAGTATTTATTAGTCCCAAAACTTCTGCTGATTTTCTAACTTTTTCAGACTATTAGCATTTTTTTTAATCTTAAGGGGGGATTCAAATCAAGACTTACAAAAATATTGCCTTGTGTTGGAAGTCTGAAGAATCCTTGTAATCATCCTCTGTTAATGTCAAATATACAGATGTGCCAAAGCACATTTCAGGATCTTTCCAAATATTATTTGTACTATTGAATGTTAATAATCCTTTTCTATAGAGACTGCCTCTCATACTTTTCTCTGTGTCTACCCTATTTATAATAAATACTTCTAAATTTGTTTAAAAAGGTAAGATCTAGCCAAACAGGAAAGGGCTACTTTGAGAGCAAAAGTGAGAGCATAAGCAGCCCTCAAATTGCAGTTGCCTTTTGAAAGAAGTGCCATCGTCTCCCACAGGAACTGGGAAATTTCGTTCTGTATTCCCACTGTCATGGAAGGCATATACACACATAATTTATTTTAAAGTTTTAACATTTATTATCATAGTCAAGTTAAATTGAGCTTTAAGTTTTAGCATTCATTGTCATAGTCAAATGAGATTTAGCTTTTTAAAAACTTCACAGAATAGTGGAAACTGAAAGAAACGGCAATTCATTTAACCTAGAATAAAGAAGAAGGGAAATGGGTTATACTGAACTCAGGTAATACTGAAAGGTTCAGCAGACAGTCACCCTCAGAAGAATTGCTACATGTATCACAAGTATCAAGTTGTGGAAAATATTTCTCCTTATTCAGTTAGATTTAGTTTTTTATTGTCAGGGTAGATTGACTAAAATTCAGATTAGCTCTAGTGAAAGTTACATCACAGACACGGGATTTCCTCCGTTAGCCAAGTTGGGAAGGGAGATAGGAACCAAGCTTCCAGAAGGGCTTCTGAGATTCCTGCTCCCTCACATCTTGACTTCTTTCCTTCTGGGCCTGGACGTTTGCAATAAATCTCAGCTGCCTAATTAACAAAACCTCATTTGGGGAGGTGAGTGTGTGCAGCTCCCTGTTGGGAACTGACCAGTGCTCGTTTGAACAGTGACACTTGGTTGTCTGTACCTTATTTATCCAACTGAATGAGAACTGACCACATACAAAATTTCTCAGGAACTTTGTACATCATTCAACTACTCATGTACCTGTATTTACTTCCATGTTTCCCATCTCTTCACTGAAGAAAGCTTTGCCACTCTAAAAACATAAATGTACATATATGTGTGTGTGTGTGTGTGTGTGTATTTGTGTCTTTATACATACACTTTTAATCATGGCGAAGATATCATTTTCCAGTGCATCTGGTGCTCTGGAGTTACTCTTTAATATCACTATTCTTCTTGGCACTGATCTAATAAGAGTCCTGAAACCTGCTAAGTAAAATCATATGTGGAAATCCTCAATACACATCTTTGTGGCTTTGGGGAAAGAGGGGAATTAGTGTGAAACCTGTAAATGTGTATTAAAGAGAAACCTTAGATTAAAAAAAAATGAAGTAGCTGTCTTCAACTGATAAATTACTCATGAAATTCTAGCCATAATTTTCAAAATAAAGGCATTATAAGTGTTGCCACTTGGAAGGAACACAGACCTCGCTCTCACTGAACCATGCGCGGAGCAGCCACGAAGAGCACCATGCCGAGGGAGCAGCCATTTTGGATTTTCCTTCATCTAAGTAGCCTTCCTTTTCTGGCCACTTTTAAGAGTTTTCTTTTTATCAAATTTGAAAGTCTATTTAACAGGCTTTTAGTTGGAAATGAAACTATAAAAACCCACCAAGAGGACCTTTGTCTTTAAAGAAAGTGAGTCCCAGATGGTTGCAAAGATTCTGTGGTTTCTGTGAGAGACAGCAAAATTCTCTTCTAAATCTCATGGGGCCCAAAGGTTTTGAAGCAAGAGCAGTGTGCATACACTGCCAGTCCTGGGCACGTTGAGAATCACAACAGAGTTAAGTACTGCCTCAGAGCTTCCAAATGTTTATTTAAAGTTAGGTGATGCTTGGCATCATAAGACTATCATGAGTGTCTAGTAACCCCTAGCATATACTAAAGAAAAACTTGCTGCTAATTAAGGACTCATAGTTCAGTTGACTTCTGTTTTTGTCGTTGTGGCAACATTGTTTTAAAAGATTCCAATGGCCAGAGTATCTAGCAGAAATGTGACAGTTAAGCACAACTTGGTTCTTACAGATGTGTTCCTTCTAAAGAAAATTCAGAGGAATAGATAGTTGGAAAATAAATGTTTAAGAAAATACTAAACCTCACTATTTAAAAAATGCAAATTGAAACAACAATGACATTCAATTTTTGGCCTCCCAATCTAGCAGGTTTGTTTTGGGTAAAAGTTCATTAATAGATATTCATATTTATTTGCATAAATAATAATTGCTTAAATGATGGTTACAAAGTACTAATGCCATAGGAAAATTATCATTTGGGATGTTGCAGCTTGAAGTTAGAAAGTAGGCCTTTTAATCTTCATAGCCAGTGAATGAGGATGGTACTATTATTGTTCCTATTTTACATTTATTATCTCATGTAACAGGAAGGAAGAAGGCAGGTTTGCTGTCAGTTAATCACACAGCTCAGTGCTGGATCTGTTTCTCTGCTGCCCGCTTGGATTTGCCTTTCTTGTCTCAACGTGGCTGCAAAAGCAGTATGTGTCCTAACATCTCCCACAACAGAAAGGAAGGAGGACTTTCTCTTCCCAAAGTGTCTCCCTTATTATCAAAGAGTAAGACGTTTCCCTTTTCATATCCGTAGCCAAAACTGAGTCTCATGTTCACCCCTAACCTAATCATTAGCAAAAGGAGAATGGAATCAGTTGGATTAGTCAGGCTCATGACAGTACAGCCTCTGAGGGCCATGAAAGTTACCCACGTTTCCTGAGTACCTTGCTGCTTTTTGATACCTAAACCAAATCAGGGTTTTTACAGCAAGGGAAAAGGAAGGACCAGCTATTTGGAGTGGAACCAAGGGTGGCTGCCATATTTATGTTATGATAGCAGCCTATATTCTCTTTTCTCTAGTTTCTAAGTTTTCTTAATTAGTGGGTATTAATTTTATGAGAGACAGCAGAAAAACAGATCCAGCACTGAGTTGCTTAATTAACTGGCACCAAATCTGCCTTCTTCATTCCTATTACATGACATAATAAATGTAAAATAGGAACAATAATAGTATAGTCTTATCAGGGTGATTAAAACACTCCGATCACCACAGGTGATTGTCTGGGTCAGAGGATCCGAGTAACAGCAGGCAAGTTATTCAACATCTCTGTGCCTCCGTTTTCCCTTGTTAAGAAGTCATAGTAACCTCTTTTATATGGTTACTGTGAGAATAAAAGAGTTAATTTGCAACAAGGCTTTATATTGGGTTTCTCCAAAGAAACAGAGGCAATAGGATGTGTGTGTGTGTGTGTGTGTGTACACACATATATATATATGTACATATATAGACTAAGGAGAGGGAGAGATTTATTATAAATTGGCTTACATGGTAATGGAGGCTGAAAAGCCCAAAAACCTACCATCTGCAAGTTGTAGCCCCACAGGAGTCAGTGTATAGTCCCAGTCTGAAAGCCAGCAGGCGAGAGACCCAAGAAAAACCAGTGTTTCGGTCAGTGTCCAATATCCAGGAAAACCCACGTCCTCGCTTGAACAGCCAGTCAGGGCAAGTTCCTTCTTACTCAGCCTCTTTGTTCTAATCAGTCTTCAGTTGATAGGATGAGGTCCACCCATATTAAGGGGGACAATCTGCTTTACCCAATTTGCCAATTCAGATGTTAATCTCCTCCGGAAACACCTTCAAAGACACACACAGAATGTTTGACCAGATAACTGTGTGCCCCATGGCCTTCTCAAGTTGACACAAAATTAATCATCACATGCTGAGACCTGTAAGTGTATATGTGTGTGTAATAATAATAATATATATATATGTGTGTGTGTGTGTGTGTGTGTGTGTAATTATTATTTTATAATCTGGAAATATATTACAAACAAGGACATCCAGTATGTGAAAGTTCTGTGTTCCCCAATCATGGTGAATATTTGTATTACAGAAAAATTTGCTTTCTTAAAGTATTCACCGCATAAGAATAAATTTTGCATTGTCTTTTCAATTTCAACTAATTTAAGAGATATTCTTAATACCTACTATGAAGTATATACTCTTAGCTGTATAAAAAAGTTATATAATCCACGGGTTTAATAGATAATTCTGTGTGTTTCATAAAGATACACTCTTCTATACTATAGGAAAAGCCTGAATAAAAAATGTCAGGTTTGTAGGTAATTAGGTATCTGAGTTAACAGTTGTTTCTACTACCAGTTCATGAGAGATCTCTTATTGCACAGAGTACAAGCCCTTGGAAATCAGCTTTAGGGGACAGACTAATCACGATTTCCTCTCAGCTACTAGAGCTGAAGTCTTGTTTTCAATCCCTACCCATTTTGACCTCCACATTATTTGATACCATTGACCACTGCCTCCTGTTCAATCTCTTCTCTTGTGGCTTCATCAACACTACTTTCTCCTGGTTCACCTCTACGCTCCTTCATCCTTTCTGCAGCCCTTTCTCTGGCTTCTCGCCTCTGCATCTGACCCTAAAGTGTTGGTCAGTTGCTGGGTTTGAGCCTCCAGCCTCTTTTCTAGGTAAACTATCTTCTGTCCATTTGCCATTTGCAAGACTTTTACTCCACAACTCTTATTTCCAGTCCCACCTTCACTATCAATCACATGACCAGTACTTCCAGCTATGTATGGACCCTGCTTCTGTTTCTGTGCTTTGAGTACCACAAACACAACCAAATCAAAATCCCTTCTTTCGTTCCAAGCTTCTTTTTCTTCTGGTACTCTCTAAATAAGCTAATGACTTCATTTTCACTCCATTAAAATCTACATAGTTTGCTGTCTGAACGATTATATATTTCTGATTCATGAAATCTGGATTGATGGAGCCATATTTGTTTATTCATTTACTGTCTTTTAGATTATCATCTTCGGAAGACAGATCATCTGTAGTTACTTATCTCAAAGCATAGAACTAAAGGTCGTTCAGCATTATGTTGGTCAAGATGGACAAGCTGTAGTTCGAGAACATTTTGACTGCCTCACAGCCAAACAGAAATTGCCTTCATATATCCTAGAAAACAGTGAACTGACAGAGTTGTGTGTGAAGGCCAAAGGTGATGAAGACTGGTCAAGAGATGTGTGCCTGGAATCCAAGGCCCCTGAGTATAACATTGTCATTCAGGTAGGAGGAGCCTAGAATAGGGCAAACTTCTCACTATGCTATTTATTCAGTGTAGCCCTTAATTTTTTTTTAAGTGGTCTGTAAAAAGAGGGATATCTGAAATAATATAAAAAAGCTTTGAACATTACTTCTCAAACTATTTCCTCCCCATCTCACAACTCGTTTGTATCAGTTCCAGTAGTTATTATAGCCAAGACACTACCCCTCCCAGATGGAGGCAAGTTTTATCTTGGAAAAGATTCTGAAGCCCCAGGGTTGGGGTGTGGCGGGAGGAGGAGGAGTTTGGGTACAGGGTCCCACTGGGTTATCTTCATGATGGTCTGTGACTTTCTGCTCTTCTCCACCATCATCACTTTGATTCCCACAAAGGACCTGACCTCTCATTCTCCCACTCAGTCTTACATCAGTCTCTCCTCATTCAAACCCCTTCATCTTTATGGAAAGCATTAGCCCCATTGACTCACTGCACATTCACTTCATGCCATAATGAATCTGCTTTTGTTTAGTTATTCTTTTTTTAATGGCTCCTTTCTATAACTTGAAACTTTTTAATCCTCCAAATTGCTGCTGTAAATGTGCCTTATTTTGATTAGTGAATTGTTTAATATTGACTAGGACCCTCTTCTGGCTCATCTGCAGGTGCCGTCTTCAAACAGTTCCATTATTTATGTCTGGTGCACAGTTTTGACTTTAGAACCCAACTCTCCAGTGCAACAACGAATGGTGAGTGCTTTCCAGCCCTAAAATATGGTATATGAATCTGACCTTTCCTATTCTGAAATAAATTAAGGTCAGAGTGACCCAGAGAAGAGATTTATTGCAAGTCTGTTTCAGCATCAAACAGCTGGAATACTGCAACAAAGCAAATATGAATGTTGTTCTGTCCTTTTATTTTTATAGATCGTGTTCAGCCCTCTTTTTATCATGAGGAGTCATCTTCCAGACCCCATTATCATACATTTGGAGAAAAGGAGTCTGGGATTGAGTGAAACACAGATTATTCCAGGAAAAGGACAGGAAAAACCTCTGCAAAATATAGAACCTGACCTTGTACATCACCTAACATTTCAAGCAAGGTACTGGAAAAGTCCTTACATTTTCCTAAGAGAGATTCAGTACAAGAGTAGTCTTGTACTATTGAGAGGGGAGGGAGGAAGGAGTTTTTTTGTATGATTTCTTATGAGAATGTTATTTTAAAGTTGCTCTGCCTGGTTTTATCTTGTGCTTTTCTATTGTTTTAGATAAAATTCAGCCTCTTTCGTTAAGCTTAGAAATAAACAAGAGGGATCATCAGAAAATTTAATTGACACATCATTTCTCTAATGGAAGAAAATACGAACAGAGATCTCACCCAAGCACTGGGGTGGGGAGCAGTCAGAGGTAGAGGGAGAGGAAAAGTCAGGGCCCAGATCATCCAAAAGCTGTGTCATCAAGCCCTAAATCACCAAAAGTTTACTCAGTCTCACAAAAAAATTGGTCTGTAATGCATTCATAGATTTTTCTCAATAAATTGTGCAAGCTTTAAAAATCTGATATTCTTATTTTTTCTTCCCATTTTCTAGAGAAGAAGATGATCCTTCACATTGTGCAGTTCCCATCTCAACATCCCTCATTAAGCAAATAACCACTAAGATACACCCTGGAGGCACAGTTAATCAGATCCTTGATGAATTTTATGGGCCAGAAAAGTCCCTTCAACCCATGTGGCCCTATAATAAAAAGGATTCTGACAGGTAATGTTCTCCTGCAATCTTTTTCTACCAACATCTCCCAATATTAATAAGAAATGATCATTCACAAAAGTGTTAGATACCATGAAAGGTGTTTTAACAAGGATATTTGCACGTATCTGTCAGATTCTGACCGTTTATCATCTAGTAGATGTATTTTGTAGATTGTATCACTCATAATCTAGAACATAATTTCATGAAAAGTTTCTTTCTCCTGGGTGCAAATTCAGCCTTGGATAACTCTGGTATGAAGAGGTGTCATATAGGAGTGTTGTGTGTCTGGAATACTTAAACATATTTCATGAATACTGCAGTCATCATATTTCATTGAGCCTGTTGGATGTGGTATTTGGAACAGGAATGAACAGCTGAGTCAGTGGGATAGCCCGATGCGAGTGAAGCTGTCAGTCTGGAAGCCATATGTTAGAACCTTGTTGATAGAACTTCTGCCCTGGGCCCTGCTTGTCAATCAGTCCAAGTGGGACCTCTGGCTCTTTGAAGGAGAGAAGATTGTTCTCCAGGTTCCTGCTGGCAAAATTATTATCCCTCCTAATTTTCAGGTACTATAACTTTTTTATTAACTAATATGAATTCTTTTCTTTCAACAACTAGCTTTTATTCTGAGATTGCGTTTATGTTCTTAATAGAATGAATCAGTTGTGGAAAACTGTCCTCTTAGATGTATATGTAAGGAGTATGGAATGTTCTTTGATATTCAAAGACATTTCAGATGTCTTTTCTTTTTCCTTATCAGCAGTTTCCATGCTTGAGTTATCATTACATTTGATAACTTGTATTAGTTACATTCTCATTTCCATTGTGTACAGGGTATTTGACAAGCATCAGGATTGGCCAACTTAGGATATGTTAAGGATATAGAGCCGTATCCCTTGCTCACTCACCTCCTAGGTATTTTTGTGGTTCTTTAAAAAAAATATTACCTGAGATCTGCAGTATGGGTAAGAATTGAGGATTTCTGAGCAACCATTTTTGTCAGGGCCCCTTTTCCTTTATAAGTGGACTTGGATGTCCATAATCATGGATGCCCACCCAGTTGTTGACAATAACAATGTGGAATCAGTCCTGACAGGAGGGAAAAACAAAGCTATAGAACAGAATTTCACAGAAGATTTTATATCCATCACAAAAGAACTTTCTTGATAAGGCTAACCCATTTCAAAAAGGCACATAAATCTATGAGAAAATAGTGTACAAGGAACTCTTATATAAAATACATTCCTGATACAAAAAGTCCTATCATTTTTTTTAGCTCTAATACATAACCATCTTTATTCAATTGCATTTTTCCTTTTTTTTTTTTTTAAATAATCAGCTGATGTTACCTTATGGAATTGGAATGTTGACCTACATGTAACTAATATCACATATTATTATTTTTTCAAATGAAATGAAACCTTCAGTTTTCATGCCTTTGGTGAAAATATCGGAAACTAAAATAAAATGTATGTTGCTATTACAAGAAGAAAAAAATATATAAAGGGGTTTGGTTGCCTAAGTAGACCTACTATATAATATAAAAAATTCCTGCTAATTGAAGTAAACATACCAAAGTTAAAAAAAATACTTTATAATCAAGGCATTATTTTTCCAGGAAGCTTTTCAAATTGGAATATACTGGGCAAATACAAACACTGTGCACAAGTCAGTAGCAATTAAACTGGTCCATAACCTGACATCTCCAAAGTGGAAAGATGGAGGTAATGGTGAAGTTGTATCTTTGGATGAAGATGGGTCCGTTGATGCTGAAATAAGACTTGGTGCTTTCCCAGGACATCAGAAGGTAGGAACCAAATCTGTGTAGCTCGGGAGAAATAGCATGCCATCCCCTCAACCCATTTTAAAATCAGGCTACCCTTTTTTTTAAATCCCTTTTTGATATTACTTGCTCTACACAACTTGTAACAGTGAAATGCATGATTTCTTAGACCTGTTTTGCTTTTTTTCCCATTACCAGTGATAAAAGCTGTATCACATAATTTATCCAATATCTGCTCATTTCAGAACACAGGGAAGTCGCTTGATTAATCATATGTGGGAAAAAATGAACTTACTCCAAAATATCCACAAATTGTAGTTGGCCTTTTTTAGAGCAGGAAATTGAGTTGCTGACTTCCTGAGCACTGAGTGGAAAGGACAGAAGCTCCTGTAGCAAAGATTATGTTCCTGGAAAGGGCATGGTGAGCAGAATGATGTGAATCGATTCTGATTGCCCCATAGAGCCAGGTGTTACTAGAGGGCATTGTATTCTTCAATGAGGGACTGCTACCCATGTTTGTAAAGATATAAACACAAAAAACATATTTAATCAGTTATTTCACTAAATATAAATGGCATGTGGTTTCTGCATAAATCTTTTGTAAAGTCTATGAAAACCAATTAAGCTGAATAATATAGTAATGAATCACATTAAATAACACATTTAATAAATAAATAAAAGTAAATCACATTTCATACATATTGTGTATGAAAGTACAATATCACAGTGTACCATGCAGAGGTTTCATGCTATACTTAACAATATTTGTTAATCTAGCCCTCCCAAATCAGAAAAAGAAGGGATACTTCATCAGAGTATTATAATTCAGAATGACCTTTCTCGGGGGAGAAGTTAGATTTTGACAGGCATCTTTGAAGAGCCTCTTGAGAAAAGTTAGGGTCATTTGGTGACTTTTTAAAAATAAATTTATCTGATACAAAGAACTTGGTCTTCCCTCAGTATTCAGGGCTGGTATCCATTTCCTCAGAGTTGTCTGGGCAACACATGTTTATGCTCTGCCGGCCAAAATACTGTACATGGGTGTAAGTGGCAAAGAGCTGTAAGCGTGAATCATCCTAAGTTGAATAATAGCAAGTTGAGAACTACCATCAAAACCTGGAAAGAATGTTATGATACATAGTCAAACACCCAATACCTCCAGCACCTCACAAAGTGGCCACAGCAAGTGCTGAATAAATGCTGTGAAGAAATAAACCAACTGTTGGAAAATATACTGTTATATATATTCCTATCTCATTGTTCTTTAGTAGTGATTCTCAAACTTTTTAGTCTCAGGATTCCTATACACTCTTAAAAATTATTGAGGACCTCCAAAAAGTATTTCTTTATGTGGGTTATATCTATGGATATTTATAAAATTAGAAATTAAAATAAAACTGTAAAACATAAGAATACACAAACATATGTTCCATTAGCCATGAGAGCAATAGCATCGTACTTCATATGACATCCGGAAAACTCCACCATACACTCATGAAAGAATTAAAGTGAAAAGATAAATAGCATCTTAGTATTATTAGAAAATAGTTTTAACCTTTGGACCTCCTGAAAGGATCTTGAAGACCCCCCATCAGGGTCCCCAGACCACACATTGAGAATTGCTGTCCTGACATTACCACTTAGTAGATGGGTATCATTAGGCAAGTAATAACATGTCTGAGTATCAGTTCCTCATACTACATGAGATAGGTAATAAGATGATACATGTGGTCGAGAGCAGCAACATAGAACCAGGCTGCATAGTTTCCAGCCCCAGCCAGACCCTCTCTGACTTTGCTACCTTGGGCATCTTACTAACCTCTTTGTGCCTCTTTTTCCTCATCTGTTAAATGGGAATAATAGTCGCTTACCATGCATGGATGTTGAGGATTCTGTGAGTTAATACACATAAGTACTTAAAACAGGTGGTGCACAATAAAGCAATATATGAGGTCAGTCATTATTGTTTTCTTCTTCCTCGTCATTATTAGAGTTCTCTCAGAACTGCCCTTGGTCCATAATAGGCGTGATGGCCTATTGAGATGACCATGAGGGAGATGGCCATGAGGGAAAGAAGAAAGAATGCTTAACTGAATTATTTTATGTTGAAAAAGACAAGTGGCATCTGTTTATATATAAGTGTTTTGTAAAAAAATATTTTGTGAGGGAATTGGTTGAATAACTTAAAAACAAGTCATTACAGAGTAGCAGCAAAAATAACTGGTTTGCTAAAATACTCTGTTATACAGAGTATATAGTGGCCCCTTTAAGGGGCCAGGAAATCTTTGAGACTGAGAGGGGGCTCTCTTAAATACTCTGGAACAAAAGGTAAAATTGGTACTGTCCCAGGCAAACCAATAGATAAAATGACCTTCTAAAAACAAGAGATTTTTATATGCCTTGCAATATTTTTCAAATTACTCTCTCCTCAATTGTCTTGCAGTTATGTCAGTTCTGCATTTCTTCCATGATACAGCAAGGCATACAAATTATTCAGATTGAAGACAAGACTACCATAATCAATAATACGCCATATCAGATATTTTATAAACCACAATTATCTGTCTCCAAGCCCCATTCTGGAAAGGAGGTAAGCAGTTCATGGCATGATTGATTTGTCTCAAGGTTTGCTAAATTAACAATAAATAGAATCAACTTTTTTTTTAACCTAGAAAAATGAAAAGTTAACACTGAATATAGGTAAAGAGAAATTCATTTATTTGTGCTTTAATTAGAGCCATGGGTGTCAGGTTCAGTGCTTCCAAGGTAATGAATGAGCTGAAATCCTATGAAGCGGCAGGTCCTGCTACACGGCTGGGTTAGTACTGCCTGCGCCGCATCTGCTCAGAGGCTGCAGCACACTGTTCTGGCATGCACACTAAACCAAAGCCCCACCGGCAGGAAAGGGATCCTGAGGACTGGCTCCCAGGCTGTGGAAAAGAACATCTGCCTCCCAGCCACGGTGCCTGACAGAGCCGTGCGGGAGACCCTGGGCCCCTTCTAAGCCACAGGTCCGGGAGCACTGAGCTCCGAGGAAATGTGAAAATGTGCCAGCTCATTTTGTCAGCTTCTCAATCAGAATATGCAGAAAATAAATCCAAGAAGGATTTTTGATTCAGGTCTTTATACAATCAAAATAAAAGTTTTATTTTGAAAGAATAAGGAGATATTTTAAAAGGACTTAGAAACAGAATGTGCTAAGTGGTCTGCTATTGTTTCAGTGGTCTGCTATTGAAACTCTCATATAGGAAGTATTATCTTTCTTTACTTTCGTCTGCATTTATTGTCATCCCTTATCTTCACCTCCTAAAAATTACACTAGACCAATAAAACAGGCCTGAAAGTCTTACTCTGCTAAGTGTACAGTGCACGGTAGAATTTAGAAAAATGTCACAATAGGATGCCACCTTGGTTCATTGAATATTGATACAATAAATAGGTGACCAGAAGCACCCGGGTGGGAAATAAAGTGTCTATACTATGGGTGAGAATTTGACAGATGTTCTGGAAATTCTCCTGCTGCTCCCGACCCTGGGGCTTCCTGAGACAGAGGGTCAGCGCTTCCACCATGACACGCCCTCGGCTGAAGACGGGCATAATTTTGCACGCCTTTCAGGTCTGTGGTGAAGATTAAATGAGGTACTATGAGTGAAGGGTACTGAGCAAATGCTCGTGGCCAGCAGCATCAATGAGCTCCTGATGCGCCTCAGCTTCCAGGAGAGATGGGGAAGGCCCACGTTCTTCCCTGCAGCTGAGGAGCGGCCCTGTTTTCAACCCTGCCCCTGCTGCAGGCAGCTGTGAGGATTTTTTTTAAAGACATGATAATCCTAAGCCTCTCAGGGACACAGTGAGGGACAGTGGGAAAGTACCAAACTGGAGGCAGGGAGCTGGCCACTGGTCGGCTCTGTAATGTTGGACAAGTCGTCACCTCTCTGGAAGGCAGCTTCCTGCACTGGGGAAGAGAAGGTTCAAATAAATCTTCTGTAAAGGTTTTTTTTATGTCTAAAATTCTGACTCTCTAATATGCCAGAAACCATGTGGAATTCCAACAGAGGGTTGGAATCAGTTTCCATCTCCCTCAGGATGAGCCTTAAACAAAACTTGTCTCCTGAGCTCTTCATTCACTGTTGTATATCACATCAAATCTTTTCTTCCCAAGGTCCCCCAGAGTGCCACACTCAGTTCAGCCAGACCTGCCGAAGAGGAGTCCCTCCTCGCCAGGCGGCACATCTACCCCTACAGCATCTGGGTTTTTGCAGTTCCTGGGGGATCCTGAGAACTCTTAAATTCCTCCATCCTTACCATGTTCCATTATGTCTAGAAAAGCAGACCCTAATCCCACTGCTTATAATTGTCCCATTAGGGCTTTCAGATGGGAACAGGATTTCTGATTCCCATGTCCCCCAACCTGGCCGCCTCCTGAGAATACATAGTTATAGATTCTTAGAAGCTGTGCTTTAAAAAGCTTGACTTCTCTGTATTACTATATTAAATGTGCTCTCTCTGCATTGTCCTTTCTTTTTCCAGTATTTTCCCATTCCAGATAGTGCTACATTCAGCGTCTGCCCAGGTGGAGAGCAGCGTGCTGTGAAATCCAGCTCCCTGCCTTGCTGGGACTTAAGGCCTGACATCAGTCAGTTGCCTTTGGATGCATCCCTGCTTCAGAAGCAGATCTTGCTGGCCTTTGCTCCTGACGCAGGTGCCGACCACTCACAGGGCTGGAGCCTGCCAGCGATGGTTAGGCAAGACTTTCCCAGGCAAAGTGTAGCTGTGCCCTTCAAGAATTGTAGGGAAAATGGATTCTGTACCAGGTATTTTCCATAAATGTGAATGCCCTTCTTTGCTTGTCCTGATAGCTATTCATTAAGGTGCCAGGAGAGACTGAAGAGTAGTTGCAGTGCTCACCACACGTAAAACTAAGTTTCACTTTTACTTTTAATGGCTTCTAGACATTGTATATGATCGGTCAAATGTTATAATCACATATGAGTTCCCCCAGTGTACTAGTGATGAGCTTTTTTTCCCTTATGCAGCTTATACTGGAAGGAAATGATGGTGTTTCTCCAAAGAATAGCAGCAATACATCATAATGAAAAGATTCCCTTCTTTTATGACTTTTTAGCTTCTGTCAAATGATGAGAAATAAGGGTTAAAATATGAGAGGCTCAAGTTGGAAAAACTTTTTCTTTTCCCATATTTTGCTTTTACTTCAAAATGGAATTTTTCTTTAAAAGTCATTAAGAAAGATAACTTAGATAAACACAAGTCACAGAAGACTCTGTTCTGTGGTTGTTCCTGCACGCAAGTTACTCCAATTACTGATTACCAATTATGCAAATAACAACCACAAAGTCAAGCCAGAGACATGTAATGGTTTGTTCAAACTGGACTTCTATTTTATGGTTGTTTTGCATGCAATATGTCCTTTCTGTTACTGTCAGAAGTAACTTATTTATGGTATATGTGAAGAGCACAAAAGAAAACATTGTAATTCATGAGAGAGGTAGCTTATTATTCTCATGATTATGAATTTGTAGACTGAGATTTTCACTGTCCTAACTTTTTGATGTGTGCAGAGATTTCTAGTAGTACTATTTTCACAAGTAACTTCCTAATTCAAGTAATCCATAATAGTAAGCCTGTTCCCTACACACATCCCTTCTTCCTTCATTACATTCAGAGACATCCCGTTTTATAAACAGTCGTCATCCCTAACTCTGGAGTGGAGTGGTTATCCTTATAGTCTGATTGGAGGAGTTAAGTGTGGTAAGTTTCAGGAAGTACTGTTGAAAATGGTATAAACCTATGTAGGTCTAGAAAATAAAACTTTTATATTTAAAACTGAAACAGAATTTTAAGTAAAATTTCATTCAGAAATTATCTTTAAAATTCTAAGAATTATAAGACATGATTTTATTAGTATAATTTAATCATATCTATTAAGATATATTAATATAAATATATACAGTATGAATGTAAATATAAACCTATAAATACTAAGGCATTAGATTGAAAATACCATAAGTCCTGGCTCGCAGCTTTGTTGGCAGTAAAAAAGAAATTCTCTGAGGTCGGCTTGCGCAGCTCTTTCAGTCAGGCTAGGGAGGGAACGTAGGTGTCAATCCAAGGACTGCTCAGAAAGTGAATTCGCCTCCTGCTCCCCTTCCTCTCTCCGCCCCCCCACCCCCCCACCTCTGTCTAACAGCGCACTCTGATGGCAGTGTTATTAATGTTATTTCCCCAAATGTTAACCTCGGCATTTTTGGGCAAATAAAATCTCTGGGAAGGACACACACTGGTGAACAGGATAAATGGAAAATGGAAAAATCTTTAGTGCATTGTTGACCCCTTTTCATCGGCATGCGGTGAGGCAAATACCTGATTTTTTTTTATTAATTTGAACAGTCTATGTAGTTTAAATTCCAGAATTATTTTTTTCCTGCAATGATATGAAATATTGTTTGGTAGTCTACAGGTCTAAATTGTGACATTTCTCTCTCTCCATTGTAGAGGGTAGCTTGTGCCCACACAGCAATTTTTCTAATGCCAATTAATGCAGCTTTGCTCCTGGTAGTCAAAATGGAGATCCTGTAAAATATGATCTCGTGAAAATTGACAACAAACATTTTGAGCTACCTCCCTTTAGAATTAAAAAAAGTAGAAAGCACCTGAATTCCCTAGTAGTCTCTCTAAAAACACATCAGCTCCTCCTTTGCCAAAATGTACCACTTTGCCAAAAAGTACCAAGCACTTTTGAGGAAGAAGGCACTCCATCTGAAGAGTGTGAGCACATTTGCATAGAGGAAAAATGAGCAGGAAAGGTTAGCACAAGGTTAGCTGAAATCTCGGGTGGTAGTAGTTACATGTTTTTTTCTTTTAAGTAATTGTTCATACTTTTAAAATATTTTATGATAAATATGTGTAACTATTGTCAGAAAAAAAGATCAGTAAACCATTAGGGCATGGCAGTTGCCAGATGAGAGGATGGCCTTCTTAGGAAAACATTTCCTCTGATTTACAAAAGAGAAGGTGTTAACAGAGTTCTGAATATTGCAAATCTAAGTAAACATATCCCAGGAGAGAAAGCATTCTTCTAAACCATTTCTGTTATCTGATTTTATTCCACTCTAGGGCTATTGCACTGACATATCAAGAGCACTTTGGGGTGATCTATTTAACCCTCTCAGAAGACCCAAGTCCTCGAATAATCTTCCATAACAGATGTCCAGTAACAATACTTATAAAGGAAAATCTTAAAGGTATCCTCTATAACATTGAATTTAAATAAAACAAAACCTACATTCTTTCTGGAGATTTTGAACTTAGTAGTTACCTGTGACCCTATGAAGAATGTTTGAATAAAATTATTGCTCATCCCTCTTTGAGGAGTTTTTCTTGGCACATTATATTTAATATCCCTAAGTCTTTGTCTGCAAGGCCTAAGTAAGTCTGCATATCCCTTTTCTTTCTCTCTTTTTCTTTTTTTTTTTTCAGATATTCCAAAGTTTGAGGTTTATTGCAGAAAAGTTCCTTCTGAGTGCTCCATTCATCATGAGCTATATCATCAGATTTCCAGTTATCCGGACTGCAAGACCAAAGACTCTCTTCCTAGCCTCCTTTTGAGAGTAGACTTGCTGGATGGAACGACACCGGAATGGAGTGATGCCATCGACATCAACAGTCAGGGAACACAGGTCAGTGAGTGGCGGATGACCCCGCCAAGGCCCAAGGAAAAATTCCCTTTTCTAAAGTTTCAGTGCCTATTTTTAAACATAGTTCTCTAAATGTTGAACTCCTTGTCTTTGTGTGAGGGGCATGTGTATACATTGTTACTTCCTATTAAGTTATAAATTCTCAAACACAAGTATGTATCTCCAGGGTCTACTATATAACAGTTTACCAGAGAGAAGCACTTGGTATAATGCCCTGATTTATCTCTGTCTTTCTCTGGTGTTAGTAGTGTTATTTTTGTTGAAAATGGCACATGAACCTAGCATTTTGATCCTGCTGTACCTAAGATTTACATTTTTAAGTGTATAATTTCGTGGCATTAAACACATTCACAATGTTGTACAACTATCATCACTATCTATTCTATCATCCCAACCGAAACTATACACATTAAGCAATAACTCCCCATTCTCCTTTGCACTCAACCCCTGGTAGCCACTATTGTGCTTTCTGTCTCTGAATTTGCCTATTCTAGGCACCTCATATAAATTGAATCATACAATATTTGTCCTTTTGTGTCTGGTTTCTTTCACTTAGCGTTATTTTCAAGGTTCACCCATGTTGTAGCATGTGTCAGACTTTCATTCCATTTTATGGATGAATAATACTGTGCTGTACTTCCTGAAAGTTGCTTCACATCTATTAGTTAAATCATTTGATCTTCACAACAAGCTGGTGAAGTAGGTCCTATTGTAATGGTTATAAAATACATATTGAAGTTATAAATATATTTATAGTAATAATAATGATTATCCTTTGATAATTGTATGCCAGGCATTGTGCCAAGCACTTTACATTCATTCGTACCTAACCTTTATAATCCAAGGTTACATGTTACAGAGATGTAAACTGAGACCTCAGGGCTTAAAGTGGTCTAATTCCCATGTGTGAACAGAGAAGGGCCTGGGGTTTGATCCAGATCTGCCTGACTCCAGCGTGTGTGCTCTGAACCACATGCTAGGAATGAAGCTCCTTAGCTGGATTCCTTCCCTGCTGTCCTCCCCAGTCCCCCTGGCACATTCTTTCTCAACTACCAAGACATTCTCTCTCTTCACTCCATGAAGTCTCCCCCTACCACCCAGCCCCTCTACATGCTCCAGCAATATCTGTAACACTTGGCTGCAGTTATTTCTTTAAATAACTTCCTACCAAGTCAAGATTCCTGGCCTTACTCATCCTCAGCCCTACAGCAGAGTGCCTGTCAACACAGTAAAATCTTAATAAATATCAAATGAATAAATGAGTGACTGATGGAATGAATGAGAGATGAGGTTACCGAGGGAGATTGTGCAGGAGGAAAAGAATCCCAGGCTTTACCCTGGGGAACTCCAACATACAAGGACAGCCCAGCAGGAGAGGCTGGGCGGGAACAGGCGGAGTGTCGGGAAGAGCTGGGGCGGGGCAGGAGCACGGGCGCCCCCGGGAGGAGGTTCACAGGGTGTGAAATGGAAACAGGGAAGCAAGATAACGCTTGGAAATTGTAAGTTCAGAGTGAATGTAAGTGAGGGAGGAAGAAAAGGAACAGGTAGAATTGCTCCTTCAAGGAGCCAGCAGGGCGTGAAGCAGTGAGATCGGTGAGAAGGAGGCTCTTTCCACGCTGTGGGAGGGGTCAGTCAAGGAGCGGGAGATGTGAGTGGGGGTTTGCCCGCAGAGCCGGGTCCGAGGCACAGCGAGTGTGACTCCACTTGAACAGAAGGACCACGTCCTCCTCTCTGACACAGGTCGGGAGAGAAACTTGGAGGCATGGGGCCAGGAAATTGAGTGAATTGATACTCAGTGGCCTTAAATTTGTTAGCAAGTATGGAATGAATCATCTAAGAAAGAGGCGATAGGGGCGGAGGCCCGTGGAGAGCAGTATCTGTGGAAAGAGGTGAAGAACGTGGCCAGGGACAGATGCAAGAATGGCTGAGCAGCCTGGGGACCACACTCGCCTTGAAGACTTGAATTTGTAGTCAACCCAGACCACCCAGGGGTGTGATTTCCATCCACAGGCCTCATTTGATGCACACTGAAAATCTGCTGGATCTGTGCAGCCTAGGAGATGTTCCTGGTCTCATGAATTTACAAAGTAATTATTGCAAGCTTCTCAAGGGTCTCCAAACTCCCTGCCATCGGTTTGAAGATTTTTGAAGCCTCTCTTATATATGTCTAGGGAATTCTTTACAATAGGCATTCTGCCTGCCACACCTTATTTTGGGGATTCCCATTCCCTTTAAATTTCCTCAAGCCTTTGTAGTCAGGGATACTTCAAAGCTAGGAGGAGGTGCTCTTCCCAACACCCTTATCATCCCTGGTCCGAGAACCAGCAGTCTTGGGTTCCCATTAATCTTTGAGGAACTATGTGCCATCTGTCCTGCAGACCACGGTTTGCTTCCTACTCTGGAGGCAGATTTGTTTCAGGCCCTCACCGACATCTCCTCAGTAATAGGCCAGGGCACATAAATCACCGGGGGGCCCAGGGAGCCGTGTCCTCTGATGAAAGGAAGCAGCCCTTCTGTCGGAGGGAGTTCATCTTCCAGGAGCCCTTCCTCAGCGCTTCGTCTGAGGCACACGATGTGAATTTCAAAGCTTAACTTAAAAAGCAGAATTAAAACACTATAAAATCCCCATTATGCCGCCAGGAAAAAAAAAACGCCTTTAGCTTTTGCCGGTCATGAATACGCCGCTGCCTTGGTTTTGTGAGTAGGGCAGTGCCATGTATACTTTTGAAGTGGAATATGAAAGGGACTATACAGAAAATAACTCTATAATCACACAAAGATGTATTCTTTGGATCGAGAGTTATTGGGAGGACCTGATAGCATGTGGACCACAAAGTTCTGGTCGTGAGCTGGTGCGGGTTTTCTGGGGCCATGTCCCTGACTCACACCTGGTCAGAAGACATCGCATGGCTGTTCAGCCAAAGGCCCTGATGTAGCGGCTGGTGCTCTTACCCATGATTTTACATGGATGATAGGCTGACATTAGGGAGAAAAGTCTTTAGATATTCAGCAAATAAGTGCAGGCATAAAAAATAAGCTTACATTGATCATTTTATGTCATAATTTTGATCTTATCAGGGAGTTAGTGTTTAGAGCCCTAACATAGTTTATAGATTTCAGTTTCTGATAGGAGCCTTATTTTTGTCAGAATTAGGCACTAGGCAACATTCTTTTGAAAATTTCAAAACAAATACACAGTACAAAGAAAACATAGCAGTTATCATTTAACTAACATCATAAAGCATGCTCTGTCATCAATCCACAAATGCTGAGTTTCTAATATGTGCCAGACATTATAACTTTGTACAGGGACTACATAAAATATAGCGAACAACAATGGCATGCAGCCATTGCCCTCAAGGAGGTAATGTGTGGAGACAAGAGGGCAAGCGAGTCATCACACAAGTCACTGTACTGTGAACTCTGGTGAGAGCTGTGAAGGAGAAGTAGCATTGTACCGCTAGGGTGTACAGCAGCCTAGTTTGAGAGGCCAAGGGTGGTGTCTCCGGGCAAGAGACCTTGCCTTCAAGGATGAACAGACATTAAGTAGAGAAGAAAGGGGCAGATTTTTCTAGACAGAACAGCATGTTTGAAGCTTTGGTGCTCAGAGAGGTCGCCTGGGCATTTCAGGGGTCGAGATGCCAGGGTGGCGGTAGTGTCCGTGAAGGAAAGCAGGGTGGAGGGAGGAGGCTAGTGCAGCAATTCAAGACCAGACCTCGCACGATCCAGTCAAGGATTTTGGTTTTTATCTTAATAGCCATGGGATGTCATTGAGTTGTTTATGAAAAGCAATTTCTGAGCCATTGAAATTGCAAAGAAGAATGAGCAGCTGAACTCCAAAAGGCAGATTAAAATTATCCCTTTTTTGCAGGTGAATTCTCTTCTAAGAAGATCCCAGAATTCTCATGATCTTTGGCTCTTAGTAGAGCGTAGTGGGGTCATTGTCGCTGCTCTCTCTCAAGTGCTGTGTGGGTGGGGGAGGGGAAACTGACAGCTTCCACCTTGTCCGCAGTGTTTTCATACTCAGTTTCTGTTCTCTCATTCATTTATCCACCAAACCTTAAGTGAGGAACTGTGAAAGGCCAAACCCTTTGCCCTGAACAAGGTGTTAACTCCTGCCCTTAAGAACCTAAGTAACTAAATAAATGCAGTCAAGTGTAGTCAGTCCTGAGACAAAGCCTGGTGAATTTTGATCACCACAAAAATCCTAAGATAGTCAAGGCAATAATTTTTATGTTTATTTTATTGATGAAAGGATTGAGGCTTAAAGAGTAGTCAGTCAGCTGGTTTTAGGTGGTTTATAACTAAGCAAGATCAGACTGGATCCTCGATCTGTACATGCGACCCAGTCTTTTTTTCCTACAGCAAGCTGAGGTCAGTACCTGCCTCTGAAGTCCTGCCCTGGCTACAAATATTGCTACCTAAAAGTTCATGAAAGCACAGGTTAGGAGAGGTTTTTTCATTCCCCCTTTCACCTAGTGCAAGAGTCCCTTGCACAGCATCTCGCCTCAGAAAATTCCCAATGTCACATTCACGGCTTATTTCAGCCGTGACTCAGAAAATTTCTGACTCTGTCAGGCTGAAAAGTATCCCTCTGTAGCATCTACTCATTCATCCTTGTTTTACCCTCTGGGACATTACAGATTATTTACTTCCCTTTTAATACAGCAACACTGCAAGTATTTGAAGGCAGCTTCAGCGTCGTCTCTAAGTGTTCCTTGAATTATTTCTTCACTAAATGTGATTTCCAGACCCATCACCACAGTTACCCTCATCTGCACACTAGTGTATTATGTTCCCTTTTACAAATCTGGCAGCCAGAATGACACATAGTATTCCAAATGTGGTCTAACCAGTTACTATCTCCCTATGCTTCCATTAATAAAGTAGAAGATCGACTTAGCTTTTTATTAATGAGTTCAGACTGTTTGTTATTATTGAACTTGTGGTCAACCACATCCCCCAGGTCTTTATCGTATGATTTGCTCTACAGTTGACTTTTTGAACCCAATGACAGGACTTTGTATTTATCCCCAATACATTAAATCTCATTGCTATTGGCATAGTCCAGTTTGAAATCATTTTTTAAAAAATATTTGTGATGCTATCATCCAGCATATTAAGAATCCCGGTAGTGTATGTCATCTATAGGTATGGTAAGCATATATTCTGCATGTTCATCCAAGTCATTAATAAATATGTTGAATAGGACAAGTCAAAGTCTACGCTCTGAGTAATCACTAGACACTGCCCTAATGCCTGGGTTCAGTCGGCCACAAACACACCAAAGCGTACTGTCATCTAGCCCACATTTCTTAAATACAAAAATGCTTCAAAAAGCACTTTTTCAACTATACTGTATAAGATATTTCTTATCTTGCTTGCAAGAATGTCATGAGACATTCGGTAAGTGCCTTGATGAACCAGGACTCAAATGTGTAATTAGTCCATTTGGTGCAGATCAGAGGTAACCCTGAGCACTATAGAGCATGTTGTCATTTTCAGACATCTTTAGCTGCCATCCAGTAATTTTTACATAGAAAAAATTTAGCAACCAAGTATCTGATTTATAAAATGTTCAATACAGATAATTTGGCTTCTTGCTTTCTTCATTCACCTTCCCACAGACAGCTTATCAGGCCAAAACAGACATAAGCAAGTTGGTACCCACTTCTGAACATCTACCAAGTGCCCTGGTCTAGAGTCTTCTATGTATTTACAGTTTGTTTTGGCTGAGTCATAACTGCTTCCTAAGACACTTTGAGAGTAGGGATTTCCCTAAAATATTTTTCAGCAAATATACAGAGGGAAGAATTATACCCAGAATATCTGCTATTTTCTTTTCATCCTCATCCAGTCTTCTCTTCCTTGATCATCTTAGAAATTCATCTCCCTTTTTTTCCTCTCTGGGAGATCTAACTCATCTTATAGCGTTAGCTACCAGCCACCACCCAGTCACTCCCAGACACCTATCTCTGCACCTACATCCCTCCTAAGCTCCAAACCTGTGTTTCCAGCTACCCACCAAACATCTCAGGCTGAAACCTACAAGCTTCTCAAAGTCAACATGTTTGAATTTGACCATTTTCCATTCTACAAGCCAGCTTCTCCTAGAGCCTCTGCTTCAGTTCATGCCATCACTATTTTGTCAGTATAAAAAAACCTTAAACAACATTGACACACATTTGTATTGAATGTCTGCTGTATGTCAGGCATGCTGCAAATATTGTCCCAGTCCCCACCACGTCCATTAAAGGTGGATGTTACCCGAAACTCAGAGATGTTAATTTGCACAAAGCAAGTGGACTTGGGATTCAAACCCAGGATTGACTGGCTTCTAAGCCTGTCTTTCTCCAACTGCATCCCAGTATCTTCCTTCTCTCTCTTCCTCCACACACCCAGTAAGTCACCAGGTTCTGGCAGAAAATCCTCAGAAATGTGTCTGGATCTGCCCCTTCTCTCTGTGACCAGGGTCTACTTCAGGCCTTGTATTCATCCCTCTCCCAGATTTTAGCAATAACCCCTTGTTATTATTAAGGTCTCTGTTGCCAACCTCCATATTCAGATCTGTCTCCACAACTTCCACCAAGGTGATTACTAAAATATATAGAATCCAGCCCAGAAAAGGCTCTCCAGTCCGCTAGACTGCTTAACACAGACCACAGCCTGAGACCAAGCAGGCCACATCTCACTCCCTTACTCCCTCTACAAGTTAGGGTTCAATCCTGTAACATACATGAAAATCTCTTCCCTTCAAAGTGTAAGTTTTGAATTCTTCCATATCATGGCTTTCCTTCTTAAGATATTCTTTTACAAACTACTTGATCTGCATTAGAAATAATAACTTTTAAATTTATTCTTTCCCAAAATAGGTACAAAATTTATTATGAAGAATGAATTTTAGCCAAAAGTCAAAACAAAGTGAGTAGTTAGCTTATCTTTAGATCTATTTATGGATGCTGAGAAGTCCCACAGTCTGCTATCTGCAAGCTGGAGACTCAGGGAAACTATGGTGGAATTTAATCTGAGTCCCAAGGCTTGAGAACCAAGGGAGCCAATGGCATAAATTCCAGTTCAAGGGCAAAAGATGACATGAGATGTCCCAATTCAACATTGAAGCAGGGTTTTTTAAACATTGAGACAGCTTAAGGACTTTTAATAACAGGTATTGTTATGATTTAAGTTCAACTCAGCTACAGTGCTGGAATGCTTTATAACTCCCTCTGGACTATCCCTGGATTGTCATATACAGCCTGTAAGGAAAAAGAGGGAGAGAAAAGAAGAAAGGCTTTCAAGAATGCATTCCATTACTTCCTGTGTGTCACCTTGTAACTTAATAAATTTAATTGGTATAATTTTTTAAAATATCATTTGTTGAATAATGACTCTATAGCATCTTACTACGCTGATGGATGGTGATTGCAATGGGTTATGGGGGGGGGGACTTGACAACATGGGTGAATGTTGAAACCACAATGTTGCTCATGTAAAACCTTCATAAGAGTGTATATCAATGATACCTTAATTAAAATATATATATATATATATATATACACACATATATAATTTGTTGGATATAAATAATCATTTTAATAAAAGTGACTGAATATAGAGAAAAACACAAGTTATATTTGTAATTGTAAAAGACAAAGTACTAAGTGGAAGGCAGGGCACAGGTCTTGAATGGTATTTTTTTTCCATTCATTCATTTTTGTTGTTGTTGATACATTTTTTATTGAGGTGTAGTTGATATACATTATTATATACTCACCCCAACTAATGTAGTCACTATCTGTCAACATAGAAAGATGTTACAGAATTACTTACTATATTCTCTATGCTGTACTTTCATCCCCATGACTAATCTATATTATGATTGAGATTTTGTGCATCTTTATCCCTTTCACTTCTTTCACCCTCCCACCCTAGCCCTTCCTCCATGGTAACCACCAGCCACTTCTCATCGTGTATGAGTGCCCTGCTGTTTTGTTCATTTTGTTTTGTTTTAGCATAATACATTCTAGATTCATCCATGTTGTTGCAAATGGCAGGATTTCTTTCTTTTCTATGACTGAATAATATTCCATGGTGTATATGTTCCACCCTACATTTTCTTTAGCCATTCATCTATTGATGGGCACTTGGGTTGCTTCCATGTCTTGGCTATTGTAAATAATGCAGCAGTAAACATAGGGGTGCATACATCTTTTCAAATCAGGAGTTTTCTTTTCTTCTTTCTAGATAAATTCTTAGAATTGGGATTACTGGGTCATATGCTATTTCTGTTTTTAATTTTTTGAGGAACCTTCATACTGCTTTCCATAGTGGCTATACCAATTTACATTCCCATCAACAGTGTAGGAGGGGTCCCTTTTCTCCACATCCTCATCAACACTTGTTATTTCTTGTCCTTTAGATAACAGCCATTCTAACTGGTATGAGGTGATATCTCACTGTGGTTTTGATTTGCATTTCCTTGATGATTAGTGATGTGGAGCATTTTTTCATGTGCCTGTTGACCATCTGTATTTCTTCTTTGGAAAAATTTCTGTTCTGCTCATTTTTTATCAGGTTATTTGTTTTTTTGGTGTTGAGGCATATGAGTTCTTTATATATTATGGTTTTTAACCTCTTATCTGATATATCACTTATGAATATATTCTTCCATACTGTAAGTTACCTTTTTATTTGTTTGTTGATGGTATCCTTTGCTTTTTAATTTGAAGTAGTCCCAATTATTTATTTTTGCCTTTGTTTTCCCTTTCCTGGGGAGATATATCCAGAAAAACATTGCTCATGCTTATGTTTGGGAGATTTTTGCCTATGTTTTCTTCTAAGAATTTTATAGTTTCATGTCTTATACTTAGGTCTTTAATCTATTTCAAGTTTACTGTTGTGTATGGTTTTATACAGTAATCATTTCATCCTCTTGCATGTAGCTGTCCAGTTTTCCCCACACCATTTATTTAAGAGACTGTCTTTTCAACATTGTGTATTCATGGCTCCTTTGTCGTACATTAATTGACCATCTATGTATGGGTTTACTTCTGGGCTTTCTATTCTGTTCCATTGATCTATGGGTCTGTTCTTGTGCCAGCACCATACTGTTTGATTACTGTAGCTTTGTAAGATAGCTTGAAGTCAGGGAGCATAATACCTCCAGCTTGTTCTTCTTCTCAAAATTGCTTTGGCTATTCAGGGTCTTCTGTGTTTCCATATGAATTTTAGGATTATTTGTGGCAGTTCACTGAAAAATGCTATTGGTATTTTGATAGGAATTGCATTGAATCTGTAAACTGCTTTGGGCAGGATTGAATGGTATTCTTCTACCTACATATGTAAGAGAAAGTCTTATTGGTCAAAGTGCTCTAACACATACAAATGGCAAAACACAGAGTATCCCCAAAATGTTTTGTAGTTAAAGCAGTAAGTCTCTTACTCTTTGTTGCCTCTAACTTAGCGCACATACTCCACACTACCAGTGTGAAGTGAAGAAGGTAAAAAACAGCATTGGTCAGCACTGGCTAGATTATTCTGCAATAACAGAGTACTCAAACCAAAAAAAAAAAAAATTCCCTTGGCCATCAGTCACTTAATTCATTCTTTTTCCCACACTTAGAACAAACATATCTCCTCCCAGGTTCTAACAAGTCACCACATCCAGGCGGAAATCTAGCACTTCTGAGTGATGCTCTGAGTCTGGGATGTGGCTCCTTTCCATCTGTAGACCTGTGATGTGCTCTCTCCTTCTCTCTGCCATTTTCCCTCCGGGACAGAATAACAGTACTAATCCCTCCAAACTGGAAAGAGGAAGAACAAGAGACACACAGCAGCTTCTCATCCATGACAATTGTGAAATTTTTCTGAGCATATATTGTGGGGTTTATACCCAGGAAGCAAGGAACAGTACTTAAGCCCTGTTTCTGCTCTTGGAAGAGTTCTCTTCCCACTATTCCTCCAATCCCTGCATCCACCCTCAGAGATCATCTTTGGCCACATCTGAAGCTTGTATTGAGTCTCAGATAATCATAGTCTCTTTCAGTCTAGGTTCATGAGTTTCTTAGGCAGTAGTCATTTCTCAAAATTCAGAAGACTTTGCTAATAACCAGAGAATTGCTAAAAATCATACTATTGGTCCTATTTTAAAGACATATTTCTGTGCTATCTTGCTTCCTTACCTCTCTCTGGATTTAAGAGAGCTTCTGTGGCAAAGTTATACTCTTAAGCTGAACTTTTTTCTGAGTCACTTTGACAACGAAGAAGTTTTAACATTGAGTGTGGTGCCCTTTACATAGCCCTGAGGCTGAGTAGTAATCTGCCTTCATAGTCAAAGACTAAATTTTATCTCTTGATGTTTGAGGTTTAAAAGCATTTCTGACTTTGCAAGGCCCTGAATTTCTGGAATCTCTCTATTCTCTTTCATTTTATTTGTAAACTGGCCAATACTTTCCTAGCTCATCTCCTCTTCATAATATATTACCAGACATTGCCAATAACAGCCAACACTAATGTTTTGTTTTCAAACTTCATCTTCTAGAGGTATAAATCTATTAGGTTTATAATCTATATCCCAGGTAATCTCAGACAACAGTTTTACTAAATGTCCTGCCACTTTATAACATGAATCCCTTTTTCTGTAGCTCTCAATGTCAGTTTCTACTGTCTGACCGTTAAGCCAAGGACTCATATTTTAGATTTTTGCTGGAACCCTACCTCTATTACCAATATCACTATTAGTTAGTACAGGCTAGTTTATGCTTCCTGTGATAATCTAAAATATACTTCTTGCTCATGCTACACTCCTCATGTTTGTCATTAGGAGGATTGTGTTCCACATCACGGTCATGTAAGGATCAGCACTGATGGAGGCTTTATCATTTCCTATCTACACCATTAGAGCAGCCCACCCCAAAATCCTAGAGGCTTGAAACATTAAAGATTAGATTCTGGGGGTTTGATTGGGTGATTTTTCTGCAGGATGAGCCTGGGATCATTCATGCAGCTGCATTCAGTTGGAGGGTTGGCTAAGGGATGAGTTCAGCTGGGAAGTCTGGGCATCTCTCCCACATGGTCTTTCCTCTCAGGGAGACTAGACCAGGCTTCCTCGCATGACGGCAAGAGGGCAAACCCCAGTAAGCAGTCATGTGTGCTGATACCTCATTAGCTGAAGAAAGTCACACAGCCAAGCTGTCAGTCTTGGAAGAGACTAAACACACATGGATACTGGGATGTACGATCCCTTGGTTATGTAAGAATCTACCATAACCATTGTTGTAGAGCAGGAATCAGCAAACTTTTTTGTCAAGGTCTAAATAATAAATATTTTAGGCTTAGAGCCCATACAGTCTCTGTCAGAGTTTCTCAATTTTGCTATCAGAGACAATATGTAAATATTGTACTGTGTTTCAGTACAATTTTATTTATAAAAACAGGCAGCAGATTTGATTTGGACCATTACTCATAGGGAACATAAAGCCTTTATCCAGTTTCTGCAGCAGTGGAAGAAGGCTGGCTCTTTTAAATTTTGGCTCAGAATTAATACATGACAATTCTGCCTTTTAGCCCATTGACCAAAACTAGTCACATGGCCATACCTAACTGTAAGGAGGTGAGGAATATAGTTCTGCAATGTGTCTGGAAGAAAGGGGGAGCTAGACGTGGGTGCACACTGGAAGTATCTACCACAGGTGCCACGTTGAGGTGATGTCCACTCAAATCTTTACCTAGTACCAAGCACTGGTTATAAGTACTAAATATAATGGACACAAAACCATCGCCCTCATGAGCTTATACAGAGACCATGATGGTTAATATACTAAGAGGGAGAAGCACCCTATACATCTCTGCCCTGGAACCATTTGTTATCTCATGTTGTACTTAGGTTCTTTACCATCTGGGATGTGAGCAACTTGAGGGCAGGATTTTATCTTTCTCAGTACCTAATACAGAGACTGGTTCTTTGTAGGTATACTTTAAGTGTTGAATAATTAATTGGGTGATTAAATGAACAAGCCATCAGACTAAATCAAGGATTTATTTTGTTTCTGGAGGACCTGGTTTAGATGTGCCTAATTTCTGTGGCCAGGCACTTATGTACCCCCCTAATCCCTAGAGCTGCCACTGCACAAAGTGCTTGATCTTGTGAGTTATTTCTCCACATTTGAAAAGACACAGGATAGGCTCCAAGAATTAAAGTCTGTTTCTTCTATTCTAGTGGTGAGTGAAAGGGATACCAGCAGAATTTCTCTCCAGAGCCCAGATTTTTGGCTAACAGAAGTACCTTAAAGGTTTAGGTTAATTCACTTGCTTTCAAAGTCCCTTGGGCAGTTAACAGAAACCATCATCTTGCCTTATCTTTACTATCTTAGTTCAAGTATCTTCATTCCATAATATCTGAAGATTACTTTGAAAATGAGCAAATAAATATTTCTCTCTTCTGATCCCCTCCTGTCTCCTTTGATGGGTGGTAGTTTCAGTGTTTAACATTCTCTGCTAAAACCCTAGGGTACACACTGAAGTTATGGACAGTTACTGAGAGAAGGGAATATAGACAGTAACATAGGACCTTCAAAAGGTTTATGTCTTTATATGGACAAATCTCATGTCTATAAGCCTAGTAAAAAAAGCAATTGACATACATTACATATCACATAAAAATAATAACTTTTATAAATGTGAGTGTTTCTCAAAAAATACCTGCTTTGTTTTAAATTCGTGAAGTAAGCCATTTTTTAAGCTGGCTAAATTCCAAATTTTATCGGTCAAAGTCAATTCTTACCACTGGAACAAATAGGGCAAATTCAGGCTGCAGAGTCTTTTGAACAGGTATGTTTGCAAAACAGTCCGTTTGGGAAACATGTCTGTAAAGAATGCAGACTGACTCTACTGTCCTCAAGAAGCTGACAATCTAGTGATTAAGTCAGGTGTATAAACAGTGACTATAATACAAGCAATAATATTTGTGATCAAATAGATATAATGTTAAAAGTACTTTAGGAATATAGGAGTAGGTATCAAGCTGAGGAAAGGAATAGAAAAATTAGAGAGTACCTTCATGGAATTAGGTGTCCTTAAGTTAATGTATAAAGACACACTGGATTTGTGAAGGACTTACCCAGTGAAAGTGTGTTCTCAGCACAGGGAGTGCTGAGTGGCAGACAAGGGCCTGAGCTGGAGCAGTGGCTGTAGGGCGAAAAAGAAGGCACTAGAGGAGCTGGTGGCTGCTGGCCTGCAGATGAGGAGGAAGGAGGCAGAGATGACATCCAGTGCCCCGGATATGGAACACGGTCAGAATTTCTGGAGGAGGAACCACTGTACAAGAAAGAATCCCAGTGTCTTTGAAGTCACTTCAGACTTGAGTCTCTGACTCTTCCGGTGGTTCTGTGTACACTCTTCCTGCTACCTCTTCATTTGGTCAAAATCAGAATACATTCTTTGTATCTGAAAGCAGGCACCCAGCTTTGTTCCTTCACCCAGGAGTTTTCAGTCCTTCTGCTTTTATTTGCTGTCCTAGTAATAATTAAGGGCCCAGACTTGGACTGAATAGATACTTCAAATCATCAGAATCAACATTCCTATACATAAGGAGGTTCTTGCCCCTACCTGCAGGTAATGCTCGTTTTGAGCATGATATTCTTGGAGTTGTTTTTCAAATAGTTCTGTTCTGTTTTCAAATATTTATCCATAGAAGCAGTGTGAGTATTTAATGCTGAAAGGACATCTGTTCTGCTGGCCTGGCACCTGGCTTCTGAGGTAGAACTTTTTTTAGGTTTTAGTCCACCTTCTCAAAAGAAAAATTAGTTTTGACTCCAAGCAGATGAAGTTATCTGACATTCTTGTTACAAGTTATGTGAAGGTTGCTGAAGGGATTATGGCATGTCTTACTGGCAGGTTTTGGGGTATATTTTGTGTCCCCAGCATAAAAGGGCTTCCTTGTAATAGGAAGTCAACTCTCAAGAGCCTGCAAGTTTTTTGCACATTGCATTTCAAGTCCTTAGTTGTTGGGCTTTTTCCACAGAGATTCATATGCACACACAAAGCTGGCCCATGGCCGGGCTCCCGCCCGCACAGAGCTACTTGCCAGTTCAAAGAAGCAGGGAATGAAGACACTCATGCCCTGTCATCCATCGTTTTTTTTTCTATGAACCTTACAGCTGGATATTGAAAAATCTGGATTTGATCTTTCTTTCTTTCTTTTTTTTTTTTTTTTTGCTTTCAAGTCAGCTGAATAGCCTGTACACATGGATATTAAGAAATATAACCAGGAAGTATTGTGGTATTGAATCAGAGCATAAGACATTTGAAGTCAGCCATATTAGTTGTGTTTCTTACTTCTTTTTACTCAGATTTTGAATATTCTTTTTATAGGTTGTGTTCCTGATTGGCTTTGGCTGTGTATATGTGGACATTGTCCATCAGTGTGGCACAGTCTTCATCACTGTGGCCCCAGAAGGAAAAGCAGGACCTGTTTTAACCAATACCAACAGGTAGGCTTAATGATTATCCCAGCAGCAGTTATAGTAAGCTTTCCCATTATTAACTTGTAAACCTACTGTTTACCTTATTTTGTCATCCCTAGCTATACATTGAAACTTTTGGTTAATTATTGTGGAATCCATAGGATAGGGTTATGAGCATTAATCCTACCTATAATAAGTAGCAATATATCATCTTCCTTGGGTACCCCTTCCAGTTCTTCTGCGTGAAATTTAACAGACTGACTTACAATCTATGGCATGCATCTTAGAATTATCTGTATTATCATTAGCATGAAATGTAAAATAATACTTCTGTGTTCTCATGACAACCTAGTAATTAGGCTTAGCAATTAGAGCTACATTAACTGCTTAGAACCACATTTTCCTCCCTTAAGCTGAGTGTTGCCACCATTTCTTACAAACATAAACCAAAGAGTTAATATCCTTAATTTAAGAGAACACACATAGTTCAGTAGGAATAATATAAAGACAGCTCCTCCTTCCAGAAGTAAAAGAAGGTCACACACATGAAAAGAAAATTCTAGGAAGAGGAAATACAAGTAATGAAAGAAATGCAAATTTAAATAAGATATTATTTGTCAAATTGACAATAATGTTCCCTTATGTGCAGTCCTAACAGAAGTGTCAATCTTTACCATTTTCTGGAAAGCACTTTAGCCATATGTATTAAGACCTTTAAAATCCCTTTGGCTAGGAAATTCCACTTTTAAGAGTTTTAAGAATTTAAGAATTAAAGCAGTAATACAGAAGTAGGTAAAGACATGTGGAGAGAGAGATTTATCACATTACTAATTACAATGGCAAAATATTCAGAGTACAAATGCCCATCAGTAGGGAAATGGATGATACATAAATATACCATAAATGGTATAGCCACAGAAAAGAGACTTATAGGATTATAGTGGAATAGAAAAATGTATATGATAAATCTAAAATAAAACAAACGAAACATAAAATTAAATATATAAATATCCTTGTGTGTCATATGTACGTATATACATGTAAGTACATAAATGCACACATTCTGTCGCATGCACACATGCACAGAACATTCCTAGAAATAAAAAGAAAAAGAATTAAAATTGTTAATAATAAGTGATTATTTTAATAATTTTCTATACTTTAACTTTCTATAATAAGTATATAATCAGAAAGTTTATTATTAATTCTAAAATTAAGTTAAAATATAAAACAATACCAACTTTCATACACTGGTTTAAGCACTCTTTTAAGAAAGTTCCTTGCTTTTCATATATGGTTTAGAAACTCCTTAATGTGGACCCCACCAAACTACTATTAATTTGAATTTATAGTATTGCAAAGCAAGGTTGTATTGAATGTTTTCTTTGCCCAGAAGTATTTGTAAAAAATTAATAGTAACAAAATTGGAGACTACATTTTAAATTGCAGTTAACACAAAATTTCAAGCCTTTATAATTTTAGAAACATTTAATGTAGGTCAATAGTAGGACATTGTTAATGACAAGAACAGCAATCCATATATTCAATGGTAGAAATAAGAAAGGCAAAAATCTTTACTTGTATCCCCTTAATTCATTTACTTAACAAATATTTTCAAAGTGCTCAGTGGATACCGATTACTGTTCTAGGAATGGGATACATTGGTGACTAAAAAGACCAAAATCCCTGCCCTTGAGGAGATGATCACGTTCTTTTCTGTGTGGAATGAGTGGACACAGAGTAACATAATAAAAAGGAAATGTTATGGCACAGTAGAGGTTGGCATCCTAGAGGGACAGAAGCAGGGCCCAGGAAGAAGGACTGCATGTGCCAGGGCACAGGGACTGAGAACAGTCTGAGAAAATGGGTCCAGGGGGGCCTCACCAAGAAGGCGGCACTGGAGCGAAGACTGGCAAGCAGCAGGGGTGTTAGTGGCGTGGTTCCTCGCGGAGGGCTTCCCAGACAGACGGCACAGCGGCTCAGAGGTCTGAGGCAGTGGGCCTGGCTTATTGGAGGAGCAGAGAAGGGGCCAGTGTGGCCAACGAGTAGGTGAAGTGGGTAGTAGTGCCTGAGGCCAGAGGGGTAAGGGCTGGAAGGTGGGGGCACATTGTGAAGGGCTTAGTTTTAATTCTGAGTGAAATGGGGAAATCCTTGGAGCATTTTGAACAGAGAAGTGACATGATCTGACCTAAATTTTTAGATTGGTTGCTCTATTGAAGTAGACTGCAGAGAAGCCAGGTGGAAGCAGGGAGACCAGTTAGGAGGTTACTACAGTACCTCCCCCCACAGGGAGAGATGCCAGTGACCTTGACTACAGAGGCTTCAGTGGGAGTGGTATGAAGTGGTCAGATTATGGATATACTTTTTAAGGAAAAGCCAAGGGGATTTCCCTGATACACTGCTAAGGGTTAAAAAGAGAAACATCAAGGAGGACTCTGAAAAGTTTAATATAATCAGCTGGTAGCACGTGGGTGCCATTAACTGAAACAGGAAAGTCTGTATATAGTTTTAGGGGTGAAATCAAGAATTTGACTAGACATGACAAGTTGAGATGTCTTTTAGACATAGAAATGACTGTGGATAGGCAGATACATAAGCTTGGAGTTCAGGGATAGTTCTTGCGTAATTGTGACTTTGGAAGTCATCAGCATATAGATGGAGTGTCAAGCCATGACACTGGGTGAGATCTCCACGGGAAGTAAGTGAGGATGGGAAGAGAAGGGGCCCGAGGCCTGAGTTGGGCCCTGGGCACCTCAACTTTAAGAGGCCTGGGAGAAGAGGGAGAAACACAAGTGACTGAAGAATGGTGACCAGAGGCAGAAGAGTCCAGAGAGACATGGGAAGAAAGTGTTCCCAGGAGGAGGGAGCTGTTAACAGTGTCAGATGCCATCCTAGGTTAAGGGAGCCACAAACTGAACGTCCGTCATTTGCTTTACCTGTGTGGAGGTCACTGGTGGCCTTGAGAGTTGCTCTGATAGGTGGGATTGGGGGATAGCAGAGCAGCAGCCGGCGTGGAGCAAGATTAAGAAAGAATGGACAAGGAGGAATGAAAAGGAGACAATGTGTATAGAAAGTGTTTGGAGTTTTTATGTCAGGGCATCAGAAAAATGAGTGATAGTTAGAGCAGGAAGTGGGGTTCCAAAAGGAATTTTTAAGACTGGAGAAATGCCATCAGGTTTGCAAGCTGCCAGCAGTGAAGAAAAAGTGATGCTGTGGTAGAGGACTGCAATGCTGGAGTGCTGCCCACAAGGAGGTAAGCGCAGAGCGACATGCACAGCAGCCAGGTGTGCCCAGCAGGAGTGCGGGCAGGCCCCCTGGAGAGATGGTGCGCGAGCTGAGCCAAGGCTCCGGCCAACAGGCTGTGGTGGGCGTCCATGGTGTGAAGCTTTCTTCTGCTTGCTGTACTTCTTCAATTTAAGGAGTCCTGGTTATTTTACTGTGTTTCCTGCCTTGTGGTGATCATGATGGGGAATTAGCACACAAAGCCTAGAGGGATTTTGGAGTAAAAATCTGGTGTTGAGAGAAACACATACAGAAGCATGGCCAGAACTTGACTGGGAGCATTGCCCAACACCACTGGAGTGTGGTCAGCTCCATGTCCAGATATGATGTACTGAAAGCTGAAGTCTTACGTGTTTCTTAGGAGGCTCTGATGGGCCATCAGGAGGTGCTTAATAAGGCACCATCATCTAGAAGAGAAAGAATGCCAGGGAGACTAATGTCCCTTTCCCTTTCTCCTCTAGAACCCTGGAGAAGATTGTGACGCTCAAAGGGCTCATCACTCAATTGAGCCTGGTGGTCTTTGATGACCTGACCCACCACAAAGCATCATCGGAGCTCCTGAGGCTCACACTGGACGGTGTCTTTCTCCACGTGGCCCCTGCAGCGGGCCACCTCCCCGGGGATGAGCCTGCTGACGTGCTCTGTGAGCTCTACTGCGTGGAGGTCTACTGTGGGGACCTGCAGTTGGACAACCAGCTATATAACAAGTCCAACTTCCACTTTGCTGTCTTGGTCTGCCAGGAAGAGAAAACAGAACCTACTCCGTGCTCCCAAATGCAGAGTCTCTTTGTATCCAGCAAAGATTTGGAAGAGTACAAGAAAAATTGTTTTATCAAACTTTGTCTCACCTTAACTGAGGGCGAGAGCTTCGTGTTTGATATTAATGAGCTCAGTTTTGAATTGAAACCTGCCCGGTTATATGTGGAAGATACATTTGTATATTATGTCAAAACTTTGTTTGAGACCTACCTTCCTAGCAGCGACCCGGGAGGTCGCCCCACGAGACTCCGGAGTGGCACACAGGTGCTGCCCGTGCAGGTTCGACAGCATGCCAGGGCCTTGGTGAATCCTGTGAAGTTGCGAAAACTGGTGATACAGCCAGTGAGTCTCCTCGTCAGCATCCATGCTTCCCTCAAGCTGTACATAGCCTCTGACCACACCCCGCTCTCCTTCTCGGTGTTTGAACGAGGCCCCATCTTCACCACAGCCAGACAGCTCGTCCATGCCCTGGCAATGCACTATGCTGCTGGGGCGCTTTTCAGAGCAGGTGAGGACACAGGCTGAGGGGGAGCGATGAGCTAGAGCCTGGGCACAAAGGAAGCGCTCGGAGCTAGTGCCTTACTGACTTCGGTTCACAGGAAAGCAGTGGGGGAGGCAAAGAAGTGGGTCTTGCCACTAGCACAGGATTCAAAGCTAGATTCTGCCACTGCTAGCTGTCAGGTTTTAGGCGAGTTAATGAACTGACCCAAGACTGTGTCATCTGTAAAATGGGTTTTAAGAGTTCTGAGAGGATAGAATGAAAGTATATAAAGTACGCTGCATTTTGCTTGACACTTACCACTCAAGCAATCGTAGCTGTTACATTCACTGTTACGTAACAGAATATTTAATTCCATTTAGCAAACACTTCTTTAGCCCCATGTGGGTACAAGGCTCTCTATGAACACACTAGTACAGCCAGGAAAACTAGCCCAGGCCCTCAGCCCCTGGGCCTAAAAGAAATCCACCTCTAGGTTATTGGCTTTCTTCATTACAGTCAATGAATAGTTGTAGGTGAGAAATTCAGAGGATTTGTTTGCTCATAAGATGCATAAAGAGCCTTCTACCTACCCAGCACATCCCTGCCTGTCTAGACAGATCTCAAAAAGAAGGCTGTTGGTGTCTCAGCTTCTCCACAGACCTGAGATGGAGACTGCGGGGGGTGGTTTGCTTTTGTGTACAAGATGTTGTATGGGGGGTGCTGTGCACTGAAAGGTAAGTGCTGGGAGCAGAGTGGGCCCCGAGTACTCCATGGTAGTTGGCATCGGGGCTCATGTTCCTGACCTGAGTTCACTGTAAAGCAGTTCAGTTTGATTATCAGCCGCCCTACCTTCCCACAAATTCAAGCCACAGACACCAACCAGGGTTGGTCTTGTGGGCCCTTGCTGGTAAGAAACATGGAAGTCTTACTTTCTGAAAGTAACTGAGGAGACTTGTAACATGGCACTTGGTGAATGCAGATATGAGATTCACACTGTAGCAGTAAATGATCCACGCTTTTGTCATCCTGGTAAGATTACATTTTCTCCATAGTGAAATTCATAGAGTGGGTGGGGCTACCCAGAACTCTTAACTGAAAATGACCCGATGGGGGGCTGGGGGTAAGGAACCCTGCTGAAAGTGTTATTTTGAGAGTTTGCACAATAGTGAAGAAACTGTTAGGTCTTGTTAAGAAGTCATTTAAAACTAAGCAGTTAACATTTCAAATTTAATAGGTATATTTATAAATAATTTCAGAAACTTAACTCTTTTGAGCAGCTTTTCCTTTTAACACGAGAAACAGGCATGCACGTAGCTTTTGAGCTCTGCTCTGGGGCCTGGGAAGGAATAAGCCTCTGTCTGGTCCAGTTACCACACAGTGCTGAGGTGTGGGGAGCAGCCATATGTGTAATGTGCTGGCGAAGAAACTCCAGCTGTGGCACCAAGCGACCGTGTCCTTGTAGCCTGTGTGCTAAAAATGCTCTCTCTGTTTCATGTTTTTAATGAGCTTTCACAAGGACATTCTGTTTGGATTTTTTGTAATCCACCTAAAAATCCTCTAAGCTGTTGTCAGCCTCACTGTACACCAAGGCAAGAAATTCTAATATAGAGGGCCAAGTTTTTAGGGCCTGTTGGGAATTCTGTCACTAAAAACAAAAGCCTACAGACAATCTGAAGATTATCTGAGGAGAGCAGTGATGGAAAGAGCTGGAAATGGGGAGATAGTAGGTCCCCAGCCCGCAGGAAGAAGAGTCTAAAGAGAATGTACTGGCATCCGGGTAGGGCCGGCCTGGGAGCCGATGAGGTGCCTCTACACCCCATGCGGGCCAGGGTTCCCCGCCTGGGCCTGATCAGGATGTTCCTGTGGGATGGTCAAAATACCTGAACCTCATCTCTGGGGAAGGCTGTGGAGTCACCTTGGCGAGGTGTTAAAAGTGAAGAATAGTAAAGTAATCAGGAATGAGTGACTAACCCTACATGGCCTTTATGATTCCCTGGGGTCCCTCTCAAACCCAAGTCTCAGTTTGATGAGAAAGGAGACAGACAACCCTTTTCCAACAAAATTTCCAAATAAGTAAGCAAAAGATACATTTGCTTTTGGCGGAAAATAACTAAAGAAGAGTGCCCTCGGATACTTGCTGCCTTTTACTGTCCAGCTGAGGTAACCACTGAGTCGCAGCTCTGGCCCACACACAGCCCTCCAGTCCGGCAGTGGCCCTAATCCGGGAGATTCCACGGAGAGGCCACTCGCGCCACCCACTGTGCTGCCTGCACTGCCCCATTGCAGAGTGTAGCCCTCGCGTGGCAATAGGTGCTCTCCTTCTGTTATCTCTATGTGGCATCTTTGGAGAGAAGGGGAGTTAAGATGTTTCTAGACCAACCTTTTGTTTCCAGGTTGAATCTTACAACTATTTCAGACTAAAGAAAATCTGCTGTTTCTTTACCTCCCAGAGAGGGCCCTCCAAGGAGGAATAGTCCACAGCCTTCCACAATACCCTGCCTATTCACAGACAGAGTGGGCAGGCTTCAGAATCAGGTGCACCTGGGTTGGAAGCCTAGCCCGTGTGTCCAGCCAGCAGAGAGACTGTGAACAATCCCACATCTCCTTTTCCTACCTGCCTGTGAGACAGGACCCCCCAGGCTGGATCTGCCGCATCCCCCTTGCCTAGTGCCAGCCTGACCCTGAGCAGAGGCTCAGCCATGAGCTCATCTGAATTTATATAAAGGGAGGTAGTAGTACTTCTCGTGCACAGTTGCTCTGAGGAATAAATGAGTTGAATGCCTGGTACCCATAGGCCCTCCCATTTATAATCTTCATCTTCTGGAAATTATTTCCTCTTTAACCTAGTGTTATTCTCTTAATGTTCCAGTGAAGAGAGGTGGACTCAAATTTAAGAATGTCCCCCTGCACAAGGGCTGGATACCTTTCGGGCCTTGGCTTGGCTCTCGCACCCCTACCATCCCACCCCCCCAGGACCAGTGACTTGGCTGGATTTCTCTGCTACAAACTTGTCCCCAAGAACCTGCTGGCAAGGCCAGATTGGCTCCCACACTGGCCTGTCCCTGCCATCTCCCCATTCAAGCACTTTCAGCCCTAGGCTGAGGAAGTTGCCTGTCCAGAATCCTGCTCTCCTAAGCCCTTAGCCCTTGCCGGCACTTCTAGTCCACTGGGGAGGAGGGACTGTTAGCACCCACCCCAGGAAGGAAGGTGAAGGGACGCCAACCCACAGCCATGTTCCCACAGTGCAGTCGGGTCACTGAACAGCTTCCGGCCAGCCCCAGCTCAAATAGGAAAGCAGATCCAAAGCGCGCTTCCAGAGACATTTTCAGGGAACACTCCCCTCTCACTAACCTAATCTGTGTGTCCATGTCACTGAGGTTTGCACGAGTGAAGCTGGGACTGAAGGGGAGACATTTGTCTGGCTCCAACTCTGTTCCAAAGGGAAGCACTCAGCTTGGTAGGATTGGGAAAGATTAAAAGTAACTCCTCCATCCTTGTCAGAACTTTGCATCCCCTTTGCAACACCCCCTTTAGCATCTGGCCTCCTGCCCCGACCAGACATCTCCTCCTCATTCTGGTGTCTCCGCTGCTCCAAGGAAGTTGTAAAGATAACTTCCCAGCCTGCAAACACCTGCAGCTTGAGGGACTGCCTTTCCTTGGGTGGGTAGGACCATGTGCCCTGCTGCACACAGGAATGCACAAGGCTCGGGCAGGAAAATCGTATTAAAGCTATTTTTGAGGCTGCCAAAAGGATCACTTTGATTTATAAAGTATGAAAGTTTGCCATTTATGAATTCACAGGGAACGAGTTATTTCCCATATTTTGCTCAGAGGAGCTTATTGCATTCTCAATTCTAGTGTGAAAAACGAATTGCAGGGAAAATGGGTCACTTTTCTCATATGCTGAAAGTGCTATATTTAAGGTTATGGTAACCCACTCCCTTTGGTCTCATGCAGGCTGGGTGGTTGGATCTCTGGAAATCCTGGGCAGCCCAGCCAGTTTGGTGAGAAGCGTCGGGAATGGGATCGCCGACTTTTTTAGGCTTCCGTATGAGGGACTGACCCGAGGCCCAGGAGCCTTTGTGAGTGGAGTTTCCAGAGGGACGACATCATTTGTAAAGCACATTTCCAAAGGTAGCTATTTTGGTTCTTGTAATAATACCTTATTTTCATTCCTTCCCTTATTTTTTATTTCTAAAGAACATGTTAAAGTTGTCAGTGCATTAAGTTTGCCTCTAGCTTTGTTTGACTTTTTAGCTCACAGTGAAATGTTGGATTTGTAACAAAGCTCATATATAATGTCTTATGTTTTAAACAGATCACTACTTGCTTGTAGTGTGTGAAAATGTTTCAGAAACTTCAGAATTTCAAACCTCCCGTTGGGAGAACAAGGATTGGCTCAACTGTTATTCCATGTGATAAATGCAGAAATATTAAAGGTGTTCAGGACTTCTGCTAACCATCAGAAATCCTACACCCTGTTGCTTCATCACAATTTTTTTAATGTAGATACAGTTGTCATGACTTTCGTAAGGATATGGATACATTTTGACGTGGAAACTGATTTGGAGGCGAAAGAGCCAACTTTTCTCTGGCACGCCACGCAAACAGCGCCATCTTGTGGTCCCGACAATCACCAGGCACTGAAGCCCGCTGCTGCCCACGAGAATTCATGTTACCGGCAGTGACCTGGGAAGGAACTAACAAGGGCCATCTGAGTCCTCTTCTCTTCTCAAGGGGCAGGGAAAACAGGCAAAGGGTTTTTAATGTCAATAAGTGCTGCAACTCTGTTACAAGTGGCCAGGTTATAAGTCTCTAGAAGGCTCAAAAGAAGACTTGAGCTCTTGAGCTAGAAGGACCCACGGTCCAGAGGGGGGGGGGTGCTGGCAAGGGAACAGAAACAGCAATAAACCAAATCCAATGGGCAGTGGCAGGACCACTCCCACAGCTCCCAGTCACCAAGGAGGCCTCCAAGCTGAGCTCAAGGAACTTGCAGATGTGTCACTGGGGAATTTCTCACTCTTAACACTGAGTCTTTGTGGTTCTGTTGTTTTTATTTTAAAATAAGACAACCAACACCTGCTAAATTGAGCCCAGTGGTAATTTTAGCATACTGACTCACTGTTTTTTTACTCTTGTTCTCCCCTACCCGTACCCAAGCAAAATGTGTTTGGTCTGATGGTATGCGTGTGTGCGTGTGTGCATGCACATGGACTTTCTTAGGAAAACCAGACAGAATCATGGTTTTCGTGTGATTTATTTCCTTTATTGTCCTCGCTTTTTTCAGTTAATATCCTGAAAATCAAAATTGCACATATTCTCTGCAGCACAATGGTTAGTTCCTCAGAATGTCAAATGATAAAGCTTAGTGTCTTCCTTTACTGTGACTGAAGTAATAAGAAGGGAATAAATATTCCTAAAGTGGGAAAATTTCTTTAGCATCAGTCGAAAATTCATCAACATAACCTTAATGTTTAAAATCAGAGCAGGCAAATTAAAACCTTAAAAAATGGGTCTCATTGAGGACATCAAAACTAACTAGACCCCGACAGTCCAATGATAGTGAATGATAGTTCCACAGGAAACTCTCAGCATTTTTTGGTAACAGAAATTCTCATCCTAGCCCTTTTGAGGAGTGCCATCACCCTCATAAGCAAGTGTCAATCTTCACCTATTTCCTTAAGGCTGTTGCTCCCACTGCCCATGAGGAAGCCCCCGCCACTCACCACTTAGGCATGTCCGCAAGGCACAGGTGTGCCTCCAGCACCCCTCTTCCCTCTCCTGCAGCCCTCCAGGGACCACCATGTGACCAACCCATGTGCTCTGCACCCACAGGTACCCTCACCTCCATCACCAACCTGGCCACCAGCCTCGCCCGGAACATGGACCGGCTCTCGCTGGATGAGGAGCACTGCACCCGGCAGGAGGAATGGCGGCGGCAGCTCCCAGAGAACCTGGGCGAAGGGCTGCGGCAGGGCCTGTCCCACCTGGGCATCAGCCTGCTGGGTAAGAGGCCACCAGGACTGCAGGGACTGCGCGCTCCAGCTCTGCAGGCAGGCCGAGGGGCACGGGCTCCAGGGACTGGGGGTGCTGTGAAGTGTAATTCTTTCCTCAGGCAAAATTGAGGCTCAGAAGGATAAGGTGCCCACTCTGGTTCCCACTGTGAATCCCTGAGGTGCTGGAACAGGACCCCCTTTCTAGAGCCATCGTGCAGCTGTGACAGGCCATCCCAGGACCTGTCCTGTCAGAGATTTACCAGCCCAAATAATTTTGCTCTGCCTCCCATTGCTTCTGGTATAAAATGGGCCTCTGGCCTTAGTGTGGTGCCCCAAAAATATCATTACATAGCAGGCTACCTGGGCATTGGGGCATCAACACACTGATAGTGGTGCGCAGCCTCCTGGAGCACCCCCTCACTACCACAGATAATGCAGGTGCTTGCTTTTGTTTGAGAAGCACTTAAGCAACGTGCAAATGTCATGTAAACTTCAGTGAGGAGCCTGCTTTTCCTTTTATTTTTTTAAGAGTGCCAGATCAGCCTGACTCAGAGTAATTACCATTTGTCAGACAGCCAGATGGTATAGCTAGAGGTGAAGATTGCTACGGATATTTCCAAATGTTACAAATGTTTGAAAAATAAGTGGTTTTGGAAAAATCTATAAAAAGGAAGCTTCAGAGCTGAAATTTTGCAGAGCAGGATTTTCAAGGGTATCTTTTGTTTATTTGTTTGCAAAGGAATTTAAAACTGTATTGCTTGGCAGCATGCCTGCCGAGCATCTGAAGGAGTGTGCGTCTTCCAGAGATCAAAGTACCCCAAAGCAGGGAAAGCTAAGGTCAGAAAAGATGAGCTTGAAAGGATCTGTCCTCTCTTCGGTATGTAGTTCTATACACAAAGCCCTCAACTCAGCACAGCCAGCTGAGCCCCTGAGAGGAAGTAGTCAGATGTTACAAGTTCAGGTTCAGTTACTAGGAGTTGTTATAACATTCAGTGGTGTGGGGCACCATCATTGGATAACGCATGGAAACCAGCAGACTAATGAGCTGGCATGAAACTTCTGGGAAAAGGAGCGACCTTGAAGCAGTGGAGGCTGCTCCGGGGAAGGCGTGTGGTGTGAGGGTGGGCCTCGTTCCTCAGGAGCCAGCAGACCTCAGGCTGGGGTGTCCGGGTCCTTTCTATGTAACTGAAGGCAAGTGCTTATTTTCTCTGAATCTGGGTTTCTCTTTAGTAAATTGGGGCAAATCATACCATTATTAGAAATTATGATGGTCTGTCATGTGCCAGGCAGAGGGTCCCTGTTTGGTAAACAGCATCTCTCATTATTATGTGGTGGTAGCAAAGGAACTATGAGAATTGTGTGATTTCAAAGACTGTCCCAGCCAAGAGAGACATGTGAGCAATGGCAGGAACTTTTTCACTTTAGTTTTAGTTCAGGGGGTTAAGTTGTTGTACACATAGGAAATGACAATGAAATTACCTTGGGGGCCTTGAGTCATTGTTTGGGGACTGTGGAACCGCTTTTTGCTAAGAAGTGTAGGCTTTCTTTTCCCCTTCACTGGACAAAGAGCTTCTTTCCCTCCATCCAAGCTCTTCTTGGAGCTTACAGGTGCTCAGCAGAGGAGACATGAGCGGGCTGGCATGTGGCTGTTCTATCCAGACTCTTCCCACCCAGAGAAGCCCACACCCACTACCCAGCTTCTACTCTATAAAATTGTACCTGATGGTAAAAATTAGTTACATGAGGAGCCATGATGCGCCTTTGTGATGTCACCTTTGGGCATGGCTCCTGCTGCTGACCAGGGTGAAGTCTGAAAGCTTTGATCTTTGCTGTAGTCATCGTGTGTTACACATCCTCAGCTGTGTGAGGGAGTCGTTGAGCCTGTCTGTGGGAACTGCAGTGTGCTCACAGAGTCCCTGCACTTCTGGTAATTTCCAAAAACCTAGGAGTTCCGGAGGTAATGTAAATCCCCCCTCGGTATATACCAATCACACGAGCAAGTGCTGGCCTGAGCCTGGGGCCCTGAAAGCGACACTTCCAGCAGTGCACCGTGAGCCGGGCGGCCATTTCTGTGCTCCACAGACTTTAGTGCACAGTGGGTATCTCAACGTTGGCCCAAACCAGCTTCCTTTTCTCTAAGAGTTCAAGAACTCTCTGTATCCCACATAATAACTGCGTCATCTCAAAACGTCTGGTCCTAGAATGCCTGAGGGGTAGGTAGCAGGAGGAAGGGTGGTGAGGAGGGCCAAGCCCCATCACATGGGAAAGTATAGATTTTTCACCAATTAATCCATCCCCAGAAATGGTGTTTAAAACTGCTAAATGAAATTAAGTGCCTAACTGAAGTTGGAGCTATTACAATAGTTTGAAATGCATGCTTAGTGAAATAAGAATACTAGTCTTCTGCTGCTGCTTTTACAAGACAGAAACATTAGCGATCAGGTTAGTAAAGATGTATTTCAAGAGCACGTCAGAGCTGACAAAGTGCTTTCACTTGTGTCATCCCGCTTGGTCTTCAAACCTAGGCATGAATGAGGTGCGTCACTTGCCCAGATCAGACCTCCAGCCTGGATGAGCGCCTGGGCCTTTCCACGTGTCATGCACCCTGGAGGGCACCAAGCCTGCAAAAACGGTCAGGATGTGGGGAGACTGAACAATCGGAAGTTTCAGGGTAGGGAAAAAACACATTTCCCCAAAATGATTATGGGTTTACTGGGCCTTCTTGACTCTGCTTCATCCTCATGGGGATACTTCGGTGCGTTCCGAGGCACTTGAAAAATCAGAGGAAGTCTTTAGCTGCCATGCCCAGCCGCATCGCCCCGGGTCCGCGAGGAAAAGTGTCAGCCGGCCGGGCCCGGAGACGAGGCTGAGAGAGGCCGACAAGGCTCCTGGATGAGCTGCACGGCAGTTTTCGGAAAGCAAAGGCTTTAGAGAAACTGTTTAACCTGCAGACTTGGCACCAGGCTTGCCCGCACTTAGCAGATGTGTTCCCCAAGCCCCCACCCCCCTTTGCACCCCTCCCTGGAGTCTGCGCTGAGGGCGGATATGAGCTGTCGCAGCCCCCCTCGCGCTCACTCCCAGATGGAGGAACTCCTCTCGTGCGTACACGCCCAAGGCAGGCTGTCCGAGCTCGCGTCCCCTGGGCGGCCGCCTGATTTAGGAAGCGTTCCTCAGTTTCCCAGCAGCCACGCCTTCGTCCTCTCGCCCGCTCTCGGGACACCGCTTGGGGTTCAGCGGAGCCACCCCCGCCAGGGGACTCAGGGCGGGCCCCCGCCAGCGCCTGCAGAGGCGGCACGCGCGGGGAGCCCCCCGCCCCGTGGCCCTGTCCACCAGGAGCAGATGGGTCTGCAGTTAGGGGGGAACTCAGGAACCCAAGTGCTTTCTGCTTGGTTTGCTGATCTGTCGCCCCCCTACCCCAAAAAAAAGCTAGCTTCAAGCTGGACTCCCAAATGCGTTCCGCGGGTCTCTCTTGTCTCCAGAATGGTGAGCTGGAAGTGGTGTCCCAGCTTCGGCCTGTACATGTGTTACTGTGACTTTTTTTATTAGTGCCCAAAATAAAATTACGACGTGGTAAGGGCTGCCCCAAAATAGTCATCTAGACGGGAAATTTCCTAGATCAGTGACCCTGTGTGTTTTGCCTAAGGCCGGAGAACAAGTCATAGAAGAGGGAGGGAGGGCCCTTCTGGTTCCCTTGCTCTGAAGAAAGCCCTCCTCCAACCAAAGGGTAGGAAAAGACACACCTCCCCAGTCTCTGCTCTGCCCGGCGCACGTTAGCAGCCCTGGAAACTCCTGTCCAGGGCCCGCTCTTCCGTCCTTGCCTCACGTCATCACATCACAGCCATTTCCATGTGCCGCCCACCCGGTGGGCCTGACGCCAGCACGCAGGGTTGGGGACCGATTTCCACTACTTACGGCCTCAGAGCAGTTTGAGTATATGACAGTAAATAATTTACCAGCTGTGGGATTTAGCCGGATTATACTTAATAAGAGAGACTTCTGAAGCCCTAAGAGAAGCGCCGCTCCCGAGGCACAGCTGCAGACCCGGTGAAATGGCTGCTGTTCTCTCACGGCCGGTTCTCCAGCTCGCACCTGGTGACCAGTGAGGGGCCGGTGTGCGTGACAGGCCGGCTTTCCCGCTGCAGGGCCTGGCGCCGGGTGAGGGTACGTGGTCTGACGGCTCCTCCTCTACTTCGCGGACTCTAACACCCTGTCATGGCTTCAGGCTTTCCACATTTTGGGCTGCCCAAATAGTTTATGTATCAAAGCCACAGGAACTGAGCTTGCCCCGTGGCCGGTGGCTGGAGAAGGGGGCGATCAAAGGGAAGTTTCACTGTGATACCTGTGTGCACTTAGGCAGATAGAAGTTAGAGTCCTGTGTGGATAGGCCCGGTTTCCAAGGCTCCATGTGCCCTGGGCAGGCTAGGCCTGGGCCTGGCATAATAAAAGGGAGCAGGACTCTCAGTGATGTGACCACCTGCCCCACTCAGTTTTAATAATTTTCATGGAAATCTGCAATTGAGAAAAGACATTTCTACCAGAAATACAGGAGATGATTTAATTTATTGGTCAATTTAATACCCCAGTTTTTCTACTCTTAAATATGAAGACTTTTCAAAGAAGTTAGATGATCAAATCACACAAATTGTATTCTTTGATTTGATGCTGTTCACTTCAAACTGTGCTCTGAAATGATTTGAAGAGAAAACCCCAAGTCCTTGCCTCTCCCATGCACTGATGGCGGCCACCACCCCCAGCCTGTCCAGTTCTTTAACACCTCCCAGCTGCTCTGACTCCCGACCTCAGAGATGGGGAGCAAAGCATTAAGATTCCTCAGAGTGAAACCCAAGTGCCAAGGGGGTGCGGGGGTGCTGTGCAGCACGTGGTCACTGAAATGGCGATTCCTCTGCTCTCAATAGCCGGGGCACTGGGCCCACTGTGAGCAGCGTCCTCTGCTTTCTGAATCATTTCTTTAGAAGATTTGGGAAGTGCTGGTCTAGGATGGGAAACAGACCTGTTGCCTCAGGCCATTCTTAATCTGTCAATACAAAATTTTAATTGCTGTCAAAATTTGGAGGAATGGAATCCTTTACAACTGACCTGAAGAAACTGGCCTTTTGTTTTACTGAATTTTGTTCAATGGAATATTGCTTGGAATTAGCAGGTCATTAACTGAGACCTGGAAATTTCCATTTACCCAAAAGACTTTGCATTAGTGACATATGGAATAATGCGGTTTGACATGTATGAAAATTTCTACTAGGGGACTGTGCATTTTCATTACTCGCAGGTTTGAGTTGAAAATAGTGAATTCTGTTAAGACTTGTGATGATATTTTTACCTCTCACTGAGTTAGGGAACCTTCCATTCCATCACTAAGGAAACTGGGACTCACGAGACCTTTACTAGGTCACATCATTAACCCCTGAAAGTAAGAGGAGCAAAGAGGAAGGACTGGTAGGAGGCTAAAGGGTTGCCCTCTGGCTTGGTGCTTGATGGTTAGGGCAGAGTGGTTTTGCAGAGAGCTTTCTAAAGTGAAGGGTACATGGCCAAACCTCAGTTGAAGTGAGAGAATAGAATGTTTTTCCAATATTGGCAAAGGAAGGAACCTGTTTTATAAACAAACAGGATCAGTGAATAGCTTGGTAGTTAAGAGCTAAGATGTGACTCCAGCTCCTTAGACTCAAATCCTGGCTCAAGCATGGGACAGCTGCGTGACCTTGGGAAAAACTCCTTAACCTCCCTGTGCTTTAGTGGCCTTATCTAGGAAGTGAATATAAAAACCATGCCTGACTCCTAGGATTATGGGGATTAATGATCTCAGACAAATCAAACTTTTAGCAGTCCCCAGCACATAGTCAGCACTCAGAACAGATTAGCAAGAATGGGAATAATTACTGTATCAACATTACTCTCATTATTAAATGATTACTGACACATTAATATTAAATTATTATTAAATAATTGCTTTTATTATTGTTAAAATGGAGAACATGGTAAAGGGCCTGCCCCATCCAGTTTTTTCATCCTCCTGATTCAGAAAACTTGTTAGGCTGAGAAAGCTCGCTCACTTCCTAAAGAGCTTTTAGCTCTCCTCTCTAAACTGTGTTGCCCAGTTTCTGGAGAAAGGTGTTTGAGTGTCACTTTGGAATACTCTGACATGTTTATTAAATTCTGAACTGAACTTCGCAGATCCTGATGGTGATGGACCAAACCTCATCTAACAGTGTTTTGGAGATAATGTCTATCTTAAACAGCCCTCAGTGAACTTAGATTAAATAAATGTATAGTAAAGAACTTTATGATGAAGGTGGGGTTTCATTTTCAGTTCAAATAAAACTGTGTTTCCTGGCTGGTTTTCACTGTCTCCGGATGTTAAGCCTCAGCTCTTATTGGGAGCTTTTGTTGTTTTTCAGGTGCGATTGCTGGTATTGTTGATCAGCCAATGCAGAACTTCCAGAAAACATCTGAGGCTCATGCTTCAGCAGGACACAAGGCCAAGGGTGTTATCTCAGGCGTGGGGAAAGGAATCATGGGGGTGTTCACAAAGCCCATTGGAGGAGCTGCTGAGCTTGTGTCCCAAACTGGCTACGGTGAGTCTGGTGGAAAGCCTTCCAGGCAAGCTCAGGCATCACCCATTAATTTGCATTATAATACCAAGGATTTCCCAAGACAATCTAGCCCTTTTCATGGCAAAGGAATGACAAAAAAATGGAGATACATATGTAGATATATAGTATCTTTCTCACCACCTTAAGCTTATTTACACAAAGAGTAGAATTGTACTACTAATAGTAGATAATAATTATTATAGAACCAGGAATTAGTTGTTTTTATGTATGTCATATATTTTTACAGAACATTATTAATAAAGTAGACTTTAATGAGAAGTAATGGGTCGGAGGTTGAGAGCAGTATGTATAATATATGGAAGCAGAGAAGAGAATTACTACTTTTTCTGGTGAGCAATTTGAAAGGAAGAATAAGTTATAAGACAGGAAGGTGTCTTTAATTGACAATGTGGATGTACTTTGAGAAAGCGAGAGAGGAGCGTGCACTGCCCACAGAGCCGGCACTTGCATGGCTTTCTCACCTCATGCGCAGGCTGAGTCTCCTGCCAGTGGCAGTAGAGATGCGAGATCTACACCCGGAAACCCTTTCCCCCAAGCAGGCAGCTGGGGAGAACTTGGGATCTGGGACTACTCTTGCTTGGATGGTGGAACGCCAGGGCCGCTCCTCAAGACACGGCTGCGTACATGGGAGTGATGGGTGCGTGTGTGAGGAAGCTGCCCCTCCCACACCTGTTCTCTGCATTCTTGGCAGAGCACATTAACATGACTTAGAAAACAGGCGGCAGAACTGTTACCTTTTTACCTTAGTGTCACTGTTTTGGTCATTTGGGCTGTTTAGCTGGTATCAATCACTACAGGTAGGCTCTCCCATTTGTCAGACCTGTGAGCACCCCATGTCTGAATCTGGCCCTCAGGTCTGCGGAGTGCATTTCTCTGCAGGCATCCTGCACCTCAGTAGATCTGACAAGAGGCAGCCAGATCAGGCATAAAATATGTCTGAAAGAAGCAGTCAAAGACAAATGCCTGCACCCAGGCAACCATCCAGAGGGGTTCCTGTAAGAGACCACACAGGCACAAACACGTGTTTCTTCTTCACTTTACCCCTCGCCTCCTCCTTCCCTATTTCTGTCTCTCCTTCTGTGAATGACATTTTCACTCCCAGGGAAACTGACAAAAAGAACTGCAGCAACTAAGTAGACAAAGTTAAATGCTTCCTTATCAAATGCTTACACATTAATAAAAACAATACTACTACTTTTGCTGTAGACTCCAGTGAGTAAAGTCAACTCCTAAGTTGATAAATTCCTTTGGTTTTGAAAATGCCCGTTGTCCCTCACTGTGCATTTCCCAGGGCTGAGGAATTCTGCGTTATGTAAGAGCCTCTCAGAACAGAGCTTCACATGGCCTCGTTGGTTTCCATCACTCTTGTAAAACTTTTATTACCACACTGAGGGTTTTACAGACCACTAACTCTTAGTCTAATGACTGAGCCTCATTTATAAACATTTACAAGCCCCCAAAAGCACACAAGCTGTACCATCTTCAGTTCTGGTGAGTCTCTTTGGAGTCCCGCATGGCTGCTGCTGGGTGCCCTCATTTGGTGCTGGCACTGGGGAGAACGTGTAATAAACCAAGGCCCCCAGAGTGCTCATAAATGTATATGAATTCATGTTTAACAGCTGGATTAAGTCACTTAAATACTGTCTCTAGGCAGACCATGTGCCTTTGTGTGCATCTATGTGTTGTGTTTTCTATTATCTGAGCAGCCACAGCACAGATACAGAAGTATTGTACGATTCAGCTAGGAAGTCAACCAACAATTGACTTTTTTATCACATAAAAAATGATGTGTAAGCTGTTGCTCAGGACCAGCTACTCCCAGGAGCATTATGCTTCCTCTAACTGCCTATCTATGCTTGGACTTTTAGCTCATTCAGATTTCAGTTCGTAGTTAATATTAGATCACCAGGATTAAGAGCACTGCGTTATCTATACACTTGTTTCCAAAGATGTAACATCATTTTAGGTCTGTGGCATTTTATGGATGGTTCTAAGCAGATGACATCTCTGTAGCATAGAACTGTTTTCCAGAAAACAACTAGTAAAACTCCCTTACTTCTCTTACCACAGGTATTTTACATGGAGCTGGACTTTCTCAGCTTCCCAAACAGCGCTACCAGCCAAGTGATCTACATGCTGACCAGGCTCCAAATAGCCACGTCAAATATGTCTGGTAAAATTATCTAGACGCCTGTTCAACTGTGCATGCGCACTGTATGTTAACAGGGCCTGGCTTGCTCTCAAGCTGACAGGCCATGCTTCCCAGGGAGCCCAAGAGGAATAGCCTCTTTCACATTTTCAGCATGTCCAGCAGCACAGGAGTGTCCTCGAGCCAGGGAAAGTCTTCAGGGAAAGGCTGCAGAACTCCCCTGCCCACAACATACCACTCAGGGAGGGTGCACACTGGCCGAGAAGCCCAGGCCTGCAAAAGGGTCTGAGACGCCCTGTGAACCAGCACAGTAACTCAGGGTGACATTTCTAAAGGGAAGAGAAGGAGCTAACCAGAGCCAAATGGAAAGCTTTGTCCCCAAGAGGATCTGGATTCTTTTGATCAGAATTAGTTTGAGAATTAAAGTGACAAAATAACATTTCAAGCTGAAATTTAGTAAGCAGATTGGTAAGGGCCCTTTGCCCTTGGGAAACATTGTGTGGGACTGCCCCTGTGCTTGGTACAAACAGCACTGCTATGTGACCATCTTTTCCAACCTCACTCCTGGCCTTTTCTCTTTGGAAACAGGAAAATGCTGCAGTCTCTGGGCAGACCAGAGGTCCACATGGCCCTGGATGTGGTTCTGGTGAGGGGCTCAGGCCAGGAGCATGAAGGGTGCTTGCTGCTGACATCAGAAGTGCTCTTTGTGGTGAGTGTCAGCGAGGACACACAGCAGCAGGCCTTCCCCGTCACAGAGATCGACTGTGCACAAGACAGCGAGCAGAGCAACCTGCTGATCATGCAGCTGAAGCAGCCAAGAGTGGCTTGTGATGTGGAGGTACGTTTCAGAAAACAGGGTGCCTGCTAGCTGCCGGCCAAGTTGAGACACTGGTGTCAGACAATGGTGAGCCCCCAGCCTCTGGAGGGGCTGCTGGAGACCAGGAAGGCTGACAGAGGGAGGAGTGAGCAAGGCAAGTGGGCCATTGCAGAGGGGGTTGGGAGGCCCCACCCCAGGTGTGCAGGTGAGCTTTCATGGGAGAGCCCAGCCGTAGGCCAATGAACTCATGGCCTGGGGTTAAGCTACAGTGTGGACTAAACAAGGCTTGGTTGTCATGGGGCTGTGATGAGGGAGTGGACAGGACAGGACAGTGGAGCTCCGAAGTGAGCAGGTCTGTTCTAGGGCCAGGATGGAGGCAGCAATTCCATGCAACTTCTCCACAGAGCAGGCCCGTGTCTGCACGTGGCCTGGGAGTGGCTGCAGCAGTCCACGGGGGCAGGCGAGGACTGCCATAGAAGTGAGAGGTATCATGAGTGAAACAAGTGCAGGCAGTAAGCCAGACCTTTGCAAGTTCACAAACCAGGAGGCCTAACTCCCTCCCGCCCCCCATTCCCACAACACTGTATGTTAACAGGGCCTGGCTTGCTCTCAAGAGAAGCCCAAGAGTAGTAGCTGTTCTCAGCATCTCAGGCAGCACAAGGGCATCAGCAGTCAAAATTGTGTGCATAGATGCCCGGCCTGATGAGTGGCCCCAGGAAAGGACAGCAAACCAGCCTCCAGCAGGTCCTGCCTGATTCCTTCATCGTTTCCTTCCTGGTATGGGAGCCTGTGTCTCCCTCACACCACTATTTGGGTAACATTATCTGAGAAGATGGAAGGCAGCCAACCACAACAACTCCGAGATCTCTCTGGTTTCTTGGATCATAATCAGTCAGGCTGTAAGCTGGGCTTTGGCACTAGGACCACATTGCCGTTTCAAGTTGATGACTTTCTGGGAATAAACAGAGGTCAGATGTCCAGGCTGACTTTATTAGATCTGCCAAAATCTTCTGATCCATTTGACAATAAAGCAGTGGTGTTCTGGCTACAGGATTTGGCAGGGGGATATTATCATTATCTTCAAGTCCTCAGTCCTTGACAAGAAACTTCCAAGGCCTTGAGGCCAATCTGTGTCCATCGATAGTCCTTAGCTGCTTGGGAAATATTTCACATCTTAAACTGAGACTGGAGATTTCATCTTTTGCTGTGAAAACTGTCTCTACAGTCTTCCAATTGTGATCCTCCTTTTTGGCTTTTCTGCTTAAGGTACTGTGGAGAATTCTTTCTGGTGAGGAAGAGCTGTTTCTCTAAGTTCCTGAAATGTTATCTGGAGTCACCACCCACAGAAGTTGCCCAGGCTGACTGGACCCTGGGATCAGAGACAGAAGCACTGACTCCTGAAACCATGCTTGATGCTGGTTTTCCATTGCTGTTCAAGGACAGCAGAGGGTTGGGGTTAACGGATGGCTAAAACAGTCAGGACAGATGACTGCGAGCAGAAATTCTGCAGGGCAGCTATAGAGCACACAGCAGCACCTGGCACTGGACAGGAAGGGTAGCTTGCCAGTACACCTTCAGCCTCCAAATTCAGCTACTCGATTACTTTACCTCTCTCCTTATCTCCTCATGAGAAAATAAGAACAAACTGCCCCCTTCGTCCTATGTCCAAACCCTAACTTCCCCCGCTCACCCCATGGAACACCTAAGCTGTAGAACAAAATGCTCATCTCTTTTGTCTGAGAGGCAGCATGCACTTCCAGGGGAGTGCTGTAACCCAGCGTTTCCAAAATGAGCGAGGGCAGCTCCCCAGCGGCACTGCCCAACAGTGGGTTCTCCTCAGTTGCTGTGCTCATGCCAGTGCACCCCAGCCTGATCCACAGGTGTAAAGCTGGGTTAAGAAGCCTATCCACTGTGTTCCAAGGAAAACTAAACAGAATTTTAAGATCTTTACATAAAATGGCTTTTTGTGGTTTTTTTTTTTTTTTTGGCTTTAGAAGCAAGGAAGCACAGCTCCTTTGAAATTTTGGAAGGAATTAATTTATAGATGACATCATTCAGTATAATGTGTCAGGATTCAGATTTTTTAAAATCAGCATTTGCTTTTCTTGGTTAAATGCAGCCATTTTTAGAGTAATAATTGCTTAATATGCTTGGCACATTACTGAAGTCCCTTATGAGAAGCTCAGAATGAGTCAGAAGGTCAATTTATTCCTTGGCCAGGTTCCTTTCACAGCACGGGTTTTCCTGTGCTGCTGTTCAGGAGGAGCAATTAAGACTTTGTGTATTCAAAGCTTTCCAGCTGAATTCTGACCCCATCAAATGATATCATCAGAGCTCTGGCTTTTGCATGGTGGTGCACAGCTTTCATCTGTCAGTGAATCTTTAGGGGCATTTATTTTCTTTCCTAAGCTTTAAAATCTGAGGCCCAACCTCTAACGCATGCCCTCCTTATTTCTCTGGAAGGTCCCTTTATTCTATTTACCACCCCACTGGCTTTCCACAGCTTTTAAGACACTTGTGGCTGTTTCTCTGCCCTACACAGAAATGTATAGAAATTCTTTACATTACTGCTTTGAGAATTAAAAGGTCATTGTTAAATGTAATTTTTCCAGCATGGTCTTGCCAACATTTGGTAGGTAAAAACCACTGAAAAGTCAATGGCTTCCTGAGGCCCACGGATCAGTGGCTTACATTGGAAACTTCCTACTCCACTTGATCTACACACTAGATAGCCACAGAATTTCAGGATGGGAAGAATTTATAACTCCAACTGCCTTTGATGGGTGCTTTCTCAGAAAATATCACTACAAATTTAGGTAGTATATCTTAGTTCTCCTATTTGAGTTCCACTGAAGATGAGCCAGACTTTTATGAACCATAAATGTACTTTACATCCTCCCTTTTATTTCCATAAAAATTTCCCCTTCCTTTGCCCAGCTTTTTATTTTCTCTGGCTTTAAATCCTAGCATTTATAAAAACAGAAAATGTTACAGCTCAAAAGGTATTTTTTTTAATGCTCTGTCCAAAGACACTAGTTTGAAATAGGTGCTCTTCTCCACTTTTCTGTGAGACTGAAGAGGTTCAAGGAGACAGGCAAATGGAGCTTTTATATCAGGGTCCTAAGTTGATTAGTTTAAGCAGAGGAAACATACTTTTCTCCTTTGTTTCTGGGCTTGTTAGTAAAGAGCAGTGACAAGATGTTTTAATAGTTAATGAGTAAAATGTTATGAAATCTACTTCAACATGGGAATTTTGTACATCACCAAATGCTTAGTCAAAGGAGGCTGTCCTGAGATTCCTGTGCAGAACGTCTGTTATGCTGCTGAAACTACAGTGTTATCGTTGCCACAGCTCAGAGGACAAATAAAAGGAAGCACTGTTTGGGGTAAAATAGCTTTATTAGATGACCTAAAAGACATGATGTACAAATGTGTCACGGCACAAGAGAAGGACTGATTTTGTTATGGAAGGGAGTCTCATTACCAGTTTGCAACTAAAGAGTCTTTATTTTTGGATCCCAGGTGGACGGAGTCCGTGAGAGACTGTCTGAGCAACAGTACAACAGACTCGTGGACTACATCACAAAGACGTCCTGTCACCTGGCTCCCAGCTGCTCTTCCATGCAGACACCATGCCCTGTAGTGGCTATGGAACCTCTCCCCTCCACTGTGAAAACATACCATTATATGGTTGATCCACATTTTGCTCAAGTCTTTGTTAGTAAATTTACTATGGTGAAAAATAAAGCCCTGAGGAAAGGCTTCCCTTGAGTCCCAGCTAAGGAACTGCAGCTGTGCAATTTGTTTTTGAAAAAGAAACCAAACTAGCGCTAACATCTGATATGGACACAAGGCCAACAACACTTTTCTATAGTTATAGGTATAGTAATTTTCTAGCATCTTCTAAAGTTAATTCAGATTCTTTCTTATCCCTAAAATTAAGAAGATACTTTAAAATGGAGTGATAAAAAACACATTCCTTTCTCACCTGGGAACAACAATTAACAAAATCCTAGTGTTGTAGTCTTGTCACACAGAAAATGTATATTCTTTTTTGCTCTATAATGGTATTTGCTAAAATGTTGACTACAGTTAGAATCTTTTATATAATTAGGCTCTCTCTGCTATAATGGAAAATGTGGTCAGGCTTTAGAATGGGAACTTCACTCCCAGTTGTATCTGTCTTTAGGATGAGACATGATCTTTGCCTTATACCCTCATCTGCAAAGGTTTGGATTCTTCAAATTAAATTAAATGCTTAGGATTTTGTTTAATTGAGTAAATCTGTGACTTAAATGCAATGCTATCCTTTAATTGAAAGCTGCTATGTGTAGTTCTTATAGTTTTTTTTTAAAGTCTGCATTTTACTGAAATTTATAAAATATTTTGACAAACTGTCAGATACACTGTGGAAAAAATGTCTTTCCAGTTTGTTTTACTAGGCAAACTTTTAGATTAATCTTGTGTCTACTGATGAAAATAGACCCAAAGTGCTCAGGTGAGTTTCTTTGTTTCTGTAAATAAAACATACTGCTAAGCACTCCCTTTGACAGGCCCCTGTGGAAAGGGTCTGAGGATTCACATACCCTGGTGCACCACGTACGCTGGAGCCAAGAACACCGTCAACCTTAACAATGAACCAGTCCAAGTAGTTTATTTTGCTGAACTGACTTGATCAAGCCTGATACTATTTTTCATTTAAGGATGGGTTTGGCTCAAGATCCTGGGTCACCAAGTAGCTTCAATATTCAGTAAATATCTCACACACTGATTAAAACATATTTTTACTGATTATATCAAAACCTGGGCCTATAATCTGTTACCTACAACTGTGAGATGCTAGGAAAACTCAGTTTCAAATGCCCACTGATCTTTAAGTATCACATATTATTGGGCATAAGAACTCACTGCATAGTTGTTTCTGGAAGAGACTTAATGGACAATTCAGGCTGAGTATAGAAAATGGTTCCTCCACTAGTCTGCTGTGTCATACTCATTCAGGAAAGTGACAGTTTGGTCAATTAACTTCAAGAATAACTATTTTTAAGAATGTAAATATTCTTGTATCTTCTACGGTGATTCTGCATACTACTTCTAAGAATTGTTAAATAAAATTGTTTCAAATAAAAGGAATCCTTGAATTACCACACATAAATGTGTATTACCACATATTTTTAAAGTGCAGGTTTTCACTGATAACTAGGTTTAATTAAAACTGCTCATATTATTAAGACAAGAATTTTGCACATGAGTTAAAGTTTTTGTTATCCTAATAAAATGGAGAAAGGTCCTGTTAGCTTTTCATTAAAGCAATATGGGGTAAAGAACTTTAAATTTCAACTGTCTATTCCATCTGTCTGGTTGACCAACAGGGCTACCAAGCAGTAACAATGAAGCCCACGGACCTATTTTATTGAAAAAGAGTCTCTATCCTTTCTGAAAGCCCACAGTACAGACATGTGGTCTCAGGACCAAGAAACTGTGCCTAGCAGTATCATAACATAAAACAAGGAAATTGTTAAGAAAGCTTGAATCAAGTTATCTTCACAAAGTTTAAAAACACATTTAAAATCCCTAACCAATTCTGATGCACATGCCTGGGAGTTGTCAGTAAAAATAATTGAGCAAAGACTTACTGTCCACAGTGTATATTAATTATTTATTTATCAAGGGGAACTATTCTTTACCCCAATTATTCAGGTTTCATAGTTCAGGAACACAGGTCAGTGAAAAACTTCCATGGAATGCAACCCAAAGAAATTCTGTGGAGAAAAAAATAGTGGATACGTTTATGACAAGCACTCTTTCAATACCTCATCACCTCTGAGACCACCTGAGGCCTATTCCTACTGGTGGAGTCCACACTGTGTCACTCCCCTTCAGCCTGGGGGAAGCCCAGTTCAGGCTGCCTGGGCCCTTTCTCTGCCAAGGTCCTGATTACCCTCTTTTTCATCTGGGACACACACATCTTAATCTGGTTTCTTGCTCTCATTTAACCAAATTCTGCTTTTTCTTCCCCTCTCTCAATCCACTGCTCTCTCTTCCCTTCTCATACTGCATACTGTTCTAAACAATGCTTCTACAACTGTCTCCAAATGTTTTTCTTACTGATTTTTAAACACAACTTCTTTTAAATAAGAAAGTAAAAATCTAACAAATATTTAAAAACTAGCCTGTTAACATCTGATTATGAAATGCATATCCACTGTGGAAAACTTGGAAATTTCAGTTACAAAAAATAGCCATGTTAAGATTCCACACAGAACCATTATTTTCATTTTTTCTGTGTGATTTTTATTTAACATGGATAGATTGCCTTTTATATAAACCATTACTTTCTATTATATAATATTTCTTCATACTACTTTGTGTATATCATTTCTAATGGATGTAACAGTCCATGAAAAAGTTATTCCTTACCAATTTTTTAAACACTGAAAATAGTTATACTTCTCTATTTATAAATAATTCTGTGGCTACTTCATACATGCATCTATCTATCTGCATTTCGGATATGTCCTTAAGATAAATAACTATAGAAATGGAATATTTCACAATTGAATTCTAAATTAGGCAAAAATCACTTAAATTCAAAATTATCCTTCAGTCTTTTAGAAAACTGATGTAATTCCAATGCAGCAGGTCTCCCCTACCCCATGCCCCAGATTTTGAGAAAGATCATATATATATATATATATATACACACACACAGTGGGAATACTCACTCACTGATAGTCTGACTGAAAAAAACAGATTCACATTCCTCTTGTCATATCAAACTCATACAAGGGTAGTAGTAGATTCTTTAACTCTACTTAAACGATTCTATCTTGCTTTTTTGTTCAGCTTGAATGAATACATGAATGTTAAGATTCCAGAGTATGAATAGTTTCATCAGGTAGCTAACACATGCTTTCAAATCAATTTAGCAGGTGAATTCTCATCAGCACACACAAGTCACTCCTTTTCTAGACAAAGAATCTTAATTCACATCGTCCATGAAACATAAGGACTTTGTGAATATGATAAACCAAACCAGAATCTGTCAAAAGCCACCAAGTCACTTATGGACACCTAGCTAGCTAACTGTCAAAACACAAGTCAAACATTTGTTTGTTTTCAAATCACCTCTAAGAGTGATCTTCCTAATGCCAAAACATGTGAAATGATTTTGAACACAGAAAGTAATTTAACACATCAGTGGGATGGTGGGCTACAAAGCTCTACACCACCTCTCCCAAACAGAAAAAGCAGCAACACATGGACCAAAGTGTCTCCTTAAGAACTCTAGAAGCCAAGTGAGAGGCTGTAGCAACCAAACACCTGAACAAGAAAAAGCCACACTCAGAAGGAAATGAAAATTTTCCTCACCATTGCCCACCCCTTCCTCAGTGCAGGAGAGGATGGTCAAGACGACACTGAACAACAACTGGCTCCTCTCTCAGGCAGAAGGAAAAGCGTGGAAATTTCTTGTAATGTTCTGGCTTATATGAGGGCTTCCAAAGGACTGTTTTCAATCTTGTGTATCTCAGAGCACTGACAGAAATGGTGACATAGTTTAGACATCAGATTGCATGCTGCTGAAAGCACTGGTGAGTCTCATGACACAAGAGCTGCAGAAGCACTACAGACTCACAGGCACCTACAGGCAAGAGATTATGGACACAGGCATGTAACAGAATAGCTAAAGCTCCTGGAGGAAGCAGGGCTGAGACTTTTAGGAAAATTGTAACACTTAAAAATGACTAAGTATACACGAAAACAAGAACTAAAGTACACACACAGGGTCAGGGAAGAAGAGTCTCCAGAGAAAGTTTGAGATGACCCTGAGCCCTTCTGCCAAGCTGTTTATTAGTAAAGATCTTTTGTGTGGAGGTTATCTACAATAAATGGATACAAAGGTGGCTGTTTATTTAAATGTCCAAATTTCAACAAAAAATCACAAGACATACAAATAGAGGGAAACATGCAAAGGAAAATTCCAGAAATCAACAATAATGAAACACATGCCTCTGACTTTCAAAAAACTTTTAACTGTCTGAAGCATGGTCCATGACTAAAAGGAGAACTCAGACAACTAAGTGAAATCAGGAAACAATTCATGGACAAAATGGGAATCTGTACAAAGAGAAATTATTTTTAAAAAATCAAAATTCTAAAGCACAAAAATATAATAAATGAATTGAAAAGTAGAAGGGTTCAACAGCAGACTCAGAAGAATCAGCAAATTTGGAAACAGTTCTTCTGAATTACTGAGTCAGGGAAGCAAGAAGAAAAAGCATAACAGCGCTTGAGAGACTTAAGAGACACAATTAAAAGAATGACACTGCTTAAGAGACTTATGGGACATCATCAAGAAGACCAGTATGTATACTACGGAAGTTCCAGAAGAAGGTAGGAAGGGGCAAAGAGCTGATTTGAAGAAATAATAGCTGAAAACTCTGCAAATCTGAAGAAAGAAATGGATATATAAACACAGAAGTTACTTGGAAACAGGATGCACACGATGAAAAACTCACACTAAGATATTATAATCAAGCTGTCAAAAACCAGATAACCCATCAAAGAAAATGGATCTTGAAAGCAGCAAAAGAAAACTGATTCATCACAATCTCTGTAAGATTATCAGTAGATTTCTCAACAGAAACCTTGCAGGTCAGAAGGCTGTCAGATATAGTAAAGGTGCTGACCAAAAATTTTTATCAAACGAGAAGACTATGTCCAGCAAAACTGCCTTTTAAAGGAAGAAATTAAAATATTCCTAGATAGATAAAAGCTAAAGGATAGGAGTTCACTACCACTAGACATGCAATGAGAGTTCTTCGAGTTGAAACAAAAGTACAGTAGAGAGTACCTCAAAGCTATGTGAAAATAGAAAGTTGTCTCTAAAATTCATATGGAACAAAAAAAAACCCGAATAGCCAAAGCAAACCTGAGAAGGAAGAATAAAGCAGGGAGGATCTCACTTCCCAACTTCAAGCTCTAGTACAAAGCCACAGTAATCAAGACAATTTGGTACTGGCACAAGAACACACCCACAGACCAGTGGAACAGAATGGAGTCCAGATATTAACCCAAGCATATATGGTCAATTCATATACAATAAAGGAGTCATGGATATACAATGGGGAAATGACAGCCTCTTCAACATCTGGTGTTGGCAAAACTGGACAGCTACATGCAACAGAATGAAAATGGATTATTGTCTTACCCCATACACAAAAGTAAACTCGAAATGGATCAAAGACCTGAAAGTAAGTCATGAAACCATCAAACTCTTAGAAGACAACATAAGCAAAAATCTCTTCGACATAAACACGAACAACTTCTTCATGAACATAACTCCCCAGGCAAGGGAAACAAAAGCAAAAATGAACAAGTGGGAATATATCAAACTAAAAAGCTTCTGTATAGCAAAGGACACCATCAGGAGAACAAAAAGACATCCTACAGTATGGGAGAATATATTCATAAATGACATATCCAATAAGGAGTTGACATCCAAAACATATAAAGACCTCGTGTACCTCAACAAACAAGAAGCAAATAATGCAATTAAAATATGGGCAGAGGATCTGAACAGACACTTCTCCAAAGAAGAAATTCAGATGGCCAACAGACACATGAAAAGATGCTCCACGTTGCTAATCATTAGAGAAATGCAAATTAAAACCACAATGAGATATCACCTCACACCAGTTAGGATGGTCAACATCCAAAAGACAAACAACAAATGTTGGCGAGGATGTGGAGAAAGGGGAACCCTCCTACACTGCTGGTGGGAATGTAAATTAGTTCAACCATTGTGGAAAGCAGTATTGAGGTTCCTCAAAAAACTCAAAATAGAAATACCATTTGACCCAGGAATTCCACTCCTAGGAATTTACCATAAGAATGCAGGAGCCCAGTTTGAAAAAGACATATGCACCCCTATGTTTATCACAGCACTATTTACAATAGCCAAGGAATGGAAGCAACCTAAGTGTCCATCAGTAGATAAATGGATAAAGAAGAGGTGGTACATAATACACAGTAGAATATTATTCAGCCGTAAGAAGAAAACAAATCCTACCATTTGCAACAACATGGATGGAGCTAGAGGGTATTATGCTCAGTGAAATAAGCCAAGTGAGGAAAGACGAGCACTAATGATTTCAATCATCTGTGGAGTGTAAGAACAAAGAAAAAACTGAAGGAACAAAACAGCAGCAGACTCACAGAAACGAAGAATGGACTAACAGTCACCAAAGGGAAGGGGACTGGGGCAGAGGGTGGGAAGGGGGAAAAAAGGGCATTACGATTAGCACACATAATGTAGGCAGGGGGGGCAGGCACAGGGAAGGCAGTACAACACAGAAAAGAGAAGTAGTGACTCTATAGCATCTTACTACGCTGACAGACAGTAACTGTAATGGGGTATGTGGTAGGGACTTGATAATGGGTGGAGTCTAGTAACCATAATGTTGCTCATGTAATTTACATTAATGATACCAAAATTTTAAAAAAAGAGAAACCGAACACCCAAAAAAAAAAAAGAAAATACAAAGTTCTCTGGTAAAGATAAATAGATGGGGAGAGGGACAAAAAGATGGAAGAGTAGGAAGGCAAAGCAGAAACATCCTCCCACATACACATCAAAGAAATGGCTATAGCAAGTACAATGAACCCTAAAATCAACCTGAAGACTGCAGAACAGACCACCTTCACCTAGTGAAGAAGAGAAGACCACACAGAGAAAGATAAAGAGGCAGAGCCACTGTCATTTGGGACCCCAGCCCTTCCCCCTTCTCAGCCCATAGGCAGGAGGAAGAACAGAGTGGGGAAGGGATAGGTGCTCAGGAACTCTGCACATCTGGCCCTGGAGATCTGCTCTAGGAATACAAGTCCACACTGCACTGGGCTTTGGCGGTCAGTGGGGCAGGATACCATGGACAACTGAACACTGTCAGTGGCTGAGACTTTTGTCACTTGTAGAGGACAGGCTCTGCAGGTCCTGCTGAGACCCAACACACAGAAGGCAGTTTGAAAGTTTTACCAGAAGTGGGAAGGGTGCCAGAGGGGTGAGGGTTGGCTGGAGCTCTTTCTGCAGGAGAAAGGGCAGCTGGATGATGCTTCCCGAGCACTACCTCAGCCAAAATGATCAGGCACTCATGGGAGCCCCAAATGCTTCCCTGCACATCCACACCCAGCTCAGCCCAGCACCATCAGACTTTGCTACCAAGCAGGCATTCAGAAGCTTTCTCAGCTTTCTTGGCCCTCTCAGCCCAACGGGATGTACCTGTGGGAGCCACCTCCAAGCGCTCCTTCCTCCTTGCTGGCAGCCCAGCCCATCCAGTTAGCCGAGCAGACCCACCAGCACTGCAGGGCAGGCAGAGGGTGGCCCCACCCAGAACAATCTCAGCAGATGCACCGCTCCTCAGATCACAAAGGGCCAACTGAGGTGAGCTGCCATCCACAGTGCTCTGAGATAGACCACTACAAGAAGACAAGATGATGCCCCACCCATAGCCCACCAACAGAAACTGGGGATTCACTGCAAAGGAAAACCAGTACTGATTAGTAAAGAATCTTGAGCTGTGAGCACCACAGGATGGTTTCTTCATAAAGCCATTACTCTCTAGACCAAGACGCATAGAGGTTCTACCTAATACAAAGGAAGAAACACAGAAACCCCAACAGAAGGAGGCGACAAAGGAATTATGTTCTAAACAAAAGTACAAGATAAGATACCAGAAAGAGGACTAAATGAAATGGTATCACATATCTTCTTGATAAAGATTCAAAATACAATGGTAAATATGCTCACTGATCTCTAGAGGACTTCAAAAAAAAGAGTCAAAAAAGAGCCACTCAGAATACAGTAACTGAAATGAAAAATACAATGGAAGGAATGAATAATAAGATTGCTGTAAGTAAAAGCGGACAATGAGATGGAAATTAGAGAACGGGGAAACAAGGAAGCTCAGGAACAGAGGAAAAAGAATCTCTGGAAATGAGAGGATACTGAGATGGCTGTGTGACAACTCCAAACAAAACAACATTCACATAACGGGGTACCAAAAGGAGAAGAGAGAGACAAAGGAGTAGGAAGTCTCTTTGAAGAAATAATTGTTGAAAACTTCCCCAATCTGGGAAAGGAAACAGATACCCAGGTCACAGAAGCACAGAGAGCCCCTAAAAGGAGCCCCAGGAAGATAACACCAAGACATACAATAATTAAAATGACAAAGAGTAAAGATAGGGGGGGTGGTACTGAATGCAACCATAGGGAAAAAATATTGTAAGGGAAAATCCATCAGGCTATCAGCAGATTTCTCAGCAGAAACTTTACAGGTCAGAAGGCAGTAGCATGAATATTTAATGTATTGAAAAGGACCTTCAACCAAGCATCCTCTACCCAGCAAGGTTATCATTCAAAAATTGAAGGAAAGATTAAAAATTTCCCAGAAAAACGAAGGCTGAAGGAATTTATAACCACTAAGCCAGCATTACAGAATACGCTAAAGGACTTCTGTAGGTGGATGTTCCTAAGCCTAAATATTTCTCACCAGTGAAAACAATCCCACAGTAAAGGCAGTAAGCCAATTACTTACCAAGCAAGTACGAAATTAAAACAAAAGTAGTAAAACCAACTATACACAAAATCAATCAAGGGATACACAAAATATTCAGATTATGACATCTAGTACATAAAGTGTGGAAGAGGAAGAGTAGTAAAAAGTACTTTCAGATTGTGTTTGATATAGAGTAATCACCAACTAGATTGTTATATAGTTAACTATCCATGAACCTTCTGGCAACCACCTAAAGCCTATAATAGATACACAGAAAGTATTTTTAAAAAAGAAATTTAATCACAACAGTAAAGAAAACCACCATAAAACAAAAGATGAGTATAAAAGGAAGAAAGAACAGGGAGGAACTATAAAAACAACTAGAAAACAATTTATAAAATGGCAATAAGTACATACCTATCAAAAATTACTTCAAATGTAAATGGACTGTATGCACCAATCAAAAGACACAGGGTGGCAGAATGGATAAAGAAACAAAACCCTCTATATGCTGCCTATAGGAGACTCATTTCAGACTTAAAGACATAGACTGAAAGTGAAGGGATGGAAAAACATATTTCATGCAAAAAGCAAGAGTAGCAGTACTTGTATCAGACAAAATCGATTTCAAAATAAAGTAACAACAGACAAAGGACATTATATATTGATATAGGGATGAGTCCAACAATTATAAATACCTATGTGCCCAGCACAGAAGCACCTAAATATGTAAAACAAATACTAACAGAACTAAAGGGGGAAACTGACTGCAACTCATTGATATTTACAGATTTTAACATGCCACTTACATCAATGGACAGATAACCAGACAGAAAATAAGAAAACAGAAGAACTGAACAACACATTAGACAGATGGACTTAACATATCTATAGAACATTCCACCCAAAAGCAGCAGGGTACAAATTTTTCTAAAGTGTACATGGAACTTTCTCCAGAACAGATCACATACTAGGTCACAAAAAGAGCCATGAAACCATGGATAGTATTGAACCCTTTATATACTTTTTCCCCCCTATACATAATGTACCTATGATAAAGTTTAATTTATAAATTAGGCACAGTAAGAGATTAACAATAAAATAGAACAATTATACTCTAGTAAGTTATGTGCATATGATCTCTTTCTCTCAAATTACCTTATTGTTCTGTACTCACCCTTCCTTTTTGTTATGATGTGAAATGATAAATGCCTACATGATGAGAGGAAGGGAAGTGTGACATAGCAAAAAGCTACTACTGACCTTTTGAAGATATGTCTGAAAAAGACTCATGTGCTTCTGGACCATGGTTTACCGCAGGTAACTATACCATGGATGTACAAAACTGTAGATAAGGGAGGATTACTGTAACAGTTAGAAGAGCCAGACAGATCATTAAGAAAACAGAGGACTTGAAAACACTATAGACCAACTGGACCTATTAGACAAACACCAAATATTCTACCCAAAAACAGAACACACATTTTTTCTCAAGTGCATATAAAACATTCTCCAGGATAGGTCATATGGTAGGCCACAAAACAAGACAATAGATTTTAAAAGATTGAAATCATACAAAGTATCTCCATCCTGATCACAATGGAATGAAACTAGAATACCAGAAGGAAAAGAGAAAAATCCACAAAAGTGTTGAAATTAATAAACACTTTAACAACCAATGGATCAAAGAGGATATCACAAGGGAAATTTAAAAAGATCTCAGATCAACAACCTAAGGTTAACGACACCTTGAAAGCTAGAAAAAGCAAACTAAACCCAAAGCTAGCAGTAATAAGGAAACAAGGAATAGCAATAAACAAAATAGAGAACAGAAAGACAATAGAGATAAATCAGCAAAATCAAGACCTGGTTATCTGCAAAGGTCAATAAGACTGATAAACCTAGACAGAAATACAAGGGAGAATTACTCACGTTACTAAAAACAGAAATGAAAGGGGACATTATGAGTGATTTCACAGAAATGAAAAGGATTATAGAAGAGGACCATAAAAAACTGTGAGTCAAGTTAGATAACTGAAATGAAACAGATTAATTCATAGAAACACACAACCAAAAAATGAATCAGGAACACTTAATATAAATATAAACAGACCCAGAACTAGTAAGGACATTGAATCAGCAATCAAAAACCTTCCAACAAAGAAAAGCCACTACCACATGGCTTCACAGGTGAATTCTACCAAACATTTAAAAAAGAAATACCACCAAGCTCTTCCCCAAAAACCTGAAGAGGAGGGAACACTTCCAAATTCACTCTATTTATTGTATATATTTTTATTTTCTATATATTTTAATATATACTTGATGTCTAGGAGACTGCTCCTACCATATCTTCCACAGCCTCTCCTATGTCCCTTCTTAAAGCCACACCTGATTGACCATATCTCATTAAAGAATACGAAGTATTCTACAAGGCCAGCATTACCGATACTAAAGCCAAACAAAGATAATACAAAAAAACTATAGAACAATATCCCTGATGAATATAGATGCAAAAATCCTTATCAAAATACTAGCAAATAGAATTCAGCAGCTCACAGAAGGGACTATATACTATGACCAAGTGGGGTTTCTTGTTGGAATACAAGGATTATTTAACTTACAAAAATCAATGTCACACACAACAGAAGAACAAAAACCATACTATTTATCATCTCAACTGATACAGAAAAAGCATTTGAGAAACTCAATACCCTTTTATGATAAAAACACTCAGCGAAGAAGGAAACTACCTGAACATAATAAAAGCCATATATGAAAAGCCCAGAGCTATTTCATATTCAATGATCAAAGACTGAATGCATTTCCTCTAAGATCAAGAAAACGCAAAGATGCCTGCTGCTCCTACCACTTCCATTCAGCATCACACTCGAAGTCCTAGCAAGAGCAATTAGGCAAGAAAAAGAAAATACATCCAGACTGGAAAGGAAGAAGTATAAGTATCTGTTTGCAGATGACCTGAGCTTGTACACTGAAAACCCTAAAGACCACCAAAAAAACAGAATGAACTAACTCAGGAAAGTTGCAGGACAAAAATCAGAAGTCAGTTATTTTTCTATACACTAATAACGAATAATCAGAAAAGAAAACTAAGAAAATAATTTCAATTTTAAGAGCATCAAAACAATAAGACAATTAGGAATAAACAAAATCAAGGGGGCAAAAGCCATTTATAAGGGAAAACTACAAAACACTGCTGAAAGATACAAATAAATGGAAAGACATTTCATTTTCATGGATTGGAATACTTACAATTGTTAAGATGTTCTTACTACCTGAATCTACATATATAATACAATCCCTATCAGCATTTTTGCACAAGTAGAAAAACTCATCCTAAAATTCAAATGGATTATCAAGAGACCCTGACCACTCAAAATAATCTTGAGAAAGAAGACGAAGTTGGAGGACTAACACTTCCTGATTTCAAACCTTACTATAAAGCTGCAGAAATCACAATATTCTGGCAGGGACATAAAGAAATATAAGCCACTGCAACAGAATATAGCCCAAAACAAAGCCTCACGTACATAGGCAAAAAGTTACCAATAAAGGTGCCAATAACCTAATGGGGAAAGGACAGTCTTTTCAACAAATGCAGCTAGGAAAACTGGACAGTCACATGCCAAAGAATGAAGCTGGTCCCTTCCCTTACATCGTACCTAAAAATTAACTCAAAAAAGACCTAAAGGTAAGAGTTAAAATTACAAAACTCTTAGAAGAAAATACAACAGAAGCTTTATGACACTGGATTTGCCAATTATTTCTTGAGTCTTAGACTAAAAGCACAAGCAACAAAAGAAAAATTACATCAACTAGACTCCATCCAAATTTTAAATGTCTGTGCATCAAAGGATACAATCAAAGGAGTGAAAAGGCAATCTACAAAATGGTAAAAAATATCTGCAAATTATTTATGTTATAAGGAGTTTAAAGAATGCCTACAACTCAACAAGAAAGACCAACCCAATCAGAACAGGCAAAGAGCTTAGATATTTCCCCAAAGAGGATATACAAACAGTCAACAGGCACAGTAACAGATATTCAACATCATTAATCACTAGGGAAATACAAATACAAATAAAAATGAGATACCACTTCCCGTAAACAAGTGAAGAAATTGGAACGTGATGTACTGTTGTAAAATGGTGCAGCTGTTATGTAAAACAGTATGGCAGTTCCTTAAAAAATTAAAAATAGAACAGCAACTCCACTTCTGGGTACATATTCAAAAGTATTGAAAGCACCATTTCCAAGAGATATCTGCACACTTCATAGCAACATTAATTCACAATAGTCAAAAGATAGAAGCAATTCAAAAGTCCATCAAAGATGAACAAATTTGCAAAATGTGGTATATACAAATAATGGAATACTATTTAGCCTTAGAAAGGAAGGAAACTCTGACACATGCTATAATGGATGAACCCTGAGAACATCACATTAAGTGAAAGAAGCCAGACACAAAGACCAATCAATACTGAGGTACCTAGAGGTAGAAACAGAGTAGAATGGTGGTTGCCAGGGGCTGGGGGGGCTGGGGAATGGAGTTGTATAATGAGTACAGTCTTGCAAGATGAAAGGAGTTTTAGAGAAACAAAAATGTCAATTTACTTAATACTGAACTATACATGTAAAAATAGTGAAGACAGTATAAATTTTGTTAGGTATATTTTGCCACAATTTAAACTGAAAACAGTAACTTTAACAGCCATATTACCTTCACATTCCAAAATCATTTTGCACTCTGAAAGATACCAGCCTTCCTCATCTCCTCAAAATCTTTCATGGAATCATAATTTCTGTAGAAATCTGCATACGCCTTCTTTCTTGGTTCAGCCACTGCAAACTAAAAAGTAACAAATCCCATTAGGGCTTATTTTTTAGGTAATTAGAAACGCAGTATATAAAGACAATGTAAATTACAATATATTCGTGTTCACCTTTAACTTGAACCCTTTATTTCCTAAGACTGGTGTTGACCTAGATGCAAGGAAAAAGAAAGCAACTTCAGAGAAACTACTCAGCAAGAGGGGTCTTCCTTGCCTAGGGACAAATGATTCCTTTTGTTGAGTGTGGGAGTGTATATTTTGGGAGAGAGGTGGGAAAGTGTATGTGCAGACTGGGAAGAGCCAAAGGAAGATACCCAGAAGCTAAAAGGTTTTAGGGAGAAGATAGATAGTAGCCTTCCCTCCAGGAAAACCTATGTACCCCCACATCTAAGACACTTTTCTAAAAGGAGGCTCAAATTAAGTTACAATATTAATCTCAAAGATGTCTTGAGATAAATTCAGTAACCATTTGCCTCTGAAAGGCACAGTGAGTTTCCTATATGGCAAGAACAGTCCTAGGTAATTTACACTTCAACATCACTTAAAGCCCTTAGTGTAAACACTGATCTATTTTGCAATAAGGAAATGGACTTAAGAGTTTAAGTGACTTATTAAGGTTTAGTCAGAAGTCTGCCACTGGTAGGTATGTGGCTCAATGAGGATTCAAACCCAAATATGTCATATGGCAAATATTTTATTCTCCACAAAACATGGCCTGGTGGATTTCAATGTGTGGTTCATAAATGAAATCCAAATCCCACCCTGCATATAAAAACCAGTAACAATTCTTCAAGTGCCAATCCACATTAGTTAAGGTGCTGCAGAAAAATATGGCATCATGGTACTTGATGCTTGATCTTAATATACCTGAACAGTGTTAACTACATTTATTTTAACTCCCAACTTCCTCCAGTAAGACCAGTTAGCAAGAAGCACCAATGCAACCCCGTGACCTGAGATCTGAAGGGACCTATCACCCACAAGGCAACTGTAAGCATTTCTTGTTAGAACAAGAAAAATATTTTTTAAAATATCAAATAATAAGACAGAGAGAAAGTAGCAGGCTCAGTGAACCCAAGAAATAAAAGTAAATGGATTTTATAATTCCACTTAAATTATTTTGTTGTCTGAATTTTTTAAATATATTTTTAGGTTTTTTTAAGTTTAAAAAATCTGGACTTCAGTAACAAGAGAATATTATCAATTTAGGTCTACTACATCACCAGTAACTTAAAAGCCATAATCTATACATGAGGCCTTAAACATATAAGCAAATACTTGACAATTTAGGACAATCCTAATTTATATGATAGCAAATGGTGAACCTAGTGGGCAAATACCATTCAGGATAAGCACTATTCATTTGCCTCTTAAAACCCAACCCATATTCAGGAATTTAGGTTTACCAGATTAACCGAACTACTTCATGTAAAAAATAGAAGCTGACTGAAATTGTGAAAATAAGTGAAAACTAGAAATAAAATAGAGGCCAAATCTTTAAAAGCACTCAACAATAACTGGATAGAGTAAATGAAAGAGGAGAGCATCTACAAAGTGAACCAAATTTATACCTGCCTTATTCTTCAATAAGAATCTGATTCCTTCCAATGAAACACTAATAACTATACACAAGCACTCTAATTTAGCAAGCATTTCTTTTCTTTTCATTCAGAAGAGACTGACTATGAGTCTGGCATGGTCCCAGCTCTTAATTTCATAGCAGAGACAGACCCTAAAGCAAATATTACTTAAAATACAATGTGCCCAATACTGTAAAACAGTCTGGTACAAAGTAACTGAGAACCCAGCAGACCACAATCAACACATCTGTAAAATTAGGCTTTGGAAAATATGTTTTTCAAAGGGGAAAACATTTGAGTGGCCCTTGAAGGATGGACTGGAATTTGCCAGACAATGAAAGAGATTCCTGTTATGTACAAAAGGATGGGAGATAGTAGAACTGGGTAACAGCACACAGTTATGAAGGACTACAGAGCTGGGCATTATTAGTACTGATCGGGATGATGATGATAAGGCAGAGGGCAAATCAGAAAGTGTCTTAAAATCAAGACTAAGTTTTAGCAGGTTGCCCACAACCCAGTAGTAAATGGCGAAACCAATTTAGAAGGTTGTAGCCAATACTTAATTCTTACAATAGGTCAAAAGTTTGAAAGCCACTGTACCCTGAGCACTGTGTAGCCCCATTACATAAAAAGTTCTGTTCTAGAAGCTAACAGTTAAAAGTAGCAAAAATCCATATAAAAAGTTACAAAGGTCTGAACTTTGAGAGTGACAATGAGGACAGAGTCAAGAAATGAGTTCTCTCTTTACCTCCACTTTATTTATCCATCCATGCTTTCTCTGACAGACATTTATTTCATGCCCACTATATGCCAGGTAGCAAGGATCTCAAGACATTTCATCAGACATTCTCTCATCATCAGAGAATTTTCTCATCTGGAATAATGGCTGAACTATCCCAAATTTCATGAAAAATATCAATATAAACATCAAAAAAGTTCAATGAATCACAAGATGAACTCAAAGAAGCCCACACCAGATCATAAACTTCAAAGCCAAAGATAAAAAGAATCTTCAAAGTATCAAGACAGATGCAATTACTCACATACTAGGGATCCTCAATAAAATTCTGAGCAGATTTCTCACCAGGAACTACAGAGGCCAGAAGGTAGTGGGCTGACATATTCAGTGATAAAAAGAAAAAACTGTCAACCAAGAATCCTATATCCAGCAAAACAGTCTTTCAAGAGTGAGGAGGAAACTAAGACACTCCCAAAAAAACAAATCCAAAGTAATTCATTACCACTACATCAGCCCTGCAAGGGAGTCCTCTTGGAGAAATGAAAAGGACACTAGACAGTAACTTGAAGCCATACAAAGTAATAAAGATCTCAATAGTGGTAAATACACAGGCAATTATAAAAGCTTGTATTATTTAATAATGGTTTGTAACTCCACTTTTTACTTTCCAGATGATTTAAGACACTAATGAACTTTTTAAAACATTAAGTCTGAAAACTAGTGTTACTGTAACTTTGACCTGTTACTCCACATGTTGTTTTTTACATAATTTAAATATAAAAGAATTATTATTTATGTTTTGGGGAATACAACATATAAAGATGTAATTTAGTGACATCAACTAAAAGGATTGGGAACAGAGCTGTAAAGGAGTAAAGTCTGTATATGTTATTGAAGTTAATGTCATATTAATTCAAATTAGTGTTATAACTTTAGGATGTTAAATGTACTCCCCATGGTAACCACAAAGAAAAGCACTAAAGAATACACACAACAGGAAATGAAAGTCATTTAAACATTTCATTACAAAAATCACCTAGGCACAAAAAGTGACAGAAATGCAGGATATGAAGGACAGTAAAACTACAAGGCATAAAGAAAAAAACAGTAAAATGATAGAAGAAAGGTCCCTTGTTATCAATGAGTACTTTAAATGTAAATGGATTAAACTCTCTAATCAAAGGACAAGAGATTGGCAGAATGGGTAAAAACATAAACCAATTATATGCTGTCTACAACAGGCTCACTTCAGATCCAAAGATACAGACTGAAAGTGAATCTTTCAGTACATCCATGTTCATAGCAACATTATTCACAACAGCTAAACCATAGAAGTGTCCATCAAAGGTGAATGAATAAGCAAAATGTGGTAAACAAATATAATGGATTATTAAGTCATAAAAAGGAAATTCTGACATTACAACATGGATGAACCCTGAGGACATTATGCTAGTGAAATAAGTTGATTACAATAAACAAATATTGTATGATTCCATTTACATGAGGTACCTAGAGTAGTCAAATCAGATATAGGAAGTAGAATTGTGGTTCCATGGGCTGTTAAGTCAGTGTGGGAGAGGGGGAGAAAGTAGGAAATGGAAGTGTGTTATTTTTAACGGGGTACTGAGTTGCAGTTTCACAAGATCAAGACAATTATGGAAATGGATGGTAGTGATGGTTGCACATTATCAATGTTTTTAATACCACTTAACTATACACTTAAAAATGATTCAATTTTGTTACGTGTACTTTATCACAATAAAATTTATTTTAAAAAACCCAAAGGGCATAACCTTAAAATCCACAGAAGGCAGAGTTAAAAAGCAATTCTGTGGCAACAATTCTCCAAGGTGCCAAACACTACTACTGCCTTTCTCATCCCTTTATTGAAAAAGCAATTACAGTCTGTTTTACAGGCTGAGCTGTAACTCCCCAAACTCATGTATTGAAGTCTTAACTCCATAGTAACTCAAGAATATAACAGTATTTGGAGATACGGTCTTTAAGAGGTAATTAAGTTAAAATGAGGTCTTTGGGGTGGGCCCTAAGCCATTATGACTCAGCATCCTTCCTAAGAAGAAATTTAGACAATGACAGGCTAACTAACACACAGGGGGACAACGTGAAGAGAAAAGAAGAAAGCCATCCACAAACTAAGGAGAGAGGCCTCAAAAGAAATCAACCCTGCAGCCACCTTGATCTGGAATGTCTAGCCTCCATAACAGAAAATAAATTTCTATTGTTTAAGACCTGCAGTTTGTGGAAATTTGTTACACCAGCTTTGACAAAATAACACAGTTTCATTTAAAGATGGAGGACAAGCTACCAGGGGAATATGAGGTACTTTCCTGCCACACTGAGAAAAGTGGGGAGAAAGGTAAGAGGAAGGGAGCATATTAAAGACGGGGTTTCTTTATAAAGACTGAACTGCTTATGAAAATGAAGTACACTTTTTAATTTAAAACACACATATTTGGACCATAAGCACAAAGTAAAAAACAGATACATACCTTATAGAAAGCTGCAACCCCCAGGGATACAATGAATGCTCCAACAATATGAAATCGCAGGCGCTTGGCCAAAAGGCCCCGCATCTGAGGTTTCGTCAAAGCACTGGAAGCCATGGTAATTCTTAATCCTTGGTAGATAATAGAATAATAGAAGAAAACTCTTAGATCATAAAAAAATATCTAAAGAACTCTTATGCATAATGCATTTTAGTGTCTATAAGGGCCCAGGCAGGATAGTGGACTGACCCCTCCCACAAATCCTAAGGCGCTTAAGGCCTTAGCCTGCTCATTTTTTTGTTTCCCTCAAGCATACTGACTGCCTGACTGCGCTAAATAAGCAACGTGACTGCGGCAAAATAGCAACCGGGGCGGGGGCAAAAAACTACCAACAAAAATCTCTCCCAACTACAGAAAACATAAGCAGTGGCTCTAGACTGACAAATGTAAATGGGTTTATATCATTTATTCTTTTATAAATACACTATCAACTCATTTACTCTTCCAGACAAGCCCGTGAGACAGTTGTTATTCCCAGCTTATTGATGAGAAAACTCGGGGGCACTAAGGCAACGTTAACTTTCCCAAAGTCACGCAGTAAACGATCAAAACTCGGACAGAAATGCAACAGACACCTCGAGAGCCCACCCGGCGGCCGCCGCGCTGCACGGCCTCAGCCCACACCTACGGCCGGGGCGGCGGGCCCTCCCCGCGGTTCCCCCAGGGCGGGAGAGTGAGGAGGACCCGGGTGCGCCGAGGGAAGCTGCAGAGGACCGCCTCCTCTGCCCTCCCGCCACAGGTACGGCGACCCTTTGGCAGCTTCTCAAGGTTGACCTCAAACGGTACCACCGAGCCCACACCGAACGAGCGCCAACGCCGCAGGGGGCGCCACCGACGCTGACCCCTATGCCTCAAGAGCGACTGAAGAAAAGACCACCACGGCCTTTGCACAAGAGAGAACATAGGGCCGCACAGGTCAAACGTCCTAACCAAGGTCGCACTGCCTGGGGGGAGGGCGCAGCGGGGCCCGGGGCCGGGCCAGCTGCCTCAGAAGCCCGAATGGCTCTTCGCGGCCCCGGCAGCCCACCGCGCCCCCGCGGGTCCCCGCCGGCCGCCCGCTGCCCTCCTCAGGCCGCGGTGGGCGCGCGTTGGAGACGGCCGAAGAAAAGGTGTTCAGCTCCCCGGCCGCAAGAGCGAGTCACAACTCGACTCCCAGAGCAGGCGGCGGGAAGCAACTATGGGAACCTGAACGAAGGACTCACGGAGCAACCTCACTCACCCCGACACCAACGACCCTCCTAACCTACGCGGAAATGGACGGCCTCGGGCAGTGCGCAGGCGTAGAAAGAGAGGAAGCGCTGCGGACTCGGCGACGGTGGCGGAGAGAGTTCAAAAGAGTTCGGCACGCCTACCGCCGTTGACAGCTGGAGTACAGCAGATTAGCTGTTCTCCTGTGTGGTTTTGGACAAGGGTTTGTCCTTCTGAGTCAGTTTCCTTAGTAAATTGGCGATCTTAATCTTATGTACAGAGTTGATGTGATATAAAAATATTTAATAGGTGGGTTTTTTTAATGTACTCTACAAATATAATACAAATCATTTGCCCTAACCATGTGCACAGACATTTTCGTTTAACTACCTTGTGTGAATAACCGCTTGGTTTGAGTAAGAGGTGATAAAACAGCCGAGTTCTAGGTGCTCAGAATCCAGCAGATGAGACAAAACATTACTACCTTTCCCAAATGATGGGCGCTACCACAGACAAGTTACCTGCCTTTAAGTTACTGAAGAAGCAATTACCTGCCTGCAAGAGCTGAGCAAGTTTTGATGGAAGTATTGTGTGGGTTTTTTGCACAAGGCACTAAAGGAAGGTGTCTTGCCAATGGGTTTCAGCCCCGGGCAAGTTCGCTATGGATTCAATGTGACCAAAGAAATTGACAGCAAAACATTTTCTGGGGTGAAAGGGTTTATTACCTGGCTTGTTCTCCTGGCAGTAGGTCGAGCACTAGCGTCTCTGCGTCTGCCCAGAGCACTGGGCCGAGCTCTCTATATACCGCAATAATAGGTTATTGCCTAAAGGTATGGAAGCGGTAGCTGAGCAATAAGCCAGTTACATCATCAGGTGGTTTAAGTTCAGTGAGGATCCTGGCATTAGGAACCCCAAATTCCCCACAGAAGGGAACTAGAAGTTTATGGAATGTGGTGTGTAAGGGTAAGGCTCTTGTGTTTAGCCAGTGTCAGGTTTAGTTTTTTTGAAATAACCTGGATTTGTAAGATATATTTAAGTCAACTCAGCAAGCACTGTGGAAAATACACTGGGACACAAAAGATTCATGATATTTATTCAACATATATTGACAGAGCATTTCCTATGTCCCAGGCTCTTCTATGTCATAGGGCAGATCTTCAAAACTTCTTGTCAGAGTCTTTGTCCTCAACTTTTTAACTGACACTCTGGAAAATGGAACATTTCAGCTGCACAAAAACGTCACTGTGTGAGGCTTTGACCCTAACTGAGGGTCAAGGTGGGTTTGTACCTCAGCTTTTTCAGTCCTTTTCTCCAGGTTCTACCCAGCTGAAAATCTTTACAAGGATAAATTTGTTCCCTATTCCTTTTTATCCCCAATCCCATGAATAGTCCAGAGAATAATCAGTATATTTCAGAGTTCACAAGGACTGTTGTGTTGAATCATCAGGGAAAGCTTACTGGAAGTCATGGAAGAAATGGCAGCGAAGGTGAGCCTCAGTCTAATGGAGAGACCTGAAGAAGTGGAGAGATGCTAAGGGACAAACTGGTCATGAGAATGTAGCAAAGACAGACACAGGAACAGAGCCTGGCTGGGATGGAGTGCTGAATGGTTATTTAGGAACACTGTGTGGGTAGAGAAGCACAGAGCCAATCACAATAATCCACAGAGATTGATTGAAGGAGTTAAATGAATCAAACCTGAATGGTGGGAGTGAATAGAGAGGATGGCGTACGTGGGCTCTGTTATAGAGCCTACTAGGCCTGGATTTGAGACTCAGATCATAACCTCTAGCTTCTTAACCTTAGTCTGCTTTCTCCTCTCTAAAATGTCATCCATTTTTACCTTGATGGGTTGTGGTACAAATTAAATGAGATAATGCATGTATAGTTCTTGACAGACAGGCATTCTTAATGTGCATTCCCCAGTCTGTCCTTTTTCCCTGCCCTGCATTCCTTCCTTCCTTCTTCTAGGAGCAGTACTTGATTGCCCTTCCAGGAACCACCCCTTCCTGACTTCCAGCTACGTGGTTCTAGAAGAGTCAAACCCTACTCCAGCTGGCATATGACCAAAAGTGGCCAACCAATGTAGCCCATCTCCTTGGCCACAGTGATTGGTTGGGGTCAGACTCAGGACCCTGGCCAGGCCAATGAGACTCAATTCTCCAACTTCTGTTAAAACTATTGGTAAAAAAGGCTTTCTTTCCTTCTGAGGGTGTAGTGGTATAGAGCAGGAGTCTCACTCATCGCTAAGGCTGTGAGACCAGAGAATATTGTGTGCCTATATTGCCCCAACCAGGTACTGTTCAAATGAAAAAAAAGAAGCTTGCCCTTATGAAGCTTACATTATAGTGGGCCTGGAGGAAAGGACAGACAATAAACAAAAATGTCAGATGATAGTAAGTGTAATGAAAAAAAATAGAGTAGAATAGGGACACCTAAAGTCTATGTGAAGAGGTATCTGTTTTATAGTGGAAGTTTGAAGAAGATGTGGGCAATCTGACTTGAGCCCATGGTCAACACTAGGTTAAAAGATGGCTCACTGGAAGGATTGGGCTTGTTCTGCATGGTCCCAGGGAATAAAGTAGGATGTGTTGGTGTAAGATGCTGGGAGTAAGATTTCAGTTAAGTATTCATAATGGCTGGAAGTCAGACCCCTTCAAGATCATCCTCAACAGGCACATATCCAGCTCAGGGAGGTGAGGATCCCTTGATTGGGAAAGAAGCAAAGCAACAGTCTTGCTTCTACATCTTTTCATCCTGGTCTTGACAATTACCTTAAAAATTGTTGAAAAGATGCCATTTTTGGAATATGGGCTTAGGGAAACTTCTATTGTGGCTTCTCCATTACTGCTCTGCTCTCAAGGTGCTTCTGAGAGGACCTGGCCCTCTCACCTGTGCTCAGCCCCTCACAGGTTGGAAAATGTGCACAATACATAGAAAGGCAATTACAACTCCATGAGCTAAAAGAAATGAATGGACTCTGAAACAAATTATGCACTTTTTCCAAAAAGTGGGAATCTATTTCAATCCTTTCAGCCATAAGATGTACCAATGATATTGCATCAAAAGGAAAGAATAATTTTTTGGATTAAGAAACTGTGAAGGACTGAGAAGTTAAACAACAATATCAACAAGAACAACCTCTCTGTGAGGTAAAGTAGCAGCAGTTACAGTATTGGACAAACTTGGGGCCCATCATTGGCTCTTTTACATATAACTTACTTCTACTTTCAAATTTAATAAATAATAAAAGGTTGTTAAGTCAGAGTTAGATATGGACCATCACAAAGGTTAGGTCAGGAGTACTTTTTTTACCTGCCATATCCAGAATGTAGATAAGGATCCAAGGGAAATTTTAGGAACTGGTAAAATGATACTATGGTTTCTTCTTGGAAACCTTGCTGTTGACTAATCAAATGTGATGAGTGACCAACTGAAAATGACCTCCTGTTCTGAGAAACTAACAATATTCAACATAGTTCCAGATGATTCAGAGGCCTTGTTGGCTCTACATGCTTCCAGAAAGGCATCCTCTGCTGGAGAGATCTTCCAGTGATCTTTGATGCTGTCTGGTACAGAGAGCTTAGGAGGCACAGAAGGACACAATGAGCTTTAAGGAGGGAACTGGTTGAGTGTAACAGGTTAGAGGCATCACTGGGCCCAGCCCTAACCTCTTAAAGAAAATGTGAAGTTCTCAAGGAAGCCCTGAATTTTATAATAGAACTTGTCTGCTGCTTAATAGGAGTCCTTCAGCTGCTGGCCCAAGAGAACTTGGGATATTTGGGCCTCTCAGAAGGTATGTGTCTGAGGCATCAGCTCCCTAAGACTTCATAGGCTGTTAGGGTACTGTATTATAGGAGCCTCTGGACTCTCCCAGAGTTCTATGTGGATCAGGGATATGTTTTCTGGCCACTCCAAGACTGAGTTGTTGCTTCACTTAGCACCTAGTAGTTTATAAAACATGTCACATGTGTGTTTTCATTGTTCTTTGAATAATTCCATGAGATGAGGAAGGGTTCTTGTTTTCTAGATAAAGACACTGAAGGTCATAGTGGTAGAAAAAATAGCAGCACTGGAAATAGAATCTAGAGTGGGATTCATCCCACACAAGAGCTATGGAGAACACCTCCAGAGAAACAAGTCTACCTCAGTGGATACCACTCATTAACCTATGATGACCTGTTGAGCACCTGCTTTGTGCTCTATGTTGCTGTCTCTAATGGCTGAGAGTATAGTCCCCAAAAGCCACTGAGGACAGTCCCCAAATTAGTAGATTGTTTCATAACCTTCCACTTACCTTTAGTTGAATAGATATATCTTCCTTGGTCCCATTTGGAAAATATAAGAGGTTATTTATTCAGAGTAATCATGTTGAGGTCTGTGCAATAACTAAATAACAGATATTGGTGTTTCTCTGGCCATTTCAGAGCCGGCAGTAATTTAAAAAAATTTTCCCAGAACTGAGCTGACATCAGTCTTAGAAACCATACACAGAGATTTCTGGCCTGGCAAAAGCCTTTAGGAAATGAAGCTGTTAAATGAAATGGGACAGTCAGGCTAAACTCAGCTGCATTAATACAGAGAAAGCAAATTAATAAATAAAAGCTTGCCACAATATTATTCAGCCATAAGAAGAAAACAAATCCTACCATTTGCAACAACATGGATGGAGCTAGAGGGTATTATGCCCAGTGAAATAAGCCAGGCAGAGAAAGACAAGTATCAAATGATTTCACTCATCTGTGGAGTATAAGAACAAAGAAAAAAACTGAAGGAACAAAACATCAGCAAACTCACAGAACCCACGAATGGACTAACAGTTACCAAAGGGAAAGGGACTAGGGAGGATGGGTGGGAAGGGAGGGATAAGGGGAAAAATAAAAGGGCATTACTGTTAGCAGACATAATGTAGGGGGGGCACGGGGAGGGCTGTACAACACAGAGAAGACAAGTAGTGAGTCTACAGCATCTTATGCTGATAGACAGTGACTGTAATGGGGTATGTGGGGGGTACTTGGTGATTGGGGGAACCTAGTAAACATAATGTTCTTCATGTAATTGTAGATTAATGATACCAAAATAAAAAATAAAATAATAGAAAAAAAAAAGCTTGCTGTTAGAACAAAATCAAGAGAAGTGGTAAATAACATATTTGACTTCCAAAAGGAAACAACAGAGCCAAAAGATGCAAATTGTCATTCTAAGATAGGACACTTGATAGGACTTTTGATTAGAAAAAGAGGATCTCTTAGTAGTTACTTTGGGATGCCACTTTGAACTTGTGTTGATTTTAATGTATGGATATGGTGAACTAATCAAACCCAATGACACAGATGTCTTTAGCATCCAAATGTTCCTGCAGGTGCACAACTGCCATGTGCTGGCAGCACACAGCCAACAAAGGGCAACACGGTCACCCTGACTCTGGTCACACTGAAAGTCAGGGGCCCTAAGCAAACCTTTCAGGAAGGACCACCTCACCCTTATTAACTGAAAAGGGTAGACCTAGCCCCTTTTGCAAATCCCCCCACCTCACATTTACCTTTAGCCTTCTGGGTTACAAAAGTCTGAATTTAAAATGTACTCAATATTAAATTATAGCATATGAAGGATGAACAAATCTATATGTGATATTTTAAGCATCATTTAAAGAATAAGCTAAATCATATATCTAATTCCCACTATAATTCAAAAAGTATTTACTGAGCACTTACTATGTTCCCTGATCTGTGCCAGCCATTATGGGAGATGGTAAGAAACTATGAAAACCCAGCTCCTGTGCTCCAGTAGCTGCTATTTTCATGAAGCTACTTAATACAAGAAAGTTCAGACCAAAATAAGATGGAAATTGTTAATGCAGAAGAAAGTTTGGAGATGAGAGATCAATGTGAGATCATCCATTCATTAAACAAATATTTGCTAACTATCAACTGCATGCCAAGCACTATTCTACATGCTAGAGATACACACAAAAAAGACAAAGTTCTTGCTCTTGTGGAGTTCATGTTTTCACATGGGACACAGACAGCACACATGTAAACACATAAGTGCATGCTACAACTTCTGACAGTGGTATGCTGTGAAGAAAGAAACAGAGTGCTGGTGGGGTGCCCTTTCGGATGGGGCCAGGAATGCTGCCTCTGAGGAAGTGACCTTTGAGCAGAATCCCTACTGACTCCAAGTGAGCCCCATGAAGATCTGGGAGAAGAGTGTTCTCTGCAAAGATGACTGCAAAGGTGACAAGGGTTAGTGTTCCAGAACAGCAAAAGGGCCACTGGGGCGGGAGCTCAGTAAACAGATAGAAGAGGACCGACCTGGCCCAGAAGACTTCTCTCAGGAGGTGACACCTGACATGGGATTAGCTTGTCAGGCTGATAAAATGTGGAGAGCATTCCAGTTAAATTTTCACCGCCTGGTGGCATTAGGACCTAAGAAAAGTAAAGAGAATTAGAGTCACATTTCCTACATATCTATAGGGCTTACATTAGACGGCTCAGGTTAATAGGTCCTATGTCATATTCTATCATTTACTCCTTTATCAGCAACTTTGGGTTTTAAGTGCTTGTACTTTTTTAAACCTTTTTTAAATTGATGATGATAAAGGGAGCAAAATGGGAGTGAATAATCCTGTATTCGCACTACATTCTGTAAGTAGTGGTAATGGTCCTGCTTCTTTGAAGAGCTCTTAGATTCCTTTGAAAGCCTCTAAACTCAATTTAGAGGAAATACTAGGGACAGAGGAACATATTAAACATGAACACACGGCTGTAGTTGGCAGAATCTAGACAGTGAGAAACTGTAAGGACAGCCTGGTTTCTTTAAAAAACTTGCATATTATAATGACAGTTACTATAGTAACAACTTGACCCACAGCCACTATCTGGCCCTTTTTAGAAATAGTTTGCTGACCCCTGATTTTGTTCCAAGGAACAGAGAGAGAGAGAGAGAGAGAAATGCAGGAAAAACCTGTACGTTAAAAGGGACTTCAAGAACTTTTCAGCCAATCACAATGTGTGGAACTTACTCAGATTCTCATTCAAACAAACGGTAAAGAAGAAAGACAAAAAACATGAAAAGATGTATGATCTGGAGGAGTTGGAAATTCAAACACTAATTGGCTATTTATGATATTAAGGAAGTACTGTAAAATCTCTTTTCAGGAGTGGTAATGGAATAATGGTTTAGAAATATATACTGAAATATTTCCCAATAAAATGAGATGATTTCTAACGTGAAAGCAGCCACAGACAAAATATAAAGAAATAAGAATAACTGTGTTCCAATAAAACTTTATAAAAACAGGTGGTGGGCTGGACTTGGCCTCTGGGCCATAATTTGCTGACCCTCAGTAAAATGATTATTATTTTGGTTGGATCATAGTTACATAGCACATAGTTATGGGGGAATTCACTACACTATTCTGTCTACTTTTGCATGTTTGATGTTTTCCATAATAAAATATTTAAAGCAAGTGAGTATATTTGGCATTATTAGCAAGCCTCAGATCATTCTTCAGGTCTCTTGGCATTATTTTGCAGGTGAGTGTCCTTATCTGATTTGGATCACATTCCTTCCACATCCCCTTTTGTATGTAGGCTTTTAAACACTGAACTCACCTGAGAGTGCCCTTGACAGCCCACATTAATTTCATTTGGCCCCTCAACTGTCTGCCATGTTGAGATTATCCATAAATACATTTAAAATTTTTGTTTTATTTCCACTTCTCAGTCCTCTCATTCCTCTTAAGCCATGCCATTTAAATGCAATCAGACCACAACCAACATTTCTCTAAATAACTTAGGAAATATAAAAATCTGCTGTGCCTCAATCTAAGGTGCTTGTTCTACAAATGTTTACTGAGACTACTATGGGCCAGACTGGCCATTTCTGTGGAAGCAAAGATGAACGCCATTCAGTCCTGAACCTTGGGGGCTCCCAGAGTCCTACAGTCCTTCCTTTCTCATTCTTAACACCCAAACACTGTCCTCTAATCTTCCCATCCCAATATCACCGGCTAGTCTCATTATTAGTAGAATTAAGGGCAGTGTATCAATTATCTCTGCTTTCCTTCTGTCTTCTAGAAAGATACACTGACTTGGAACAAGCAGGCATGAGTGCAGCCCCAGCAGAAGGGTCCTAGCACGCTTGAAGCCGAACCCAGAGTTTCTAACCTTCCATGATCTGCATACCCTACACTATCACTTACTTAACACTTAGTGAAGCAGACTCATGTTTAAAAAAATCAATGGAGCTGGTAATATTTGGAGAAACTAACTGGGCTTTCCCACTCCCCTTACCTCCACCATCACCTGGGCAGAAGAGCTTTCCATATACACTGTCCTCAGGGTGGTCAACTTGTTGAAATGATTTTAAACCTCACAGCTGGCAAATAATCTTAAAAGCCACAGCTTTTGATTACTGTGAGCTTTCTAAGGAAAAAGAAGTTTTAGAGAATCACAACTGAGTCCACCAGGCAGCAGAAGTATAAAGAAAGTGGATTATATGTCCAAAATATGCACAATTCCCTAGTCAAAGGAAAATGGAGAGGTGGGAGGAGGAGAAACAGGGAAGAGGTTACTGGAGGTGAATGCTTCTTGGGAGGCAGAAAGAGGGTTCAGTTCAATTCTGCCAGGAGCTGGAGAGGCATACTTCTTACACTTTAAGGTGCATGCAGATTCTGACTCAAGGCCTGGGGTGGGGCCTAAGATTCTGCATTTTTTATGAGCTCCCAGGAGATGCTGGTGTTGCTCACCCACAAACTATATTTTGATTAGCAAGGCTGTAGAACATCCTAAAAGTTTATGGTCTACTGACGAGGGTCTGTTCTGAGATTGAGCTGCAGGCCCCAAGGAGCCCAAATGTGGGTGAGAAGGACAAAAATCAGACTTCAGGATCTGGGGCTGGGGCGATTCCCTGTGCTACCCACCCCCACCCCCATTACTGCAGCCCCTGGCAACCACCATTCTACTCTCTGTCTCTATGAATGCGACTCTTCTAGGGACCTCATTTAAGTAGGATCATGCAGTATGGGTCTTTTATGACTTACCTCATTTTATATGTCTTCAAGGTTCATCCATGCTGCAGCATGTGTCAGAATTTTTGTTTTTCCCTTCTTTCTATTCCTTCTGTCCTTCCTTCCTTCCCTCCTCTTTAAAGGCCATTTGTACATATACACCATAATTTGTTAATCCATCCGTCAATGGACATTGCAGTTGCTTCCACTCTTTGGCTTTTGTGAACAATGCTGCTATGAACATGGCATATATATAATCTGAGGACTTATAAATTGTTTTAAGTTTTTTACATGAATCATCTCCTAGGGACTAACTTTTATCTTTAATATTGTGTTCTGTCTCTAAAGATTTTGGTTGCCCATCCATGTTCAGGAATGAGGCAGTATAAAAGCTCACCATTAGTGCAATGTCCATGGCAGGGCTTGTCACCTGGCAGGTGTCATTTTAGGTGAACAGGGAGTAGCCATTAGGCTTTTGGACCTTATAAAATGGAAAGAGGAGGGCTGTGTGCTAAGAAACCAGCTCACACACTCACTAACCCCATCTCTCACCAGACAATTCTTTCCATATCTTTATTTTTTGGTGTTTTTAAACAATAAATGTGTTTAAAATTCCCCCCTACCCCCCGTTTTACTGAGGTATAATTGAAAAAGAAAAAGTATATGTATTTGGCTTACAAAATTATTATTTCTGTCTTTTTAAGATGTACAATGTGTTGATTTCATATATGTATACCTTGTGGAATTGCTTAAAAGGAATACGATTTATCCATAGAATAGGAAATCCTGCTGTTTGTGACAACATGAACGGGCCTTGGGGGTATTATATTAAGTGGAATAAGCCAGACACAGAAGAACAAATACTGAATGACTTCAATTATACGTGGAACCTACAAAATTCAAACTCATAGACTCAGAGAGAATGGTGGTTGCCAGAGACTGGGAGGTCGGGGTAATGAGGACATGTTGGTAAAAGGGTACCAATTCTCAACTACAAGATGAAAAAGTTCTGGGGGACATCAAAATCACATGGGGGGATTAAAGATGGCGGCGTGAGAGGTGAGACAGAGGCTTCCTCCTAAAACCACATTCAATATGAAAATATAATTAATACAACTAATCCTGAGAGAGCAACAGGAAAGAGGACTGCACCAGACTGCATACACCTGGAGAAAAGAGCAGAACTCACGGAACAGGGTAATGTACCAAAGCTGTGGCCAGGTGGGACACAATCCTTTCCCCCAGCCCAGCTCACCAGCGGGAGGAAGAGAAACTGAGCAGGTAGGGAGTGGAGGCCTGGGACTGCAGAATACCTAACTACGGAGTGGAGGCCTGGGACTGTAGAATACCTAACTACGGAGATCTGCTCTGGGAGCACAAACCTAAATTTCATGGTGCTTTCATGATACTCTCATGATTATGAGGTTGGAAAGTTAAGACAGGCAGAATTCCTGGAGAGACTGAGATTCCAGCTGCTTGTGGAAAGCAGGAATCCACATACGGCTGCTCTGGGACAGAAGCTTATACCTGTGTGCTCGGCCCACTGGTTCAGGCAGTGGAGACAGGCAGAGCAACCAGGAAGAAGGAAACAAATCTTTCCTCCCACCAGGCACCATTCCCACTCCCCTGCAACTCCCGACATTGCTTCAGGGGCTGAGCAGCTCCAGAGAGTAGAACTTCTGGACACTAGAGGGCACCATACACAATAAGAAATGCCAAAGGAACCTGGTACAGAGTAAAATTAATATAACCCCTGAGAAAGATGACATGGACCTCATGACTCTTCCTGAAAGGTAGTTCAAAATAAAAATCATTAACCTGCTAATGGAGGTACGGAAAGATATTCAAGAACTCAGGAATGAATTCCAGTCAGAGATCCAATTGTTGAAGAGCACAATGGAGGGAATTAAAAGCATATTGGATATGGTGGACGAGATGATAAATGAAATAGAAAATAGAGAAGAGGAATACAAAGAAGCTGAGGCACAGAGACAAAAAAGGATCTCTAAGAATGAAAGAATACTGAGAGAACTGTGTGACCAATCCAAAAGGAACAATATTCATATTATATGGGTACCAGAAGAAGAAGAGAGAGATAAAGGGATAGAAAGTGTCTTTGAGGAGGTAATTGCTGAAAACTTCCTCTACCTGGGGAAGGAGATAGTCTCTCAGACCATGGAGATCCACAGATCTTCCAACACGAGGGACCCAAGGAAGACAACACCAATACATATAGTAATTAAAACAACAAAGATCAAGGATAAGGACTGACTGTTAAAAGCAGTCAGAGAGAGAAATAAGATCACATACAAAAGAAATCCCACCAACCTAACATCAGACTTCTCTGCAGAAATCTTACAGGCCAGAAGGGAGTGGCATGATGTATTTAATGCAATGAAGCAGAAGGGCCTGGAACCAAGATTACTTTATCCGGCAAGATTATCATTTAAATTTGAAGGAGGGATTAAACAATTTCCAGATAAGCAAAAGCTGAGAGAATTTACTTCCCACAAACCATCTCTACAGTCTATTTTGGAGGGACTGCTATAGATGGAAGTGTTCCTAGGGTTGAATAGCTGTCTCCAGAGGTAATAGAACCACAGCAAAGAAAGTAGAACAGCTAATTACAAAGCAAATGCAAAATTAAATTAACTATCCCCAAAGTCAATCAAGGGATAGACAAAGAGTACAGAATATGATACCTAATATATAAAGAATGGAGGAAGAAGAAAAAGGAGGAGAAAAAGAAAAGAACCCTTAGATTGTGTTTGTAATGGTATATTAAGTGAGTTAAGTTAGACTCCTACATAGTAAGGATGTTAACCTTGAACCCTTGGTAACCACAAATCTAAAGTCTGCAATGGCAATAAGTACACACCTATCGATAATCACCCTAAATGTAAATGGACTGAATGCACCAATCAAAACACATAGAGTAACTGAATGGATAAATAAACAAGACCCATCTATATGCTGCAAACAAGAGACTCACTTTAAACCCAAAGACGCAACAGACTAAAAGTGAAGGGATGGAAAAAGATATTTCATGCAACTAATAGAGAGAAAAAAGCAGGAGTTGCAGTACTTGTATCAGACTAAATAGACATCAAAACAAAGAAAGTCACAAGAGACAAAGAAGGACATTACATAATGATAAAGGGGTCAATCCAACAAAAAGATATAACCATTATAAATATCTATGCTCCCAACACAGGAGCACCTAAATATGGCAAACAAATAGTAACTGAATTAAAAGGGGAAATAGAATGCAATGCATTCATTCTAGGAGACGTCAACACTCCACTCACTACAAAGGACAGATCCACCAGACAGAAAATAAGTAAGGACATAGAGGCACTGAACACCGCATTAGAACAGATGGACCTAATAGACATATACAGAACTCTACACCCAAAAGCAGCAGAATACACATTCTTCTCAAGTGCACATGGAACATTTTCAAGAATAGATCGTATACTAGGCCACAAAAAGAGCCTCGATAAATTCAAAAATATTGAAATTGCACCAACCAGTTTCTCAGACCACAAAGGTATGAAACTAGAAATAAATTATGCAAAGAAAATGAAAAATCCCACAAACACATGGAGGCTTCACAACATGCTCCTAAATAACCAATGGATCAATGACCAAATAAAAACAGAGATCAAGAAATATATGGAGACAAATGACAACAATAATTCAACACTGCAAAAAATCTGTGGGACGCAGCCAAGGCCATGCTAAGAGGAAAGTATATTGCAATACAGGCCTACCTCAGGAAAGAAGAACAATCCCATATAAGCAGTCTAAACTCACAATTAATAAAACTAGAAAAAGAACAAATGAGGCCCAAAGTCAGTAGAAAGAGGGACATAATAAAGATTAGAGTAGAAATAAATAAAATTGAGAAGAAAAAACAATAGAAAGAATCAATGAAAGCAAGAGCTGGTTCTTTGAGAAAATAAACAAAATAGATAAACCCCTAGCCAGACTTATCAAGAAAAGAAGAGAGTCTACACACATAAACAGAATCAGAAATGAGAAAGGAAAAATCACTATGGACACCACAGAAATACAAAGAATTATTAGAGAACAATATGAAAAATTATATGCTAACAAACTGATGAAATGGACAATTTTCTAGAAAAATACAACCTTCCAAGCTTGATCAAGGAACAAACAGAAAATCCGAACAGACCAATTACCAACAACAAAATTGAACTGGTAATCAAAAAACTACCTAAGAACAAAACTCCTGGACCAGACGGCTTCACCACTGAATTTTATCAAACATTTAGTGAAGACCTAATACCCATGCTCCTTAAAGTTTTCCAAATAATAGAAGAGGAGGGAATACTTCCAAACTCATTCTATGAGGCCAGCATCACTCTAATACCAAAACCAGGCAAAGACACCACAAGAAAAGAAAATTACAGACCAATATCCTTGAAGAACATAGATGCAAAAATACTCAACAAAATATTAGCAAACGGAATTCAAAAATACATCATAAAGATCATCCATCATGATCAAGTAGAATTTATTCTAGGGATGCAAGGATGGTACAACATTCGAAAGTCCGTCAACATCATCCACCACATCAACAAAAAAGAAGAACAAGAACCACATTATCATCTCCATAGATGCTGAAAAAAAACATTTGACAATATCCAACATCCATTCATGATAAAAACTCTCAACAAAATGGGCATAGAGGGCAAGTACCTGAACACAATAAAGGCCATATATGACAAATGCACAGCCAACATCACTCTTAACAGCGAGAAGCTGAAAGCTTTTCCTTGAAGATCGGGAACAAGACAAGGATGCCCACTTTCCCCACTTCTATTCAACATAGTACTGGAGGTCCTAGCTACGGCAATCAGACAACACAAAGAAATAAAAGGCATCCACATTGCAAAGGAAGGAGTTAAACTGTCCCTGTTTGCAGATGACATGATATTGTACATAAAAAGCCCTAAAGAATCCACTCCAAAACTACTAGATCTAATATCTGAATTCAGCGAAGTTGCAGGATACAAAATTAATACACAGAAATCTGTTGCATTCATATACATTAACAATGAACTAGCAGAGGGAGAAATCAGGAAAACAATTCCATTCATAGCTGCATCAAAAAGAATAAAATACGTAGGAATAAACCTAACCAAGGAAGTGAAAGACATATACCCTGAAAACTACAAGACACTCTTAAGAGAAATTAAAGAAGATACCAATAAATGGGAACTCATCCCATGCTCATGGATCAGAAGAATTAATATTGTCAAAATGGCCATCCTGCCTAAAGCAATCTACAGATTCAATGCAATGCCTATCTAAATACCAACAGCATTCTTCAATGAACTGGAACAAATAGTTTTAAAATTCATATGGAACCACAAAAGACCCCGAAGAGCCAAAGCTATTCTGAGAAGGAGGAATAAAGCAGGGGGCATTATGTTCCCCTACTTCAAACTCTACTAAAAAGCCACAGTAATCAAGACAATTTGGTACTGGCAGAAGAACAGACCCATAGACCAATGGAACAGACTAAAGAGCCCTGATATAACCCAAGCATATATGGTCAATTAATATATGATAAAGGAGCCATGGATATACAATGGGGAAATGACAGCCTCTTCAACAGCTGGTGTTGGCAAAACTGGACAGCTACATTCAAGAGAATGAAACTGGATTATTGTTTAACCCCATACACAAAAGTAAACTTGAAAATGGATTAAAGACTTGAATGTAAGTCATGAAACCATAAAACTCTTAGAAGACAACATAGGCAAACATCTCCTGAATATAAGCATGAGCAGTTTCTTCCTGAATGCATTCCTTGAGCAAGGGAAACAAAAGCAAAAAAGTACTCATGGGACTACATCAAACTAGAAAGTTTCTGTATGGCAAAGGACACCATCAACAGAACAAAAAGACATCCTACAGTATGGGAGAATATATTGGTGAATGACATATCCGACAAGGGGTTAACATCCAAAATACATAAAGAACTTATATGCCTCAACACCCAAAAAGCAAATAACCTGATTAACAAATGGGCATAGGATATGAAGAGACAGTTCTCCAAAGAAGAAATTCAGATGGCAAACAGACACATGAAAAGATGCTCCACATCACTAATCATCAGGGAAATGCAAATTAAAACCACAATGAGATATCACCTCACACTAGTAAGGATGGCCAGCATCGAAAAGATTAAGAACAACAAATGCTGGCAAGGATGCGGAGAAAGGGGAACCCTCCTACACTGCTGGTGGGAATGTAAGCTAGTTCAACCATTGTGGAAAGCAATATGGAGGTTCCTCAAAAAACTAAAAATAGAAATGCCATTTGACCTGGGAAACCCACTCCTTGGAATTTACCCAAAGAATACAAGTTCTCAGATTCAAAAAGACATATGCCCTTTTTACAATAGCCAAGATATGGAAGCAACCTAAGTGTCCATCAGTAGATGAATGGATAAAGAAGAGGTGGTACATATGCACAATGGAATATTATTCAGCCATAAGAAAGAAACAAATCCTACCATTTGCAACAACATGGATGGAGCTGGAGGACATTATGCTCAGTGAAATAAGCTAGGCAGAGAAAGAAAAATGCCAAATGATTTCCCTCATTTGTGGAGTATAACAATGAAGCAAAACTGAAGGAACAAAATAGCAGCAGACTCAGAGACTCCAAGACTGAACTAGTGGTTACCAAAGGGGAGGGGTGTGGGACAGCAGATGGGGAGGGAGGGAGAAGGGGACCGAGGGGTATTACGTTTAGTACACATGGTGTAGGGGATCACAGGGAGAACAGTGTAGCACAGAGAAGGCACATAGTGGATCTGTGGCATCTTGCTGCACTGATGGACGGTGACTGCATTGGGGTATGGGGGGACTTGATAATATGGGTAAATGTAGTAACCACATTGTTTTTTCATGTGAAACCTTCATAAGAGTGTTTATCAATTATACATTAATTAAAAAAAGAAAAGAAAAGAAAAAAAACATCTACAGACAATATGGAAACAAAAGAGCATGGGTGTTCCAATAAAATTAAATTTACAAAAAAAAAAGTTCTAGGGATCTAATATACAACATGGTAACTATAGTTAATAATACTATATTATATCTTGAAATTCACTGAAATTCTTAGATGTTCTCACCACACACACAAACGTTATCTTCCAATTTCTTTTGAAACTAAATCAAAGAAGGAATCTCTCCCTCTCTCACTCTTGCTGTCTCCGTCTCCCCTTCTCTCTCTGCTTGGCTAGCGTGATGCATCCTCTGCAGAGATGTGTATGTGTTGACTGTTCTGCCTACAGACTTTCCAGTAACTCCTCTGTTTTAAGGCCCATATTTTTTTCTCTCTACAGACCTGGCACTTCTGAGTTCCAAGCCTCTCCAGGCTTCTACGGAAAGTTGTACATTCTCTTAAACTCAGTCTTATCTACCATGCATTATTTTAAGTGAGGGTTTCTCCTCCCTGCCCCATTCAATACTTACTCCATTATGCACCTTCAGTCTCCAGAATATGTTGAAACCTCTGATCAATTGATCCCCTCTATTTATTTTTATGGGTTTATGGGTTTATGACATTGTCTTTTACAGTTTTCAGGGGTTCAGGGAGAGTAAAGCTCAACACATGTGCTTCATCAACTATAGTGAATTACAAGTCTGAAAGTGCAGTTTAAAAATCTTACCATTTCCAGTGCTCCTCTTCCTGCAGATGCAGGCTCCCATCTGGGATCATTTCTACTCAGCCCTAGGAACTTCCTAAGTATTTTCTGCAGTGCAGGTCTAGTGCCAATATATTCTCTCAGCTTTTGCTTTTCTGAAAATGCCTGTCTTTGGCCATCATTTTTCTATTTCTTAAAATTTTTACTTTTAATTCATTTTAAACTTAAAGAAAATTTCAAGAATAAAACAAAGAACTCCCAGGTACCTGGTAACTTCAATTGGCTGGTAACACTTTAAAAACTCTTTAACTGGTAACATTTAATCAACATTTTGCCACATTTGTTTAATAATTTTACTCATCTATCTTTCTATATATATGTGTGTATATACATCTTATAATTTTTGATATTCTATATAATACACTTGATTTTTGTATAAATATATAATATACTTGATTTTTGAACATTTGAAATTCTAGATATAAACACCCAGATTTAGGGAATTAACATTTAAACAATACTATGATCTAATCTACAGATCTCACTCAGATTTCAATGATTATCCTGATAATATTCTTTATAAATCTAGAACTCAATCCAGGATAACATACTGCATTTAGTTACCATATCTCCTTAATTTCTTTCAATCTGGATGATTATCTATTTCTGTCCTTCATGACCTTGACATTTTGAAGAGTCTATGCCAGTTATCCATCACTTTGGGTCAGTCTAATATATCCGTTATTCATGAGATGTGTTTTTGTTTGTTTGTTTGCCAGGAATAACATAAAAATGACACTGTGTTCTGCTCAGTGCATCCTATCAGGAAGTACATAATGCAAATATCCTCATTACTGGTAGTGTTATTTTTACTAATTGGTTGAAATGGTATATATACCTAAGTGGCCAAAACAATCTTCAGGAAAAAGGACAAAGTTGGAAGACTCACACTTCCCATTTACATGCTATAGTAATCAAAACAGTGTGATACTGGTATAAAGACAAGACACACAGAGTAATGAAATAAAGTGCCCCCAAATAATCCCTCAGAGGACACAGAGAGAAAAATCCATAAATTCACAAAAATAGAGCTAAAACATCAACAAGCCTCCTAAGTAGCATCTAATCCACCTAAGTAGTAGTATTTTGGAATGTGTGGGCAATTTAATAATTTTGGAAATGTGTGGGCAATTTAATAATGCCATTCTCTTTTAACTACTAGGTATAAAATTAAATCTAGTGCAAAATGGCAGCTACTAAGTCCTAAAAATCCCTTAGGTAGAAGGAATGTATATAGTGAATTAGGAACATTTTACATTTTGTACAAAACTGCAGATAATCATAACCCAGTTGTACTTCTACCTTTTCGCTCTGCTTTCCAAAAAATGTATTCATTCCCAACTGTGGCAGAGACAATGTTATGTATTCACCAAAACTTCATTTTATTTCACTTTATAGGCACACTGGAGTTCAATTTCTACATTTCTCCTTACCATATAATTGTGTTAGAGCAACGTGATAGAATCTAGTCAATAGGATGTGGGTGGAAGTGACATACACTATTTCCAGGCCTGATATGAAGTGTGCCTCCCTCCTTCCACCCCTGTATAATTGCCTCAACCTCTCTTCCCCTTCCACAGTGACCCTGAGCTCATGCTTCTGATGTGACCACATCACAAGATGGAAGGAACTACAAGTCAGAGCCACTGTTTGAAGGAGAGCCATGAAGGAAAGTTGACTGGCCCACTAAGACTGTGACTAGTAAAACAAGCAAAAACCTTGTGATTTTAAGCCTCTTAGATTTCAAGGTTTATTACAATAGGATGGCCTGGCCTATCTTGACAAATGTACCAAAGCATGCAATAAGACTATTTTTAACAAGTAAAAAGGAAGCAACATCGCATCCCTATTGTTATCACTCATGAATAACAATACCGTGAGCATAATTTTTACTGATGAAGGAATGTATTACAACCTGGTATATAATAATCATTTAATAAATGTTAGCAATCATTATCATGATTAATATCATCACCACTATCAGGAAGGAAATTCAGATGTTATTAGTATTCGCCACAACTTTGTTATCTACTTTGTAAAAGAAAGTGAAAAAGCATGTAAGGAATACATTTTATTATTTTGAGTCTTTCCACCTCCTTTTGTAAAATACAAGTATTGCTATAAATGGCATACATGTTAAAATGCCTGAGAATTGTGACAGGTGTTTTAAAAGTAGAAGTCAAGGAATACAATTTTGAAATAGACTTATCTGTATTCCAAAAGAAACTTTCAGTTAAATGTTAGAAAAATCAGAGCATGCCATCTTGGAAAATATATTTTTAAATTATGAGGAAAACAGCCTTAAGCAAGCCACACACAGGTTTTTTTCCCTCATACTTTCTTAAACTGTTGTTCTGGAACCAACTTGTCATTCCTTTGTGTTTACACACACACACACACACACACACACTAGAACACAGGGCTATGTTAACACAGATAATACTGCCAACTAGACTCAAGGCAAATGTATTATAAATTACCTTTTCTTTAGTTATCCTGGATCCCCAGGTTCTTGGAAGTATGGTGGAATCACATTTATCAGAAGATCTCGTGGGACACATAAAGCTTTCGAATAGTGAGGATTTGGATAATAAGGTAACCTGGCAAATAGAGCTTTGAACTTGGCAGTAGTATAGGTTGCTACATCTACACTACAGATTCACAAAGTATCCTTTCCATCTCCCTTGGTTTACAGCCTGCCAACTAATGTGGCCAAGTCAGCCTACTAAACAAGTCTTATGTTCCAGGCTCACTGAATTTAGAGTTTCAAGAGTAGATTGTTTATCCTCTTCATCAGTTAGCTAGGGTTGCAGAAATCCAAGTCAAAACCTTAACTCTAACCTCAGGAGCTATAGTATTTATAAAAACCACCCAACTATTTCTTCAAAGGTTTTAAACGTACTAAAAGGCTGGCCCCTATATGCTGCTCAAAAAAAACACTAAATTGACATGTACTGGCACCATCACAAGACAGCATAAAGATAAGATGACCTCAGAATCAACCATAAATATATGGCACTCTCTGGATCTGCTAAAAGCTTACTGGGAAAATTAACATAAGTAATTTTAGGCTTATTTAATTACAACAAAAATATGATGGCATTGACCAAAATCTTTGGAGAAGTTGGTCATGGACAAAGCTGCTTCAAGCATAAAGCTGCAAATCTGAGCTTGGCTGTCTGTACAGGATACCCAGGCAGGCCAAAGACCTATGGAACTGGGATTTGTACCTTAAATTAGTATTGCTTAATACATTCATAAGGGATTTACAAAGGCCATGGAATTGTCCATTTTATAAAGCTGAAATTCTCTTGGCTTAAACATTACTTGGGACTTTAAAGAAAAATAATAAAAAGACCTGTTTTTACTTTATTGTTTTTTCTTGAAAAAAATCTAATTAGGAAAAAAGTAGATCTCATATTTCTGTTGCATTCAAAGGTTTGAGCTTCATGATTAATAGTACTGGCAGCAGATAGTGTAAACAGTCCTCCTTAAATGCATTTTGATTAAATGCATTTAGAGTTCCACTTAGGATGCATTTTGCTATGTTCAATATGGTGCTAGACATGGGTGGAAAACAGCAGATATTTTTCTAAGCATGAGGCATGAGATTGCTAAAATCCTCAGCCTTCACCACAACATTAATTAGCAATGTTTCACCAACCAAGGCTGTAAGATTTGTAAATGAAATTCTAGAAGGGGCATCAAGCTAGAACAGGATATGGAAGCCAAATGGAAAACATGAACCAATAAAAGAAAAAAGCTAAACTAGCTAGAAGTCTAAGTTAAGTCTTTGAAGTCAGTTCAACTCTTACATGCTTTAATTCTGATGTAATCTTAAAATGGTGGGTACAAACAAGAACTCAGAAACAGCTTTTGTAACTTTTGGGCCAACTGCACATGAATCGGTTTGTTGATGGCTACAATGATTACACAGTGGTCTTTGCTGAATCACATCTGAATTAAAACCATTACTCTCCTTAGGCTGAAATTTAATAATGAATACTTATCAACAAGAATAGTCATCCTCCAAACACATACAACCACCCACCTCACACACACATTTCTACAAAATTTTACACAGAATGTTACATTTTGTTGATATATCACATTATTTGTCTTAACAGAAGTAATGCACAAACTCTTGCACGCTAGCACATTCTTCCTTTATGACAATGTGTTTGTTCCGTGTTTGTCCTGTCATTTGTCTCATTTCACATTCTAGTTAATGAGATGATTGCTTTTCTGTGTGCAACAATATTTTTCTAAGAAGAGAAAATCTCTTGATTTGAAAAAAATTGTATTTCTGGCAGGATGGAAACTTCAAACACATATGGCATAAAAGGACCTAACCCATAATAGTTTTAGTGGATAAAAAAATTCTTCAATTAGAATCCTAATCTATGAAGTGCATTCTTCTTGTCTGTTGAGAAGCCCTAAAAATGTAAACAAAACAGTATACAAAATGAAAAAAGGTACTGAATTTTTCTAACAATCTATTTCAAGTCTTCAGATGAACATTATCACTGTTATAGTGTTTTTCATATAAGCCAAATATTGGAAATTTAAGCTATTTTCTTCTTTTGATGATAAAATAGTATATAAATGTTTCTTTAACTTTAAAAGGATATATGAAAGATAAAACAAATTTGACTAAAATAACTATGCATAATCTCAATAACATATGATGGTAATCGGTATGTTTATATTTATTTATATAATGTACATGTGAATAATTAACAAATAAGGGCAACTAATAACTACAATCATAAAGGAATAGGGCACCCCGTGTGTACAGTGCAGAGCGATGCAGTGTTGGTGCCATCGTATTTAGACACTAGAAAATAGCCCACAAGAGTGAGAAGACAAAGCCGTTGCCATGATTGTCCAGAGGGCAATGACAAAGTTTCAGCCTCATTAAATTATTGAGTGTTTAATAAGTGCTGAGGATATGAATAAGGCATGCAAACAAAAAGTGTAACACAACTGATAAGCACTATAGCAAGATATGTGCACGGTACCATGGCAAGACAAAGAGAAAAAGATAATGTTTGGGGAGGAAAGGTCAGGGAAAGCTTTGAGGAAAGAATATTTGAATTGGAACTTTGAAATTGGGCCGGAGCTCTGCAAGATGGAAGAGGAAAGGTTCCCAGGCAGATATGAAAGTTTCTCAGAACATGTATGAAACTGCTTGTTTCATACCTGTGAAGTTTGAGAGTCATAAGTAATTTGTTCAGTGGTTCTCAAAGTGTGGTCTACGAATGCCTCATGCAGTTCATGAAGTGAAAACTATTTTCATAGTAATACTAAAATGTTATGTGCCTTTTTCACTGTGTTGATATTTGTACTGATGATGCTAATGCAATGGTGGGTAAAACTGCTGGCCCCTTTATATGTACTAAAGAAGTAGCACCCCCCAAAAATTGTATTTTATAAAGAAAAAAGGCAGTTTCACTTAAGAATGTCCAAAAGTATTGCTTACCCTTGAGTACACATTTTTTAATATTCTAATTGGTGAAATGGGAAGTAAGGAGAAAGCATGCCTGCCACATACCAAAGTATAATGGTTATCTCCAGAAAAAGCACTTGTGCAATTGAGTTGCCACCTGACCTAGCCACTTTTTCATGGAACACTATTTTCACTTGACAGTACTGACACACAAATTGAAATGTAGTTGGGTATCTGGCAAGTGTTTTCTCAAAAATGCACAAAATGAGACTGTTACATAAAGGAAAATATCATCAGAAAATAGTATGTTTTGGATGATAAAATACAAGCTTACAAGTGAATATCAGAATTCTGGAAAACTTTCATCTACCACTCTGTTTGACAGCTTCTGATACTTAAAAGATTTTTCTGATGAGACTGATGGTGGTTTCTTGAAATTGTACAATAAAATATCAACATTTGAAACTGCATAACAAAGCCAAACACTTTTTATTTCTTTTAAACACCAATGCATGATGTGACAAAATCACACATGGATAAAAGACTCATTCAAAGAGAACACAAACCAGTGGGTTTTCATGTGAGATTATGGAAAGTATTGATAAGGTTTCAGATTCCATATTTAACTAACCTTTATGAATCTACCAGTTTTCAAGTGTAAGTGTAGTAAAAAGAATACCCATAATTACCTAATAAGGCTACTCAAATACTCATCCCTTTTCCAACTCTGTATGTGTGAGGCAGATTTTCTTCATATAGTTTGACCAAGACAACATATCACAACAGATTGAAGAAACTGGATATAAGAATTCAGCCATCTTTTATTATGGCAGACATTGAAGAAATTTGCAAAAATGTAAAACAGTGCTACTCTTTTCCCTAAATTTTCAAAAATACAGAATTTTAAAATAAAAATGTGTAACTTATGCTGACATGTTTATGGTTAATATATTATTACTATTTTAATAAACTTTTTGGAAAGTTCTCAATTTTAATCTCTAATTCAGTAAATATTAATAGACATAAACAACATAACCAAAAGATTTTGGGGTCTCTAATAATTCTTAGGAGAAAAAAAGTTTCTTAAGACCAAAAAGGTTAAGAATGTCTGATTTGACTGCATACAAGGAGAGATGATAGACATGGATGGAGGTGTGAGATAATACAGGGGAATGTACTTGATACTAAGGCCTATGGTCTTTTTCCTGTAGGAAAAGGAATCATTGTAATAGCTTCTTTTTTTTTTTGGTATCATTAATGTACAATTACATGAGCAACATTTTGGTTACTAGACTCCACCCATTATCAAGTCCCCCCCCACAAACCCCATTACACTCACTGTCCATCAGTGTAGTAACACGCTATGGAATCACTACTTGTCTTCTCTGTGTTGTACAGCCCTCCCTGTGCCCCCACTACATTATGTCTGCTAATCGTAATGCCCCCATCCCCCCCTTGTCCCTCCCTTCCCACCCATCCGCCCCAGTCTTTTTCCCTTTGGTAACTGTTAGTCCATTCTTGGGTTCTGTGAGTCTGCTGCTGTTTTGTTCCTTCAGTTTTTGCTTTGTTATACTCCACAGATGAGTGAAATCATTTGGCACGTGTTTTTCTCTGCATGGCTTATTTCACTGAGCATAATACCCTCTAGCTCCATCCATGTTGTTGCAAATGGTAGGATTTGTTTCCTTCTTATGGCTGAAGCTGAATAATATTCCATTCTGTCTATGTACCACATCATCTTTATCCATTCATCTACTGATGGACACTTAGGTTGTTTCCATTTCTTGGATATTGTAAATAGTGCTGCGATAAACATAGGGGTGCATATGTCTTTTTCAATCTGGGCTCCTGCATTCTTAGGGTAAATTCCTAGAAGTGGAATTCCTGGGTCAAATGGTATTTCTATTTTGAGAACCTCCATACTGCTTTCCACAATGGTTGAACTAGTTTATATTCCCACCAGCAGTGTAGGAGGATTCCCCTTTTTCCACATTCTCGCCAACATTTGATGTTGTTTGTCTTTTGTATGGTGGTAATCCTTACTGGTGTGAGGTGATATCTCATTGTGGTTTTAATTTGCATTTTTCTGATGATTAGCGATGTGGAGCACCTTTCATGTGCCTGTTGGCCATCGGAATTTCTTCTTTGGAGAAGGGTCTATTCAGATCCTCTGCCCATTTTTTAATTGGATTATTTGCTTTTTGTTTATTGAGGTGCATGAGCTCTTTATATATTTTGGATGTCAACCCTTTATTGGATATGTCAATTATGAGTATATTTTCCCATACTGTAGGATACCTTTTTGTTCTATTGATGGTGTACTTTGCTCTACAGAAGCTTTTCAGCTTGATATAGCCCCATTTGCTCATTTTTGCTTTTGTTTCCCTTGCTCAGGGAGATATGTTCATGAAGAAGTTGCTCATGTTTATGTCCAAGAGATATTTGCCTATGTTTTTTCTAAGAGTTTTATGGTTTCAAGACTTACATTCAGATCTTAGATCCATTTCAAGTTTACCTTTGTGTATGGGGTTAGACAATAATCGTTTCATTCTCTTACATGTAGCTGTCCAGTTTTGCCAACACCAGCTGTTGAATAGGCTGTCACTTCCCCATTGTATATCCATGACTCCATTATCATATATTAATTGACCATATATGCTTGGGTTAATATCTGGACTCTCTATTCTGTTCCACTGGTCTGTGGGTCTGTTCTTGTGCCAGTACCAAATTGTCTTGATTACTGTGGCTTTGTAGTAGAGCTTGAAGTTGGGAACTGAGATCCCCCTTGCTTTGTTCTCCCTTCTCAGGATTGCTTTGACTATTCGGGTCTTTCATAGTTCCATATGAATTTTAAAACTATTTATTCCAGTTTTTTGAAGAATGCTGTTGGTACTTTGATATGGATTGCATTGAATCTGTAGACTGCTTTAGGCAGGATGGCCATTTTGACAATATTAATTCTTCCTACCCTAGCGCATAGGATGAATTTCCATTTATTAGTGTCCTCTTTAATTTCTCTTAAGAGTGTCTTGTAGTTTTCAGGGTCTAGGTCTTTCACTTCCTTGGTTAGGTTTATTCCTAGGTATTCTATTCTTTTTGATGCAATTATGAATGGAATTGTTTTTCTAATTTCTCTTTCTGCTAGTTCATTGTTAGTGTATAGGAATTTCTGTGTATGAATTTTGTATCCTTCAACTTTGCTGAATTCACATATTAGTTCTAGTAGTTTGGAGTGGATTCTTTAGGGTTTATGTACAATATCCTGTCATCTGCAAATAGTGACAGTTTGTCTTCTTCCTTACCAATCTGGATGCATTTTATTTCTTTGTTTTGTCTGATTGCCATGGCTAGGACCTCCAGTACTATGTTGAATAAAAGTGGGGAGCGTGGGCATCCCTGCCTTGTTTGTGATACTAGGTGCAAAGCTTTCAGCTTCTTGTTGTTAAGTATGATGTTAGCTGTGGGTTTGTCATATATGCCCTTTATCCCGTTAAGGTACTTGCCTTCTATACCCATTTTGTTGAGAGTTTTTATCATGAATGGATGTTGAATTTTGTCAAATGCTTTTTCAGCATTTATGGAGATGATCATGTGGTGTTTGTCCTTCTTTTTGTTGATGTGGTGGATGACATTGATGGATTTTCTAATGTTGTACCATCCTTGCTTCCCTGAGATGAATCCCACTTGATCATGATGGATGATCTTTTTGAGGTATTTTTGAATATGGTTTGTTAATATTTTGTTGAGTATTTTTGCATCTTTGTTCTTCAGGGATATTAGTCTGTAATTTTCTTTTTTTGTGGGGTCTTTGCCTGATTTTGGTATTAGAGTGATGCTGGCTTCATAGAATGATTTTGGAAGTATTCCCTCCTCTTCTACTTTTTGGAAAACTTTATGGAGAATGGGTATTATGTCTTCTCTAAATGTCTGATAAAATTCAGCAGTGAATCTATCTGGTCAGGTAGTTTTGTTCTTGGGTAGTTTTTTGATTACTGACTCAATTTCATTGCTGGTAATTGGTCTGTTTAGATTTACTGTTTCTTCCTTGGTCAGTCTTGGAATGTTGTATTTTTCTAGGAAGTTGTCCATTTCTTCTAGGTTATCCAGCTTGTTAGCATACAGATTTTCATTATATTCTGTAATAATTCTCTGTATTTCTGTGGTGTCTGTTGTGATTTTTCCTTTCTCAGTTCTGATTCTGTTTATGTGTGAAGCTTCTCTTTTTCTCTTAAAAAGTCAGGCTAGGGATTTATCTATTTCTCAAAGAACCAGCTCTTGGTTTCATTAATTTTTTCTATTGTTTTATTATTCTGCATTTTATTTTATTTCTTCTCTGATCTTTATTATGTCCCTCCTTCTGCTGACTTTGGGCCTCATTTGTTCTTCTTTTTCCAGTTTCAATAATTGTGATTTTAGACTATTCATTTGGGATTGTTCTTCCTTCTTTAAATAGGCCTGGATTGCTGTATACTTACCTCTTAGAACTGCTTTCACTGTGTCCACAGAAGTTGGGGCTTTTTCTGTTTTTTTCATTTTTCTCCATATATTGCTTGATCTCTGTTTTAATTTGGTCATTGATCCATTGATTATATAGGAGCAAGTTATTAAGCCTCCATGTGTTTGTGAGCCTTTTTGTTCTCTTTGTACAATTTATTTCTAGTTTCATACCTTTGTGATCTGAGAAGTTGGTTGGTAGAATTTCAATCTTTTTGAATTTACTGAGGCCCTTTTTGTGGCCTAGTATGTGGTCTATTCTGGAAAATGTTCCATGTGCACAAGAGAAGATGTGTATCCTGTTGCTTTTGGGTGTAGAGTTCTGTAGATGTCTATTAGGTCCATCTCTTCTAGTGTGTTGTTCAGTGCCTCTGTGTCCTTTCTTATTTTCTGTCTGGTGGATCTGTCCTTTGGAGTGAGTGGTGTGTTGAAGTCTCCTAAAATGAATGCATTGCATTCTGTTTCCTCTTTTAATTCTGTTAATATTTTTTCACATATGTTGGTGCTCCTGTGTTGGATGCACAGATATTTATAATGGTTATATCCTCTTGTTGGACTTACTCCTTTATCATTATGTAATGTCCTTCTTTATCTCTTGTTACTTTCTTTGTTTTGAAGTCTATTTTGTCTGATACAAGTACTGCAACACCTGCTTTTTTCTCACTATTGTTTGCATGAAATATCTTTTTCCATCCCTTCACTTTTAGTCTGTTTATTTCTTTGGGTTTGAGGTGAGTCTCTTGTAAGCAGCATATAGATGGGTCTTGCTTTTTTACCCATTCAATTACTTTGTATTTTGATTGGTGCATTCAGTCCATTTACATTTAGGGTGATTATCGATAACTATGTATTTATTGCCATTGCAGGCTTTGGGTTTGTGGTTAGCAAAGGTTCAGTGGTAGCTTCTTTACTATCTAACGGTCCAACTTAACTCACTTATTATGTTATTATAAACAGTCTTATGATTCTTTATTTCTCTCTCTTCTTATTCTTCCTCCTCCACTCTTTATATGTTAGGTGTTTTATTCTGTACTCTTTTGTGTTTCCCTTGACTGCTTTTGTGGACAGCTGATTTCATTTTTTGCCTTAGTTTGTGTTTGGTTGGTCTGCTTTCTTTGCTGTGATTTTATTTTCTCTGGTGACATCTATTTAGCCTTAGGGTTGCCTCCATCTAGAACAGTCCCTTTCAAATAAGCTGCAGAAGTGGTTTGTGGGAGGTAAATTCCCTCAGTTTTTGCTTATCTGGAAATTGTTTATTCCCTCCTTCAAATTTAAGTGATAATCCTGCTGGATACAGTATTGTTGTTTCAAGGTCCCTCTGTTTCATTGCATTAAATATATCAATGCATTCTCTTTTGGCCTGTATGGTTTCTGTTGAGAAGTCTGATGATAGCCTGATGGGTTTTCCTTTGTAGGTGATCTTTTTTCTCTCTCTGGCTGCTTTTAATACCCTGTCCTTGTCTTTGATCTTTGCCATTTAAATTAGTATATGTCTTAGTGTTTTCCTCTTTGGTTCCCTTTTGTTGGGAGGTCTGTGGGCTTCCATAGTCAGAGAGGCTTTTTCCTTCCCCAGCTTGGGGTAGTTTTCAGCAATTATTTCTCCAAAGACACTTTCTATCCCCTTTTCTCTTCTTCTTCTTCTGGTGCCCTATTATGTGAATATTGTTCCATTTGGATTGGTCACACAGTTCTTAATACTCTTTCATCCTTAGAGATCCTTTTATCTCTCTCTGCCTGAGCTTCTCTGTATTCCTATTCTCTGATTTCTATTCCATTAACAGTCTCTTGCACCTCATGCAGTCTGCTCTTAAGTCCTTCCATTGATTGTTTCATTTCTGTTATTTCCCTCCAGACTTCATCCCTTAGCTCTTGCATATTTCTCTGCAGCTCCATCAGCATGGATATAACTTTTATTTTGAATTCTTTTTCAGGAAGATTGGTTATATATGTCTCACCAGGCCCTCTCTCTGGCATTTGAGTGATTTTTCACTGGACAAGGTTCTTCCACCTTTTCATGCTGATAGAAGTGATCTCCAGCAAGTGGCATGTGTGTCAGCTGGGAGAACAAAGTCCCTTCCTGCTTGCTGGTCGCCTTGTCCTTCTCTGTTTCCTGTGTTGGTTAACTGCACACAGGGAGCCATCTCTGGGTTAATCCCCTAAGCTGCCATGGGTGAGGTGGCCTTCAGGATAGCCTAGGGCACTTGCAGGGGTCCCAGACGAGCAGCGTGTGTTGTTTTGTGAGAATGGCACCCCTTCATGCCTTCTGGACTTTGCACTAGCTTCCTCTGCCTCTGCTGGGCAGCTGCATGCAGGGGGCAGCCTCTGGGTCTGGCCCAGTTAGCTGTGCACTGGGACAAGACTCTGTGTGGTTGCTCTGGGCAGGGCTGCTACTCACTGGTCCATAGCAATGGTGGGTCAGCCTGTGCTTGCAGTGCTGGGGGAGGTAATGAACAGCAAGATGTTTATCACTGTGAGGGACTTCAGAACTGGTTTGCCACCCATGGGGTTATGGCACCTGAAGTTCCTTAAAATTCTCATCCTGCTGGGCTGAGTGTGCCAGGATGATTTTTTCCACCTGTTAAGTCCTTGTCCCTTTAAGACTTTTAAAGCGCCTGCTTTTCTTTTGTCCCAGGGTAGCCTGCTGTGCGGACCCACTCTCAGTCTCTGTCTCGGATTTGACTTTTCTGGTTCTCTAGTATGCAGTACACCATGCAATGTGTGTCTTTGCTCCTGGTGCAGATTACTAGGGCTGATTATTTAGCAGTTCTGTGCTTCCACTCCCTCCCTACTCTGATTCTTTTCCTCCCACCAGTGAGCTGGGGTGGGGGTGTCCCGCCAGGTCACCGGTTTGTATCTTACCCTTTTTGTGAGATGCTGAGGTCTCACAAATGTAGATGTAGCCTGTTTTTTGTACTGTATCTTCTGGTCTCTCTTTTAGGAATAGTTGAATTTGCTGTATTTTCAAAATATATATGGTTTTGGGAGGAAATTTCTGCCGCCCTACTCACACCACCATCTTGAGAAACCTCCTCTGTAATGGCTTTTTGATAATACCAGAAACACTTCAAACACAAATGAAAAAGATACAGACACAAACACTTGTTTAGTAGTGTGTGTGATTTAGTAATTAAGCATTTTGTAAATGGCATTACAGTGATATGAATTCACTCATTTTCAGATTTCAACGATTTTTTGGCAACTCTATAAAGTACTGCAATCATCACCATACTCCAGTTTTAGAACATTTCCATCACCCCAGAGATACCTTACGCCCATGTACAGTTAACCTTATTTCCACCTTCAGCCCCAGGCAATTGCTAATCTAATTTCTCTCTCTACAGATTTGCCCTTTCTGAAAATTTTACGTAAATGGAATCACATAATAACTGCCGTTTGCTGTCTTCTCAGCATAATGTTTTTGAGGTTCATGTACATTGTGGCAGGTAATGGTAGTTTGTTCCTTTTTATTGCTGGATAGTAGTCCATTGCATATGTGCACATTTTGCCTATTCATTTCAGTTGATTGATTCCTGTAAAGTGTTTACATTTTAACTATTATGAATAATGTTGCTATAAATATTAGCATATAAATTTTGAGTGGAAATGTTTTCACTTCTCTTGAGTGTTAGGAGTTGAATTACTAAGTAGTATAGTAAATATAAGTTTAACTTTTTAAGGAACTGACAAATTTCCCCAAAGTGCCAGTTACATTTCCACTAATGAGGGTTCTAGTTTCTCTACAACTTGCTAACACTTACTGTCTGTCTTTTTTATTATAACCATCCTAGTGATTTGGTATTTCACTGTGGTTTTCACTTGCATTTCCCTAATGACTAATGATGTTGAAAAGCCATCTGTGCACTTATTGGCCATGCATATTTTTTGGTGAAATGTTATTCCAATATTTTGCTCATTTTAAAATTGGGTTGTCTTATTACTGAATTGTAAGAATTCTTCATACATTCTAGGTGTTAAGTCCTTTGGCAGATATATGATTTTCAAATACTTTCTTCCAATCCTTGGTTTGTCAATACATTTTTTAATGGAATCTTTTGAAGTATGAAAGTTTAAAAATTTTATGAAGTGCTATTTCTCCATTTTTTTCTTTTATGGATCTTCTACATAGTTGATTTAGTATTGAGAAAATCTTTGCCTGGCCCAAAGTCATGATTTTTTCTCCTGTTTTCTCTCAAAATTTTCAGTATTATCACTTATAGTTAGGTCTGTGATCAATTCTGAGGAAGATTTTGTGTATCATGCAAGGTAATTTCTCATTGCCTTGACACCTTCATTGAAAATCAATCGATGATAAAAATAAGGATTTAAATTTCCAGACTCTCAATTCTATCACACTGATCCATATGTCTATCCTGATGCCAATGTCACATTGTCTTGATTACTATAGCTCTAGAGTATATTTTGAAATCAGAAAGCATAAGTCTCCCAACATTGCTTTTATCAAAAGTATAGGGAAATACAATTGATTTTGTATATTGATCATGAGTTCTGCAACCTTGCTGAACTCATATTAACTAACTCTAGATTTTGTGGATTACTTAGAATTTTCTACACACTATATCATGCCATTTATGAATAAGAGTTTTACTTCTTCCTTTCCCATCTGAATGCATTTTCTTTTTCTTGCCTGATTGTACTGGCTAGAATTTCTAGCACAATGACAGACAGAAGTGTAAAGAGTGGACATACTTGCCTTGGCTCCAATCTTAGGGAAAAGGCTTCAGTGTTTCACCATTTAATATGTTTCCTATAAGTTTTTTGTAGATGCTTTTTATTAGTTTGAGGAAGTTCCTTTTGTTCCTAATTTGTTGAGAGCTTATTAGAATGGGTGACAGATTTTGCCAAATGCTTCTTTGCCTACTTAAATGGTCATTTGGTTTTTTTCTATTATTAATACAGTGCATTACATGAAATGATCTTTGGATTTTAAGCCAACATTGTATCCAATTTGCTTTTGAGCTTCTTGGATGTATTAGTGTTTTCTATTAATTTAGGTATGCTTTTGGCCACTACTAAATTTTTTTATTGCACTTTCTCTCTTCTGTGGCTTCTTCTCATGCTTATGTTTTGTGCTTGATGGTGTTCCACAGTTACTTGTAGCTCTGTTCATTTATTTTCATTCTGTCCTTTGGTTTGACTAGTCTCTATTACCCACCTCCAAGTTCACTGATTGTTTTTCCGCCAGCTCAGACCTGCTGTTGAACCTACTGAATTTTTTCATTTCAGTTATTGAACTTTTCAACCCCAGAATTTCCACATGTCTTAAACTTTGTTCTTTTTATCGATATTCTCTATTTAATTATTGTCAGCATTCTTTAATTTTTTTAAGTTTCCTTGGTTATTTAAGCATATTTACAATAGTTGATTGGAAGTCCTTCTGCCAGGTCCAACTTGAGGCCCCTCAAAGTTTCTATTGACTTTTTTTTCCTGTTGACTTTTTTTTTCCTATTGACTTTCCTATTTCTTTCCAGGTCTTCTAATTCCTTTATTGAAAACTTGACATTTTAGATAATATATTGTAGTATCTCTGGATTCTGATTCACCCCCAACCTTAGGGGGTTGTTGTAGTTTTATTTGTTTAGTGACTTGCCTGGACTAATTCTATGGAGGAAATTATTCTACAGTGTGCACTTCTTATGTCTCTGTGTCAGTTTTTAAAAATATTCTTGCTTTTACTTTTAACCTTGCTTCCTAAAGGTCACCTTTGGATCTGTACCACCTAGTAGTCAGCCAATAATTGGTCAAAAGTTTCACTTAAATGTTCTGAGTTGGTAAGGTTTCCATTCTTTGCTGATGCATCAATATGTGGTTTACAGTCTGCATTCAAAGTTTAGGCAGTCTATAACTTGGCCCCAAATGTCTGCTTTCTGAGGAAACAGGCCTCAGATTCTACAAGCAATGAGTAGATAGAGTTATCTCAGATCTCTCTTGAGCATGTGTGGAGCCCTGCATAAGCCAACCATCTTCCAAACCAGGGAATGTTAAAACTCATGAATGACCAGTATGGATCTCTCTTTCCAGATTTCTGTTATATTTCTAGCTGGTTTACAAATATGCTGCTTGCCCCAACCAGTGACATGACCTTAGTCTAGTTGTAAGGTTGGCCTTCCTAGATGTTTGCTATTGTTCCTGGATTATCCACTGTTTTGACAAATCTCCTGGGCATGAGCTTTTCCATGTTCCAATCTAGATCAAATCAAGCAAGGCTGCTTGTCTTTATGGCCTGCCCCATTCTTGTAGAACTACTACATCATGGAATAAGATGTGAGGAATCGAAGCGGCTCTAGACCAAAATGCCTCAGACTCCCAAATATTCCTACTGAGGTTCAGTATTTTTTTTTTTGAATAAACACTTCTCAATCTGTTGTATATCTTTTCTCAATTTCCAGAATTCTCAAGTGGTTGTTTTGACAAATTTTCCTGTGTTCCTTTTTGGTGAGATGATTTGTTGAATGTCTAAGCATTTTAGAAGTCTCACCCTAAATATTCAGCAATTTAGTACTTCTTAAAAAGTTGCTAAAGGTACCAACTTTGATATGTCAAAACTAAGTATATACTTTATAACACCTTCTTATGAAAACCCCACAGGTATGATAATAAAGAAGCCAAAGAGAATGAGTATATAACACAGTACTGAGGATGGAAAAGGAACTAGCAGTGGACCAAAGTTTTGACAATGTAGAAGCTGATGGGAATATGTTGACATATAAACAAGAGCAGAGAACAGAACCAATACAATTAGGATGTTTTGAAAAGGGAAAAATAGTCAACATAGAGTAGTCACAGTTCATCTGCTCAGCAGGAATTGTGAAAAACACTTTGTACAATAGACTGAATGTGGATGTTTCCCCACTCCCAAATTCCTATATTGAAATTCTAATCCTCGATGTGATAGTATAGAAGACAGAGCCTTTGGAAGGTGATTAGGTCATGAGAATGGAGTCCTCATGCATGAGATTAGTGTCCTTATAAAAGAGACCCTGAAGTACTCCATTCTTCCCTCCACCATATCAGCACAAAGCAAGAAACTGTCTATGAATCAGGAAACGAAATGGTTCTTACCAGACACCGAAACCATTGGCACCTTGATCTTGTACTTCCAGCCTCCTGAACTGTGGGAAATAAATTTGTTTATAAGCCACCCAGTCTATGATATTCTGTTATAGTAGCCCAAACAAGATACCTTGTTAGTTCCTGATTCTATTCTATTAGAGAAACTCCCTTGTCCCTAGTCCTCAGGGGATCCTGACTTTGCCTTTTGAGAAAATTTTCCTTATCTATTGTCTTTTAGGCTGTATCTGAAGTTAACATTGAAAACTGAGCCTGTTGGCAGACTGCACAAATTTCACAGTCTGCTTTCTGATGATGCAAATTTGAGGGACTGGTGGTTGTTTTGTAGATTGAAAAATTACAGGCATTTTCAGGCCAGGTTTTCTTGTTGAGAATACAATTCCATCAAAATTTAGTAAGCTTTCAGTCTATTTACTACCAGTTGGTTTCATGTCAAAATCTCTCCTGGTCACAGTTCTTAAGCCTGCCAACCTCTTATTTTTTTTATTTACATTTGTGCTTAGCACATTTCCCTCTCTGTTATTTTAATGGTGCCTATTTCAAAGTTATCTAAAACAACAGGCTAGATTGGGAAGGTAATACCTCTACTTTGACCTTTGTTACAGAGCCAGCACTGGTGAGATGAAAAGTCTTAATGAGAAACTTTTGAAAAGAGCATTGACCAAATGCTCTGCTTTATGGGCCACACTTGCAGTTGATTATCCCAACTTTGAGCATTGAAATTAACAGATCTTATATCAAGTTTACCTGCAAACCATAGTCAGGGAATGTAACTCCCTTAACTTCCTTTTCTACATTAAATGGGTTAATTCTTGTCATATCTCTTATGGCACCTTGCTAAAAGCAGCAAGGAGCAACCAACACATAAGCACACAAATATTCTACTTTTGTGTGTGTGTACACAGTAGGTACGCGATTTGCCCTCCAAGTTACCAGGAGTAACAATTTCAGCAATTATTTTGCCATGACATTACAAAGGTTACTAGCTTTCAGGTCTTCAATTATCTGTTTTCTTGCTTCCCACTGACCAACTGTTTAATCAATGTCACATATTTTAGGTTTTTGCCACGGCAGTACTCTACTTCTGGTAGCAATTTTTTATTAGCTAAGGGATAGGATTGTTGTTATAACAAAAAGACACAAGAATAAAGCAACTCAAACAAGATACGGATTGGTTTTTCTCTCACATAGCAGTCCAGAGAGAGAGATCTCTCCCTCAGGAGGTCATCCAGAGACCCATGCTACCTATTCCTTAGGGAGGTGCCCCATGTACACGGGGGGACCAGCACCACGACTGTGATCCAGCTGACAGGAAGAGGAAATAAAATGGTTGGCAAGTGATTTCATTTTTCAAAGACTTGATGGATATTTTATACTTCTGCCTGCATCCCCTTGGTTACTTGGCCATATATACCTGCCAGGTAGACTGGGAAGTGACAATTAATTCTAGGTAGGCAGTCATGGGAACAACTAAAACCTGGGGAGATTCCATTACTACAGGAGTAAGAGTTGGATAGATGTTGGGAAATAGCAGTCTCTATCATAATGGGTATAAAGAGGGAGACTATCATTCAATATCATCATGTACTACTGAATTTTTTTTTACTACATATATACATTAGTTTTATAATAGTTAAAACACCGAAGAGGTTTTTAAACTAATAACTAACTCAGACCAGGTCTACACCCTCAGTATTTGACTCTGGAAAAGGAAACAGTCCAGAAGTAGAATTTTTCTTTTGATCTTTTGATCTAAGGTTCTACTTCAAAATATAGAAGTAATTGCTCATTGAGGGATATACCAAAACTACTTGAAGAGCTCCAATATTACACACTCACAGAATCACATAACACTAAAGCTAAAAAAAAGACCCTCTGTTCATACATAAATAAATTGAGACTCAAGAAGTAAAATAAATGGCCCTGAATCAGAAAGGCAGTAACAGATCCAAGATTCTACTAAACCAAATCCTACTGAACCAATGGATATATACCAACTGAGGTATTTTTGAAGCAGAATGGTCACTGCAGTTTTAAAAAGAATATGCCAATTAAGAAAAAAATACACAAATATTTACAGATTATGTACTATAAAGTGATTTTCAATATGAGAAATGATAAAGATAAAAATTTAAGAACTATGAATTAAATTATACCTTTAATACATATGTATATTTAAAAAATTATATATGTAAGATGAATCTGATCCAACTGGCCAATTTACTTTTGGGTTACATCACTATTGCATTTATTTCAAAACACATTTATTCATCCCAAACAATAATGTAAACAAAATATGAGCCCACTTTCCCCATATTTTGAAGGATAGAAATTGACATAATATACATAGTAATTTGTGTGTGTTTTTAAAACCTAAGACTCTTCCAAAAGTAGGTTGTATTTTCTTTAAAAGAATTTATAAAAATCAAGAAGCACATATATCACAACTGGAATTTTAAAAATTTATTTGTACAAACCAAAGTCAGATTTAAAGGTACTTTTAAGACTACCCAAAATACATGTTCAATTAAACATAAGGAATTTAAGCTTAATTATTAATTCAACAAACATTGGCTAAGCATCTCCTTCAGGCATTATATTTCAAAGATGATATAAAAGGAGAAATTATTCAAGTGGGTATAATATAGATACTCACTGAAATAAGTAAGTTGTCATCAGTTAGAAGGCACTGTTGGTAGTACTATAGAGCTAGGAGGTATGATACTTTATTTTTAAAAATAACATAATAGAAAACTAGAATTTAAAGTTTCTACTGTAATTAGAGATTTTAAAAAAATAAACATAAAAATGTTCCAAAGTCTAAATCAGTGGTTTTCAACTAGGGATGATCTGGTAATGTTTGGAGATATTCTGGGTTGGCACAACTGGGGAGGTGCTACCAGTATAGAGCAGGTGGAGGCCAGGGATACTGTTAAACAGCCAACAGGGAGCAGTACAGCCCTCCACAGCAAAGAGTTAGCTGGCCAAAAATACAAATGATGCTTAAGTTGAGAGACCCAGCCTAAAGTGATTTAAGTGATTTAATGTGATTTAATAAGCACTAATTTCTTCTCTGAAAGACATGATGACACATAGGTGTATTTTTATAAATGTTAAAAATCACAGATAGAACAAAGATTATACACTTCACATAAATTTGCCACATTACTAGGTATTTATAATTACAAAAATAAAAAATGGCAATTTTTTGTGAATAGCATTATAACAAACTTTCTTAGATGAGCAGTGACTTTTACATTTCTGTGATTTTACAGTGGAGATATTTCCTTCATCTTTTTAACAAGTAATTAATGAACATGAATTTTATATGTATTGGAATAAAAATTCAGTAATAGCTTACTGGGGAAACAGGCATGTGAACAAAATATTGCAATCAGTGTGACCAATGTTATTACAGAACAAACTGCAGTGGCAGGACAGAAAAGGGAGCAATAACTTCTGTAGCTATTTGGGGGATCAAAAGTAAGAGAAGACTATCAAAGACAGCTGCCCAGAGGAGCCTGATCTGCATGTTTATATCAGAAGACAGGAGAGATTTTACATGTGTCATGCTAAGTAAGGAACTTCTATTTGTCAAAAAACGGGTCTGCCAGTCATCTCTAGACAAGGCAGCACCACAAGAAACTACACATTTTATAAAGATCATTCTGAGGACAGTGGGAGGGTGGCCAGTAAGGAGGACTCTAATTAGGACTTAGATCCAAGGTGGTGAGAATCTGGAATAGGGGGGGAAACAGAGGAGGAAATTAACTGAAGAGACTGTTAAGAAGAATCAATAGAAACACAGCAGAAGCACAGTCAGAAGAGACTGTTAAGAATCAGTAATCAGTAGCAGCACACAAGCACACTGATGTAAGAACTTGTCTCTAGTAGCAAAAACTGATACTAGCCCATGGTATAGGAAGTCTTGAGGGTAGGCTAAAAGTGAACATGTAAATATTTATAATATAAAAATCACCGTCAATTTACTACATATAATGTGACAATAAAAACTTTAATAAGGTAATTTTTCTTAATTTTATCTTAAGAATAAAACTTACTCTAGAATACTTTAAAATATTGGTGTCAAACTTCAGAGCTCCTATCCTGTAAAGAGATCAGAAGTCATCACAAGAAAAATCTCAACAAACTGAAAATCAACAGCTTTTCTTGGCTCTTTTGAGGCAAGAGGGCAAAGTGCTGGTCCTAAAACTGGAGAAATAGACAGATACAGAGAATCACAGCTTACCAGGAGCACAAGCCAGCAACTGGAGTTCGTTTTAGTTGGAATACTTTAAATATATTTGATCAATTAATTGCTCAAGGCTCAGTGTAGACTAGCTTGAGAATTCAAAACTTCAAGTGCATCTTGTCTTAAGGCAGGGGCCCCCACATTCTTGAGTTTTACTTCCAGGAGCTGCACCAGGTTCTCACTGTAAAGACCAGAGAAAAATCCCCTCCTGCTTCTGGTAGAAGGAGGGGTAAAGTAACCATTTTAGAATACATCCAGAATTCTCTGTTCCTCCTTTAGGGAAACGTTTTACCAGAGCCTAACAGACTGGTGTTTTACCAAAGCCTATACTGCCTGCAGGAAGGGAAATACCCCATGCAGGCTCACTAAAAGGCTGAAATACAACCATATAAGTGCTGTCCTGCCACACTACATCACCAAATCAATAGTACTCCTGCATAACAGGTAACTGGGATTTCAGCTAAAAGAACTGCAAGCCTCAGACCCTATTAAGGAGTCTTTAGGAAAACCAAAATGGAGACAAAAACAAGAACACAGAGGAGATTTCAGTCTCCAATACCACGGTTACAACAAACAGTAAATAGAGCCTAACTCCTAGCCAGATAAACATGAAACCTCACACCAAAGGCCCATATATATCAGTTCCTATCATTTGCTATATGTCTTATGTTCAACAAAATATTATGAGGCATGCTAAAAGACAAAACAAAAACCCCACAATCTGAAAAGACAAAGCAAGCATCAGCACCATCAGAAACAGACTCAGATATGACAGGGACTTTGGAATTAACAGATCAAAATTTAAAATTATTAACATGTTAAGTGATCTAATAAAAAAGTGGACAATATGTAAGATTAGGTGGGTAATGTAAGCAGAAAAATGGGAATTATAAGAAAGGATCAAAGAAATGCTAGAAACTGAAAACAGAAATAAAGAATGCCTTTGATGTGGGCTTATCAATAGACTAGACACAGATGAGGAAAGAATCAGTGAGCCTAAAGAGAGGTCAGTAGAAAATTCCAAAACTGAAATGCAAAGGAAAAAAAAAAAACAACGAGTAAAATATCTAACAACTGCAGAACAATTACAAAAGGGGTAACATGTAATGGAAATAACAGAAGAAGAAAGAGAAAGGAACAGAGGAAATATCCGAAGTAATAATGATGGACAGTTTTCCAAAAAGAACAACAGACACCAAACTAAGCAGTAGTAGTTTGATCCAGGAAGCTCAGAGAACACAAGCAGAATATATACCAAAAAATCTATACCTGGACATATATTTGAATTGCAGAAAATCCAAGATAAAGATAAATCTTGAAAGATGCTGGGGGACAAGATCAGAATTACATTCAACTTTTCTTCAGAAACCATGCAAACAAGAGGAGAATGCAGTCAAGAACTGAAGTGTTGAAAGTATAAAAACACTATGTTAGAATTCTGTATCCAGTGAAATTATCCTTTAAAATTGGAGGAGAAATAAGACTTTCTAAACAAAACAAAAATTGAGAGAATAGGTCTCCAGTAGATCTACCTTACAAGAAATGTTAAATGAAGTTCTTAAGAAAGAAAATGATATAGGTCAGACACTTGGATATACATAATGAAGAGCATTAGAGAAGGAATAAATGAACATAAAATAATGTTTTATACTTCTTATTCTTAACTGACCTAACAGAAAACAGTTTGTTCAAAATAGCAATAGCAATAATGCATTCAGTGATTATAGCTTATGCATAAGTGAAATGAATTGATAGCAATGGGATATATGGGGCAGTATGAAGGAATTGGACACACTCTCTTATAAGGTAACTGTACTAACCATGAAGTGGTATAGTGTTATTTGAAAGGGTCTTATTATTTGTAAATGTATGCAGCAAACTCTAGAGCAACCAATAAGAAAGTTTTAAAAAGCGGTATAACTGATAAGCTACGAGAGAAAATGGAATCACATAAAATGCTCAATTAAAACCAAGAGAAGGCAGAGAAAGAGCGGAATACAAAAAAAAAAAAGAAACAAAGAACAAGGGCAAAGAATGGAAATCAGTCACAAACTTCATAGGCCCTATGTAGGGTGGAGCAGTGTGGCAGCAGAGAAAACTACAGGCTTCAAGTGCATTAGAAGAAAACCACGGTTTTAGAAGAAAAACCACTGCTTTAGAAGTGTGCCTCTTCATGCTTTCCCCCTTTAAAATGTCTGACTCTACAGAATCGGGAATGGCAACTTCTACTCTGAAAATACTTCCTGGGACTGTGTTAGAGTGGAAGTCCAGTGCTTCCAGTCTTATAATCCAGGTCATAGTCCTTGGAGCTTCTGAGGCCTGAGGCCTACAGATGGTGAAAGTTCGTCCACCCAGGTCATTTCTTACACATTCTCCTTTCCCTCCAAGAAAGAGGAAGGGAGGGTGTAACTCCAGTTAGTATGAGGAATTTTACCTTTTAAAGCTCTTCTCTTACCACCCTAACAGTATATCTCAAAGGGTGGTCTGTGAAACACCTGCATTAGAATCATTTGGACTATCTGAAGAGGGGGGAGATTCCTGGGCCCTGCCCTAGGCTACTGAATCAGATTCTCAGAGAGTGAGCCCAGGGATAGGAGCTGCTAGCAAATGTCACAGGTGAGTACTCCACACCTAATGTCTGAGAACCACTGTTTTAATATATGTTTCCTTTGGAGTTAGGGGTAGGGGTGGGGTAGGGAAGGCTCTTCCCTTCATGTTCTGGGTCACTTTGCTGCTAGGAATATTAGTCTCTTAACCACCTGAATATATCTGCTAACCAAATATAGTAAATGTTCAAGGAGTATTTGTTGAAAGATTACTTGAGGAATATAATATACTTCAAGGTCTGTGTAAGCAAAATATTTTGATTCTTCTAACCTAGACAGAAGTCGTTTTATTCTAAGTAAGTTTTGAAAAGTTTTAGTCTTGTATGTCATGTATATAGAATAGTTGTTATTTTGAAACTATGGAAGTAAAACAAGCCAAACTTTATTTGGATGGTAGGCTTGCTTTACGCATACTATCAAAAAATCACTTGAGCTTCCATGTCAGCTAAATTTGGTTTAAAGAATTCCTGCAAAAGAAAAAAAAATGGTTGAAACATAAACAGCTAGATAAAGTATAAATCCAAAACCACAACAAATAACCTTACACTTTGTAATAAAGATCAAAAACATTGACAGATGTTGTCAGAAAAACCTAAATGTTTGAGGTGCTGTGAGGTCGGTGTAAGGGGTGGGGGAACTGGCAGAAAGTGCAGAGACAGGGATACACCAGGAGAAAAATGAGATGAGCAGGCTAAGAACATGAAGTCCTGCTCATCAAAACTTTCCAAGAACCAGAAAGCTACGGATTTTGAGAAACAAAAAGCTAAGCTGCAAGATGGAAGAGAAAGGGGATTTTTACTGAGTTCTTCAAGAATTAGGTCAATACACTATGCATATACACATGCACACACACACACACACATACACATAGACATATGTAGGTATGTACACTATACTGCTATGTTACTTTGTAAGGGCATTGTTAAACTCAAACATTAGTATCCAATCAAAATTGTATAATCACCCAAGTATCTGTATGAGAGAAGGACCCCCGCTTGATTTTTAGTTACTTATTTTCAGTTCATTCCTATATTTCCAATTAGGGAAAATAAAGCTTGGAAAAATTCAGGAAACTGAGCTAGAGCCCATTCTTCCATACATGTTCTTTGTAGAAGAGGAGAATTGGTAAGGAGTAAATAAAAGCAATAAATGATTATTCCTTAGAGGCCTTCCTTTTCAGGAGACATTCATTCAGAAGGGAGACAAGATGTTTCTTCCCTCAATTTGTTAGTGTGTTGTGTGAGTGTGTGCACTTTGTGTGTGTGCATTTGTAGTTGTGCATGTTCAAGAGTGTGCATGTTGGAGGGATATAGATGGGACTGATCGACCTTCTGTCTATGGCTTACCTTCACCTGTTAGCTGCAGGGTATGCACTCACATGGCAGCTGTCACTTTGGAAATGGGATGAGGCATTAGGTATATGTCTTAGTCTTTCCTCTTGAAAGAGGAGAAAGAACAGATGGAAAGAGAGACATAGGACACTCAAATACACACACACACACACACACACACACACACACACACACACACAGAAATTCACCTAACTTGGGGGCATGCAGTTGGCAAGGAATCAGTCCTCATTGCTTCCTGCCCTCTATATCCTGAATGGCTAGGTGAGAGGAAGAACTCTAACAATAAGGAAGAAAACTGAACACAGACTATCACTTGAAACTCACTATGGATGTTGTGGGAAGATTGCGTCTTTTCCAAAGGCACAGCTGAAGCAGTAGACTTAAAGTTTGTACAAGATGGTGTGGCTGCATAAAAAAAGAGAAATCAGGAAAACAGTGAAGTAATTATCAGCAAAATTCTTTAAAATTACTCTGTGATAGATGATAACAAGGGAATCCTGTAAGCAAAAATTACCTGTAAACAACTTTTTTTCCAGTTCTTCTTGAATTTTAAGAAGAATCCTTTCCTGTTCTAAGGCTTCTATGTATTTTGAGTAACACCAAGTGGGCTATAAAAACAATTTTCAAAGTTAATTTTAGGAATATTTGCACCAGGAAATAAACTGAAGGCAAGATGGCTAATATAAGCCTCTTCATTTAAACCTTTTATTGAAGTATAACACATGTAAAAAAATGTGTACACATCATAAATTTATAATTATATGAAATTTTACAAATAGAAGTTACCCACTTACTGAAGTTATAAAACTTATCCACTTTTAATTGGATACTATAAATTACTGATCTATCTTACATAAATATTTTAATAATATGAAGCAAAGGTACTTCTATATCCTTGAACTAAATTTTTCAATCCCATGGCCCCAGGTTAGGAGAGGGAACAGGGGTGTGAGAATGAGGATGCACTATCTCTTAGTAAATCAATGTTGCAAAAGCCTTAGAGGTTCCTTGGCAGCTATTCAGTCACCTTTATATATTCAATTTAATTATGATCAGGAAAGACCCAAGTTTTGTGGGGGGAGGATAGTTTTATATTCGGATTCATTACAGTTCTTCAATGTGCAAAACCTATCTGAAACAGACGCATATCCTGAACATCCACACTGGCACAATGGCTGTTGTATTACTTTACCAATGTCTACACTTTGAACAGGAACAATAATTTATATTTATAAAATACCTTTGGTTTCCAAAAGCTTTTTGGATTTTTACAAAAATCTTGACACACATGACAGGATATCATCATCATCATGACAGGATGTTCCTTTTTCTCTCCCTTTTTCTTTTTAACAGATAAGGAAACAGGCTCAAAGGAGATTGTGATTTTTTTTCAGACTTCAAGGTAATACTGACTTATAGGTGACAACAGTAAAAGTTAGAAGCCTAGTATCTCTAATTTCACATTTCCCCCTTTATTTTGATACCATGTTTCTGCAATTAAATGCTATTAATATGATAATGAATATACTTCCAAATGGCATTCTTACGTATCATACACTTTTAGATATGTCTTTTTCAATATGTGGTTCCACAAATTTGGACATTTCTCTAATAATAACTTCATAGACTGTTATCTTAGTTGGGTAGTTGAATTTATTTGACTAACCTAAATATAAAAGTTTGCTTCTCAAGCTAGTATTATCCTAAGGTGCAAATACTTTTACTACATTAAAGTTATAAAAAATGGACATGAAATTTAAGGGCAGTGATATTAACATACAAGCTACAAACATATAAACTTTAAAACTGTAAAGTATTAGTTGACAGTCATGTATGGGCCAATTGTATGATCACTTCAAAAATTGAAAAATTGAGACTAAGCATTTGACATTCTTCTTTCTTCCTTTAACCCAAGATACATCAACCTATACCCATTTTACCTTGTTCTGTATCTGCCTTAGTCTCTCTTTTCCAATAAGATTGTCATTTCAACTTCTTCCTCAAATCTTCATATGTATCAACAAATTATTTCCCTTGATTATATTGTCCAGTATCAGCTGAAATCTTAACGTTCTCTGAAGGCTTAAGGAAATTCCCTTCTAATCCTTGCAGTATTCTAAGTTTGGCCTCATCTTTCAAACCAACACACCTCTACTAGTGGGATGCAGTAACTCAGTACTACATTTATAGAAGAGTACCCATGACATCGTTCCAGCTTACCTGTCGGCCATATGCTTGCAGGTCTAACACTGTGTCACTGACTAAAGCAGCTGTTTTGACAGCAGATCCTGAAGTACCTGCATATTGTTTGATTCCATCCTGAAATTACATTAAATTAAATTATTCCAAAAAAGAGGTAATACTATATTATTATAAATGTACAGTTAAAGGGTCATAACATTGTATGGAAGAATATTTTGTGGTGAGTACCACACCTGAGGTTTCAACAACCCAATATCACCAATGCAACATCATCTGCTGTTATATCTTTAATTTATTTTAATATAAAAACATTTAAAATTAAATGAGAGAAATTATGAAGTAGAATGTAAAAATCACCCTCAAATTCTAGCACCCAAGTAAAACCACTATAAACATTTCCACAAACATCCATCCAAACTTACTAGGGAAATGCATAGATATGATCTATAATTTTAATGTTTATATTTTATTACATAAATTTCATTCAAACAGAATCACACTATGTGTGCTCTTTTTAAATCTGCTGTTTTGTGCAAAATTCTGTGAAAATGTTTCTATGTGAGTAAATATAGAAGGGGAATGTAAGGAGCAGGGACTTTGTACCATTCACCAAGAATGCCTACTGCAGATACGTAGAACACACTGAAGTATTTACTGGATGGTGAAATAAATTAAATACATCATCATTTTCAATTGATGAATGGTCTTATGCACTCAAATATGTGTTGAACGATAAAAGAATAACCTACATTATCATTTCAACAGTTGAATAACATTCTAGTAAAGGGATGTACCATACATAATTTAATCAATGCCCACTCTTAGAAATTTAGGTCACTTAAAATTGTTACTATCATAAATGATGTTGTATAAACACATCTGCACATTTTTCCAATTCTTTCCCTTAGAAAAAAGTTCTAGAAGTGTACTTGCTGGGTTAAAAAGAATGAACATTTTAAACAATGTATGTTGTCAAACTGCCCATCAGAAATAAAGTACCATTTTACACTTTTTTCCAGTAACACATGAGTTTGTAGGCCTCTTTTTCATACTTCTATCATAATTTTCTTCAGATTACCCCCATTCCATTTGATTCCTTTATAATAATAAGGGGTGAGGGATATATTTGACATTAGTATTTTTGTTATAAAGTAATACAATTACAGGATTAATAAGATAATAACTAACATCTGCTTTGTGATGTGCACTGTGCTTCACACATCTTATTTAATCCTACCCCACAGTGTAAGTCCTATTACTATCTCCATTTTACTGGGGAAAAAATGAGGTTTTGAGAAGTGAAGGTGTTTGCCTAATGCACTAATACTAATAAGTGGTAAGCCAGGATTCAAGACCAGGCTGCCTAACTCTAGAGACAGTACTTCTATCCAATATGCTGCACTGTCTCAGACCAAATAGCACTTTACAGTTTACAGGCCTTTCCTACATATCATTTCAATTAACCTCTCTAAAATGTTGTGAGATTAGTATTATGGCCATTAGTTGATAGATGAAATTGAAACTAACAAAGTTAAGAGTCATATGACCATAGTTACCTAAGGAAATTCAACACTTTTCACAGTAACTGATTTTTTTAAAGTATACATTTTTATGTTACAAAAAAAACCATGGTTTTCCTACACTCACTTTTCCCAATATTTCCTCATATGTTTTTGCTGACAATAAAGTTTTGGAACAAACATTGACTAAACTGGTCTTCCTTACCTTACATTTCCACATTAAAATAAATACATATGTGGAATTTGTAGTTAACTGTAAGTGATGACGTATGTTTACTGTACATAATAAGAATATTCAAAAGTAGAATTCCTTTCTTCTCTTCAGGATTATTCACCCTGTGAAAGGGTTGCTTTCCAAATGCCAATGTTTACATCTAATCCTGTTAGCAGTTACCACTTAACAAATATGGACAGATGAAAAAATCAACTAAGGAAAGTTACATTTCCATAATTGAAGTATTATATGGATGAGATAAACATACATCCTGAATTCTCTGGAGAAGTAGCAATTTATTCTTTGCTCTCCTCATACCATGTCCAATTTTTGTTTCAGACAATATACTAACCATATATCTAAGAAAGAGAAAATACTTGGCACTACATTCAGAAAGCTATGAAGTAGTTCCCTAGAGTTTGGGGTACAGTAAGACATCTTCTGTATATGTTCCTCACTTCTATATTTACTTATTCAAGAATTATATATTTAAAACATTTGTGAAAATCCAACTTTTTAAGACTAACTCAAATTTGCCTTTTTTTATGAGGCACCTTCCTTTCCCCCTGAAATAATTGTTTATTTTCTGTGATCTGTTTTTTGTTTATATCATTTTCAGTTACATGCACATGTGTACATATCTATCTTATACTATGTGTAAATTATATTCATAATCCTTGCATATCTAGTAGGGATCAATATGTAGTGGATGATCAATAAAAGCCCATGTAGTAGATGTTCAATAAAAGTCTAGTAAAAAAAAGGAAGAAAAGATTAAGACAGAATGTTCTGGTGAGAGGCTATTTAGGCCACATAAGTAGAAAATGCAGCAGACCTATGTTAGACTCATCTGATTGGGGAAGTTATTACATGTAACAGGTAATAACAGAAACGAGCTCTAAGCATACATAAGTTAGGCAACACTCTTTTCTTCCCCTAATCAATCCTTCAAATATCTTTCCTTCCTGAGCCTATAATTTAGGATCACATTTATGCAGCTTAGCTGGATACGGATTTGTCTTAAGGGACTGGAGTTGGCAAATGTGAGGATTTTCATTTAGTGAACTCCGTTCTTTGTCAGATTACATAGATGGGCCAGATGCAGAGTTGGCTTGAGGGAAAAATCAAATTTGGTATCATTTGATCTGTCATTTATTACTTAACCCAATGGGAAGGGAAATAATTGTAGAAATTTTTTAAAAAGCCAAAATAATTGTATTTAACTTAATGTTTCATTTATATGTGAGTATGAATTTTCCCATGGTTACAGAATTCATAATACATCAACAAAATATGTGGAGCCACATTGTGAAGAGCTGATTCAGGATAAGCAAGCTATTGCAGGCACTTCCTCTGTTTTCTATCTCCCGTGTCTTCCCTGATTCCCACTATATTGGAAATACCCTCAACCTCCAGATGATAGAAAACGTCAATCAAAGATAAACTTCTGAAAGTCTGATCTATTTTTTCTGTAGCATCACTCCTGTGAAAATGTTAAATATTAAATATGTACAGAAATATTTATAACACACGTAAGATATGAATACTATCAGTACCACCAAAGCTTAAGAAATATTATTAGGACATGTAATTAAGAATATAAAGAAAATGCCACATCTAGATGGGTAGGAAGGGCAGAGATGCAGCTTGGTTAGGGCCCACACCAACAGCACAGAGACCAATAAGCAGGAGGGATAACAACCCTAGAGGACTATCCTGAGGAATGAGAGGGTCTAAGCCCCACACTGTGTTCCATAGCCTGGAGCACCTGCATTGGGAAGACAACCCCCCATAGTATCTGACATTGAAAACTGATAGGGCTTATGTCCGGGAGAGCTGTAAGCCCTGTCAGGGAAACTGAGACCCCATTCCTAAAGAGCACCTACATAATCTCACTTGCTTTGAGCCTCAGTGCAGAAGTAGCAGTTTGAAAAGCACCTGGATTACACCTAAAAGTGATACACTGACTAATTTTAGGGCATGTGCTAGAGGGGCAGAGATCTGCTGGAACACTCTCCAAGGACAAAAGCAGTGGCAGGTGCCTTTCTTTTTGTGTGTGGTACTTTACCTTTTTTAGCCCTGTGCTGGAAGGGCCATTTCTGACTATCTATCTTTTGCACTAATACCATTCAACCCCACACTGGCATTCCCCTGTGGACTTGCTCCAAACCAACCAATCCACCTGACCTGGAGCCTCTCCCAAGTTGCTTGCCACCCTGCCACTCCTGGCAAGTAACCCCTGGTGGACACCGAATACCCTCCCAGGCCCTGCCTGAGGGAGCCAGCCTCATATGCTAGTATTGCTACAACAGTCACAGTCAGACCTCACAGCAGTCTCCATCAAAGGCCTGCCCTGCCCACCAGTGTGCCTGTATCTGTCAGGCTGTGATGACATCAAATGTACTAAAATTCACATTATTGGGGTCCCAGAAGGGAAAGAAAACCTATTTAAAGAAGTATTGGCTGAAAACTCCCCCGACCTGGCAAAAGAAACAGACATCCAAGTCCAGGAAGCACAGGGTCCCAAATAGGATGAACCCAAAGAAGATGCATTATAATCAAAGTGTCAACAGTTAAAGAAAAAAATCTTCAAAGCAGCAAGAGAAAACAACTAGTTACCTACAAGGAAACCCCCATAAGACTATCAGTTGATTTTTCAGCAAAAATTCTTTGGGTCAGGAGGGAGTGGCACAGCATATGCAAAGTGCTGAAAGGAAAAAAACTTACAACCAAGAACAGGTACCCAGCAAGGTTATCACTCAGAATTGAAGGAGAAATAAGGAGTTTCCCAGACAAGCAAAAGCTAAAGAACTCATCAATACCAAAAAAAACTTACAACCAAGAACAGTGTACCCAGCAAGGTTATCACTCAGAATTGAAGGAGAAATAAGGAGTTTCCCACTTGCTTTGAGCCTCAGTGCAGAAGTAGCAGTTTGAAAAGCACCTGGTTTACACCTAAAAGTGATACATTGACTAATTTTAGGGCATGTGCTAGAGGGGCAGAGATCTGCTGGAACACTCTCCAAGGACAAAAGCAGTGGCAGGTGCCTTTCTTTTTGTGTGTGGTACTTTACCTTTTTTAGCCCTGTGCTGGAAGGGCCATTTCTGACTATCTATCTTTTGCACTAATACCATTCAACCCCACACTGGCATTCTCCTGTGGACTTGCAAAAACAACCAAAAACAATAAACAAAATGGTCACATAACACATATCTGTCACTAATTACTTTAAGTGTAAATGATCTAAATGCTCCAATCAAACATAGGGTGGCTGAATAGATTAAAAAAACAAGACCATATATATGCTACCTATTAGGCACACTTTAAATCTAACGACATACACAGAAAGTGAAGGGATGGAAAAAGATATTTCATGCAAATGGAAACCAAAAGCAAGCTGCAATAGCAATACTTATATCAGAGAAATAGACTTTAAAACAAAGACTGTAATAAGAGACAAGGAAGGAAATTACATAATGATGAAAGGTCAATCTAACAAGAGGATATAACACATTTACATATCTATGCACCCAATATAGGGACACTGGAATACATAAAACAATACTGATAGGCCTAAAGGGATAAATTGGCAGTAATAAAATAATAGTAGGGGACTTTAACACCACGCCCCTCCACTTACATCAATAGATAGATTATCCAGACAGAAAATCAATAAAAAAACAATGGTCTTAAACAACACGTTAGACCACATGGACTTATTAAATATGTATAGATTATTCCATCTCAAAGCAGCAGAATACACATTATTTTCAAGTGCATATGGAACATTCTCCAGGATAGATCACATGTGGTCACAAAACAAGTCTCAACAAATTTAAGAACACTGAAATCATACAAGTATCTTTTCTGACCACAATGGTATGAAACTAGAAATCAATTACAAGAAAACTGGAAAAATTACCAACATGTGGAGACCAAACAACAAGCTACTAAACAAGCAATAGGTCAATGAAGAACTCAAAGAGGAAAATAAAGGAAAACTCCAGCAAATGAAAATGGAAGTACAACAGCCCAAAGTCCATACGACATAGTAAAAGCAGTTCTAAGAAGTTTATAGCCCTTCAGGCCCACCGCAAGAACAAGAAAAATCTCAAACAATCTAACCTTACACCTAATGAACTAGAAAAATAAGAAAGTAAGAAAAAAAACCAAAGTTAGTAGAAAGAAGGAGATAATAAAGATTAGAGTGTAAGTAAGTGAAACAGACTAAAAAATAAAATAGAAAGGACCGATAAAATTGACAAATCTTTAGCCAGACTCATGAAGAAAGAACAAAAAGTCAGAAATGAAAGAGAAGTTATAACAAATACACAGAAATTTAAGGATCCTAGGAGACAACTATTAATAATTACATGCCAAAAACTGGGACAACCTAGAAGAAATGGATAAATTCTTAGAAACATACAACCTTCTAGGACTAAATCAAGAAGAAATAGAAAATATGAATTATAAAATTGAATCAATAATCAAAAAACAGCCAACAAAAAATTCCAGGACCACCTAGTCTCATAGGTGAATTCCACCAAACATTTAAAGAAGAGTCATACCTATGCCTTTCAAACTATTCCAAAAATTTGAAGAAGAAGGACCACCTCCAAACACATTCTATGAGGCCAACATTACATTGATACAAAAACCAGACAAAGACTCCACAAAAAAGGAAATTACAGGCCAATATCCTTGATGAACACTGATGTAAAAATTCTCAACAAAATATTAGCGAATCAAATTCAACAATACATTAAAAGGATCATACACCATTATTGAGTGGGATTTATTTCAGGGATGCAAGGATGTTTCAATACTGACAAATCAATTAACACAATACACCACCTTAACAAAAAGGATAAAAATCATGTGGTTATCTCAATAGATGCAGAAAAAAAATTGACAAAATTGAACATCTACTTATAATAAAAACTCTCAAGAAAGTGGCTATGGAGGGTATATAGCTCAATGTAATAAAGACCATATTTGACAATGCACAGCTAACATCATATTCAATAATGAAACAATGAAGACTTTTTTTCTAAGATCAGGAAAAAGACAAGATGCCCACTCTTGCCACTTTTATTTAGCATAGTATTGGACGTCTTAACCATTAGTAATCAGATTAAAAAAACAAGTCCAAGACATCCAAATTGGTAAGTAAGAAAACTGTGATTTTTTTGCAGATTACATGATATTATATATGTACAAACCCCAAAGACTCGACCAAAAAAACTATTCAAATAAATGAATTCAGTAAAGTTGCAGGATACAGAGTTAATATACATAAATCAGTTATTTCTATACACTAATAATGAACTACCAGAAAGAGAAATTAGAAAAAATCCTGCATCAAAGTTGCATTAACAACTGCATCAAAAAGAATAAAATGCCTAGGAATAAATTTAATCAAATTGGTGAAAAACTTGTACTCTGAAAATTATAAAACACTGATGTAAGAAACTGAAGAAGGCACAAATAAATGGAAAGCTGTTCCATGTTCATAGATAGGAAGAATTGATATTGTTAAAATATCTATACTGCCCAAAGCAATCGGTAGATTCAATGCAATCTCTATCAAAATATCAATGGCATTTTTCACAGATCTAGAACAAATAATGTTAAAATTTGTATGGAAATACAAAAGACAGCCAAAGCAATATTGAGAAAGAACAACAAAGCTGGAGGTATTATGTCAAGTATTTGAAATACCTGATTTCAAACTATACTATAAATCTATAGTAGTCACAACAGTGTGGTATTGGCACAAAACAAACATATACATCAGTGGAACAGAATAGAGATTCCAGAAATAAGCCCATGCTTGTATGGTCAATTAATCTTCAACAAAGGAGGCAAGAACATACAATGGGGAAAGGACAACTTCTTCAATAAATGGTGCTGGGAAAACTAGACAACTACATGCAAAAGAATGAAACTGGACCACTTCCTTAGCCATACGCATAATTGAACTCAAAATGGATTAAAGACTTAAATGTAAGACCAGAAACCATAAACTGCTAAAGGAAAACAGGCACTAAGCTCTTGGACATTGGTCTGAACAATATATTTTGGCCCTGTCTCCTCAACCAAGGGCAACAAAAGCAAAAGCAGACAAATGGGACTACATCAAAGTGAAAAGCTTTTGCACAGTAAAGGGAACCATCAACAAAACAAAAAGGCAATATGCTGAATGGGAGGCATTTGGGATATAACCAATAAGTTGTTAATATCCAAAATATATAAAGAACCCACACAATTCAATATAAAAAATCCTATCATAAATGGAAAGAGGACCTGAATAGACATTTTTCAGATGACCAACAGAAACATGAAAAGATGCTCCACATTGCTAATCATCAGGGAAATGCGAATCAAAACCACAATGAGGTATCACCTCACACCTGTTAGATGGCTATTATCAAAAAGACAAGAAATGGCAAGTGTTCTCAAGGATGTGGAGAAAAGGGAACCCTTGTGCCCTGCTGATGGGAATGTAAAATGATGCAGCCACAAGGAAAACAATATGGAGGGTTCCTCAAAAAACTTAAACATAAAACTACCATACAAAACAGTAATGACATTTGAGTATTTACCTGAAAAAAACAAAAACATTAATTTGAAAGATATATGCATCTCTATGTTCACTGCAATGTATTTACAATAGCCAAGATATACAAGCAGCGTAAGTGTCCATCTATAGATAAATGGATAAAGAAGATGTGGTAATTATACACAATGGAATATTATTCAGCCATAAAAAAAACCCTGCCATTAGTAACAACATGATAGATCTAGAGGGTGTCATGCTAAGTGAAATAAGCCAGATGGAAAAAGACAAATACCATATGATTTCATTTATTTGTGGAATATAAAAACAAAGCAATACAAAATGAATAAAACTTCAGTAGACTCACAGGCACTGAGAAGTGACTGGTGGTTACTATAGGGGAAGGGTTGGGGAGGGTGGCTGAGGAGAATGAAGGGGATAAAGGGGCACAAAAATCTCAATCATAATATGAGTTGGTCATGGAGATAGTAATACAGCATGGAGAATATAGCCAATGATTCTGTAACATCTTCCTATGTTGACAGATAGTAACTGCACTAGTGGGGGTGAGGATTTAAATTATATGGATAATTGTTGAACCACTGTGTTGTGTATCTGAAACCAATATAATATCAATGATACTTCAATTAAAAAAAAGATGCGGTACATATACACAATGGAATATTACTCAACCAATGAAATTTTGTCATTTGTGACAACAAGGATGGACTTAGAGGGTATTATGCTAAATCAAGTAAGCCAGACAGAGAAAGGCATATACCTTATGATTTAACTTATATGTGGAAGCTAGAGAACAAAGCAAACAAGAAAAAAACAGAAACGATCTTACAGATACAGAGAACAAACTTGTAGTTGACATGGGGGAAGAGGGTTGGAGGGATGGGCAAAATAGGTGAAGCGGATTGAGAGGCAAAACTTCTAGTTATAAAATAAATAAAACATGGGTATACAATGTACAGCATAGGGAATATTGTTAGTAAGATGTAACAACTTTGTATGATGACAGATGATAGCTAGATTTACCATGGCAATTACTTCACAGTGTATATAAATGTTGAATCATTATGTTGTACATCTGAAACTAATATAATATTGTATGTCAACTACATTTCAATTTAGAAGAAGAATAAAACAGAAAATGAGAACTCCAACATTTTGGTTGATGACAGTACTCTCTGAAATAGCCAATCCTGAATCAGTGCAAAGCTGTAACATAGGTGCCCAAAATTAATTACATATTCCTACACAAACATTTGCATGTATGAAAATAAGACTCCAAATCATAAATGCGGAAATTGAGGACAGAAATAGACAAAAATTATAAAATGGAAAATGTAAAAATGATAGTTTACTGTATTTAAAAAAGATTGAAGAAAAAAGCAGAAATCTTTCAGGAATGAAGCTCTAAGGTGCCAAGGGAGATTTGCTGGATAGATAGGGGATTTATATATACATTTTATACACACAAATATATATACACATATATACACACACTTTCTGTTTGATCACATATATATGTAAGACATATAAATCAGAAAGAAAGTTTATATATACACACACATATATATAAGTCCATCCCCAAACTTGGCAAAAAACATAAACCTACGGACTGAAGAATGTGAACAATCTTCAAACAGAATAAATATGAAGGAATCCACTCAAGGCATAATCAAAATTCTGAAAAAAGGACAAAGGAAAAATCTTGAAAGAAGTAAGGGCAAAATAATACCTTACCTATAGAGAAGAGATAGGATAAAATAATAAATCTTGGAACATCAGGAAGAACAATGGAAAAAGCAAAAATATTGGTAGCAATAGACTTTTCTTCTCCCCTTGAGTTTCTAAGTTTAATGGTTGGAGCAAAAGTTATAAAACTGTCTAATGTGGATCTCTATATTTGTTGAGGAAATATTTAAGATAATTATAGGCAGGTGAGGGAAAAGGGATTTAAGGGGAGGTAGTTTCTAGACTCTACCCAAACTGGTAAAATGTCAACACCAATAAAGTGTGATGTGTGTATATAATGTAGTATCTAAGGCAACCACTAAAACATCTAAACAAAGATACAGCAAAACGAAATTCTAAAAAATGTGCAAGTAATCCACAAGAATGAAAGACAAAAGAAACAGAAAAAAATGAAACACAGAAGGAACAAAAAATAAAATGGCAGACTTAGCAACTAACATACCAATAATTACATTGAAGATAAATACACTGAATACAGCCATTAAGAGACAAGAGATTGACAGTATAGATTAAAAAACAAAAAACCATGACCCAAATATACGCTGTTTATGAGAAACTTAATTCAAATATAATGACATAGGTAGTAAAATAAAGGGATGGAGAAAGATACACCATGCAAACATCAAAAGAGAGTTAAGCTGGTTCTGCAGCTTTGGAGAAGTCTGGCAGTTCCTCAAAAGGGTAAACATATAGTTACCATATGAGCCCACAATTCAATTTCTAGGTCCTAAGAAAAATGAAAACATATGTTCACACACAAAGTTGTATGAGAATGTTCACAGCAGCATTATTCATAATAGCCAAAAAGTGGAAACAACCCAAATGTATATCAACTGATAAATGGATAAACAAAATGTAGTATAGGCATAGAGTGGAATATTATTTGGCCATAAAAAGAATGAAATGTTGACAAATGCTACAACATGGATAGGCCTTGAAAATATTAGGCTAAGAGAAAGAACTCACAAAAGGCAACATATTGTATGATTTAATTTATATGAAGTATCCAGATATAGAAAATAGATTAGTGGCTTCCAGGGGATTGAGGGGACAGAAATGGTAAGTGGTTGTTATTAGGTATAGAGTTTCTTTTGGGGGTGATGAAAATGCTCTAAAATTAAGTAGTAGGATGACTGCATAACTCTGAATATACTAAAACTACAAAATTGTATGCCTTAAAAGTGCAAATTTTATGGTATATGAATTAAATTTCAATAAAGCTGTTATTAAATAAAGATACTCAAACCAAAGCAAAAAGAAGAAAGCAGGAGTGATTAATATTAGCAAATATTCCTATTTATTGTATTCGATCAAAACAGGAAACAACAGAAATGTCCTCCATGAGTGAATGGTTAAGCTGTGCTACAGATGTGCCAAGAAACACTACTCAGTGATAAAGAGGATGAACTATGGACATACAAAACATTTGGGATGGATCTCAAGAGCATTTAGGTTGAGTGAAAAAAGCCAGTCTCAGAAAGTCACATACTGTATAATTCCATTTATATAACATTCTCAAAATAATAAAATTACAGAAATGGGGAACAGATTCATGGCTGCCAGACATTGGGGATAATAATGGGGTTGGGTGGATGGATGACAGTCACTAAGGAGAGCACTGTGGTATATCTTGAATATAGTGTTCGGGTTACTTGAATCTGCATATTTGATAAAATGACATATAATTATGCACACACATTGTACCGATGTCAAGTTTCTAATTTTACTATTGTACTACAGTTAATGTAAGATGTAGCCATTGGGGGAACCTGGGTGAAGGGTTCATGGGACTTCTCTACAGTCTTTGTAACCTCCTGTGAATATTATTATTTCAAAATAAAAATTTTTCTAAAAAACCATAAATACCACAACAATAGCATTGTTTTACATATGAAATACTTTGGAATAAACTTCACAAAATACATCAAAGACCTGTCATCAAAAACTACAAATCACTGCTGACAGAAATTAAAGAACTAAGCAGAGATACACTGTGTTCATGAATTAGAAAACACAATATTGTTATGCTGTCAATTATCCCCAAACTGATTGTAAGTTCATTATAAACCTGATCAAAATATATGAATAGTCAGTTAACATGTAAAAAATTGCTCCACCTTACTAATAATTAGGAAAATATAAATAAGTACATTAGCATGACGACATACTGTTTGTCATCATCATATTGGCAAAAATTTCAGTCTGAACAACATACCAAATGTGGAAAAGTAGTAGTCTCATATACTGCTGGTAGAAATGTAAAATGACACATTCACCAGAAAAACAAGATAATAGCATCGACTCTACTAAAAACACACATACTCTTTAATCAGCAATTCCAAAGAAATTCTTAAACGTGAATTTGGAGACATTTACAGGAATGCTGTCGGCAGCGCTGTTTGTAAAGATGAAAACTGAAAACATATCCAATGAGAGACATAATTAAATAAAAATAGTATATTTATTTGTACAATGGAATAGCATGCAGCACTTACATTGAATAAACTAGATATAAGTATAGCAATATGGGTAGAATTAAAAGACAAAGTTGAGTTTAAAAAGCAAGATATAGAAAGATGGTACACAGTATGCACTGAGGTCAGAATTGTGTCCCCCAGCCAAAAAATTCATAGGTTGAAGCCCTAACTTCCGGTGTGATTGTGTCTGGAGATAAGGTCCATAAGAGGTAATTAAGGTTAAATGAGGTCATATAGGTGGGGCCTTCATCTGAAGGAACTGTGACCTATAAGAAGGGAGAGAGAGAGATCTCCTTACCTCTCCACCTGAGGGCACAGCAAGAAGGAAGCCATCTACAAGCCAGGGACAGAGCTTGCATCAGAAACCAAATCAGCTGGCACCTTGATTTGGGATTTCCAGCCTCCAAAATTGTGAGAAAATAAATTTCTGTTGTTTAAGCCACCCAGTTTGCAGTACTTTGTTATAGTAGCCCAAGCAGACTAATATAATATGGTACCATTTATGTAAGTTAAATACATATCAAAAAGTGCTTTGTATTGTTTATGAATATTCAAGTATAAAACAGTTACATTTAAAAAGAGCTGGAAGAATGTACCTCAAACTTAATGGTTGCTTTTGGGGATGGGAAGGGTAACAGAACTCATGGCTAGAGTTAAGAGACTTTACTCTTTCTGCAACATTTTATTTCTTAAGGAAAAAAAGCAAATTTTGACCTGTGTGAATATGAATGTTCATTATATTACTTTTGTATCTTTCAATATCTCTTAAATTTCTTCTAAAAAATAGAATAGACATAAGCTTATAAATAAAATACATTACATGGGAGCAGTTACCCCTTTTGACCCAAAGAAAATAGATAAATATAGAGCTAGGTGAATGGACGAAAGAATGGACAGACCAACAAATAGGCAGGCTGGGCAATTTATGATTTATATTCTCAAATTTCAGTCAGTGTATCACTCTGTAACAGTAATACTGAAAATGCTACCACCGGTACGTAGTATTTTTCATTTACCCATTCATTCATTCATTCCTCATTTATTCAGTAAACAATGATTAATAATTGAGCATGTACTGGACACTGTATAAGGGCTTATGAGACACAAATAAGACGAGGACTGCAGTCCAGTGAGGATGACAGATGCAAAAGCTTATTCACAAGACAACATAAAGCATTCTCCAAGAGGGGTAGGAATGTTACTACAGTGGGTGCAAGCTGCTTGTGTTGCCTAGCAGCATCAAGGAAGCTTTCACATAGAAAAGATAGCATTTGAGATGAATTCGGAGAAATTCAAACCAAGTCTGAAACCTCTGACTGCAAGGCTTAAAAGCCAGTAAAATGTGTATTTTATAACTTTCCTGTACTTTCCCCCAGACTAAATTCATCTATAAATCCATACGTATCACATACTTTTTAAAAGTCTGATTAAACCCAAAATGAGGCTTGTCTCACCTTTGAAAATTTTTCATCTTCTATGACTGCCAATTTCTTTTTCTGCTTATTATGTTCTTGTCTTCTCTCTAAAACACTCATAATTTTTTCATCAGTTAAGTTCTTCCTAAACTCACAGAACTGAGGCCAAAATTTAAACAGAACCCCAAAAATTGTCATCTGTGTAAAAAACAAAGTATGTCTCAGATTACAATTTTATACAAATGTACCAATTTAAACTCTAATTCACCATAATAATGGATTAACTATTCTATCTTTAATATACAGCATGTTTCCTCCAACTTATTGTCTCCAGACATCTTGGTATAGTTTAGCTCAGCACATGCTTATCATCAGTGCTTTTTATTACCAAGGAGAAGTCTTTCTTTAAAAAAGCCATACACTTAAAAGTCACTTTATTCTTTATGTATCCCTAACCAATTGACTGTATTAATAAAGAATCCATTAGGTCTTTTTAAATAAGAAATTTATGTTTTCTTTTAAAACATATACTAGTTGCTCTGCCACACACTCTGTTGCTGTATGCAAGTATTCCAAATATTCAGTTCATCAAGAGGAACTCCTCTCTGCCCCCTCTTTCTTGCTTTTAGAGAAAGGAAATACCATTTTGCCTCTGGAAAAGCTCTTAAACAAAGTTGAAGATCTAAGAATAAATCTTGAGTAACTTTTAAATGATATAATCTCTCTTTTATGTGAAAGCAAGAAGAGTAACATTTAAGAAGCAGAGTGGTATCCTGGACAAATGTTTTCTATGAGGACACTTTACATTAAGTGATTAATTGTGATATTTATAGAGCTAAGAATTGTTGCTCAAACCCATGCCAAGTTTTTCCATTAGTTCCAGAGGCATACATTACTTCCAAGAAGGTAGGACTTGCCATATCAGATCAAGTTCAACATCTTGTTGCTGGGAACAGCCTTTACCTAATGCCCTGGCAATAAAGGAACCATCCCATTAGGCTCCAAGCCAACTCTTCAAGGGAAAAGAGGAATTTTTAACAAGTAAATGCTGCAACAGAGTCCTGAGTTGGTGCATTTCATTGCTCTTCATTTCTGTACATGAATACTATTAGTAATTTCAAAATTATTTACTCTTTTTAAAATGTAATTTTGTCATTGAATTCTGTAGCCTCTTGGGATTATGAATATAAAAGCTAGAGATACTTTAATGAAATGTAGCCTTTTAAAACATTTGCATTTACATCTACTTGCTATGTACTTAATGAAGTAATCCCCTGTCCCATGTAGTTTTTATATGAACTTAAATTTAAATACTTCTCCTCCTCTATTTACCAACTATTGACCCTACTTCTCAGGTATTTCTCCAAAATATGAGTTATTCGCAGCCCTCGAATATATTTATTTCCATCTAGGAGGCTCTCATTTTCAATTTGATCTTACTACTTTTTGTCAAGATAGTTCTTCGCATGTCATTCATTCATATGTTAAAAAATGTTGTTGAATGTCTATTCTGTGCCAGGCATTCAGGCCTCAAAGGTAAATAGGAAACATTCCCTGCCCTCAAAGAGCTTACAATCTAATGGGAAAGTTGGGTGTGAGATTAGTCATTTTCAATTTGGTGGCAAGTGTTCTGCCAGGGATAAATACTGCAGAAAGCTGAGCAGGGAAGAGAGTAAGGTCCCTTTACAAAACAACAAATATTTTCAGTAAGACAGGGAGATAGATGGCAGGGTGTGGTAAGATATGTGGCTAGAGAGATATGTGGGAGTGTGGTCTTCATTATGAGGACAATGGGGAATAATTGATATTGAAAACAGAGAAGTAGCATGATCAGGTGTACATTTTGAAAAAGAGGGCTCTGTCTGCGGTGAGTTACACAGTTTCATGAGAGTCCAGAGGCAGGGAGTTGTGGTAATCAATGTGAGATGCTGCAGACAGGAACTGAGGTAGTGGCATGGGGTTGGAAAAAACGTGACAAACGGCTAAGTTTTAGAACTGAAGATATGGGGATAAGGGAATGAAAGTGAGGAAGACATGAAAATGGCAGCTAGATCTCTGGCTTGCACACCTGGGTAGCCAATGCCATTCTTTGAGCTTCCTCAGAATGCAGAAGGAACAATGGACTTGGTGGGATAGGGCCCCTAAAGAAAGATTCTTTTATTCTCTGATGTTCCACAGTCCATATTTAAGGTATGTGTAGGACTCCATTTAAGGAAATCAGGTAGAAGACATAAACTAAAGGGCTCCAGTAAAGTTCACAGGCTGCAATCCTTGGACAGCATGGCCTAACTAACCAATGTAAGGCACTCTAGACATTCTCTGTCAGACTCAAGGTCTTCAATTTAGATGGGCCAGCCCTGACGTAGGCTATGCTAAGTAATCTATAAGATATTTTCATTAACAGATTTTGGCACCATGTTTTGTCTATTTCTCTTTAGCACATCCTCAATCATTCCTTTGTATTTTTGCCTATTTTAATACCTATTTAATTTGGATTGTGAGTCCACTTTCAGTTCCTTAGAGGACTTAGAACACAGCTGGCTCACAAATGAATGTTAAGGAATAATGGCCTTTTTCCGTACTCAAGGGCAATCATACCCTAAATCTCTGGTTCATATCACTTAGATCATGACATTGCCATCCCTATTACTCCTATTATAATTTATTTTTCTTAATCATTTTTCAGGAACAACATTACTAAAAAGCTTTTCAAAATTCAAATAAATTATATTCATCAAATCACTGTTTTCTAATATTTATCTTAAAAAGAAGTAACTTGAGCAGGTTAACAGGCATGGCTTTCCTTTCATGAACTTGTGTACATTATGTTGGTCCAGTACTCAAATTTCCTCTCACTTAGTTTATGAGGCATGTGAATATTCCAGTATTTAAAAATACACATTGGTACACACATACTTTACACATTTTTGTGGTAGCAGATTTTTAAAAGGAAATACGATGGGAAAGGAAGGAAAAATTAGATTGAGTTTTTTAAGTTAGCAACAAAAATGATAACCATGGAAAGTCAAAGTACAGTATTTAAATAATTGTATTTGCTGTTTATTATCATAAACAAAATACTAGTTTACTAATTTCCTATGTTCTGTGGCATATGCAAAGATTTCTTTAAACAGAACAAATTGCAGTATTTGGAGGATCGGAATCTTGCCAAATATGAATAACACAAAAGCTTTAAAAGAATATCTACATTGTCAATCTATTTTAAAGTACACTTAGTGACATGCTCTGATCTCTTACCTGTGCCTCTCTAAATACATATGGTCCTAATTCCTTCCTGTGTTCAATAATCTTCTGGGCTTGCTCTACAGGAATGTCAATTTGTAAAGCTGGTGGAATACTGGAATTAATAAAGCAGTTGATAATAGTCATGATCTTCTTGTGTATGATGGGCTCATCACAATGAGAATGGCACAAGTCCTGAACAAGAAAGAACAATATATGATGAAAACACATTACGAGAACACTTCATAGAATTGTGTCAATATGTCTTTCAGTTAATATGTACAATTTAAGTTCAGGTCAGGAGGGCATGGGAACTTGTCAAGGCTATCTTGAAAAATAATAGCTTTTATTTCTCTTGGGTTAGAGGGACCTAAAATATTGATGTATACACCTTACATAAATACAGGTTTCATTTAATCCTGATTGCTGCTCCTCCTAGGTATAGGAACAGCTTTAGTGTCTATTTTGACTCATTTAACAAATCTATATTGAGTCCCTGCTAAATGGCAGACACTGAGCGAGCCCCAAGACAGAGTATCTAACCTTTAAAAGCTCAATCGCTTCTAGAGGAGAAGCATGAAAACATATTACTCCAATCGGAGATAGTTACTAGTAAATGCAATAGTCGAGGTATACCTAGGGTCATAGGAGAGCACTGATAACAAGCACCTAACTCAATTTATGGGTGGATGCAAAAACTTTCCCAGCCAGAATTGCTTCTACATAAAGTAGTTTAGGCTCAAAAAGGCTAACAACATAAGCAGGAATGCTGGTGGTGACAGGTGTGTTGTTATGTATCTCTTAGGATCTGTATTTTTTCAGTTAACCTATCACATTGTCCTCCTTATAGCTAAAGAAAACAATAGTGATTAGACATTAAAAAGACCCAGTTTTACATTACAATGTAGGGCTATCATTCCTTACAATAAATATGTATCTTATTTTGAATTATGGCATTTCTCTGACAAAGACATTCTTCTTTAAATCATTAGAAAGCAAATAAATTTGGAAGCTTGTACTTCTAGGCTAGAAATGAGCCAACATTTATGAAGTACCCACTGTATGATGGGAACTGTACTAACTTTCTTATGAACACTGTTAAAGAAAGAAAAATTATAGTGCTTGCACTGAAAGTTTATATATTGTTTGACATAAAATATGTGTGAAAAAAATCTTGATATAAATGCTACATTAAGACAACAGTTAGCATTTTTACTCAATTTAGCAGCCCCTCAGAAAATGCCTATATATTCAACATGCTTGTTATGTTACCAAATTTTTTTGTGCTGTTGCTAGTGACATATTATATATAATTATTTGATGAGACTGGTTTATAATCATGGAATGTAAGGTTTGTGAAATAAAAATAAATTTGTGAAGTTATATACAGTTTTAATTTTCAGAGTGATGGGACAGAATCTAAATAGATTCAGAACTGACTTTTTTGTAATTGTTCTGCCATACTATACCATTAGCCTAATTAACTTCCACCTATCATTAAGGTCTCAGTTCAAGCATACTTTCCTCCAGGAAGCTTCCTGTGCTCTCTCAGCACAGGAGAGAAGTCCAACTTAGGTTCTTCCGATGCACCCTGTGCCTCTTCCACCACTGCACTAGTCACACTCTTACCAACTGTCTTGTCTATCACTTGTCTGTCCCTCCCATGACACTGTAAATTCTAAGAGGGAAGACAGTTTTGATTACAGTTGTATCCTCACGATTTAGCATAGCCCTTCGGTAGGTGCTCAGTTAAGTGTACTTCTTGGATGAATATTTCCTTCCAGTCTTTTTCTCTTTGGATACACACACACACACACACACACACACACACACACACACTTTAAATCATACTGTTTTCTAGCAGGTAGGTTTTAAAAGATCAGCAAGATGCATATCTTTTCCCATCATTGATTATTCTCCTACAACATAGTTTTTTAATGGCTACAGAGTATTCTATTTATAGCTAAGTAATCAATGTCCTGTTGCTGAATATTTAGGCTCTTCTCAGTTTTTCATAATTCAGAATATGTAAGATCACTGCAGATCACTCTTTGCATATTACCATAATCAGTGCTGAGGGGAGCATGACTGAGTGAGTAAGGGCATGAGCCTTAGCAACAGAATGCCTTGGTTCAAATTCCAGCTCTACCACTTAATTAGCTGTATGATGCCAGGAGTTTCTTAACTTTTCTGTGCCTTAGCTTCTTCATCTCTAATATGGTGAGAATAATGGGTCTGAATTCATAGGATTCTGATGAAGAAATTAGTTATTACATGAAAAGCATTAAGACAATATCTGACAGGCAGTAAACAGTTAAGAAGTGTAAGCCATATCAAAGTGAGGTCAGCAAGACTGCCAGGCGGAATGCTTCCCACCTGGCAAACACCCTCAAGACCCAATTCAGGTATCATCACTCATTCTGAGACTTCCCCGACCTATCAACTGCCCTGCACATTCCCTCCTCTGTGCCAAAACTATACCTAGTTAGAACATGGATCACAGCCAATACACTTCCATGACATTTGTTCTCATGGATGTCTCCCCATCCCTCGGGGGAGTTGTATTCACTTTCTTGATGTGTTTATTCACTTTATTATTCAAATAATCTAGCATAATGGCTGGCACATTAGATACTTAATAAATGTTTATTGAATGAACAAAATCACTCTGACATTTTTTTAAACAGATACCTAGTATTATAAGTCCTCCATTCTATACTGCAAAAAAGGTATTTAAATGAAGACCAAAGGAATCCTTGAAGGAAAACAGTCACAAAAGTAAATAAGGGTTGACTGTGTGTGCATCTAGGATTAGCTTATTTTCCAAGGTTTATCTCTTTACCTCTTGTCCTAGTAAGGCTTGGCTTATTCATATTCATATTAGCTTGTAGATAGTTCTCTCCACTCATGATAATTGCCTATTCTGGAAAACAGGCTCTACTTCCCTTCTAATTTCTAATTTTCAAAAAAAAATTTAATATTAGCTACCTTGTGACAGATTCTGAAACAATTTATGTCAAAATATTTTTTTCTGAGAAAATTTCTAAGTTTACAATAGTACAAAAACTGTGGATAATAAAAAAGGGTGGAAAACAGTTTCATGGTATGTTGGAGAAAGTTTGGAAATAGACTTTAGTAAGCAACTACTAACTATACAGAATATGAATGCTGCAGAGCATTAGTACTGTATAATTCATACTTACATTGTAGGCCATTTGAAAGCATTATCCTCTTAAATTCCAGTTTTATTTTTTATTTTCCATTTTTATAATGGTACGAAACAGGCTGCTTGCAAGGAAATGAGCCTGCTACCCCTGGGAATATTTAAACAATGGCTGGATGCCTACTCATAGGTATTTCTAGACAACATTTCTGTATTCAAGTCTAGATTACATACTAGAAGGCCTTTCTTCCTCTTCAATGCAAAGATTTTACATGATTTCATTAAACACTAAACCTGAAAATAGACTGTTTTTTCACCTAACCACTTGTTCTTTCACTTATTTATTTTGTTAAGAATTTGGCTATTCTTTTGAGTAGAAAAACCTCTCTCATCTCTGTTGACTTATTTATCCATAATCCACTGCCTTTGATTACTATTGCTGTAAATATGGTTGGGAGAAATTCTTGTAAAGAGGTCTCAGTTAAAGTACTGAATATGGGTATCTTTAGGAAAAAATGTATCTAGTACATTTATAGATGAAGGGTATGCAAAAATACAGTTAAAACTCTTTTCAGGAAGATTTTAATTAGATCACAATATATTTGAGTATGTTAAAAATACTAATACTATCCACAGATCAATGGAACAGAATAGAGAGCCCAGATATAAATCCACACATATATTGTCAATTAATATATAATAAAGTAGCCATGAATACACAATGGTGAAAAGACAGCCTCTTTACAATTGGTGTTGGCAAAACTGGACAGCTACATGTAAGAGAATGAAACTGGATTATTATCTAACTCCAAACACAAAAGTAAACTTGAAAGGGATCAAACACTTGAACACAAGTCATGAAACCATAAAACTCTTAGAAGAAAATACAGGCAAAAATTTCTTGAATATAAACATGAGCAGCTTTTTCCTGAACATATCTCCTCGGGCAAGGGAAGCAAAATAAAAAATGAATAACTGGGACTACATTAAACTAAAAAGCTTTTGTACAGCAAAGCACACCATCAGCAAAACAAAAGGTAAACTACAGTACGGGAGAATTTATTCAAAAATGACATATCTGATAAGGGGTTAACATCCAAAGTATATAGAGTTCACACTCCTCAACACCCAAAAAACAAATAACCCAATTTAAAAAATGGGCGGAGCATCTAACAGACACGTCTCCAAAGAAGAAATTCGGATGGTCAACAGGCTCATGAAAAGATGCTCCACATCGCTAATTATTAGGGAAATCAAAATTAAAACCACAATGAGATATTACCTCACACCAGCTAGGCTAGCCAACATCCAAAAGACAAACAACAACAAATGTTGGCGAGGTTGTGGAGAAAGCGGAACCCCTACACTGTTGGTGGGAATGTGAATTAGTTCATCCATTAGGGAAAGCAATATGGAGGTTCCTCAAAAAACTAAAAATAGAAATACTATTTCATCCAGTAATTCCGCTCCTAGGAATTCACCTAAAGAAAACAAGATCCCTGCTTCAAAAAGTACATGCACCCCTATGTTTATTGCAGCACTATTTACAATAGCTAAGATACAGAAGCAACCTAAGTGTCCATCAATAGTTGAATGGATAAAGAAGAGGCAGTACATATACACAATGGAATATTATAGAGACACAAAAAGAAAAGAAGTCTTACCATTTGCAACAACATGGATGGAGCTAGAGGTATCATGTTCAGTGAAATAAGCCAGGAGGAGAAAGATAAGTACCAAATGACTTCACTCATTTGTGGAGTATAAAAACAAAGCAAAACTGTAGGAACAAAATAGCAGCACACTCACAGACTCCAAGAAGGGACTAATAGTTACCAAAGGGAAGGGGCTGAGGAGGGTGTGTGGGGAGGGAGGCAGAAGGGGATTAAAGGGCACTATAATTTACAGTCACAGGCGGGAGGGGCGGAAGATGGCAGCATGATTAGAGCAGCGGAAATCTCCCAAAACCACATATATCTATGAAAATATAACAAAGACAACCCTTCCTAGAATAAAGACCAGAGGACACAGGACAATATCCAGACCACATCCGCACCTGAGAGAACCCAGCGCCTCGCGAAGGGGTAAGATACAAGCCCCGGCCGGGTGGGAGCCGAGCGCCCATCCCCCCAACTCCCGGTGGGAGAAGAATAGGCAGAGCGGGAGGGAGACGGAGCACAGGACTGCCGAACACCCAGCCCCAGCCATCCGGGCCAGAGTGCAGGGCCCTGGATACTAGGGAAACAGGACAGGAAGAACAGTGAGCGGGCACTGGTGGCCTGGCACCGGAGGACACCAGAAAAGCGAGTGACCATTTTTTTTTTTTTTTTTTTTGCTGTTTTGTTTTGGCGAGCGCTTTTTGGAAGTCTTAAAGGGATAGGGCCCCCAATACTAGGGAAACAGGGCAGCAAGACCGGTGAGCAGATGCCTGAGGCTGGCGCCGGAGAATAAAGAAAAACGAGTGGCCACCTTTTTTTTTTTTTTTTTTTAAATAAAAATTTTTTTTTTTTTGTGGTCGTTGTTTTGTTTTGGCGGGTGCTTTTTGGAAGTCTTAAAGGGGCAGGGTGGGACACTTAATCCAGAGGTAGGGAATCCGGGGATCTCTGGGCACCCTAACCCCTGGGCTGCAGGGAGCAGGGAGGCCCCTTACTGTAGGGGCCGGCCTACGGCCGAGGCTGAGTCCCACTATGGCTGAACACCGCCCTTCCACTCTAGTTGACCAATGCCCTAATGGGCGCCACCCTGCCTGGTTAGGTGGCATTAGCATAAGGAAGTTGCTCCTATAGGCTTGCCCCATGCTTCTGCGCTCGTGCTCAGCTCGTGCAGAGGGCATGCTACCAATCAGCTTAAAGGTCACGCATGATCTTGATCACCATAGGCCAGCTTCCTTTATATAAGGCATAAGCAGGAAAGAGAAGCATTCTCACTCTCTGTCTCTCTCTTTCTCTCCTCTCATTCTTCCTCTCACTCGCTCCCTCCAGCTGTTGCTTCTTCTCACTCACCTTCTCCCAGCCTTCCAAGCAACAATAAAGAACTGAAGTGAACCAGGTCTGTGTACGTATCGCTGTCGTCACCGCCACAAGGGGCGAACGCGGTATCTGGTGCCGAAACCCGGGAGTTTTTCTCCAACCACCCAGAGGAGAAACTGACGGACGCGGACGCCATAGAGCTTCTTACCCTGAAGCAGTACCTGTGGACCCCATTTGGAAGGATTGCTCGGGAAGGCGCTTCAGAGGAGAAGGGTGAGTGGACCAACGAGCAAAGCAAAAGTAGAAGTAGGAAAGGAGATAGCAAGCGGCTGTGGTGGGGATTTCTGTTTTGTCTGTCCGTCATAGTGTTCTTTGTTGTACTGTTTTGTTTTGTCAAAAATGTTATGAAAAGTTAGGGCGCCAGTGAAAGTTCACGGGATAGCGACGAAGCCAGGAAAGTTCGCGGGAAAGCGACGAAGCCAGGAAAGTTCGCGGTATAGTGACGAATGCAGGTTAGCGATAAGAGTACCCTTTACCCATAAACTTAGGAGTAGCCTTTTATCCTTTAATCGCTAACATAGGATCTAAAGAGTCTAGAATTAGAGTAGAAGAGCCTTTGAGAGCACTCCTGAGGGCCAACGGAACCTCATTAAAAACAAAAACCGCAAGGGCTTTCCTCCACACGGTGGAGAAGCATGCTCCGTGGTTCCTAGATGCAGGAAGAATCACTACCCCCGTGTGGGAAAAGTTAGGCGAGGATCTGCGCAACGCAGATCGCAGGGAGCCGCTCCCGGCTGGGACGCTCCCCATATGGGGGCTGGTTGAGAGCTGCCTAAAGGAGAATAAACCTAGTTGTAGAGAAGCCATAAGGGAGGGAGAGGAGATTCTTGAGGAAGTGAAAGAGGAAAGAGCCTCTGCGAGAGCATCTGAAAGTGGATCTACACAGGGGGGGTCCTCTGATGAGGAAGAGGACCAAGAATTATCAGGAGAAGAGTTAGAGGCTAGGGCTGCTCAGAGAGGACATCGGCCCACATTGTACCCCTCACTGAGCCGACTGAGAATAAGCAGAGAGGAAGGAGAGACTAGCTCAGCCCCTCTCCCCAATAAGAGCAGTAAGGTAGAAGAGATTGTGCCAACCGCCCCAAATTATCCATTTTGCTCTCCAACCTATAGAGCAGAGCCACCCCTTTACCAGAGTTACTCATATTGTGGTGGCCAGGGGTGCCAAGAACAATTGGGCAAGAATAGATGGAGGGAATGGCTAAACATGGAGGGGAATGCAGCCTTCCCAGTAATAGAAGATCCAAACACCCAGCAAAGATACCATCAAGCCCTAGATTTTAAGCTTGTTAAAAGCCTAAAGGAAGCTACCACCACCTATGGAGTGCAAGCAGCGTTCACTGTGGCCATAGTGGAGTCATTAGCCACTCAGAATCTAACACCAGATGATTGGGCTAATGTAGCCAGAGCATGCCTTACTGGAGGTCAGTACCTGCTATTCAAAACTGCGTGGGCAGAGCTTTCTCAAGACACTGCCCGGCGCAACGCTGGCGCAGGGAACAATCAGTGGAACCTAGAGATGCTAATGGGCACAGGACCTTACCTAGGACAGCATAATCAGATAAATTACCCTCCTGCTGTGTATATGCAAATAGCTACAGCAGTTGTCAAGGCCTGGAAAACACTCCAGGGGATTGGTGATTTACAGGGTCAATTATCTAAAGTACTCCAAGGACCAAATGAGCCTTATGCAGACTTCTTGGCAAGGTTGATGCAAACTGCAGGCCGTATATTTGGAGATGTTGACACAGCAATGCCCCTAGTAAAACAGTTGGCCTATGAGCAAGCAAATAAATGGTGTAAAGAGGCTATCAGGCCTTGGAAAAATAAAGATTTAAATGTGTACCTCAAAGTTTGCAGGGACATCAATGACACTGTAGTGCAAGGACAGGTAATGGCTGCAGCCATAACTCAGGGACTGCAAACTGCGTGCAGCAGGGCTACCCCTTCCGGGGCATGCTTCCATTGCAAGCAGATGAGTCATTTAAAGCGAGATTGCCCGAAATTATGGTGATCAGAGGAGCCCGTGTGGGTTCCTCAGTGGCCCCTTACCAGAGAGAAAAAAGAAGCAGCCCACACATTAGTGCAAGAGCAAATTGCCGCAGGGCATCTTCAAAGTTCTACTTCCCCATGGAAAACACCCATATTTGTCATAAGAAAGAAATCAGGGAAATGGAGATTGCTGCATGATTTAAGAGCTGTAAATAATCAGATGATTCTCATGGGATCAGTGCAATTAGGTTTACCATTGCCTATGGCCCTGCCAAAAGATCGGAAATCAATTGTAATAGATATCAAAGATTGTTTCTTTTCCATCCCTCTTCATTCTGAGGACTGTAAAAAGTTTGCCTTCACTGTACCAGCCATCAACCATGATTGCCCAGATGAGCGGTATGAATGGAAAGTGTTGCCACAAGGCATGGCAAATAGCCCTACTATGTGCCAGTTGTATGTGCATGAGGCCCTGGCAGAAGTTAGAAAAAAGTTCCCTGATGTAATTATCTATCATTATATGGATGATATTCTCTTATGTCATGAAAAGAATAGTAAAGTAGAGGAAGCCTTCTGCTTCTTGCAAGCACACTTTAAGATATGGGGCCTGGAACTAGCACCAGAGAAAATACAGGCAGCTTGCACCAAACAGTATTTAGGAATTAAATTGGAAGATACTATTGCTAGGCCATTAAAAATAACCATAAGAACAGATCAATTAAAAACCCTTAATGATTTTCAGAAACTACTTGGAGATATAAATTGGGTAAGGCCATTCCTAAAGCTTACAGATGAAGAGCTCAGTCCATTATATGAGACACTGAAGGGCGATTCTGATTTATCATCTCCGCGCTCTCTCAGTAAGCAAGCCAAGGAAGCCTTGAGCCTAGTCCAATCCCGCTTGCAGCTTGCCCAGGTAGATAGAATAGACTATGGCAAATTGCTATTCCTTATAGTGATACCCAGTAATAATAGCCCAACAGGGGTACTTTGGCAGGAAGGGCCAATTCTCTGGGTATATCTGGCCCACTCTCCAGGAAAAACATTAAGATGGTATCCTCAGAGTATAGCTGATTTGATCATCAAGGGAATCAGGACAGCTATAAAAACATTTGGGATTCCCCCAAACATAATAATAACGCCTTACACTGCTGAGCAGATTGAATGTCTTACTGCATGCTGTGATGCATGGGCTGTTGCTTACACCATCACCAATGCTTCCTTTGACAACCACTACCCAAAACATCCTTGGCTACAGTTCTGCCTCTCTAATCCCGTCATCTTTCCTAAAAACACAAGATGTAATCCCATACCCAAGGCTAAGGTGGTGTTCACTGATGGATCAAAGAATGGCATTGGGACTGTGGTCACTGGTGACCAATCTTGGACATTCAGTTTTCCAACCACTTCAGCCCAACAAACAGAGCTGTTGGCTGTAGCACAAGCCTTTATGCTTTTCTCACAGGAATCTTTTAACCTTTTAGCAGATAGTCAGTATGTAGTGACTGCTGTGTCCATCTTAGAGAATGTAAGTTATATTAGCCAGTCTTCCCCCGTTGCCAGTATTTTTAGAAAGCTACAACAACTGATCTGGGATCGATCAACACCTTTCTTTATTGGACATGTAAGAGCCCACACTTCCCTCCCAGGACCCATTGCTGAGGGAAACAGACGTGCCAATGCCCTGACCCGTGAGTTTAACATCTTAGCTCTATTTGACCCTGTAGAACAAGCTGCTCAATTTCACAAACAATTCCATGTCAATGCACATACCCTTCGCCTAAAATATAATATTACTAGAGACCAAGCAAGAGCCATAGTAGTCAGTTGCAAATGGTGTGTCACACTCCTACCCTCCATCTCAGAAGGAGTTAATCCAAAGGGGCTACTCCCCAGTCACATTTGGCAAATGGATGTTACCCATATTCCAGAATTCGGTAAGATGAAATATGTCCATGTGTCTGTACACACCTGCTCAGGCATCATTTTTGCCTCTTGCCATACAGGAGAAAAATCTAGAGATGTCATATCTCACTGCCTCCAGGCATTTTCGGCCTGGGGAAAGCCCAAACATTTAAAAACTGACAATGGGCCAGCATATACATCCCAATCACTCCTCAGCTTTTTAAAAACAATGGATATCACCCACACCACGGGCATTCCCTATAACCCTCAAGGGCAAGGTGTGGTAGAGCGTTCCAACCTGACCCTTAAAAATGCTCTCTATAAACAAAAAGGGGGAATAGGGGCAGACTTCAGATCCCCCAGAGACAAACTTAACATCATATTGTTCATTTTAAATTTTTTGACATTGGACAAAGATGGCCACAGTGCAGCAGAGCGGCATAATCGCCGTTCCAGGCCTAAAGACATGCCCGCAGTTATGTGGAAGGATGTATTGGAAGGATCATGGAAAGGCCCAGATCCAGTGTTAATCTGGAACCGAGGCGCTGTTTGTGTTTTCCCACAGGACCGAAACAATCCCATCTGGGTGCCTGAACGCCTGACACGGAGAGTGGCAAGACCAGAACCGGAAGTGCGAGATGCCGACGCCACTGATGCTCATCCTGCTACTGATTCTTCAGCAGGCGATAGCGGAACCCAGAGAACTATGGGGTCTGGTGAAGGCTTGGCCTATTCCACTCCCGGTGACTGAAACTGCACATACCTTTCCTGCCTTTTTCTCTACCTATAGTACACTTAATCTCCCATATCTGCCTTTTGACAGCTCTATGTGTTACTGGCATTCCTTTCATAACCTCTCTAAAGCTGCCAATCTGTCCAGGGAATTAGGCAAGATGTTATCCACCAATTGGTCCAGTGAGTTTGACGTGCTCACCACTCAGCTACGGCTAGAAATATTGAATGTTAGTCCCCAAAAGTTAGAGGCGCTGTCTGTAGCTCAGTTTGCTGAAGCTGTGCTAAATGCCACCAAAGCCTGGTCAGGCATGGGTGTTCTGTTCCATGCAATGGCAACATCGGAAAGTGCAGATGGCTCTGGTGCAGGCCATTGCAGCTATAGAAGAAGGCATCTCCCCTAGGGTGTAGCACAATATGTTGGACCAGTAGTCAAAGACGGGTAAGATCAGGAGGTACTCATACCAACCTAAGACAGGGCGCAGACCTTAGCTGTCTGTTGCCCTATGACGGGTAAGGATGCTGCACCTCCCTGACAAACTAAGACAGGCATGGTCCCCGAGCCTCATTGTGCTAAAAAACAAAAAAGGGGGAGATGTAGGGGCCAGCCTACGGCCGAGGCTGAGTACCACTATGGCTGAACACCGCCCTTCCACTCTAGTTGACCAATGCCCTAAGATGGCGCCCGCTTAATGGGCGCCACCCTGCCTGGTTAGGTGGCATTAGCATAAGGAAGTTGCTCCTATAGGCTTGCCCCATGCTTCTGTGCTCGTGCTCAGCTCGTGCAGAGGGCATGCTACCAATCAGCTTAAAGGTCACGCATGATCTTGATCACCATAGGCCAGCTTCCTTTATATAAGGCATAAGCAGGAAAGAGAAGCATTCTCACTCTCTGTCTCTCTCTTTCTCTCCTCTCATTCTTCCTCTCACTCGCTCCCTCCAGCTGTTGCTTCTTCTCACTCACCTTCTCCCGGCCTTCCGAGCAACAATAAAGAACTGAAGTGAACCAGGTCTGTGTACGTATCGCTGTCGACACCGCCACAAGGGGCGAACGCGGTACCTTACGGAGATAAATAGCTTCCAGGCCGCTCCTCCTCCAACGCGACTCCACCATTTTGGAGTAGCTGCCCGAACCAGGCCACGCCCACAGCAACAGCGGAGATAAACTCCATAGCAGCTGGGCAGGAAGCAGAAAACCTATCTGCGTGCAGCTGTCCAGAACAAGCCACTAGAGGTCGCTGTTCTCCCAGGAGAGGAGGGCCACAAACCAACAAGAAGGGAAGTTCTTCCAGCTGTCACTCGTCCCAGCTCTGCAAACTATTCCTATCACCATGAAAAGGCAAAGCTACAGGCAGACAAAGATCACAGAGACAACACCAGAGAAGGAGACAGACCTAACCAGTCTTCCTGACAAAGAATTCAAAATAAGATTCATAAACATGCTGACAGAGATGCAGAGAAATATGGAAGAGAAATGGGATGAAGTCCAGAGGGAGATCACAGATGCCAGAAAGGAGATCGCAGAAATGAAACAAACTCTGGAAGGGTTTATAAGCAGAATGGATAGAATGCAAGAGGCCATTGATGGAATTGAAATCAGAGAACAGGAACGCATAGAAGCTGACATAGAGAGAGACAAAAGGATCTCCAGGAATGAAACAATATTAAGAGAACTGTGTGACCAATCCAAAAGGAACAATATCCGTATTATAGGGGTACCAGAAGAAGAGAGAGGAAAAGAGATGGAAAGTATCTTAGAAGAAATAATTGCTGAAAACTTCCCCAAACTGGGGGAGGAAATAATCGAACAGACCACTGAAATACACAGAACACCCAACAGAAAGGATTCAAGGAGGACAACACCAAGACACATAATAATTAAAATGGCAAAGATCAAAGACAAAGAAAGAGTTTTAAAGGCAGCTAGAGAGAAAAAGGTCACCTATAAAGGAAAACCCATCAGGCTAACATCAGACTTCTCGACAGAAACCCTACAGGCCAGAAGAGAATGGCATGATATATTTAATACAATGAAACAGAAGGGCCTTGAACCAAGGATACTGTATCCAGCACGACTATCATTCAAATATGACGGTGGGATTAAACAATTCCCAGACAAACAAAAGCTGAGGGAATTTGCTTTCCACAAACCACCTCTACAGAACATCTTACAGGGACTGCTCTAGATGGGAGCAATCCTAGAAAGAGCACAGCACAAAACACCCAACATATGAAGAATGGAGGAGGAGGAATAAGAAGGGAGAGAAGAAAAGAATCTCCAGACAGTGTATATAACAGCTCAATAAGCGAGCTAAGTTAGCCAGTAAGATACTAAAGAGGCTAACCTTGAACCTTTGGTAACCAAGAATTTAAAGCCTGCAATGGCAATAAGTACATATCTTTCAATAGTCACCCTAAATGTTAATGGGCTGAATGCACCAATCAAAAGACACAGAGTAATAGAATGGATAAAAAAGCAAGACCCATCTATATGCTGCTAACAAGAAACTCACCTCAAACCCAAAGACATGTACAGACTAAAAGTCAAGGGATGGAAAAACATATTTCAAGCAAACAACAGCAAGAAGAAAGCAGGGGTTGCAGTACTAATATCAGACAAAATAGACTTCAAAACAAAGAAAGTAACAAGAGATAAAGAAGGACACTACATAATGATAAAGGGCTCAGTCCAACAAGAGGATATAACCATTCTAAATATATATGCACCCAACACAGGAGCACCAGCATATGTGAAACAAATACTAACAGAACTAAAGGGGGAAATAGACTGCAATGCATTCATTCTAGGAGACTTCAACACACCACTCACCCCAAAGGATAGATCCACTGGGCAGAAAATAAGTAAGGACACGGAAGCACTGAACAACACAGTAGAGCAGATGGACCTAATAGACATCTATAGAACTCTACATCCAAAAGCAACAGGATATACATTCTTCTAAAGTGCACATGGAACATTCTCCAGAATAGACCACATACTAGGCCAGAAAAAGAGCCTCAGAAAATTCCAAAAGATTGAAATCCTACCAACCAACTTTTCAGACCACAAAGGCATAAAACTAGAAAGAAACTGTACAAAGAAAGCAAAGAGGCTCACAAACACATGGAGGCTTAACAACACGCTCCTAAATAATCAATGGATCAATGACCAAATCAACATGGAGATCCAGCAATATATGGAAACAAATGACAACAACAACACTAAGCCGCAACTTCTGTGGGACGCAGCAAAAGCAGTCTTAAGAGGAAAGTATATAGCAATCCAAGCATATTTAAAAAAGGAAGAATAATCCCAAATGAATGGTCTAATGTCACAATTATCGAAATTGGAAAAAGAAGAACACATGAGGCCTAAGGTCAGCAGAAGGAGGGACATAATAAAGATCAGAGAAGAAATAAATAAAATTGAGAAGAATAAAACAATAGCAAAAATCAATGAAACCAAGAGCTGGTTCTTCGAGAAAATAAACAAAATAGATAAGCCTCTAGCCAGACTTATTAAGAAGAAAAGAGAGTCAACACAAATCAACAGTATCAGAAACGAGAAAGGAAAAATCACGACGGACCCCACAGAAATACAAAGAATTATTAGAGAATACAATGAAAACCTATATGCTAACAAGCTGGGAAACTTAGGAGAAATGGACAACTTCCTAGAAAAATACAACCTTCCAAGATTGACCCAGAAAGAAACAGAAAATCTAAACAGACCAATTACCAGCAATGAAATTGAAGCGGTAATCAAAAAACTACCAAAGAACAAAACCCCCGGGCCAGATGGATTTACCTCGGAATTTTATCAGACATACAGGGAAGACATAATACCCATTCTCCTTAAAGTTTTCCAAAAAATACAGGAGGAGGGGATACTCCCAAACTCATTCTATGAAGCTAACATCACCCTAATACCAAAACCAGGCAAAGACCCCACCAAAAAAGAAAACTACAGACCAATATCCCTGATGAACGTAGATGCAAAAATACTCAACAAAATATTAGCAAACCGAATTCAAAAATACATCAAAAGGATCATACACCATGACCAAGTGGGATTCATCCCAGGGATGCAAGGATGGTACAACATTCGAAAGTCCATCAACATCATCCACCACATCAACAAAAAGAAAGACAAAAACCACATGATCATCTCCATAGATGCTGAAAAAGCATTTGACAAAGTTCAACATGCATTCATGATAAAAACTCTCAGCAAAATGGGAATAGAGGGCAAGCACCTCAACATAATAAAGGCCATCTATGATAAACCCACAGCCAACATTATATTGAACAGCGAGAAGCTGAAAGCATTTCCTCTGAGATCGGGAACTAGACAGGGATGCCCACTCTCTCCACTGTTATTTAACATAGTACTGGAGGTCCTAGCCATGGCAATCAGACAAAACAAAGAAATACAAGGAATCCAGATTGGTAAAGAAGAAGTTAAACTGTCACTATTTGCAGATGACATGATACTGTACATAAAAAACCCTAAAGACTCCACCCCAAAACTACTAGAACTGATAGCGGAATACAGCAAAGTTGCAGGATACAAAATCAACACACAGAAATCTGTGGCTTTCCTATATACTAACAATGAACCAACAGAAAGAGAAATCAGGAAAACAACTCCATTCACAATTGCATCAAAAAAAATAAAATACCTAGGAATAAAGCTAACCAAGGAAGTGAAAGACTTATACTCTGAAAACTACAGGTCACTCTTAAGAGAAATTAAAGGGGACACTAACAGATGGAAACTCATCCCATGCTCATGGCTAGGACGAATTAATATCGTCAAAATGGCCACCCTGCCCAAAGCAATATACAGATTTGATGCAATCCCTATCAAATTACCAGCAACATTCTTCAATGAACTGGAACAAATAATTCAAAAATTCATATGGAAACACCAAAGACCCCGAATAGCCAAAGCAATCCTGAGAAAGAAGAATAAAGTAGGGGGGATCTCACTCCCCAACTTCAAGCTCTACTATAAAGCCATAGTAATCAAGACAATTTGGTACTGGCACAAGAGCAGAGCCACAGACCAATGGAAGAGACTAGAGAATCCAGACATTAACCCAGACATATATGGTCAATTAATATTTGATAAAGGAGCCATGGACATACAATGGCAAAATGACAGTCTCTTCAACAGATGGTGCTGGCAAAACTGGACAGCTACATGCAGGAGAATGAAACTGGACCATTGTCTAACCCCATATACAAAAGTAAACTCAAAATGGATCAAAGACCTGAATGTAAGTCATGAAACCATTAAACTCTTGGAAGAAAACATAGGCAAAAACCTCTTAGACATAAACATGAGTGACCTCTTCTTGAACATATCTCCCCGGGCAAGGAAAACAACAGCAAAAATGAATAAGTGGGACTATATTAAGCTGAAAAGCTTCTGTACAGCAAAAGACACCATCAATAGAATAAAAAGGAACCCTACAGTATGGGAGAATATATTTGAAAATGACACATCCAATAAAGGCTTGACGTCCAGAATATATAAAGAGCTCACACGCCTCAACAAACAAAAAACAAATAACCCAATTAAAAAATGGGCAGAGCAACTGAACAGACAGTTCTCCAAAAAAGAAATACAGATGGCCAACAGACACATGAAAAGATACTCCACATCGCTAATTATCAGAGAAATGCAAATTAAAACTACAATGAGGTATCACCTCACACCAGTAAGGATGGCTGCCATCCAAAAGACAAACAACAACAAATGTTGGCGAGGCTGTGGAGAAATGGGAACCCTCCTACACTGCTGGTGGGAATGTAAGTCAGTTCAACCATTGTGGAAAGCAGTATGGAGGTACAACAAAATGCTCAAAACAGACCTACCATTTGACCCAGGAATTGCACTCCTAGGAATTTACCCTAAGAATGCAGCAATCAAGTATGAGAAAGATCAGTGCACCCCTATGTTTATCGCAGCACGATTTACAATAGCCAAGAATTGGAAACAACCTAAATGTCCATCGATAGATGAATGGATAAAGAAGATGTGGTACATATACACAATGGAATACTACTCAGCCATAAGAAAAGGGCAAATCCAACCATTTGCAGCAACATGGATGGAGCTGGAGGGTATTATGCTCAGTGAAACAAGCCAAGCGGAGAAAGAGAAATACCAAATGATTTCACTTATCTGTGGAATATAAGAACAAAGGAAAAACTGAAGGAACAAAACAGCAGCAGAATCACAGAACTCAAGAATGGACTAACAGGTACCAAAGGGAAAGGGACTGGGGAGGATGGGTGGGTAGGGAGGGATAAGGGGGGGGAGAAGTAGGGTGGTATTAAGATTAGCATGCATGGGGGGGTAGGAGAAAAGGGAGGGCTGTACAACACAGAGAAGGCAAGTAGTGATTCTACAACATTTTGATATGCTGTTGGACAGTGACTGTAAAGGGGTTTATAGGGGGGACCTGGTATAGGGGAGAGCCTAGTAAACATAATATTCGTCATGTAAGTGTAGATTAGTGATACCAAAAAAAAAAAAAAGGGCATTTTGTGTGTGGTAACCTCCAATGAGTTCTACACAAGAGTATAAAGGGCATATAAAAGTGTAGGCAAAGGGTCTGTTTGTGTTTATACAGAGGTTCAAAGCCTAATTGGGCTACCCAGAAAATGAACTAAGATATGATATGAAAAAGAACTTCCAACATCAGCACTCTCTGGAAGACTCATGCCAGAAGATGATCATCAAAAAACCCCAGCAAAGATCCACGCACTGCTATAGCTGTAGATGCACTCATCCCACCAGTTCCTGGACTTGCCATGGGAATGAGGAAGGAGATATCTAAGCTGGCCTGTGCATACAGTAAAACAACAAATTTGACTGGATCTGTACTGTTGGAACTCAATCAAGAATTAGGAGAAGTGCAAATTGTAGCGCTCCAAAATCTTACAACTACAGACTATTTACTGTTAAAAGAACATAAGGGATGTGAACATTCCCCAGGAATGGGTTGTTTTAATTTGTCTGATTTCTCTCAGACTGTTCAAGTTCAGTTGGACAATATCCACCATATCATAGGTAAGTTTTCACAAATGCCTAAGGTGCCTAACTGGTTTTCTTGGTTTCACTGGAGATGGCTGGTAATTACAGGTATGCTTTGGTTATGTAACTATACTCCTATTACGTTAATGTGTGTGAGCAATTTAAGTAGTAGCTTAAAACCTATACATGCTGAAGTTACTCTACAAGAAGATATGTCAAAGAAATAATCAATCTTCCCATGTTTTCTTCTGCCTGCTACTTCTATAGCTTTTCTTCTTCCTTCCTAATTACAACCCTTAAATAGAATTCGTGCCTCATATCAAATTTACCGAGTATCATAATTCTTCCAAGTGGTAAAGATACCTCAAGACAAATGCTGGGCATAGAAGCTACAGGGCATACATATGCAAAGAAGTAAAAAGCTAACCTTTTTCAAACAATAAGGCTTCTCTCTCACTTACCAACTTTACATCTCCCTGTATGGCCCCGGAAGATGACTGGTTAGCCAGAGACGGGTAAGATTCCTCAAGGGAGGAACAACCTAAGACAGGCACAGTCGCAGGGGGGTCATCAGGTGAGAAATTGGGGATCAACAGAGGTGAGGCTTAGAACCTCACCCTCCCTGTTCTGAGAGAAATCTTCTGCATACGTGGATGTTTTCTTGCCCTTGTCTAGCTTGGATTAACACATAGTCTACAGGCACACACCTGATCATCTACATTTGCTCTCTTACAACACTAAACTATGTTTTCTACCTTTATCTTGTATCTACCTACCACTTCAGCATTTTATTAAAAATAATAATAATAAAGAGAGAAATGTGGTATCCACATATAAATCAAGTATAAAAATCAAATGAGTATTCATATTTGAACTGACTGTTTATAGTTCATAATGCATGAGCAAAACCGAAGGTTTCTGTGATGGCTGCCCTTGTACTGTTCACCATGTAAGAACTTATCCACTATGTAAGAATTTGTTCTCCATGTAAGAACTTGTTTGTTATGCCTCAGAAGATTGGAGACTGACGAAAATTAGGCTTGGGGTGGATTAATGATTGTGCATTGAGCATTGAGTCCCCTATACAGAATTTTATTGTTGTTAACAACCATTTGATCAATAAATATGAGAGATGCCCTCACAAAAAAAAAAAAAAAAGTACACACTTCCAATGGTAAAATAATAAGTAACCGGGATGTAATGAATATAGTCAAGATATTGTAACAGCTTGGTATGGTGATAGCTGGTACCTAGAATTGTCATGTATATAAATGTTGAATCACTATGTTGTACACCTGAAACTAATGTAATGTAATACTGTGTGTCAACTACTCTTCAATAAAAAATAATTATCAAAAAAAAAAAATTTACAGTCACAATATAGGTAGGTCACTGGGAAGGAGAAGACAAGTAATGACTCTACAGCATCTTTTTTTTTAAATAAGGTATTATTGATATACATTCTTATGAAGGTTTCACATGAAAAAACAATGTGGTTACTACATTCACCCATGTTATCGTGTCCCCCCCATACTCCACTGCAGTCTCTGCCCAACAGTATAGTAAGATGCCACAGAGTCACTATTTGCCATTTGCGTTCTCTGTGCTACACTTTCTTCCCCATGACCCCCCCAACCATGTGTGCCAATCATAATACCGCTCAATCTCCTTCTCCCTTCCTCCCCACCTGCCCTCCCACACCCCTCTCCTTTGGCAACTACTAGTCCCTTCTTGGAGTCTGGGAGTCTGTTGTTGTTTTGTTACTTCAGTTTTGCTTGGTTGTTTTACTCCACAAATGAGGGAAATCATTTGGTATTTGTCTTTCTCTGCCTGGCCTATTTCACTGAGCATAATATCCTCCAGCTCCATCCATGTTGTTGCAAATGGTAGGATTTGTTTCTTTCTTATGGCTAAATAGTATTCCATTGTGTATACGTACCACATCTTCTTTATCCATATCTACTGATGGACGCTTAGGTTGCTTCCACATCTTGGCTATTGTAAATAGTGCTGCAATAAACATAGGGGTGCATATGTCTTTTTGAATCTGAGAAATTGTATTCTTTGGGTAAATTCCTCGGAGTAGAATTCCCAGGTCAAATGATATTTCTATTTTTACTTTTTTGAGGAACCTCCATATTGCTTTCCACAATGGTTGAACTAATTTACATTCCCACCAGCAGTGTAGGAGGGTTCCCCTTTCTCCACATCCTCGCCAGCCTTTGCTATTCTTAGTCTTTTCGATACTGGCCATCCTAACTGGTGTGAGGTGATATCTCACTGAGGTTTCAATTTTCATTTCCCTGATAATAAGTGATGTGGAGCATCTTTCATGTGCCTGTTAGCCATCTGAATTTCTTCTTTGGAGAATTGTCTGTTCATATTCTCTGTCCATTTTTTAATCAGGTTATTTGCTTTTTGGGTGTTGAGGCGTGTGAGTTCTTTATATATTTTGGATGTTAACCACTTGTCAAGTATGTCATTTAGAAATATATTCTCCTATACTGTAGGATGCCTTTTTGTTTTGTTGATGGTGTCCTTTGCTGTACAGAAGTTTTTTAGTTTGATGTAGTCCCATGTCTTCATTTTTGCTTTTGTTTCCCTTGCTCAAGGAGATCCATTCAGAAAAAAGTTGCTCATGCTTATACTCAGATTTTTGCTTATGTTGTCTTCTAAGAGTTTTCTGGTTTCATGACTTACATTCAGGTCTTTGATCCATTTTGAGTTTACTTTTGGGTATGGGGAAAGATAATAATCCAGTTTCATTCTCTTGCATGTAGCTGTCCAGTTTTGCCAACACCAGTTTTTGAAGAGGTTTTCATTTCCCCATTGTATGTCCATGGCTCCTTTATCATATATTAATTGACCATATATGCATGGGTTGTATCTGGGTTCTCTAGTCTGTTCCATTGGTCTATGGGTCTGTTCTTATGCCAGTATCAAATTGTCTTGATTACTGTGGCTTTGTAGTAGAGCTTGAAGTCGGGCGACTCTATAGCATCTTACTACACTGATGGACAGTGACTGCAATGGGGGTGGGCGGCTGAGGACTTGATAATATGGGGGATTGCTGAAACCACAATGTTGTTCATGTGAGACCTTCAAAAGATTGTATATCAATGATACTTTAATTTTAAAAGAAGAAAATACTATCATTCCAGGGCTCACTCTTAGTCTTCACTGAGTAACAATACATGTATCTAACATAGAAAAATAAACACCTCAGTAGTTACATATTGGTATGAATTTGGCAAAATTGGGATATCTTATAGAAATGTCTGTAAAGTTAGTAATCTGTAATGCTAATGCATTTCTTCTTCAAAAAGAAGTAGTTTTTTGTAGTTCTCAATACAATACCTTATATTTTTGTACTTCTTGCCAAAAGAGTACCCCATTTTCCAATAAATCTCCTTTTAGAGCCACAAACTGTTGAAACTGTCTTGCAGTAACTGGATTCAGTAATGCTTTACGAAAAGCAATGATTTCACTAGATGAGGATATCCACTTATTCTCCACAGGCTGTCCAAAACAGAGAATACAGAAAATTAGCTGTGCTCTAAAAAGTAATAATAAAGTCATTTATTAGGTTCAAAATTATCAACTTCTACTTTCTTTACTTTTGGCTGTTGAAATCTATGGCATGGATACTCAGAATCTGGCAAGTTTTCCCCCTCTGTTCTTCTCCCCGTTGTCTCCCTTTATATTTTTATGCCATAATTCTTTTAATAGAGAGAAAGAGAAATGATTGGATGATTTAGAACATATGACTACAATGTTTAAGAATGTTAACAGTCATTACAGTTTGGGACTATTGTGAAAAACTACATTTTAGTGCATGAATTCTGTGCTTAAATAGACAAAGTAATCACAATGTTATAATTATATATTATTATGTTATTATTTATTTTCTGATTACACATATTACATATATGTTAATATATAACTCTCTTAACTTATAAAAAGTAAAATAATCGAACATTTAAGACACTTTTTCAAAATTTTTAGAAAAAAATTTACTGTGGAGCTTCACTATAATTCTATAGGAAAAAAATCATGATTTTAGGTGAGACATCTTTATAGTATTTTAATAACAAGACAAATAATTATTAATATATTATTTTAAATAATAAACTTCCTCTGACTGAAGATTCACTTTACATTCTAAAAAAAAACAGAAGGACCCCATAGTATTTTAATAATGCTTAAAGCTATTATTTATATCTTCATAATTTGAAATATATATTTTTTACTTTGACCATTTTAGATCACATATTCATCCCCCTTTAGTATCTCAGACTAAAAACATAAGATGAATCTTATTGAATTTACTGAATAGATTTTTTTTTTTACTGGATAAATTTTATTAAAGTTCCCTAAATCTGAGTTTAGCCTAAACCATGCAAGGAAGCATCATTCCAAAGGCAGCCTTCTCAATTAACTTAGGAATTACAGTAACAGTCCATCAAAACCCACGCTAAACATCCAATGCACAAAATAAGTTTCTTGAAACAAATCCTACATGATCATCAATGTGTTGAAGAGAATTATGTAAAAAGTACTATGGGAACACAAAAGTATGAGTAACTAATTCTGCCTGGAGGAGTAAAAACTTGACAGAAAAGGTCCTTGAGGATGACATCTGAGTTGGAAACTGACAAGTGAAGAGAACTCCAGGCAGTCTAAATGAATAATGGTGCCTTTAACCCACAAAAAGTGAGTAGATGTCTATCAGTATTTTAGTGAGTCACATGTTGTATTCTCTGGACAAAGAGTTAAGACTTACCATATGGTCCATATTAAAATTATAACCCTATAAACAGGCACAACTATGTATTAGACTGGGATGTTTATTTAAAATCCCCTCAGCAAATAATGTTTTAAGACCTGCTTCTTAAGATACTAAAGTTAGTAATTTAACTAAAAACCTGTAATTTAATTAAACTAAACTGAAAATAATATATGTTGCACAGTATGAAATATAAGCCCATTCTACTTATATTTCAGTAAAAAATATAGCAGAAGACAAACATAAGAACAGTTTTACTTTTCAAAAGGAAAATACAGAAAGAGAGCATCCTGATAGACTCATGCATGTCTCTAATAGTCAAATATAATTTTGTCTTTTTTGTTAGTTTGGAGGGGTCACCTGGGTCGAGTCTGACATTCTATCAAGACCTATAGAAGGATGAATACACATAAATTTGAGCTTCAAGAAGACTGTGTTTATCATGCTTGTTAAGCAAAAGAGGCCATTTCAAGTATTATTCATATTATAGTGATTTAGGAAATCACCAAAATGATAGTTGTCTTAATTCTAAAGCTTAATTCTTAAAGCTAAAATGTAATTCTAAATAAAGGGAACAATGTCAGATAACTAAACCTGCCGATTCTGTTGCATTCTTCTCATTCTTTTTGTGTAATCCACTCTCAATAATAAATAAACTACCACATACTGGAATGAACAGCTTGTCTCAATAAAATCATCACAAGTAAAATAAATTTAAAAACATATTTTAAATTGAATCATACACTTCTAGAGTTTAGCAGGTTAAGGAACTCTTTGAGAAGAGGGGTCTGGTGGAATTACACTTTCCCCCAGAATCCATCAGCCAATTAAACAGTGCCAGCAGTGAGTTGATGGCTTAGAAAGCAGTGTCTACAACAAGGGACTTTAAACAAGAAAAAAAAAGAAAATACTTTGACAGAGTAAAACTTACAAAGGGAATAATATAACAAATACTACTTGCCTTCCAGACCCCAACTTTCCTTTCATGCTTCTGTAGTAAGAGCTCTTCAGTTATGTCTCTCATCTGTACCTAAAAGCAATACCAACTATTTTATCCCAGTTATTCAGAATGTCTGAAGTTTTGAAATCATTTACTAATTTAATAGCTTTAAAAAATAAAGTAAGGGTCATCATGGATAAAAGATCATGCAGTTCAGGAGAAAGAAGATCAGATTTAAAAATGGAAGCCCTACCCAGGTCCCTGGGCAAATCACTCAAATTCTCTAAACTGTTTCCTCTTCTACAAAATTGAGATATTAATACCTGAGGGTTTTGCCCCCAAATGTAGAAAATAGTTTCACATTAAAAATCTTCACTTTGGGTCACATGGAAACTAATGCTGGAGAGATAATTAGGACTTCAGATTTTTGTGCTCTTTTCTAGCCACAACTCTTTAAGAAGAGTACAAAAGTTATTCAATACAGGGAAGAAACACAGTAGATATTTCTTACAGTAACTGCCTGATCACAATACTTTCCCTTTTTTTGGAATCACTCCTGGTAAATCTGTGCTATTTGATGCCACCTCCCTGTCCATAGCAGACAGATGCAGGAGCTGACCTGGAGAGGCAGGAACTAGAATCACTGATGCTGAGTGTTTCTGACAGCCACACCCGAAAGAAGAGACCTGAGAATTCCTGCTGGGTTCCCAAGGCTGCCCTGGCCTGTGGCCTTTTTTAAGCTTGGGTATCAACTCTTCCCCTAAGAGTGTGAGAAACTCCAGCACCATTTTATAATGAATTATCTCCCTTCTCTTTTGTCTTTGGCTTAAGGTTGCCAGAATCACTGTAAGTTATTGACCACACAAAGAATGCTAAGTCAGGAGATGGCTATTAAGTAACAATAAAATTATTGTGGAAAACAGTGAGAAAACATAGTAAATAACATTAGTAAAGCAAGTATCTTTTTACTTGGCTTTGGATAGAGAATTAGAGCTAGGCTGAAGAAATGAAATGAGGAAATATGAGTTGTTACAAAGCTTATTTCCAGGAACTTTTTGCTTAGAACAAGTCAACTCTTCTCCATATTATAAATTCTATTTTCCCAAATGTACTGTGTTTCCATAACTTAAGGTGCTCAGAAGACTAAGAGTGTTCCCAGGATAAGTAAGGTTCAAGGTGTTTGATAAACTGACCATGGAGGGCAGCTTTTTAAATTTTCCTGATGAATATTAATACCATGTGCTTTATATACTAAAGTCCAAAATCATGTGTTCTCTGCTCCTTGGGTAATTGTTGTAAACATCAGGTTTGCCTGTTTTTAGGTGTAAGAGTTTTAAATTATCAAAGTAATACATACTTCTTATAAAATAAAAAAACAAAATCGAACTTTATAAAAGCAAAAAGTAAAAATCCTTCTCATTCCCCAGGCCCCTTCCCTGGAGATAAATCCTTTCAGGTATTTTTCATAAACATAAATATAGATAGATAGATAGATAGATAGATAGATAGATAGATAGATAGATAGATAGATAGATAGATATGCATAGATAGACAGCACAGGGATATAAGTATAATAATAAGTACATATAATTATCTTCTATACAGTGTTCTGCATCCTGCCTATTTCACTCAACAACACCTTTCATATCAGTACATATAAAAATCTCATTTTATATGGAAATCTGCATAGTTTTCCATAGTATATAATTATCATAATTCATTTAACAATTTCCCCTTGTACATCCTTGCCCAATTAAGTAATTTAAAAAATAGTAACTATATTAGTAGATAATATTTGAGTATTTTTTGTATTCCAGGCACGATGCTAAAAAACTAAACATACATTATTTCATTTTATCTTCACAAAAATCCTATGAAGCAATTACTGTTATTAACATATTTTTTAAATGAGAAAAGTAAGGCTATAAAACTTAAAGCAGTACAATTAATACATGGCAATGCTGAGATTAACACTTGGTTAGTCTGACTCGATGCTCTTAACCACCATGCCATATCAGTGCATGGCTGGATCAACAGGTATGCACATTTGATGTTTTGAGAGATACTGTCAATTGCCATACAATTATACTAACTTACATACCTTTATCTTCTGGCGTGCTGCAAACTGTTCACTTGCAAGAAACAATGGCAGCCATACATTTTCTAGCCTATTTAGGACATGTTTCTGAATTTCAATTAGAACAGGTGCATCAAGTTGCTCATGGAGAATCTTTCCCCAGCCACCACTTAAATTCATTATCTAAGAAAATAAAAATGAAACAGAAAGTACAAACTTCCATTTTGATAAAGAAACACTAATAGTCATTGATTTATTCATTCACCCCAAAAGCATTTGCTGAGCACCAATAGGTGCCACGATTTTCATTTTCCATAAAATATCTGCTGGCTATATTGCATATAGTAAAGAAAGACAATGCCCCTAACATCTAACGGAACTGTGGTTTCTGTGATGGTTGTTTCTGATGTATGATTTTGCTTATGATATATTTCAAAGAATAAAGGAGTGAGTTCTGGGAATTTACACAAAGGATATAAAATTACTAATTCAAAAAGATACATGCCCTCCTATGCTTATTACAGCATTATTTACAATAGCAAAAATAGGGAAGCAAGCTAAATATCCATCAATAGATAAATACATTAAGAAGATGTAGTACATATATACAATGGAGTATTAATCAGCCAGGAAAGATAATGAAATCTTCCATTTGTGACAACATGGATAGACCTAGAGGGTTAAATGAAATAAGTGAGACAGAAAGACTAATACCACATGATTTCACTTACAGGTGAAATCTAAAAAACAAATCAAATGAACAAACACATCAGAGACAGACTCATAAATACAAACTGGTGGTTGCCATAGGAGAGAGGGACTGACAGGATGGACAAAATAGATGAATGGGATAAAGAGACAAAAGCTTCCATTTATAAAATAAATAAGTCACAGGGATGAAAAGTACAGCATAGGGAATATAGTTAATAATATTATAATATCTTTGTATGGTGACAGTGACTACACTTGCTGTGATGAGCATTTTGTAATGTACATAATTGTTGAATCACTATGTTGTATACCTGGAACCAATAAAATATTGTATGTCACACTTCATTAAAAATAATACTTCAATTAAAAAAAAAGTCACCACACATACAAATAAAACACAGGAGTGGGATTCTTATCTTGTGCAACCATAAGCAATGCCATTTTTTCCCTCCATGGCCTCAGTATCTTCAACTATAAAATGAGGGCATTATTGTTGTCTATTAATTTTCTAAGTTCTCTTCTAGGTCTAATAGTCCGAGATTCTGGTCAAACTGACTTGTTTAAGAAAGCATTTTCTTTTGTCCATGAGGAAAATGAGGCCTTAATGATTTAAGAGACAACCTTGAGTCAGATATTATAAATACATATATTACCAACAAACCCTGGGCTGGAGATGGTGGGATGACGGTGGTGGTAGCAATGTACGGCTATACTGACAACTTCGGAGAAGAAACCAGAGGCGGTAGGAAACAGAGAAAGGCTAGGTCACACTACAGACACTAGTCTCACTTGTACAGGTAAAACTGTAATAAAACATGATTTCTTTGTGGCTCAAATCTTCCTTCTGCATAATTGTTGACTTTAACAAGCTACTAATAGCTATTTCCTGCTATAAGTCATTCTGTTTTCTACCTGTTCCTGTGTACACACCACTCAAATTTTTGGACTCCTCGTTGGAAAAGCTACCTTCTTCTTGGCTCTCCTGTGATTAATAAGATTAATCAAATCCAACTAATATAATATCATTTTACATGAAAACAAAAGAGAAACCCACTTAGCCATCCTTTCATCATATTAATCAAATAATATTAATAATAATACTGCTTTGTATTAAAAAAAGAAGAGAAAAGATTACTTTGCTAATCAAAGAGCAAACTGGCTACATAACTGAAATTAGAACTAGCATGATCTGTATAAAACACAATGTGATGCAGACATCCTTACGTACACAATAAGTAAACAAAAATAAAAGTAAAAACAAAGATGAAGAAGGGTCATTGGGAAAACTGCTCTGTAGTAAGCACAACCATTTGCTATGATAACAATGGATGACTTTTTCCACTGAATTTTAAGTTCTTAGCATGTTATACTATGGAGGGTTCACACAGTAGCATCAGATACCACAAAACCTCACATATGTAACACAAGCCAAATAGAAAACAAATGCTTTCCATGTGTTTATTTCATACTTGTGCTTATTGAGATACCCAACCACATTTGCTAATACATCCCAGATTTGCATCTCAGGGAACTAATGGCAAGGCATTTTTGTCAAGGTTGCTTAATTCTAGAATTTCTTCTCCCTCTTACTACCAAGGACTTTGGCTTGTTTCCCCCACAAAGATATAGTTTTTTATTTTGGTATGCCCTACTTGTGAACACCTCTGAATTTTAAAATTTACTGAATTTGGCATTAATCTGAGATTTGTATTTTATAAATTATGCCTTTAGAAAGTGTATTTTTTAAACTACCAATACAGAAATCAAATGCTATACATTTGGTTTCTATGTGGTAATGTAGTACTAGCAAACTTCAAATTAAATAAGTTATAACACTTCATTCTTTATATTTCAAAAGCATAAAAATTGAGCCATATTTCAAGTGTTAAAAGTGGTATATGAACACTCAAACCCACAGCTAAATCCCAACCTGACATTTTTCCTGTAAAAAATGACATCATATAGTCATTAATAAGTGTGATTAAGGCCATATGACTGTAGTACAACAAAATGGCCAGACCTATTCTTCTGGTCAATGAAAACAGTTTCTGGGGATAATGCAACAGCTGACAGGATTTTTTGAAAATCACTGTTTGAAGTAAAATCAGTTAAGAGAGCAGAAAGGAGGTAGAGATGGGGATTAATAGCTGACAATAACTGTTTTCCTCCTTATTTAAATATACAGTGACTTGGTTTCCCTGTTCACCACTTATCCAGACCTAGAATATCACAGGCACTCATATTTACTGAATGAATGGGTAAGTGAATATGTTATTTTTATTCCGCAAATTTCTTTTTAAAATAACAGTTTTTATAATATGATGCTTGAGTGAATTTTAAAGTTATTTAATTTGTAGATACTTAAGAATACCTAAAAAAATAAGATATCAAAAGCATCTAACATATAAGTCATAAAACAAAAGAAAAAAGATAACTTTTATGTCATTGTAAAGTAGAAATAAATTACTGGTTTTCATACTTCAATATAGGAAATATGTTTACATGCTGATACCTGGTTCTGCTGATTCAGAGAAGCTGGACTGTTGGGTCCGAAGAAATATTTTTTATTTAGGTATTTGTTTTTAATATTTATAGATTTTGCCTCCCTTTGCTTTTGATCTCTGCAAATTATTCTTCGGAACTGTTCAATGTCTGTCCAGCACATAAGATCCATGCTAAAATTAAAACAAAAGCAAAGTACAGTGCTTCATATTTATTCCTCTCAGTTGTACTAAACACCAAACAAGTTGTTGTTTTGACAGAACTTAGAAAGTGCTTGTCTTGACCAGTAAGCACAAGTGATTAGACCATGGAACTAATGAGCAAACTGTGTCTCTCCTAGCTGAATATATGAATGAATACAAAACATACTGAAAGAAAAGAATCTACCTCCATTATTGGTAGGGTCTCAAGGTTCTTTCATTAATGATAAACTAAATAATATTGTCAACTACAAATATGGCAAATTTTCCACTTATTCCATGTCTATTTGGCAACATGTGAAGTTTTAGAGTTGTCATCTCAAAGAAGGGTAACTATATATGTGAAACGTGGCCCCTAGGCCTAACCAGTTTCTGCTAAGTTTGGGAAAAAAATACTGGAAAAAGAATATGATCAATACTTCAGTTTATATCTGATAAATGTGTCATAATGGTCCAAGATTCCGTACAAAACTTCAATGTTTCCTTTGTGTATTAACTAATAAAAATTACAAAATATTAACAGTAATCCTAACAGCTTAGTGAAATATAAAAGAGACACTTCTCAGAAATACTTATTAAAGCACCTGTCTTAAAAAATACAAAAGAAAGAAACAGCAGAAAAGAGAAGGAGTAAAACACCCTGGTGTTCTAATTTAACAATTATTGTTTGACTGCTTGAAATAACATTTTGGAGGTGGAGATTATCAAAACATACTCCCAACAAATAGTTATTGATATAGACTTCAGATAATATGCTCATTAACTTTTACTGACATTGGTAAAATCCAGTACCAAATCACTTTTAAAATATGTTGAATCAAAATGCATGGCTTAAAAAAATAAGCAACTTAGAAAAATGTCTTAAGAGAGAAATACATTTTAAAATGCATATGCTCCCCACCTTGAATAATGAGCCTCAAGAAACTGATGGAAATGTTCAAACTCCAGTTTGTTGTTAAGCAGATAATTAAAATTAAAATGCCTATATTCTTCAGGGACATTATTCCAGTATTCTGTTTGTTTAGAGACATCAGGGAGTGGTGAAATACCAGTTCCAATTTCACAGGCAGTGCCCTAGAGAAATAATACGTTTTATAAAAATCTCTGAACACAACAAATTATTTTCCAAATTTAAATAGAGAAGTAAAAATCAACTATTAGCCCAATGACATTTAACAACTCAGTGGTAGAACTGGGTAAAGAATCTAAAATCTGGTTCTAACTCATAAACTCATCAAATTCTGTTCTGTTCCTTTCCATTCCATTCCCTTTTCTCAGGAACATTTAGTAAACAGCTACTATATATTTGATTATAAAATATTAATTTCATTATTTTTGTTAGTATAGAAGTAATATGTATTTTATAATAAAAAAAAGAAAACAAAATGCATACACAAAATACTGCCATTCAGAGATGACCACCATTAATATTTTATATTTTTCTAGTTTTTTAATACACACATGCAAGTTTATTAAAAATGAAGATCAGACTATATGACTATGTATGGTTTTGTAACTTGGTTCTTTTTCTTAATATTTCACGAACATAAAACATCTTTCTCTATAATTTAAAAAGTTTATAGAGTAGTGTAAAATGCTTCTCTAATAGTACATTTTTTATATGTAATCTCCTTCATGTAAGAGTTAATTTTTAGGTATTTTTTAAACCTGATATTTTGCAGACAGTTTACAAGCCCAACAGGGCAAAGAACTAATGAGGCCTATTCTTTGAAAAGCCATTCCTTCTGAATTCCTTATATAATTAATTCATCTGCCTACTTGCTTTTGAAAAGCATCAGACAATGAAATAAGCTACCAATATTTTAAAAATCAGTTTTCCACAGGTAGGATTATGGAGATTATAAATTGTAGTTCATAAACTTTAATATACAAATGTAAAATGTCCAATCTTTATGTATTATTTTTATTTTTATTTTGGTATCAATCTACACTTACATGAGGAACATTATGTTTACTAGACTCCCCCATCACCAAGTTCCCCCCACATACCACATTGCAGTCATTGTCCATCAGCATAATATATTGTAGAATCACTACTTTCTTCTCTGTGTTGTACAGCCCTCCCCGTGCCCCCCAACATTATACATGCTAATCATAATGCCCCCTTTCTCCCCCACCATCCCTCGCTTCCCGTCCATCCTCCCCAGTCCCTTTCCCTTTGGTAACTGTTAGTCCATTCTTGGGTTCTGAGAGTCTGCTGCTGTTTGCTCCTTCCGTTCTTCCTTTGTTCTTATACTCCACAGATGAGTGAAATCATTTGATACTTGTCTTTCTCCACCTGGCTTATTTCACTGAGCATAATACCCTCTAGCTCCATCCATGTTGTTGCAAATGGTAGGATTTGTTTTCTTCTTATGGCTGAATAATATTCCATTGTGTATATGTACCACATCTTCTTTATCCATTCATCTACTGATGGGCACTTAGGTTGCTTCCATTTCTTGGCTATTGTGAATAGTGCTGCAATAAACATAGGGGTGCATCTGTCTTTTTCAAACTGGGCTGTTGTATTCTTTGGGTAAATTCCTAGAAGTGGAATTCCTGGGTCAAATGGTATTTCTATTTTGAGCTTTTTGAAGAACCTCCATACTGCTTTCCACAATGGTTGAACTAATTTAAATTCCCACCAGCAGTGTAGGAGGATTCCCCATTCTCCACAACCTCACCAACTTTTGTTGTTGTTTGTCTTTTGGATGGTGGCGCCTTACTGGTGTGAGGTGATATCTCATTGTGGTTTTAATTTGCATTTCTCTGATGACTAGCAATGTGGAGCACCTTTTCATGTGTCTTTTGGCCATATGAATTTCTTATTTGGAGAACTGTCTGTTCAGTTCCTCTGACCATTTTTTAATTGGATTATTTGCTTTTTGTTTGTTGAGGTGCATGAGCTCTTTATATATTTTGGATGTCAACCCTTTATCGGATCTGTCATTTATGAATATATTCTCCCATACTGTAGGATGCCTTTTTCTTCTATTGGTAGTGTCCTTTGCTGTACAGAAGCTTTTCAGCTTGTTATAGTCCCACTTGTTCATTTTTGCTTTTGTTTCCCTTGCCTGGGGAGATATGTTCATGAAGAAGTTGCTCATGTTTATGTGCAAGAGATTTTTGCCTATGTTTTTTTCTATGAGTTTTCTGTTTTCATGACTTCCATTCAGGTCTTTGATCCATTTTGAATTTATTTTTGTGTATGTGATTAGACAGTGATCCAGTTTCATTCTCTTACATGTAGCTGTCCAGTTTTGCCAACACCAGCTGTTGGAGAGGTGGTCATTTCACCATTGTATGTCCATGGCTCCTTTATCATATATTAGTTGACCGTATATGTTTGGATTAATGTCTGGACTCTCTATTCTGTTCCACTGGTCTGTGGCTCTGTTCTTGTGCCAGTATCAAATTGTCTTGATTACTGTGGCTTTGTAGTAGAGCTTGAAGTTGGGAAGCGAGATGCCCCCTGCTTTTTTCTTCCTTCTGAGGATTGCTTTGGCTATTCAGGGTCTTTTGTAGTTCCATATGAATTTTAAAACTATTTGTTCCAGTTCATTGAAGAATGCTGTTGGTATTTAGATAGGAATTGCATTGAATCTGTAGATTGCTTTAGGCAGGATGGCCATTTTGACAATATTAATTCTTCCTAGCCAGGAGCATGGGATAAGTTTCCATTTGTAGTGACCTCTTTAATTTCTCTTAAGAGTGTCTTGTAGTTTTCAGGGTATAGGTCTTTCACTTCCTTGGTTAGGTTTATTCCTAGGTATTTTATTCTTTTTGATGTAATTTTGAATGGAATTGTTTTCCTGATTTCTTTCTGCTAGTTCATCGTTAGTGTATAGGAAAGCAACAGATTTCTGTGTTCTTTATGTATTTTTTCCAAGCTACTAATTAGTAGTGTCTCAAATGAAGAATTTTGTGAATAAGGCAACTATCATGAAGATTATGTTTAAAAAAATAATTTTACTGTTTGTGCTAAACTTTATTATAAAAGAATAAAAATTTCAGGTACAAGAATAAAGTAAAAAATCACCTGAAACATTACTATTCAGAGATAATTATCTTTAACATTTTGGTGAACATCCTTCCAGATATCTCTCCTTGCCTATATGGATACATGTAGAAATATATACATAATTTTGCATAAATAAGATTATACAATACCAGTGTTTTTATTCCCTACATTTTTATATAATAATATATATTGGGCATTTTCCATGTCAATAAATATGAATCTAAACTGTCATTTTTATGCAGATGCCCACATTTAATTTTATGGCTTTAGGGATCTATCATGGCTTACTTAGCCAATACAAAAATTGCAAATTTATAAATCAAAATAACATTTTAATATCCTAGTCAATCGTATGATCTTTTTACTGACGCCCCCAAATCCTTTCCAAGTTCTTTTTCTTTATTGTTTTGCCTACTGCTGTCACACAACAGTTCCTTTCTGTTTGGAAAACTCAATTTAACTCTTTTGTGACTTGACAACCAATACAGCAGCTGCCACGCATAAATAACCAATAACATTCAAAGAAATATAATGTGGCATGAAGGCTCTTAGTATAAACAAGTACCTTGGTTCTTATGCTATTTCTATGCTACCTTATATGGTTTGTTTTTATGGCTTTCTTGTTAAATGTGTCAAAAAAGTGTGCCACCTGTCAAATGCACCATTTGAAGTAAGCAGTAGCAGGAAATGAAACTTCCTATCCTACTATCAATACATGTACTCTTCATTATGTGGTCCCCACCCTTGCCAATACATGCAGTACAATCCTCTCCAAGATAAAAAGTTTGTTTTTGTAAGTAGAGAGTTGTCTTACCTCAGCTTTCTTGGAAAATGTCTCTTGATGCAAAGCCTGTAGCTTTCTGAAGTATGTGGAATCTAGCTGTCGAGTTTCTTCCACCAGCTCCACCTAATAAAACAGTAATAAAGCTTGTAACATCAAATAGAATGTGCACTTTGAAAAAAGTGTGGAAAGAATGCACAATTGCCAGTAACAGTAGGCTAAAAAATGAATACACTTGCCAATCAAGTAAATTAGTTTGGAGGCAAAAGCAGGAAGACCAACATAGTTGGTCAGCCTTCAAATGCATGCAATAAAAAAACACGTACATTTCTATGCAATGATATAGTGTCACCAAAGACCACTCCTTCTTCTGTATACCCCATGTGAACTAATAAACAAACATGTTAGGTTGCATTTCCAGTTTCTATTCATTATAATAGGATACGAGTGATGAAAGCAGGCACTGCTAGCTTTAGGGACCAAATGATCCACAGGAGAACACGAAATACCAGACTCTATTGTTATTAGCTTGTGAGCAAAGGTTTTATTGTTATAGCAAGAGAGGGGAGAGTCAATTATCAAGTTAAACGTCCTAGTAGGTCTCAAAGAGTGTATTGCACTGTTTAATACAGTTAGGAGAACAAAATCATTCTCCATTTTTCTCTTGCAGGGAAAAAACAGCTTGGCAGACTGAGAACTTTCTGTATTTAATAGCTAGTTTTGGTAGTCTCTTCTTGGTTATCCTTTTTGGGAAGAAGTTTATGTAATACATTCTGCTGAGCTTTTGGAAAAGTCCTCTGGGCTGAATTTAAGAAATTTTCTAGAATAAAGAGTGATTTGTTTTTCTTCATTTTTATATAAAAGAGTATATAATTTGTCCTATGCATTTTATAATAATCATCACTAATGCCAAAATTTTTGGTTTAGGGAAGTTAGTATAATTCTAAATCCTTCATCTCAGGTTCATTTTCCTCTATGTTATATTTAAAATAATGACTGGAGAGAATTCTTAGAAATTTCATATAATATCCCTATTTTCCTAGTGTAATATATGTATTGCTGTAATAGAAAGGAAGCAATGCTAATTTTTCAGGATGAAGATAAATTAGGAATGAAAATTTCATTATTTTGGTGATTGAATTTAGTAAGCCATAAGGCCTGTTTTAGTCACAGTCCAATAAGGTAATTCTATCTAAGGTGTTTGGTATTAACTTTATCTTAATTACTTGACCTATCTTTTATGTAGAAAATACCACTAAGAAGTTGTTGGGGAGATATGAACTAAGAATAACAATACAGAAAAAGCAGAATTCCACTTGAAATGACCTCATGTACAGGGTACATGCATTAACTTAATACAAAAAAATACCAAGGAATGGTTTTAATTTGTGATTCTAAATAAATATTTTAAAAAATTTCCTCCACCCATCAATAGGAATAGTGAAAATATTCAAGCATTGAGGCTTAAAATGACCTCTTTTGGAATGAAAAAAGATGTGTTGAAACTTTCATCCAATCAAGCAGTCTGACCTAATGAACATCTGGGGGTGCTTTAAAACAGCAGCACTGAAGTCAGAGAATGTGCTTTCCACAATATATAGGGAACGTTTATACTTTCTATGGGTGTAATATTTACTATAACTTATCCAGCATAAAATTAAATGGGCTTTTTCCATTAATCAAAATTAAGGCCAGTGCTGAGAAATGGCAAGAAGGGACAAAGACTGTATATTATCATGGCATATTTTGTTGGTTCACAGGAAACCAAAACTTAGATTTCTCACTGCTGACATAATTTGTATGAAAACTAAAATGACATTGTTAGGGAACAATAGAGAAAGGGGGAAAAATAAAGCTAATAAATACTTCCTCTGCCCCGGTTTTCCAGTTTTGAGCCTGCCCAAATCTTAATTCTGAGTCTCTGGCCCATGTGAGATGTTTCTCAGCTTTTCTTGTGTGAGTTAATGTTGCTCATTGTTAAGTTCTGTAGTGAAGCTGAATCATTCACACACAATTTCAGTGTTTCAATTATCAGTGACATAATACCTTTTTATAAGCAACTTGGTCTGATTTTACCATCTGTGCCCAAGGTTCCAGAAGGAGGAGAAGAATATACTCTTCTGCTGTGTCAAAAAGGTCTTCAAATGGTGGCTGTATTTTCATATAAATTTCTTTTTTCTTTTCCTGTTGGAGTCCAATGTCAAGACTGGCCGAAGGAGCAATGTATGTGGCAAAAAGATACTAAGGGAGGAGGGGGAGAAAGGAAAGGATGTTGGTAGAAACCATAACGGTTAGCAGATTCCCAGCAAAGGCATTTTAAAAAGACAAGAGGAAGCAAACAAGCTCAAGTGATTTTTTTTTTCTTGAAAAGATGTGTAAGACTACTTAAAACAAAGGAAAAACTCAAAATGCTTTGATTTTCATTTTCTTTTCCCATTTCTTCATTGGTAATTAGTCAATTATCCACTGGATCTTACACAAGAATATGTGATTTCGATATTCTATTTTTTTCTGATTACTACTATGTATTATTATGATTGATTCCAGATTAAATGCATTTTTTTTTCCTTTAGGTTCAAGATATTTCTAACACATGTGTGCTACTTTCCAAAGTGGTTTGAAATGTCCTTTTGAAAACAAGAGGCAAGACTATAGAGGGGCTAAAAACTGGCTATTAGTCTTTTTGACTAGAACCCAACAGACTAACTGTCCTACACTACTGGGTCGCAAAGTTCTTAAGACTGTTGCTAATTAACCCTTTCTGCTGTAAAAATATACCCACCTGGTGTTGAATGCTGTGGAAGAAGGAAATAGTACAAGAGCCTAAGAAAGAGAAGTCAGAATTGAAGGTATGGGTTACAGTGCAACTGAAATGAACTACCATGAGGCCCATCAAGAGTAGGAAAGCAAAGGAGGTTAGAATCAGGTAGTAACAGCATGTAGGGTGGAGTATCAAAGGTGGAGGTGAAGACCAAGGAAGAGGACAGGTGGAATAGTTAAAAGGGAGTACTGAAAAATTTAGTATATAATAGACAATAAATATTTGCTACATGGATGAATGGGAAGTTAGTGGCCTAAAGTGAAATCATGTTCTGAAAGTCTCAGGGGATTTCAGAGTTCAAACTTTTAAAGCTGGATTAGTTCCAAATTATGATGGATTCCAATATATGGCCAACATATTTCTTTCTCCAATGTTTCAAAGGAAGACTCATTTCCAAGACTGAACCAGTCATGTGTGCTCTTTAATCTACCTTTCTGTGATTCCATCTACCTCCTTATGCTACAAAGGTGCTCAAGTGAAGTGTCTCTCCCATTCTAAAATCTTTTTCCTGTTTTGTCCGGAAACTATCACCCCACTTCTCTATTTCCCTTCTCAAACCTTCATACTCACTTTTCACTCACTCCATCTATGGCAATCTGGTTTTCATGCCAATGAAACTGTTCTCTAAAATCACTCACCACCACATAAAACCACCAATGCAGTAGCTTCTCTCCTTAATTACCCTCTCCTTCTTGACTCTTTCCTCTGCCTTCAACACTTTCTCTGGATTCTCTATTTCCACTCTTAGGCTCCTTGGTTGATTATTTTCCCTCTAAGCTCTCTTATAGGAAGGCATTCATTAAAGTTCTCTGTTGACCTATATTTTCTTCTCAGTTCACATTCATTCAGTTTCTCACATGTGCCAGGCGCTCTCTCATTGGGCTTTCACACTATGCATTCTTTGCCCTCTATATACACCTCCTTTATCCTTTTTCCCCTTTTTGCCAGGCTTCTATTCATCCTAAATGACTTAGTGTTCCTGGATTCCTTAAATCCTGCTTTGGTGTCATTCTTACATGCTCCTCTGGGACTCTGTACCCATATGTTTCTCACACTGGACCACAAATTCTATGAAGACAGACTGAGTCTACTTTGTTTATTGCTATATCCCTGAATCTAGCATAGTGCTAAATTTAGAGAAAAATTTCATTCATTCCCTGAGACCTAACAGTCAACTGTATGTGGAAGAAGCCCAAATATATATATAACTTTAGATTTGATTTCTTTCCTGACCTCAAAACCTTTGCTTCTAGCTGCTAATTGTGATAACTACATGGATAGCCTACACCCTTCAAACTGAATGACTCAATAATGTAACAAATAACTTTCCCTAGCCCCCAAAGCCTTTCCCTTCTTTCTGTTTCCTGTTTTCATTAGTAACATAGCGTTGTAATCTTTGACTCTCCCCACTTTCCTGTCCTTCCTCCTCAAATGCAATCCTATGAATTTAACTCTCTACAGTGAAACATGGAGAAACAGACAAAGAACAAGTATAAAAATATGAGGAGGAAATAAGAGGCAGCAGTTCCATCCTAACAAGAAACATAATAAAACTCAATCTTCTGACCAACCTAGGTCAGACTCTTCCCAAGCCTCACACTCTTATTTTGCTCTGTGAAGCCACAGGGGTCCATGCATATTTTTGTTGTTGTTGCTGTTCAATGATTTTCGTGTTTAAGTGATATATAATTGACATACAGCAGAGTGAACATTTAAGGGGTACAGCATAATGATTTGACTTACATATGCCATGAAATAATTACCACAGTAAGTTTAGTTAACATCCATCATCTCATATACATATAAGAAAAAAGAAAAAAAGTTTTTTTTCCCTGGGAAGTCTTAGGATCTATTCTCTTAACTACTTTCCTGTTAATATCCTGTTATACCACACCACAGTGTTAACCGCAATCATGTTATATAGTACACCCCTAGTACTTATTTATCTGATAACTAGAAGTTTGTACCGTGTGAGCACCTTTCTCCAGTTTCCCCTTCCCATATCCTCTGCTTCTGGTAACCACAAATCTGATCTCTTTTATTATGGCTTTAGGTTATTCTGCATAACATATAAGTGTATATCCCATAGTCTTAAGGAGCTATAATTAGGGCAGCCATATGACCCATTCTGGTTTAAGCCTACTGTCCTGGCATAACTATTAATAGTTCCCCTTTAATTCTCAAAAGTATCCTGGTTCAGAGGACTAATTACATAGTCTCCCTATACTTAATCACTACCAGTTAGGTAAAATCAGGAAGTTTCTCTAAAACAATATTCCAAGAAGCGTTCAACACATATTTAAAGCCAAAAATAAAGGAAAGAAAGGCAGAAGATATTCCTTGCTAAGAAATACACATTTGTCTAATTTGCAATCATATGAATAGCTGTTATCAAAAGCCAAAATCCCAATCAGAAATACTTTATTTAGAACTTAGATTGAAGTTTCACAAACTTTGTTCAGAATGAATGTACTAAGTGAAAATCTTGATAGAAATTTTAAAATACTTCCTTTCTCTGATTGCACCTAAACTTACTTGTCTTTCTACCATTTTTTGTTGTTGTTTTCTCATAGACAGGTCACCCGAACATCGTTCTTTATCACCTATTTGTTCAACTATCAACTCCCACTATGATAACCAGCATGATCCTTAAGAGCAACACACTCTCCCAACTCTGATTCTTTACCAGCCTTATGATGAAACCACAGAACTGGAAGCATGGCAGAGGGGTTGAGGTGGGTGGGAGGGTGATGGAGATAAAGGGGCACAAAAATAATCATAATATAAGTTGGTCACAGGGACAGTAGTACAGCATGGAGAATATAGTCACTGATTCTGTAACATCTTTCTATATTGACACACTAATGGGGGTGAGGGTTTTATAATATGGGTAACTGCTGAACCACTGTAGTATATACTTAAAACCAATATAAGATTATATACCAATGTATGGTCAATCAGTAAAAGAAAAAGGAGTCATGACTATACAATGAGGAAAAGACAGCCTCTTAAACAATTGGTGGTGGGAAAACTGGACAGCTACATGTAAGAGAATGAAAGTGGATTATTGTCTAACTCCATACACAAAAGTAAACTCAAAATGGATTATAGACCTGAATATAAGTTGTGAAACCATAAAACCCTTAGAAGAAACCATAGGCAAAAATCTCTTGAATATAAGTATGAGCAATTTATTTCCCTGGACACATCTCTTCAGGCAAGGGAAATAAAAAATGCACAAGTGGGACTAAGTCAAACTAAAAAGCTTCTGTATAGCAAAGGACACCATCAGCAGAACAAAAAGGCATCCTACAGTATGGGAGAATATATTCATAAATAACTCATCTGTTAAAGGGTTAATAATCTAAAGTATATAAAGAACTCATATGCCTCAACACCCCAAACAACCTGTTTAAAAAATGGGTGGAGGGCCTGAACAGACGTTTCTCCCAAGAAGGAATACAAATGGCCAACAGGCACATCCACATAGCTAATCATGAGGGAAAGGAAATCAAAAACACAATGAGGTATCACCTCACACCAGTTAGGATGGCCGCTATCCAAAAGACAAGAAATAATAAATGCTGGCGAGGATGCAGAGAAATTGAAACCCCTCCTACACTGTTGGTGGCAATGTAAATTGGAGCAATGGCTATGGAAAGCAGTACAGAGGTTCCTCATAAAACTAAAAATAGAAAAACCATTTCATCCAGTAATTCCACATCTAGGAATATACCCAAAGAAAACAAAATCCCTGATTCGAAAAGATGTATGCACCCCTATGTTTCTGATTGCACTATTTGCAATAGCCAAGATATGGAAGCAACCTATGTGTCCATCAATAGATGAATGGATAAAGAAGATGTAGTACAGATATACAATGGAATATTATTCTGCCGTAAAAAGAAAACAAATCCTACCATTTGCAACAACATGGATGGAGCTAGAGGGTACTATGCTCAGTGAAATAAGCCAGGCAGAGAAAGACAAATACCATATGATCTCACTTATTTGTGGAGTATAAAAACAAAGCAAAACAGAAGGAACAAAACAGCAGTAGACTAAAGGGCACTGAGAAGTGACTAGTGGTTACCAAGGGAGAGGGAGAGCGGTGGGTGGGGGCGAGAGGGAGGAGGATAAAGGGGCACAATAATTCACAATCACAATATAAATTGGTTACTGGAAGGTAGTACAGCATGAAGAATATAGTCAATGATTCCTTAACATCTTTCTACATTGATAGATAGTAACCGCACTAGTGAGGGTGAGTATTTAATAACATGGGTAATTGTTAAACAACTGTATTGTACATTTGAAACTAACATATGACTGTAAATCAACAATACTTCAATTAAAGAAAGAAGAGGAAGGAGGAGGAGGCTTGAAAGGTCATCCTCTCCATGGGGTCCCAAGACTGCATTATGCATATTTATTGCCTTCTTTTGAGGCCCGGTCTCTGTTCTCTTCTCTCAACCTTATCTCCCCAGGGTAGGAGGGTCAAAGGTGGTTAAGGGGTAAAGAGAAGAAAATTGATTTGAATGTCAATCTTTTATTAGGCCACCCAGCATATTTACTGACATTCAACTGAATTATGCCACTAATATGTGAAAATGTCATTCTAATATGTGTTTCTAATAATACAGGGACAATCTATAAGTGGAAAACTGACAACTGACTATATATAGCAAACACAAGGGGTGTAATCATGTATCTGAAACAAAATTAAAAAGTTAAACACCACCTTTAAAATAGGTATAAAAATGAAATGATTTTTAAGTTGCGGCACATTGATTTTAAAATGGAATTGAGTTGTAAAGTGAAATGGAGAAACAAATTGGGAGAAATGAAGAGCAAAGAGAGAGAAAACATTTTGTTAAACTTAGATAAATAATATAATCTGATTACGGGTTAGAAACATTGTTTAAGTATCCTGGGTCATTTGCTTTTTTATTGGCCACCCAGTTCTTCCTTTCTAGCCACCGAGTAAATAACAATGCAGCTAATGTTGGGGAAGAAAATGCTCTCTTCACATCCTCGTCAGCTACTCTGATTCACATTACAGAGATTCACTCAGGCACAGCTGCGGCAGACAGGATTCCAACTTAAACATTAACCTATGATGCCTTAACAACCTGGCAGGAAAGTTTCTGAGAAGGGATACAAGCACTGCCTGTCTGTGATCAGACTGCCTGGCAGTGCACACAGCGCAGCTCTAGCCCGTCTATCCTGGAAACACTCAGAGGTTATATAATCAGGAAATGCACTATGGGCGGCTTGCCTGGCCTGCTCTACACCTGTGCCTGTGACTCACTTTCTTGGCATCTATATCAGACTAGCGGGGAGGGGGAAGTAATGTCTCCTAGCCAGAAAAAATCTCTTACAAGTCCTGAAATGCTGGGAGTTAATTTTAATTGTTTAACTAAACTCTCAAGGCCATTTCAGTTAACGAGACTATCAAGGGAAAAAGATGTAGGATGGATACCATGGACACAGGAGGAAGAAGTGAATTACAAAGTGGAATGGAGAAACAAAGACCAAAAGAGAGAAGACAGACCACATTTTGATAAACATTTTGCTTTCTAAAGGATGTTAAAACTATGAACATATATAAATTACTTTAATATACATTAACTTGATATGATAGCATTACAGGAAAAAAAAAAGTTTCTATGTTTGCCTCTTCAGAGAAATCTCAGATGCTTCATTAATTAGAGCTAATATCCTGTATACAACAGCTGTATTGCACCACATAGGAGATGGCTCAAATTAAAGATGACATTTCCCATTATAATTTATATTTTTTCCAACCCTAAGGTATTTTTCATGCAGATTTCAGTATTGCCATTTAATAGTTTTCAAAATCATTTAAAAACTATCCTGTGAATGAGCATATTCTTGGATAGAGGTGGATCCCAATCTCCTTCCAAATATGTCATAGAGCACTCCAGGCTTAGTCTTCCCACATTTTATTCATTCTCACAGACCCTGGAATGTACTGATGTTTTTTAGTGCATCACAAAGCCTAGATAAACATACCTGAGAAAGGAGAAGTAAGGGTTTACTTAAATTATTGTTTTTAACTATCAAAAGCAGAAAAATAATAAGATATTTTCCATAACTGTCTGCACTGTTTGGATTTCTCTTTGTACCAGAGATTAAATAATGACAGCTATGGGGTTAGATTCCAATTATCATGGTATAGAAGCACCCAGCAAAGTATTCTTGCTGTGCTAAAGGTGGGCACAGTCTTAGAGAAAGCATCTTTTCCATAAACAGGGGCCATTTGATGAGCTGCAGCTTGACACTCATGTCTGTTCCAATGAAAACAAGAACAATTTCTGTGTAGCCTTAAAAGGCAAAGTCAAGAATAATACCAAATGTTGTAGCACATGTGTTGATTTGTTATGTTACATTTCAGCTGTTAGTTATGTTAATGGAACAGTTTCACATACTTTGTTTTGATGTATTTATTTTAATGATCATGTGTATGTATCTTTCTGATTGCCTGGTAACACTGATTGCATGATGTTCTGCTGTCACCACCAGGCCAGGACTGGAAATAAGAAAGAGAAATGTAAAACTTCAATTTCAGGACTCAATGATTTAAGGTAAGTCCCTCGGTACACTAGGAACATGATGTGTCAAATGGATTATATGTCACCTAGCAGAACAGAGCATATCAACAGGTTAACTAAAGTTGGAGACGTGTAAAAAGTGGATTTTCAATCTAACTTTGAGTATTCCAGAGATTAGGAAAAAATACTCATGCTTCAGCATTTGATATCATTATGCAAGTGCATTTTTCTTAGATCCATTACTCTACTGCAATGGCAAAAGAAGGAATTCTAATCATGTAACTAGTAAGATTGCAGAAAGATATGTACCTTTAACATTCTTCTAGCAATTGCTCAAGGTGCCCACTGAAAGTACAGGAAATATAAAGCTGCCTGCTTTTGCTATTTGCTTCTACTTATTAGGACGTAGCATTAGGGTTCTGCCAGGTGGGCTGACAATGTGATTTCAACAATAACTTAGCTGTCCCCTGGGAAGAAGACAGCCTGTAAAGCCCATGACACTAGTTCATAAACTCTAACGACAAAAGAACACAAAAGCCTTTTGGCTACTGAAATATACAAATTCAGTTTCATAAGCTCCTTGTTTCAGTTTATAATAAACTGTACAAGACCTGGAAGTTCTGGAGCAAAGATGATGAGCCCTCTTTGGTAGATATAAGCAACAAGTTCGTAAGCAGTCTCTAAAGGATGGGAGAAAATTTTGAAAGTGGGGCTCAGTTGTCTCCAGCTATAAAATAAGAAACTCAAACTGGAGAGGATCAGAGTGATAGCTTTCTTGTCATTATCTCCTTTCCCCCCACTATAAGCAATTGAATGCTAGAACGAGCTTGTACTGGCTCACAAAAGCCAATGAATGAATTTTCAGGAATTTTGTGAGCAAGTTGTTAAACTCAGTCACTATCAAAAATTAAATTACATAAACTTATTATTAAATGACTTACATTGAAAGCAAAGATAATGAATACTCAAATTTCATCACTTCTAATGATTACTGTTTTGCTATTATCCATGCTCTTGAGGTTATTTACAATCCCTATCATATCTGTATAGTGGAAATAGTATATATGATGGTGTTCTAGTGAACATCTCCTTCTACCTCTGCATTCAGTGACATCACGTTGACAGCTTAAAATCATCCATGGTAAGAATATTTACACCCAGAGGTCAGCAAATGTTACAGCTCAGGGCTGCTTTTTTCCCTGGAGAGCTGGTTGTTAAACATTTATAATCACATTACTGATTCTAAGGCAAATAAACTCTTTTCCTATCATGATTGCTATGAAGAGAAAGTAGGAAAAAAGTAAATGACACCAACTAACTCAAATATTCACTGGAGGCAAAGCCATATACCAATTCACACCAGAATACGTCAATTTATAACAGTTTGCTTTAACACTGTTTAACTGATATCCTTTTTTAAATGTGGTTATAGTAAGGTTCTTTTTAATAGTAAAAACAGAGTAAAGCTGAACTACAAAAGGAGGGCAAATGAGCTTTTCTTTGAAATGACTGTTTATATTCTAAATAGTCTGCATTTAGAAAAGGGCAAAGCTAAGCTTCAAATGTTCAATTTAACTTCAGTCTGATCAGGGTATCAGAAGAGGTAAGAGTTTAGTGGGGAAAAGCTTGTTAACTTGTCCTCATGAGAAAGTGCAAGAAGCAGACAAAGAAGAAACATCAAAAAACATCATGAAAATGAAATGGTACTAATGGATCTTGACGCAGTGTCTGGACCCCAAAGAGACCAAAATCGCTTCACAGATAACTTAAACACAAAATAACAGATGTCTACCACACTGTAACAGCAACAAAAAAAAACGAATGGCTCTACTTGAAGGCAAATGTCAAATAATGTGGGATCTTCTCAACTGGACTCATTCTATCCTTGGAATTTATATTAAACAATAAGATGAAGCTTTTCTTCAAAAGCTAAAGGCAGAGAGTCCCTAGAGGGATTTATAAAAGGAATATAAATGTCTTGATGCAGGACCCTTTCAGAAATCACAAAATATTTACTTCAGCAAAAAGAAACGTGTTTTCATAAACATTCACAGCTCTAACAGGCATAGAACATCATTATCTGAGTCCATATGAGGCAGAAAAAGAAAATAACGAGCAAGTTCAAGCAATCCAATGTTTTTTTTTCTGCAGAAGGAGGAAAAAATGATGATTTTTAATGACCTTTTCATATCCCACTAGGAGTTAAAAAACATTGCAGAGGAGCTATGCTGAGAGGGAATAAATTACAGATGCAGCTTTCCACAAATGGATTTTCATTTGAAGAACCTTGGGGTTTTTCAATTAGGAATCTTAAAGATGTATTCTAAAGATTGCAACATCTTGATACTGAGAGGCGAACTATTTTAGAGATCAACATGAGATGGAGTTGCACAAAAAAGGTAGTGTGATGACAAACAGAATTCTGGCAAAAACTCAGATTCTGCTAAGGAGAACTTAATGCAAAAGAGAACCTAAGAAAATGCCAAGAGGATAAAGAATACAACAAACTTGAATCATTTTGGACAGAATGAAAATCACAAGGGAAAATAGAATATGTTAAGTAAAGTCAAAACCAAACCATTCAAGGCACAAAATAGATGAGGCTTAAGACTGACTTGGGCCATTGATTAAGGTATTTTAAGCAAAACTGATTAATGTATGATAGAATAAAATGAACAATTACACAAAAAAGAGTTATTACTAAGCAGTTTAAGCTAACCTAAGGAACAAATTAGCATTTTACTTCGTTAGGTTTGGGGTTCATTTAAAAGAATGTTTTTAACTGATAAAAGCAAAGTATGTATTTGAACTAATGGAATTATTTAACCTCCCATACAAATAATTTTTTGAAAATCAGTGAACAAAGAATAATTCAATGAGAAAAGCATGCCTATATTATCATTTTTGGCTTAAAATATATCCTGTCTCACAGGAAAGTTAATCCGTGCTAACAAAGCACAAGACACTGATAGATGAAACCAGAGCATGGAGGGGTTACTTTACAATGAGAAAAGCAACCGTCAAACAGGTTGGATATTTACATTAGCCAGTACATCACCTTGGAAAGCAAGCTTAAATGTATCAGGTTGCTTGGAGTTAGAATAAGGGAAGTTAACTATGATCCTCATGAATGTTTCCATCAGATCTATCAGCCTTACCAGATGCTCACAGGAACAGTCAGCTTGGGACAGTGCTTCAGTTCATGATCAAGGTCTGTCTCTGTGATTTCCCTTTTTGGGATGCCGCTGCTGACTAATGCGTCTTCTTGACTGGAACATTGTTTAGATAATGTTGGTCCTTTATTACAAGTCTTGCAGGAGTATGAAACCATTCTCTCTCTCTCTCTAGACAACTGTTCATATCTGTCCCAAATTATTACACACTGATTTTATAGTTTAAGTTTCAGAAAGCAGCCTTATTTTTAAGTTTCCTGGGAGAGGGAGAAGGGGACAGGCAGACTTCACCGTAAAGTTTGTTAAGAGCTCTTTATTAAGAGCAAATTGGACTATAAACACAGTATGTCTGGAAAGACAGAATGTTGATCATTGTTGAACCTGGGTGATGGTATATATATGGAGACTCATTAAACTATTTATATTTTAAAAATTTTTAATAAAAACACCTAGCTGTCATATATAAATAATCAATGATTATCTATAATTAGGTTTATAACATGTTAAGAACATAAACATGCCAAAGAGTTAATTCAGTCATTCAATAAATACTAGAGCATCTTTTTATATGCCAGCTCCAGTTCTGAACACACAAGGTATACAAAGCAGTCTTCATGGAACTTACAGTTCGGTAGGAGAAGATGTTAAGGGCAAAATTTGATATTTAACATTCATAAAGACATTTTCAGGATATTAAAGTGAAAGATTAAACAAGGTGATAAATAGATACTCCTTTTTCTAGAGACAATAAGAAGTAATGATTTAGAAGTTAAAGAGTAGAGTCTGAGTCAGAATACTCTAATTCTAAGCTCACTAATTGCTAAATGGATAGCCTTGGGTAAGTATTCAACTTAGCTCTAAATTTCAGTTTTCTAATCTACAAAATAGGGATAACACTAATATCTACCTCTTAGGATTGTCAAGAATTAAACGCAATTACCCATGTAAAGTGATTACTACTAACAGATAGTAAACAAGTGTCAAGTACAATGAATTATTATGGTTTAGAGAAGTTCAGGTGTTGACTTTCCAGAAACAAGAGGAGTAAAGGAGGATATCTGGAGATCCTTTTTTGGCCCATAATCCTATAATATTCAAAGTCTTAAGACTGAATGTAAGTATAAACATCAGCAAGAGGTGAAATAAATGAATAACTGTAAGGCAGAAAGCTGGCTGTTATACATGTTCCTGAATCAACTTCACTAAAAAGCACATCAAAATGGGATGCAAGATGAGAACCCTGCTGATTCTGTGTTCAGTGTAATTCATGTGCTCAGGATTCCAAGCCTAACTGCTATGTAGGACACCATCTCTCTGGTAACAAAAACAAATAATGTAACAAAGCCTATATAAAAATTGCCCAGCACTCAAGAAACAACCTAGTTATGAAGACACTGAAATTTACCATAAAACTATAAAGAAATACATATTTTCCACATTTAATCACCACCTTACCTTACCCCTCACCCGTGCCCATTCATCTTTTAGGAAACACAGCTTGACTCTTAAGGCTGCTGCTATATAAAGAAATGAGTTCTGTCAGTGCACCTGAAAATACACCATCAGTCTAGAGAAGGAGCACTGAGCTCATAGCTCTTTAATGCAAATGTCAGGACCACCCTGAAGTATTTAAGTCTTGTAAATGCCAAGTAAGGAGAGGAGCTAAACAATTAAGGTAATGGATGACAGCAAGCAAAGAAAAACTAGGATTAGTATCAGAAAAATCTTCAACACTGCTTCTCTTGTGCCATAAAAAGTTTTTCAAAGGGATGTGTGGTCACACCCAAGGTTTTGATTACCTAAATTTGCTCAGACTTCACTGAAAAACATGGCCAGGGTAATGCAAATTTTATGCAGGAAGAGCTACATGGTCTCTTTTTTTCTCAGTCTTTCTAGGGTTCTGTGGAAAAGTGGGCAGAGGAAGAGCACATTCTTATACCTTATAGTATTTGAAGGGCAACACTTACATGTGCTTTGTTCACCAGCAGGCAAACCAGCATGGATCAGAGACTAGTGCTTGATAAATGTCTGTGGAAGGACAAGTAACAGTTTTTAGGCTAGGGAAAATGTGCTTGTTCCTGATGCTTGAACTACTACCCAGTTTATACTGATTTCTGTTTCTACAGAAATAGATACAGAAGCAGGAGCAAAGGGGTCAAATACATGGACATACTTGCAGGACGCTCAGGTAAGACTGTGCTGCACAACCTCGTATGAACTTCACTGAGATCCACACTGTGTCTAAGATTACCTAATTGGAAATCAGAATGATTTGGGGGCCAGAAAGGATGAGAAAGATAGCAATAAATAATTGATGAACGAATATATTAATGAACTCTGCATTACTGTTACGTCACAACTTAGGAAGTCTCCTAAAAACACCAATGCACAGTATGGGTATGATGATATTTACTGATTCAGCTTTTGTGTTTCCTTTCTCTCTTACAAAATTTTGCAAACACAAGAGTAAGCCGGTGACCACATTATAGACCTTGGACAGGTAGGGGTAGTCATTTAGACTGACTTACGTGCCATAGGACCCCTCAAGTGATTTCTTTGTGGAATGTATATAAATAGAAGCAACAAGAGTTGCTTAATGCTCCCAACTAGAGCATTAAGACAGAATATTTCCAAGTTGTCAAATTCCTGGGTGGAGATATCAGGAGTAAGACTTCCAAATGTCAACATTTTATCTAGCTATAGCTAGAGATACTGAACAGATTTGAGATTTAGTCTAAAGTTGTTGATACGAAAAAAATAGAAAAGTATAATTTTTTTGTTTGAATAGTTGTCACCCAAAGGGATATTTATTTTGTATTGCTTCACAGAGAAGGAGTAAGACCAAAGGATGAAAGGTTTTGAATCAAAAATGAGAAAAAACAGAAGTAGTTTCCTCCCTCCTACAGGTATTTGAAAAGAAGCTGATGATTATTTAAAAAGACAACTGTTATCTTCTACTAAAGAAATAACATATTTAATTACCAGTTAAGATTCTATTGCCTGGTTTTATTTTAAACATGATTAAAGTACTTCAGTAATTATCTCTCTTTCCCACTAGAGAGTGAGCTCTTAAAGCCAGTAAGTTTGTCCTAATCATTTTTGTATTCATAGATTACTTGGCACATAGCAGGCACAGTGAACATTAATAAGTAATAGAATACTGTTTAATATATTCTTGAAAGGTTGTGATTCCATGAAATATATTTTGACTTAAGTTGTATTTTGAAATGCAGAACAAGTTCTTTTACTGATTGAATGAATAGCTGTTCTTACAGCCTATTTCTTCAGTTTGTTTACATGTCTATTTTCCTACCCCATTAACCAAGTAATTGGTAGAAACTTAATTACTGATTCTCATAATAATAAAAATACCTATTGTGCTCTATATACTACAAAATATATCTACCTACATTATCTTATGAGATACTTAACAAAAGTCCTATGAGGTAGATATCAGAACCTTTACATAGTAAAAGAGGCAAATTGTAGCACTGAAACAGGTTCTGCATCTCAAGTTTGATCTTAATTTTCTTCTTAGCTATGAAACCTTGGCAAGGTTAACATTTCAGAGATCTAGTTTCCTTTTATATTATTTTAACATTTTTTAATTCTTTAAATATTCTACCATCTATTTCTAACATAGAATAAAAACACCTCATGTGCTCATTACGGGTACTGAATTAGAAAATATGCAACTGTTTCTTACAGAGGTTTCCCTTTCTGGTAGTTTGGTAGGCTAGGTTACTTGAAAACCCTTTCTCTATAAAATACCTATAAATGCTGGATAAAGTACAACAAATACTCTTTGAAATGCATGGATGAGATAGTAAAGAAAATCACCAAGGGTCACAACTGAGTATACAGAAAACCAGGGTGATAAGCATGAGTTGACAATGGAACCACATGAGGGAAACCAAGGGTGTAGGTTGTGAGAGCCATGGGGTACAAGAAAAGAACCTCAGACCCTTGTGGGATAGAAAAGTTACACTGAGACTCATACATACATCAAGTTCCTTGAAGGGGTATAAAGAATGTGAATTGTGGAGTGGGTAAAAAAATGTATATGTATACACCTACAAAACCTAGGAGAAGCTTACTTATACATCTACAAAACCTAGGAGAAGCTTACTTATACTAGACCACACTCTATGTAAAAGAAAGAAATCTCCTAAAAATTCATTAGCATGAGTTTATCATCACGTGGACCTCATTTTCAAGATTACATTGGCAACTGAAGAAACTCCAACATGAGAAATTAGCATTAAAAATATGCCTAGCCGAAGCACCGTATATAAAAACCTCACTAAAGAGCTCATTATTCAAAATTACAAAACACACAAGGGAAGACTCTAGCATGTCAACAGAAATAATAAATAGTAGAATTAGTTCTCCCAAAAACAACATATCATAGAACTAATGGATGCCATAGCAGCCAGACTCTAGGATGGCTCCCATTAACACAGTGTCTCCTAGTGTCCATGCCTTTTGTAATCCTCTCCCTCTAAGTATGGGGCATCATGTGTGCCTTGCTTCTAACCAAGAGAATATGGCAATAGTGATGAGATTCATGTGCTTATGTGTATGTGATGATGTTACATAAGATGGTAATGACTATCTTGCTAATAAACTCTTCCCCTTGCTGGTTTTGGGGAAGCAAGCTGCTATGTTGTGAGCTGCCATATGGACAGGGCCACATGGCACATCGCTGAGGTGGCCTGTAGCTGACAGCCAGAAAAAACTGAGCTCTCAGTCTGGCAGCCTGCAAGGAACTGAATGCTGCTAATAACCATATGAACACTGACACAAATCCTTCCCCAAATGAGCCCCTGATGAGAAACCAGCCCTAGCCAACACATTTATTTACAGCCTTGCAGAACAATCAGCAAAGCTGTGCCCAGACTCCTTATCTATATAAACTGTGAAATAATAAATGTGTGTTGTTTTAAACCACAAAGTTATGATAATACCATTATGCAGGAATAGCTAACACAGATACAGAGTATATGTTTCAAATGCTTAAACACATAAAGGAAACAAAAAAATAAGACAAAAAGAAAAAACACCAGGAAAATTTGAAAAACACAAGTAGAACGTTCAATAACAAAAAAAAACATAATTCCTAAAATGATTTAACTCAATGGATGGGTTAAGTTCAATCAATTTCAACAGATTGAAATCTGCTGAAGAAATAACATGTGAACTCAAAAACAGATCAAAGGAAATTGATCTATTTCAATTTAACATCACACAACATAGACAAAAGACAGACAAACTTAAGAGATATAGGATAGATTGAAAAGCCCCAATACTGACCAAAAAGGGAATCAGAATGACAGAACACAGAAAGGAGAAGTAGAAAGAATGAAAGAAGTAATGGCTGAGGACTTCCCAGAATTGATGAAAGACATGATCTCTCAGATTCTAGAAGCAACTTAGACCCAAAAAAAGACAACTATTGTAAATACACTGAGGTGAAATAGAGAACACCAAAGTCAAAGTGAAGATTATAAAAGCAAACAATGAGAAAACACAAAGGATTATCAGCAGACCCTTCAAAAATAATAAGAGACCACAAGATAGTATAATAATATCTGCAAAGTGCTGAAAGAACATTGTCATTCTAGAATTCTACATTCAGCTAAATGACCAGTGAGAAAACAAAATAGATATTTCAGACCAAGTCTGAGAGTTTTTTTACTACTAATAAATATTCATGAAAAACCTACTGAAAGATACTCCTCAGAAATCAAACCCAAAGGAAGGCGTGTGATGTGAAAAGCAATGATAAGCAAGAAATTTGTGTGTGAATATATCTACACAAGCACCAACAGCATTAAAAAAAGGACAACTGCTTGGTGGATAGAAAAACAAAATTTAAAAGGTCATACAAAAATGATCTATGAAATGCATAACGTGTGATGGAATTAAACTGTTTTAATGTCCTTGGATTGTTTGAAAGGAGGATAAAGATAATGAGTAATTGTAGACTTTGTTAATTATAGTACATGTTTTTAAATTGTAAGGGAGGAAAAGAGAAATAGAATATGCAACTTCCAAACAAGTAGGAGAAAATAAAATGTAAAACATTATTACTACCTACTTTCTGAAGACAAACAGAGGCTTATTAAATGGGCTGACTTGACCAAGTTTACCCAGCTAATAACTAGCATAATGTGACCTAAATTCATGTTTTCCAATTCCATGTTCTATGAATTTTTTTCCTTCTATGTCATAAAGCCTCTGATCTAGGTGACACATTAAAATAACAATTCGTTACCTTGATGTTCAATTCCATAAGGCAAAAATCTAACACTTTAAATTTGCTGTGGGTTTACCTCAGAATCCTTGTATTCCTCATTTCCATCTCTTTCTTTCCTACCCTCTCCACTCATTCATTCCTACGTTCTCCACATCATTTTTCTCTGGGCTCTATTTTTTTTACTCTTTTTTTCTCTTTCTCTTTCCCATTTTTAAAAAATGTTGTGTGTTTGTGCATGTGTGTGTGTGTGTGTGTGTGTGTGTGTGTAACCATGAACAATATTTATGTATCATACATGCTTACTAGTTTGTTAAATATCCCAATGTTATGAGATTTATAAGAAATATATATATGCTGTGGAGACTGGTAAATTCTAAATGCATAGGTTTTTGGGGGATGCAGTATGAAAGATTTCTACAAAGTTGGAAGAAATGAGAAAAGAGTGGTACACAGATGTGCTTCATTCTACTGTAGTGCTCTATGACTGAAGCAAGTGTGTAATGTCAAAAAAGCAGCAGGACTATCTATGGCAGCAATCTAGGCTCCAAAATCTTAGCGTTGAAAGATGATCTGCTGGCAAGCTGTTGCTAGAGTCAAAGACTTTATTTCTGCACTGTGCTGGTGATTCCTTTTCTCTTTGCCAAGACCATTTCAACTGGTTTCTAACTGCACTATTCTATCTTGAAGATGTGCAATAAAAGCTACAGGGTGTGTCCAAGCCTGTAGTTCAAACTCTTGAACCACAGTTAATCACACTAAATCCCTGTCACTGACCACCCATCTAGTTTGCCTACAGATATTTCTGCAATACTTCATGAGCCAATAAAACCTCAAGATGATTTGCCTACTAACATACTGAAAAGCATTTAAGTCTCTTGAAACTCTCAGTCTCCTACCATACAGTTTGTCAGATGTTTAAGAACAATATAAAATCAAGTTCATACTGACTTTAACAGTGCCAGCTGATTATACTCTGTCACTGGCATTATTTATCCAAAGATCTGTATTGTAAATGTATCCTTTAAGAAAGCTTTAAAGCATTTCTAATATAAAGAAATGAATGATAGGTCATACTGTCAGACAAATCTATAGGATTAATGGTTATAAAGGCAATTTTTGTATCTGGAGTCAACAAAAATCTTGGATAATTAATGCCTAAACCAATTTAGACAACTGCTCCACTAACCAAAAAATAAGAAAGTAACGATAGATGCAAAAAGCAAACTTTACAAAATATCACATTTGCTCCTTTTATTTCCTCTTATTCACATAAAGGAAACTTCTCCATTGCTCCCTCACCTAACCTGCTTTGACTCCCCAGAAAGTATCCTAGGAATGGATTAAAAGCTTCTGGGCCTCGATAATCCTGAAACAATAATCCACCTCAGAATAACCAAAACTTAACTGTATTTTGTTTCATGATCATTTAGAGCTAGATGAATAATACCATTACTAGGAATTGATGTCTACCAAGCTCAAGCAGAATTTCCACTTTTACAAGTGCATGGAAATACAGCAATTACAAAATAAAACCCCACTTAATTGAGCAGCTGAAGATTTCTGGAGAAGTATGCTTTGTAGTAGTGAAAACATAATAAAAATAACCAATGGTACTTTAGCCCACAGGAGCAACAGGTTAGGGGAAGCTGGTATATAGAGACTTGTAGGTAAAAGATTAACAAGCATAAGAACCAACTGTGTGGTCTCAAAAAATAGCAGAGGAAAATTAAAGAAATAATTTCATGATTTCATGGAGCCAGATCTTGGCTATGTAGGAGATGAAGCTCTTATTCTCACAGTAAAGAGCACAAAGCTCCGTCAGTTGATTTACAAAGTGAGTCATTAATGCCAGAGTCAGGGTGGTAGAAGTAACAACAAACATCCAATAGTACTCTCTGATGTCCTAAGAATATAAGATAATAAATAATATGACAAAGCTAATCTCCTCCACATCGTTCAGGGAGAGATTCTCTGGAATGGAGTTATTTCAGATTGTAGGAATCACTTAAGTGGTCAACAGATAAAGAAGTGATTAGCAGACTTCTAGGCTTGAAGACCTCTCTCTATTAAAGATCAGAAAATCCTAAGAATACAAACTGAAAAGATCTATCAGCTTGAGCCATATTCTATTCCCTTTCCTTTTCCCCCCAAAATGAAGCTACTATCTCTGTCTCCCTTTGGAGAGAATCCTCTGTTCTTCCTCCTCTATTTTACTTCCTCTGCTATTTTGCTTTGGAGAGGTCTTGAAATGTTCTTTACTCCCTTCTGTTTTATATAGTGTATAGGACAGAAGCCCAGGTGATGACATGGGGCCTACACCACACAGAGCCAGTCAATATCCTTTTCTGCCCTTTAGACAGGGCAAGAGCCTAAGTATATCCAACAGGTGATTTCTGCAGGAAGCTTAGAGAAAAACTTTGGTCAATGCCTCTCTGCTCCCAATCACATCAATGATCCATTGCAAGTCCTCTCTTTTAAATCACTCATAACTATAACTAAAAGGCATAAATTAGAAAAAAAGATGTCCTTTATTGGAAGAACATGTAATTGGGACAAAGAGAAAATAAAGCAACCAAATAAAATGGGGATAACGGAGGACCCACAAATCAGATTATAAAACAATATTCTGCTGACGGCTAAATAAAGTAATCCCATGGCAGCAATTTAACTGCTCCCTTTTTGCAGGCACTCCCAGATTTCTCTTGTTCAGAGCTGGATAAAACTTTTCATTTCTCTGGGTACTTAGAACTTCACATTGAACCAACATTATTTACTACTTACTTGGGCTTGCTTGCATATTTTAAAAGGGTGAAGTGTTTCTTGGTAGAAAAGCTGATGATAAGCCTGTAGGTCAAACCAACAGTACACACTGTTCTTCCATAACTGCAGACAGAAAAAGTACACGAGTTATTACCACCCGATTATTAAAGCTCTAGGAAGCTCTAATTTCAAATATAAATAATTGTTTAGTTTCTTGGTGTTATCATAAATCAAGTTCAACTTAAGACAGTTTTATCTTCTATCATAAACTAGCTACATACAAAATATTTATTAGTATTGTCATTTGAACATTATACTTTTGCATGTATGCTTCTCACATAATTGGTCTTTAAAATAGTATGTGTTCTAATTAACAAAGAGTAGTCACACATTTCTGGCATGAAACAAAAAAATCTGGAGGTATTTTGATATATATGAGGAAAAATGTGTATCATACCAGAACAGAACACTGATCATTGAGCCAGTGAAATACTTTTTATTTGAGCAAAATGAAGACTGCTTGTAATAAAAAAAAAAATGCTGGAAATAAGTTAGCCACTATCCATTGTAATTTTTTATTAGAATTACTTGAAATAAAAATTAAAGGATTCAGAGATATCAACTCTGAATTTAATATATATTACATTGACACAAAATTACATTAAAAACTTTTTAATGATACTAGTCAACTTTTGTCTATGTGCACTTTACTCTCCTTTATAATTTTAGTAGGCTAGTGAACCAAAAGAATTATAATTGAGATGTTTAATTTTTTTCTAAATATTTAGTAAAAAACTTCTTACCAGAAGAAATGGGAATTCTACTGTCAAATATCATTACTTGAGCATTGAATTATCTCTCAACCTCTTACTGTTAAATAAAGTAAATGCATAAAATTAGATTTAAAATAACTATTTTCTACCTTGTTCCCTGAATGCTCACAGAATTTAGTAAAGAAAAATCCAGCTCTATTTTCTACATACAAAGATTGCAATAAATTTTCCATGTCAAATCCTCCAAAGGCACCATCTGCCATGGTTTTAACCTAGATAAAAAAACAGAAGTCCGTTATCCACACAGAGACATTATAATTTTTTTTATGGCATTGTACAACAACAGGGTTTCATAAATTCTGTCAGGCTGTCAGTTTCCCACTGGATTTTTATTTTATTTTTGTACCATATAAGTAATTAATGCAGTATGTTTGCATCTGACTGTCATTTAAGATGCATTTACAGAGCCAACTATAGCAGCAGAGTTCATTCTGTTATAAACCAATCTCATTTGAAACTTAACATTAAAATGACTTTCCAACCTCAATTACTTTCATGTTTCAGGCACAGCAATACCATTTTAGGAGCCTTCCAAATCTCTGTTGGTGGTCTCTTCTACTGTTATTTTAGCCTTGAGGTGCTGCTGTAATAGCTACATGGGCATTATAAAAAGAACTATCTTCAAGGCCTCTCAATGCTGCATATTAACTGTTCTTAACGGGGTACCTCTCTGAACAGTCTAACGCCACACAGGTCATGGCCTTTACAGTGTAAATGTTCTAATAAAACTTTGCGATTTCTGAGCTTCTCTGCCAAATATGTTGGCAGCCCTAACACCATTTGTGAAACACAGAAAGCTGGCTATTTCTCCAAGCATGGGAGTGACTACAGATTACAAAAGGGCATCTATTATTCACATGAACTCTGCCATTTGTTGTGTGGAACTCAGACTCCTTTGTAATCTTAATCGTGGCCATAAACAATTTTGGGTTTCAGTAAGTTTCTTGCTTTCTCATTGTTAAGGTGTCTCTCTGCCTCTCTCTTTGTCCCCCAACTAAACAAATTCTGAGGTTAGAATTAAATATTTTTATAATGTTCAACCACTGGCATTCAAAAATAAAAAATTACTTTGGTAAGAATAAAATCCTAAGTAGAAGAAAAGGAAAACTGTTTGCTTAGTATAATAAAGTTACACCAAATTCTATCTAGGTGTTCAGACTATATTGGGATTACCAAGGCTTCCACCTAAAGTACTATGCTTAGGGAATGTGCAACTATCATCTAGAACTGGTGTATTAAATCCACATTATCAAGGTAGCCACATCCTGGAAATAATCTTGCTTTATAAAAAATTCTGTTTCCAAAACACATCAAATATTATTCTTTTAATCAAGTGTTAAAAATTTAATAAAAATGCTAGAAGGCTTAACTTGTGCCTGAGGTGTCATCATACCCAAACCAGAACACAGCTGTTTTTGAAAACAGTAATCAATTAAGTAATAGTAACATGGTTCTCAAAAAGGAAATCCAGAGGAAATTTCTGTGTAAAAATCATTTTGCAAGGAAAAAATAAATGTATTGATTAATAAAGAAAAAATATAATGGCAAATCAATTAAAAAATTTTAAATCAGGGGACATTCATCAGTTAAATGATGAATCAGATTATTGATCAGTTTTTAAAATACTTACCAAAGGTTCTTCTGTATAAGTATATCTTCTATCCAGCTGGGGCTTCTGGCATTCAGAAATGTCAGTAAAAGATGTCAAACGAATAACTTTGTTGCTTTCAGACATGTGACTTGACCTAAATTATAAGGGTAAGACCTAATTGATCAACATATTTTGAGCACCTTTCGTATACATGGCACCAAATCTTAGGAGTGCTTCTGTCTATTGTAAAAGAATAAAAAAACAAAAGATAAAAGGTCCAGCCTTCAAGAAAATGAAGTTGAGAAAATGAACAATAGTCCTATAGAAAGACAATTTGCAATAAAATAACTGCTGGTTGAAGGAATTAGAGAGTATATTTTAGGTGCCAAATGAGTGGGATGAATAATAAATATTAAGGGAGTATAAGAATGAGGAGTCCCTTCAAGCTATATTAGTAATTAAAGAAACGATATATTTTCCTGAAAAATTTGTAGGATATATATATTCTGTGTGTGTGTGTGTGTGTGTGTGTGTGTGTGTGTAGAGGGGTTCTTTAGATGGGGAAATAGTGAGCAATATATAAAGGTAGGTAGGAAAGCTTTGTTTAAATGGCAGCAAGTTGACTTACTTGCTTAGGGCAAGAGGACCCTAACAAGTGAACACTATATAATACATACCAAAAATTATGCTAAAAATAATTCATATAATCATATTTAATCCTCACAACAGGTGGGACTCATAAGAATTTATATATCATAGTTTGGAGTGAGATCATGGAACACTTTGGAATTACACTAATGACTTTGGATGCCATCTTTTTACATTTTCTTATCCAGTTCCCTTTTCCATTCCCTACTGAAATTATTCTAAACCTTATTTTCCAGCTCCATAAAACATGCCTGTTGCACCGCACCAATCCACCTCCACTCCACCAGCGTATTACTTTGCAGGTTCTTCTCAAACATAACGTAGGTACAATATACTTCAGTTTCTCAGACAAATGGTATGTACAACATGCTTCAGTTTCCCTACTCCATGTAACAGACACTGTTGATTAATAAGCTAACTCAACACCCATTCCCAGTGACAGGCTTCTATAACCACACCACTGAAATACTGATAGAGCTAAATATTCATTTTATTCACTTTCTAAGACTCCCTTGCAGAAAGGGATAGTCATGTGACACAGTTGTGACTAATGAAATATAAAAGTGAAGTCTGCTGGGAAACTTCTAAGTAAGCTTGCTTTCCTGACTAAAGCAAGAGGATTAATGGAAATTGCCCTTCCTCCTTCTTTATGAGTTGAAAGCCTGATGTCAGGAGCTTTAACACCACTGACTATGAGGGAATGGTCAAGAGCATTACAAAAATGCAGATCCTAATACTTCTGATCAAGTGAACCAATAGTGGCAGATTTCTTATTATGTGAAAAAAATAAGCCAAATTTGTCTAAGCCATTGTAAATGAAGTTTTCTGTCATTTGTAGGTGAAAATACTCTTAAATTATCAATCAACAAAGACATCCACCTATCCCCATTCTTATTTCCTTTCATCCTGTCTCAAGAAGAAATGTCCCATATCCTCTTCAAGGTTAATCTTATTGTCTTGGTTCTTGAACCCTTCCCTACATTCTCCTTTGAAACTAGACACCTTTTTCTTTCTCATCAATCTTCAGCTTCTCCCTTTGCACCACTTTATTCTATCTTATTCTAACATATGAACAGGCACAAGTCTCTTCCACCTTAAAAATACCCTTTTCCACTACAGAAAATTATTAAATCATAAGAGCAAGAGAATATAGGAATCATAAAACTGCCAAAAAATAATTAATAAAATGTCAATAAGTCTTTACCATGAATAATTATTTTGGATGTAAATGGACTGAATGATTCAGTGAAAAGACAGAGTGACTAAATGTATAAAAAAAAAAAACAAGACCTATCTATATGCTGCCTACAAGAGACTCACTTCAGATATAAGGATACATACAAATTGAAAGTGAAGGGATAAAAAGAGATATTCCATGCAACTGGAAACCCAAAGAAGGCTGGTGCAGATATCTTTTTATCATACAAATTATACTTTAAGTCAAAGACCATAATAAGAGGCAAAGAAGGTCATTATACAATGATAAAGGGGTCAATCCAACAAGACGATATAACATTTGTAAATATTTATGCACCCAATATAAGAGCACCTAAATATAAAAAGCAACTATTAACAGACCTAAAGGAAGAACTGTGTGGCAAGATAATAATAGTAGGTGATGTTAATACCCCGTTTTCATCAATGAATCGGTCTTCAGACAGAAAATCAATAAGGAAACATTGACCTTAAACAATAGATTAGACCACATGGACTCAACAGATCTTTACAGAACATTCCATCAAAAACAATAGAGCCACATTCTTCTCAAATGTATATGGAACACTTTCCAGGACAGATAATATGTTAGGCCACAAAACAAGTCTTAATAATTTAAGAAGTATAAAATAATATCAACCATCTTCTCTGACCACAGTGGTATGAAACTAGAAATCAATTACAAGAACAATATTGGAAAATTCACAAATATGTGAAGATTAAACAACATACCACTGAAAAAATAGTGGGTCAAAGAATAAATCAAAGATAACTCAAAAAATATCTTCCAATAAATGAAAGTGAAAATGCAACACACCAAAACTTACAAAATGTAGCAAAAGTAGTTCTAAGACGAAGTTCACAGCAATAAATCCCTACCTCAAGGAACAAGAAAAATCTCAAAGAAACAACCTTACTTTACACTTAAAGGAAGAAGAAAAAGAAGAACAAACCAACAACAAAGTTAGTAGAAAGATAGAAATAACAAAGATAGGACCAGAAATAAATGAAATAGAGACTAAAAAAGACACTAAAAAGATCAATGAATCCAAAAGCTGGTTTTTGAAAAGATAAACATTAAAAAACCTTTAAATGTATTCAGCAAGAAAAAGAGAGGACTCAAAGTCACAATTGAAAGAGAATTTACAACTGATACCATAGAAATACAAAAGATCATAAGAGACAACTATGAACAACTATGCACTAAAAAATTGGACAATTTAGAAGAAATGAATAAATTCCTAGAAATGTATAACCTACCAAGACTGAATCATGAAGAAATAGAAAATCTTAACACACTGGTTACTAATAAGGAACTGAATAGGCAATCAAAACCTCCCAACAAATAGAAGTCCAGGTACAGATGTTTCACTGTTGAATTCTACCAAACATTTAAAGAATAATGCCAATATTTCTCAAACTCTTCCAAAAAACAGAAGAGGAGCAAACACTTCCAATCTTATTTTATGAGGTTGGCATTACATTGATAGTAAAATCAGGCAAGGACAGTATCAGAAAAAAACAAAACAAAGAACTACAGGTCAATATTCCTATGAATATGGATGCAAAAATCTTCAACAAAATATTAGAAAACCAATTCAACTATGCATTACAAGGATCATAAACCATGCTCAAGTGGGAATTACTGCAAGGATGGAAAGATGGTTTAATATCTGAAAATCTATCAATATCTGCAAATTAATCAGTCATCTGTCTGAAGATATTTTTTGAGTTGTCTTTGATTTATTCTCTGACCCATTAGTTTTTCAGATACACCACATTAACAAAATGTGGTTAGTGAAAGGTAAAAATCATATCGATTGGAGGGGAAAAAGAGGGAGGTGTGAAAAGTGAGGCAGAAACCTCCTCCCCAAAACACATATAAAACGAAAATACAACTAAGTGATAAAGAGTGACCAGGAGATGGCAGAACAGACTGCCTAGACCTGGAGAAAAGAGAAGACCTCACACAAAAGGGTACAATACCAAAGCCACTGAGCAGCAGGATCCAAGCACTCTCCCCACCCCAGATCACAGAAGGGAGGAAAAGAAATGGAGCATGGAGGCAGTAGAAGCCCAGGACTGCTAATCACCCACCCATGGAGATCTGCTGTGGGAGCACAAACCTACATTACATGGTGCTCTGGAGATTAGAGGCGTTGGAAAGCAAAGACAGGCAGAATACTCATAGAGACTGAGATTCCAGCTGCTTGTGAAGAATAGGTGCACTCAAACGGCAACTTCTGGACAAAAGAAAGGTGTGCATTTTGAAAGACATCCCAACAGTTGGAGGGGTGCTAAAGGGGCAAAGATTACACAGAACTTGCTGCTCAGGAGAAAGAGCAGGTGGACAAAATCGTCCCAGCACACTCATCCCAGCAGGTTGGGAACATTCAGGAGCTTCAGACACTGAATCTCCCTGGCTGGCAAAGCAGCTCCAAGGCCCCCCATTGTGATTTGCAGCCAGCCTCTCTTTCCACCCAGTATGCACTAGTCTGCACAGCTGCTGCTCCTGCCATCCTGCCAGGCCAGCAGGAGGGTAGCCCTGCATACAGCAGCTAAAGGGGCATAACACAGAGGCTACTTCTTATACAATCAGCCCATTGACCCTGGCAGTGGAGGCAGGAACTGCAGCCGGAAAGCAGGAAAGAGCTCTTTCTTCCCAGCAGGCACTGGTGGCACTTGCCTCCAACCTCTGCCATCACTACAGGTGCTGGGTGGCTCCAGGGAGTAGAGGGCACTAGATGGCACTGTCTACACAGTTATTATTCCATAGGAATCACTAGAAAGAAACGGCAAAAACATAATCTGTACAAACAAGGATTGAAACACCAGAAAGAGGGATAAGTGAAATTAAAACCACCAATCTCCTAAATGAAGATTTCAAAATAAAAATCATAAAGATGCTTCCAAAGTGAGAGAAAAATATTCAAGATCTCAGGGAGGACTTCAAGAAAGAGATAGAAATGTAAAAATACAGTAAGTGGAATGACAAAAAAATAGAGGGATTAAAAGTAGATTAGATGAGGTAGAGGAGATGGTAAATGAAATAGAAATTAGAGAACAGGAAAATAATGAAGCTGAGGCACAGAGAGAAAAAAGGATCTCTAGGATGAAAAAATAAGAAATGAAAGATCAATCCAAACAGAACAATATTTGCATTTTAGGGTACCAGAAGAAGAAGAGAGAAAAAGGGATAGAAAGTCTCTTTGAGAAAATAATTGCTGAAAACTTCCCCAATCTGGAGAAGGAAATAGTCTCTCAGGCCATGGAGGTACACAGATCTCCCAACAAAAGGGACCCAAGGAAGACAACACCAAGACATATAATAATTAAAATGGAAAATATCAAGGACAAGAACAGAGTATTAAAAGCAGACAGAGAGAGAAAAAAGATCACATACAAAGGAAAACCTTTCAGGCTATCATCAGATTTCTCAGCAGAAACCTCACAACCAGAAGGGAATGGCAAGATATATTTAATGCAATGAAACAGAAGAGCCTCCAACCAAGAATATGCTACCTGGCAAGACTATTATTTAAATAAGAAGTGGGGATTAAACAACTTCCAGATAAGCAAACGTTGGGGGGATTTACCACCTACAAACCATCTCTACAGGGTATTTCAAAGGGACTGCTCTAGATGGAGGAGCTTGTAAGGCTACATAGCTGTCACCAGAGAAAATAGAACCACAGTAAATGAAGTAGACCAATTAATTACTAAGCAACACAAAATTAAATCAGCTACCCACAGTCAGTCAAGGAACACACAAAGAGCACAGAATATAACTCTTAGTATATACAGTGGAGAAGGAAAAAAAAAGGGAAGGAGAAAAAAAGAACCTTTAGAATGTGTTTGAAACAGCATAATAAGGGAGTTAAGTTAGACTGTTAGAAAGTAAGGAAGATGCGGTTGAACCTTTGGTACCCACAAATCTGAAGCCTGCAATGGAAATAAGTACATATGTATCGATAATCACCCTAAATGTAAACGGACTTAATTCCCCCATCAAAAGATATAGAGTTACAGAATGGATTAAAAAAAAAAAGACCCATTTATATGCTGCCTACAAGAGACAGACTTCAAACCCAGACATACACAGACTAAAAGTGAAGGGATGGGAAAAGATATTTCTTGCAACTAATAGGGAGAAACAATTAGGAGTAGCAGTACTTAGATAAAATGGATTTCAAAACAAATAAAGTAACAAGAGATGAAGAAGGACATTACATAATGATAAAAGGGTCAGTACAACAGGAGGATATAACCATTATAAATAACTATGCACCCAACACAGGAGCACCTAAATAGTGAAACAAATAAAAGAATTAAAGGGAAATAGAACGCAATGCATTCATTTAAGGAGACTTCAAAACACCACTCACCATAAAGGACAGATCAACCAATTAAAAAATAGGTAAGGATACAGAGGCATTGAACAACACATTAGAACAGAAGGACCTAACAGACATCTACAGAACAATCGACCCAAAAGCAGCAGGATACACATTCTTCTCAAGTATACACAGAACATTTTCCAGAATAGTTCTAGGCCACAAAAAGGGCCTCAGTAAATTAAAAAGGATTGAAATTGTGCAACAAGCTTCTCAGACCACAAAGGTATGAAATTAGAAATGAATTATGCAAAGAAAACAAAAAGCCCACAAACACAGGAGGCTTAACAACATGCCCCTAAATAATCAATGGATCAATGACCAAATAAAAACAGAGATCAAGCAATATGTGGAGATAAATGGAAACAATACAACACCCAAAACCTGTGGGACGTAGCGAAGGAAGCTGTAAGGGGGAAGTATATTGCAAAACAGGCTTACCTCAGGAAAGAAGAACAATCCTATATGAACAGTCTAAATTAGTGAAACTAGGAAAAGAACAACATATGTGGCTCAAAGGAAGTAGAAGGAGAGACAAAATAAATATCAGAGCAGAAATAAATAAAATGAAGAAGAAACAAACAATAGGAAGAATCAATGAACCCAGGAGAGGGTCTTCAAGAAAACAAACAAAATAGATAAACCCCTAGCCAGACTTATCAAGAAAAAAAGAGAGTCTACACACAAAAACAGAACCAGAAATGAGAAAGGAAAAATCACTACAGATACTACAGAAATACAAAGAATTACTAGAGAATACAATGAAAACGTACATGCTAACGAATTTGATAACCCAGAAGAGATGAACAACTTTCTAGAAAAATACAACCTTCCAAAGCTGACCCAGGAAGAAACAGAAAATCTTAACAGACCAATTACCAGCAATGCAATTGAATTGGTAATCACAAAACTACCTAAAAACCAAATCCCTGGACCAGATGGCTTCACCACTGAATTTTATCAAACATTTGGAGAAGACCTAATACCCATCCTCCTTAAAGTTTTCCAAAAAGCAGAAGAGGAGGGAAACTTCAAAACTCATTCTATGAGGACTGCATCACTCTAATACCAAAACCACTCAAAGACATCACAGAAAAAAAAAATCACAGACCAATATTCCTGATGAACATAGATGCAAAAACACTCAAAAAAATATTAGCAAACCATATTCAAAAATACATCAAAATATCATCCATCATGATCAAGTAGGATTTATTCCAGGGATGCAAGGATGGTACATCATTTGAAAATCCATCAACATCATACACCACATCAACTAAAAGAAGAAGAAAAATCACATGATCATTTCCATAGATGCTGAAAAGGCATTCGACAAAATTCAACATCTATTCCTGATAAAAACTCTCAACAAAATGAGTATAGAGGGCAAGTACCTCAACGTAATAAAGGCCATATATGACAAACCCACAGCCAACATCAGACTTAACAGCAAAAAGCTGAAAGCTTTTCCTCTAAGATCTGGAACAAGACAAGGATGCCCACTCTCCCACTTTATTCAACATAGTACTGGAGGTCCTAGCCATGGTAATCAGACAACACAAAGTAATAAAAGGCATCCAGACTGGTAAGCATCCAGATTGGTAAGGAAGAAGTTAAGCACTACAGATGACATGATATTGTACATAAAAAACCCTAAAGAATCCACCCCAAAACTACTAGAACTAATAACTGAATTCAGCAAAGTTGCAGGATACAAAATTAATACACAGAACTCTCTTGCATTCCTATATACTAACGATGAACTAGCAGAAAGAGATATCAGGAAAACAACTCCATTTACAATTGCATCAAAAAGAATAAAATATCTAGGAATAAACATAACCAGGGATGTGAAAGACCTGTATTCTGAAAACTATAAGACACTCATGAGAGAAATTAAAGAAGACACCAGTAAATGGAAATACATCACATGCTCATGGACAGAAAGAATTAATATTGTCAAAACAGCCAATGAAATTGAATTGGTAATCAAATTACAATCTTGCCTAAAGCAATCTACAGATTCAATGCAAACACCAACAGCATTCTTCAGCAAACTAGAACAAATACTTCTAAAATTCATATGGAACCACAAAAGACCCCCAATTTCCAAAGCAATCCTGAGAAGGAAAAACAAAGCTGGGGAGCTTATGCTCTCCAACTTCAAGTTCTACTACAAAGCCACAGTAATCAAAAAAATTTGGTACTGCCACAAGAACAGACCCATAGATCAATAGAACAGAACAGACAGCCCATATATAAATCTACATACATAGTCAATTAATATACAATAAAAGAGCCATGGACATACAATGGGGAAATGATAGCCTCTTCAACAACTTGTGTTGGCAAAACTGGACAGCTACATGTAAGAGAATGAAACTGGATTATTATCTAACTCCATACACAAAAGTAAACTCAAAATGGATTGAACACCTGAATATAAGCAACCCAAGTGCCATCAGTAGATGAATGGAAATGCAGATGTGGTACATATCCACAATGGCATATTCAGCCTTTAAAAGAAAAAAAATCCTACTATTTTTGAACTGTATGTATATTTCAAATTTTGAAAATAAAATAATTTAATTATAACAAATGACACAAAAAACTCTGGAGATGTTTCCCACTATATAGAGAATAATCTCCAAATTCCTTAATGTGACACACAGGAAGTTTTACTATCTGAACCTCATTTATGTTTTAGCATATACCTTGGCTTTTTTCACTGTAATACTCTAGCCAGAACATGAACATGAGCATGAAAACAATGGACAGTATTCAAAATTCAACTTTTCTCTCAAGTCATGTCTATACATATTTTCATTTGTTTCATCACCTGGAAAATTAAAATAATCCTTCTTCATGAGGATGCAGTAAGAACTTATATAATGCAAGCAAAATATTTAAACCAAAGCTCATTAACTTTTAGAAATGGCAGAGAGAATAATTTAGACCAACTCTCCCATTGAAGACAACTACGTAAGCTGAAAAAAAATACAAAAATCAATCTGCTAGAAGGAATCTGAATGCTAACAGTGTAGTTAAGAATTTTGGGTCCAAAACTCAGAACACAAAAATTCCCAGAGGTTAAGATTCTGGGAAGATTTCAGGGTAGGAAGCACCAGGAACCTGTCTCCCCATCTAGACAACAATTGCACTGGCTGAATCTAGTATAACTATTCTGGGATCTATTTAAGGCTTTCCATTTGTATGGGAAGGCTTGGATAGTAATTGTGGTTAATTTTGGTCAGTTAGAGATCTTAGCACAGTAGCAGCCAACCAACCCTCAACCTCAGCTCCATGGCAGACAGCTGGGTATGTGTTTCTGGAGCATTTTGCACATGCTGGGAAAACCAGGGTGAGCCAAAAGGACCCTGTCCTCCAAAGACATCTGTGCTTTGATCTCTGCTGCTTCTGAGCAGAGAGGTGCAAAAAGCCAGTGGCCAGTGGCCGTTGTTGTACCTCCCCCGAATGTTGCAAGCCCATGTTCCTCAGGCTGAAGTGACTTCCGGAGAACTGAAACATTGCTCTTTCTTAGCCTTACCTTCATTTTTCTCTTTCCCCCTCTTTTGGAAGGCAGACATTAAAGATCAAGGCAATCAAAAATGTGAAATTGAATAAAGGAAACCTCAATTAAAATGGAGTCAGGAGGCCAGAAAGGGGAGTCTCAAGCCTACCACTCATTGTCAATTGCAGACCCAACAGGAAGAAGCCTATATTTTTTTTTATTAAGTTCTTATTGATACACACTCTTATGAAGGTTTCACATGGAAAAACAATGTGGTTACTACATTCATCCATATTATCATGTCCCCCCAATACCCCACTGCAATCACTGTCCATCAGTGTAGTAAGATGCCACAGAGTCACTATTTGCCCTCTCTGTGCTACACTGTCTTCCCCATGATCCCACCCACACCATGTGTGCCAAACATAATACCCCTCAATCCCCTTCTCACTCCCTCCCCACCCATACTTCCCCACCCCTCCCCTTTGGTAACTGTTAGTCCCTTTTTGGAGTCTGTGAGTCTGCTGCTGTTTTGTGCAAGAAGCCTGCATTTTAAGACTCCAGCAGGAGGAAGAAATATTTCCTCCTCCTCTAGCAACAGCCCAGCCAATGAAAGACAGTCACAGCTCAACCACTGAAAAGCCACTACACTTCAAATTCGCAGTTTCCTCCAATGAACTTTCTGTTTATAACAGCTCCTCCCAACTTCCCCTTTCCTCTAGAGAAGAGTTGTCATCAACTTTGTTCTCCACTTGCCTATGTTTTTGCCATAGCTTGTGTGCCCTGAATTGCAATGCTCTGCTATTCCTCAAAAAACCCATTTTGCTGTTAAAATAATGGACTGTCTTACTTTTAAGGTTAACAAAAGCAACTGCATAGCCAGGGAAAACTTAGGAAGTGACCACACATGCCCAGGGAAAAGTGCATACTAAAAAAGACCTGAGAATACCCAAAGTTTATACCTCAGGCTGATCCTTGGCACAGAGACAGCCTATATGTCATAAAAATCAACAATAATAAATTTAAAATGGTGAATTTCATGTTATGTGAATACTATTGCAATAAAAAATGAAAGTGAAGTAATGAATTATTAAACCAAGAATATTCACCAGCAGACCCCATACCAAAGGATACTACCAAACGATAGTTTTTCAGGCTGATGGAAAATAATCCCATTCGAAATAAAGAACAATGAAAAGATAAATATGTGGGCAAATCTAAATGAATAACATACTACATTAAATAATGACAATATTCTTGAGAATCTTATAACTTCTCAAGTTCAAGAAATATTGAATTATTGAATAGGACTGGGTAAGACCTGGAGGGCAAACTTCTCAGAGAAGTCTTGATTGTACAGCTCATGTAAGCCTGGAGATTAGAGGTACCACCTCATTAAATCTCTAGATTAGAGTATGCATGGGAAGTGTGACTCTCTAATACCTATCACTGAAATATAAAAACTTATGTTTAAAAAAACCAATGGACTCAGTTTTCAATTTCTATTTAAGTTCTTCAAAAATCTTACCATTGCAGAAAAGCACCCAGCACATACAAAGCAACACCTACCCTTTCTCAATCATATCATCCTTTGAAGAAATCAGGTACATAGACTTGCTCTTCCAAGGTTTCTGAATTGCTGTTTTTACTCTAGGTAGCTTCTTGGGAGATTTAGGTTGTGATAAAACAGATTCTTCTTTCTAGAAAGTGGTAAGATTAAAATAAATGAAAAATGAACAAGATGAAAAAAGGACACAGAACAAAGCATAGCTCTGTACGTATACCTTCTTTGCTGTTTTGATCACTAGAGGATTTCTTTCCTCACTCTACCACCTACTATGCCTCCCACTAAAATAAAAATGTTCTCCCCAAACTCCCACTTCTATGGAACCAGCAGGCTGAAATTCCTACAGCTATTTCAGACTATAAGAAAAGGCCAGGGCCTGTATATCCTTTGCAAAATCTTTTCTTTATTCTGTAACTGAATAGGTTTTAGTCCTCATGTGTGTGCAAAGGGGGTTGATGAGGGTGGCAGGGTGGGGAAAGGAAGCAGGGATACCACTGGTCCATAATGGAAACTTGTATCTTAACAGATATATTTCCTTCCATTTTTGGACATTTGATTTTCATAGTTATTATTCCCATCTTTAAATGTTCTTTATGGTAAAAGGTAACTATTTAAATCTAAAATATGAGATACATGCATGAATTCAAAAAATATAAACACATTAATGTCCAAATGCAGGAGAAAGAAATGATTACCTGAGTATGGGACTTACATAAATGTAAGTATTTTACAATATTTAAAAGTAAGGATTATGAAAATTATGACACACATGGAAAATGCTGATAAGGTGTTAAAAGAAATAATCAGAATACAAAAGTGTAAGTGCATTTACACTAAAAATTCATGACAAGCCTGAGAGAAAATAAGTAAGTTAATAGTTGTCTAGAAGTAGGTGAGATTGGAAATGATTTGTCGCTTTGGTGTCCAAATTTACAGTAGTGTTAGTATTTTAATAATTTGAAAAACAAAGGTAAACTTTTCTTACATGTCAACGTCTATCAGAATGTAACGTAAGTTGCTAAAGATATCTGTGATGTTTTATTATCCAGAACAAATGATACAATCTTACATACAGTCCAGGTGCCTAACAACTATTGATATTTTTCTAGGAATTCCATAAACAGAATTGACTGTTTTACATACAACTTCCTAGGGACCAGGGCTCCCATCTGTTTTAGTACTTGAGAACACAGCATGACATTAAGCCATACTCAATAAATAAGTGATACCACAGGGGACTGAGCTTATTGAAAGTATATCATACAACAGTGGTCAAATTCATAAAAACAGAAAATAGAATGTTGATTACCAAGGGCTGGAGGAGGGGAAATGAGGAGTTGATTTATGGGTATATAGTTTCAAATTTGCAAGATAAAGTTCTAGAGCTCTTTTTCCCAACAATGCAAATATACATGGTACTTAAAGGGTACAACTGAAAATGGTTAAGATGGTAAATGTTATGTTACGTGTTGATACTCAGGGAGCCAATGGAAGATAACAGATGAGAAGTCACGGTCATGTTTACACCACTTTTTTCACACAAGTCAATCTCTTCCCCACTCTTTAACATTGCTCTCTTATACAAATTCCTTTCATTAACCACACGGCTTACTTTTTCTTGCCCCTTACCTCGCAGATGTTGTACAACTGTTGTTTGTAGAAATGTTTACATGTTATCAGATGGTGTGCTCCCTACACTACACCTCTAGGATGTATATTAATTTTGTGACTGGGTCACCAAGTCACATGGGCTAAGCGGGAAGATTAATCAATGGAGCAGCATACAGAAAGGCCACAAGGTACATAGGAGATCAGGAAAATGTCAACACAGTGATTAAGAAATTATGAGTGCACTAACGTGACACTAACTCAAAGTATGGTCCCCAGGCAGGTGCAAGAGCACCACGGGGGAGGAAGCTTGTTAGAAATGCAAATCCTTAGGCTCCACCCCAGATCTGCTGAATCTTGATCTCCAAGAAGAGCCCAAGAATCCGTTTTAATAAACTCTTCAGGTGACTATTATGTTTGCTGAAGCTTGAGAACCACCAGCATGTAGCAGTGCTTTGCATACAGATCACCTAGGAATCTTATTAAATGTAGGTTCTCAAATGTGACTGTAATATTCAGGCAGGTTGAAAATCTTAGTTCTGAGCAAACCCCTTGATTTTTACAGAGTGACTCTGACCCATTTCAGATCAATTAAATCAGAATCTCTGAAGGTGGGACCCAGGCATCAGTAAGTTTTAAAAACTTTCTATGTGATTCTAATATGTATCTAGGGGTAAGAAACCACTAACAGAATTATGAAGTCCCTCCAGCTCTAAAGCACGACTTGTTGACTATATACCCTGAACATAATCTTTTTTAAAAGGGGTTTTGTGTGACTCTGGCCAGTAACACTTCACATTTTGTGACACCTTTAAAGGCTACCAAGATTAATAAGGATCTTTACTTTTTTTTTTTTTTGAGGGCATCTCTCATATTTATTGATCAAATAGTTGTTAACCACAATAAATTTCTGTATAGGGGGGTCAATACTCAATGCACAATCATTAATCCACCCCAAGCCTAATTTTCGTCAGTCTCCAATCTTCTGATGCATAACAAACAAATTCTTACATGGAGTACAAATTCTTACATAGTGAATAAGTTACATGGTGAACAGTGCAAGGGCAGTCATCACAGAAGCTTTCGGTTTTGTTCATGCATTATGAACTCTAAACAGTCAGTTCAAATATGAATATTCATTTGATTTTTAAACTTGATTTATATGTGGATACCACATTTCTCTATTATTATTATTTTTAATAAAATGCTGAAGTGGTAGGTAGATACGAGATAAAGGTAGAAAACAGAGTTTAGTGTTGTAAGAGAGCAAATGTAGATGATCAGGTGTGTGCCTGTAGACTATGTGTTAATCCGAGCTAGACGAGGGCAATAAACATCCATGTATGCAGAAGATTTCTCTCAGAACATGAGGGGGGAGGTTCTAAGCCTCACCTCTGCTGCTCCCCATTTTCTCACCAGCTGGCCCCCTGCGACTGTGCCTGTCTTAGGTTGTTCCTCCCTTGAGGAATCTTACCCGTCTCTGGCTAACCAGTCATCTTCTGGGGCCATACAGGGAAATGTTAAGTTGGTAAGTGAGAGAGAAGCCTTATTGTTTGAAAAGGTTAGCTTTTTACTTCTTTGCATATTTATGCCCTGTGGCTTCTATGCCCAGCATTTGTCTTGAGGTGTCTTTACCACTTGGAAGAATTATGATACTCGGTAAATTCGACATGTGGCACGAGTTCTATTTAAAGGTTGTGATTAGGTAGGAAGAAGAAAAGCTATAGAAGTAGCAGGCAGAAGAAAACCTGGGAAGATTGATTATTTCTTTGACATATCTTCTTGTAGAGTAACTTCAGCATGGATAGGTTTTAAACTACTAATTAAATTGTGCACACACATTAACATAATAGGAATATAGTTACCTAACCAAAGCATACCTGTAATTACCAGCCAACTCCAGTGAAACCAAGAAAACCAGTTAGGCACCTTAGGCATTTGTGAAAACTTATCTATGATATGGTGGATATTGTCCGACTGAACTTAAACAGTCTGAGAGAATTCAGATAAACTAGAACAACCCATTCCTGGGGACTGTTCATAAGGGATCTTTACTTTTGAAATCCAAGTCTTATCTAGTTATTGTATCCCGTAGTGTTATTTACTACTTCTTTGTAAAGTGGTTTAACTTTTCTTCTGTTTTTGGACTGCTTTTTCCTTATCTTTTTGTAGTATTTTATTCTTCTCCAGTGTGAAGGAATGCTTACTACTTGTAATTCTGCTGTTGCAACTTCTCATTCATTCATTCAGTTTATACTTATTAAGCAACTACTATGTGCCAGGCACTTTTAGGCACTGGAGATAAACAGTAAACAAAGAAAAGTCCCTTATATTCTAGTAGGAGGTAAAAGAAAATAAACATGAATCACATGGTCATAAGTACAACAAAGCAAAACAAAGCAGAGAAGAGGGTTTAGATAGCAATGGAGGGTATGTGTGCTAGCCTACGTGACTGTGCTTAGGCAGAAGAGTCAAGGATATCTTCTCTGAATAAGTGATACTTGAGCAGATGCCTGACGTGAGTAAGGGGCACACCACGTGGATATCTGAAAGACCACTCTAAGTGATTGGAGGAAGAATGCTCTAAGTGAAGGGAAGAGCAGGTGCAACACTCCCAGATTCTTGTTTGGTGTGTTCAAAGAACAGCAAAGAGGCCAGTGCAGTTGGAGTGGATTAAGTCAGAGAAGAGTGGTAGGAAATGAGGTCAGGAGAGTAGCAGGGGCATGTAAAGACCACAGCCATGTAAAGACCTTGGATTTGATTCTGAGTGAGAGAGGAGGCCACTAGACTATTTTGAGCAGGTGAATGATGTGATCGTTATTAAAGGATCACTTTGGCTGCTTGGTGGAGAACAGATTATAGGTTTTCTTATTTCCTAACTGTTGTAGCATACACCTTAACAACAACAAAAAAATAGAATCTTATGGTGAAACTTAAGTATTAGTGTATGAAACCGAAGCATGGATATATTACTATAAACATAAAAAAGAGATCAAAGTATCAATGTACACCCTACCTGCATCTCAGTAATCTGTGGAATGCAAGATTTAGGTCTTAATGGCAAGAGAGTTGCCATTTGTGGAAAAGGGTCAACATCCTTCCTTGGTTTCTCTTGACGGAGGTGCCAGAATCTCAGTTCAGCACTAGCGTATTTTGCTGAAGATGAATGAGTAACACAGAATCTTGGTGCCCTAGTTAAGGGAAAAACAAACTTAAGATTAAACTAGACCATAAGCCTCAAAGATCAAAAGCTTACAAAATGTATAATACACATTATCACAATTATCAGGCTTGCCATATACTTTACCTAAAAATTTCTACTTCTTTTTCTGCTGCCTAGCTTTAGAAGTTTTTTTTCTATGATTTTTCAGTTGTCTGAAATCACATTCACACATACAGAGGTAATATACATTAGGAAAAAAACTAATAAATTACATTCAAATTATTATCTGCTTGATAAGAAAAAGAAATCTATGTATCTATTTGATGAAGGAATTAAAAATATAACTTGGGAGTTTCTAGTAAAGGAATATACAATGGGCCTTGAATCATTTAAGGCAGTTCAGTATTTATAACACCAAATAAAACTGGCAGATGAAATTAACATTTTAAAATACATAAATGTTTTTATAATGCTTAAGTATACTACTAAAGTGGATTGTGATTCATATGATCTATTTTGAAGCCTTAAATTTGAAAGTAAGAATTAATTTTACAACAATTTATATAAATGAAAGACCAACACTACTGCCAGAAACTTAGGAAAAAGAATGTTTGGCACAATATCAAGGCCACACTTAATTGGACGGATATCCTGGTATTTGGTCTGTGGGCTAACTCATTATTAGCTATAGGGTATCTCCAGCTGTCAGGGCCTGTTACTAACTGCTGCTTGGACCAGGTTTTCCCCCTCATGCCATAGCACAAAGACTAATTCCCACTCTCTATTTCATGTCTTGGTAGAAAATTGCCTACCTTTAAAATACAAAGAAGATAGACATTTCTCTGTGTGAATGCAGACTGGGAGGGGAATAGAATCCAAAGTTCATAATTAGTTTAGGATTAGAAAACACCTTTTATAGATATGAGTGGTCTTTAAACACTTTATTTCAGACTTGGAAATATCCAAAAATCACCTCTTATTCCCATGTGTGGATAAAGTGAAGGTTCCTAGGGCCAGGATTCTCACCTGGCCCTGGTCGGCTAGCTCACTACACATGTATGGGCAATATGTTGCTATTGACTCTATATAAAGAGCTCCACCCGGTGCTCTGGGCGACACGGTGGCAGGGCTACACAGCTGCAGGAGAGCAGAGGCTGGAGTGGTGGCAGCACTGAAGACAGAGACTGAGACGGCTGAAGGGGCCCAGAAGCCCAGAATCAGACCAGCTTGCTGCATGCAGACTTGCTCTGAGTGGATGGGATTCTAGTGATTGACCTGCCACCATGGGAATGAAGTTGGGGATAAACCCTTTCACCCCAAAAACGTTCTACTGTCATTCCTTGGTCTCACTGGATCCATAGTGAACTTGCCTGGGGCTGGTAAACCCATTGGCAAGACACCATGGCAACCACTAAGTGGGTTTATCTACAAGATCCTTATCAAATAAATCATACATGTGTTAGCCATGAAACCTAGGTGTCTCAATTTTCTGATTCCCATCAGTACAATGTATTCATATAATACCAAGTCCTTGCTGCCCCTACCACTTTAATCCTGCATTCGTATTTCATTCATTGCATTGGTTTTTTACTAGCCACTAAGAATTCGTCAAATATTGTGGAATAAATTTCAGTCAATCCTAAACTGTGGTGTATTATTTTTCATGCTTCCATCATACAAGTTCTCCTGTACACTAATTGTATGTATCTTAATTCTCAAGCTCTAGATAATGGGAGAAGATATTTGCCACATAATACTTCCAAAGGAGCTGTATCCAATATATAAGTGTGTATGTACATATTATATGTATATGCATCTGTCTTGCCAATGGGTTTCAGCCCTGGGCAAGTTCGCTATGGCTTCACTGTGACCAAAGAAATTGACAGCAAAACGTTTTTTGGTTTGGGGTGAAAGAGTTATTACCCGGCTTGTTCTCCCGGTCATAGGTTAGGCACTAGTGTCTCTGCCTCTGCCCAGAGCACTGGGCTGTGCTCTCTATAGAGTGCAGTAATAGCTTATTGCCTAAAGGTGTGAAAGTGGTAGCCTAGCAACAGGCCAGTTACAACATCAGGTGGTTTAAGTTCAGTGAGGATCCTGGCCAAAGGAACCCCAACTTCTCCACAGTGTATATATGTGTGTAAGAGTATGTACATGTGTGTCTCCCAACAGAAAAATGGGCAAAGAAGATAAACAGGTAATTTACAGAAATTAAAATCAAACTGATCAATAAATATTGAAAAGGTTATTAACCTCACTAGTAATCAGGGAAATGCAAATTAAAACCACAAGATACCAATGACACACCAAACACACAGAGAAAAATTTAAGTCTGACAACATTAAATGCTACAATGGTGTCTTGCCTGAGGATTTCAGCCCCAGTCAAAATCACTATGGATTCAGTGAGACTGAGAGATGACAATGGACCGTTCTTGGGGTAAAAGGGTTTATAGCTGGCTTTATTCTCAGGGCAATAGGTTAAGCATTAAAAGTCATATATGCATCCAGCAGTCTGCAGGTCCATAATCAACCTCTATCTCTGCCTCCACCCAGAGCACTGGTGGAACGCTTTATACAGTGACTCAGTCAATAATAACTCATTGCCAATGGGTGTGGGAGCACTAGCTTAGCAGTAGAACAATTAAATCAAGTAGTTTAGGTCAGGAGAGGATCCTGGCCACAGGAACTTCCAATTCCTCTACTTACTACTTATGGATTTGTAGCAGTGAGTAATTGCGTATTTTGATGGGGGGAATGTAAATCAGTACAACTACTGTGGAAAAATGGGTATGTGTACAAAAATATATATTACAGCATCGCTTACAATTGTAAAAAGCAGAAAACAACACAAATGTTAACAAAAACAGCAAATAAATTTTGACACATTCATGCAGTGGAATACTATATACAGAATGAAAATTAATAAAACTTACATGCAATTACAGACAAATTGCACAAAAATAATGTTGATAGAAGATGCAAAAGAATGCATACAACATGATTCCATTTATCTAAAGGTATAGAACAGGCAGATGAAAGTATATATGCAGAGATTTATTTGCATATGTGGATAAAGTGAAGGTTCCTATGGCCAGGATTCTCACCTGAACCTAAACTACTTGATGATGTAACTGGCCTGCTGCTAGGATACTGCTTACAACCCACAGGCAATAAACTATTATTGATGGAGTCACTATATAAAGAGCTCTGCCCGGTGCTCTGAGTGGAGGCAGAGACAGAGGAGGATTATAGACGTGATTCTAGTGCTCGATCTATCACTGGGAAAACAAGCCAGGTAATAAACCCTTTCACCCCAAGAACATTCCATTGTCATTCCTCTGTCTCACTGAATCAACAGTGAACTTCCCTGGGGCTGAAACCCACTGGCAAGACAGAATACATGGTTAGTAAAATTCTAAAGAAAAGGAAAAAGAGGATAATCACAAAAGTCACAATGGTGGTTACCTCTGAGGAGGATGAGGATGTTACCAGAAGGGACCTTCAGGAGTCTTGGCAATGTTCTGTTGTCCCATTCACATAGTAGTTACACAAGTGTCTACTTTGTAATATTCATTAAACTGTTTATGTTTTAGTTTGGAATTTAAAGAATACACAAGGTTTAGCTAGATTAAGAAAAAAGGTAAGAGCATTCTGGGAAAATGGCAATGTCAGCAGTATTGTTTTTCTACCTCTCAGAATCCCTCCATAAAAACAGACAGGACAACTAGATAGCAAAACCAGATTCATGGGCAGCATTTTCAACAAAATTTTAATGTGACAAGGTATCTCCACCAAAATAAAGTTGGTGGGTACAGACTACTACAGCCATAAGACCTGCTTGGTATTGGTGTGTAGGTGAGAGGAAGTGTCTGAGGGACCTGAGCATGGAAGAGTTCCAGAACAGCTAGGAAAGCACATCAGGCCAATGAAAGATTAACAGCTGGACTAAAAGGAGGAATTCTCTTCTAACACTGAGTACACACAAAATTCAATTATACTTCTACTTACCAACAATGGTCAAATGGAAAGCTAAACCTAAAAAATACATGAACTATCACATATGCAACAATTTGGATGCATTATGCTTTAACGGTATTATGCTGATGAACAGAGGTTGATCTCAAAAGGTTACATATTGTATGATTTCATTTATAGCTCATTTTCAAAATGATTTAAGTATAATGACAAAGAACAGATCAGTTGCCAGGGGTTAGGAATGGAAGAAGAGTGTAACAAAAGCATAAAAGCATAGCATGAGAGTTTTATGGGTTGACAGAATTGTTTGTATCTTGATTATCATGGTGGTTATATAAATCTATTCAATTCACTTTTTCTATATGTTTAATGTAAAACAGAAAAAATGGAAAGAAAAGGGATGGCCTTTTCAATTAATGAAGATCAGCAGTTGGATATCCATAAGCAAGGAAAAAAAACAAAACAACAGAACTCTGACCTTTATAAACCTCACACTGTATATAAAAATTAATTCTAAGTGGACCATAGACTTAAGTATAAAAAACATAAAATAAGGATTTTAGAAAAATCAGGAGAAAATCTTCAGGATCTAGAACTAGGTAAAAAAAAACTCACAGGTTTGACACCAAAGGCATAATCCATAAAAGAAATTGAAAAATTGGACATCACTAACTTTTTAAAATTTCGTTCTGTGAAAGACCCCTCACTGTTTAATCTTTCAGATGCAATGATATTTGTTCTTAATAGTGGCTGGAGGCAACACATTTGACATAGGAAAGTTTCCAGTAGGTGAATAACTTGGCCCAAGAGCTATTTACTCCTACCCTAATGAAATGTTTCTAGTAAAACTTATCTGGAACCCCTCATTTAAACACAGTCCCCTAGTATACCACCCTCCCAGGGAAAATACCATACGTGATTAACATCAGAATTTTTCTTGCAAGTTTTTTCTAGTCATTATGATAATCTGTTGTTTGGTTTGATCTTTTTTTTTTTTTTTTTAGTGAATTACACTCTTTTAATTGAGTATGATAACACAAGTTTATGAAAAGTTGCATTTTCCATTTCCAGTCTATCACCACAGGGTTCCATGCTTGTTCTCTTCTTTGTTTGTAACTCTTCCACATCAATGAGAATTCTGGTTCCCATTAACCACAGTATTTTCACTTATTTGCTTTATGTACATTACTGGTTTATTATAAAAGGATATATATAATTCAGGAACAGTGAATGAAAGAGATTCACAGAGCAAGGTATGTGGGAAGGGTCATAGAACTTCCATGGTATCTGAGAACACCACTCTCCCAGATTCTCCACATATTCATTAACCAGGAAGCTCTGAAAGAACATTGGTAAGAAGTCTTTGGAAAGCTTGTCTTTAAAAAGACAAACTAAAGTCTGGGAAAAAGATGGCGGCATGAGAAGTGAGGCAGAAACCTCCTCCGAAAACCACACATAACAAGAAAATACAGCAAATACAACTAATCCTGAAAGAGTGGCCAGAAAGAAGAGACTTCAAAGACAGCTTACATGTGGGAAAAAAGAAAAGACCTCACAGAAATGGGTAAAGTACCAGAGCCAGAATATGGCAGGACCCAAACCTTCCCACCACCCCACCTCACAGGCAGGAGGAAGAAAAATGGAGCATGGAGGGACTGCTAAACAACCACCCCTGAATATCTGCTCTAGGAGCATGAACCCACATTACACGGTGCTCTGGAGATTAGAGGGGCTGGGAAGCAAAGACAGGTAGAATACTTAGAGAGACTGAAATTCCAGCTGCTTGTGGAGAACAGGTACCCACAAGCAGCCCAACCAGGACAAAAGAAAGGAGGGTGGTTTGAAAGACTTCCCAACAGTGAGAAGGCTGCTAAGGACACAAGGATTACACAGAGCTTGCTGCTCAGAAGGACAGGTGGACAAAATCATTCCGGCACACTCAGCCCAGCAGATTGGAAACATTCAGGAGCATCAGGCGCTCCATCCCCCTGGCTGGCAATGCAGTGCAGAGGCCCCCCACTGTGATACACAGCCTGCTGATGCTTCCTGCCGGCCAGTACTGGTTGGCAAATCTGCTGCCCCAACCATTCTGTGAGGCCAGCCAGAGGACAGCCCTACCCATTGCAGCTACAGGGCAGTAACACAGAGGCTGCTCCCTGCATACTAGGCCCACTGGCCCTGGCAGTGGGGACAGGAACTGCAGCCAGGAATCAGAAAAGAGCTCTTTCCTCCCAGGAGATATGGTGCCAATCACCTGCAATCCCCACCATCACTCCAGGTACTGGGCAGCACCAGAGAGTAGAGCTTCTCGGCACTAGAAGGTGCCACCTATACAAAGTTATTATTCCATATAATTCATTACAAATATGAAGTGGTGAAAGGACCTTGTGCAAACCAAAATCCATCAAACACAAGAAAGACAGGTTGGTGAAAGTGAAATCACCAATCTTCTTGATAAAGATTTCAAAATAAAAATCATAAACATGCTCACAGAGCTACAAAAAAATATTCAAGATCTCAGGGATGACATCAGAAAAACATAGAAACCTTGAAAAATACAGTATCTGAAATAAAACATGCAATGGTGAGATTTAAAAGCAGATTCAAAGAGGTAGAGGAGACAGTAATGGAAGAGAAACTAAAGAACAGGAATACAAAAAGCTGAGGCACACAGAAAAACAAAAGATCTCTAGGAATCAAAGAATAATAAGACTGTAACCAATCCAAATGGAACAATATTTGCATTATAGGGGTACCAGAAAAAGGGGAGAGAGAAAATGGGATAGAAAGTCTCTTTGAAGAAATAATTGCTGAAAACTTCCCCAAGCTCGGGAAGGAAATAGTCTTTCAGGCTATGAAGATGCAAAGATCTCCAAACACAAGGGACCCAAGGAAGACAACACCAAGACATATAATAATTAAAATGGAAAATATCAAGGATAAAGACAGACTATTAAAAGCAGCCAGAGAGAGAAAAAAGATGACATACAAAGGAAAACCTATCAGGCTATCATCAGACTTCTCAGCAGAAATACTACAAGCCATAAGGAAGTGGCTTGATATATTTAATGCAATGAAACAGAAGAGCCTTCAACCAAGAATACTCTACCTGTTAAGACTATCATTTAAATTTGAAGCAGGTATTAAACAATTCCCAGATAAGCAAAAGGTGAGGGAATTAACCTCCCACAAACCATTTCTATAGTGTATTTTGGAAGGACTGCAGTAGATGGAAGTGCTCCTAAGGCTAGATAGCTGCTACCCAAGAAAATAAAAGTACAGTAAAGGAAGTAAACCAATTAATTACTAAGCAAACAGAAAATTAAATCAGCTACCCAAAAAATCAGTCAAGAAATACACAAAGCGTACAGAATATGACACCTGAGATATAAATAGTGGAAGAAGAAAAAAAAGAAGGGAGAAAAAAATAGAACCTTTAGATTGTGTTTGTAATAGCAATAGTAAACAAGTTAAGTTAGACTGTTAGATTGTAAGGAAGCTGCCCTTAACCTTTGGTAACCACAAATCTAAAGCCTGCAATGGCAATAAGTACTTATCTATCGATAATCACCCAAATGTAAATGGACTGAATGTACCAATCAAAAGACACAGACTTACAGAATGGAAAAAAAAAAGCAAGACCCATCTATATGCTGCTTACAAGAGATTTACTTCAAACCCAATGGCATACACAGACTAAAAGTGAAGGGATAGAAAAAGATATTTCATGCAAATAATAGGGAGAAAAAGCAGGAGTTGCAGTACTTGTATCAGACAAAATAAACTTCAAAACAAAGAAAGTAAGCAGAGATAAAGGACATTACATAATGATAAAGGCATCAGTCCAACAAGAGGATATAACCATTATAAATATCTATGCATCCAACATAGGAGCACCTACATATGTAAAACAAATACTAACAGAATTAAAGGAGGACACAGAATGCAATGCATTCATTCTAGGAGACTTCAACACACCACTCATTCCAAAGGACAGATAAACCAGACAGAAAATAAGTAAGGACATAGAGGCACTGAACAACACACTAGAACAGATGGACCTAATAGACATCTACAGAACTCTGCACCCAAAAGCAGCTGGATACACATTCTTCTCAAGTGCACATGGAACATTTTCCAGAATAGACCACATACTAGGCCACAAAAAGAGCCTCAGTAAATTCCAAGAGATTGAAATTCTACCAACCAACTTTTCAGACCACAAAGGTATAAAACTAGAACTAAATTGTACAAAGGAAACAAAAAGGCTCACAAATACATGGAGGCTTAACAACATGCTCCTAAATAATCAATGGATCAATGACCACATTAAAACAGAGATCAAGCAATATATGGAAACAAATGACAACAACAGCACAATGCCCCATCTTCTGTGGGACGCAGCGAAGGCAGTTCTAAGAGGAAAGTATATAGCAATCCAGGCATATTTTAAGAAGGAAGAACAATCACAAATGAATAGTCTAAAATCACAATTATTGAAATTGGAAAAAGAAGAACAAATGAGCCCCAAAGTCAGTAGAGGGAGGGACATAATAAAGATCAGAGAAGAAAATGAATTGAGAAGAATAAAACAATAAAAGAATCAATGAAACCAGGAACTGATTCTTTGAGAAAATAAACAAAATAGATAACCCCCTAGCCAGACTTATCAAGAAAAAAAGAGAGTCTACACACATAAACAGAATCACAAATGAGAAATGAAAAATCACTATGGACACCATGGAAATACAAAGAATTATTACAGAATATTATGAAAAATTATATGCTAACAGTTGGATAACCTAGAAGAGATGGACAACTTACTAGAAAAATACAACCCTCCAAGACTGATCCAGGAAGTAACAGAAAATCTGAACAGGCCAATTACCAGCAATGAAATTGAACTGGTAATCATAAAACTACCTAAGAACAAAACACCTGGACCAGATGGCTTCACTGCAGAATTTTATCAAACATTTAGTGAAGACCTAATACCCATTCTCCTTAAAGTTTTCCAAAAAGAGTAGAGGAGGGAATACTTCCAAAATCATTCTATGGAGCCAGCATCACTCTAATACCAAAACCAGGCAAAGACAACATGGAAAAAGAACACTACAGATCAATATCCCTGAAGAACACAGATGCAAAAATACTCAAGAAAATATTAGGAAATTGAATTCAAAAATACTTCAAAAAGATCATACATCATGATCAAGTGGCATTCATTCCAGGGATGCAATGATGGAACATCAGAAAATCCATCAATGTCATACACCACATCAACAAGAAGGACAAAAATCACATAGTTATCTCAATAGCTCCTGAAAAAACATTTGACAAAATTCAAAAACCTTTCATGAGAAAAATTCTCAACAAAATGGGTATAGAGGGCAAGTGCCTCAACACAATAAAGGATATATATGACAAGCACACAGCCAACATCATACCTAACAATAAAAAGCTGAAAGCTTTTCCTCTAATGTCGTGGACAAGACAAGGATGCCCACTCCCCCCACTTTTATTCAACATAGTACTGGAGGTCCTAGCCATGGCAATCAGACAACACGAAGTAATAAAAGGCATCCAGATTGGTAAGGAACAAGTTAAGCTGTCACTGTCTGCAGATAACATGATATTGTACATTAAAACACTCTAAAGAATCCACCCCAAAACTACTAGAACTAATAACTGAATTCAGCAAAGTTGCAGGATACAAAATTAATACACAGAAATCTGCTGCATTCCTATGTACCAACAGTGAACTAGCAGAAAGAGAAATCAGTAAAAAGAATTCCATTTACATTGTATTCAAAAGAATAAAATACCTAGGAATAAACCTAACTGAGGAGGTGAAAGACCTATACCATGAAAAGTACAAGACACTCATGAGAGAAATTAAAGAAGACAGCAATAAATGGAAATACAACCTGCTCATGGATAGGAGGGATTAATATTGTCAAAATAGCCATAATACCTAAAGCAGTCTATAGGTTCAATGCAATCCCTATCAAAATACCAACAGAGTTCTTCAATGAACTAGAACAAATAGTTCTAAAATTAATATGGCACCACAAAAGATCCCTTATAACCAAAGCAATCTTGAGAAGGAAGAATAAACCTGGGGGGTTACACTCCCCAACTTCAAGCTCTACTACAAAGCCACAGTAATCAAGACACTTTGGTCTGGCACAAGAACAGAGCCATAGGATCAATGGCACAGAATAGAGAGCCCAGATATAAATCCACACATAGATGGTCCATTAACATAGGATAAGGAGCCATGGATATACAATGGGGAAATGACACCCTCTTCAACAACTCATGTTGGAGAAACTGGACAAGCTACATGTAAGAGAATAAAACTGGATTATTGTCTAATTCCATACACAAAAGTAAACTCGAAATGGATTGAAGACCTGAATGTAAATCATGAAACCATAAAACTCATAGTAGAAAACATAGGCAAAACTCTCTTGAATATAAACATGAGCGACTTTTTCATTAAAACATCTCCTCGGGCAACAGAAACGAAAGCAAAAATGAACAAGTGGGACTACATCAAACTAAACAGTTTCTGGACAGCAAAGGACACCATCATTAGAACAAAAAGGCATCCTACAGTATGGAGAACATATTTGTAAATGACTCATCTGATAAGGGGTTAACATCCAAAATATATAAAGAACTCACCCGCCTCAACACCCAAAAAGCAAATAACCTGATTAAAAAATGGGCAGAGGATCTGAACAGACACTTCGCCAAAGAAGAAATTCAGATGGCCAAGAAGCACAGAAAAGATGCTCCACATTGCCAATAATCAGAGAAATGCAAATTGAAACCACAATGAGATATCACTTCACACCAGTTAGGATGGCCAACATCCAAAAGACAAGGAACAACAAACGCTGGAGAGAATGCGGAGAAAGGGGAACCTTCCTACACTGCTGGTGGGAATGTAAATTCAACCATTGTGGAAAACAATATGGAGGTTCCTCAAATACTAAAAATAGAAATACCATTTGACCCAGGAATTCTACTCCTAGGAATTTACTAGAAGAAAACAAGATCCCTGATTCAAGCAGACATATGCATTCTTACATTTATCGCAGCACTATTTATAATAGCCAATCTATGGACTTAACCTAATTGTCCATCAATAGATGAATGGATAAAGAAGATGTGATATCTTTACACAGTGGAATGTTATTCAGCCATAAGAAGAAAAGAAATCCTACCATTTGCAACAACATGCATGGAGCTGGAGGGTATTGTGCTCAGTGAAGTAAGTCAGGCGAAGAAATACAAGTACCAAATGATTTCACTCATTTGTGGAGTAAAACAACAAAACAAAACTGAGGGAACACAACAGCAGCAGACTCAGACACCAAGAAGGGATTAGTGGTTACCAAAGGGAAATGGGGTGGAGAGGGTGGGTGGCAAGGGAAGGAAAAGGGGATTGAGGAGCATTATAATTAGCACACATAATGTAGGGGGGTCACAGGGAAGGCAGTATAGAACAGAGAAGACAAGTAGTGACTCCATAGCATCTTAGTACGCTGATGGACAGTGACTGCAATGGGTGTGTGGGGGAGGACTTGATAATATGGGTGAATGTAGTGACCACAATGTTGCTCATGTGAAGCCTTCATATTAGTATATCAGTGATACCTTAATAAAAACAAAAGACAAACTGAAGACTGGGAGAAAATATTTGTGAACTAACTATCTGACTCAAGACTAGTATCTAGAATATAAAAATAATTCTAAAACTCAACAGTAAGAAAGAAAATCCAATTTGAAAATGGGCAAAAGACATGAACAGATATTTCACTGAAAAGGATATGCACATGGCAAATTGCACATGAAAAGATGTTCAGCATCATTAGCCATTAGAGAACTGTGGAAAATCACAATGAGAAATCACTACACTCCTATTAAAATAGCTAAGAAAGAAAGTTGTGACAACACTAAAAAATGGCAAGGATGCAAAGAAACTGGATTATTCATACATTGTTGGTAGGAATGTAAAATGATACATCAACTCTGGAAAATAGATGGGTGGCTTCTTTTAAAACTAAAAACGGACTTACTACATGACCTACTTATCTCAATCTTGGACATTTATCCCAGAGAAATGAAGATTTAAAGTCATGCAGAAACCTGTGCATGAGTGCATGAGTGTTCACAGCAGCTTTATTAGTAATGTCAAAAGACTAGAAACAACCCTAATGTCTTCCAATGGGTGAATGGATGAATAGAAATGTAACATCTGCAAAATGAACACTACTCAGCAATCAGAAAGAACTACTGATACACACATCTCAGACGGATCTCAAGGGAATTATGCTGTATCAAAAGATAATCCCAAAAGATTACCTACTGGATTATTTTATTTATGCAATAGATTAGTGGTTTCCAGAAGTTAGAAATGGAGGGAAAGAGGTTCAGAATAAGGGGGTGTGGTTATAAAAGGGCAGTACAGGGGATACTTGTGGTAATTTAAGTGTTCTGTATCTTGAGTATAGTGGCAAATGCATGGCTCTCAAATGTGATAAAATTGCATTGAACTCCAACATCAACATTCTCTGGAAGAGTCATTCCAGAAGATGATCATCAGAAAACTTCAACAAAGATCCTGGTGCTGTTGCAGTTGTAGCTGCAGTCATCCCACCGGTTCCTGGACTTGCCATGGAATGAAGAAGGAGATATCTAAGCTGGCCTGTACATACAGTAAAACAACAAATTTGACTGGCTCTATACTGTCGGAACTCAACCAAGAATTAGGAGAAGTGCAAGTTGCAGCGCTCCAAAATCTTGTGACTATAGACTATCTACTGTTAAAAGAACATATGGGATGTGAACAGTTCCCAGGAATGTGTTGTTTTAATTTGTCTGATTTTTCTCAAAATATTCAAATTCAGTTAGACAATAACCATCATATCATTGATAATTTTTCACAAATGCCTAGGGTGCCTAACTGGTTTTCTTGGTTTCACTGGATATGGCTGGTAATTGTAGGTCTGCTTTGGTTATGTAGCTGTATTCCTATTATGTTAATATGTGGACACAATTTAATTAGTAATTTAAAACCTATACACGCTTATGTTACACTACAAGAAGATATGTCAAAGAAATAATCAATCTTCCCATGTTTTCTTCCATCTGCTACTCCTATAGCTTTTCTTCTTCCTTCCTAATTACAACCCTTAAGTAGAATTCGTGCCTCATATAGAAATTACCGAGTATCATAATTCTTCCAAGTGGTAAAGATACCTCAAGACAAATGCTGGGCATAGAAGCCACAGGGCATAAATATGCAAAAAGTAAAAAGCTGACCTTTTCAAACAATATTGCTTCTCTCTCACTTACCAACTTTACATTTCTCTGTATGGCCCCGGAAGATGACTGGTTAGCCAGAGACAGGTAAGATTCCTCAAGGGAGGAACAACCTAAGACAGGCACAGTCGCAGGGGGGCCATCAGGTGAGAAATTGGGGATCAACAGAGGTGAGGCTTAGAACCTCACCCCCCCTGTTTTGAGAGAAATCTTCTGCATCTGTGGATGTTTTGTTGCCCTTGTCTAGCTTGGATTAATACTTAGTCTATAGGCACAGACCTGATCATCTACATTTGCCCTCTTACAGCACTAAACTATGTTTTCTACCTTTATCTTGCATCTAACTACCACTTCAGCATTTTATTAAAAAAAAAATAATAATAATAATAATAAGGGAGAAATGTGGGATTCACATAAAAATCAAGTATTAAAATCAAATGAATAATTATAATTGACCTGATTGTTTATAGTTCATGATGCGTGATCAAAACCAAAAGTTTCTGTGATGACTGCCCTTGCACTGTTCACCATGTAAGAACTTATTCACTATGTAAGAACTTGTTCACCATGTAAAAACTTGTTCGTTATGCTTCCGAAGATTGGAGACTGTTGAGAATTAGGCTTGGGGTTGATTAATGATTGTGCATTGAGTCCCCTATACAGAATTTTATTGTTGTTAACAACCATATGATCAATAAATATGAGAGATGCCCTCTCAAAAAAAAAAAGAAAACTAAACTAGAATATAAAAGAAAAAAAAATTGCATTCAACTACCTATACACAGACACAGATAAATGCATGTAAACCTGGTAAAGTAGGAAAAAGATTGGTGAGTTGTATCAATGTCAATTTCCTCATGATATGTGTACTAGAGTTAAGCAAAATGTCACAACTAGGGGAAACTAGGTGAAAGGTACAAAGAATGTCTCTGTATTGTATCTTAGAACTGCATGTGAGTCTACAATTATCCCAAAACAGGAGTTAAATTTTAAAAAAGGAAAGCTTCCATTGTATTAATAATACCTCATTAAGTTGGATGGTGTGTACATAGGTGCCCACTACAGAATACTTTATATCTTTCTGTATATCTTAAATATTTAAGAATAGAATTTTTTAAAGAAAAAAATAGAATAAAACATTCTATCCATATATGGAGAAGTACAAAGTATATAAATAATCTGGGATACCTGGATGGGAGATGATGCCAGAGAATGGGGCAAAGGACAAATCATGATGACGTTATCTGCTAATTTAAAGGATCTGAACTTCACACTGAAAGATTTAGGATAACCAGTGAAAATTTAAAGCAGAAAAGTGACATAATAAGATCCATCAGAGCCACAATGGCAGCTCACTGATCCTCAAATGGCACACATTTTCTTTACTACATCCATTCTCATTTCCTTGTTTAGAATACCTTGAGCCCCAAGTGAAGTATCCTCTCCTCTGAATCCTGTGCATTCACCATGCTTTCTTTTACTACATTCATATCACATGTATGTTCCTCCTATAGACTACAACCACTGGACTTGACCATTTTTCACCCTTATATCCTTAGCAAAGCTCTTAGCCTATAGTAAGTGCTCAAAAAACATTTATTGAAATGATAAATCTGTAACTCTAGCTAAATGTACACACACACACACACAATTTGGTGAGATACTGAGCATAAAAGGGACAGGTGTAGAATGTGCTCACAAAGTTAAAATGAATCTTAAGTACTCTCCAACCTTATTTATCAATTTAAAGACATCCAAATTATCTAAAGACTAAGTACTTCAAGGAAGAGCAAAGACTTAGTAATCTTGCATTTAAAATTTTCATAAATAACTAAGAAAAATGAAACCAAAAAACTTTGATTCACAACATTCTTCTTACCAATACAGAAGTAAGGGTTTTAAAACCTCAGTCTGAATATTTTTTAAATGTTCTTCATTCCACTGAGATGCATCCAACAGTTTAAATTTTGATAAGATTTCTGCAGAAAGGTAGCAATCCCCATTGCTCACTAGATAGCATTTTTTCATCTTCTCAAGATGTCTGAAATAAAACACATATACACATATACACACACATTGATACATATGCAGCTAGCCAAATGTTTGTGCTTCTAAAATGGTTCAGACAAGTAATGAACTATCTCAAAACCAACATTGAATTGCAGGAGTACCAATGTGGAGATACAAATCTTTCTCTCAGTTATGGGAATGGAAGGGTGTTTTGGTAGGTTGCACAATGGCCTTGCAAGGATGTCCATGTCTGAATCTCCAGAACCTATGAATGAAACCTTACATGGTGAGATTCTGCAGATGTGATTAGGATTTTAAAGAGATTATCCTGGATTACCCAGGTGGCCCTAAAATTACAAGGTTCCTTCTAAGAAGGAGGAAGGAGGTTCAGATCACAGAGAAAAGATGTGAGATAGAAGCAGGGGGCATAGAGGAGAGAAGATGTCCTTTTGTTGACGCTGCTTTGAAGATGGGAGAAGGGCCACAAACCAAGGAAAGTAGGCAGCCTCCAGAAGTTGGGAAAGATCAAGAAAATGGATCCTTTCCTAAAGCCTGCAGAAGGAAAGGAGCCCTGCATTCCCATTTTAGACTTCTATCCCCCCTAACTGTAAGAGAATAAATTTGCTTTGCTTTAATAATCACTAAGTTTGTGATAATTTGTTACAGGAACAATAGGAACCAATACAGTATTGCCCCTTAAAGAACCTGTGGAGGTTGTTTGCATATAACTTCCCTAATATGTCTTGAAAAATACTAATGGCCTTCCGCCCCATGATTAATCAGGTCATGCTTCATAATCAAACATTTGGTAACCCTGCTCTTAGAAGTGGGTACAGAAATGAGCTCTGAATCTGGGTTCCACTGAAAGAAGTGGAATAACCCAGTCATTAGTATGTACTCAGTCAAACCCTTAATGAGAATTGCAATATACTATAGTTGGCACGTGTTAGAGCAGATCAGGAGATGACCACAAAGGTAAGGACTTTCTAAAGCAGGGTTGTCTTAAGGCCCCTTATCTAAAACATATGAAGCAGTCACACAAAGACCTTCACCCCACCAGACCTCTAAAAGGCTCTCTAGAGGATATCCAGGATGATATGTAGCAGATCTCATTCAGATATGAATACCTAAATGGCATCCGATAAAGACCATGGAATTTGTTAATAGGCTAGGCTGCTAGGAAAAGCAGGCCCTACACTGGCATAAGGTATCTTTTAAATAAGGTATCTTACACCAGTGTGGTTATATAAATGATAAATTATTTTTTTATATAAAAAATACTTCACTGGATGTTATAAAAATAAAATAGAATGATTAACTTGAAAGGAGGTTTAGAATCTATGGGAAGAAATATTATGCAAACCCAAATAATTGCTACTATTAGCAATCATTTCACTAGCAAACTAGTGAAATCAATATTATCATAATATATATCATAATATTATTCATTCCTCTAAAGGCATAAATTACATTTTTACATTTATTTCAGGCTTTCTGCCTGTGCTTAAATGACCCAAACTTATATTCAATAATTTGTTTAAAAGCTATTGAAAAATAAAAAATAGAAATACCTTTGATGTCTTCCAGGGTCCTTAAGAACTTTTAACCTTTCAATATCCATCCATAGCAAGCAATATCTCTCTCCTAATGTACCTTTTATAAATTTCTTAAATCTTTCAAACTCCTTTCTATTGCCGATGTCATAAGTTTTGTGAGAAACACACCAATGAGCCCTGCTTTCTGGTCCGATGCTCTCACCTTGCAAACTTGGTTGTTCTAACATCTCTTCTGATTTTTCACTTGTGGTTTGAACTGTTTCACTTAACAAAACATCCTTGCCAGGTAGAGGCTCAAAAACCCCATCAAACACCACTTCTGTGGTGTTGTAGAAATTTATACTATCTGGACTCTCTGTAAATGGCTCTCCAAGAAGTTGGTGAATTGCTACTTTAAAAATAAAGGTTATATAAGATCTTAAAAATTCTCCCCATGTTGAGAAATGCAATGTCAGACTTTCCACAGCATCCTGTTTCTTTTCAAGGTATATTCTCAGAAGAGCTTGCGAAGGAGTATCTTGTAGAGATATAGATCCACTTTCTTTTTCTTCAAATTCAGAAACTAAACTATTGGTACTAGACGGGTCCTTTTTCGTCCTAGGGTGAATTCCATCATCAAAGATAAAACTCTCTGTATTAAATCATAAAAGACTATTAGATCAGATGTGAGTACAAGTTTTTTTAATTATCATCTAGATTTTATAGGGCCAGGATAGCAAATGGGTTTATCACAGGTAGTGACTGCATGGCCCAGTCTTAAGGAGGAATCTAAAGCCACATTTGGGACCAGTGAAGAAAAAAACTGCAAAAAGAGATTAGCCATGTCTTTCCTGGACATGAAAGAGGATAATGGTAGCAGATGAACTAAATATTTTAAAATCCTAATATAGAGGATATTAAAAATGGCATTATATACTTTTAAAATGTAATATTTCAGATGGATACAGAATATAATACATAAAGGCCAATTATATTAAAGAATTAGAACATGTATAGTAAATGTGCTCTAATATTTCACATTGTATAATAAAACAAACTAGCTAACACTAATGATGAGGTAAGAGTTGAACAGATCAGAACTGGACTCAAACAAGCAATTTTTAAAAATTCACTATTTATCAGAAAGATTAAATTAATATCATACAGCCTATTGTTAAAATTATAAAACAGCATAAAGAACTTATGAAGGGTTATAAAGAGATTGTTTTTACACTTTTTTTTAAAGATTAAGTCTTTAGCGCCCATTTTTTTCTTTTTTTCAAAAATCAGTGAAATATCTGATGTCAGTGCTCTATTTCCCATGGCAAATTTACCCCCTGAATTGCCACAAATCATAGAAAAAGCTGTTATCTTCGGTGTCCCACCCTCAAGTGGCCATTTTCTCAGTAACAGATGGCAGGCCTCAACAAACTGGAAATGATTCATTACATATTTTATTGAAAAAAAATTATCAAATTTCTCCAATATTGAGAGATTAGACTTTTATAAACCTGTGAAAGGATCCTGGAAATACACTCAGCCCCACAGAATTGGAGGTACAGAGCAAAGCTGGCATTTCCATTCTCCATCTTCCCAGGGCCCTTTCTCTTCTTGTTTACTATCTTCCTTTATTCTCCAGTTTTCTACTTTACTATTTTAATGAAAGAGCAAGAAACCTATAAATCAGTTATTCTCAGTTAGGGAGATTATTTTCCTCTTTTCCTAGATTTAAGCTCAATTCTAGATTTACTGTTCCCAGAGGTTGCTTATACATTTCAAAGGAATAAGGTAAGAACTGCTGTGAGTTGCTGAGTTCCTCTCCTGAAGCACATTGCTGCGTTTTTTTCTCTAGCAATATCATTTAATGACTCCCATTTCTGAAAGGTTTCTTCTATTTTTATGACAAATTTATATAATACACAGAAGTTCCCCACAGTGGAAATTTATCTGCTTTTCAAGGTGAAAAACAGTCTGAACTTAAAAATGGAAGAAAACCTCAAGTTCCATGAATGACTATTTACTTTTAAGAGAGAAAGGTTGAAGCATTTTATTTCAAAGGCTTAATAATAAGAATTTGTAAACTGTGATAGGAAATAAAGACATGACAAATAGTTATTGACTACCTACTAGGTACCAAGCACTAGGCCAGGCACTCTCCATACATTCAGTATGTATCTTTATTCTAATCTTACAGATGAGTAAAGCAAGGTGCCCAGCAGTGGAATAACTTAAAAAATCACACAACTAATAAGCAGCGTAGTTGCATTCCAAACCCATTCTCTTTGCACTATACCAAGTTGACACTCAAAAAATATTAGAAAGTGGAATGGATGGGGGGGATAATTTTCTCCCCAACTACTAAGTTTGTACTGGAAGATTAGAACAACAAAAAAGATTTAAATAGAAGTTGTGAAATCATTCTTGTCCTTCTCTGCTTACCAGGAACAGATGAAATAACTGGTGATTCAGTTTTGTTGTCAAGTACACAAGATGGCAATGAAAAGGTCGATACTCTTTGCTCACTTTGTTTGGCTAATGCAAACCAATCTTTTGTTTGAGTATAGGAGGCCTAGGAAGAAAGGAGCATATTTGTTTAACATACAATTAGCGGTATTATTGTAATCACAAATCTGGACAAATCATTATGATAATGTTCAATTTACACAGTACAATATGTAAAGGAAAAATCATGCCATGAAAGGAAAGAATGTTGTACACAGAAAATTTCATTAGCTGATAATAATGGGAAGGAAATCTCAACTCAAATTATTTACATTAGATGGACAAAAGAAAAAAAATGAGCCCAATACCCAGAAAATTTTTTCCACCCTTCCACCAGAGACATGCAGCCCCGCTTTCTGGGCTCACTGCAGATTCATGCCATCTAACCTCTGCTTGTTCATCACGGTGGCTCATCAGTCCTTGAATGCATCTTTTGCCAGCTGCTCTCATTTACAACCTTCCCAGTCCTTTCATACCTCCAATTCTGTCTGACGTAGCTCAGTGTTGTTAGCAACACCTTTCTAATATGACAAAGACTTACTCCCTCAGGACACATGAGAAACCTCTCCAAGTTTCAACTGCCTCTCATCTTAGATTCAGTTTTTACTTTGCTTGGACTGGATGTTTCCTGAAGACTGATTCCTGACACCCTCTGACCCTAGATGCGGTCTTCAATTTTTCCTTTGGGCACCCTTGTGCCAGCTGACCCAATTCCCAAGCTGACCCTCAACTTCTAGAACCCAGTCTTAAAAAGCTCCTATCTTACCTTTCCTGGGAATACTTCTCTGCCTGACTCTCTCAGTAATGTCCTCACCTGTTTCTCTAAGTTAATCCAAGTTGTTCTACAGAATCAGAGGAGGGAGTGTCCAGCATTACTCTCACTTCTCATTTCTCCTTTCTTCAAATGAGTCAGGTGGCCCTTAGCCTAAGAAACGCTCACAGAAGAGGCAGGGCTCAAATGAAACACATATTGTTTCCTGACTATTTTCCAGAATTAGCAGGGAAAGTCAGGCACACAATGAGGCCAAAAAGCAAGAGACAGAAATGAGAAGTGCCCTCTGTGTAGTCACTGCCTCTCTTAGAGGTAAGGTTTCCTGGGTAGAGAAATGTTTTGAAAGATACTAATTTCATTTTGTTCCCTCTTTGCCTTCCTTTAAAACCTAGCTATTTATTATTAATTATATGTTAGTTCATGTTATATATTTATTGAGTGACTACAATATTCCAAGCAGAATCCTAAGCCATGAGAGGAGGACAAAATAATTAAGGAACTTTCAGGGAATGGAGAAATACCAGTATCCAAGAGTCCTTGCTATCTCAACTGCACAAAAAAGATGACTGAATAAAGATAGAGGAGAAATTCAGTTAGACATAAAAGCAGTTAACATAATCTTAAAATAAGGTCAATTGTGTTTAGATGGTATAAGTGAAGACTCAAAGTAATATTACCAATTACCATAAAGATTAATTCCTACCTACAATCATTGTTCAAATAATTTAATGGCCCAAAAGCTTTAAATCCTCAAACTTCAAAAGCTTTTTAAAAAGGTAAAATTTAAAGCATTAATCAAGTAGACAGAAGTGAATTTTTTCATCATAGAAAATAGAAAAAAATGAACTAGCTCACATTTACTTTTTCCACTAGACTGATTCTTTTTGCATAAAAAAAAACAGTGCTTTTTTATGACATTCCTGATATTTCTACAATGCATAAATGAAGAGAAAATAATACTTAAAAATAGGCTTAAGAGAGTAGGAGACTTCAACATACCACTCACTCCAAAGGACAGATCAACCAGACAGAAAATAATTAAGGACACAGAGGGACTGAACAACACATTAGAACAGATGGACCTAACAGACATCTACAGAGCACTCCACCCAAAAACACCAGGATACACATTCTTCTCAAGTGCACATGGAACATTTTCCAAAATAGATTACATACTAGAGCACAAAAAGAGGCTCAGCAAATTGAAAGACTGAAATTGTATCAACCAACTTTCTAGATCACAAAGGTATGAAGCTAGAAATAAATTGTACAAAGAAAACAAAAAGGCTCACAAACACATGGAGGCTTAACAACATACTCCTAAATAATCAATGGATCAATGGAAAAATTAAAACAGAGATTCAGCAATAGATGGAGACAAATGAAAAAACAGCTGAATGCCCCAAATTCTGTGGGACGCAGCGAAGTCAGTTCTAAGAGGAAAGTATATAGTGATTCAGGGTTATTTAAAGAAGAAAGAACAAACCCAAATGAACAGACTAAATTCACAATTAATGAAAGTGGAAAAGAAGAACAAATGAGGACCAAACTCAGCAGAAAGAGGGACAAAATAAATATTAGAGCAGAAATAAATAAAATTGAGAAGAATAAAAAATAGAAAAAAATTAATGAAACCAAGAGTTGGTTCTTTGAGAAAAGAAACAAAATAGATAAACCCCTAGTCAGACTTATCAAGAAAAAAAGAGTCTACACACACAAACAGAATCAGAAATGAGACAAGAAAATCACTACAGACACCACATAAATACAAAGAATTATTAGAAAATACTATGAAAAATTATATGCTAACAAATTGGATAACCTAGAAGAAATGGGAATCAGTAATCAAAAAACTACCCAAGAACAGAACTCCAGATCAGATAGCTTCACCACTGAATTTCATGAAACATTTAGAGAAGACCTAATACCCATCCTCCTTAAAGTTTTCCAAAAAGTAGAAGAGGAGTGAATACTTCCAAAATCATTCTATGAAGCCAGCATCGCTCTACTACCAAAACCAGGCAAGGATACCACAAAAAAAGAAAATTGCAGACCAATATCCCTGAAGAACATAAATGCAAAAATACTCAACAAAATATTAGCAAGCCAAATTCAAAAATACATCAAAAAGATCATACATCATGATCAAGTGGGATTCATTCCAGGGATTCAGGATGGTACAATATTCAAAAACCCATCAACATCATCCACTACATCAATAAAAAGAAGGACAAAAATCACATGATCATCTCCATAGATGCTGAAAAAGCATTTGACAAATTCAACACCCAATCATGAGAAAAACTCTCAATATGGGTATAGATGGCAAGTACCTCAACATAATAAAGGCTATATATAACAAATACACAGCCAACATTATACTTAAGAGTGAAAAACTGAAAGATTTTCCTCTAAGATCGGGAACAAGACAAGGATACCCACTCTCACCACTTTAATTCAACATAGTACTGGAGGTCCTAGCCACGGTAATCAGACAACACAAAGAAATAAAAGGTATTCAGATTGGTAAGGAAGAAGTCAAACTGTCCCTGTTTGCAGATGACATGATATTGTACATAAAAGCCCTAAAGAACCCACTCCAAAACTACTAGAACTAATATCTGTATTCAGCAAAGTTGCAGGATACAAAATTAATACACAGATATCTGTTGCATTCCTATACACTAATGATGCACTAGCAGAAAGAGAAAGCAGGAAAACAACTCCATTCACAGTGAAAAAAGAATAAAATACCTAGGAATAAACCTAACCAAGAAAGTGAAAGACTTATACCATGAAAACTACAAGACACTCCTGAGAGAAATTAAAGAGGGTGCTAATAAATGGAAATACATCCCATGCTCTTGGGTAGGAAGAATTAATATTGTCAAAATGGCCATCCTGCCTAAAGCAATCTACAGGTTCAATGCAATCCCTATCAAAATACCAACAGAGTTTTTCAGTGAACTAGAACAAATAGTTTTAAATTAATATGGCACCACAAAGACCCCTTATAACCAAAGCAATCCTGAGAAGGAAGAATAAAGCTGGGTGGATTACACTCCCCAACTTCAAGCTCTACCACAAAGCCACAGTAATCAAGACAATGTGGTACTGGCACAAGAACAGAGCCATAGATCAGTGAGATAGAACAGACAGGCCAGATATAAGCACACATGTATATGGCCAATTAATATATGATAAAGGAGCCATGGACATACAAGGAAGAAATGACAGCCTCTTCAAAAACTAGTGTTGGCAAAACTGGATAGCTACATGTAAAAGAATGAAACTGGATTATTTTCTAACTCCATACACAAAAGTAAACTCAAAATGGATCAAAGACCTGAATGTAAATCATGAAACCATAAATCTTAGAAGAAAACATAGGCAACACTCTCTTGAATATAAACACGAGCAACTTTTTCATGAACACACCTCCTCAGGCAAGGGAAACAAAAGCAAAAATTAACAAGTGGGACTACATCAAACTAAAAAGCTTCTGGAGAGCAAAGGACACCATCAGTAAAACAAAAAGGCATCCTAGAGTATGGGAGAATATATTCATAAATGACTCATCTGAAAAGGGGTCAACATTCAAAATACATAAAGAGCTCACATGCCTCAACACCCAAAAAGCAAATAACCCTATTAAAAAATGGGCAGAGTATCCGAACAGACACTTCTCCAAAGAAGAAATTCAGATGGCCAACAGGCACATGAAAGATGTTCCACATTGCTAATCATCACAGAAATGCAAATTAAAAATGAGATATCACCTCACACCAGTAAGGATGGCCACCATCCAAAAGAGAAACAACAACAAATGTTGGCGAGAATGCGGAGAAAGGGGAACCCTCCTACACTGCTGGTGGGAATGTAAATTAATTTAACCATTGTGGAAAGCAATATGGAGGTTCCTCAAAAAACTAAAAATAGAAATACCATTTGACCCAGAAATTCCACTCCAAGGAATCTACCCAAAGAATAGGATCACAGATCCAAAAAGACATATGCACCCCTGTTCATCACAGCACTATTTACAATAGTCAAGACATGGAAGCAACCTAAGTGTCCATCAGTAGATGAATGGATAAAGAAGATGTGGTACATATATACAATGGAATATTACTGAGCCATAAGAATAAAACAAATTCTACCATTTGCAACAACATGGATGGTGCTAGAGGGTATTATGCTCAGTGAAATAAGCCAGAGAAAGACAAGTACCAAATGATTTCACTCATCTGTTGAGTATAACAACAAAGCAAAACTGAAGGAACAAAACAGCAGGAGACTCACAGAACCCAAAAACGGACTAGTGGTTATGAAAGGGAAAGGGAAAGGGGTTGGGGAGGGTGAGTGGGAAGGGAGGGATAAGAGGATTGAAAGGTATTATTATTAGCGCACACATAATATAGGGGAGGCACAGGGAAGGAAGTATAGCACAGAGAAGACAAGTAGTGACTCTATAGCATTTTACAATGCTGATGGACAGTGACTGTAATGGGGTATGTGGTGAGGACTTGATAATATGGGGGAATGTAGTAACCAGAATGTTGCTCTTGTGAAACTTGAGCATAAGATTGTATGTATTATCAATGATACTGTAATAAAAAAAATAGTTGTAAGAGAGAAGAAAATGTGCTTTCAGTACATCCCTAAGCATTTTCAGTAGAAATAATGTAATGGGAATAATTTAAAACATTTTTTTGCCAAATATTACTGATAGAAATACCAAACTACAAAATTAAATAGGAGCTACACATGAGAAAAATATTTACATAAGATAGGGTAAGTCTATCCATTTCAACAGAGACGGCAAACAGTCTTCCTCTTGTATGATATCTTTGATCAACTGAAGTGCCTGCCTAGATGGCTGTGTTGAAAAGAATTTGGAGCCAAGTTCCTAACTCAGCAGGAAAATTGCCATGATTGATTAGCAATGTCCGGCATGAATGGAAATTGGGGGAACAGCAACATATGGGCCACATACTTGCAACTCCTGGTTTTGTACAAAACTGTGTATTGGAAATGTGTTCCTCGAAAGAAGATCTGATAACTGGAGGCCAAAGATGAAACAACAGTTTTCACTACAACACAACTCTCCAAAATATCTGATTCTCTTCAAATGTACTCACACAATCCAACACGTCTCCAGTCACTGAGGACGAACTTATCTCATAACAAACAGTAATGCATTTTACTTCTGAGGAATAACACTGGCAACAGGGAGGAAAAGATCCAATTTGTCATCATTTTGTACAAAAATTATTGAATCTAAATAATGAACAATTAAACTATGGAGAGAATTCAAGTCACCTTGCTTCCCAGGTGACACTGATTATGTTCTTCAATCTTGTATCTGTTCCTTCATACACATGAGAAAATAATTCTAATTGCATCTCAGGTGAAAAAATGCACAGCAAATGAGCCAGCATATATTCACAAGAGAAGTATTTGAAATAATGTTCCCTATTCAAGTGGCACAAATGAAATTCATGTCCCAAAAATGAGAAGTTCCACTGAAGTGCGAAGTCAGAAAGAAAGGCTTATACTTTTACCTCGCCAAGAGAAACGTAGAACTTCTTCATAATTGCAACATTGTCTTCTTCAATGGCAGGAGGTGCTGGACTGGGTGGTTTTCTCAGGACCCAGGGAGTAAAATCTGAACCTAGAGTGATATTCATGCCTGATCCGCTCCATCTTACCTGTGAGACCAATTTGGCTAACCTGCATTTTAGAAATCATACAAACTTGAAATAAGTTTCAAATATAGTAGATTTCAGAAAAAAAAAACTATAATTTTATTTATGTATTCAAGATAATGTCCCCTCCTGATGCTGCAGGATCATTCTCTTAGGATCTGCTAAAATTAATGGCTTATTCATAGAATTAATAATTAATAATTAGTTTTAACTTATTTTATATTGATTTTTAATGGTTGTTTTAAACAAACATCAGATTTTAGTAAAATTTCAGAATGCATAAGCACTTAAACTTTAAAAGCCAGGAACATTTTGTTTTGTTTTGTTTTTATATTCTACAAATAAGTGAAATATGGGGGAGGGGTGGGGGTGAGTGGGTGGAGAGGGAGAGGGTGAAGGGGATAAAAGGAGCACAAAAATTCTCAATCATACTATAAGTTGGCCCCGGAGACAATAGTACAGGTTGGAGAATATAGTTAATGAATCTGTAACATCTTCCTATGTTGACAGATAGAAACTGCACTAGTGGGGGTGAGGATTTAATAACATGCGTAACTGCTGAACCACTGTTGTATATTTGAAACCAATATAAGATTATATATCAATGGTATGTCAATAAACAACAACAACAAAAAGCCAGGGAGCATAAAAGATAAACTTGTCCTTAGCACCGACTTAAATACCATTATCACAAGTAGATAATTTTTAAAACATAATGATTTAAGAAGCACAACTGAAGTACATTTATTAGGTATTGTTTCTGTGAAATATCTTTGGAAAAGTTATATGATTTTTACCAATGCTCTATTACTCTTATACAAATGGGGTATAAATTCAAATAAGTTTAACAGTATACAATTTTATTAATAAAGTACAGAAAAACGATTTTTGGTGAAAAAAAGTAGGCACTTAAAATTAGGTAAATACATATATTGATGGGACTACAATACCTGTATTCTAAGTAGCAATCACTTTCCAGAAATGCTGGAAGTCTTTCCTTTTTGATCCACTGAATACCTTGTTTACGACTGAGACACTATTAGAGGACAAGTGAAGAACAAAGAGCATAAAAGAAAATCACCTGTAAGAACAATTAAGCCTTAATGCATCCCTAATGACCTCTAGCTATTACCAGGAGCTATGCCTCTTTTACCTGCACAAGAGAGCACTAGCTAGAACTCTGAGTCACAAATTTGAAGACACTTCTTGCCTTCTGGTACTTCTTAATTCTCTCAACAACCCTGCATCAACCATTATCTCCATTTTACAGATTAAACAAACTGAAGGAGTGTGAGAAAAAAGTCAGTCTCAGTGTCTTTGCAGTTAACAAACTGGTTAAAAATAATCACAAACAGAAAAAGAACTAACTGGAACACTTTGTAAGGCCACTGTGGTCACTGCAGGCCCCTTGCCTTTTGAATTTAAGAAAATTTTGTTATATATTCTATTCTGGGAATACCAAATTTTTTTTTTTTTTGTGAGGGCATCTCTCATATTTATTGATCAAATGGTTGTTAACAACAATAAAATTCTGTATAGGGGAGTCAATGCTCAATGCACAATCATTAATCCACCCCAAGCCTAATTTTCGTCAGTCTCCAATCTTCTGAGGCATAACAAACAAGTTCTTACATGTAGAACAAATTCTTACATAATGAATAAGTTACATAGTGAACAGTACAAGGGCAGTCATCACAGAAACTTTCGGTTTTACTCATGCATTATGAACTCTAAACAGTCAGTTCAAATATGAATACTCATTTGGTTTTTATACTTGATTTATATGTGGATACCACAGGGAATACCAAATTTAACAAGAAAGATAAGACCCTGCCTTTAAGGAGTTTAATGATAATTCAAAAAACAATAATAATGTGCTGTAAGTGCCATTAATTCAGGCTTCTATAGGAGGTCACATGGGCACTAAAACCAGCAAAGGTTTCCCACAGAACATGCCGCTCACTCTGACCTGAAGCACAATTCGCTAGGTTGATGAGGGGATCAGTGAAGGAAACAAAGGTAACTCAGTACAACTAGATCACAGGGTGAGATTTGAGACCTGGAATCTCAGTGTCTCCAGGCTGAAGAAGGCTGCAGAAGTAGGCAGGGGCCTGATTATTAATAGTCTTTTAAATAACATGAAAGAGTTTAGATTTTATCTTGGGATTGTGAGGGCCATATAAAATTACGGAAGAGTCACTAAGTTGCTATTCAGCCTAAAATATTTGTTCACTAATGTTCTGTCTTGTTTTATATTCAGTTTTTCCAGAATGCTAAAGAATGCGAGCAACCTTGGACACTAAATAAATGCTACTGATAAGTAAAACAACCAATACAGTAAACATCTCAGCGAGGCTAACGGGTCTGCATTCATGCGGTTTCCACTGATTATCTACAGGGGCTGCAGTTGTGCTGTGTGAGATTAGTGTCTGTCCGACCACTGCTGACACCAGTGAGGGGGCCAAAGGCTCAAGGAGCAGTGCTGTCCAACTCATGTTCCTGAGGCAGCACCTGTGGTCAGCATTGCTTACGTGTGTCATGAAGTTATTCAGCTCCCCAGGACTGGAAAACTGAACAAACAATGGTTTCCTCCTGTTCAGCCAAAAACACCCATTTGACTTCACAAAGATTACCTTCTGGGTAACGAAAGAACAGAAACCTTGGAAACAGCAGTCTCATTGCTTACCATTGAGATGAAGGACATTTGCATGATATAGTTAGGAAGACTCCACACATGGCTCCACATATGCTACACATGGACAACCACTCAGGACTCAAGTTCTCACTAGCAGTGCATTCAGTGTATCACAGAAAGACACCAAACTATATGTAAAGATCAAATAAACCTTGAGGAATCTAACAAAGATGTCAGACTAGTCAGTTTATACAAAATCATTTGCCTAATCCTCTTTTGAATGTTTCTGCACCTATCTGACCTAAAAATTAAGTGAACTAAAAAGTTTAAAAGGAACTAAATCAAAATTGAAGAAAAGTCTTCAAATTGCCAAAAAATCTCAAGGTGTTTACAAGTAACTGAAATATATAAAAGACCAAAAAGATACAGAACAATTCTGTCAACCATAAAATTATAACTTAACAATGATAAGAAATACAAAAATAAGGTAAAATTATTGAATCCTTAAAATAAATAAACAACAAAAAGAAAGAAAAGCTGGTTAAGAAACAAAAAGAGATAACCAGAAGGTTGGAGGAAACTGGCTGTAGTTACATCATTTCCAGAACTATTTCCAAGTAGCCATACACAAGCTCTCTAAAATGCCTAAAGAATTAAATTAATAAAAATCATATTTAGATGTATGAGGCAACCAAAGAAAGCATGGCTATCTGCCAAGGGACCTTTTTTTTGTTTAGTCAGATTTATCAAGGTATACATTACATACAGTAAAATCTATTCTTTTTAGTATACAGTTCTACAACTTTTGACAAAAATAGTCATATAACCTTGACTACAACCAGGATATCGAATAGTTTCAACACTCCCAAACTTCCTCATGTCATTTTGTAGTTACTGACTCCCTCTAACCCAGGCCCTGGCAACCACTGATTGGTTTTCCACCTCCACAGCTTTGCCTTTTCGAGAATGTCATGTAAATGGAATCAGTACAGTACATAGCTTTTGACTCTGGCTTCTTTCATTTCACATAACACATTTGAGATTGATCTACATTCTTTCCATGGATCACTAGTTCATTCCTCTTCTTTGCTGAGTAGTGTACTCCACTATATAGATTATCCGCAGTACTTATCTGTTCCCTTGTTAAAGGAAAGTTGGATTGCTCCTAGCTTTTGGTGATTGTAAATAAAGCAACCTCAGACATTCACATACAGGTTTCTGTGTGAGCAGAACTCTTCATTTCTCTTGGGTAATATTCAAAATAGGAGAGATGGGTAGTATGCTATATGTTTAACTTAGAACTGCCAAACTGTTTTCAAAAATGGAATTCTCACCAATATGTGTTTCAGTTGTTTTGCATCCTGGCTAGCATTTTGTAATGTCAGTGTTTGTTTTACAATATTTTACTTGTTGTAATAGTATGTAGAAATAGTTCATTGTGATTTTTGTGTATGTGTGCATACACACTTTTTTTTTAATAACAGCTTTATCAAGATGTAAATACTTTCTATACAAGTCACCCATTTAAAGTGCATAACCCAATAGTTTTTAGTATATTTATAAGCCATCACCACAAATTTAGAGCATTTTCATCACTCTCCCAAAAAAACCTATACTCATTAGCAATTACTCCGTTCACTCCAGCTCCTCCACCTCCCTGCCCCCCAGCACTGAGTGCATTTCCCTTATGATTATCTTTTCATATACATATTGCTCATTTGTACATCTTCTCTGGAGAAATGTCTATTTAGATCCTTTGTCCATTTTTTAAATTCTATTGTCTTTTTATTTTGAGTTGTAAGAGTTCTTTGTACAATCTAGATACAAGTCTTTATTTTGAGTTGTAAGAGTTCTTTGTACAATCTAGATACAAGTCCTCATGATATTCATATGATTTGCAATTATTTTCTCCCATTCAGTGGGTTATATTTTTACTTTCTTGGTGTGTCCTTTGGAGCATAAAAATTTTTAATTTTATCTTTTTTTTCTTTTGTTGTTTGTGCTTTTGGTGTCCTATCTTAAAAACCAATGCCTATACAAGGTTATAAAGATTTATGTCTATGTTTTCCTCTAAAAGATGATGTTTATCTATTTTTTTGCATGCTGGATTCAATTTGCTTACTTTTTTGAGGATTTTTGTATTTATGGCTCAGGGATATAATTCATAGGTTTTTCTTTTCCTTGAAATTTCTTTATATAGTATTGGTATCTGAAAAATGCTGACATCATAAAACGAGTTGGAAATTGATCCCTCTTCTTTGTTTTTTTTTTGTGGGGGGAAGTTTTCATAAATTTAGTATTACTTAATCTCTAAATATTTGATAGAATTCAACAGTAAAGTCATTTAGGCCTGGAGTTTTCTTTCTGGGAATAGTTTTCTTTAAGACATTTTTTAGAGAAGTTTTAGGTTTACAAAATTGAGAAGGAGGTAGAGATTTCCCATATATTCCTGCCCCCACATATGTATAACCCCCATTATCAACATCACTCACCAGAATGGTACATCTTTTACCAAGGATGAACCTACGTTGACACATGACAATCACCTAATATCCATTGTTTATCTTAGGGTTCACTTTTGCTGTTGTACATTCTATAGAATTGGACAAATGTAGAATGATATATATCCATCATTATAATATCATAACAAAATATTTTCACTAACCTAAAAATCCTCTGTGCTCTGCTTAGTCATCATCTGCTCCCTGCACCCCTGGCAACCAGATTTCTTTATTATCTCCATAGTTTTGCCTTTCTTCATAATGTCATATAGTTGGAATCATACAGTATGTAGCCTTTTTCAGATTGCCTTCTTTCACTTAGTAATATGTATTAAAGTTTCCTCCATGTCTTTTCATGGCTTGAAACTCATCTCTTTTTACCACTTTATAATATTCCACTTATGGACGTACACAGTTAATTTATCCACTTACCTATGGAGGACATCTTAGTTACTTCCAAGTTTTGGCAATTATTAATAAAGCTGCTATAAAATTCATCAGCAGGTATTCATGTGGACATAAATTTTTAACTCCTCTGGTTAAATACAAAGGAATACAATTACTGGATCACATGGTAAGAGTATGTTTAGTTTTGTTAAGAAACCACCAAACTTCCAAAGTGGCTGTACCATTTTGTATTACACCAGCAATATACATGAATTTCTGTTGCTCTGCATCCTCATTAACATTTGGTGTTGTCAGTTTTCTGGATTTTGGCCATTCTAATATGTGCGTGGTGGTATCTCAATGTTGTTTAATTTGCATTTCCTTGATGACATATAATGTAGAGCATTTTTTATATGCTTATTTGCCATCTCTGTAACTTCTGTGGTGAGGTATCTGTTAAGGTTTTTGACCCATTTTTAAAATCAGGTTGGTTGTTTTCTTATTGTTGAGTTTGAAGAGATTTTTTTATATTTTTAATGACAGATCTTTGTCAGATGGGTCTCTTGCAAATATTTTCTTCAAGTCTGTGGCTTGTCTTCTAATTATATTGATGCTGTCTTTTGTAGAACAAAAGGTTTTAATTTTAATTAAGTCCAACTTATCAATGATTTCTTTCATGGATCTCTTTGGCCATATCCAAGGTCATCTAGGTTTTCTCCTTTGTTATCACCTAGGAGTCTCAGAGTCTGTGTTTTACATTGAGGACTATGATCCATTTTTTGTTAAGTTTTCTGAAGGGTTTAAGATCTGTGTATATCTAGTTGTTCCAGCACCATTTGTTGAAGTGACTATCTTTGTTCTATTGATTGCCTTGGCTCATTTTCCAAAGATCAACTGACTGTATTTATGGGGGTCTATTTCTGGGATCTCTATTCTGTTCCATTGATCTATTTGTCTATTCTTTCACCAGTACCACACTGTATTCATTATTGTAGCTTGGCAGTAAGACTTGAAGTTGGGTAGCATCAGTCCTCCAACTCTTTTGACTCTCCACAGAAACTTTAGAATCAGTTTGGGGTTTTTGATTTTGCTGGGATTTTGATTGGGACTGCATTACATCTACAGTGCAAGTTGAAAAGAAGTGATATCTTGACAATATTGAGTCTTCCTGTCCATGAACATAGAATATCTCTATTTGGTTCTTTCATTTCATTCATCAAAGTTTTCTAGTTTTCCTCATATAGATCTAGTACATGTTTTATTAGATTTATACTTAAGTATTTTATTTATGAGTGTGCTAATGGTAATATGTTTACTATTATGGTGAATGGTATTACTATGATAAATAGTATTGGGTTTTAAATTTAAAATTCCACATGTACATTATTAGTATATAGAAAAGCAACTGACTGTATATTAACCTTATATCCGATGATCTTGCTATAATTGCTGATTAGTTATGGATTTTTTTGTCAATTCCTTCAGATTTTCTATATCAATGATCAAGCCATCAGTAAACTAACACAGCTGTATGTCTTCCTTCCCAATCTGGATAACTTATATTTCCTTTTCTTGCCTTATTACATTAGCAAGGACTTAGTAATTAAGATGTTGAAAATGAGTGGGGAGAGGGGATGTCCTTGCTTTGTAATCTGGTGAGAAAACTTGAGTTTCTCATCATTATGAAGAGAATCATTATGAGAAATCAGGAGATTTTTAACTATGAATCCAATTTCTTTAATAAATTTAGGACTATTCAGATTACCTATATCCTCTTAAGTGAGCACTGGTAATTTGTGTCTTTTAAGGAATATGTCCATTTCACTTGAGTTGTTGAGTTTATGGACATAAAGTTATTTGTTTAATTCCCTATTTTCCTTTGAATGTCTGTAGTACCTGTAGTGATGTCCCCACCCTTGTGATATTAATTTATATCTTCTCTTATTATTTTCCTCATCACTCTGCCTAAAAGTTTATAAATTTCATCAGTTTTTTCCAAAGAATTAACCTTTATTTTCATGGATTTTCTCTAATTTTTCTGTCTTTAATTCATTAATATTTTCTAATATAAACATTTAATGCTATAAATTTATCTCCAAGGACTTATTTAGCCACATCCCACACATTTTGTTATGTTGTGCTTTTTTATTCAATTCAACCCTATTTCTTATTTCCCTGGGGACTTACTCTTTGACTTATGGGCTATTTAAAAGTGTATTGTTTAGTTAATTAAATATTTGGGAATTTTCCAGATATCTCTGTGTTACTAACTATAGTTTAACTTTGTTATGTTCAAAGAACATATTTTGCATGATTTCAAATATTTTAAATTTGTTGTATGGCCCAGATTCTGGTCTATTCTGGTAAATATTTCAAGTGTACTTGAAAAAGAGTATGTACTCTGCAGCTGTGGGGAGAAGTGTTCTATAAACATTAATTAGATTGACGTGGTTGCTAGTGTTGTCTAGATCTGTATCCCTACAGATCTTCTGTGTACTTTCTCTATCGATTACTGGGAAAATAATGTTTAAGTCTCCAACTATTACTGTGGATTTGTCTATTTCATCTTTCAGTGTTATCAGCTTTTGTTTCATTTTTATGAAGCTCTTTTGTTAGGTGCATACTTATGGTACACTTTCTTAGGGAGTTGATCCTTTTATCATTATGTAATGTCCTTCTTTATCCATAGCAAGATTCTTTGTTCTGAAGTCTATTTTGTCTGACATTAATATAGTCACTGTAGCTTTCTTTAAATTATTAATTGTACGGCTATCTTTTCTCATTCTTTTACTTTTTAACCTATTTATGTGTCATGTGTTATATTTGAGGTGGGTTACCTATAGACAGCAAATTGTATCTTTCCTTTTTATCCCATCTGACTCTGACATTTCCTTGGCATGGTTAGGCCATTTAAATTTAATGCAATGATTTAAGTATATTAATGTGCTACTAACTACTGACATGGTATGTTTAGAATCTGCTATCTTGTTTTCTCTTTGTTCCATATATTCTTTGTTCCATTTTATCCTTATTTTCTGTCTGTTTTGGTTTCGATACTTTCTTATTTCTTTTTATCTTATCTATTATTGTTTATACTTCTTTTTTAAAAGATATCTAAATTGCTACCTTACAGTTTACAATATGTGTACTTCATGAATCACAGTCTACCTTCAAATATATGAAATAAGGTCACATAGGTCTTTTTGAGAAACTTGTGTAAAAACACACAACTCAAGAATCTCCTTGTATAGAAATATCAAATCATTATGTTATACACCTGTAACTAATATATTGTTGTATGTCAACTATACCTTAATAAAAAAGAAGCTCCTAAATATCTTTTAACACTAAAGAAATAGGTTATAAAGGCTCCCATGAAATAAAAAATGTCTATTCACTGAGGGACATGAATAAACAAATAAATATCACTGTCATACTGAGCAAAAATTTTTCTATTTAACAATTTATATGGTGTTATGAAGTTCACAATATATTTCCTTAACTTCAAAATAATGCTGTAACTTAGTTACTATTACTATTTTAGCATTTATAGATGCTATTATTATTATTGCTAATGTGCCTAATTTGATGGAAGTAAACAAGAAAGATAGAAATACATTTGAATTTAGTTAAGAACTGAAGAACTTTCAGGTTGAAAAAGAGCTCAGTCTTGAGTGTTAGACATATTTGAGCCTAATTCTATCAGATTTTTTAATTCAATGGAGAACAGTGTTGTCAAACATGTATTATTATCTTCATTTGATCCACATAACAAACCTAAGTAGCAGGCAGTGAAGCATCCTTTGACAGACAATGAATATAAGTTCATCAAAGTTACCTGTTCAAGAACACAAACCTAGTATAAGTTGAAGAGCCAATATTAGAACCCTTTTTTTTTAACCTTATGCTCAGGAGACAAAATCCAAAAGCTGGGAGTAGAATTTGAGGCTAAGGAGGTCAATGTGACTTGAGGGTGGGAAATCTCAATTTCCAACTTTTCACTAAGCTAGAACCCAAATAAAAATAAATTCATTGTATACCCACATTTTCTAGAATGCATCTAAACTGTAAAGGACACACATATTTTTACTGCTCCACATTAACCTGATATTCTAAATATTCAAAGCAAATTACATGAACCTGTTCATACTGATAATTAAACATCAACCAAACTGCTAGACTAAATTGGACATTCAATATGAGCAAGATGATAGAGCAACTAACAACTACTACGTGTAAGTCCAAAAAAAATTTAATAAATATAGTTATACTTCAGAAAGGGAAGCCCAAGGAACATCATGCTGATCTCACCACATGTTTTATCTATTTAGCAAGATATACTCAAATATACTTTACCATGATGTTGTAGTTGACACTAATGGTCTCATCTTCATAGAGGACATTCAATTGCATAGGTTTAACATCATTCTTTCCTTTTCTTACAACATCATAGATGGGATTTCGAGGTTGCTGCTTTTGTAGAATTTTTTTCAGTTGCATTTCCAGGAGTTGAGGAGCATTGTTAACTACTTCAAAAACTGCAGAATCCACATTAAATCTAATTGCCTCTGAAAAGGTCTGCAAGAAAAAATTGTGGAAATATGTTTAAAATTTTTAAAAACTAGAAGCTCACTATCTGCAAAAAAGACTTGATTCTTACATAAATGCACACACACACACACAAAATTTTGTGTTCTTAATCGTCACCTCTTCCCCTCTTCCCTGTTGAGAGCCTGGGAAGTAAGGCAACCTACAAGTAAGGCAACCCACTGAACCGCTCGCTCCTTCCCAATGTACGTATGCCATAAGTGTCAGGGTATATTGTGGCAGAAATTTACTTTTGCATAAACACCTTATCTCTGTGCTTCATTAGAACTGGAGAAAAATACACACCTGATCTCTATTATTTTCTTAGAAAGGAGTGGATTACTAGGGAAGAATGAATAAAGGAAGAAGAAATAACACTCCTGTTATCTCTTTCAGCCCCAGGAGGCATGAAAGCTAAGGTCTCCCTTGCCCAACAGGAGAAAACTAAGTACAATGTGTTCTTCATTTAAGTCCATTTCAATACAATTCTTCTCACTATGACAAAAAAAAAAGAGTGAAAGACAATAGCATTTCTGAGCTTTTCTCAATAATTGCTAAATCCTGCAACCTTTATTTAAAGTCAGTCAGTTAATATACAGCAGTCAGGAGTCTTGAGTTGAATGCCAACTTGCCAGTAAGTAGCTCTGTGACTGGATAAATCACTGAACATGTTTGGGGCCTCCATCTCCATAACAAGTAAATGGTAGTTTGGCTATGTCTTTCCCCATTTTGCCCTACAAATCTAGAATCAGGTTTTCAGAATATTAATTTATTTTAGGATACCTTAAGTGAACTGCCTACTCATGTAGATATATATATATTTTTAGCCAGACATTAAACCCTTCCCTTTGGATCAGTAAGTATATTAGGAAGAGCAACAATTATTTCCAGTTTTACTTTTTAAGAAAATATTGCTAAATCTACTATAGTTAAAATTTAACAAATGGCAGGATGACATAAAATTGGAGTTGGAAACATATATATTGTGTGTGTATACATACATGATTTTTAATGTCAGATAATAACACATATCTGAAGTCTGATCATCTCCCCTTTGAAGGATTTAAAGTGCAGGGACAATAGAGTTCAATATGAATGTCAGTCCACAGGCCAGAGTGCCTCAGGGCTAAGATTTCCCCTCAAAAGTGACAAGTATAGCTCAATGGGTAAGTAGCAATTAGCAGTAAACTGTATATGATATTTTTTAAATAAATATGTTTCATTGGTTGTCCAATGAATCTGTCTTTCAAATATGAGACTTTCAAACAGGTGCCACTTACCTAAATATCTATTATTAACTTTGAGTTATGCTATCACTAGACTAAACAGATAAATAAGCCTGCTATCAGAGACCAGATTTGTCTTGTTGGAGAAAGGAACCAAATTAAAGTTAGTTTAATGGACATCAAATACTAACTGGGGTGGGAGAAATGGAGCAGCATAATATGAAAGGCCATCTGGAACGTATTTCTTCTGGTCTGAGTATCCACAGAACAAAAGAACAAGCCTGACCTTTATTTGTTGTTTTCCTGTCTTTTCTTTTTCTTTTTCTCCTACCCTCATACTTGGTAGCCAGAGAAACACAAAGCTGTGATCCTCCAAAATTAGTTAGTTAGTTCTATGGACAAATGAAGTATTTACTGCTAATCAAGTAAAAAATGTTCACATAAAAAAAATTTAGAGGGACTGTGACACTCTGAGACCCTCAGTAGGCAATCTTACTTAGTAATAGTTAAGGTACAGTTGGTAAAGTGACAGGAATGATAAGAACTATTGTTTACTGAACATCTACCAAGTGCCAAGCATATGTTTAAAGGCACTATTTTGAATCCTTACACATTCCTGAGATAGCTTTTTACAGAAAATGGATGCTGAGGATACTTATGTGATGGGCCCTTGACTCAGAGCTATAAAGTGCTAGACCAGGGCAATAGAAACAAGTCTATCTGGTCCCAAAGATAGCACATTATCCCTTCTTTACCATATTACCTCACATATGATAAAATTAGCATGTACTGACCACCTTCTACATTCCAGGTGCTGTGTTAAGTAATAATCCTATGAAGTTATTGGAACTGGGATTCAAGCCCAAGGTGTTTTGATTTCCAAAGTCTGTGCTCTGGTCTTATCAGTCAAGGCACAGAACCATGAAGCAGTCTGGTGTATGTGGGTAATTTTAAGCAGTCCAATGAAGTTAGAATATAACTAGAATATAGTTTAAGGAACAGAGGAAAGATGGGAGGTAGATGAGGTACACAGGACCAGATCATGGAAGGCCCTGCATGATATTTTAAGAAGCATGGGTTTATCTTGATCCTCTGAAAAATAGGGTGGAATGGGAAAATCCTAAGTAGGGGAGTTACAAAGTCCATGACTGTTTCTCCAAAAGAGGAGTCTATATCTTCTGCTCTCTAATGAGGTCTACACAATTCACAGTAGAATGAATGTCACAAACTCAGTCATTTATTGAATAACTATTTGAGTCTTTATTAAATGAGATATATCATAGTAGATAAAATATTGCTACACTAAGTGAGCCAATCCAAAGCACCCTCCACGAAGCCCCAACTGAAAGGAATGAGATAAAGATCCAACAACAGAGTATGCTAATCTAACGGAAGACAGATATGCAAGTACACGGGAACAATAAAGGCTCGTCCTCTAAGGAGAATGGACCCTACAGTCAGGACATAGGTGAACTCCTACTTAGTCAAAATTATCCACTGAAATCCTTAAAAACACCCACAAAGTACAACATTGTCCTATCTCTCAAGAGGATGATCAGTTTTTCCTCTGGCATTGAATTGGGTTACTGATTCTTCAGTTAGGGACCAGATGAAGTGGTGTTTAAACCTCATGTTATACAAGAAATGTAAGGTTAGCACTAGTCACCCTCAGCATGATAAAATGACTCACTCTGAGAGGCAAGGAGGATGAGCCCCACTGGGGGAATGGCAAATTCTCATCTCCCATCTCATGACCTCCCCCAGGATGTTCATCGGTTAGCATTGTATGTTTATGGATTGGTACAACACACAAAATTATCCTCTCTCTTTAAATCACCCTGGCTCCCTATACAGAGCACGAATAACCCATTTTAAGTACTAATGTGTGTATATTGCAACTTGACTTTAACACGTCATAACCACAATAAAAATATGTACAAAGTACAGTGATGGAACAGAAGGATTCATTAACTATCTTCAGGAAATTAAGGAAGTTGTACAGATGAAGTTGGTTTTGAAGAATGAACTGGCGTTCTCATCAGGTACACAACGGAGAGAAGGGAACTCGGCAAAAGAAAGAGCAAGTGCATCAAGACACATGAGCACCTTTATATGCAGCTTGACATTTGCAAGAGTTTGCCAGCGTTTGACATTGCATAGGTTTAATATTCAAAGGGAGAATAATAGATATAAGCCTGGAGAGAAAGGCAGAGGATGAGTTAATCAAGGATTTTGTACTCTGTGTGGTAACTCTCCAGTTACTCTCTCCAGTCTCTGGCTCTCAGCCTGTGGTGCCGGGACCAGCAGCCCCAGCAGCCCCTAGGAACCCATCAGCGACGCAGACTCTTGGGAAACGCCCCAGAATCAGAACCTCAGGGGGATCGGGCCAGTGTTCTGTGCATTAACAAGCCCTCTGGTGATTCCAAAACATGCTCAAGTTTGAGAATCACTGCTTCAGAATCTTGGGGAGCCGCTGAAGAGGTTTTAGCTGGAGAGAGACAGAACCCTGGTTAAGCCAAACATCGCTGCCCACGTTCTGATGCTGCTTCACGCTGACTTCCGTGTCCTCATATATACACGGAGGGGGTGGCCGTCTGCGTCTACACACAGGGGAAAGACCTCTGGCCTTTGTTACACAAATTTCTGTTGTTTGCTTCAAAAGAATCTCTCCCATACACCAATTCCTTTGTTTTTACCATTTCTAAGCTTATCTACAACCCCCTGAAAGTTAGTTTAGTAGTATGTGATGATAAAAGACACACTAAACAGGGAGAGATAGATGCAAAAGATGTAGGAAGTCTTTCCCCCAGAGAGCTAAGTAGGTTGATTTAGAGAACACTCAGCTTTTAATCATATGACAGGAAAAATCTTCAGTTTGAGCCTCAAATCCAATCCTCTGCAAGCTGTTAGACTGCTCTTTCCCTTACTTAATTTTTTTATTTCAAGGGTATCATTTTCCAAATGTTCTAAAATGAATTGACCCGAAAGTGGTGAAAGCTAACTTTGTAGTACCAGTTGTCCATGTGTGAAAAATTTTTTCACAGAAAAGCAAGTGCATGAAAATATTTTTACCACAATAAATTGCTGGTTCCACATTTCTTTGAAAAGAGGAGGAAAAAATAAACCTGTGAATAATTAGTGATGTGCTTAAAATGCCAGCCCAGCACCACTGAAACATACTGGGTGCCAAATTATTTAGCTGAACAGTATTTAAATTAAAAACTAATGAGTAGGTTAATTTAATACATGATCATCTCTGCTCCAACTCTGTCTCTACTAATTGAGCTCCAAAGCTATACTTTAAACATACATCCTAGTCAGTGAATGAAAAACATCTGAGTACTTGAATATAACAAGTCAGTTACCAATAACTTTTTAATCTAAGTTTTATTGTCATTTTAGATGTTTAACCATAAACTATTTACTGGACATATTCACCAACAGGATGGAAGGAATAATGTACCATGTGAAGTGCTCAGAAAATATCCTTAGCTAGTGAGAGGACTTATAGTAGGTAATTTGAGTTTTATGTCTGAGCTACAAGTCTTATCAAAACACCCATAAGCATAACACTGGAATTAACAGTACTAACTAGAGGTCAATCAATGCCTTGAAAAATCAATCTCTGAGTATTTAAATTTTGGCAGGGGAAGACCCAAGACCTTCATTCCCCTTCATCCCACTCATTCCCCAAATCTATATTGTCTTCTTTCTTTCTTCCTCTCTCTCTCCCATTACCCGACAATCCATCTAACATATAACTCTTTCATAAAGCTGCAAGAAATTATAATAGTTTACAGATTTTAAAAAAGTGTGGAGAATCAGTCCAAAAAAAGAAGTTATGGTAAAATTCCAAAGGCACATAGCTAAGCATGGTCTGGCAAACATATGACATACCTATTCTTGCAAGGAGGGTATAGAAAAGGCCACCCCTTCAGCTTCTGCAAACCATAAATGTCACAAACATTCTAAACCACCCACAGAGAACCAACCTAAATCTGTATGTGGGCTCATCTACTCAGTCCCACAACAGTCACTGAGGATAAAACAGAAAACAAAACCAAAAGGAAAAAAAATGTTTTCACACTATAGCACAGAAGAAAACTTAATAAGCAAACACTTGTCCATAAAGAGTTGACAGCAAAAAAAACCCTCCCAGACACCAAATGAAAACAATATCTGAATGTGAACCTGGCACCAGAACAAACAGAATAAAGTTATGAAAGCTGGGATTTGGAAAGTGCCATAATCATTTATAATACCAGCAACTGTCCTGGATTCCCCTCATCAAAAAATAACATGGAGACAGGCTACCAGCCATCAATTTCTGGATTTTACAGTGTGTCCCAAGGGTGTAATGGTGTAATGGAAAGAGTGCAGGAGCCAGAAAGCCTGATTCCTAGGCCCATTTCTGCCACAATCATTTTGGGAACTTGGGCATGTCTCTGTGGACATGGAAGAAGTGTCAGAAGTCTCAGAAACCTAGAGGACTTAAGAGTGCTTTTAGATGGAGCATATTATTATTATTTTTTTTTTAGATAATTATTTTTTATTGAAGGGTAGTTGACACACAGTATTACATTAGTTTCAGGTGTACAACACAGTGATTCAACATTTATATACATGATAATTCTAGGTACCAGCTATCACCATACCAAGTTGTTACAATATTTTGACTATATTCCTTATGCTATACATTACATCCCAGTTACTTATTTATTTTACAATTGGAAGTGTGTGTGTGTGTGTGTATATATATATATATTTTTTTTGTGTGTGTGTGTGTGAGGGCATCTCTCATATTTATTGATCAAATGGTTGTTAACAATAAAATTCTGTATAGGGGGGTCAATGCTCAATGCACAATCATTAATCCACCCCAAACCTAATTTTCATCAGTCTCCAATCTTCTGAAGCATAACGAACAAGTTCTTACATGGAGAACAAATTCTTACATAGTGAACAAATTACATGGTGAACATTACAAGGGCAGTCTAGATGGAGCATATTATATATCTACATTCTTGGGGTTTTTTTTGGTGGGGAGGTGAATGGAAAGGGTAGAGAAGGTGAGGCAGAAGAAAAGTTTAGGAGGTTTATTTATTTCAAGGATCTTACATGGAAGATGTGGAAATAAAAAGTCATCCTCAAGAAGCTTTGAGAGATACAAAAGAAAGGGACCTATCCTTGCCCCAGGAAATTTGCAATGTAGCTCTTGAGATCAACAGAGAAGGAATTAAATTTTCTTTAGTTGGAAAAGTCTAATATCCCACCCAATATATATTTCCCCTATAAAATATTCTCTAAAATGACTCCCCCTATACCTGAATATCTCCAATCACAGTTTACACCTTCACAAACCTGCCCTATTCTATTGTTAGAAAACTAACTTTAATAGAGTTTCTTCTAGTGAGTGAAAATCAATTTCCTCTTAAATGCTGGCCCTCATTCTGCCCCGTGGCTTCAAAGAATATGTTAACCCATCTTCCTCAATCAGCTCTTCAAATATTTGGAAAGAGCTGGTCCATTCCAGCCCTTCTACTCATTCCCCAGACAGGTTCAATACCCACACTTTTTAAAACCCTTCCTCATCTGACGTGATTTCCAGAGCATTAGTTGGCTGAGTTTCCTCAAGTCTGGTTTGGCAAAGCAATTCTTAACATATGGCATCAAGAATGGAACACACTATTTCAAATGTGGTCTGACAATTCAATACAATTCAAAAAACATTTATTGAGTGCCTTCTATGCTCTAGACTAATATTTTCCTTGATTTTAATTATACTTCTATGAATGCACCCTAAAAATATTTTAGCTTTGTTTAACCCCATTTCAGACTACCATGACAAATATGAGACCAGATTCTGTTATCCAAATGATCAGTTTATTCCTCTGCTGCCAGTTTTATAATCATTCCAGTTTAGGACAAGTTTCTGAGCTACGTGGACCTGGGTGGACCCTGTCATTTCTAGCTGAGTGACCTTAAGCTGGAAAAACACTGGTTCACTTGACAACATTTCATCCAAGTTCTTGGTAAAAATAATTTTTCAAAGTCAAAGCCATGATGTGTTTGTGTGGTACAAAAGATTAGCCTCTACACTGACAATAACCCACTGATCTAACTAAAGAGTGATTGCCCCTCATGTTTTAGGAATGGAAGACAAGATGACCTAGTTAGTGAAGGAAAAGGAAAAGCACTAATTCTGGGCCAGGCATTTAATATACATTATCTCATTTCATAACAATTTTGTATGAAAATGAGGAATTAATTAATTAATTAATGGGCTTAAGATCACATAGATCATGAGTAGAGGAGCTGGGCTCAGACACAGTTCAGTCTCATTACTGTCACTAGCCATTACACTGGGAAATGTGCAGAGAAAGAATACGTGTAGTCAAGGTGGGTGGGGAGGGTTTGGGGAGGCAGGAAAGACTATGCAGGGTGACACAAGAAATAGGAAGCTGGAGATAAAGCTAGGAAGGTTAGGTTGGGGCCAAATTGCAAAGGGTTTGGAATTTCGTACTAAGGAATGTGAATTTCAATCTAAAGGCTATTAAGAGTCAACCCCTACCAGCTATGGTTAGTGAACCCTATCAAATATCTGAAAACTAATTTCATAAAGATAAGGGCTTTGGAGACCAATAAAGCAGCTTAAGTGGAGAATGTGTTGGGTGCATTGTTTTAACCAGGGTTGGGATGGAAGGCTTAAATCAGAGAGAAAGTGATACAAATATTTCAGGGAAGAGCACTTCAGGCTGAAAGGCTTTGAACAAACTTGGCATATTCATGCTTAAGAAACATGAAGAAACCGGTTAGGCTAGAAAATAATTAATGAAGAAAGAGGTATAGGAAATAAAGACTGAGCGATAGCAAAATCCAGATCACATAGGATTTTGGATTTGATTCTTAAGTGTAATGAGAAGTCCCTGGACAGGATTTTGAGCTAGAAGTAACATGATTCAAATTATTATTATTATTATTATTACTATTACTTTTGAAATTATAATAATACATTAAATCTATGGTTCCCCAAAATACCAATTCATAACTATCCAAAAAAAGATTAGTTTGGCACACTTATTCTCAGCGAGCCCATGCTGGCTTCTAATTCTTAGCTAAGTCCTCATAAACTAAACATTAGTAATCTGTTTTAGAATTTTGCCAAGAACTTAGTTTGAGAATTCATCATTCCTTCTCCTTCCTACCTCCCAAATTTTTTTGGAAACCTGTGACAATATTTTCCCTTCTCCCATTTTGGGGTGTGAAGCTTGGGTAGTTAGTAAGAATACAGTATGGTACCAAATGTAGAGGCAAAGGAGCTAAAAAAAAACCCAAAAACAAAAAACAGAGAAAAATGAGAAAGAATATAAAAGTAGAATTTAAAGACAGAAAAGAGGGCAGATTCGGTTCCAGTGGGCACAGGAGACACATGAAAGGGTCAAACTGCAGGTATCTGCTCAGGTGGGATGAATATAGGACTGCAGGGAGTTAAACAGAAATCACACTGGCTTTTTACCGAGGGTCTTGCTGGAAAGAAAACACACAAAAATGTAACATCTACTCTGACTGGATAGCAGGACTATGGCTGAATTTTTCTCACATTTTAGTAAATTTTCTATGCTATTGTTATATTACTTCTAAAATTAAAAATTAAAATTAAAAAAAAGAAAGTTAGGCAGGGAAATTTATTTTCTGGAGCAAGTAAAAGTCAAGATAATGACAAATCTTAAAACAATGAAATATAAATCTTGAGAAACTGCAATCAGACCCCAATATAAAGATCTTTCTTTTTAAAAAGTCATGAAAACATACTTCTCTTGAAGGAAGAAAAGAGAAGGCAGAGCCTACAGGGAAGACTACATAATCTGGAAGAGCAAGATTCTGACAATTTTGTGATACTGCTCAGTTTTTTATAACATACAAGTGGATGGAGAAAGTTGAAGAGACAGATCAAACGAGAACCTACTGGTTTCTATAATATCCTGTAATGTTGCTCAGGCCTGTTAACTGGAAAGCGAGAGAGTAGTTTGGCCTCTCAACTTGACCCCCACAATGGTCCCAAAGACCTAGCTATGCCAAATGGAGGAAAGAGCACAAATTCTTTTGGATAAAGGAAAATATCACAAAACAACAAAATGCATACACAGATACATACATACAAACACTAATCTAGGCAAGAAAGTACAACTAGTACTTTCCTTTCCAAAGACATTTTCAGGGGTTAGGCTTTGCGAGATTTCACATTTTATGATCCACTCCCTTTAACAATACTTGTGACTTTTTTTTATATTCCAAATTTTTCCTGGTAAACATGGTGATGAAAAAAGTTTTCAGATTTTCATAACAATAATGAAAACTTCTTCTTCTCTTTCTTTTCTGATAAACTTTCATTCCTGATAAACTTTATTTACATACAACAGTATAAGTGCTTTTATGCACCCCCATATCAGTTACTGCAGTCTAAGGCTGAAAAGCTATCATTTGGCATCCACCTGTCTTATTTACTATTGACATAAAACTGTAGCTGATTTAAACACAAATTCCACTTTAGTATCTGTCCAATGGGATGACAGTAATTGCCTAGAGGCAAAAAATGTAGTTTCTTAAAATTCTTGTCATTCTATCCGTATCACCTCTGCTCAGACTGAAGTGATGCCAAATACAACTGTATCAGGTTTTTTAGAGAATGCTTTTGATGGTGGAAAAATCCCAGCTTTCTTTTTTTTCCCTTTTGTTTTTATTGTGCTATAACTTACCCAGCTTTTTTCAATATGAGTAATTCCTAAATATGACTCAAATGCAAAGGATTAACTCCATAAAAAGACATAAACTTTATCTAAATGCTTTAATTAATATTTTTAAAATATTATTTCTAATTAATTTGTCTCACAGGATAATTCTATGATTATAATATTTTGCTTTACTAATATATTTCATAGAACATAATATACTCACTGGAAGGCTTAGGAATTCATTAAAGTAGTCCACAAGGAAACCATCTGTTGCCAAAGAATCTTCCTGCAAAAATATAAATACAATATTGCTCTAAGATGTCTTAAAACATGTCAATATTATTCTCTAATTCTGCTACCTATAGATTACAATGTAGATTTTCAGCTCTCAATTAGTGAACAGTAAATCCTCTATAAATAGAACACAGTGCTATAATCTCTGGAAGGAAGAAATAAGAAAATAGGAATGGAACGTACTCTTAAAGGACCCTGTTATTGCACTTAGCTGGAAAACAGAACACATGAAAATATAGCATAACACTTAAATGACACATCAGTAAATATAACATACTACACATGGTAAACTTCCCAAAGCCTTACATGCATATATTTCATAAAAATAAAGGCAGAGTCAAAAAGGACATAATGAGTGTTTGGGGTTAAAATGAAATTCAAAATGTCAATTTCTTCAATTGCCTAATGGAAGTGATAAACTAAATAAAATATTATATTTCCTGTGCTTCAGAATGAGATAGTTTTAATAATGTGGGTCCTGCTTAACTTTTGCGTGAAAAAACTTTGACAATGTATGTGTTCTAAGCACAAAGATTGTATATATTTTTTCCATGACTATTTTAACCACCAACATAGTCACTTTTTAAATCGTCAGAATTGGAAAGCCACTGCCAAAAACAAATTCTCTCTTCCAAATAAAGCACCTTATTTTATTAGTAATTGTTTCCATTATGTCAAAAGCACATCGCAGAATACTCTGTTGTATAGTACATGTGTTTATTTTGTTATTCATAATTATATTTCAATTTTGCAAATCCAAAATGAAAGTTGACAATACGACACAATGCTATTATTTCCACATGGCTGATTCTTTTCTTATATCGGCCAAGTTTTAAAAATTTGTTAAAGTACAATGTTGAACTATAAGGAAGATACAATAGTATGTTAATACCTACTTTGGAAAATAGATTTTCAGGGTAACGTCTTTAAGTAATTGCAGTACTGGAATAGAGTTATAAACAATCATCTATAGAATTTTTTCAAGGAACTTATTAAAACTATGAACTGAATAAAACAACAATAAACTAAGGATTTTGCTTCCTAAAAATCTAAAGTGATTAAAACAACTTAGGCACTCATAAATCTACTATCTTCCTAGTGGCACCTCAGTAATATATTTGCAAACAAAGTTCTGACTGGCAAACGTCTAATAGAGCAGAACAAGGCAGATTACATTTGGTGGGCTGTATATTAAAATTACTTTAACTTTCTGAAGTGAACTACCTAGTTTCTGTTAGCTCTTAGGAGAAATCAACTGAATTCAATAAATACTTTAAGGATCTCCTAGGTAGAAGGCACTGTGCTACAATATGGGTGGCCAAATTTTGTACTACTAGGCACAGCTGGGAAGGGTATTTTAATTAGTAACAGTAGTAGATCAGCTCAGTTACCCTCAGAAAGTATAGTACCCTTGTTAGTTTTTCTAAAATAGGCATTTCATGTTTAAGTTTTAGCTATATAACAGAATGTATATTTCATAGAATCAGGTGGACTTTAAGTATTGGCTAGAATTTGGCTAGCCAAATTGCCAGGAATTTCTAATCTTCAGATTCATATATCTATTTCCAGATGCCTCACACTTCTGAGACTCTAACTTAATGCTTTCCAAGCTATCTGTGATGAAGCACCTGGTTTGTTTTTCTCCCCTAATCCATTTCAGACACACAAATTTTGCAACATACAATAAAGATGAATTACTAGAAAATGAAATAAAAGATATACATAATACAAGCCCAATTTTTTCATTATTAAATTAAAGAGATATAAACATACAGTCAAATTACCATAAGGTTTCTAAATGCTTTCTCTTGATTTCTGAACTCATCTTGATGCGGACTGATAAGAGTCTCAGGCAGCACCAGTCCACAGACCCTGACTGAGCAGTACTGCCCCAATCCCCTGGTGAGCAGTTTGCTTTCAGCCCCTTTCAGGCCTTCCTGAAATCCAACCACACTGATGGGGCCATTTCTGTGGCATTTAGTCACAGCCTCAGGTTTTGCATTTAAAACCATGGAAACGCAAAGTATTGTTCATATGCATCAAAATCTGTATTTCTTTTCTGAAATTGTATCTTAATTTCTACCAATATTAAACATCAGGGGCTTCTGCTTATATTAGGGCAGTTGCCAATGGAAATAAGCATAATCCCCAAGTACCATCTACTCAAGCCTCTTGTCACATTGTAATGGAAAGGACTACACATCTCTAAGTAAATGATCACATTTTCCCACTGCAGTTTCTAAACCAATGTGGTAGGATTCAGATATCCTGTCATATCAATAACAGTCTTGTGAACCAGTGAGGATCTGATAACCCCTTTACTCTCAAAACACTTAAAAAAATTTTTAAGCCTTGATCTGAAGAAGCAGCTCAATTATTCTAATAAGTTTTCACAACCCAGTCACCTAACTGTATTAAAATGAGTGAAGTCCCCATATTCTGGTTTTCCAAATAACCAGTAAAACTGGTGATGGCTAATAGTACAATCAAGAAGAAAATTGAGTTAGAATCAGTTCCTCCATTACATCATTCCATGAACCTGACTGCAAAATTTGTAATACAGATTCTCTGCTGAATGATGCAATGGAAGGTAGGAACATTTTTTCAAAATTCAACACACTCGTGAAACCTATTTTTTCATGTATTACAGGTGTACCATCTGTGAAAGTAAAGTCAGCTTTTCTGTTTTGAGTCCAGACTTCTCAAATTTCCTCCTGAAAGAGGGTTAAGCAAAATAGTTTACTTGGATTTGCTAATTACAGTAGGTAAAAAAAACTTGCTTAAAAAAATATAGTGCAGCACACTCAAAGCAGATAAACTGCCATTACTTCACAACTCTAAAAGATGCAAGATACACAAAGACCTTATAAACAAGGAAGATGAAATAAAATAAAGGCAAAAAGTATAGTCCAAGAAAGAATATAATGCATGCCATAAAAAAATTACAGTATTAAACATTTCCTCCCAAAAGAAGGAAATATATCATTTGGTAGGAAGAATCAGAAGAGACTCAAGTGAGGAAAATGGCATTTGAAATGCACTTCAAATAACTTCACATTTATATTTAGGCATATACCAAAGAGAGGAAATAATGCAGAGTACAGAGAGAAATACATGAGCAAAGAAAGGTTGGAAAGCAAAACACAGTAAAGGTTATCAGTTAGCTAATGGAACAGCTAGACAAATAATCCAACTTTCCAACTTCCTTTCAAGCCATTCACACATTAAGCCTAAGTCATTTGTCTAATATCCAATGCAGAATCCTAAACTTTAGGCTGGGGATGCTATCACCAATCACAGGATAGACATACCACTCAGGAGTCCCCCTTTATCCAAGGGGAACAGGTTCCAAATCCCCAGTGGATACCTGAAACCTTGAATAGTACTGAACCCTATATATACTATGTTTTTTCCTATATATACCTACCTATAATAAAGCTTGATTACAAATTAGGCACAGTAAGAGACTGACAGCAATAATAAAATAAAACAATTATAACATACTGGTAATAAAAGTTATGTAAATATGATCTCTTTCTCTGAAAATATATTGTACTGTACTCACCCTTCTTTGGTGATGATGTACGATGATAAAATGCCTATCTGATAAGGAAGTGAGGTGAATGATGTAGGCATTATGATGTAGCCTTAGGCTTCTACTAACCTTCTGACAGTACATCAGAAGGAGGATCATCTACTTCCAGACTTAAGTTGACTACACACAAATTAAACTGCAGAAAGCAAAACTGAGGATAAGGGGGGAACTATTGTTATTTCCAAAACTGTGTCTATTGAGATGGACCTAGTTTTGCTGCTTCTTCCTAAAGTACATATGAATTTTTCCTTTTTCCATTCTAAACAAGTCAATCACTAGACCAGAGCTTCCCACCAGGTGTGCAATGACATGCAATGTGGTGGACAGATGATGGAATTCAGTGGGTCAGTGAAGTGGACCTCCTTGGCCCTCAAGGCACTAGGCAGAGCCAGGGATGACTAGAGCTTCCAGGAGGGTGACCTCTGGTTGTGAGTAATTTGTTGGGGGCCCTCACATCCCTCTCCCTGGAGAAGGTGATTCATGAACCACATCCCACACCCACAACACCTCTGTAAGACTGAGCACAGCCAAGTTGTTGCTCTAGCCTCTGGACATGAATTTATTAGTTAGCTACAGAGCATACCACTGTCCTGTGAAACCACCAGGGGAGTTTCTGTTTGAGATGTCCAAGAATACAGTGCACAGCCAAAGGTGCTGACAGTTTGGAAGAAAGGGAGAGAGGAGATCCTGGAAGGCTACACATGATGGCCCCAATCTTTGCCTTCATAAATATAAGATATTTCTATCTACTGGAAACTTATGTATCCTTATAGTAGTATCTAAGCTAGATACAAGGTGATCACTCAAAACATGTATGCATATACTACAATATAGTTTCATTATTTTGAAATATTTGATATGAAACATTTAATTGATTTCTAAATACACTCATTTACCTAAAATTTTTTAAAATTATATTTGTCATGAAAAACAGAATGAACTATTAAATTAAAATTTTTATTTCAACTCTTGCAATTTGGAACAGTTGTAAAAATCAGTCTAAAAATTTTTGACATTTATTGGATGATACAGTTTCTCACCAATAGAGGCTATTCAAGAACTTTAAGACATCATCATGATGGATTAAAGATGGTGGCGTGAGAGGAGAGACAGAGGCTTCCTCCTAAAACTGGATACAATTAGAAAATTTAATTGGCGCAACTAATCCTGAGAGAGCAACAGGAAAGAAGACGGCGTCAGACTGCACACACCGGGAGAAAAGAGCAGACCTCAGCGAACGGGGTAACGTACCAGAGCTGTGGCTCCGCGGGACCCGAGCCCCTCCCCCACCCCAGCTTGCCAGTGGGAGGAAGACAAACGGAGCAGGGAGGGAGTGGAAGGCTTGGGACTGCTGAATACCTAGCTCCGGGGAACTGCTCTGGGAGCACAAACCTACATTTCATGGTGCTTTCATGAGACTCGCATGGAAAGTTAATACAGGCAAAGTTCCTGGGGAGACTGGGATTCCAGCTGCTTGTGGAAAGCAGGGATCCATATCTGGCTGCTCTGGGACAAAAACTTATACCTGTGTGACCGGCCCACTGGCTCAGGCAGTGGAGACAGGCACAGGAGCCAGGAGGCAGGGAACAGCTCCTTCCTCCCCGCAGGCACCAGTACCGCTCCCCTGCGACCCCCGACATTGCTTCAGGGGCTCAGCAGCTCCAGTATAGAGCTTCTGGACACTAGAGGGCACCATATACAAACATGAAACGCCAAAGGAACCTTGTCCAGAGTAAAATTGTTAATACAACTCCTGAGAAAGATTTAAATGATATGGACCTCATGACTCTTCCTGAAAGGGAGTTCAAAATAAAAATTATCAACATCCTAATGGAGGTACAAGAGACATCCAAGAACTCAGGAAGGAATTCAGGTCAGAGATCCAATCGTTAAAGAACACAATGGAGGGTATTAAAAGCAGGTTGGATACGGTGGAGGAGACAATAAATGAAATAGAAACTAGAGAAGAGGAATACAAAGAAGCTGAGGCACAGAGAGAAAAAAAAAGACATCATCATAAAAAAGTCCTGATTAGGTACTACCTAGAGTCAACATCAAGCATAAACTTGATATTAAAAAGTTATACTCATCCAAAAAAGAAATTAAAAAAATAATTCCATTTATAATAGCATTGAATATAACAACTTTACGAAGGTGGCAAAGGCTTGTAGAAATTTTGTGAAAGAAATTAGAGAAGACATAAATGGAAGACATACCATATTCATGGATTGAAACAATACTGTTACAATAACAATATTACCCAAAGGAATCTATAGACTTAAAATCTCCACCAAAATACCGGTAATATTTTTTTTTTGCAGAAATAGAAAAACTCATCCTAAAATTCATATGGAAGCTAGAGGGACCTCGAATAGCCAAAATGATGTTGAAAAAGAACAAAGTTGGAGAACTCATATATTGTAATTTTAAAACTTACTACAAAACTATAGAAATCAAAACAGTGTGGTACTGGCATAAAAACATACATACAAACTACTGGAATAGAAAAAAAGTGCAGAAATAAATCCCCTCATATATGACCAAATGATTTTCAGCAAGAATGCAAGACCATTCAGTGGGGAAATGACACTTTCAATTAATGAAAAAGAAATATCCACATGCAAAAGTATGTAGTTGGACCCTTACCTTATACCATCTACAAAAATTAACTTAAAATGGATCAGAGGCCCAAATGTCAGAGCTAAGCTATAGAAGAAAACATAAGGATAAATATTCATGACCTTGTATGTGGCAACAGTCTTAGATATGACATCAAAAGCATGAGCAACGAAAGAAAAAATAAATTGGTCTTTATGAAAATTAAAAGCTTTTGTGTATCAAAGGAATATATTAAGAAAGTGAAAAGACAACCTACAGATTGTGAGAAAATATTTGCAAATCATGTATCTGATAAGTAAGGAAAAGATAAACCCAAATTTTTCAAATAAGAAAGGGCCTCAATAGACATTTCTCCAAAGAAGATATACATGTGGTCAATAAGCACATGAAAAGATGCTCAACATCACTAGCAACAAGAGAAATGTAAATAAAAATCACAATGAGGTATCACTTTGGATCTACTAGGATGACTACAATTTTTAAAAAAATGGAAAGTACCAAGTGTTGGTGAGGATGTGGGGAAATTGGAACACTGTACATTGCTGGTGGGAATGAAAAATAGTGTAACTGCTATGGAACACAGTATGGCAGTTCCTCAAAAAATTAAACATATAATTTTCATATGATCCAAAATTTCACCATGGGTATATGGCCAAAAGAGATGAAAGGAGGGACCTGATCAGATTTTTGTACACCCAAGGTCACAGAAGCCTTATTCACAATAGCAAAAAGGTGGGAACCCAGATGTCCATTGATGTTCGAAAGGATAAACAAAATACGATATGTACAAACATAGAATATTATTCAGCCTTAAAAAGGAATGAAATTCTGATACATGCAATAACATGGATGGTCCTTGAAAATGCTATGCTAAGTGAAAGAAGCCAGACACAAAAGGACAAATAATGGATGAGTCCACTTTCATGAGGTACCTAGAGTACTTAAATCCATAAAGACATTAAGTGGAATAATGAATAATGGTAACCAGAAGCTGGTGGCAGGATTAGGCAAATTTAATTTTATGTATATTTTACCACAATAAAAAAGTATGTATATACCAGAATCATGCAACATGTATGAATCTCAAAAACATTATGAGATTCCAGCATGAGTATGATTCCATTTAAATGACATTAAATCTATAATCTATGTTACTAATCTATGGTGAAAAATAGGACAGTAGTTGTCTTTGGGAATGAGGGCAAGGATAACTGGGAAGAGGCTGGGGGATTGGATTACACAGTGGATACATTTGTCAAAATTCATCAAATAATGCTCTTAAATTTCTTTTTCAATGTGCATAAATTTTATATCAACAAAACAACCACAAACTGATAATTAACACTAGTTTCTGATATTCATGCTTAGAAATGTTTAGGAGAGATGTGTATCTTATCAATGTCTGAAACTTACTTTAAATGCATAAAAAATTGATTGATGGATGGCAAATGGGCGGGACAAAAACATGAAAAAGCAAATGTAGCAAAATGTTAATATTTGTGAAATAATACAGGTGTTTGCTATAAAATTATTTTAACTTCTTTATATGTTTAAATTTTATCATAATAAAATGGGTGTTTATTTATGTACAATGAAACAATATTAAGTTTCTCAGCACCTTGTGGATCGGCTTCTTAGCTTCCTCCATACTAAATGACAGATCCCCAATCACTATCATCACCTTTTGTAGCAATTCCTGGTCACCTGGTCATCTTCTGACCACTACCCTGAAATCCTATCCATTAAAGGTAAGCCCCCTGGTACCTCTGCCTCACCTCCTGTCCATAACATGCCAAATCTCACCTTTACAAATCCTCCTTACCCACACTACACTATGGATCAGTCTTCCTACCACACCTCAATTAATACAAGAGCCAACTCTCCTCCAATCCCCAATCCTTTTCTTCCACAAAAAGGGCTTATCATGAATGCAATCTGGCTCCTGCCCAGCTTTCTTGAAGGGCCCCCACCCATAAGATGGCGAACTTCCTGCTTCCTTCCGAGTCCTCGGTTCCCGCCGGCGCCACCTGAAGCCCAATCACCTCTCCCCCCTCCCAATCCCAGCACCTAGCCAATAGCCACCAGACCCATAGAAGTAACACCACAATCACCCCATGCCCCTTCCTATATAACCCAGCACCTTTCCCTAATAAAGCGGAATTCTCCGGTGAATTGCTGCTGTGTGTCGCTCCTTTCCTTTCATTGGTGCCGAAACCCGGTAGACGGGACACCCCAACTGGGCCCCGTCTTCCCCCGACACCAGCAGCAGCTTGCCCTCATCCTCTTTTTTCTGGGGCTGGCTCATCACACTCACCACTCCTCTCTGGCCTTTGGGTAAGTTTTCCCCCGGAGTGGGCCACTCTTCAGCGCCATTGACCGTGATCGTCCGGCAAGGCCTTGACGCTAGGGGACAAGGAGGGAACTCTCCCTGCCTTAGGCCTTCACAGCTGCGGCGGACCCTCAGGCCCCTCCTCCAACAGCCATAAACAAGGTGACTCCTTTGCGGATGAGAACGCTCCCTTCCCCCCCCCTCCATTCTTACTGCTGAAAATTCCTAGTACTAGGTACTCGTGACTCCGGCACTCTGCCTTCTTAGAGTAGTCCGGGTGACGACCCACACTTCCTAAGAAACCGACTCGTATACGAGTTTCCGCAGACCCCCAAGGATCATCGGGGACGCCCTGGTCTCCTTGCGGTCTGCTCCCAGTCCGAGGATCTCCGTTCGTCTTCCCCTGTTTGTCTCCTTCTCTGTCCTTTAGCCATGGGAGCCTCCTCATTCCTCCCTGAAAGTTCAATTCTTGAATGCCTGCTCAAGCATCTAACTACCCTCTCCCTGACACCTGATATAAAACCAAAACTTCCCCGTAAATACTGCTCCCAAGATTGGCCGACATACCCCCTAGACAATAACAACCAATGGCCCGCAGGGGGAACTCTTGATCCTAACATCACTCATGATCTCTTTAACTACTGCCAGCGCCTGAAAAAATGGAAGGAGATTCCCTACACCGAAGCTTTCTGCCTCCTAGCTCAAAATCCCAGCCTCTGCACCACCTGTTCCCCGTCCCAAGTTCTCCTAGCCTGCAAGCCGTCTCCCTCCCCTCCACACACTCCCAGTCCCTCTTCGATTACCTTTGACCCAGCTGACAAACCTCCGCTACACAGGCTTCCCCCTTCAGCCCCTCCCCCCCTACAACCCCTCCCCCCTCTTCTGCCGTCGCCGCAGCCTCCCCCTCCTCTCCTACAACAGCCCCTCCCCCTTCCTCCACCACCGCCACCTTCACCGCCACCTCCACCCCCGCAGAAGCCTCCCGTTCACTCCCTTCCCCTCCTCTCCAATAGCCCCTCCCCCTTCCTCCACCACCATCTACTCCCCCACCTCACCCCCTCCGCCTTCGTCCCCCTCACCTTCCCCCCCCTGCAGATCGAGCCTGAGCCTTTCAGCCACCCTCTAACTAAGTCCCAGGAGCCTCCTCCATCTTTGCCCCCATCACCTGTTTCTTCCCCACAGACTGAGCCAGAACCCTTCAGTCCCCCTCAGACTCGGTCCCGAGGGCCTCCCAAAATTATCGCCCCCCTCCGGGAGGTAGCAGGATCCAAAGGCATCGTGTGCGTTCACGTCCCTTTCTCCTTAGGAGATTTAGCCCAACTTGAGAAATGCCTAGGTTCCTTTTCCACTGATCCCACGACATATATCAGGGAGTTTCAATGGACCCTCCAGTCATACAGCCTCACACATCATGACATTTTCATGCTCCTGGCCAATACCCTCCTTCCTGAAGAGCGTAGACGAGTTTGGGACTTTGCCCAAACGCACGCCACCAAAACCCACAGGACTGACCCCACCCATCCCCCTGGCCCCACCACTGCCCCGAACAAGACCCACACTGGGATTATAACACCGCCGTGGGTCTCCGCTCTCAAGATATTTTCGCCTCCTGCTTAATAGCAGGTCTGAAAAAGGCAGCTCGTAAAGTAGTCAATTTTCAAAACCTCCAAGACATAATTCAAAGGAGGGAGGAAACTCCCTCTGAGTTCTTAGACAGACTCACTCAAGCCCTATTACAGTATACCAGCCTGGATCCAGAAATGCCTGACGGGAGACATGTCCTTATGACGTACTTCCTAGCTCAAAGCTACCCCGACATTAAAGCTAAACTCAAAAAGTTAGAACAGGGCCCCGCTACCCCACAGACTGAGATCCTAACAGTGGCCTTTAAAGTCTTCCATAACTGGGATGAGGAGAAAGAACGCCGTAAACAAAAGGCTGATCAGGCCAATTTCCAAATGTTGGCCCAGCTGATAAAACCAAAACCTGGGCGCCCTTCTACAAACAAGCCCCCCACAGGAGCTTGTTTCAAGTGCGGACAAGAAGGACATTGGTCAAGGGCGTGCCCCTCCCCCAGATCTCCTACCACCCCATGCCCCAGATGCCACAAAAAGGGCCACTGGGGGTCTGATTGCCCAGCCACCCGAAGGGGAGGCTGGACGAACAACCCCCATCCTAAGCCCACCGTAGTGGGGCTGGCAGAAGAAGATTGACGAGGCCCGGGGGCTTCTCGCCCAACCATTTCCATCACCAAACAGGAGCCCAGGGTTACTTAAATAGTAGACGGTCACCCCATCTCCTTCCTCCTAGATACAGGAACCACCTTCTCAGTCTTGCAAGAATACCGGGGCCCTACCACGCCTGCCATTACTCCTATAGTCGGGGTAGGAGGTAAACAGATTTTCCCATTAACACCCCCCCCTTTTATGCACAATCCAGGACAATCCCATACCTTTCACCCACTCCTTCCTGGTTATGCCCCAGTGTCCCATCCCCTCACTAGGACGGGACATCCTTTCTCTCCTCCATGTTTCCATAACTATATCCACTCCCACAGCCCCCAGTACTCCCTAATGGCCCTCATAGCCGACAACCCCCCTCTACCAATGAAAGCTCCAGTTCTGCCCTCATATACCCTATAAATCCCAAAGTTTGGGACATTACAAGCCCCTCCGTGGCTCTATGTCCTCCTGCCTCTATCAAATTATGTGACCCCTCTCAGTATATCTGTCAGGCCCAATACCCCCTAACCACTTCAGCCCTCATAGGCCTTCAACCCATCATTCAAGATCTTTTAAACAAAAATTAGGTCAGACCCACTCACTCCCCATTTAATACCCCCATATTAGCTGTTAAAAAAACCAACGGATCTTTCCGCCTTGTCCAAGACCTTCGCCTCATCAACATGGCCATCGTCTCTATCCATCCCTTAGTCCCAAATCCATACACCCTTTTATCGCAGATCCCTGCCTCGGCCTCCCACTTCTCAGTCCTAGATCTCAAGGATGCATTTTTTTCTATCCCTCTGGACCCCTCCTCCCAAGATTTTTTCGCCTTCACCTGGACGGACCCATACACAAGACATTCTGAACAACTCACTTGGACAGTTTTGCCACAAGGCTTCCGAGATAGTCCCCATATTTTTGGACAGGTCCTAGCTTAGGACCTCAAACAGTTTCATCATGATCACTCCGAGCCCACCTTATTACAATATGTGGACGATCTTCTACTCTGCAGTCCCTCGTGGGAACAGTCTCAACTTGACACTGCCTCCCTACTTAACCTTCTAGCTTCCAGAGGTTACTGGGTATCCCCCGTCAAAGCTCAAATCTCTTCCACTTCTGTCACTTACCTCGGATTCCTTCTATCTCAACAAAGAAAGTCCATTACCTTAGACAGAAAATGGCTCCTCTTTGACCTGCCCGTTCCCAAAACCAAGACAGAAATCCTTTCCTTTCTAGACCTGGCTGGGTATTTTAGAGTGTGGATCCCTAACTTCTCCCTGTTGGCAAGACCCCATACGACCTCAGCAAGGGCCCCCCTGAAGAACTATTATCCTCCTCACCCCGACACTCCTTCATTAAGCTCCGTCGAGCCCTTGTGGAAGCCCCAGCTCTCCATCTTCCTGATTTGTTGAAGCCCTTCTCAATATACATTCATGAGAAGTCCAGTCAAGCTCTAGGAGTCCTAGGCCAACATTATGGCCCATCCTTTGCCCCAGTAGCTTATCTTTCCAAGCAATTAGACCCCACAGTTCGGGGATGGGCCCCCTGCCTATGGGCATTAGCCGCTGGACAGCTCTTGCAGAAGGAAGCTCATAAACTGACATTCGGGGCGCCCCTTACCATTCTGTCCCCACATCACCTAAAGGATCTCTTAACCTACAAAAGTTTACAGACTCTCCCTCCCTCCAGACTCCTGACCTTACTGTCCTCTTTCCTCCAAAATCCAGACATTTCTTTCCTCCCCTGCCCGCCCCTGAATCCGGCCACTCTTCTTCCTCTACCCTAGTCTCCTCATACTCCCTCGCATGATTGCCTAGAAGCCCTTCACAACTTCCTTCTGTGCCACTCCAAGATCTCCGAAGGAGCCCTCTCACACTCCGACCTCATCTGGTTTACTGATGGGTCCTCCTTTAAACATGAGGGCACCCATTACGCAGGATACACAGTAGTCTCCCTCGAAGACGTCATCAAGGCACGAGCCCTACCCCCTGGTACAACCAATCAACAGGCCGAACTCATTGCGGCCACCAGAGCTTGCACTCTGGCCTGGGACACGTCTCTCACACTGTACACTGACTCCAAATACGTATTCCACATTCTCTTGTCTCACGTGGCAGTATGGAAAGAATGAGGCCTCCTCACCACAAAAGGAAATTCCATCACTAATTCAGCCTTAATTACTAAACTTCTAGAGGCTTCACAACTCCCACACCGAATGGGCATAGTCCACTGCAAATCACATCAAAAGGACAACTCCCCCATTACAAGAGGTAACAATAAAGCTGACAGAGTAGCCCAGTCGATTGCCCTATCAGAAGAAGCATCAGACAGCGATCTGTCTGCCCCTGCGGTTTTAGCCTTATCACAAGACACCCTCTGTTCCCAGGACAAAGATTCTCTCTTCCGCCTCTTACATGATCTGTTCCATCCTAGCCCCCAATCCTTAATCCATTTTTTACAATCCTTTTTTTCTCTCTCTCTTGAAGACAAAACCCTACTTGACCAAATCACCCACAGGTGCACCATTTGCCAACGCACTAACCCTAATACGCCCCTCAAGGCCCGACCCTTCCCGGCTCATCAAGCAAGGGGTAATGTCCCCACCGCAGATTGGCAAATAGACTTCACTAACATGCCCCCCGTACGGCGTACCAGATACCTACTCGTGTTAGTAGACACATTTTCAGGATGGGTCGAGGCTTTCCCCACCACTAACAAACGAGCATCCGCAGTTGCCTCTATCCTCCTCACCCAGATCTTTCCTAGGTTCGGATGCCCACTTCCCTCCAATCAGATAACGGCCCTGAGTTCACTGCCCAAATCATTCAGAACCTCTCCAAGTCGCTCTCACTCCCCTGGCATCTACACTGTCCTTATCGACCACAGGATTCGGGAAAAGTAGAAAGAGCCAATAGGACTCTAAAAGACATCCTGACCAAACTATCTCTAGAACTACACCTTGACTGGGTTCGCTTACTTCCCTTAGCTCTACTCCACATTCGGGCCCTCCCAAAAACACCTTCCTTCTTGTCACCCTTTGAGATCATGTATGGCCGCCCAATTCTACCCCCAGGGCTCCCTTCCCACAAAGGACCGTTTCCTCCCAGTATGGCCCTTCCGCTACTCTCTCTCCTCCGCACCGAATTGTGGAGGTATCAGGATTGGCTCCTTCCTGATCCATCCGCCCCCCAAAATCCTCCTGTCTTACAGCCCAGCCAACTAGTGTTTTATAAGCCGCCAGAGGATCGGCCCTCTCTCACCCCAAAATGGGAAGGTCCACACTCAGTTATTCTCTACACCCCCTCGGCCGCCAAGCTCTTACTGCCTGATAACTCTGTCACCCCTTGGATTCATATCTCCAGGTTGAAACCAAACACCCAGAACCCACCTCCTCTGGACACTCAAGACCCATAGGTCACAATCCAGAGTCCTTCAGATACAGCCCAAGACGCTATCTACTCTACCACGCCTCATCCCTCTGATCCCTTGAAACTCCGTATCTCCCGTTCACCCCCTTTGCCATCCATACCCGAAGCATGACTTTTTCCTCCTTTACTGCTCTCTCGCTTTTTTTTCTCATTCCTATTGTCTTCCCCGCCACCCTAGCCTCCTTTGTATGGCGATTCAAAGTCAGACAGACTTACACACAGCATCAAACGAAAGTTACTACCCTCATTGCCACATCAGACTGCCCTCTGAAAGGCTGCTCTGAGCCTTTATACCTCCACTTTCCTCCCTCCACCGAAGTGTTCACTAGCAGCTACCTTTATTCTCCCTACCTCTGCTTCCTCTATGACCAAAAACAAGCCTATTGCAGGTGATGGCCAGACACCTACGGGGGATTCCCTACAGGTCTTGCATCATTCACTACATGGGTAACTCCCGGTACCCACAGTATTACTCCTCCAACCGTTTCATAAAATATCCCAACAGCTCATTCTCCTTATCAATCCCAGATCCCTGGAACTCTCAATGGGCCACCGGAGTCACAGCCTCAGTTTACTATGGGGGGTCCTTGACCCCCCATGGTACCCTTCATATCTCTCAAGAGTATGTTCCCTCTCATTCCCAGATCTCTCAAGTTGCATCAGACACCGGACATTCCGAAAAAGTCATTGTCCAAACTCTTGATGGCGCCTCTTCATCTTCTTACCCCCGCTCCTACTCTTGGTTACAGCTCATTCAAGACACCACCATCTTTCTCAACCACACCCTCAACACCGCCAATTGTTTCTTGTGCACATCACTACAGCACCCACTGCTGGCCGCCGTACCCCTTAATATTTCCAACTACTCCTTCCATGCAGAAGGACAACCCTTCCGTCCCCTGGCAGACATACCCCTATGGGAACCAGAATATGCAGATAATCTCACCATCCACCACTGTGTAGGCCAAACCCCTCCCCCCTCCAGTGCACTTCACTGTCTCTCTATCTACACCCCTACCTCCGGCTCTAAGACTTTTACGCAACCAGGTCACTTCTTTTGGTGTAATGGCAGTCTTTTCAACTCACTGCCTCCCAACTACAATATACCCTGCATTCTCATCACTCTAATCCCACAGCTTACACTTTACAGCATGGCAGAATTTCTTGAGCTCCAACCTCCCTTGCCCTCGCACACAAAAAGGGCTGCTTTCCTTCCCATCATGGTCGGTATCTCTTTGACCACCTCAGCCATTGGGACAGGGTTTTCGGGAGGAGCCTTGGGTCACTCTCTATGGGCAATTAGAGATCTCAACGCCAAACTTGAGGGAGCCCTGACATCCACTGCTGATTCCCTGGCCTCTCTCCACAGACAGGTCACTTCGCTAGCTAAGGTCACCCTTCAAAACCGGCAGGCCTTAGATCTGCTTACAGCCAAGAAGGGCGGCACCTGCATCTTCCTTCGAGAGGAGTGCTGCTATTACATCAACGAATCTGGCATTGTAGAAACTGACATTACCAAACTCACCGACCTTGCCTCCAGCCTCCACTCTGCTTCCAATTCCAACCCATTCTCTTCAATACTAACAAACCCCTTCCTCACCTGGCTGTGGCCCATTGCAGCCCCATAATAATCATTCTTTTCGCCTGTCTCTTCTTGCCTTGTATAGTAAAGTTTATCAAATCCCAAGTCGGTAAAATCTCCAATCAAACTTTCAACCAGCTTTTACTCAGGAACTACCAGCTTTTAGCTACAGAAGATCCCTCACCCTCATGTAACCTCCTCACCACACGCTGAGATGGACCCCTCTCTCCGCTGGAAACTGTTCCTGGAAACAATGGCCGCAGACGCCTGGCTTCTGGCACCCGTATCCTCTTGGCACCATTGGAATCAACAAGTCCTCGACCTATGGTTACAGGGAACCTTCACTGATTTCCAACCTGAAGAAGTCCACATCTACTCGTCCTTACTGTGGGGAGTCCTATCAACCCTTTCCTCCCAGTCCTCAAGCCCTCACTCCCTTCTCCGCCCCCATTCAGCAGGAAGCAGTTAGAGAGAAAGCAATGTCCACAACCCCATAGAGGAGAAAGGGGGGAATGAAGGGCCCCCACCCATAAGATGGCAAACCTCCTGCTTCTCTTCCGAGTCCTCGGTTCCCGCCGGCGCCACCTGAAGCCCAATCACCTCTCTTCCCACTCCCAATCCCAGCACCTAGCCAATAGCCACCAGCCCCATAGAAGTAACACCACAATCACCCCATGCCCCTTCCTATATAACCAGCACCTTTCCCTAATAAAGCGGAATTCTCCGGTGAACTGCTGCTGTGTGTCGCTACTTTCCTTTCATTTCTAACCTCATACTACCATGCTCCAGTCAGGGCAATTTTCTAAAGTTCAGCACTTTTGCACATGCTGATTATTCTACCTGGAAAATCTTTTCTCCCCTTATTCACCCACCTATCCTTTTCCTTCCCCTAAAGTCTGGAGTATGGTCAGCTATGTTTCCTTATCATAACCTTTCACACTTCATATGATAACTGTCTATTTACATGTCTCACCCACTGGATTATGAACTTCTGGAGAAAAAAAGATGATTTCATATTCATTTTTTAAAATTCCAAATGCCTTTGGATAATAGATGCTTACAACATTTTTGTTGAATGAATGCTTTAATGATTACACTGAGGGCATGAAACCTGAAAAGGCTGATAACCTAATAAAGACTTTAATAAAACAATACTAATAAAATAAAAAGGAGAGATATTGCTAAAAGAGGAAAACAGAAAAAGAGAACACGAGATGAAACAAGCTCCACAAAGTGTCTCATTGAAAATACATCTTGCTTAGATCAAAGGCATTTGGGAAATTTAAGAGCCAAAAGCCCGTTTGTCAGACCTGCACAGGTTCACAAAATTGTATCGCATTCTGAATATAGTCTGTGAAGGAGGGAGAACATGAGAGTGACCCCTGCAATGAAGAGCAGAAGTGTGAAGTCTCTTCCAGTCCCAAGGGTTATCATGTATTACAATCGGCATCTACCCAGCGGTGCATTTCCATTTGACTTCTGTTCTCACCCTCCCTCTCTCCTGAAGGAAACTCTCAAAGGCCCAGGGAAAGTAAAGCAATCTCCCAACTCCCTTTCATCCAGTCAGACTCTCTAATTATACCTACTTGGCTTCAGTCACTTCATTTGGCCAAATAGCCTAAGGCTTTCTCCCTGAACAAAGGTTCTTACAACCTGATATTCTAACTTAAAAGAGAGAGTATCTCACTCTCTTTTTCACCTTTTTCTCATTCTACATCTTAACTATGGGTAAAAGCTTCTCTAAGCCTAATGCACTTTGGTTCAAAGCTAAAAATTCACACTTAAATATAAACCACTTAAACTCTTTTTTTTTGTTGTTTCACATTAAAGGTCATCTCTCCGATCAAAAGGTATCCTATTTGAGGGAATAGTGATGGACAATGTGTGTCCCCAGTAGTACATAATACAGCATATCCTTAGCTCTGAACCCTTTTAAGAAAAGGAATGGAACGGGGGAAAGTAGGAATGGTGCTTGCATCTACCTGCTCCTGCCCTCCACCATTTTCCATATACTGCACTCAGTATGACACCCGAGTGTACTCTCACAGTTCATCCAATCCAATTCATGTGCAGTTGGCCATATTTACAATTTGAAAAAATAAACACCAAGTGGTCATTAATTTTCATGTAATTAGATAGTCTTGTTCATGAGGACTGACGGAAATGGATCTTTCTGCATATTATGTTAGAATAACAGGAATATCCTCATGCTTGGGAAATGCTCTGTGAGCATTATAATTTCATTCTATCTTTACAAATAACAGAGTATGGATTTGAACAGACTAATGACTATCATTTTAAACAAGGAAAATACAATAAATGCTCCTTGGAGCCACTTTCTCCTAATTTGATCGTAAAAATAAAGGGCACCTGCTTTTTTAATTTTTTTCTTCTTAATATGGCATCTGCTTTTAAAGTTAATGAAACTGTAGATTTTAGATATCAGAAAGCCTACAACAAAATAGACCATTATACTACAAAATTTTTACTCTACAAGACTGTTTTTGAGGCATGACATACCTATTTGCATAGTTTCAATTTTCAAGGCAGAAGAAAAAAATGATTATTTTGGATTTAAGAGTCAAGCATTCTTTAATACTAATTTATTTGCTATTTTAAAGTTTAAAAGTATTTAGGAGTCACTTTCACTTGAAACCTTTTCTCAGTTTATAACACTAACACATAATCAAATCCCAACATATCATAAAACAGTCTGAACTTGACAATTCTTGCTATGATAGATTTACATTTGAGTTTTTATGCAATGTCCTAGACAACTAATATTTTATTCAAAATTAGTTATTCTCTCCTTTGAGGATGAAGACCCCAGGTAAAGTTAAAATACTGCCAAAATCCATGATAGCATTGTACTTTTTAGATGATTGATTGAGAAAATATAACATGAAAAAAGTTCCTATGAATATGGGAGCACTTTATATTAGTATGACTCTGCTGCCAATGATGGACAACCAAAACAACACTATTTTTAAAGAAGTTTATTTCTTTCATGTATTCATAAGCAGTTCAGGATTGGCATTGTGGCTTCCTAAATATCAGCAGCCCAGACTGTTTTGATCTTGGGATTCTGCTGTCCTTAAGATGCCATTTCTACCTCACTATCCAAGATGTCTGCTTCAGCTCCAGCATCACATCCTAATTCCAGCCAGCAGGAAAGAAAAAAAAGGCACATACTCTTCCTCAACACATATAAGTAACTGAGTCAGTATGACCTAGGTTCTAACTGTGGCTTGACCAGTTACTAGCTGTGTGACCTAGGGGTCAGTTATTTAACCTCTGGAAACATCAGCTTTCCAGAAGTAGGACAATACTTGGTCTACAATTGGCCAGAATTTGGTTACATGACCACATTGAGTTGCAAGGGAGACTAGAAAATGTCTTTATTCTGGAGAGCAATGTGTCTAATACATATTGTGGAAAAGAGTAGGATCGATTGGGGGGAACTGGAGATCCATGCCACACACTTTTTCCTGAGAATATTAATGAGAAAAAAATACTTTTATACTTGTGAAGAACAGAGGTAAATACATGTGTAAGACACAAATTATTTAATCTACAAATAATGCTTGGTGAGCATGTGAATCAGAGGAGCTGGTCACAAATTGGTCTCTACTGAAAGCTGCAGAGAGCAAAGGATGCAAAGGCAGTCTGGATGATTTGGGGTTGGAAAGGTTTCATGGAGGAGATGAGCTGAGCCTTGAAGAATGTACAAGATTGTGAAAGAGATGGGGGAGGGCAACTGAGACAAAACTCAACAGCAAAGGCAAGGAGGCAAGCGGGACAGTTTAGCTGGAGCAGAAGGCATGTGGAAGTACTTTATAAACCCAAAACAGTATGAACATTGTCTTTATCACACAGAAGGCATTGAGAGGTAAGGTTAAAGAATGTTGAAAAGATACCGAAAATATTTTGAATGCTAAAGTGGGGGGTCGCATTTGACATTCTGGCTCGGCCAGGTTACTAGATGTGTGGCCTCAGATGTTAGTTAACCTCTGGGAACTTCAGCTTCCTCGTGTGTGAAACAGGGGGAGGGGAGACAGGGCGGATAATAACCACCCAATAGAGTTGGTTTGAGGTTAAAGACGGCACGAAGTCAGCAATCAATAAATAGGAAGATTAATAAAAGATTAGAGCATTCGAGTAACATGGTAGTTTTTTAAAGCATTAATGACAATCTGATAGTCAGTGTATGAGTAATAGGAAACGGAAAATCTAAAGGCAGACACAGCAGAACAATAGCACCCAGCACAACTGATGCACAGGAGTTTGCACTTTATGTTTTAGGCAAAGAAAAACAGGAGTTGACAGAGGGAATATTGGAGGCAGTGACATCAGTTAAGATGACTGCCAAAGTCCAGGTCCAGAGATGAGAGCCTTAAATTAGACAGTAGCTGTGAGGATGGAGAAAAGAATTTAACTATAAAAAGAACTTGGCAAAAGACTGCAGGAGGGAGGTGAAGAAAAGGGAAAAAGGGTTCTGGCTTGGGTAACTGAATGGCCAGTGGCACCATGAACCAAAACAAGAAAAAAGAAGAAAAACTTGTGTATATGTGTGTGTGCGTGTGTGCCTTTAAGTTCAATTTAGACTGTTGAAGTGATGCAGGGACATCCACATGACAAAGGTGCCTAATAAGTGGATATAGCCCTATGGCATCAGAAAAGGTGTCTGACTAGTGGTGTGTGGATTCGGAAGTCCTGTGAAATGAGAATAGCTGAAACAGTAGGAGGAGCAAAGGAGCTCACCCAGAGAAAGCCTGTAGAACAGAATCCTGAATAAGGCCAACACTTTTGTGAGCAAAGAAAAACAGAAGCCAAAAAAGGGTACATAAAAATGAGATGGGAGAACTGGGAGAGAGTGGTATCAAAGAAACCAAGGGACTGAGGAGTGGCCAATACAGTCTCCAAACTGTTATGAGTTCCCAGACACTTGCACAGACCTGAAGACGTTAGCCGACTGCTCAAATGTTAAGGATAATGTTGTTGACTGCTCTTCAGAGAGTTTTTACTGGAACTTTATGAGAAAGCTGGCTTCAGCGATGTGGGCCTCCTCCTGGAATGAAGAACTGTCAGGAAGCAGTTTAAAGGAGGTTGCCACTACACAAAATTATATAAGGCAAGAAGAAGATGGATGGAGGTTCTGACATGTTCTTTGTGCCCCTATCTTGATCTCTCTCTCTCAGTAGTAGACCAAAGGTCTGGAAGGGTGAAAATGGAAGCTGCTGGCAGTGCAACCTTAGCCTTCTCTCACAGCCCCTGCTAGACTGAACTTTTTGAGACTTATCATCATGCACTGCACATATAGCAGCATTCTTGTTTGTTGAATAAAAAGCCAAAAACAAATAAGAGAACTGGCCAACAAGAGATGAAGTGCTGGAAAACAGAAGCAAACAATACCAAGAAGTGGTCAGAGTTAGAATCAAACTCAGACCTTAGGAATTAAGCTGTGCTACCTCGTAAGTAACTATTTAAACCTCAGGCACGTTCCTTAAATACACATAATGTATGTTCATGGTGCCACTGGTCATTTAGGAATGACAACAGAACCCACCCTAAATAATACGCACTCACCTAAATGACAATGTTTATAACATTCATGGCAAAGTACTAATCATTACTTAACTCCCCAGAAGTATGACCTGAAAACAACATTTACTACATTTTAAAAGGAATTATAACTATATTATTAACCAATGCCATCTACTAATGTTTACTGCAACCAGGAACTGCACAGCCACACCACAATAAACAATAAACCATGGAGATAAAACCTCCTTTTCATGGAGTCATTAGAGTTTATAAAGCAATTAAATGAGGTCATTCATGTAAAAGAATTCTAACAGTGAATAGCATCCACCATGAAAATCAACTGGTCCCTTCTTAAAAATGTACCTGTTAAAGAATGTAAAAACGTCTTGTACTCAGCACCATTATTACTAAGCCAAAGCTTCTATTATACTCGTTTGGCAAAAAGGAGAAAATACATAGCTTTTTGCTATTCTTAAAAAGCCAAGGGAAAAAAATAAGTAGCCCTCTAAATTGTACTTACAAATTCTTCTTCTGTAATAGCTGGTGGCTCTGAAACAAGATAAAATAGTACATTATCTCACTCAGATCTGATTTTCTCTTAAAGTAAATGAAATAATTTGAGACAGCATCTAGCCCTGCTTTATACATGGGCAAGCTCAGTAAAATATTGGCCCTCTGTTCATTTGCTGCACACAGATTGAATTTTAATTTGTAATTCAAGGTGGAAGTGGGGAGGAACGGCCCCTGGAATCCAGCTTCGTCACTAATTCACCGTGACCCAGGAGTTAACCTTAACAGACGGAGGCTTTCGTATTCCAGGTGCAAAACGGGAAATTAAGCAAGATAAAATAAGCCCGTGCTAACAAGGCAATGTAAATGGAGGGCGGAGCCGCTGAAATTCGTAAGAAAACGCTTTGAGCCGGCGGTGGGGCCAGTTTTTCGACTGTCTGGAAGAGCGGCCGCCAGGCGGGGGGAAGTTAAGTCCCGCGGCGGTGGCGGCGCAAGCTGCCCGCCCGGCCCACCTACCCGCGGTGAGCCGCAGCTCGGGCATGGCGCCGCCGGGACCCGCGCCCGGCGTCCGCGCGCGCCCTCGGGGCCCCAGCGCGCGGGCCTGGGCTGCGCCGGCGTGGGTGACCTCGCCGCGCCCAGTTGCTATGGAGCTCGGACAATGGGGGCGCAGGCGGCTGGCGGTTCCGGGCCTGCGCGCGGCGCCCGAAGCCAGGGCGGGCCGGCGCCTTTGCGGGCTTCTGCGCGGAGGACGTCACACGGGGAGACCCGGCCTCACCTAGACCCGGGCGGGCGCCGCCGTCGAGACTGGGAGACCACGCGAACTCCGACCCCGGCGCGGCCACCGCGGAGGGCCCTGCAGTCGCGCGTGCCCCTCAGGCGCCGAACTAGCCGGGGACCCGGTACAGTGGTAGCCGTGGCCCAGGCCTCTTCTCCCAAAACAAGACCGAGCCGCACTGTCCAGGACGTGTGATGTCCCGGAGCAGGAGACCCGCTGACCCGTGGGTGCAGAAAAGGGGCTCAGCCGGGCTGGTCCCGAGAGAAGAGGCTGAGAGTGATAACGGAGGGTGCATCCAGGCACAGCTCTTGAGCTCATTCCCTGTTGTCTGAAACGCCTGTATAGAAAGTTAAATACTCATGTGCTTTAGAAACCAGATCTTCCCCACATTTTTGCTCCAAAAGGTTAGGACTAGTGTCTTTTCAGGATATATCTAAGCTTTAAAAATTACCTGAGAACTCTGTTGAGGAGACAGTATATCGAGGGTGCTCACAGTCTGTGTTTTGGAAAGTTATTATAGAAAAGTATAAGTAAAAAGTGAAATTTGAAAGAAGAAATATGATAGTTCTAATATATATATATATATAATTTTTTTTGAAAAGTCACGGCCAACTCAAATTTCCAGCACAAACCCCTCTCTCCAGGGTGAGAACCCTAAATACAGTTCCTTCTGTACACAGCAGGAGCTCTTCTTTACTTTCAAACTAAAATGCCCAAAAGGAAATGTACATTTTCCCACTTCTTATTTTCAAATTTTATCTTCCTACATAAATCCCACATTCAGTAAGTGGGTACCTTCATCCAGGTTTCTGACTCAAGCCAGAAACCCCATATTCAGTTAAGCTCAAGTTCCTGCAAATTCTATCTTAAAGTATTTCTGGAATCTGAAATCATCTCTCCACTCCCACTAACAACCACAGCCTTTGCACGGGCTCCCATGTAAACTGTTGTAAAAACTTTTCCTAATTTGTCCCTCTTCAAGTCTTTGCTTCCAGTGGAGTTCCCCTTAAATCCAGTCTCCATGGTGAAAGCAAAACTATCTAAATGCAAATCTGACCTCCTTAAAACCTTCAGTAGCTCCACTTTTGCCTCCTACAGTGTGGGGGGATGCTGTAAGGCAGGCCAGGGACTTGCAGTGCGAAGGCTTATGCAAGCGAGGAGTAAGACAATGGGTGCTTGTATTGCAAAGAACAATAACACCTGCATCAATATATTGCCTTTTCAATATTACATGGACAAAGACAAAAACAGAGGGCCAAATGAAGTAAAGGAAGAGTAGTAGAAGAGAACAAAAAGGGGAGGTGTGAGAAACGAAATCCCTTGTAAGGACTCCAGCTTTTGTCCTGAGTGAAATGGAAACCATAGTTTTGAACAGAGAGGTAGCACGATTGTGCTTTTATTTGAAAAGGATCACTCTGGGTGCTGAATAGAAAATGTGGTTGGGCACAGATAGCAGCAGGCAAGAGCTGACGGTGGCTCAGACTAGGGGGGTAGCAGTAACAAGTTTGAGAAAGATTCCCATTCTGCATATATTTTAAAGGTAGAACCAAGATTTCCCGAGAAGTTGGATGTGGGAATGAAACAAAGATTTTGGCATGAGCAACTGGAAGGATGGAGTTGCCATCATCATAGATGGGGAAAGCTCTGAGTTTAAGAAGTCTAGTAGCCATCCAAGTGAAGATTTTGAGATTGCAGTTGATATAGGAGCCTGGAATTTGGGAGATGTAAATTTGAGAGTCGACATATAAACGGGGTTTTCAGGTGTTGTCTTATGCTGTTTCTACTTCCATGGAAGCTTTTCTGACTTGTATCAGGCTCAATGTTCTCATTCTTCAATACTCAACTTGAATTGCTTTCACTTGTCTCTTCTCTTGCTCTTGTATACTTGGTACAAACTTGTATCTTAAAACCACATTAATATTAAAATAATCTGTACAGGGAGGTGCACCTTCTACTTTCAGTGCCACCCACCAGACAGTAACCTCCTGGAAGGAGACTGAAGGAGATATATCTTGTTTTATCCCCCAACCCCACCTGCAGCACTCCCTACTGAGAGCCTGCCACTGCATACTTATTGCAATATCTTCTCTCCATTGCAATCATTCTGCACTGTGCCCTGCTCGCAGAAAATATTTATTTATCCCTGTTTTAGATAACTATACCAATGAGAAGCTAATAGGTTGTTTTAACATTAACGTTTGTTTTAACACTTATTGCACACTTACTATGGGCCTCTAACAATAACCCTAAGAGATTGGTATTATTATTTTCAAAAATTTAGGAAACTGAGACTTAAGAGAGGTGAGATAATTTGCTCAAAGACAAACAACTGAAAGTGTTGAAGCCACAGTTGACCCAGGTCTGTCTGATCCAAAAAGACTACTCTTTAACAACCATGCTTCGCAGTGCTTTCCTCTAAAAATAATCTCATGAGATTTAAAAACAGCACAAGAACCACAAAGACTGTAACTTGAACCCAAATACAAAGGTTATAAGCTAATGTTTTGGTGATTTTTTTGGTAAATTTTATTGAAACACAATTCATATATCATACACTTCACCTAAAGTGTATGATTCAGTAGTGTTTAGTATATTCAGAGGTCTGCAACTACCACCAGAATCAATTTTAGAACACTTGTATCACCTCAAAGAAACCCTATACACTTTAGCCATCATTCCTGATGATCCCCTCACCCATGCCAAGCAACCACTAACCTATTTTTGCCTCTATAGTTGTCTATTCTGGAGACTTCATACAAATGAAATCACACCATCTGTTGTTTTTTTGTGACTGGCTTCTTTCACTTAATGTTTTTAAGATTTATTTACCCACGTTGTAACATGAATCAGTACCTCATTCCTTTTTATTCCTGAATAATACTCCATTGTATGGTTATACCATGATTTGTTTGTTAATAGACATTTGAGTCATTTCTGCTTTTGGCTATTACAAATAATGCTGCTATGAACATTCATGTACAATTTTTTTGTTTGGGTATATTTTTTCATTTCTCTTGGATATATACTTAGGAGTGGAATTTCTGGGTCAAAAGGTAATCCTATATTTGTTTGGCAACTCTGTTTAACTTTTTGAGGAACTGCCAGACTGTTTTCCAAGTTGGGTGACCCACTTTATATCACCGCCAGCAGCAGATGAATATTCTGATTTCACCACATCCTCTTATCACTTTAATTATAGCCATCCTACTGAATGAAGTGGTTATCTCTTTGGGGTTTTTGATTTGCATTACCCTGATGACCAGATATTATTTAAAACATTTTATTCTGTCTCTGACCTCCAAACTTCCTAGTTTTTTCAAAAAGGCCTTTTTCTACAACTATTCTATATCCTTGTTGAAAAGCAATACAGTTCAAAACCAGAAGTTTATAATGGGAGATATATCTACGTAAATGGAATTAAGTTTCTGTTTATTCTCTTCTGATTCTGGACATATTGTTGGGAAACACATTGGAGGATGTGTTTGAGATGGCCTTACTTAAATACAGACTTTGTAGTACACCTGCAGTTCAATTTGGGGAAATATGGAAAGCATCTCAGACAGTCTCTCTGCAAAACTGCTAAAACTGTGAAATAATGAGCAGCTAACACAAGCATGGAACAGGTCAGAAGTGACATCATGTTAAGAAAAGTGTTATCATGTAAAATGATAGGTTGATGAAGAAAAATGATCAAGTTTCATACATGAGCCCCAAACCAAGGCTGACCTGAACTGCAAGGATTAATTTGCATTAGGGATAATCTGTAGCCAGTCAGAGTGAGAAGATGTAGGGGGTTATTTAATGATTCTCCTAAGGACTTCTGGAAACACCGGCTAATACATGTATGTGTATGTGTATTTATCTCCTTGACAATCAAGAGGAAAATTTCAGGCATCCTACTTGTTTAATGATTTTAAAATGCCAGTCCTTCCTTGATTTTGGTGTGATAAAGTCCAAGTTAAGCCCAGTTCTAAATCTTTTTGAGAAGAACGGCACCAAAGGTTGAAATTCATATCATCGTGATTTTAATTTTTGATGGTAATGGGATACTTTATATGGCTGAGAGTCTAAATATACAAATGGACAATGGATAGACCATATACAATAGAACTCTGACTCATAACCTCTGCAGCAGTCCACTTTGGAAAATCTCTGTGGCAAGAGACCCAGAATAATCAGGACTTAGTAACCAGCAGTTTCCCTATTTTTGTCCCAACTCAGGGTCAACCAGAGGAGCCAAATATGCTTTCCAAACCAATTACATAAATGCCTGCTAGATTCTGGGTAGCCTGCTTCCAGCTTCCCATGCCCACAACCTCCAAGTAGAGCATACCTGAAGGCTTCCCTTTCCCACTATATAGCTTTCCAACTCTCTTGCCAGCCTGAGTCTGTGAATAAATAGTCTTTGCTTGTTCTTATTTGGGTTGCTTTCATTTATTTCCACATAGCTAAACTATATTTTTAGTTTTTATACATGAGTGAATCAGAATGACAAGACAGCGCAGAATGTTTTTCCTAGAAGCTGGATGGCAACTCAGCATCTAATAATGTATGATACCAACTCCCTTCCAGTCCATGAGGTAACTGCAGCTGTGGCAAGGAGATCAGAAACCTAAGTTTATAAAATGTATATTCTATCTCAGGTCTCTTTTAGATAATCATTTTCTTTCCTTTTTGTGAAATTACATATCTTATCTATTTTGGGTAACAACTACACATCCGTATCACATTTAACTAGAAAACATCATTTTTTTTCTATTTCCTAACTTAACAGTTCATAATTTTTTGAAGAAGGAACATAATTAGTTTAATACATTCATTAGGCAATTTCTTAACTTATCCAAGATAACTACCATCTGGACCTTCTGGTTTAAATTTATTCTAATTGTCAATAAATTCCATTACATTACTTTGTTTCTTGCACAAACTGATGAGATAATTCAATTTTTAACCCTCTACTAGTTAAAGTTTTAAAACCTTAATACAGGCATACCTTGGAGATACTGTGGGTTCAGTTCCAGACCACTGAAGTGAAGCAAATATCAAACTAAAGTGAGTCAAATGAATTTTTTTGTTTCCCAGTGCATATAAACATTACATTTACACTTGTCTTGCCAATGGGTTTCAGCCCCGGGCAAGTTCACTATGAATTCAATGTGACCAAAGAAATGACAATAGGATGTTCTTGGGGTGAAAGGTTTATACCCAACTTTATTTCCACGGCGGCAGGTCAATCACTAGAATCCTGTTCACTCAGAGCAAGTCTGCATGCAGCAAGCCGGTCTCTGCCTCTGGGCCTTTCTGCCCACACAGCCGTCCTCTGGGCCTCTGTCCTCTGCTCTGCTCTCCTGCAGCTGTGCCACCATGTCGCCCAGAGCACTGGGCAGGGCTCTTCATTTAGAGTCAATAATGACATATTGTCCACACATGTGTAGTGAGCTAGCCAACCAGGGCCCAGGTGAGAATCCTGGCCACAGGAACCTTCATTTCACCCAGACACTACAATCTATTAAGTGTGCAATATCATTATGTCTAATAAAACAATGTGTGTATCTTAATTTAAAAATACTTTATGACTAAAAAATGCTATCCATTATCTGGGCTTTGATTGAATGTAGTCTTTTTGCTGACGGAGGGCTTTGCCTTTTTGATGGCTTCTGACTGATCAGGATGGTGGTCACTAAAGACTGAGGTGGCTATAGAAATTTCTCAAAATAGGACAGTGAAGTTTGCTGCATCAGTTGTTTCTTCCTAAGGCAAATGATTTATCCATAGCATGTGATACAGTCTGATAATGTTTTACTTACAGAACTTCTTCCAATCAATCCTCTTAAACTCTGCCACTGCTTCACCAAAGTTCATGTAATGTTTTAAATCCTTTGGTGTCATTTCAACAATCTTCACAGCATCTTCCACCAGTAGATTCCATCTCAAGAAACCACTTTCTTTATTATCCTTTCTTTATATAAAAAGCAACTCATCTGTTCATGTTTTATTCATGAGATTGCAGCAATTCAGTCACATCTTCAGACTCTGCTTCTAATTCTAGAACTTGTGCTATTTCCACCACAGCTGCAGTTACTTCCTCCACAGAAGTCTTGAACCCCTTCAAGTCATCCATGAGGGTTGGACTCATCTTCTTCAAAACTCCAGTTAATGTTGATATTTTGACCTCTTCCCATGAATCATAAACATTCTTAATGGCATCTAGAGTGGGGAATCCTTTCCAGGAGGTTTTCAATTGACTTTACCCAGATGCATCAGAGGAATCACTATTATGGCAGTTTTAGTCTTATGAAATGTATTTCTTAAATAAGACTTGAAAGTTGAGATTACTCCTTGATCCATGGACTACAGAATGTAGTAGGCATAAAAACAACATTGTACATCTCCATCAGAGCTCTTGAGTGACCAGTTACATTGTCAAAGAGCAGTAATATTTTGAAAGGAATCTTGTTTCTGAGCAGTAGGTCTCAATGGTGGGCTTAAGTATTCAGTAAACCATGTTGTATACAGATGTACTTTCATCTAGGGTTGTGTTCTGTTTATAGAGCACAGGCAGAGTAGATTTAGCATGTTTCTTAAGGGCCCTCAGATTTTTAGAATGGTAAATGAGCATTGGCTTCAACTTAAAACCACAAGTTTCATTAGCCACTAACAAAAGCCCACCCTTTGATACCCACTGACTTCTCGTCTCTAGCTATGAAAGTCCTAGTGACATCTTCTTCCAATATAAAGCTGTTTCATCTACATTCAAAATCTGTTTAGTGTAGCAACATTTATTAATGATCTTAGTAGGTCTTCTGGATAAATTGTTGCAGCTTCTACAACAGCAGTTGCTGCTTCACTTTTATACTATGGAGAAGCTTCTTTCCTTAAACCTCCTGAACCACCCTCTGCTAACTTCCAACCTTTCCTCTGCAGCTTCCTCACCTCTCTCAGCCTTCACAGAATCAAAGAGTTGGGGCCTTGCTCTGGATTAGGCTTTGGCTTCAGGGAATGTTGTAGTTGGTTTGATCTTCAGTCCAGACCACTAAAATTTTCTCTGTATCAGAAATAAGGCTGGTTCCCTTATCATTTGTGTGCTCACTGGAGTAGCACTTTTCATTTCCTTCAAAAACTTTTTCTTTGTATTCACAACTTGGTTAACTTTTTGGCACAAGAAGCCAAACTTTCAGCCTGTCTTGGCTGTTAACATGCTTTCCTCACTAAACTTAATCATTTCTACCTTTTGATTTAAAATGAGAGATGTGCAGCTCTTTCTTTCACTTGAAGACTTAGAGGCCATTGAAAATTGGCCTGATTTCAATATCGCCGTGTCTCAAGGAATAGGAAGGCCCAAGGAAAGGGCGAGAGACACGGGATGGCCAGTCAGTGGAGCAGTCAGGACACATTTATCAACTAGGATCACCATCTTAAATGGGTTTATGGTGCCCCAAAACAACTGCAATAGCAACAGCACAGATCACTGATCACAGATTACCACAACGAATGTAATAATGAAAGGTTTGAAATATTGCAAGAATTACCAAAATATTACACAAAGACACAAAGTGAGCAAATTCTGTTGGGAAAATGGCGATAAAAGACTTGGTTTATGCAGGGTTGCCACAAACCTTCAGTTTGTAAAAAATGCAATATCTGTGAAGCACACAATAAAATGAAACACAATAAAATGACGTATGCCTTACTATTCTAGGATTTGTAATTTTTTCCAGAATACATTATTTTCTTCTTCTCCTTCTCTTTTTTTCTAATGACTTTGAGTTCTAAGGGATTTTTTTTTTCTGTGTTGGTCTCTCATGTAGCCCCAGCACCTAGACCAAAGCCTGGCATGATACAGTAAATGCTCAATACATACATGTTAAATGAATGAAGTATGTTTTATGAAGAAATAAAACAAGATGCTGCTACACACCTTTTCAAATGACCAAAATATGGAGCACTGACACCACCAAATGGTGACAAGGATATAGAACAACAGAAACTCATTCATTGCTGGTGAGAATGCAAAGTGCTACAGCTACTTTAGAAAACAGTTTAGTGGTTTCTTACAAAATGAAACATACTCTTAGCATACAATCTAGCAATTATGCTCCTTGGTATTTATCCATATAAAAACACACACATGGGTGTTTATAGCACCCGTATTAATAATTGCCAAAACTTGGAAGAAACTAAGATGCTGTTCAGTAGATGAATGGATAAACTATGTTATATCCAGACAATGGAATAGTATTCAGTGCTAAAAAACAATGAGCTATCAAGGTTACTGAAAGACCTAGAGGAAACATAAATGCATATTACTAAGTGAAAAATCAATCTGAAAAAGACTGTACACTCTATGATTCCAACTATACGACATCACGTAAAAGACAAAACTATGGAGACAGTAAAAAGTTCAGGTGTCACCAAGGGTTGGGAAGTGGGGGAGGGACAAATAGGTGGAGCACAGAGGATGTTTAGGGCAGTGATATTTCTCTCTTTGACACTGTAATGGTGAAACATATCATTAGACATTTATCCAAACCCCCCGAATATACAACTTCAAGAGTAAGCCCTAAGGTAAACTAGGGACTTTGGGTGATTGTGGTGTGTCAATGTATTTTCATCAGTTGTAACAAATGTATCACTCTAGTGGGCATGTTGATAAAAGGGTGGCTAGGCAAGTGTGGGGACAAAGAATATGTAGGAAATCTTTGCTGCAAACTTGGAACTGCTCTACAAAAAATTAAACCTTTAAAAAAAAGGTTATAAAAGAACATTAGATCACTTAATTTTTAATCCCCCAATCAGGTATCAGTGGTCAGAGAAAGAACAAGTCCAACAGTTTGAATTTTCCGTCTCCTTACCTGAAGCCAAACCAACAGCAAGTGACTCTAGTAAACCAGGGAGCAGTGGAACCAGCGCTCTGCTGCTCCAGGAGACGTGCACTACTCAGGGCAGTGTGAGCAGGCAGAAAGCCAAGACTGGAGTCAAACAGCCACGTTTTAACCCCAGCCCTAAATTCACTAGTGTGACACAAAACACATTTTTAAGCTCCTCAAAGCCTTATCTAGGGGGAAAAAATACAAATAATAATGGTACCACCCTCATAATATTGCTGTTAAAATGAGATAATGTCTTTAAGATACATAGTTCACTTCCTAGCCTAGCCAAATTAAAAATTAGATACCCACAATAAGGATCGATACCTATTTTAAATTGGGGTCACTGCCTCAGGATTCAACAGCCCTTTTAGTCACCATTCACTGTGTCTCTATGACTATAGCAGCTGACACTTGAGTACCAGGCAGAGGCAAGAAAGAACAGTCCCTGCCCTTGGGATATTTACGCTCATGAAATAATTTTAGAGCACTGACAAAGTAACTTGAAAATGAATGCAAATTATCCTCTGTATAAGGAGAGAGACAGAAATGTACATTTCCCTGGTCCAGCAAATAGTAAGGAAAAAAGAGATCTTTCATGTCAGCAGTCTTGACACTACCTCATTTTTCACAGTGACACAGAATTGTTTGACTTGCCCCCTCTCTCTGCCCCCATTATGCCCCATGTATACCTGATCCCTATAATAGCAGGGGATAGGAAGAGGTAGTTGGGAAGGCTTTGGTAAACAATGAATTTCTGTTCAATGCTTAGACTAATTACTGGGGACACAGACACAAGTCAGAGGAATTCACTGTCTAATGAGGAAAACATAAACGTTCTGATACATGCTGTAGTAACCCAGGTCAAAGAGTGACATAACCAGTCTGGGTGAGGAGAATGGTGATCAGGCCAGTGTCCACCAAGCAGTCTTAAAGGCAAGGAAGAGAATGACAATCCAAGGGAGAAAGCAGCTTTGGCAAAATCCAAGTAGTGGAAGGGTTGGAACAAAGGGAGTATGAAGCTGGTGGCCCCTAAATTTTAGCTCTCTCGAAAGCAAATAACTACATTTGAAGTTCCCTATAATAGCAGCTGAAAATGTAAGGAAAGTTGAGATTTGGGTAAAATTGATATCATATGACAACCAAGTATTATTAATTCAGCAATTCAATTAGTTAGGATTTTAAACTAATGAAGGACACACTGAGATTTTTACTTCAGTAAGATCGTCTAGATCATAATTTATTCTTTACCCCTGACTTTATTATTAAAATATTTATTTTAACTATATAAGACTATTCAGCTTTTTTTAAGTGGCCCTCAAATAAACTTCAAGCATTTATATTCACCAAAAGGCATGAAACCATTCAAGAAATAAAATTACATCCAGTTATAAGATTAACAAGTTCTGAGGTTCTAATCTATAGCGTGGTGATTATAGCTAATAATATTGTATTACATACTTCAAAGTTGCTAACCAAATAGATATTAAATGTTCTTATTACCAAAAAAAAGATGGTAATTATGTGATGGGATAGAGGTGTTAGCTAATACTATGGGGGTAATCATTTTATAATACAGAAGTGTATCGAATCAACAGGTTGTACACCTTAAACTTACACAATGTTATATGTCGTTTATTTCTCAATTAAGCTGGAAAAAAAAGAAAAATACTTTTCTTTTTTTAATACTATGTCTGGAACATATATTTCCCTCTTTTGAATACCAGCACAAAAAAATACACAAAAAAGTTAATATCTTTGCCATCCTAGCACATAAAAATTTGAATGTCATATTACTTTGTGCATGTAGTTATATGCCACTTAATCATTAAGTGATGTGTATTTCACCTTTAAAGGCCAATATTCTCTGCCCCTAAATGCCTAACATAAGTAATATACACACACATACATATTTTCATTGTCATTCAATAATATTCACCATATTATATAATTCATACTATATCACATGACAAGATTAATTCAGCCTTTCAATAAATACTTGCTGTATCATCAGTCATGCACAAGACACTGCTAAATGAGGTAGAGAGGTAAATAAAACAGTTCTGCTCTTAAGGAAATTAGTAATGGTTGAAGACAAAAAGTTTAATACAAGTAAGACATGCCAGAAAAACGAGAAAGGTATAAATAAACACTAGATTCAAAGTCAGCAAAAATTTCATCTTGTTGGGGAGATCAGAAAATGACTCATGAAAACAAACTAAGGATTAGCTGGATTTGATAGGATTTAGTATGGCAAGAGAGAAAGGAAGTGGGAGAAAGTACTGGGGAAGTTTAGAAAACAGCAAGGAATCTAGTTTGGCTGGAACAAAGTATACAGAGTGGAATGGTAGGAGAGATTGTTAGAAAGTTAGGACCATTAAGATATCCTAAATTCTGCTACATTTTTAATAGGAAGCATCATAACTGGAGCCACATTTTAGTTCAAAATACCTGGTAATGGATACTTAGGACAGATTCAGATGAGGAAAAAGTAAAAGCAATGAGACCTGTTAGGAGACATTTTCAGAATCTAGGCAGGATGTAATTAGGACCAGCCACCACCTTTCTGCAGAAATGAAAATGCCACAGGGAAATAATTGGCAGCATGCCACCACCATTCATAACCAGCCCTCACCTCTACATTTCTACTGCTCCTTCCACTCTTCTGGCTTCTCAGTCCATGAGTCCTGGATGAGGGAGCCAGGAGGGAGAGCCGTTGTGCAAGTAAACACAGATGGCCAAGGCAAAGACCCGGCCACCAACAAGGTGTTCTGTTAAAAGTCATGCCAGAAAACAGTGCACTCTTGCAAGCCAGCTAAAATATTTTAATAAGCAATTCTGAGTAATAACTATTATTGAAATGTGTTCTATATACATTTTAAAAACTAAGTCAAGGAACATTTCCCCTATCTGGCAATGTCACAGTACATCAATGTCAAATATATAAAAGCCAAATTTATGTTTTTGAAGGATAGCCAAAATCACCATAAATGAGTCTTTGGTGCCTCCTTGTGGAATGTTTAATGTGAGCTTTGAAATATTTGCCCTCCTCCACACAGAAACAATAATAGGTATTTCCATGTGTGAAGACATTTTTTTAAAAGCATTTTCTATATGTTACACTATTTTTAAGAGACACAGTTTAAAATAAAGCCATTTTTATTTAATAAATGCAAACACTGCTTAATAAAGCAAACAAGGAACTTAAAGAGATCAAATGTTTAAAATGTTCAGTAAATTTTTGTGTCATAAATTTACAACAATTGAACTTTGTGTCATAAGTTAAGCAAAGGTAATGGAAAGAATTAGCTTTACACAGTGGTAAGTATCAAAGGTATTTTCTCAACAGCCCTTACATCCTTAAATTATTGGTGAGAAATCTGTAAGACTTTATTAAGTACTTAAATTTTATTAAGAATAAATTTAAATATCCATAATTGTGCTCATAAAAATGCTACTATAAAATGATCAGATAACTCTTAAAGTGTTCTCTTTATATTACTTATCATAAGTTTCTGACCATTTCTTTTCAAACTAGGGAGTCAGAAATAGGAAATACCTGTCCATCCTAGAAACAAGTATAAGTCAAATACAAAGAATATTCCTGCTTATTAGCTAGCAAGGCTGTCAAGGGAGAAGACCATAGGAAGAAAAGATAGCGGTTCTTATCCTAAAGCAATACAAGGTAAAGCATTTATTGGTCTTCCCTAGAATTAACACTCATTCTTGTCCTTATATCCTTATTAAGAATGAATCAATAAAAAAATAAAATGCCAAATTTAATCATCCCTCTTGTTTTGGAATCTTCTTGGAAACAGAGTAGACCCATCAGTACATGTCCAGTGAACTTCTTCTTATGACTTTTTCTCACCAATAATCAAAACCTGTTAAGAATGTAATTAGTAATTGCTAGAATGTGGTAATTTTCTTGTTTTCATTCCCTGAAGTCTTAAATTACAAAGACCTTGGAACTGGAGTAGTGGCCTTTGTATTAACTAGCCTCTCAGGTAATAGTACATTTATGCAATTCATTTAGTTTTTCAAATGATAAGTTTAAGCCACGCTTGAGCTAAAGAAGGTTGTAATTAGGCAGAATTGTTCTAAATTAGAATTATTTTTTTCCTTCTATACCAATAGATTTTTCTTAAATGACAAAACAATCTCTCATTTACGACATGGTAATTAATTATATGCATATTCAACTTAACAACAGGAGCTCTGCAAAGTTTTGTCATGTACAAATGGCAGACTACCCCTGCTAGAATCCTGGCTCCCCTAATGTGTTGTCTGTATGATCCTCAATTATTTAACCTGATTCTTGGTTTCCAGACATATAAAATAATAATTGCCTTATAGTGTCACTGTAAGGAATAAATTCAGTAATACATGTAAAGGACTTAGAACAGTGATGATATGTAGTAAATGCTCAATTTATGATGGCTAAACTCTTTTTTCAACCAGACATTTTTTACAAGCAAGGTAAAGGTTGACTTTATAGTTTCATTCTGCATATATGCTATGCCCACAAGTGCTATTTCACTTTATTCTATTTACATTTAGCCAAGTGTGTAGTAACAGAAATTAGTGTAACCTTTAAGAGTTTCAAGAGTGATTTTACAATACATCACCTCTTTTAATTTCTCTTATCGATAAAAGAAATAGGCTCAGAATCACTAAGTGACTTGCAGGGGCACAAGTAGTCAATAAATCAGGATACCAGTCCTGGCTTTTTGACTACTAGCTTAGCACTCTTTCCATTACACTCTACCTATATGTAGGAAGAATTAGATTAAAAGAATGAGTAAACCACACAAATCCACTGATTACATGTTGGAAGCAATTTAAGCAATCGTTTTTTAAAAAGGAAAAAAAAGGAATCATTTAGACCCCACTTTTTGTGTAATGAAGCACTAATTACTGAAATCAAACACTAATAAATTAGCAAGTTGTTAGAATTTTAGTGGTTTACTTGGATAAAAATTACTAGTAGCACTAAAAAAATCTACTCATTTAATAAATATTTATTGACCACTCTCTACTTGCCTGGCACTAGGCTATGTACTGGAGATACAATGGTATTCAAATCAAACATGATATATTCCAAGCGTTGATAGAGCTTATAGTTTCATGGGGGGAAAAAACTAAACAAGCAATTTAAATCAAGTGAACTAAATAGATATAGACTCATAAATACAGAAGACAAACTGATGGTTGCCATAGCGTAGGGGGCTGAAGGGATGGGCAAAATACGTGAAGGGGATGAAAGAGGTATAAACTTCCAGTTATAAATAAATGAGTCGGGGATGGAAAGTACAGCATAAGGAATATAGTCAATTATATGAGCCTACAGCTAGGGGAAGTGTTCCAGTCAGTTACTGTAATACATAATAATTTACAATAATTAAGATAATGTTGATTATTTTCTGGTAAGCTAGAGCCTTTGTTTAATAAAGTTGTTCATGAATACTGTATGACTTTCTTTCAGTTGTTCTACACCTAAACCCATCATAAATACAAAACCTACTAACAAGCTTACCTTTCGAATTCCTACTCTGATCTTTTTTCTTAAAAGTTATATTAAAAATTATTAAAATATGTGGCATTAAGTCTTTATCCTATTTCACTCATAACTACTTGATCATAATACTCGAATTCCAGTTAAAACCAGAAAAATAAAAAATTTGAACTACCATTGTTAACAGAACCTGTAGTAAAGAAGAATACATGCAGATTTCTGACTTCAAAAATTAATGTAGTAAAATTTGCTTTTTCACCATCAGAATGAACTAAAATATTATATGCTACAAGATGACATATGTGATCACACTGAGAGGGTGGTGGACTGCAATACATAAGACAGTAACAAAGTGCCTCATAATGAATTGGGAACAGGATTCCAGATTCCTACATTGCACTACTGACAATTTCATGTGAAAAGACATAAAAGAAACGCTTATTTTTCCTTTTCCATTATTATGTAATAAAATAAAAACTCTTAAGATATTGGGATATGTGAACATCTAAAATTATATAGAAGAGATAATCTTGCATTTCATTAAAAAAAACATATTATGGAGTTTGATCTGTGATTTTTTTAAGACCTAAAATGTCACTTCTAGAATGTCATTTAGGCCAGGCAGAAATCAAGAATATAAAACAGCAAGTGTTCATATGATAGAAGAAGATATGATTCGACCTGAGTCACAGAAAGAGAGGCCAAAGTAGTTCAGATTAAATCAAAGAGTTGACTTCATAAATTAAGAGAATCAAGACTGGAAATAAATATCCTAAAACAAGGAAACTTCTCAGATAGAGAAAAAAAAGTTAAGCCTTAACTATACAACACTAATAAGTATATTGATCCTGATATAGAAGATAACCCAGGAAATTAAATATTGAGAACTTAACTTGGTTAGAATCAAACCAGAAAATGTGATACAAAATGTATGGACTGTGTAACTTACTAAACACAACTAACAATTTACTCATATTTATATTTAGCCTACAAAAATTCTTTGTGTGATTAGAAAGATATAGGTAAAATTTAATATTTAGCAGTTAATCAAAAATTTTTAGTGAGTTAAATGACAAATTAAAATTTAGGGCAGATTTTTCTAAAAACATCTATATCTAATTCACACTTTAAATTATCTTATTAAAATAATGCATGAAAAGAGCTACATTTTAAAATCTAAGTGTATAGTGTGTATTTAGCCATATACACACATCAGTTACCTAAACACAGACAAAGAAATTATGAAACTATCTTCAAATTTTCCCCTGGTTTAGTAATTTGTCCAACAATAGAACTCATCTCTTTCTTGCTGCTGTTCTATAAAACACATCACCTCAAATCATTTTTGGAAGGAGGTACATTATAAATACTTTAGTAAATTTTCTTACTAAAAAACCAATCTTTTCCAACCAGCCCAAATTTATCACAGTACTGATACCAAGGCAGGATTAAACAAACAAAATCTTTGACTCTAGTTCTGGAATTTTAAAAAGTATTTATATGAAATGTGTGACTTATAAGGGTTTATTAACTAAGACTCCATTGTGAATAACCACATATATCTAATAATTTACTTTTTATGCTTCTTAGTTATCAATATTAAGTAATTTCATTTAACCAGAAATCTTCCCAAATATGACACTCACTAACCTAAAGAAAGATTGAAATTGTAGAATTCAATAGAATTTCTGAAAACATTTTATTTGTATTTCATTTCAGTCAAATACTCATTTTCTGAATTTATAAGGCCATCTGACCCAAATTCAAAATTTCAATATTATTTGGAAACTTTAAAAAAAGTGACTGAAAGAACATTTCAACACATAGTGATGAAATGCACAATTTTTAAATGTTACATGAAACAGTTAAATACATATATATATATAAAACATTGAAAATTCTTTATTTAAAAACACTAAGTTATTAAAATGGGTAAAAGTGACATAGTAAAATATTCTCAAAACTCACCACTTTAAAGAAAACATACAATGACATGGATTATATTTACAAAATAGGAAATAAATCATCATCTGTCATTAATGGGAAAATCTGCATGCTTTCAAAATATTCATAATTTTAAGTCAGACAAAAAAATGTTACTTAGAGGGAATGCTTCTTTTATACTTAAAGTCTCTTTAGAGGCGTTTTAAATTCTGCTTACTCCTGGCACTTCCTGGAAGAGCATCTTTTCTATTCCTTGGCTTTGCTGCTCCTCTACTACATTCTTCAGACCCATGATAAGCACATAAACATAACACACAAAAGTCAAAACCACAGGCTGTGCGGCTACAAAGTCCCCTTTTCTTATATGGCTGGTACTTAGCAGGGGATTGGCACCTTGGGCAAGGTTTTAAAGCTTCATCAATAAAAAGTGTTTTGGCGACCTGCAGTGAAAGCATACACACTAAATCTTCCAGTATCATATAGAGAATCGCTTTATTTCAATGTCCATAAATATTTATTTCTAATAACTTATGATAAATACTCACCTTAACATATTCTTCCTGTTTACTATGTAAGTGAGTAACAGAAGAGCTTGTTATAGGTGTCAAAACTTCTCCCCAAGGAGAAAATGTTGAAACTTGTTCTTTCTGAAAACCTGGTGTTCTAGCCTGAGCTTGTACAGATCTTAAGGCTGATCGATTTAAAAGATGGAGCCGAGTGGCAGCATCCTCAACATTTAATATAGCCCCCTGTGGCAAAAGATAAGAGGGGTCAATACTATAATATCAGAAGTTCTAGGACAGCTTTCTGATGTACATATATTTAAATGTTTGGCAGTGATTTCACACTCACTAGAATTTTCTCCCCAAAGTATTCCATTTTAGAAAAAAAATCATGTCATCTAACATTTAAAAGTCAAAGAAATACAAAAAAATTAAAATAATAAATGCTAGCTTTAAGTTTCCATGATTATTTTTCTGTGTAAGCTGTGGGGTCAGCAAACTTTTCCTGAAAAGGACTAGATAGTATATATTTTACACTGTGTAGGCCAGATGATCACAGCTGCTAAACTGTCAAAAGCAGCTGTAGAGATACATAAATTGAAGAGCAGGACTGTGTTCCCATGAAACTTACTTTAAAAACATAGGTGGTAGACCAGACTGGGCCCACAGACCAGAGTTTGGCAACCCCTGTTTTAACCCAACATCTAAGAAGAGGTGAATCTTCCTAAAGTTTGCTATGGGATATCATGGAATTCTTTGAGGGGTTCTTACCTTAGCCACATGTCCGAAGAAAAATGGGCCTGGTTAGACCAGGAAATCCAACTTGTTTGGTTGTTTTTTGCAATACTTGTAAATATTTGATTCATTTTTACACTTAGCTCTGATATTTTAAAAGGAGAAAAAAATGTATCTCTTATCTGAACTAGATTTTCACATTACTCAAATATTCAGCCAAAAAATATTTTCAATAAGTAATTCTTAGAGCCTTCTGTTAGGTTAGTAATAGAAAAATATAGTGTTCTTTTTTTTTTTTTTAACAAGTTGGCACTCTTAATCAATCATCAAAATAAAATGTACTAAGGGTAATTTCCTCATGTGTCTCTATTTTTCTCTCCCTTGATAGTTTCTCTTTGCCATAATTTGCTCCTAACAGTGGAGAGAGTTAAAACATAAGAAATTACAGTAGGATAAGGACAGGTAATAAGGTTAGTTGGTCATGAAAAATTCCAAGATTAACATTTTAACAACATATGCATAAGTGTAGCAGATGTATTCAGAAATTAAAATTCTCAATGTATTCAGAAACAAGAATAAATATAGTTGAACTTTTTCAAGGATTCAGCACATCTTGTATATTACATGATTTGCAGCCTAGGCCACAAGCACATGACAAAAGCGCACACTAAAATTTCGATGTATTTTGATGCAGTTGGTTACAGAGAGATTTTGCATCCACCAAAAAAATGAATACAGGTATGTTGTTGAAGCAAATTTCAGCCACAGAAGAAACATTCATTCATTTAACAAATATCTGCAGAACACCTAAAAGTGCCAAGTGAATGAAACGGTCTTATCCCTGTTTGCCTGGAGCATAAAATGTGCGCTACCACCTCTAAACAATAAGAGGCAAAGCAGTAAACAGAGGTACAAGTTTGTTAACGCCAACAATTTTCAAACCTAGTCATCATTATGTTATACCAGATAGTATTTCAATGTGAGGGTAGAGTCACTAGATGGTTGTTTATTTCCATGATATTAGAAAACAGTGAAGAATGTAATAAATCGAGAAATTCAGTGGAAAAGGTGTAGTATCCCAATTCTAATGCTCATTCTCATTGCTGCAAAGCGAAAAGATAAACTGAAATCCTAGTACACACAGCTGGTGTGTGCCTTTGTATTTTCACATGTAAGTGGCTTTCAGTGGGGTTATACAAAGGGGAGGAAAACCATCAAATGACTTTGTTTCATAATTTTCTCTTTTGGTTAATGATACACATTAGGATAGTCAGGCAGAAAGCAGCCAGTCCATGTCAGAATAGGAGGGCAAAGGGCACTAGGAAGATGTCTCTGAGGAAAAGAAGGAACTGGTAGAATACCTGAGTTGCTTGGACTTACACAGAGGAGATTTCCAGTTCTGGTAGATAATAGGAGATGAATCAGGGATCTGTATAGAGAAACACTAAGCAAAAAAGAGAAAGAAACTGGGCAATTATTAACTCTGGAAAAAAAAGTTATTTCAGAAAAAAAGTATAATCATAGTGTACTACATGTTACAGCTGTCAGAAAGTCATAGTCATCTCAACATAGTCTTAATAAGTCAGCACCTATTCTGCTCATTCCCAAGTGATGATGTGGTTATATTCATAAGAAAGGAATTCAGAGAGACAGGTAGGTAGACAGGTCCTGGTAATAGTGGTGAGACGCTAGAGAACAAATTTAATATCTCTTGAGGAAAAAAAAGTCAATAAAGAGTAGTAAAGGCATGCTATTTAGAAACATGGAACTAAATATCAGAAGGAACAACTAAGGAGTGGAGGGTGATTGCCTTGATGAGGCATGAATCAGATTAGGCAGGGATAGGGCAGGAAAATATGTGTTTTGCTACAAGCCTCATAGTCCAATTTTACTTTTGTAACCATGTACTTGTTTTACTTAGGAAAAAAAAAATTTAAAGCAAACCAAAATAAGAAAACAGTTCAAAGAAGGAAAAAAACTATAGTCCCTTAGAAACCAAGTTAAAAAAAAAGTTGTGACCAGGAAATGAAGGCAGAATATTTTATCTAGAACTACCTGAAGCGTCAAACACAACCACATGTTTCTTCCTTACAGGATATAAGGAGTGCGTGGAGCTAAACTGAAGTTTAATATTAATAGGTGCTTGGTTAAAACTTGTTTTTTAAGTCTGTCCTCAGCCTGTAGGGCAGAATTCTAAAAAAGAAGTTAGGAAGGCAATATCTTTACTATTTTAAGCTCCCAGGGCCAGCAGCTGCAGTAAGTAGCCAGGAGCAAACTAACTGAGTGTCCCCTAACACACGTGCATTGTAATCACCTATTTACCTGCATCACCAACAGGGTATGAGCTCCAAGAAAGCAGGGACCATGCTCAGAAATGTTCACCATTGTAATCTGCGCAACTGGCATGTAATATCCATGCAAAGACTGGATAGAAAATTATATATAAAGATATCTAATGATGACTACAATCCAGCATATCATTGTTATTCAAATATTGCTAACAGCACATATACTTAAATGACGACAAAACCTAACAAGATCGTCTTGATCCTCTATTATACTCTACTTACTGACTGAATACAGATGGAGTTTGGGAAAAATAAAGAGTGTGTGAGTGAATGCTAAATGGGAAAGGTTAAAAGATAGCAGGAAAACCAAATTAGGTTGCCCAACAATATGGGATTATTAGATATCAATACAAATCCATTTTAGAAACTATTATAAACATTACCTCAGATTCTGTTTTCAGTTGTGCGATGTAAAATTTCCTCCTCTGATTTGCTTTTTTATCTTGAACAATAATTTCACGCCAATTTCTGCTCACTTTCCAAACACTGTAACAAAAAGATCAGTCCTTATGTTGCATATGTTGCACAAGCTTAACATTTTTCACATATGGCAAGTAATAAGAAAAACTTGTTTTACAGAGTTTTGGAAAGTAAATTCAAACTTAAAATTTACATTAAAATGGCTTACAAGATATACATAGTTGTTTCACATCATTTCACCATATTAAAGAATTCTCATTAAAATACTAAACATATGCCAGCATTATATTAATAGATTATTATTTTTACATGGTTAAGGGAAAAAAAAGAGTTTCATTATTAAGCCTATTTGAGTCCATTGGGAAACTAGTTAAGAGAATTTAACTTCAAATGTGACACTAAAATTAAAAATTTGGAACTGACATACAGCAAATAATTATCATCTATAGTACAAAAGGTTTCTATCAATTTCACCTATTAATGTACTTAACAAATCTGTCACTTTGATTAAACAAACATAAGAACCATCAGTCCTTCACTGGAAGTACTAAGTGCTAAATAATAAATATTATTATGGGTAGGGCTACAAAGTTCCTATTTTATAAGCCTAAGTTTATGAGAATGAAGCAGCTAAAGAAAAATGTACAGTGATTGCTTATTTACCAATAACTTTGACAAAGAAAAAGTTATCCTTGAACTGTTAATCTAGTCTTTTTTTTTGTTACTCTAACTTATCACTCAAAGGGAGTAAGAACAGCTGGGGGGGGGGGGAAACAAGTCACCTATGAAGGGCGTCAGGTAATACTGATTCTTCCAGCCACCACGGCTGCTTCGGTTGCCACTGCCTCTCCCTAAGCCTTTAATGAGACTGGTGGAGAAAGTCACCCATTAATGGGAAAGAAATGAATTATATAAATGGGTGTTTGCCACAGCTATTTCAACTGATTCCAATCTCTCACATTACCAAGAATAAACACTGTTAACCTTACACATGCATTCTCCAGTACAAATATAATTTGGAGGGCTGGGCAGAAGAGGTAATTATTGGAAGATGACTGAAGATGAACTGTTCCCACAGGTGAGCACCCAAAAGTATTACCAAAGTTTTTATTTTAACTGGTCTGTATCTAAACACCCCAGCATACAAAAATAAAATTCCTATATCTCAGCCATCTCCTTAATTTAAAAAAAATCTATCTCATTTGAACATTTCTTAAAGGCACATACATACACATACATTTGAACATTTCTTAAAGGCACATGCCCAAATAGGACAATAAATTTATTTATTGTCCTTTTTGGGTCACACCAAATACATTCCCAATCAAGCCTATTTGGAAAGGCTTTAAGGCTTAATAAGAGTTTTTGGAAAATACTGGATTAGAAATCAGAGGGCTCACTGTACACCTGAATTTATTCCCACCTATCTCCTTGAGTGACTGTTGGCAGGTCACTTAACTTCTCTGCGAGCTTAGTTTCCTCACTGAAAATACGTGACTAGACTAGATATCTCAGAAGATTTTCAGATATGAGATTCTACAATTCTCTACAATAGCATATAAGTAATTTATCTGAGAAAGGTGAAGAAGAGCTTTAAAAGACGTAGTGACCATAAAACAGCAAAGACTCTATGAACCAAACTCTTAACATATCCCTGTGGAAGAAGAGGTTCACTAACTCTCCTGCATGTCCTCCACCAGCTATCACCTTGCAGAAATCCTTTTCCACATGGCTCCCCTCATTCCTGGTTACAGCATTCCCAAAGGTCTTGTCTTCTGTAAGTCCAGTAACTCCCCCAGAATTGCCAGTATAAACACAGTCTCACTTTTGTCTTTGTAACCCTAGCTCCCACCTTTGAAACTCCTAAATGTCTGACTTAGTGTCTCTTTGATTATGTAGCAGCACTCAAAATACTGAAATCTCTGTTAACACAAATTCTTCAGTTTCTAATTCCCTGAAATTCCCAAAAGTAACTTCCACTGTTGTGTTAATAATGAAAATGAAATAATCCATATTCTCTTGGTCTCTGGAAAGACCAAACCTAAAATGAAAGCTAACTATTGTTCTTGGAATCTAGAATTTAAATAACTAAATGGTGTCTTTCACATGTTGTCATTTATTAGTCACCATAATGCTTTACATTATTTATGATCAAGTGTCGTAGCTTTCATACAATTTTTGTGTAATAAAGCTTGCCATCTTGCGAATTTAAAATTCAACTTATAGAAACTGTCTTCCCAAATAACAGTGACATGACTTCATCCAGAAGACCATGTTGTTGCTTCTAAAGCAAGCTTTTAAGTAGAAGGAACTAAGCTAGTAAGCTCTATTGAAGTTCACTAAACTACCCTTGATGAAGTGTTAGACAACCAAAGACAGAGGTAATAATAATTTAAAAAAAAACAGGATGATTATTTAACTCATGGAAAAGTTTTCCAACTAAAAAAAGTGATAAAAGGCAGTTTTATTTAGGAAAAAGATTATTTCTTACCTGCATAGGCTTTCTGCAGTCAAGGAATCTAAAACCATAGCAAGAACATGCCTTAAATTTCTGTATTTTAATTCTGTTAAGATGTCCAATTTTTCTAGACCCATTTTCTTACCAATCAGTCCTGCAAGTACATACTGCAGTACAGCTATCTTCCCCCCATCCCTTTCTTCTGATAATTCACGTGACCCATTTTGCTGGAATCTTTTCCTTTTGTTCTTCAAAAAGAGCTCATGTACTAATTGCAAGGCTGGGGTCTTTGATAAATTTTCAAAGCTTAAAATCAAGTTCCCACTCTTATCATCACTGCTTGGCTGACTCTCTGAAATGTCTGAAGCAGCTGCTGGTGTTGTTTCAGAACCAGAGTGGATCTGCTTTTCCTCTTCTGTCTCAGATTGTGAGCCTTGCTCCCGAAGGGTAGACAGTCTTCTCAACCTTCCAAGACGTCTTGACTTTTTGTCCCCCATTTTGAGAGTTCCTTTGTGTTTCTGAAGTAGTTCTTGAAAAGAACCCTCCTGGTCAGATGAGGACTCTTCTGATTTATCCAAGCAAAGTGAGTTAAAACCACTGTCTTCAGGTGTTGAAATACAGCCTCTCACTTCAGTTGAAGGAGAAAACCTTTGACTTGCTTTAAATTTAATGTTTGCCACAAGATTACTTACTGGGGTCACAAATATGTCATCTGTTTCACATGTTGTTCCACAAACAGAGGAGCGCAGAAGTTCAGGATATGTATTTTCATCGTTAACACACAGACTGCTGTCGGTGAGGTCAAATGGGATAGAGTCTTTAAAACTATCCCCCTGAATTGGAGATATGCATTCAACCTCAAATAGGCTGCAGTCATCTTTGGAATCATCAATTGTGGAAGCCTTTTGTTGAGAAAAATTGAGTCTCAATTTTTGACTACTGGAAGTTGATTCTTCTGTTTTCAAAGTACTAGAAACTAAAGGACTAAAATTATTTTGTCTTGGAAAACATGAGGCACCACTTGGAATATTTTTTTCTAAGTTGAGAACTTGGCTTTTACTATTTTCTAGAGAACTCTTTTGTGATTCAAGATCCCCCTTTAGAAGAGAGAAAGATATGTCCAACCTTCTGCGCAGTAAAAACTTGTTTCCACTGACTTTAGGAGTTTCACAAAGTTCTGGGGTTTTATCTTTTTCCTTCCTGGGGAAGACAAACCTCTTTTCTTGAGTGGGAGACTCTACAGGATGTATTAAGCCCGGACTTGAGGGTTTAGAATGCTCATGGATTAATGTGGGGTCTTTTTCTTTCTTTCCCAAAAATTCTTTATCTGTATTATCAAAGCTGCAAGATTTTAACATCTCACTGTAGCCACTATCTTGAAATGATGATGTGGAACAAAAACCTCTGAAGCTGGAGTACTTGAAACTGATAGTAGGAGAGTCCACCTCATTTCCTGCTCCAGAGTGACCTTGACCTGAATGTCTTTCTGACATCTTCAAAATCTCTGTTTCTACAAAGTGAAAACAGAGTTTATTCTCCTTTTGAAATGAGTAGCCTGGAAGCTTACACCAAAATACATTATTTGTCATGAATACAAATAATAATAATAATGGAGAATTTTATGGCAGTAAAAAACAAATCTAATACTCATATATCTTATTTAAACACAAGTTTAATGAGTATCTACTCATATGTATCTTACTTAAAACAACTTTGACATAAAAACCAAAACTTTCAGGTTATAAATATTCACAGATTATTTGGCCAAGCATACTCTAAGTACCATGCACAAATATTTTTACAGTACACTTGAGAAAAAATTTGGCAATATCACTTTAAGATGATTTTATTACTTTATGATTTTTAACAGCACCTAAAATATATAATTTTAGTTTTAATATTTTAGCTTATTTGTGGTAGCCTACATCTAGTCAGTTGGGTATCTTCCTGCAAAGTTCTGGGATATTAAAAAACTTGCTTAAAAAATATATACTAATTTCTAAACATGTCTTTGCAAATGAGTGTCAATGAGTGCTGTACTAGATTTAACTGCAATGGCTAAGCAACTCCACAATCATGTATTCACACTTTGTAACACAGGTATGTCTCAGAAATCCAGTCTCCATGACCATTCAAAAGGTCCAGATTCCCAAACTTGTATACCTTTGCAAAGACTCTTTGGCTCAATGATTAATTACTAACGTATTCTTCTTGAACTAACCAAAATGAACCATTGCCCCACAGATACAGTGCCATTTCCCGTTTGGCATGTTATGCTCATTCATGTGTCATCTAATATTTTGAGACATGAGGTCCGGTTAGAGGCTTGAATCCACAGATACAGGCAACTGTTTGTGGGAAACTCACCCTTTATAAAATTCTTGGAATTGCAAAAAGAGAATTCAACTACATAAAGATGAAATATTTCTCAGCAACTGTATTTGTAAGGAATGATAGGAGAGACTTTACTTCTTAACCTTTTTAAAAGTATCATCACATTCCTTCTTTTTAGAAACAATACTTAAATATGAGAAGAAAGTTACTGTAATTTCTGACATTTCTCCAGATTATTCAAAGGATAATAAGAAAACTGTCATTGTTTCAAAGTTTTCTCCAGACTGAATGCACAATTCTCTATTAAAAGATTCCATGATATATTTTAATTGACTATATAAAGTAGTATATTTACACACAAGTTATATCAGTTAAATATATGAGTGAATAAGCTTTTAAAAAAATGAATTTCTAGTCTACAAAATGAAATAGTTTCTCTCTGGTATAATCATCATTAGAAGATCATTATTACTTGTTTTTCCAACTTTAAACCTATATTCCATCCTGGTAAATATCACACATGTTCTTTTCTAGATTCCTTCGGATTGTGAGAATTACTGCTGTCTTCTGTACATGCTTATCAAACAAGATTATCAAACTCTGCTTTCTATAATTTGTGTTAGATTTTAAAACATTTTTTTATTTCAAAATTTGAGTTAATATGATATGATGAGTTTTCACATTACACCTCCACCCGTGAATGTTTCTCCCTCTCTTAGAATCATTCTATTCAGTAACAGTTTTCACTCCGTTATTTGGTAAAATTAAGTCAAGGCAGCCTTTTTAAAAGTTAAAACAAATGTAACTATTCTGCTACTTCACCACTAGATGTCTCATCATGCGAGATTTTGGGAAAAGCAAATTGTTAGAAGTGGGGATGCAGATACCATCCTCTACCCGCTAAAAACAACAGGCCACTTGTTATAAACATTCAAAAAAGTTGCTAATTTTCTTCTGTTCATCTACACATAGGAAGCTGACCCAGCATGCTTTCTTGCTGTCATTATGTTTATCTACTACCCCAAGAAATTGGGGTCAAACTTGATTCTTCGAAACTTAATTTTTTAATTATTTAAAATTATTCATGCAATATCATGGAGTGACCATTGACATATATAATTTTACTGATTCAAAAGTTCACTGATTAATATACAAGCCTCCTTGAAAACCAGGCTCCTGATAAAGGGTTGAGAACACTTATCTTTATAGTGCTCTTAAAAAAAAAAAAGGTGAAGAGGTGGAGAAAAGGGAATGTAAACTGGTGCAGCCACTACAGAAAACAGTAGGGAGGTCCCTCAAAAAATTAAAAATAGAACTATCACATGATGCAGCAATTCCACTTGTGGGTATTTAAAGAAAATGAAAAAACTAATTGGAAAAGATGCATGTACCTCTATGTTCATTGCAGCATTATTTACAATAACTAAGATATGGAAGCAACCTAAGTGTCCATCAATAGATGAATGGATAAAGAAGACAAAGTACATGTATATAATGGAATATTTCTCAGCCATAAAAAGTATGAAATCTTGCCACTCATGACAACATGGATGGACCTAGAGGGTACTATGCTAAATGGAATTAGTCAGAGAAAGACAAATACCATACGATTTCACTTATATGTGGAATCTAAGGAACAAAACAAATGAGCAAACAGAAACAAACTCTAAATATGGGGGAAAAAAGTGGTGAATGGCAAAGGAAAGGGGGATAAAGGATGGGCAAAATAGGTGAAGGGTTTTAAGATAAAAGCTATATCTCATAAAATAAGTATTGGAATATAGTCCATGATCTTGTAATAATTATGTATTGTAACAGGTGGTAAGTAGACCTATGTGGGTGATCATTTTCTAATTTAAAAAAATATCAAGTCACTATCTTGCACACCTGAAACTCATATAATATTGTATGTCAATTATAATTCAATAAAAAAGCACTTGTCAAATCAGAGAATGACTTAAACTCTATTAAAACCTTATTTCCTCCATTGGTTAAAGTGGAAAATCTTACCATAAGTAGATCTTGAGCTCTTAGACGTCAAAGTTATGTAGGCTTCCAAACAAGAAAATCTCTCACTTTGCCTTTAAAATTCATGCCAAAGTAAAACCACTTAAAAAGAAAATTTCAGTTTTAACAATTGAAACGGGCAGCAACACAATGCTAAAATTTCAAGGGAACGTCAGGTACACGCCGTGGGGATTATTTCTAAAACTTGGAAAGGCCTAAATCATTTTTAATTTCCTTCGGGCTTTCTTGACAACAGTAATTTTAATTTCTCATTTCCTCCAGCTAGTCGTGGAAATGAGGAAACTTCCCAAATTCGGGTTTTTGAAGATGCTCGGTCAACGCGGCGCGGTCATGTACTCCGTCCGCCGAGGTGCTCTCAGAGGGCGGGTGGCTAACGGTCTCACCAGGGCGTCGTGCGGCCCGCTCGCCCCGGACCTTCCCAAGGCCAGGCTGGCTCGGCCGCCGGGGCCCAGGGCCCAGAAAGCCACCGAGAGGCCGAGGGTGCTGGGTGGGCGTCGCCCGGGGCGCGGCGCGCGTTGAAGTGAACGGCCTCTTGGAGCCTCCAGTCCCGGCACCTGGCAAGCTAAACGGGCGCGGGGCCGGCACCCACCTGGGCCCCGCTCCCGCCCACCTCAAGATCAGAGCGCGGCCGCACCGTCGGGGCGGCGGGAGGGGGAGAGGCCGCCGCGGCTGTGCTCCCGGGAGGAGCCCCGTCTTCGCCCCCAGGGAGGCCCGGCTATGGCAACCCGCACGCCCCGTGCGCGTGGGGCCGCCGCGTTTCCCTCCTTCGGTTTGAACTGCCCGCCCTGAGCAACCGCTCGGCGCCGCCCCGCCCCGCGCCGCGCCTTCCTCCGGCTCCGCGGCGCCCCCGCCGGCCGCCCCGCGCCCCGCAAGCCCCGGGCGTCGCCTTCGCCCTGGAGGTCTGGCCTCCTTTTCTCAGCCTTCCCCCCATCCAACGCGCCGCCTGGCCCTTCTTGGTTCACAGGCTCTTCCTCTCCCCAGTCTCACTTTGGGAAGCATTGTATAGAAATGCGAATAGGTCCTACTGTGGAATGCCACTTAAAATGTAGGGGAATATTCACTGGAAAATGTTTCCCAAGATAATCAAGTGTAAAAAGCAGGTTACAAGCCAAATGACGCCTTTTAGGTTAGAAGTATGGAATACACCGCATAAAGTCTGAAAAGTGTGACTAACTTGGTTACTGTATCTCTAGACGGGATTGTGCTTGGTTTTTAGGCATATAAAGGCATCTAAAAATAGATGTGTTATTTTATTTACGGCACCTAATATGCCAGGCTCCATCCTTTAGCTCTTGGCAACTTCTTCCCACTCTCCTTTTTCTGGGTCTTTTCCTCTGCCCCTTCCCTAGATGAGTCGTCCTACTTCAGCACCTGTCTTACTTTTCTCTTCTGTGCTTACATAATTCTCATTCAGAGCTTCAGCTATTACTTTTCAGCCAGTAAGAGCAGCTACCACTGCTCTCCTCTGACGGGACATTTCTCCATCTGGATGCCCCTTAGTCTTCCAAATGCCATACATCCAAAATCACAATCACTAACAATGATTAAACTCTATGTACCAATCACTGGCTAAGTACTGGGAATACAAAGATGAGTAAAACACGGTTTCTGCGCTTATGGGGTTCACTGGTATTAGTGTTATAATAGAAGAGCAGTAGTCACACAAAGGAAAGAGGGATCAACTAATTCTATGGGAGAAGAAGGGGCAGAGCTAACTTCATTAAAAGCGTGACTTGAGGTGGATTTTGAAGGACAAGTGGCAGTTTAAAAGGCAAACAGCAGATGCTCTCAATCTCAAAACAAAATGTGCAAGAGCAGAACAATGAAACACTTGGGCACGTTAGAGAAACTAATTTGTTGTAGCTGGAAACTACTTGTTTGAGGAAAAGGGCAAAACCTTGAGAAGGGGAAGAAGCGAAGTCATGGAGAGTTTGGGGTACATGTTAAGAGTATGAAGTTTATCCTCTAGGCAGACAGCAGCATTTTAGAAAGACCACTCTGGTGGTAGAATGGAGGACAGAAGGAAGAGAGGCGAGGGTAGGTGCAAGGAAGTGACTTAGGAAGCCATGGCATTGTTCTGGAAGAGAGTCGGGGTGGAGAAGAACCTGAACTCCACATATTCAGTTGGCAGAATCAGTCTCTGGAGCAGGGGGTGAGGGAGTGAATAGTACAAGGCTGGGAGAATATAAGATTAATTTACTCTAAGATTTGAGGAAACCTGTAGGACTTAAGGAATTGGTGAATTACACAATCTTAAAGACAGCACCTATCTGAAGCCTCCAGCACACCCCCAGATAGAGTAGTGCCTTCTCTAGTTCAACAAATCTCTGTTGCAGTCATTTTGCCCTTCCCCACCCAGCCCTGGAAATCCTGCTTTTTTTGCTTATTTTCTTCACATAATATATCACCTTCTAAAATACCATATTATTTACTTATTCTTTAATGTCTGCTCCCCAGTCCCACTGTAATGTAAACAGGGTAGGGAATTTTGCCTATGGTTAAATAATCCACATGTCCCCAAACACCATTTAAACATTGCCCTTTCCTCTCTTTCCCTAATTTATTTTTCCTTGGATATTTATTACAACTGAAAAGTAGAAGAGCATATTATAGCTCCCTTCTATAATTCAAAGAAAAATTTACCACCTTCCACCCCCAAATGGGCAAAAAGACACCTAGTCAGATGGGCTTGTCGTGGCTTTACTCACATACACCAAAAATAAGCCAGTGAGCCATATTTTCTTATTCTTTACCCACCACAGTCTTTGGCCCTTTTGCTTTCCTTTCTGGATTGGGTGTTATCCCATTGCTGATCTCAGAATTCTTTTGGGGACCATCTTGTAAAACATATTAGAAGACTTTTCCAATCACCATGACATTCAAGCTATGCAGATATCCTTAAATGAATATGATCAAGAAAAAAAGGAAAACAGATTCAGAAGGAAAACAGCATCTCCATGGCTATGAGGAGTTAAAAACACTAGTATCCAAGATGGAAAAATAATCACGAGGGGTAATGCAGTGATGTCTGGCACATAGTAAGTGCTCTAGAAAAGTTAGCTGTTACCCTTTAAGGTCATCCCTAGTTATCCTAAAATTATGGGTTGCTGTGGATAGAAAAAAAAGGGTGTTGAATTGGTAACTAGCATTAACATGAACTCTTGTTGAAATTCTGGATCTTCTTGCTATCACTTGTCATTACCCTACCCCTCTGTAGGGCCCCAAGATCCATTTATATTCTACATGTGTTGATCCATTCTTATCTCCACAGACTGTGTAATGTGCCAGATTTCATCTTGATACCTCAACCGGAGAGTCAGTCTCCAGGACAGTTTGCAAAGATTAAAGTTACACTCTCTGGATCACTTCATCATCTTTCTTATGATAACAATGGTTTAATCTAGTATTTCTTGTAGGAAAGCTTATTTTGACTGTTCTATTGGAGACTTCTCATTGGTTGAGAGGAGAGGCACTTTGTAAGAGAGCTGATGGTTAAAATATTTATGCTCTATGTCAGCGTGTTTTGGAAGAAAAAGCAGGAAACTCTGTCATGTTTCCCTGGAAATTTAAAAATTGGCATCTAGGAAGACTGGGATAAAGTTAAAATCTATCAAGCTAGTTTGTGGAGATGCAACCAGTTGGCACTCCTGGAAGTGAAAGGTGAAGCTCAAAGTTCTCAAGTTGCTGGATGGAACACTGGAAAGCAGTTTGGCCTGCTTACGAAGAAACCAAAGACATTGTGCATATTGGGGAGAAATAAACCTGCTTCTCCTGGGGAAAAATAAACCTGCTTCTCCCCTTAATTGTAATAATTATTAACGCTTTGTTATTTTCTAGATTTTAATAACCTCATTTTCCTCTCCCTCCTTCTGATGGAAGTAAAATACCTGTTGTGAAAGAAGCAAACGAATGTAAATGTTGTGAGCCCAGCTGATACTAATGTCACAGAAATTTTGATCTTCGAAGAACACATCTCCACGGGACAGGTCGTTTTGTTCTTCTAGGGAGGAATACAAGGGACAGAAGGAGGGACAGTGGAAAGCTACAGCTATAAATACCCTTTAGTTTTAAGTGAGAGTAATTGTAGCTCCCCTAACGCCCGCCTTTGCTTTAAAACGAGTAAAAGAAGTGGGCAATTGGGACGACAAGAGGTATGAAGGGTCGTAAAGCGATAATGAAATCATGCTCAGGGTAAGGGCCGGGTGCTCACTCCTCCAGCACAGATATCAAACGACTTGAAAAACCTAATCTGAAGACAGCCTTTCAACTTTTAAATCAGTGGTCGAGTCACTTCTTGCATGATCCTCGATGTAACGGTTTAGCCTAGGATTCCTCGGGCACTTGCCATTTGTTTCCCTTGTAACCTTCTGCCGTCCTGGAGAAGTGTTTTCTACTACCTTCATGAGTCAGAAAAACAAGCCTCCCTGGACTTGAGGAACTGTTTGAATGCTTTGCTTTCCTGAATAAAGGGAAATAATTGAGGACGAAACAAGGACTTTTCTCCAGTTCTAATACACAAAAGCCCCGTACTTTTGTGCGCTCGTGCGCAATCCGGGTACGTGGGGCACACCGGGGATGGAAGGGGCGGAGACTCCACCGTGCGTCATATGCTAGAGCCGGAAGTTGGTTGAGACGCGGCGACAGCCATAATCTGGAAGCGCGAGTAATTTTGTTCTGGTGTGTGAGTAGGGAATTTGGCGGGTTGGCTCTTGGGGTGGGTAGCTGGAACAAAACTGAAAAGACACTTGGGGTTTAAAAGGTCCGGGGTGGAGTTAGAGTTGGGAGAAGCTGGGAATAGAGTTAATGCTGTTGTCTTTTGCGTCATTTCTTTGTTTGGCTGTTAAGCTATTGGGAGTTACTTAAGTATTCTTCCCTTATTTCGGTTCTCATGTCCCCCTGTTGAGAGAGAAATTTTTGGCCACTCTCTGCCAAAGTCTGGAGAAATAGAACTTGAGTTAAATGAGAACACGAACTTTACAGTCAGATCTGAATCCCTCTGCCTCTTAACAGTTGTTGAATCCTGTGCAAATTCTCTGAAGCCTCGGCTTCTTCATGTCTAAAATAAGAGTCATACTTTCTAGGATTGTTGTAAAGATTATAATGAAATAACATGAGTAAAATATTTTATTGTGTTCAGTTTCGGTGTAAGTGCTCAACATGTGATTCTCTCCCCACCCACTCTTTTAAGCCTACCAGTAGGGGTTGAAAAAGTACAGATGGCAATTGGAACCCTTTTAGCTTTGCCTGAGAAAAATGAGGGCTGGTTGAATTTGTGAGGAGCCCGTTTTGAGATATTCAGTATTTCAGTCTGTGATTTCAGAGCCTAATAATGGACACCCAGAAGGACGTTCAGCCCCCAAAGCAGCAGCCAATGATATATATATGTGGAGGTAAGAGTAGCACTTACATAAGAGTATTTTACTTATTTTTTTTTAATTATCACATTTACCTTTGTCTTAAATGAGTCAATCACCGTTGAAGTTATAAAGCAGAACACATTGGCAACTATTAAAAAATCCTCTTATTTTCATTTTTACATCCTAGAAAAAATGCATTGCCCACAACTCTTCTTTCCCTCTTAATATATTATTAATAAAAACATACCCTCGAGATTGAGTATATTGTAGTGCTTTGGGCAAAAAAATATGGCTAAGATAATTTGCTTGTATGTAGTATTTTCCTTTTAGACATTGAATAAGCATGTTTTCTTTTCTAGAATGTCACACAGAAAATGAAATAAAATCCAGGGATCCAATCAGATGCAGAGAATGTGGATATAGAATAATGTACAAGAAAAGGACTAAAAGATGTATCCTTTTAACTATGCTTTCTAAATATGAAGTAGGAGGAAATGAAGAATAATGCCTGGGTTGATAGTGAAAGACTAGTTTCTGATAAAAATGGTTATAACTTTTGGATTACTTAAAAAAAAAAGGTATGATTAGCATTTTCATGGACCAGTATGTCAGTGTATAGGTGTATACTAAATAATCTTAATACTAATTTATTTTGGTTCTCATAAGTCTATTTTCAGGGATTCTGTAATTAAGTACTCATTCTTGAGCTTGTGTTTATGGATAAACTAAACTATGCAAGGAAAAATACAAATAGTGTGTATGTATGCTACCAAATAGAAAAAGTGAGTATTCACATTAGCCAAAAGACTAAGGTTTACTAACAATATTTTTTAAATTAATAAGTTACCACCTTTAACATTGTTATAGTGTTTTTTGGTGTGTTGGTCTTTGTATAATGGAAAGGGAACTAATAAAAACTCAAATAGTTTTTTCTTATTTCATACCCAACTGTCATAGTAACTAGTGAATTCCATTCTTTCTGTGGATTTTAGATTAAATAAACTAGCTTATTACAAAGAGAAAGTGATTTGGAAGTGTTAAATATTTTATATAATTTTAAAATACTTTTTTGTCCTTAATGTCATTTAATACAGTGGTGGTTTTTGATGCTCGATGAAAGATGGAATTAAGAAGAATATCTTCGTTTGCATTTGCTGTTAATGTGTAGCTTTTGATTGGTGTACTTAATGAATGCAACTGTATGCATATGATTTCATATTGTATTTAGGTATCTATTAATAGTTTATATAAAGAAATTATTTTTTGTTCAACTACAGGATTTATAATTTAATTTTATTGTATATGTAATCTGACACACAGAGAAGGTTAAAAGTGCTTCCCTGAACCACCCTTTTAAGCAAAAACTAGAATCATCTGGGACCCTTGTTAAAATTGAGTTTTTAGGGCCCTCTTCAGGTCTGATTAAGTTAAGTTCCTTGGAAATCATTGTTTTTTGTCACCAACTGTAAACTTCAACATCATTTTGTATAGATTATACTAGTGCACTGTCAGTGTACATACATTTTTTGAGTTGTGCTTTTCATTTGTTAGTTGGCATAGTCGTTTTTGTATTTTATATAATGCTGGATTATTTTTGAAATCTTGGGCAAGGAAGAAAAACTGTAATGGTTGTTTTCTATAAGGCAAAATCAAGCCCAAGTAAAGTGAATAAGGCAGACTGTTAAGGCTGGGCAGTTTCTCAGGTATAATTGTTCATTAACATATAAAATTCTGTTTTCAGGATACACACTGAATTATTGGATAAATGTTTAAAACTTTTGCCTTGATCTTAGGGTTATGGATACTCAGATACTCCATCTGTTCCAGGTTTCCATTATTATGGAATGACATGTCGGCCTCCCTAATTTGTTTTGAAGGTTACATATATTCCAGCTTTATTAGTAGCTGTTGTGTCTCTGACATTCAAAAACATTATGCTATTTTTTTTAAAAACCTGTATTTCTACTACCATCCTTGAATACTAAGTTCTATAAATTTATTACATGCTGTATAAAGTACTACCATGCTCAAATTCTTAAAGAGTGTTCTCTTGGTCCCGGTTTTCCTTTAGCTGTGGCGTTCATTTTTAAATTCTGCTACATTCTTCTTGATCTTGTCCTTCTTAGACAAAATAGTACCAATAAATATATCTTTTATGATAGCCCTCTAAACAAGCCCCAGCACATTGGATAATGTTGCTCATACCTGTCTAATTTCATCATAGGTCCTCTGCATATCAGTGGTTTATTGATATTGTTATTTGGTTAACTAAACAGTGGTTTAATGGAAAAAGAATTATCACTAGAACTCAAGACTACAATTTCAGTCATTCACTTAGCTGTTTCCCTTTCATCTGTAAAATGGAAGTAGTTTTACCTCTTGCCTACCTGAACAGTTTTAAGTAAAAATAGTAGAATAGATATAAAATTGCTTTAAAAAGACTCTTTTGAATAGTGTTTGCTAAATACAAAAATCATTAAATCTGAGCTTAAAGTTAACATATAAGTTATTTCTTAGTAAACTTCTTACCAATGATTATGGACTTGCAAGTCCATGAGCAAAGCATAGAAATTTGTTCAGATCTAGCCCTGCTATTCAATAAATAGCCGGTTCACTTCATTTGTTTAAAGTTCAGCTTCATTTTCAAAGTGGAAGAATGAATGATTGTCAGTACAGTGCTTCGAGACACTCAAACTATCTTCAGAGATAGAGGTTAAGAAAGTTTCAAAAATAGTAGATGAAATCAATTGACCAATCTTAAGAATAAAACATCGTGTAAGGTGAGAAAGTGTAAACTGGGAAGATGTAAAAACAAGGTGCCTCTTCACATACACAAATACATGCATATCCCCACCCCTCCTAGAATAAGTTGTGTGTAGAAAATTAGTCAAGAGGGAGTGACTACTTGAGCTGAAGGTTAAGAGGGAACCTGCCACAGTAGGACAGGGGAATGGAGCATTCCTGAAGTAGAGGAAAACAGTGTAAAGGCTCTGGGTAGAAAATAAGCTTGCCTTATTTGCACTTCAGAATAATCCCTGTGACTCAAACTTTAAGATAGGCAGAGGCCAGCTCACTTGGGGCCTTGTGATGGGAGTAAGCAGGAGAGTGACAGGTTTAAAACTTGAAAGATTACTCAGGCTGTTCTGTGAGAATGGACAATACAGGGATAGGTGACAAGGGGAAGCCAGTTAGGCTACCTGTAATAGTTCAGGCTAATAATAATTGTGTCGGCTACACTTGACGTTGAATTATCGCAAGTTGCTTTTTATCCTTCTTGTTTATTCAGCATAAATATTAATGTTCATAATGATAACCAGAAAGAAAATTAAGTGTGAGTGGGAAAAAACATGTGGAATTACAACCATTTCCCTAAATAGTGAAGGATTTCTTCCTATGCTGAAAGTAAAATGATGTGAAGTTACAGTAGGCTGAGGATGTTAGACTTAAGACCTAATTGAATGAAGTTTGCCCCATAAAAAGAGTTTAGTAAAGCAGCCTAAGGATTACTCTAAAGTTTGTATCTGTGACTGTAAATATGCAAGTTCAACATTCTCTAGCACTGGCAAAGGAAATAATATAATCAGTCGTAATTTGAGCATTAGAATATTTGCCACTATAGGTGCCCGCTAATGGATTGTAGGTCTGTAATTTAAGTGCAAAGAAGAGAGAAATACACTTATTGAACTCCGGTTATGTGTCAGGCACTGTGTTAGGGGCTTTGTTTTCTATTCTAACTAGTCTGAAATTATAAAGCTGAAATGCATTTCCCCACAAATGATCTCTACTGTTTTATTCATCTGAACTGTATTATGTCTTACTCGCCTTTGTATCCCAGCGCCCGGTACAGTGTCTGACTCATTATCAGGGCTCAGAAAATGTTGAATGCATAAAAAGGAAGATGGAATCTTTCATTTACTCTCTTGTTTATAGGGGAAGAAGTAAATCTAGGTTGCGATGTAGATATCATGAATGTTTCATTATGTTTCTATAAGTAGAAATAGTTGCCAGTTTACCTAACGGGAGTACAGCGATCCAGAACAGTAATAGCATTTTAAGTCAATGTAAAATGGATTAAAATGCAAAGGAGAAGAAAAGGGACACGCACTTTTCCACCCCTATTTATCCCGTAATGGTCTTCTGTCAGGGTGAAGCTGGGGCTGTACGGCCAATCAGCGGGGTGGCAGGTTGAGGACTAGCCAATCATCCCGCAGAGGCCCTAAGCCCTGCCCCCGGGAGTCAGCTGGTTGGTGCCCAGGCGGGCTCTAGGCCCTCCTGCACTGGTGGCGCCGCGGGGGAGGTGAGCCGCGGCCGGGTGCTTCTTGCAGCTCGGGGTCTTGGAGCCAAGGTGAGTACTCGGCGGCTGCGAATAAACTGCATTTCCCCCATCGCTGCCCCTCCCTGCGGAAGCCAGGGTGAAAGTCCGACCCCGAAGATTCGAGTGAGGGAGTGCGGTGTTGGATGAACATGTCTCTTGGAGGAAACAAACGGGGGACTTTTTGTTTCTCGCTAACGGTGGCGGATGTCGAGGCGGGGCAGCAACAAGGAGTTCCCGGAGTCCGCTGGCAGCAGCCAGTCCTGGTGACTAAAGCCGGGGGGTGGAGAGCAATTTCAGAGGGTCCTAAAGTGCTGCCTGACCGTTGTGGGTTGGCTGTAGGTCTCGCGTCTCCCGGCCAGTCCCTGACCCCCCCGCGCTCTCTAGCCGCGCTGTACATAGAAACCGTTGCTACGTCTGGAGGATGCCGTTTCCTTTCGGTTTCCGGCTGCAGGGGGCGCTCGGCCCCGTGGTTGCTAGAAAGAATATGCCTAGGTGGAAGAAAACAGGTTTTCCAGTTACTAGGCCATCGTAGTTTACATTAGGAATAATGGAAAATGGATGTGGATTAGGATGATGGATAATGAATTGAATCCAACCAGGACCAAAGGTTTTCCTAATCAAAGAAATTGTGAATAGATGTGGAAGGGTTCTAAAGAGCAAATAAAGTATGTAATTTTTTATAACTTGAGAATTAATATTTAGTGGTCTTCAGAATGTGTATCCTGCCCTCCCCACCAAAATGGTAGTTTTAAAAAGGATTCTCACAGAAATGTTAAAACAGTGTTCAGCATGAAATTAGTTTGATCAGGTAAGAGATGGCTCTACTATTTCAAATGTTTTTCACTACATTTGATTAAAGTCATCAAATTTCAGGGGTTGCAAGATAACCTCAATTCGAGGTAGTCTATTTTAATCCCATTAGATGCTTAAATTTCTACCATCAAAGATCCTCCAGCTCTTTGGGAAAACTCTCCTAAGGCAACCCATTCTATTCTGGGCAGCATTAATAATTTAAAAGTTCATCTTGCTTTCCTATAACTTCTATCCTTAAGGGCTATTCTTGTGTTGGGAGACATTCTTCATACTGGGCCCTGACAGTATGGTGTGAAAGCCACAATCTCATTTCTCAGCTGGATCTCATCTGATAGCTGATGAGCAGTCATCTCTAGTCTACATTCAAGTCAAAGCCAGCAGCAATATGGAGGAGAAGCTGACAGAGCTGTCTTTTTCTGCAGAGGTCTGATTTATGACCAGGCTCCCAGAGGGTGGGCATGCTGAATACACCCATTGCTTCTAATGAATTAGACCCATTGCTACTTCGTTTTAAAATTTATAACCCAGTATGTTTTATTGCAGTGGTCTTTTGAAAACTTTGGCCCACAATAAATGTATTTTACTTTGCAACATGTGCATTTATGTACACACATTTGTAATTTCTGTTTATGACATAAAATGAAAGTTTTTATAAAATTTATTTACTGGTATGTATCATGTAGTCAGTTTTCTGTTGTTCTATCTCATAAAACAATGCTGACTACAACTCTCTAAATTGATACAATGGGTTGCCACCTGCAATTTGAAAAGCCTGGGTATGATAGTTAAGTATATCGGTTCTGTATTGCCTACTGAGATTCAAATCCTCAGTTTGCTGTGTAAGGGCTGTATGACCTTGAGCAGTTTACTTACCTGAAACATCAACTTCTTCATCTGTAAAATGGGAGAAGTTATTAATATTCTTAGTGGTTTTAAAGATAATGTGAAATAATCCATGGTGCTTAGTAATTAAGCTCCATATATGTTAATTGTTTTAATGCTCTTTACTTAAAACCTACCTGGTTCACTATTTGAAGAATTAAATGAGTTAATATATGTAAAGTACTCAGAGCAGTACCCAGCACACATTAAGAACTATGTAACTATTAACTTTGTGTTGCTGTTATTTTTGTCATGAGCAGCTGTATCATTAGCACAAAAATGTCCATGGCCTTTGTGTTCCCATTTCTCTTCAACAAGTGTTTCTTAAGGAATATAAAGCATTATTTATTATGTTATCATTATATTATGAATATATGAAGGTGACTAAAGTAAAATCTCTTATAATCTAGAAGGGAAGACAAATGTAATTAAGAATATGTGAAATGAGGGAGGTACTTTGCAGAGTGCTGTTCATGTTACCAGGCTGAGATGCTGTTTTTTCCCAGGATCATGTCTCAGAGGTGATGAAGAATGAAGCCACCGAAGACTGAGTGAAAAAAAATAAAGCTCCTACTACTCAGGAGGGGCTCCAAGGGTGGATGCTGTCAGGACTGTGGTGTCTAGGGTTTATATTGCCTCCTGACAGAAGGAAGTCCCACCCTCCCTGGACCAAATAGATAACTTGATTGGCTGAGAGTACATTGCTTCATTTGCATAGGGCATAACCAGTCAGAGCTGAGGTCTATCTAAGTGTACTTTTGAATGGCTGAGTTTGATTGGAGCTTTTTGAGACTTGCAAGGGCCCTGAAGCTTCTTGGAACTTACAAAGGTCTTGAAGCGTCTTGAAACTTACAAGGGCCCTGAAACTTACAGAGGCCCTGAACACTATCTGCCTGCCTTCCTCTATCACCTGCCTCATTAGGACACACAGATCTGGGAGCTGTTTAATGATGTGCATGGGCAGCAGGGAATGTAAGGAAGCAGGGAATGGGGAAGAGAGTGATGTTAAGAATTACAGAGAGGATGTTTGTGCTAAATCAAGCATAGTTGGGATGTTAACAAAACAGCTAAGGGAGAAGAAAGTCATTCAGGTCATTTAAATCCACATTAAAAGATATCTTAAAAAGCAGTTTGAGCACAGAAAGGGATCAGAATATGCCATTTCAAATAGGCCATCTTAGCACCAGTGGAAGATTAACAAATAATAATTCTCTGCCCTCTCCACTTTCTGCTTAAAATCAGGACATAAATTTCCCTTTGTGAAGGTGTCCCCTCCTCTCTCCTACTACCAGGAAAACAACCCTTATCCTTCAATGAGTCTGCATAAACAAATCTTACTAACATAACCTTTATCTTCCATTATTTTCTTCCATATTTACCTTTTCTTAGAAACCAAAACCCAGTTGCCTTTGTCTAATCACTTCCCCACAATTTATCACCCTTTGTTAAAGTGGTATATAGGCTCCCAGGCTTAACAGTTCCTTTGAGTTTTTTCTTTTCTATGGAGCCTCCATGTGTGAATAAAATAAACCTTTTCTCCTATTAATATGTCTTTTGCCAGTTTAATTTGTAGGCCTCAGTGAATGGATAAAATTTTTTCCCTCTCTATAGCTCCAAAACCTGCTTTGTCATGTTCCAATTTTGCTTAGGTGGAGATTGAAACAATCTATGTATGGTACACAGTAATTTGGCTCCATGAATGTAAACTGTTAAGAGTTTAGAATTAGTAGCCTTCCTCCTTGGAAAAAACACTCCACCTCCTTTTCTGTAGAAGTGAAAAATAAATATTAAAGAATTACCTAGGTAGTTACTGCTATCTAAATTGAGTATTACAATATATATTAGATTCATAACTGTTTTCTTATACTATATTTCAGCCATGACTGCCAAAGATTATCCATCATTGTGGGGCTTTGGAACAACAAAAACATTTAAGATTCCCATTGAACATTTGGATTTCAAGTATATTGAAAAATGTTCAGATGTTAAACACTTGGAAAAAATTCTTTGTGTGCTCAGGTAAGCATTTAAAAATCATTTCATGTTTCCATATGCCAATTTTAATTACATTGTTACCTTCTAAAAGTTGAAGCGACATTAGAAATATTGGAGAAAATTTTCAAATATTGAGATTGTTATTTTGCCTATGTTAGGTTCCAAAATAGTGGTTTGGATTCTGTGGTTAATTTGGAAGGTTCTGGCTAGGTCTACTTCCAGCATATGACTTGGGCTGATTAGTATTCAAGAGAGTATTGTTCTTCCTCCACATTTTGTAGGAAGAGGTAAAGTAGCTGTGAAAGTAGCCATTGGGAGGTAAGGTTAGCTCACTAGCCTACACTGATAAAATTCTTTGACAACTTCCCACTTCATACCATTTGCCCACAAAAATGGGTGACACTGCAAAATGGTCACATGGAGAGGATGGTGGGGAGGCTAAGAGGTAGGACTAAAAGGCAGGGAATCAGGGCCTTCTCTGGGTAAGAACCTCAAGGTGGTGATTGTCAAACTTCAATATCCATCAAATAGAGTTGTTACAAATGCAAATTTGAGGGTCCCATTCCCAAAGACCCTGCTTGAGGAACATGCGTTTTTTAACAAGCACCTTGTTGACTGACATGCAGGTAGTCGAGGGAACCCACTTTAAGAAACACTGCCCATGGCATACCAATCTATGCCACTTATTTTGGATTTCTTGAGGCATTTTCATTTGGAAAGTAGCCTAATATTGCAGAAGCATTGTGAAGTATGAACTGCTCCTTTCCAGGACAGCAGTAGTGTTCCTTTTGCTCAGCAGCAGTTCATCTGTTCTCTTCCCTCAGACCCCCGTCTTTATCACTGTGTCCTTTACTTTGTCTCTCTCATCACCTTTAGGGTCCCATCCTCTCTGATCATCCCTGCCTGTCCCCAACCAGAGTTAATGTGATGACCTTATCATTTTTGAAATGGAACAATGAAATATATCATATTTTTTTGTTTTTCTTAGCAGTATAAGAACATTTTCATTTATATTTGGTCAAGGACTGAAAAAGAAAATGAGAAATTTATGGGATGAAAGAGTTTGAAAGCCACAGTAATCAGTTGGTTCTAAGAAATTCTATGAATAAACTAATTAAATAATATTGCATTGGCACTTAAAATTTTTATTTGGATATGGAATTTATTTCTATTTTTCTGAAAACTTAAAAGTAAACAGACTCAGGAGAGAAGATAGATTTTCCCTAAACAAATGAAAAAGAACCGATATCTCCATCTAATACTCTCTAAGGAAGGAATTCTGTTCCTTGAGTGGTTGAAATTAGAGGAATGTTGTTCTAAGCTGTTCCTCTGCCATTTTCTTCTTAGCCCTTTGAAAAAAAAATTGAGCTACAAAATCATTGTTGGAAAACAAGGTCTCATTTTCCACATGTTTCTAGTACTGAATTTCTATTTATAAGCTTAAAATAATCTTGTGTACAAAGAAGTTTAAGGGGAGAGAAAATGTTACTTATTCAACTTTTAAAGTGTGTGGTGTACATTGGTGTCCTTGGAGCTCCCTTTCCTCCTTCACTGCATCGCTCCACAGATTAACAGATAAAAATGGGGGCTGCATGGTTGAGGAAGGTCAGTGAGAAGCCAGCACCCTGGCCTTCATCCTTGTGCAAGGGCAGTTCTTGAATTCTCTGCAGAACCCAGCATACAAACCACTGGTCTAGATGATTTCTAAATGAAATAGTAACCCTAAAATTCCGAATATTTTTAAAGGTCTGGTGAGGAAGGATATTATCCTGAACTTACGGAATTCTGTGAAAAACGCCTTAAAGGCTTGGCTCCTGAAAGTAGAGCTTTGAGGAAAGATAAACCTGCAGCAACAGCATCTAGTTTTACAGCAGAAGAATGGGAAAGAATTGATGGTGATATAAAGGTATAGAGTAACACCAGTTTTTGTGACTGTCACATTCTATATCTGTCTACTTCACTTATTCAAAATCCAGTCTTTTTTTGTCAATAAAGGGCTTTGAGTGGAAATTACTTAGCATTGATTACTTTTTACACTCAGGAGAATTGTGAATTTATTTCTGCATGCACATACATATAGGTATTTTAAATGAATAATATTCTGTCTTATGAAAATACAATTTTCTTATACCACCCTGGTCATTTCCTTGGGATAATTATTAGAATTCAAATTGCTTGATCAAAGGATTGAATATTTTTAAGAGTTTTGAAACACATTTTCATGTTCTCAAAAAAGTTTTACCTTTTTTCTCTCCCACCAGCAGTGTATAATGTCCGTTTCAGTTACTCACTACTGGTTATTGTGTTTGGATTAGAATTGTGTTGAATTTATGGATCAATTTTGGAAAACTGACATCTTGACAATATTGAAATATTCTGATCTGTGACCATCATATATTTCTCTGTTCATTTAAGTCTTTAATTTTTTGTAACAATGTGTTGTAATTTTCAGTGTGTAGTTCTGGTATATTTTTGTTAAATTTATTCCTAAGTCATATATTTTATGCTATTGTAAAAGTTGATGTTTTTAATATTGATTTTTTTTGTCATTCTGAATCACCTTAGTTATGAAATTTAATTGGTTTTTTTCCTTTTGGTGTGGTAACATTCAAATTACATGAAATTTACCATCTTAACCATTTTTAAGTGTATAGTTCATTGGTGCATTCACACTATATTGAAGAGTACAGTTCATAAGGCTATTCACACTGTCATGCAGCTAATATCCAGAACTTTTTCATCTTGCAGAACTGAAACTCTATACCTATTAAACAGCAATTCTCCATTCCCCCTCCTCTTGGACCCTCCAAGCACAATTTGCTTTCTGTTTCTGTAAGTTTGACTAAACTAGATAACTCATGTCAGTGGAATTTTAATTTGACTTTGTATCCTCTGGTCTTATTAAATTTATAAATTGTTTCTAGTAGCTTTTTTGTAGATTCATTGGATTTTCTATATTCAGGATCAAGTCATCTGTGAATAAGAGATTTACTTCTTTTCCTGCGTCTGCCTTTTATTTCTTTTACTTGCCTTATTGTACTGGCTAGGACCTCTAACACAGTGTTTTTTTAGGGGAAATCATTCAGCCTTTTACCTGTAAGTATAATGTTAGCTTAAGATTTTGTGTAGATGACCCTTTATGAGGTTGAGGAAGGTCCCTTTTATTCCTTGTTTGATGAGAATTTTTATCATGAATGGGTGTTGAATTTTATGAAATGCTTTTCTGCATTTATTGAGAGGATAATAAGATTTTCTTTGTAGTCTGTTAAGCTACACTATTTTCAAATGTTATACCGACTTTGCTTTCTAGGATAAACCCTACTTGCTCATGATATATGTTTTTTATATATTGTTGGATATAATTTGCTAAAATCTTATGAAGGATTTTTGTGTTTATGATCACAAGAGATACTAGTCTGTAGTTTTCTTGTAACGTCATTGTCTGGTTTTGGTAGCAGTGTGATGCTGGCCTCACAGAATGAGTTGGGAAGTGTTCTATTTTCTATTTTCCAGAAAGTTTGTGTTTAATTGGCATTATTTCTTCCTTAAGTATTTTCTAGAATTCACCATTGATGCCATCTGACCTCCATTTTCTTTATAGGGAAGGATCTAACTATAAATTCAAATTCTTTTAATAGTTATAGGGCTACTCAGATTATCTTCAGAGTTCTCTCTCTGTCTGGCTCCCTCCTTCTGGATATTTTGCACACCAAATCTTATATTCTTGGCCTCCTTGAAGAACTCTGTCCTTCTGCATGTGCTGTGAGACCACAGGGATGTTGGGTTTCCTTTCCGTATGTTATAGCCTGGAAATTCCAGGCAAAAAGTTGAGGCAAATGCAGGCCTTACCTCATTTGTTTTCCTTCTTTTGAAGATCACTGTTGCATGCTATCTATTTTCCAGTGTCTGAAAACCATTATTTCTTGTATTTTATCCAATTTTCTGGAATTTAAGCAGGAGGTTAAATTCGTTCCCGCTGCTACATCAGGGCAAGGAGGAGATACCCTTTATTGATTTTTCTGATGGGTTTCCTATTTATTTGTAATAGTTCTGTTCTTCAATCTGCTATTTGCCTTTTTAATTTTGTGTCTGGTGTTTTTCATGTTAATTCATTAAAAATTTTTATTTAATCATACCTCTTGATTTTATGCTTTATGATCTTTTCTTGCTATTATATTTGAGAAAGTTTTCTCTCTACCTGATATATAGTTGCCTATGTTTCTCAGAGTTCTTTTATGGTTTCATTTTGCTTAAGAAATATTTTTTTTAAAAAGAGACTCTAGGGAAACTGTGGTTTTTTATTTGTTTTGTTTTATGTTATTTTATTCAGCACATTTTACTGGGGTGAATAATAGTGTTTGAGAACAATTTGAGGGATATGTATTCTCTAACTCAAAGTGGTACGTTTTTAAACTTTCAGCTTTCTAATTTTACCATTATATTGACTTGAATTTGAAAATCTGGTGATCTACATGTTAAAACAGCAATTTGTGTTCAGAGTTCTTTGACTTAATTTTCGGGAAGGAGGGATAGTTTTGTTTTAGTGCAAGGCCTGCTTTTCTCCTGATTGCGTTGTTCTTTCTCAGTCACTTCTTGAGCCAGTCTCCTCCTCATCTCCCTTTCTTTTACACTTCCCTGCCCCTTCTCCCTCTCTCCCCATTCTCTCTTACTCCCTTTCCTCTTATATAATTCCTTCTCTCCCTTTTTACCTTTCTTTCCTTTCTGTTTTTCTTTTTCTCCTCCTGTTTCTGTTTCTCCCCTTTCATCCTCCCTGCCTCCTATACAGATAGCACAGATTAAATAGAGTTTATTGCTGTATCCCAGTGCCTAATTTAAGAGTGTCCTAGACAGGTAATAGACATAATTAGCAATTAGATGTCAGACCCTCACTATATAGTTGCTGAATAATAAATAATAAAATTTCACAAATAACAGCTCTCTTCCTCAATTTCTCCTGGGACCCATGACAATTCAGTTTTATAAACATAATTGTGTATCTGTTATATGCCAGATATTGTGCTGTTTGAAATACAAAGATGAGATTAAGACATAGACTGTGCTGCCCTCAACAAACTTATAGCATGGTGATAGAGACAAACAACTGACCCTAGAACAACGTGGGTTTGAACTGCATGGGTCCATTTACACCTGGATTTTTTTCAGTGAATATATTGGAAAAATTTTTTTTGGAGATTTGCAACAACTTTAAAAACATTTTTTCTCTAGCTTCCTTTATTGTAAGAGTACAGTGTATGTAACACATATGACATATAAAATATGTGTTAATCGACTGTTTTTGTTACTGGCGAGGCTTCCCAGTCAATAATAGGCCATAAGTAGTTTTTGGGGAGTCAAAAATTATATGCAGATATTCGAGTACTTGGGAGTGGGCACTCCAGCCCCTACACTGTTTAAGGGTCAACTGTAGATTATTTTGAATCTTTATGCTAATACATGGAGAAGGAGCCCTTTTAATCCAACCAGGAAGTTCAGGGAAAGCTTGTTAGAAGGGATGATAAGGAAGATTCTGCAAGGTAAGTAAAAGTGGGAAGGGCAACAGTATATGGATATATATGACAATGCTGAATTGTACACTTAGAAATGGTTAAGGTGATAAATTGTATTATGTGTATTTTACCACAATTAAAAAAAATAGTAGAAAGGGCATCACAGATAAAGAATGGCATGATAAAATTGTCCCCTAAAAGATTGTCTCACAGGAAACTATGATGATGTATGATCCTCTCTAATGTGTGATAAACTACTTCAAACTGTATATTTACCTTCTTTTTTCTTTCTCCACAGAGTTGGGTATCAGAAATTAGAAAACAAGAAAATACAGTACATTTTCATGAAACTGGAACACGTCCAGCAACAGAAGATAAATTGCCTCCAGTTCGTGGTTCAGCCAGCCATCTTCGTGTTGATAGGGTAGTCCCTTTTGATGTGGGTGGTGGGTGGCAGGGGAGAATGTGGAGGTTGTTTTTTAGAGGAAGTAGCTCAGTTTCATTGGAGTAGCCACAGTGTGATGTTCTCTAGGCAATTGGGGATTTCTTTTCAGCTGGCCATGTGTTAGTACCTTCTTGAGTAGGGTGTATTTCATTACTTGAAGATCATCATGAAACAGCATTTTCCCTTAAAGACTTGCATCTTGGATTTCCTGCCTTTCCTCATTTTTTTCTTTTGTTGTTCTGTCTCTTCTACTCAGACCAGTCTGGATGAGCACATAAGATCCAATGCAGTGTGTGAGAATTTCAGTTAATAATTTTATATACCCAGTAGAGGTATAGAGGAAATAGTTTATTGCATAATAAACTATGGATTTAAAGCAGTTTATAGATAGATATCATTCCTCTGTTTAGTGTATGTATTTTTACCCTGCCCTCAGCCCCTTATGATTGTTTCTCCACGGTAGTTGCCTATTTTGTCATGCACACACAATGCAACCTCTTTTTACACCCATGGGTTGCATAAAGAAGGGGCCTGTAAACCCATTCTACTTAATTTCAAGTTGAAACTGAGCTGCTTGGTATTCCCTGGCCCTGATAGCTTAGAATATAGCCCTTATCTCCTAGACATAGGGTGTCTCTAGGTTTGCACTTGGATCACATATTCCATTCCCTCTGCTCCCCTTTTTTTCCCCTTTATTCCTGTTATTTCTGAAAGGATGGCTACCTGAGTCTCTTCATCTGGGTTAACTTGTTTTACTCTTTTCTTTGAAACCTCAATTTTATTTTAAAACATCTATAGCCCTTCATCACTCTGCTGTCTGATAATTTACCTTCCTGGATCTTTTAATTCCCCATTAGAAGTTGCCCAGGTAATTGAGGTACAAAGTAATATGGTAAGGATGCCATTTCCTGTAATCAATTAATTTGTATTTATTTCATACCCATTATGTACTAAATCTGTGCCCTGAAAATATAACAATTTATAAGACTTGGTCTCTGCCTTCAGGGAGCTTGTCATCCAGTGGGGTAGACAAAAATACAGTGGTTCTCAAAAGTATGGCCCATGGACGCTGGTTGTCCCAGAGAGCTTTCCAGGGGGTCCAGAAACTCAAGCTATTTTTAAAAATGATGCTAATGCTTTGTCTCTTTCACTGGGTTGACATTTGCACTGAGATAAAACTGCTGAGGCCTTGGCACAGATTAAGGAAGTACTAGTAGTCGTCGTTTCCCCACCGCTATTCATTGGCAGTAAAAAAATTACAATTTAACATAAAAATGTCGCTGATGAAACTAACTTATTTTGTTAAATCCTGAATCTTGAGGACACATCTTTTTAATATTCTGTGTGACAAAATGGGAAGTAAGCAGAAAGCATTTCACCGTGAAGTGGAATATGTTGGTTATCTCGAGAAAAGCACTTACATGATTGAGTTGCCAGCTTAAGTAGCCACTTTTTCCTGGAAGAATTTTTACTCAAGAGTGACTGATAGACAAACTGTGATTATTCAACTGGCTGAATACTGGAAGTGAGCAAAGTGGGCCTGTCACCTAAAGGAAAACAAGTGACAGTGTTTTTTTTTTTGCCAGTGATAAAATCTGAGCTTTAAAGTGTATAAATTTAGAGTATTTTATAATCTTACGTGGCCCTTAAATACCAGTTTGTGACAAAAAGTTTTCCGCTTTAGGAATATACATAAAGGCTTTTCCGATGAGCTCCATGAAAATATTAACATGAAATTTTTTAATCATGTAATGAAATGTATGACTGTTTGGAAGATTTGCATAATTCTAAATGATCAATGTGCAATGTTACAGAATTGTGCATGGGTAAATGCCCCATTCAAAATGGTTTCAGATTATGACTAACTTTTAAGAAACAATTTAAGAAGTACTTGTAAGCATAATGACTATTGTTTGCTTTCCTCCCACTCCCTTCTTGTGCTTGCAGTGGGCATGTGACCTATTGGGCCACTTAATAGTGCACCAAGCTAGTGCTTGGTGAGAAAGAGGCACATGGTCCAAGCTAGTCAGTCAGAGTCCTCCCTGGGATTTCTCTAACGAAAGATGGAGAGAAGGGTCACTCTTCTTTTCCTTTCTGACTGGGAGGCCTGTAAGGTTCTAATGCCAGACAATTTAACACCATGTGTCCTGCTACATGGAAAAAGCAAGTAGCCAGTGGGGAAAACAAAATCAGTAGGCAGAGAGAAGCAGACACTAGGGACAAGGGAGAGAAGGAGAACTGGAGAGGGGACATGTGAGTCCTTCATCCAGCAAGGCGCTTGCACTTTCATTAGTTTAATTACATAAGCCAATCGTTTTCTTTTTAATAAAATTAGTCCAAGTTAGGTGTCTGTCATTGCAAACAAAACAGCAAAATAGTTATTATTTCTCCAATGCCTAGGTTTTAAAAGAATGAATGATAGTTTAGTGTGTTTTTAGTATAAGAAAATCACTAATAATTATATTTAACACATGTAAGTTTTAAAATTTCATATATGTACTTAAAATCTTTAAAATTACTTCCAGGATTAAATACAAAAAAATCATTTTTACATCTGCTCTGTAGTATTATGGTAATAATTATAATACTGAAGTTGTTATAACTTCAAGGGTACCTATTTTTCTTATCTATTCAATTCATGTATCTTAATCTAATACTTCATATTACATTTATAGTAAAACGTGCTAATCTTATATTAAATTTATCTCACAAAATATGATTTTATTCTTTCAGGAAAAATCTTCTAAAAGTAGACCAGCTAAAAAGAATATTCCGAGGGATTATGCAGACTGGGATAAGTATGTTTTATATTTCTTGATATAAGATTTATCACTGAAAAAGTCTCTACCATAAAACACTGTAATAACTTCTTAATTATAAACATGAACATACCAAGAATATCAAGTTACTTCAGTAGAATACTCAGAGTATCTCATCTAAACACTTTTGAACTTGTTTTTTTCATTAAATAAAAATCCACTGCACTCTTTGGTTTATAAAAGCAACCAAACATAATTAAAATAATCCAACTAAAAAAGAACACAAATTTTAAATTGAGAGAAATTTGTCACAACTTTAATTACAAAGTTCTCAACAGTTTAAGTATAATATTTAAGTCCTCATTAAGTTGCATGGCTTCTAAGAGAGAATACAGATGACTTATAATCTAAACTTAAGCATTTTTGAAGTGTGTCTCTAAATGCAGTTATACAAACACAATATCAATGATAAATTTTATTTTCTTGCTTGTGTTGTTTTTATTATTTTTTCATTCAAGATTTGACGTGGAAAAGGAATGTTCAAAAATTGATGAAGATTACAAAGAAAAAACTGGAGTAAACAAGTCACACTTGTCTAAAATTGAGACAACTATAGTAACAGCAGGTAGCTGGGGAAAATTAATAATTTACTAGTCTTTACATTTTTAAATTATGAAAAAAGTTATCAAATTAAAAAACATTCTCTTTAAATGCTGTAGATTTCCATTAAGGGTTTATGGATTTTTCTCCTAGAGTTGACCATTTCTAATAAATTCAGTTCTGTCCTTTAACTACTTAATTTTATATGAATAGTAATCACGCTACTTAAATTTAGTAAGACTTAAAAATACAAATGTATTTTTTTTCCTGTAATTCATTTGGTTTTCATTCTTTTTTTCAAATCCTTTTTCCTCCAAATCCCTCAAATTTTTTTCTTTTTGCCTCAAAACAAAAAGATGGAGCAGTTTGCTTTCATTTGAAATCCAGATACACAGAACTTTTAAAATAAAACAAAACCAATCATAAAAAAAACTAAACCCATTAAAAATTGTGAATTAAAAAAAAAGAAAATTAGGAAAACTTATTTATTTTATAATTTTCTGCTTCTGTTAAAAAGCATTTTTGGATTAAAATTTTTTTAAATTCTATTAAGTTTTATTTTTTCTTATAGCCAATAACATTCATTTCTAGGTCTAACTGAGAAGGAAAAGGATTTTCTTGCTGCGCATGAGAAGGAAAAAGGAAATGAAGCTTTCAACTCAGGAGATTACGAAGAGGCTGTGATGTATTATACTAGGTGAACAGATTTTTGCAGTGGTTTAAACTTGTCATTTAAAAAATGATAATGTTTAAGTTTAATTCTTAGAATGATATAAATAAGGTAAAAAGTCTGTGTTGGAATCACTCAAGATATTCTACTTATGATTTTTCATAAATTTACTTGCGTTTGCCTTGGGTTTTTTTCAATACTATTTTACCCTCTAAGCTCCCACCCCAGCCCCACTTTTGACAGAAATCCTAACTTTTATACTTCACAGAGAAAATAGAAGCCATCTGAATGAAACTTGACAGAAAGTCCATATATCATAGAGGTTAAGAGCTTAGGTTCTGCAGTCAGACTGCTTGGATCTAATCCTAGTATTTATGGTGCTACGTCCACCACAGAGGCTTTCCATATGCTGGGTTCTAGAGTACTCTTTTCTTATCTCATTATCTAGTTAATTCTAGGTTATCTTTCAGATCTCAGCCTGTGCCTCGCTTCTTTGGGGATGTCTTCCGTAACCTTCCAGACTAGGTTAAATCCCCAACCCCCCCAACCCTCTAATTTTTTTTATTAAGGTATCATTGATATACAATCTTACGCTGAGGTTTCACATGAGCAACATTGTGGTTACTAGATTCCCCACATTATCAAGTCCCCACCATATACCCCATTACAGCCACTGTCCATCAGCATAGTAAGATGCTGTAGAGTCACTACTTGTCTTCTCTGTGCTATACTGCCTGCCCCGTGCTCACCCCCACATTATGTGTGCTAATCATAATGCCCCTTCCCACCCCCACCCCCCAGTCCCTTTCCCTTTGGTAACTGTTAGTCCATTCTTGGGTTCTGTGAGTCTGCTGCTGTTTTGTTCCTTTAGTTGTTGCTTTGTTGGTATACTCCACAGATGAGTGAAATCATTTCATACTTGTTTTTCTCTGCCTGGCTTATTTCACTGAGCATAATACCCTCTAGCTCCATCCATGTTGTTTCAAACAGTAGGATTTGTTTTCTTCTTATGGCTGAATAATATTCCATTGTGTATATGTACCACATCTTCTTTATCCACTCTTCTACTGATGGACACTTAGGTTGCTTCCATGTCTTGACTATTGTAAATAGTGCTGCAATGAACAGGGGTGCATATGTCTTTTTGAATCTGTGATCCTATTCTTTGAGTAGATTCCTGGGAGTGGAATTTCTGGGTCAAATGGTATTTCTATTTTTAGTTTTTTGAGGAACCTTCATATTGATTTCACAATGGTTGAACTAATTTACATTCTCACTAGTAGTGTAGGAGGGTTTCCCTTTTTCCACATCCTCGCCAACATCTGTTGTTGCTTGTTGGCCATCCTAACTGGTGTGAGGTGATATTTCATTGTGATTTTAATTTGCATTTCCCTGTGATTAGCGATGTGGAGCATCTTTTTATTTGCTTGTTGGCCATTTGTATTTCTTCTTTGGAGAAGTGTCTGTTGAGGTTCTCTGCCCATTTTTTGATCTGGTTATTTGTTGTTTGGGTGCTGAGGCTTATGAGTTCTTTATATGTTTTAGAAGTTAACCCCTTATCAGAGGAGTCATTTACGAATATATTCTCCCATACTGTAGGATGCCTTGTTGTTCTGCTGAGGGTGTCCTTTGCTGTACAGAAGCTTTTCAGTTTGATGTAGTCCCACTTGTTCATTTTTTATTTTGTTTCCCCTGCCTGAGGAGATGTGTCCAGGAGAAAGTTGCTCATACTTATGTTCAAGAGATATTTCGCTTATGTTTTCTTCTAAGAGTTTTATGGTTTCGTGTCTTAGGTCTTTGATCCATTTTCAGTTTACTTTTGTGTATTGAGTTAGGCAGTAATCCAGTCTCATTCTCTTGCATATAGCTGTCCAGTTTTGCCAACACCAGCTGTTGAAGAGGCTGTCTTTTCCCCATCGTATATTCATGGCCCCTTTATCATATATTAATTGACCATATATGTATCTAGGATCTCTCTCTATTCTGTTTCATTGATTTATGGGTCTGTTCTTGTGCCAGTACCAAATTGTTTTGATTAGTGTAGCTTTGTAGTAGAGTTTGAAGTCATGGAGCATAATCCCCCCAGCTTTGTTCTTTTTCAGGATTGCTTTGGCTATTTGGGGTCTTTGTGGTTCCATATGAATTTTAGAACTATTTGTTCTAGTTCATTGAAGAATGCCATTGGTATTTTGATAGAGATTGCATTGAATCTGTAAATTGCTTTGAGCCATTTTGACAATATTAATTCTTCCTATTCATGAGCATGGGATAATTTCCATTTTTTGGTGTCTTCTTTAATTTCTCTCATGAGTGTCTTGTCTTTGTCAGAGTAAAGGTCTTTCACCTCCTTGGTTAGGTTTATTCCTAGGTATTTTATTCTTTTGGATATAATTGTAAATGGAGTTGTTTTCCTGATTTTTCTTTCTGCTAGTTTGTTGTTAGTATATAGGAATGCAACAGATTTCTGTGTATTAATTTTGTATCCTGCAACTTTGCTGAATTCAGTTACTAGTTCTAATAGTTTTTTTTTGGTGGATTCTTTAGAATTTCCTATGTATAATATCATGTCATCTGCAAATAGCAATGATTTAACTTCTTCCTTACCAATCTGGATGCCTTTTATCTCTTTGTGTTGTCTGATTGTTGTAGCTAGGACCTCCAGTACTATGTTGAATAAAAGTGGTGAGAGTGGGCATCCTTGTATTGTTCCTGACCTTTCAGGTTTTCACTATTAAGTATAATGTTGTCTGTGGGTTTGTCATATATGGCTTTATTATGTTGTGGTACATGCCTTCTATACCCATTTTGTTGAGAGTTTTTATTATGAATCGTTGTTGAATTTTGTCGGATGCTTTTTCAGCATCTATTGAGATGATCATTTAGTTCTTATCCTTCATTTTGTTAATGTGGTGTATGATATTGATTGATTTACAACTATAGTGCCATCTTTGCATCCCTGGAATAAATTCTGCTTGGTCATGATGGATGAACTTTCTGATGTATTTTTTTGATTCAGTTTGCTAAATTTTGTTGAGGATTTTTGCATGTTAACCAGGGATATTGTTCTGTAATTTTCTGTTTTTGTGGTGTCTTTGTCTGGTTTTGGTATTAAGAGTGATGCTGGCCTCATAGGATGAGTTTGGAAGTATTCTTTCCTTTTACTTTTTGGAATATTTTAAGAAGGATAGGTTTTAGCTCTTCTTTAAATGTTTGGTAGAATTTGGCTGTGAAGCCATCTGGACCAGTGATCTTGTTTTTTGGGAGTTTTTTGATTACTAATTCAATTTCATTGCTGGTAATTGGTCTGTTCAGATTTTCTGTTTCTTTCTGTGTCAATCTTGGAATGTTATATTTTTCTAGGAAGTTATCCATTTATTCTAGGTTGTCCAATTTATTGGCATATAATTTTTCTTAGTTTTCTCTAACAATTATTTGTATTTCTGTGGTATCCATTGTTATTATTACATTTTCATTTCTGGTTCTGTTTATGTGTGTACACTCTCTTTTTTTCTTGATTAGTCTGGCTGTGTATTTATCTATTTTGTTTATTTTCTCAAAGAACCAACTCCTGGTTTCATTGATTTCTTTCTGTTGTTCTATTCTTCTCTATTTTATTAATTTCTGCTCTGATCTTTATTATGTCCCTTCTTTGACTAACTTTGGGATTCATTTCTTATTTTTTCTAGTTTCTTTAGTTGTGATTTTTGCTGCTTATTGTTAGACTTTTAGACTGTATTCAGCCTTAGTAATCTTAGTAAATTGACACTTTTTCTGGCTTCCAATTTTGTCTTCTATTCTTTTGGATTTAGAAAATTCAATGCACCAATACCATTATGTTTCCTATATGTAAGAATACATTATTTCATAGCATTCCAAATAAACTTTTTAAAATAACAGCCCAGTAGGTTTTAAGTTCTTCTTTTCATTAATTTTTTTTTATATTCATACCTTTATGTAGCAAAATTCATACTCTTAAAGTCTATTCCTCAATTACTGATACTCTCCTCTGTTTCCTTCAATTAAATTTATTTGATTAAATTATGATCATTTCCTTAGAGCTAAACTACTTTTAGATTATAAACTAATTTGTGTCTTTTGACACAATAACAGCTTAATAAAGGATATAGTTGTGTTTGATTGCTCCGTTTTTTTGGACCTAGGAAATTATCCCCAAGCAGTTAAAAAAATGTGTTTGATATTTGACATTAACTAAACTGTTTTGCTTTGTTTTTAGCAAATCTATGGTGTTTAAATTACTATGCTACATATAAAGCCAAAGGCAACATTAAACATCTCAAATGGATATTTGAATATCTGTGTAAATGTTGATTTAGTATGCCTATGGAACTGTATTTTATTACTTTTGATAATGCAGTATGTATTAGTTTGCTAGGGCTGCCAGAACAAAGTACCACAGATTGAGCAGCTTATACAGCAGAAATTTATTTCTCATAGTTCTGGAGGCTGGAAGTCTGAGATCAAGGTATTGTCTGGGTTGCTTTCTCCTGAGGCCTTTCTCGTTGGCTTCCAGGTGGCCATCATTGTGTCTTCAAGTGGTCTTCTATATGTGTCAGTGTTCTAATCTCCTCTTCTTATACAGAAGCCAGTCATAATGGAGGGCCCTCCCTCAGGACCTCATTTTAACCTAATCATCTTTTTAAAGACTATCTCCAAATATAGTTACATTCTGAGGCACTTCAGAATGTAGGGGGTTGGGGTTTCAATATATGAATTTTGGTAGATGCAATTATGTCCATAACAGGCTATAATTGTTTTACTTACAACTTCAGCTGAGTTTCTCTCTTATGTTTCCCTCGGGTCTGCTGTTGCCAATAAATGTCTTTTTTATAGGAGCATATCAGTGCTTCCTACTATAGTGGCCTACAACAACCGTGCTCAAGCAGAAATCAAACTACAGAACTGGAACAGTGCTTTTCAGGATTGTGAAAAGGTCTTGGAGTTAGAACCTGGAAATGTAAAAGGTAAAAATATTCATAGAATGCTTTTAAATTTACGGTGGAATCTGTTAAAGACCATTTGTAGACACTCATTATATTTACACTAAAACTATTTCAGATAAGCTCAGATTTCTAAGTGTGAATCATTACCTTCATAAAGTTATTTTTAGCATCAAGTTAAATTTAAATTTAAGTCCCTGATTTACACTGAAGTAGCTAATAATCCCAGATAATTAAATCATCTGTATATAAGTTTTTAAAAGAAGTATTTCAACCATGCATTTGAACTGTGGAGTTTTTTTTCTTTAAAATTTTTTTATCATGATAAAATACATATAACATAAAACTTACCATCTTAATCATTTTTAAGTGTATACGGTTCAGTGGTATTCTGTATATTCATATTGTTGCATAGATATCACTTCCATCCATCTCCGGAACATTTTTCATCTTTCAAACTGAAATTATACCCATTAAACAACAACTATTTTCCCTCCCACCACCGGCTTTCAGTGACCACCATTCTACTATGTCTCTAAGATTTTACCTTCTAGGTACTTCATACAAGTAGAATCATACAATATTAATCTTTTTGGTACTAACATATTGAATGGTGTCTTTTTACCCAAAAAATACTTGATTAAAATTTCTGATATTTATTAACATAATAGAATAACTCCATACCGGAGCTCTAGAACTTTCTACCAGTGGCTTTGTCAGCATTTCCACCTATGGATGTCCACAGACATTTTAAATTAAACATGTTCAAAACCAACTACATCTTTCTACCAAAATCTGCACTCTGTCCTGATTTCCTGTCTCAGTGATGCAAGTCAGACTCCACTCTCCTTTTCTGTTTCAAGAAGGAGTCTTTCCAAGAGGGAGTGACATAAATTATAATAGACTCATTCTAGTATTTCTTTAAATATTAGTGAATTCAGATAAATATGATCACTTCCTTTTATTTCTTCATATGGAGTGTACCCTTTTGTGCCTACAAACATGGATGTGCTGAGAGGGGGATCCTGATGAATCAGCCCTGATGTCATACTGCTCCCCTTCACCAGTAAAGTCCCTCCTATGCCTGTATTTTGTCTCTGGCAGAGTATCAGTGGGTTCCAACCCTTAGGAGATTGGAAAAAGTTTTGCAAATCTATTAATAGGGTCACATCACCACTGTGCCAGGTCCTCTGCCAAGGGCTTTACATGTATTAACTCTGTTAATTTTCACAACAGCTCAGTAGAGGTGCAGATATTATTATTAGTATACTCATTTTACAGAAGAGGAAACTGAAGCATAGAAAGGTTAAGCAGCTCACCCAAGATCACACAGTTAGCAAATGGCAGAGCCAGGACTGGACAACAGACTCCAGAACCTACATTCAACCACTATGCTATTCTTCTGCTGCTAGAATGGACTTATGTTTTCTTTCTTCCTTGTGTGAGTAATTTCTTAAGCACCAGAATTTCAGTACTTAAAAAACAAATTTGACAGAGATAAATCTGGTAATGAGTATGGCCATAAAACATTAAGAAGTCTGTGTTTGCTCAAGTAAATAAGTAGCTTCCTTTAAAACTTTATTTTTTACTCAAAGGATAATTTTTCTAAATGCAATTGTTCTAATTGTTCTAAGAATTCCATCCTGTAACAGAAAAAAATTATTAGTGGAAAAATTGGTGAAATCCAAATAAAGCCTGTAGGTAGTTAATAGTATTGTACCAATGTTATTTCTTAGTTTTGGCAAATATACCATAGTTATGTAATTTGTTAGCATGGAGGAGGAGCTGGGTGAAGGTTTATGAGAACTCTATTATTTTTGCAAATTTTTTGTAAATCTAAAATTATTTCCAAAATAGTAAGTTTAAAAAAATGATGATTGTTCTATCATACTTCTTTATGGACATTCCCTTCTGAAATCTGAGTAATAATAGTAGTAGCTAAACTTGTACTTAAGTGTAGTGATACAATTTTGATTAAACTTCTGACAAAATAATTTATTCTTAAGATTTTCATGGCTCAATGTAAGACTAAAACAAAATTGGTCAAATTTATGTTTTAAAAATAGTATATTAAAATATATCAGGTATAAATTTCTCACTTTTCAGACATATGAAGTCTGATTCTTTTCAAAATAATGACTTACTACATAAAGTTATCTCATTATATAATGGATAATGATGGGAATATAAAGGCATTCATTATCATTAGCAAATAATTATCAAATTATATGTTGAAACCTATGAAAAATTGGATGCAAATCACCAAAGTGCTTAATTTCTGAACCTAGATGACTTAATCATCAGTATTTTCTTAGTTCCCTATATGAATAACTTCAGTAACATCCTGATCATTCATATTCTGTGTCAGATGCTGGTCCGTAATACATTAAATTTGAATAAAGCATTTTCTAAGTTTTCATAAAGTAGCAGAATAATACTAGTGGTAATTATAAGAAAGAACATGTTATTACCCAGTGCAGAGCTTCCCGATATTGCAATACAGTGTGGTGCCTCTGAAGAGTTGAGGTATGGAGTCTCTCAGCTCTTGGAGGGGCTGAGGGCCTGGGACTGTCTGACGACCAGGTGGCTGGAAGGCACCCAGTTCCTGGTGCAGCCTCTTCTGTTTACCTCAGCATTATAACAGTGGATATTTATCCAGCATTATAAAAGTGGATAGTTACGCTTTGCACATTTGTATCCTAAACTATTCTGTGCTACTTATATTATTCCACTTGAAAAATGTGTTACAACCATGATGCCATATGTTAAAATATATAACTTATTTTGGTAATTTTCAGCTCTTCTGCGCCGTGCCACTACCTTTAAACATCAAAACAAGCTCCAGGAAGCTATAGAAGATTTGAGTAAAGTGCTGGATGTTGAACCTGATAATGAGTTGGCCAAAGTAAGTGCAGAAAGTGACTCCTCACCTAATCCCACAGTTTGGTATTGCTGTATTTATGTTAAAATTATACCAATCTTGCTGGATAAATGATGTTGAGAAATAGGTCACACCTTTAAACTGTAGGTATATCTCAGACACCCTGAAGTGTTAACATCTATTTGAAGTGGAAGAAATCAGGCTCTTAAATTGTCCAAAACTATAAACCTACTCTTCATGGATGAATATTTATTTATTTATTATTTAGATATAAGAGTGCATGGTAAGCTTAGCATCATTAATAGCATGTGCTGCCCAACTGAAGAGACTGACTCAGATGTACATTTGGGGGATCTGTTTTAAGGCCTAAAGAGTACAGTAAATGTTGAGAACTCTAAAGAGTGTAACACTTTATCCTACTTGAAAATCAACAAGGTGACCCAGCAGAAGGTATAAGACTCCTGGGTCAGAACAAAGGACTATGTTACTCATAGTATAGCAAGCCAGTGAGCTTCAAAGTCATGTGAATTCTCCTGGGCCCCAAGTCCCATGGGGGTGGCCCAGAGTGACCCAGACAGATGTGGCACACTCAGTGGGTTTGTATCATGGCTGAGGAATCCCAAATATAGGAAACCCCGTCTCTGATAATGGGATACAAGCAATCCTGCTCACATTTGTGCTCTGGAGGAAAGCAATTTTACTGGAGAGCAAACAAACCGGCTCTCCCCTCTGAAGGGAAATACTATCTCTATTTCCTAAGGCTGTTCTCAATACAGATTCCTTAAAAAGAGTCCAGAACAAAGGTTGTTTAAAGTCTCTGCTCACAATATTCAGAAACCCATGGAGAACTCTCTTCTAACAGTACGATGGTGTGAAAGTTGTACTATTTCCACATACACCTGCTGGGGGTTACCTATCTCATTCTGAGGAGCTGCTAATATCCCCAGTCTATCTGCTGCATTTGTCAAGTCACTATTTCAGTGGATTAGGTTCAGGATCCAGCTTAGGAACACATCTTTTCCCCATAGTATTTCCTTTTTATGATGGTATATTTATTGAAAAGTTGATGTAACAATATCCCAAAAGAAAAATTTTAAACAAGGAAAACCTTTAATTTCACTACCCAACACAATTTTAGGTTTACGTATTAACTTTTAGGCCTTAGCCAATGCATTTTTATCTTAACCATATGCCAAAGTTAACACAAAATGGATCATATACCTTAATGTAAAACCTGAAATATAAACATTCTAAAATAAAACTTAGGAGAATATCTTTATGTCCTTGGATTAGACAAGTATTCCTTAGATATGACACAGGGCACCATCCATAAAAGAGAAAGGAGACAAGTTGGATATCATCAAAATCAAATACTTTTGCTCATTGGAAGACACTATCAGAGGAATAAGAAGACAAGCCACAGACTGTTTTGAATGTGGACCTTTTCCCAGGATAGCAAAATGTAGTACTTTATGCTGCACAGTGGCAGTGAGGTGCAGCTCCTGGTTGGCCACATGGTCAGGTGGGTAAACAACCAGTACATCTGCAACCATTCTGTGCCCATACAACTATTGTTTTCACTTTCAGTACAGTAGTCAATAAATTGCATAAGATATTCAACATTTTATTATAAGAAAGGCTTTTTGTTAGATGACTTTGCCCAGCTGTAAGCTAATGTAAGTGTTCTGAACATATTGAAGTTAGGCTAAGCTAAGCTATGATGTTCAGTAGGTTCAGTGTATTAAATGATTTTTCAGCTAAGGTTATTTCAAATTCATAATGGGCTTATCAGGACTAACCCCATAGTAAGTCAAGGAAGATCTATATAAAAACCTCCCAAAATTCAATGAAAAGAAAACAAACAGGCAACTAAAAAAATAAGCAAAATATTTGGTCAGACTCCTCACCAAAAGAGATACGCAAATGGAAAATAAGCACATGAAAAGATGGTCAAGGTCATTCATCACTAGGGAAATGTAAGTTAAAATCACAAGAGATACCATTGCAAACCTGTTAGAATAGGTAAAATGAAAAAGTTTGTTCATACCAAGTATTGGTGGGGATGTGGAAGAACTGAAACTCTTAGGAATATAAAATGATACCACCCTTTTGGAAAATAGGCTGGTGATTTCTTAAAAAGTTGAACATGAAATCATAAACCTACCACATGATCCAGCCATTCCACTCCTACTTATTTAAGCAAGAGAGTTGCTAGTGTATGTCCATACAAAGATTTATCTGTGACTGTTCATAATGGGTTTATTTGTAATCGCAAAAAACTAAACACAGCCTAAAATGTCCTTCAACAGGTGAATGGGTTAAGAAAACTTGTGTTACATCTGTAAATAGAATACTTTCAGCAATAAAAAGGAATGAACTGATAGATACACACAACAACGTGGATGAATTTCAAAATAATTATGCTGAGTGAAAGAAGCCAGGCAAAGAGTACATACAGTATTATTCTGTTATATATAAAATCCTATAAAATGCAAATTAACCTAACATGGTAGAAGGAACAGTGGTTGTACAGAGAGGCAAAAGGGAGATAAAACAAAGAGACAGGAAGAAACTTTGGGAAATGAGGGGTATATATTTATTTTGTGAAAGCCTATCAACTTGTGCATTTTAAGAATGTACAGTTTGTCAATTATACCTCAGTAAGGAGGAAAGGAAAATGGCTTGATATATTTTTTTCATTCTAGTTGGCATAAAATATTAACTTCTAACATTACTTCAAAATGCATATGTAGCATGATTTATATAAAACTGTGCATCTATGTGTATATATATATATATATATGTATATAAGCACACAACTGGAAGATGATCATCAGAATGTCAGTAGTGTTACCTGAGTGGCCGGATTTCAGATTTTTTTTTATACTTGTTATGCTTTAAGTTTTTCCAGTGGACATGGATGAGTATGAGCAATGAAGCTGAAAAAGAAAGAAAACAGATCACTGTAAAAAGCCTTATCATAGATATCTTTATTAACTTTTTAATATCTTCATATTCTTACCTGAAAGAATGGTTATTTTTTTATTAAAGGAAAACATTTTCCTTAACATAGTGATTATGTTGCAGAAAACCTTGGCAGAGGTTGAAAGAGATCTGAAAAATTCTGAACCTGCATCCAAGACTCAAACCAAAGCAAGAAGGATGGTTATTCAGGAAGTAGAAAACTTGGAAGATGAAGATGGAAAGGACAATGGGGGAAAAGAAAAGGGCAGTGGAGGTAAGAGTAAACCAACTTCTCTTTTTTCGGTTAAGCAAAACACTACTTTTTTATAGGATGTACTGACTCAAATTTTGTAGGTAAGTATCAAAATTCTTAGTCTACTGAAATTTTCTAACTTAATCTTCTAAATCCACAAGCAGATTTCTTCTTAATCTTTTTCTTAGTGTGGCTCATCATTTTCTTAAATACAATCTTCCACAACCACTTTTCTTCTTAACCTGGCACCTTTCTCTAGTGTTCAGTTTGTTTCCTGATTATCACCTTTAAATGCAAATATCTGTGTCTGTGTGAAGCCAGCCATTTACAAGTTAACCTTAAATCTCTCTCTTAGATGATTTTGTATATATCTACTTGGTTGCAAACAATGGTATTGGCTACAGAGGAGCTATAGGTCTAAAATGAATGCATTGTTGGAAAATTGCTCTGTGTACCTCCCCAAAAGAATTTTTTAATATGCAAAATAAATAAGTCTAATTTTACTTTTTATATAATTAAAAAAAAGAATCTAGATTAAATAAAGATTCATATTCATAATATAAAACAACAGTTACATCAGCTTAATGGGGAAGATCTGCATACTCCCTTGACAGGGGAGAAAAAGACTTTCACCCCTTCTTAAGAACCCTAGAACAATGAAGGGGAAAATATCAATTCTGGAAATCATTCAAGGTAAAAATCAACTTGTAAGTAATTTTGAGAGAGAAATATTCAACCTAAAATTTTTTTTGTAACTTTTTTTTTTACTGTAAAATATACAGCTCAAGGTAAAATATGAACAGTTCAGATAGAGTTAAGACCTTGGTTAGATATGACTTTGCAAATATTTTTTTCCCTGTCTATAGCTTTTTTTATTCTTTTAATAGTGTCTTTCACAGAATAAAGGTTTTTCATTTTGTTGGAGTCCAATTTCTCAAAAATGTTTAATGGACCTTGTTTTTGGTATTCTAAGAATACTTTGCCTAGCCCAAAGCCATGAAGATTTTCTCCTGTTTTCTTTGAGGAATTTTATAGTTTTATATTTTACATTTAGATATATATCCATTCTGAGTTAATTTTGGAATGAAGTGTAAGGATTAGATTATCTCATTTCTTTTGTATATGGATGTCCAATTGTTCCAAAACCATTTGTTGAAAATTTTCTATACCCCTTTGAATTGCCTTTGCACCTTTGTGAAAAGTCAATTTGCCATATTTATGTGGCCAATAGAATCTAATTCTGGCCTCAGTTCTTTTCCATTGGCCCATGTGTCTATCCTTTCACCAATACACACTGTGTTAATTAATGTGGCTTTATAGTAAGTCTTAAATTCAGGTGGTGTGATTCCTTCAACTTTATTTTTCTTTTTCAAAATTGACTGTTCTACTTCCATTGCCTTTCCACATAGTTTAAATTTTCTTTTAATTTTATTTTTCATGGTCCACATTCCTCCCATTTAGCTTAATATTCAGGTATGTTTCATTACATTAAATCACTAAAAAAAAAATGACATACATTTGATCACTATTCTACCGTGAGTCTCTTTGTTATATTACTGAAACTTACATTTCTACTCACTGCAAAACCACAGGGGGTTTTCCTCAATATTTCATTATAATATACAGAGTATAATAATTGGATAGCAAATATGAAATAGTTAAATCAGTTTTTCTATATGTAAAAAAAGTCATGCTGGAAATTTGACCAGAACTGCATTGGATTTATTGACCAATCTGGGGAAAAAATGACAACAGGCAGCAGGACAAGTGTTTAAATTGATGAAAGAAAGAACTGTCAACCCAAAATTCTATATTCAGCAAAAATAGCCTTCAAAAATAAAGGCAATAAACAGGAAAGGGCTAATCATTAAAAAATCAATAGTACGACTTTTGTGATTACAAATCTGAATCAGGATTGTTGTAGTGTAATATTTCCACTCAGATCTTCAAGCCAGCCGGTGCTTTAAGAGAACCATTTCTGATCCTGTCATTCATGCCCCACAATAATTACTTTTTTTATTAGGGAATATATAAAAATAAGATTCAGAGGAAAAAAATGATAGGAGAAATGTAAAATTTAAGACCAGTTAGTTCCCTTTTATCAGGAAAGCAAATCAAGATTAGCTGAAATAAATGTCTGGAAGCTTAGAGTACACCTTCTAAGATGAAATAAAATCAGTAGAACTACTTTATGCTCACCTCTACCAAGTTCCATTGTTAGATGACATGTAAAAAGAAGTTCTGGAGCCTTGGACAAGTTAGGAGAAATCCAAGTCACTTTTAGGAAAATAATGTTAATGCTCTGAGGGAGGTTATTGCATTGGAATCTTTACATATGGTTCCCCATGCTCCCACATTCCAAGAAAGAATTCTTAGTCATTATGGGATATGATCCAAGGAGTCCTTAAGCCCTTGGAAAAATGCAGCAATTAGTATTTTGTAACTTTGACTGATAATGATGCTCCCTAATGAGCTCCTCTTACGTTGGCCAAGTCCAGTTCATCCAGATTGAGGTATAACATAAACAGTGTTTTAATTTAACAGCTGACAATAATTGAGCACCTGACGTGTATCAGGTACTTGGATAAGACAATGGATAGGTTTTCTTTACCTGTCCTTCTGCAGACTCCTATGAAGAAATACCTGCCTATCTGCCAAGCTGATGAGGTATGGAAATTTAACTTCATAGGCTTTCACAGAAACTTCCTATTTGTGTTTTCCTTCCCTAGGAGAGAGTATTTAGAAGTGGCCATCAACCTGTAGCTGTCAGAGACTAGTATTTATTCTATCTCCGTACAGAGTCTGTGAGACGAAAGTAAGCATGTAGTCTCTCTTGTAGTGCTGTTGCTTATTCCCCACTTAAAAATGAAATATAAGAAAATCAAAAGTCACTTACAAACAAAAGAATAAAATAAGATATTTCTCTTGTCCTAGAATTGGCAGGATCAGAGGGTAGAAAAGTGGAGATTACAAAGAGTTAAAACAATAAACAAAAATCATGAAGATAAAGGTAAATGATTTTGATTACGTAAAAATGAAAAACCGTAAGTGAGATACCATGTAAAAATTAAAAGGCAAATGACAAACTAGGAAAAATGGCAAGGGGTTGACAACCTTATAATATGAAAAGCTTTTACAAAACAATAAGAACAAGTTAAAGAGCCCAGTACTAAAAGGAACAGAACACGTAAACAAATAAATCACCAATGAAATTAAATGATAAATAAAAATTGTATTGCTAATAAAAAATGAAAATTAAATATAGATTCTTTTTTTCTCCCACCAAACTGGCCAAGATGCAGAGGATGGGGCTAGGTATGGGGAGAGAGGAGAAAGTATGCTTTGTTGTCAAGGTTAACGTGAAATAAACAATCTTTTTTAAAAATTGAGCTCTAATTCGTATGTCATAAAATTCAGTGGATTTTAGTATATTCACAAGATTGTACAACCATTATCACTGCTTAATTTCAGTATATTTTTATCATCACAAAAAGAAATCCCATAACCATTAGCAATCACTCCAGTCTCTCCTTCCCCTGGCAACCACTAATCTACTTTCTGTCTCTATTGATTTACCAATTCTGATGTCTCATATAAATGGAATCATACAATATGTGGCCTTTTGTGTTGGGCTTTCATTTACCATAATGTTTTCAAGGTTCATACATGTTGTAGCATGTATTAGACTTTATTCCTTTTTTGTGAATAAATAATATTCCATTGCATGGATAATTCAATGTTTTCTTTATCCATTCACCAGTTGATGGACATTTGGGTTGTTTCCACTTTGTGGTTATTATGAATAATGCTTCCATAAAATTCATGTACAAATTTTCTTATGTGTGTGTATGAACATGTTTTTAATTTTCTTGGGTATATACCTACGAGTGGAATGCTGGACTATATGGTAACTCATATGTTTAACTTCTTGAGGAACTGCCAAACTGTTTTCCAAAGTGGCTATATCACTTTATATTTCCATCAGCAATATATGAAGATTCTAATTTCTCAAATTCTTGCAAACACTTGTTATGGCTTGCCTATTTTATTATAGCCATCCTACTGGTTGTGGAGCAGTAATTTCTTATGGTTTTGATTGTATTTCCCTAATGACTTACTATGTCGACCATCTTTTCATGTGTTTATTAGTTATTTGTATATCTTTTTTGGAGTGTTTATTCAAGTCCTTTCCCATTTAAAAATTAGGCTGTGATTTTACTGTTGCATTGTAAGTGTTCTTTATATATTCTGGCTACTAGACCCTTATCAAATATATGATTTGCGCATAATTTCTTCCATTCTCTGGGTTGTCTTTCCTTTCTTGATAATACCCTTTGATCCACAAAAGTTTTTAATTTTGATGAAGTGAAGTTTATCTGTTTTTCTTTTGTTGCTTGTGCCTTTTGTGTCATACCTAAAAATCTGTTGTCAAAGCCAAGGTCATGTAGATTTACCCCTATGTTTTCTTATGATTTTATAGTTTTAACTCTCATATTTAAGTCATTGATTTGTTGATTAATTGAGGTAGAAAGGAGTCCAACTTAGCTTTTCTTTTCATTAAAAAAAAAAAGGTTTTTTTGGCATGTGGAAATCCAGTTTTCCAAACACCATTGTTAAAGAGTCTACTCTTTCCTCTTTGAATGACTTAACACCCTTGTCAAAAATTAGTTGGCTATAGACATATAGGTTTATTTCTGGACTCTCAATTCTACTCCATTGGTCTGTATGTCTATATGCCAGTGGCATATTGTTTGATTACTGTAGCTTTTAGTAAGTTTAAAAACTGAAAGTATGAGTATTTTGATTTTGTTTTTCTTTTTCAAGATTGTTTTGGCTATTCTGAGCCCCTTGCAACTCCATTTGAATTTGAGGATCAGCTTTCCCCTTTCTGCAAAAAAAGATACAGAATTTTGATAGAGATTATGTTGAATCTCTAGATTGCTTTGCATAGTATTGATATCTTAATATTAAGTCTTCCTGTGCATGATCAAAAGGTACCTTCCAATTTATTTAATTTCTTTCAGCAATGTAGTTTTTAGTGTACAAGCCTTTTACCTCCTTGGTTAAATTTATTCCTAAATACTTTATTCCTTTCAATGATGGTATAAATGGAATTGTTTTTGTAATTTCCTTTTTAGATTGGTAATTTCTAGCATGTAGAAACAACTGGTTTTTGTATATTAATCTTGTATCCTGAAACTTTGCTGAATTTGCTCATTAGCTCTAGTAGTGGTATGTGTGTGTGTGTATATGTGTATGTGTGTATTCTTAGGGGAAAAATATATAGATATAGAATTCTTTGGGATTATATAATCCCAAGGAATGTACCTATATATAATCATGTCATCTGTGAATAGAGATAGTTTTACTTCTTCCTTTTCACTATGGATACCTTTTATTTATTTTTCTTGTCTAGTTTATCAGGCTGCAACTTCCAGTACAATGTTGAATAACTGCAGTGAAGATGACATCTTTGTCTTGTTTCTCATCTTCAGGAGAAACCTTTTAGTATGATGCTAGCTCTGAGTTTTTCATAAATGTACTTTGTCATGTTGAGAAATTTCACTTCTGTTCCTAGTTTTCTACATTTTCATCATGAAAAGGTATTGGATTTTGTCAAATGCCTTTTCAGTGTCAGTTATGATCATGTGATTTTCCCCTTGTTCTATTAATGGGCTGTGTTGCACAGATTGATTTTCTACTGTTGAACTACTCTTCCATTCCTGAGATAAATCTCAGTTGGTCATGGTGTATAATACTTTTAATATGCTGCTGGATTTGGTTTTGCTAGTATCTGTGGAGGATTTTTGCATCTACCAGCTAGGCAAACTATCCGACCCGAGGTGTCTGATGTCTTTGTGGTTGTTAGATCTAACGGTTCTCTTTAGTCCTTGTGCAGTTGACACTGTTGGCCATTCCTTCCTTTGATATTTGTTATTGTTGACTCCTTTCTCCCTGAAATACTCTTTTTTCTTGGTTTCTGAGGCAGTAAACTCTCCTAGTTTTTTTTTTTTGTCATTTCTGGGTACTCCCACTCTGCTGGAGATTCTTCCTCTGATCCTTTAAGTGTTAGTGTTATTGCTGGGCAGCTGTGTCTGGGAAGGTCTCTCCCTGTGCATTAGGTGAAACCTCAGTCTGGGTGGGGGAGGGTTCTTGACTCTGATCAGGAAAGAATTCTCGATCACGTTGAACAATGCCAACAAGAAAGGAATTCATTAAAGCAAGAGTAATAGTGAGTGGCAGCAGCCATGCAGGCAGTAGAGGACAAGGAAGAACAGAGGAAAGGAAAGTTCATTGAATTCCAGCTCTGCACAAGGCAAATCCCTTGCCAATTCCTGAAGCCAGGGCCACCTGGCACCTAGTATCTGCTTGAGTCTGCATGATGTGGGAACTAAGCCCCTAACCCCAGCGTTTGGGGGAGCCGTGGAGCACTGGAGAACTCAAGATTATGTTCTGAGAACTTCCCCAAATAAAAGAAAGGAGATTTTCAGGCAGGTTCTAAAGAGCACAGTTGTAGAGCTGCAGTCACGTCTGGGCGACCCAGGTGACAGGAACTTGCAAGCCCAAGTCAGAGATCTTAGTAGTCCTTTCCTACTTGTCTGAAGTAGGACAGAGAGAATAAAGAATTGTGCTTATGTCTAGAATATTGAATGAAATAGCTAACTGACAAAGATGCTTACATTGGGAAAAGAGGCCTCTTATTAATCTCCTGAGAGGCTTGGAGGAGCATAGAGACAAAATGCACTAATTTGAGTAGCGATAAGACTTTATTTAAGACAAAGTACACACTTGAAGAAAGGGGAGTTCAGGCAGCCTGAGAGGAGGTGTACTTTAAAGGCTTAGGATTCATGTCTTTTAAGGATTTTAAGAATAGGGTAAAGGGCCAAGGGAGCATAGGCTGACATGTGATCTCTCAGGATGTCTGTTTCCAGTGAGAGACATTATGTCATCATCCACAGTCAGTCCTCTAGATATTCTGTAAGATAAATTTAACACAAGGAATATCAATCCTGTTGTTCTCCAAGATAGTGGATACCCTCAAGCAGTGGGGACATAAGCTTTAGGACGGCTTGCCCTGCCTTAAGACAAGGTAGATTGTTGGCTAATCACCATAAAATGTTAGGAATCTCACCTCCTGACTCCCTGGTTTTAACGTGGAATCTTAGCCTTATAATGAAGTCCCTTCTGTTCTTGGTACACTATTTATATCCTGGCATTTTTCATCATAAGCAGGAAAAATTAATCATAATGCTTGTCCCATGTCCCTGCTTTGCCTCAGTATTTCTCAGGTATCCTTTGGAAGATCTGAGTGATCCTAATCACACCCAAATTTCAATGATCCTTTATATGCTGGCCGCTCCCACGTCACTGTCTCTAGATAGGGGCACTCCTTTGATCTGCACTTGGAGCCATCTCCTGAGCAACTCCGCTGGAATGCCCCGCAGGTAGCACAATACCGAAGGGACTCACAGGTCTTTCATGTTTGGGCCTCTGCTTACCTTTGTAGAGCCTGGCAAAGTTGTTCAGGGACATTTCAATCTTAAGAAAAGAGGTATGGCTTTGCATTCAGTCCATTTCAGCTCACTGCATTTGAATCCCAGTTACGCTGATTCCTAATTCTCTGTACTTGAGCAAATTCCTTAGCTTCTTCCTGTGTCTCTGTTGCCTCATTTGTAAAGTGGAATGATAATACTTGATATGAGGCTTAATAATAATCGAAAATGATAATGTGTGTAAAGGTCTTGACCCATATTAAGTTCTAATAGTATGAAATTCCCTCTGTCTTTATAATTCATTAAGCAGAATGGAAAATATATACATTACAACTCAGATTAAAATGTGTTAAAAGAGAAAGCTTGGAAGTCTGTATTTAAATGCTTTTTGACAGTGCTTTGAAGTGATGAATTGCTTTGACAAGCCACCCATCAATGAATATATTTATACATTACTTTCATATTTAAAAATAATATTCAATTATTGAAGCTATAATTAATATAAAAATCTTTCAATCAATATCAGAGGAATTTTTAAGTTCGAATAAGACATTGCAATGAAAATTTTACTGTCTTTTTTAAGTAAGGCTAACTCTAAGACCTAGGTGTTTACTTCATGTACTTCTTTGATAATGACTTAAAAATCACTTGGAATTTATTTTTCTTTCACATTATCTTTTTTGCCCAGTCTTGTAACCTAAGGAAAGAGTACCCTAATCTTGGGTGCAATTATTGTAACCAAGTTTTGGTAACCTCACTTGTTCCTAAGTTGTAAGTGGAAGCGGGGAGAAAAGTACGTGTTGCTTTTTTTTTTTTAAGTACGCATTTTGTAAGATATACCTCGACGCATATACTTTGATGAAGGGAATGATTTTGAAATGCCCATTTTCACATCACAAGGTCTTCCGCATGTAGTTAAATACGGGCTGGTTGGCCTCCGTCCGAAGCCGGGGAAGCGCGGGCACTCGCGGTCCCGGCTCTGCGGTGAACACCGCGGGGAGGACGCGCCCCGGGAGCGCAGGGAGCCGCCCGGCTCCGCCCGCGGGGGCGGTGCCCGCCCGGCGTCCGCGCGAACCCGCCCCTGGGAGCGGCGGTCGCCCCTGCGCCGGTTCCCGGCGGCCTCCGCCGTGGGTTCTCCCGGTGATGCAAACGCTCTCTTCCCGCATCCGCTCCCCACAGAGGCCCCGGAGCCGGCAGGAGCCGGCGGCGCCACCGGGCCGCGCGCCATGGGCAACATCCAGAAGAAGCTGACCGGCAAAGGCGAGGGCGGCAGGCGGCCGGAGCGAGGCGCGCCGCGGCGGGCGAGGGCGCCAGGGGCCCGCACGGACAGGCGGGGCCGGGCGCGGGCCTCGGCAGCGGCGGGCAGTGCCCTCGGACACCAGGGCTGCGGAGGCGGCGCCGGGGACCCCGCTGCCACCCGCGCGCCCCCCGAGCCCGTCACCCTGCCGCTAGGCCCCGCCGGCCTGAAGAGCCGGGGCAACGAGCTCTTCAAAACCGGGCAGTTCTCGGAGGCGGCCCTCAAGTACTCGGCGGCGATCGCACAGCTGGAGCCTGCAGGTAGGTGAGCGGCGCCCCGCGGGCTCCCGACCCAGGGCGCTGCGGCTCACAGGACGCACACCACCGCAGGAGAGGCGCAGGCCACCTCCTGAACGACAGGCGCTTGCGTCCGTACGTTCCTTCCTGGTGACTGGGGGCGGTGTGTGACCTGACCTGCGTGAGCAGTTCCTTGGAATGCGTAGCATGTGCCCGGGCCAGGCGTGTTTGCGTGTGTCTTTTAAAGGCTTTCCCTTTGTGGCCCTTGCGGGCACAGACAGCTTGGAGCTCTGCATTCTCAGCAGTCTGCAGGACTGCATTGTCATTGGAGACCCCAGTTGCTTGTAATTCTGGTGACCTGTGATTTTGCTAATGGATTTTAACAGTATCTAATTAAATGTGATTTTAGGAAGTGGAAGTGCAGATGATCTGAGTATCTTATATTCAAATAGAGCAGCATGTTACCTAAAAGAAGGAAACTGCAGTGGATGCATTCAAGATTGTAACAGGTAAACTGCCCCTTTTCAGGTTTGTCAAGCGATGGTTATTTTAATGCGCTGAATGCAATGTTTAATATCTTTCTAAATTTTCTGCGTAAGAGTATTTTTCAACACACTTTTAAGGTATGTTAGTTAATACCTAAAAAAACACAAATTCTCCTCTTTCACATGCATGAAGACAGTTATAGGAGACTGTACAATCTCTCTTCATTTCGACTGCTAACCACCTAAAGTTCACGCTCTTTTCACATCAATCCTAGGCTACTGGAGAAGCCACCTAACTAGTCTCTCTGCCTCGTCCAATCCACTGTACATCAGAATTATTTTTCCTGGAGCATTATTATGTCCAGACTGTTTCAAACAGGTATTCAATGGCTTGATATGGTCTTCCAGATAATTACACACTCCTGAATATTAAAAACTGTCACCACAGTGCCTCCAGAATGAGCTCTCTGCTGCCAGTGGGTGCACTGTCTGTAAGGCCCTCTGCACATCTTTACTTCTTTCTGAAACACCTGCTCAGCTGCCCTTCCAGATCACCTCAAACTCTCTGGTCATTTGCCAGCTATAACACTGGTGCTGGCACTCTCACACCTGTAAGTATTGGTGTCATCCACTGCATTGGGTTTTAAGCTCTATGAGGTCAGGAACCATGTTTTATACAGCTTTGCATCCCTCAGGCACAATAGTCACCCGTGGTACTCAATAAGCTATGTGCTGAGATGGATAAATATATTTACATGAATAAAAACGATTGTTTTCTTTTACCATTAAGTAATACTCCTGCTTCAGAAGTCCTCTGGAAAGAAGCTACTGTTGGTGCATCTGCAAAATAAGTTGTATGTGCTGATTTGACCTTCCCAGTCTTGGTTACTCCTGCTGTTTGGTCTAATTATTAGTATCACCCCCTTTCCCTCTCAGAAACCGTAGTTTGAACACTAACTTATGTAGACAACCTGATTATTTTTCTCATAGGCATAATCAGTTTATTGATATGGATTCAAATTTTCCTAATATCTATGCCTAAAATTTAAAAACAAGGCCTTGAAGCACTTGGACTTTTTGCCAATTTGACATATTCAAATTTAAAATAAATAATACAGTTGTTCACTTTGGCTGGATTGTAGACCATGTCCACTGTTGTGCTAGCTCACACTAGCTAATTGCTGCATTTTCAGGATTTTGTAGGCTGGTGGAAATCAAATTGGTAGCTTGAAATCTGGCATGTTGGAGTACTAATAGCATGAAAACTGGCAGATGCCACAAACCTGGGCTTTTCCCACAGGAGAGCTGGTTAAACTTTTATCATTGTCCATAACTAACTGACAAGACTACATGAATTTGTGGAGTATTAGGTAAGTTGTGATTTGCAGACCAGAACTTTTCAGCTCAAGTGTCTGTTGTTAAACACTCTTCAGACTTGTCTTAGGTATTTCTACAGGGAGCGTTAGGATTCTAGTTAAAATTTGGGACTTCGACACTTAAGTCTACTGCAAAGCAGTGGATTAATTTAGTCCTTAAGTGAAATTGTTTAAGGCAAAATTTGCTAAAATTCATTGTGTTTTAGTGTAGACCAAGGAGGAAGTCAAATGGGTCTCCAGCCTGGGTGTCCAGTGAAGCGGGAACAGAGGTTGTCTTGTTGGGGAGAGCAGGAAATGGCCTGCAGGGGAGGGATGTGGGTGGTGGTTTAGGTAAACTGCCCTTATGTAAGACCTGTGTTCCAGGTCAAGGAATCCAGCTCTGCTGGTCAGTACTGACTTGGACAGAGACTGATCTACTTAGATGTTTTCTTTGATGACTGGCATATGAATCCCAGCATAAGAGGCATGGGGTGATGTTACTCCAAAGCAATGATTTGCAAAACTCACTTTTTAAAGACCATGATTTACTTTTGTGAACATTGTTGAAATATAGACATATTTAAATCTGTATGAAGCAGGAATCACTTATCAGAAATATGACTATATTTTCTCTCCACAAAAAGACTGTGTATATTTTAAAGGAAATCTATTTTTTAGTTTTTCAGTTCTCTTTGCTCCTTAGAGAATTGTTTTGTGTTCCATGAGGCCCTTACTATAAGATAAGTGGTAGCAGGTGTCAAAACATTGAAAAAGAAAAAAAACTCATGGGGGCAAAATTTAAAATAGGAGGAAGTGGGGCAGGACCTGTGACAATAACTTCCTATGCATTTTGGGGAAAATGTATTTGATTTTAAGTGTCTGACCTCCTGGGGCCTGCTTGGAAGCACTTGCTCGGAGGGGAGCTTAAGGAAAGTGTGAGGAACTCAAGGGGTCCCCAGACCTGTCCCCTCCTCCCCACTACATCTTCATGTTTCTATTTTAGGCTTCCATTTAAAACTATTATCCTAGAAACTACTTTTTATTCTCATAGTTTTAATTAGGTGAAAAAGAATCTTTTTTTCCCATCTGTCAGAGAACCTTTTTGGTTTTCTAAACCACACCAAAAATCTCTCAGTGACTTTCCAGTGAGGATATTTTGACAGACTCAGTACAAACGAATGTCTCCTTGTTATTCTCTACATTTGTTCATCTTTACTGCTGTCTGACACACTTGAAATTAGAAGACTCTTTAGGGTCTAAACTAGCTTGAGTTAGTTAGGCTTTTGTAAGCTCTGGTTTAAAAGTGCTCTGTGTCTGTTTTTAGGCGTACATGCTTTTCCCCCTTTTTTTTATGGAATTTCCATTCATAAGGTCATATTCATTTTCAGAATTGTGGTTAAAGAGAAAAAACTTGCATTTCAGGCTTAGGAGTGGTAAAAATTAAACGAATCATCTCACTCAATTTTAGATTCCTCACCTACTTTAGTCCATCTTGAGTGGATAAATAAAATAGCACCTTAGATGTTGGAAGTCTGTGGTGAATCAGTTAGTCATGTGGCTGTGACATATTTACAATCTCTGTGTTGTTAATATCCCTTAAGAATTCAACTAAACTAGATTTAATGCATTGTTACAGGTGATAGATAGGTCCTGAAGCCTAGAAATATGTTTTCCAGTGTGTAAATGTTTTTACTTGATTTTAATTTTATTTTTTAAAATAACTTTACTGGTTAAAAAAGTAACACATATCTATTACAGAAAAAAATGTTAAAACCGAGTATAGCACAAGGGAGATCATTAAAATCACCAAAAACCTAGCACCTAAGCAGAGCAAAATTGGTTATTTTTCAGAAAAATGAAGCTAATTAGGTATAATGACATTTCTTGAACAGCTTCTGTGGTACATTGTCCAAGAGCATACCCCACATGCAGTTGAGTAGCTGTACAATGTGGAGAATTGTGAAGAATTCCGAGTGGCAAAAGACTCCCAAGTTTGTAGTGTTTTCATTTGTGTTTGTGGAAGAAAGAGTGTAGGCTCTGAAGGTTCATTCAGGAGGTGTCTGCTGAGTGCCTCTCATGGCCTCAGCATTGATCTAAGCCCTGGGAAAATGTAGTGGTGCTCAAGACAGGTAATGCCCTTGCCTTCCTGAAGCTTAAATGCAAAAGAATTGACATGGGCATATCGTCCCATGTGTCTCACCATTTCCTCACCTGCAAAATGAACACATTACCAGTTGACCTCACAGTCTTGCGTGATTCAGTGAGAACAGCCGCTGTGACGAGCCCGCAGCAAGGGTTGTATCAGAGCGCCTCCTCAGCAGATCGCTGCAGACAGCAATAGGAAACAGATCTCCAAGACTGGTGGGGAAAAAGTAAAGTGGCCCTTGGTCACGCTTTCCCTCCAGCAAGTTAAGTATCTGATATGTAAGCTGCTTGTAGCATAAGACTTAACCAGAAGAGCATATGTGCAATTCCTGGTGTGGGCAGTCTGGTGTAGATGCTCATTAGTGGACTATATAGAAAGAACACTTCATAGGATCTCTGCACTTCACAGTTTCAGTTCATTTTGTTAAAACTGAGGGTTCAATAGTCTTCACTCATGACTATAATGTTTTGATTATCTCTTTTGTATGCTTTATTTCAGAATATAATGAAACACATTAAATAGTGAAGTAACTTTAAACAGTTACTTCAAACTAAGTCAAGGAACATAACAATCAAGTACATCTCTGGTGACACTGGAAATAATTTGTAGACTAAAAAGTGCAAGATGAAAATTCTTGACTTGCAAGAAATCATTGTATGCTTATTTCTTAGATTCTCCATGGTCTGTTTTGAAGCCTTTTGGCAACAAGTAAATCATAGTAAACTGGTATTAAGTTTTACAGAGCTGATTTTCAAAATGTAATGCAAGTTTTTGTGGTTCTATGTTAAGGTGCCTTATTAAATACATAGGAGCAAATAAAATTTTTCCTTTTAATCCATCAATAACTAGAGTCTGTTGAAAGCCAGCTCTGTGCCTGGTGCCATGGTGAGCTCTGGTAGGGCATAGGGAAGGCTGAGGTTCACTGCCTGCTGCCAGGGAGCTCAGTCTTGGGGCGGAAAGGAGAAAATGCCAAAGTGCTTTGGCACTGGTTTAAAAGAAAGGAAATAACCAGAGATTTGATTGCTCTGCTGCTCTGGGTTTGTCTTTCTACTATGTTGCCAGGCCCCCAAGAGGAAATATCAGCTGTGTATGAATTTGAGAGTCCAGCACTGCAGTGTACATTCACTTAGTAAAAGTTAAAGAGTAATATTCAAAACAAGTGACCTATAATATTTTTGTCTTCTTTAGGGCTCTGGAACTTCATCCATTCTCAATCAAACCTCTTCTTCGACGAGCAATGGCCTCTGAAACTTTAGAGCAGTATCAGAAAGCTTATGTGGATTATAAAACAGTGTTGCAAATAGACTGTGGAATCCAGCTAGCAAATGACAGTATTAACAGGTAACCTGATCTGAGGCCACCACCTAAGGGCTAGTTATTTTATAACAGAATTAGATCTTTTTCCCCCTTCCTTCAAGAATGATGCCACAGTGCATATGCGTTCTCTGTTGCTTACTCTACATGAATGATTGCCTTCTTTCACTCCATCAAAACCAAATCATTCTAACTTAATTCCTAACTGTCCTATAATACATTTTGTCCTCTAATACCTTTGTATTTGTTTTCTGATCCATTTATACCGTTCAGTGAATATTCTTTCTTTTTTAAGAGCACAAGGTTTAGCTTTTTGTGATGCAAAATGTGCAGAATTTATTTTTAGTATTTGTAAATATCTGTGGGATTAGGAAATGTTTTCAGTAATGTCATGATTCAGTAGTAATTATAGGACAAGACCCAAAACTGTAGCGAAAACTGCCATGTTAAATCTTCTCCTACAGGATTTGCACATGTTCATTGGCACCACATCTGTCAGTGGAAACATATCTGTTGTTTCTCCTCAGGAGAGTGGATGTCTCCATGAGCCTGCTAGATATTTGTGTTATATGCCCTTTAAATAGACACTCATCTAGGATGAGTATTAATTTATAATGCTGAAATAGCAAAGAATTTGGATCTAATTTATATTATGACCTATGTTTACCCCCTGAGTGAGAATGGGAAGGTAAGAATATTTCCAGACTTCATATATTACTTGCAGATGAAATTTGAAAACTACTAGTTGGATAACATTTCTAGTTACATATAATATTGTCTAATCCCATTTGTCCATGGTATAACTTCTTAAGTATTTGTGTGTTACACTGTGCCCTGTGTGGTCTAGGGTACCATGTCCCACTGCCCCCAAAAAGGGAAAAAAATGATCATCTCTGTCTTTAAGCAAACTAGAATATAGCTAGGGGGAAAACTTAACAGGAGACAGATTTTCCCCAAATGTGGATACTTGTTAGTAAGGGAGGGGGATCACAGAGAGGTCAGGCCACCTTTGCTGCGTGGGCTACAGTCGTTGGACAGAGAGAGAGCGCTTGACGTGGTCTTTGAAGGACACTGGTAGAGCATGAGGTGGCCTTAAGTAAAACTGTAGAAAATGAGAATAGCACGTTTTAGATTCTTTTTTTTTAAATCATGCCTTACTTCTCCATGTGGTCCCACTGCATGTTGGAGAAACTTGTTGGAAAGATCTGTATGTATGGCCAACAGCCATTCCTGTCTCCCACTCAGACTTCCACTCTGGGTCACACAGAACCTCTTTGATCCCAGCCTGACTGGAAGACAAAGTCATCTGTTGGTTATTGTCTCTGGAGTGGGACTAGATGGAACCGTGGGCATTCATCGCCTCTGAGATCTTGAGCTTGTAAAATCAGGCAGTGCCACCTGGGAGCTCTCCAAGCCATTTGCCCTGCTGCCCAGCTGCCCCGCTGCATGGCATCTGCTGCTGCCTCCTGTGTGCCTGAAGACCCTTTCCCCTTTCTGTGTGGTTCATTCCTGTCATCCTTGAGGAGAGGACTCGCTTCCTGTAGGAAACAGCTTTCCCTGATCCACCCGTTTCCCCCAGCCTGCATGTGCTTCGGCTCTGCCACCCAAGCCCCAGCCCTCTGCCTTCATTAATGCCCAGTCTCTATGTTGTTCGCAGATCTCTGTCCCTCTCTTTCTATAAAATTCTTTTTCTCTTGTTCTACAAGGAGTTCCTTGAGGTCAGGAATTGTGTTTTATCCATCTTTGTAGTTGCAGTACCTTGTCTCGTAGATACCCTCAGTAAAAATGTGTTGAATGGCTGCATTCTCCAGCAGAAAGTATAGTTCACTTCTCTGCTCGGGGCTCCGCTTGTAATTTGCCCTTCCTCTGTCCATTGGTCTCTGAAACAGTTGGGGAAAGCAGGATCTTCTTGCAGTTAGGGGCCCTCTTGAAACACAGCAGGGAGACAACTGAAGCATCTGACGGTGAGGCGGGGCCTGTTGGAAAGGTGTTTTAGGAAGTCTAGTTCATAGCACTAGGCTGAGGTCTGAAGGGAGATACGTAGTTTGGAGAGACTGTGGTTACTCACATTTCTGAGTCTTCTGTGTTACACTTTTTTAGTAAAAACTTGACGTAAACTTCAAGTTTATATAAATATAAAGTTATGTAAAGGGTACAATTGAGTGGCCTGTAGTACATTCATAGTGTGCGAACCAGCTCTGTCTACTTCCAAAACATTTCACCCCCAGCGGGGAACTGTCCCCGTGAGCGGCCGCTCCCCGTTCTCCCTCCCCAGCCACGGCACCCGCCCGTCTGTGGGCTTACTTGTTACAGATATTCTGTGTAAGTGGAATCATAGAGCATGTGCCTTTTGAGTTTGGTTTCTTTCACTTAGCACACACAGTGTTTTCAAGGGTCACCTCTGGTGTAGCATGTGTGAGTACTTCATTTCTTTTTATGGCTGAATAATTTTCTGTTGTATGTATGCATCACATTTTGTTTATCCACTCTTCCTGAGGGACATTTGGGTTGTTTTCACTTTGGCTGTTGTGAGTAATGCTGTTGTGAACATCCATGTACGAGTTTGGGTGTGCATACCTATTTCAGGCTCTTCTGGGATACCCTCTTCGGGTGAACCTGGGAGTGGAATTGTGGGACCATATGGTAATTCTACATTTAGCTTTTGAGGATTGTGTTACACCTTTTATATGTACTCAAGAAGCTTCTTTTATATAAATTGGCTGTTAAGACTTTTTAAATGAATGATTCTTACTGATATATTGTTGTATAAGAAGATGAGGAAGCTTTGGCGTTGCCATATAGATTTTTCTATAAAATATCCATTTTTAAAGTTTCACTGTTTCTTTTTATGGATCCCATATTTATGCTTGCTTTTCCACCTAAACAAGACAAGTGAAACATCTGTGCTTATTTTGTTTCTTTCTTCCATTAACCATATTCCTCTCTGCCTCTCCAGGAATCTGTATATATTAAATTCCCCTGCATATGCTTATTTTCTCCCTGGCAACACATCTCTTTTCAGCGGCTTCCTCTCTGCTGGTAATGAAAGTTTTGCTTGAAAATTCTTTTTCCTACAGCTTTATTTTCTTCTGCAGTTTTGAGTGGTTATACATTACTTTTCAAATTTATTTTTCACACTAAAATGTATGAAATTTGGTTTTCATAACAAACAATCATTATTGAAATTTCAGTTTGAGAAACTGTAGGGGGAGTATGTGTATTATCTTTGTCTCCATATAAATACAAAAAAATTTCACATAAAAAGTACTACTGAGTCAACTCCAGTGTGTTCTACGAATCACCGTTAAACCTCAATCTTGGGGAGCTGTTTCTAAACCAGTTTCATCCCAAAGACATAATTCAATTTTGTTTTTAAATGTAAGTTTGATATTTTATATGTTTAAAATGATTAGAAAGTGATAATCAAGGATGTGAATCTGGATTTTAATGATGGCCATCAGTAAATGTCAGGAGTACAAGGGCCCTCATCATCAACTCCAATATCCTGTTCTTTCATCTTTGGGCATATGAGAAAAAAATATGTGGTTAATTTTAGAGAGGAAGAAAATACAAGGTAAGAGTGTCTTAACCACATGTAAATATTTTAAGAACAAGCAGTGTTCCATGTGACAGCTAGTCCTCATCAGTTTGAACAGCCAGTCTTGTACACCCTGTCTTTAGTATACAGTTTAGGCATCAAAATTCTGAAGCACTTCTGATGGTCTCAGGAGTAATACATTATCAATTTAGTAACTGTATTAAATATTATGCAGGACATTTCTTCTAGGCCTCCAAAATTTTATTTTTATATTTCACTTCTTTAAAAATTGAAACTTTATTGCATATATATTAAAAGAAAATTTTTAACCAGTTAGAAATCTCTTAAGTTTTTCTTTTGATATGAAAAGGATTTGGAGTTTCATAGGTTTTGGCAACTCGTAAGGCATTTTTAAGACAGCTTATGTGGACAGCAAATAGCTCAAGACTGTGTTTTCTACAGGGAAATACACAAATGCATAGCATTTGGAAATCTTACTATTGATAAGATCTTTTTAAAAGCACATTACCTGATCAACAGAGAAAACTTATTTTCATTTTAGAATAACAAGAATTTTAATGGATCTGGATGGACCAAGCTGGAGGGAGAAGCTATTGCCCATTCCTGCTGTGCCCTCTTCTGTGCAGCTGCGGGCTTGGCAGCCTACAGCAGAGACACCCCCAGACCAAGTGGGAGATGCCTGCAGCCACCACCAAGAAGGCACCACAGGTGGGGGAAGCGAAGCCTACAGTCATTTCTTCTGAGGGGCACCTTGAGCCATGTCTGTATTTTCACAGTGAGGCAGAAGTGTAGGTGCATGAACTCAGACGTCAGTACTGGGTTTAAGTTAAGACCCTGTTCTCCCTCTTTCTGACCACCGATTCTTATAAAGTCACTTCACACCTCCAGTGTCCTAGTCTATATGAAAGGGGAAAATGTGAAAAACTGTCTCATGTAGTTTTCTCAGGAATAAATAGAAGTGTGCATGTAAAATACTCAGCACATGTGCTGACCAGGTACGCTTATAGGAGTCTCTTAATAAAGGTTAATTAGCATTATTATTAGAGGTAAAAGAAGTTAACATATAGTTCTCTTCATCATGTATGTGGCAAGGCTAAAGTAATAAGATTGATGTATTTGAAATAATAAGACAAGCAAAACCCTACAACATAAATCTAGTAGGTACCCCCTTCTGCATTATATCATAGCTGTTAATATATCTGCATTCTTATAGTGCCTACCTCATTGCCTTGTGTGGAGTGTTTAATAAATGTGACTTCACTCTTGCTTTCTGTGTGAAAGCCAGTTGAGGTCCCATTTCTCCTGCCTGAATAGGAACTCGTGTGTGTCCTGGATTGAACTTCATTTTGCAGACACCCTGACATTCCTGAGCTGTGATGTCCCAGTAGCTTATGTTAGACTCTCATCTTCTTCATTGCCTAGAAAGGCGATGCAGGGAACATTGACCAAGGCTTTTAGATGATGTAGCTGTCTAGGCAAATCATGAAGAGTTCTAGTTTTCCAGAGTCCCATATTAATGGGACCTGGCACAAGGCATTTGCTGAATAAAGGGGAGCTATTTATTATTAACAAAGTGCATATACTAACTATACTATAGATATGTGACAGGAAATCTTAAGCACAAGTATATCCTGCTCTTTGTGCTCATATTTATATACTGATTATTAATGAGAATGAGTGCCAAAGGCTTAAAGACATTAAGGGAAGAAGAGCTTGAGGAAAGTTTTCAGCAAGTTGTGGGGGAAAAAGTCCTCGTAATACTCTGTTTCAGGACTTACACACCAGGATTTATGGGGAGTGTCATTTGGTCCCATTGTGTGAGATCTTTTGAAACATGAAACATTAGGTAGAAATATTTGTGATTTACAATAAAAGATGGAAAATTAATATCTCATGCCATTTGTGCAGAAGGACAAATAAGATAATTGTTTATATTCCAAGCTTACACTATAAATTCAGTACATCAAGATTTTCAGATGGCAAATTCAAAGGTATGTTTTAAATTTTAAGTTATAAATTTTAATTTTATTTCAGGCTACTCCATATTAAATCATTAAATTTTAATACTTTTATGTGTATTAAAAATCTTTGGTTGCACGTTACAAAAAATCTGCTGACTTAAATTGTAAGGAATGGTTTTGGATCACATAACTGAAAGGGCCCAGGCAGGCTCTAAAATCAGGCGCACCTCATCAGGGCTCAGGCTCTGGTGGGAAACAACGGAACCAGAGCAGTTGTAGGCCCCATGTCTGCACACACCAATGGCCAAAGCGAGAGACACACCCATTGCTTTTGGTTGCCCTGATTTAACAGTGAGGAAATGTGTTGCTCCAAAGCCTTAGATTTTTTATTCTGTTTTTCTTTTGGCTCAAACTCTGTTGGTACCTTTTTCTAATGGGTCATGTGCCCATTCCTGAACCAGTCCCTATGATGAAGAAATGCAATACCCTGACTGACTTAGGCCTAGATTCCTCATCAGTGGGGAAACCTTCCTCTGAACACATGGGCTGAATATGAAAGGGGTGATAGCTGAGTAAGTATCAGGATACCCTTAGGAAGGGAAAAATGTGTCCTGAGCAGGGAGTCAGCCATGATCACTGCAAGATGATGGGTGATAGTAATAGTTCAGACTGATTGCAGATGACAGAAAATGCAACCCTTAATGGCATAAGCAAAAAAGTTGTTTATTGGCTCCTACCACAGAAAAGTCTCCCAGATAGAGTAGCCACAAGGCTGGGTTCAGGACTCAGAGTCTCCTTTAGCTCTTGTTCTCTTGGCCCCATTGTCAGACAGACTCTCCCCTTGCATCACAAGACGGCAAAATAGATCCACCTTCCCTCGTCATGTTCCTTGGGAAAGAGCAAGAATTACTTTACCAGAAACTGCCACAAAAATCCTGCTGTATTGAATCGGCTTTCATAGGCCTATCCCTGACCAATTTAGGTTATTGTGGCCAGGGGAATATAATGTGCTAGTTAATAAAAGAAAGATTACCCCAAAAGGGTGGAGTTTACTTTACCTAAACCACAGGAGTAGAGAATAGAGGAGGTGTAATATTCCAAGGAAACTTGGGGTGGTGGACAGATATCTATTTCAGGCTTTAACAGGGTTGTTCATTCATCTTTCATAAATTTGTTAGCTATTAAACCAAACAGGCTTGAAACCAGAATCTTCATTTACCTGTATAAATTGCAGCTTTGAACAAATCATGTAGTTTTTATAAACATAAATCTTGGGATTATGTATCTTGGGATATTTGTATTTCCAGCAGAGAGAAGAAAACATACCAACATGGATAAAATAATACAACTAGCTGTATTTTATTTTCTTATTTGAAAAAAGAGTGTCATGATTATATTATTATTTTTACTTATAGCCAGTTTGTCTTCTTAATTTATATACAAAATTTTGTTCTGTTAAGACTTTTGCTCTGCATGGTGTGTGGGAAAGTTAATCTGCAATAGGAATTTACTTACAGGTATATTAAATATATTTAAGATTTTGCAGAGGTGCTTATATGAATATGTCCCCATTTTTGGCCATAGATGAAAAAATGTTTAAAATTCTTAAAGAAGAAGGAAATCAATGTGTAAAGGATAAAAACTATAAAGATGCCCTCAGTAAATACAGTGAATGCTTAAACATTAACAACAAGCAATGTGCTATCTACACAAACAGGTAAGTTCTTTGTAACTCTATATGATTTCTCATGTTGATTTTTTCTATTGAAAAATGTAGACTAATTAATTGCCAAAGTTTTTTACAGTTGTTCTGAGATTTATATAACAAATTGTCCTGAGTGTTTTTCAAAGACTCGAGGCCATCGGGGCCCCAGAGAGAGTGAGAACATGAGTGGCGGTGGGCTGGCTGGTGTGATGTGGTCCGTTACAGGCTCCAGCAGCTGCCATTGTCGCCCTGACTGGTGCTGCTCAGACCCTTCCTGCCATCCGGCCTCTGTGCAGCTGGCCAGGCCTGAGCATTGTCTCCGTGGCAGGAGCAGGAATCAGTTGCCTTGCGAACTAGTGTCTTAAGTGCCCTTTTTCTCTTCAAGAGCTAAGGGAAAGGACGGGCATCTTTTGTTGTACAGTTGGAATGGTCAGATTGTTCTAGAATGCTGTTCCAGTGCCATCTTTACCACATTTATGGTAAAAGATAGTTATCTAGAATATGGTGATATGGGGATTTTTAGGCAGTAGGCAGAGTCAAAGTTATAGTTCCTAAAAATGAACAGAGACTTAAGCATGAGTTTTCCTAGCCTATTTCAGATAAATTATGTTTAGCTTAACTTCTCACTGCTTTTTATTTTTGTTTTTTTAGAATATTTTCCTCCATTGGCAGCTTTTTTGCCAAAAATTTTGTTACTAAATCCAACAGTCATTTTTCTACCCTTCTCCTGCTCAGCCTCTCCAGGATTGTGCATTAATGGCCACTCAGTTTTCCCTGGAGACCACCTCTCACTGGCTGCAGTGCAGGCAGACTTGCCTTGCTCTCCTCTCCTCTCCCTCTGCAAAGCTGGAACAAAACTTTGTATTCAAATTAATACTTCTCTTTCCCTGGTATTTTCAGGGTTCTAAAGATGTAGATCTCTTTTTTTGCTCTACATGCTCTCTGGGCCAAATCATCCTTTCCCCAGCTCTATTTACCACCTCCCAGTTATGCTCCCCAATTCTCTGTCTCAGAGCCCTGGGCCTGAGCATCTTCTCCCTTCTGCACTCGTGACTGGTTACCATCCCTGAGCGGCTCCTCCCTCTCCCAGTCTGTGAGCAGGAGCAGGTGTCCTACCTTCTAAGTGCCTCTTCAGCATGAGCCTTTCCATGCACCCCCACCCCCGGTGCTGGGCCACCATTGTCCTCTTGATGTCCGCAACACCCTGCACAGTGTTCTTACAGTCTTGTCCCCTCTCATCTCATTCTCCAAGTTGCAGCTAGAGTGATCTTCCTGAAACATGGTGAACACGTCAGCTGCTATTTCAAAACCCATCAGTGGACTCCCATGAAGCTCAGGATAAAGCTTAACCCCTTTGCCATGTTTTTTACAAGGCCTTTGGTGATCTGGCCTGCCCGCTTTTCCAGCCTCATACCTGCACTCTTGCCATATGGTGCTTGTCTTAGTCCATTAAGAGCACTGTGTTCTCTCTACCATAGGACTTTGGCATATGCCAAGCCCTTGGCCTCCACTCCTCTCCCTACATCTCAGCCCATTTCCTTCACACTGGATAATGCTCACTTCATACTCTGGGTATAAACTTAAATGTCACTTTTCCAGGAAGTCTTTTCTGACTACTGCCCTTGCCTCAGTCCCACCAGATCTGATGAGATTCTCAGCTGTGTGCTCCCAGAGCATCCTGTACAGATTCTATTGTGTTTCTTTGTTTTGTCTGTCTCTTCTACTAGACCAAAGCCTCCTTGAATTGTATTTTGTCTGCAGTTGTATTCCTAATGCCATAATTATATGGACTGCAAGAAAATGCCATAATTGGGATAAAATAATTAGGTTTCAGTTGTAGTATAGAAAACAGACTTATTGAACAATTTTCTAATTTTTATTATCTGTCTAAATTTATAGATACGTTGTCTTTACCTTTCATAATACTGAGTTCTGTTACATTATTCCAGAGCTCTCTGTTACTTGAAACTGTGCCAGTTTGAAGAGGCAAAGCAGGACTGTGATCAGGCACTGCAGATAGATAGCAAGAATGTGAAAGCTTGCTACAGACGAGCTCTTGCTCATAAAGGACTCAAGGTGAGGAAATCTTCATTTACTATAAATTTCTGCTTTGAACAAATTGTGGTTTTCATGAACATAAATCTTGGGATCCCTGAATGGGAGTGAGATTATCCTGGGATTTAATCCTAGTTCTATGATAACCACTTCTGAAATGTTGGAATAGGCCTCAGACTTCCCCTAACTATAATGTGGAACTAGATAATTTCTAATATTTCTTCCAGTTCATTATGATTTATTTCCTGGTGTTCTAAGGAGTGTTTTTAATTATAATAGGCCCACTTTCAGGGACAGGAACATTTGTTACTGAATTACTGAAGGCTGTCAGCAGTGCCACTGGGTTCCTCCAGCAGAGGATCACGGTGTCTGTGGGTGGGAGGATGGCATCAGAACGGAAGGTGGGCTCACCAACAGAGACGTCAGAGATTGGGAAGCTCGTGGTGATTGGGCCTTAAACTGGCTGATGGTCAATGTGAGACTAAAGGATGGCAGTCTTCTCTAAAAAAACTGTTATTTTCAAATCAAGTATTCTATTATTATGCTGTTCTTTGTGCTCATTCTTCTGCATGGAAAACTTGAATGAGTGTTCACATTTGTAGAAAATAGCCTCACATGAAAAATTAGAACATACTGGGAAATGGCGTTTCCTGAAATGATATTTTTAAAAAGACAATTCTATTAGGGTCTAATACTGTGAAATTCATACATTTAAGTGTTTAAGCCATTGACTATTTTTCTCTTCAAAGATTTTTAAAAATTGAGATATAATTGACATATAAACATTGCTAAGACTGACATCAAGTTATTACCTCCTGTTATTTTCTTCTAGGAGTTTTATGGTTTGGGGTTTTATATTCAAGTCTTTAATCATTTTTAAATTGATTTTTGTGTGTGGTACAAGACAGTGATATAATTTCATTCTTTTGCATGTTGTCCAGTTTTCCCAGCATCATTTATTGAAAAGACTGTCCTTTCCCCATTGAGAATTCTTGTCCCCTTTGTCATAAATTAATTGGTCATATAAGCATGGGTTTGTTTCTAGTCTTTATTCGGTTCCATTGATCTGTGTGTTTTTATGCTAATACCATACTGTTTGATTACTGTTACTTTGTAGTATAGTTTTAAATCAGGACATGTTCACACTTCCAGCTTTTTCAAGATTGCTCTGGCTTTTTGGGGTGTTTTGAGGTTCCATACAAATTTTAAGATTCTCTATTTCTGTGAAAAATGCCATTGGTATTTTGATAGGGACTGCATTGAATCTGTAGATTGCTTAGGGATAGGATTAATTCTTCCTATCCATCAGCATGGAACATCTTTCCATTTATTTTTTGTCTTCAATTTCTTTCATCAGTGTCTTATACTCTTCAGCATACAGGTCTTTCACCTTCCTGGTTAAATTTATTCCTAGGTACTTTATTCTTTTTCATGCAATTGTAAATGGGATTGTTTTCTTGATTTGGTCATTGGCTTTTTAATAACATAGATCCCCAAGTAGCCAGCACCCAATCAAGTTAACATTTCCATCTCTCTGGAAAGTTCCTTATGCGCATTGCTCATAATCTTCCTCCTTCCACCCCACCTCCCCATGACCTTCAGGCAACTACTCATCTAATTTCTATCACTCTAGGTTAATGTTGCTTTTTTATTTCTGAGCCATACCACAACTTGTTTTCTATATTCACCAGTTAATGATATGTAGGTGCTTCCAATTTGGGGCTGTTACAAATAAAGCTGCTGTGACATTCTTGTGCATATTTTTTGTGGACTCGTTCATGAACTGGTATAGCTGGAGGCCAGGGGTGAGTGGGAGTGGGGATGAAGAGAGATGGTTGTATCATAAGGGGCCTGGGAGGCCTTGCTGTGGAGGCTAGGCTTGATCCTGAATGAGATGGGAGTCCCCAAAGGGTGGTAAAAGGCAGCATTTTGGATCAGATTTGGGGACAGTATGAAAGGTGGATCAGAGGGCCCCAGCATGGTGTGGGGAGATAGGTGAGAAGCCACCAGAGTGAGAAGCAGATGCTTAAAGGTAATGGCAGAGGGAAGACAGAAGGTCTATTCATTTGCTAGGGCTACTGTGACATGGCAGGAGAGATGGTGGCTTAGACAACAGAAATTTATTTTCTCATGCTTCTGAAAGCTAGAAGTCTGAGATCAAGGTGTCAGCCAGGCTGGCTCCTTCTGAGGCCTGTGAAGGAAGGGTGTGTTCCAGACTCATCTCCTTGCCTTATAGAGGCCTGTCTTCCCCCTGTGACTTCGGTGCATCTTCCCTCTGTACATCTCTCTGTCCAAATTTCCTTTCTTTATAGGGTCACCAGGCATACTGGATTAGGGTCCACCCTAATGACTCCATTTTAACATGATTATCTCTTTAATAGTGAAGAACATATGTTAGCGTGGCTGCATCCAATGTACTGTGGGTTAAGACTTAAACATGAATTTTCAGAGGCGGGGGCAACACAGTTCAGCCCTAACAGAAGGTGAAGGATTAATTGAAGGGTGTTTGAAGGTAAAGTTGACAGGACATACAGAGCAGTAAAATACATGGGGGAGGCAACAAAGGAGGGGCCTCCCAGGTTTCTGGCTTGTGTGGCTGAGTGGTGTAGTGTGATAATGGAGGAGGGAAGGTCTGAGGAAGGAGGGGAGTTTGGTTTTGACCTTACTGAGTTTGAGATAGTTCTTTTAATTCCATGCCTATCATTGAAAGGGAAATACCTAAAAATATATTCTGTGAAAGTTAAGTTTTGCTGGGAGAGGGCAGTTGTTTTTGCATAGTATATCAAATGAGCACAATCTGTGTGCACTGAGCCATTAGGCTTTTCTAGGTCACAGATCCACTCAGATTGTGGGAGAGCCACACCTGTGCAGGTGCTGTGCCCTGACCCTGGGCCAGTGGAGCCACGGCTGCATGCCTGCCCTCCCTTCCCCGTGGTTTTAAAGGATACTGATGAAAAGCCAGTGAAGAGGTACATGGGGCGAGGTCTAGAAGGGAGCTCCCGTCCCTCTAGCGTGGGGGTGTTCCCGGCCTCCCAGCCTGGGGATGGCAGTCCACAGCTGTGCTGTATTCACTTGGTCGCGGTGCCCACGTGACCTGCCTTGTTACCAGCACATTTGTAAACCTCGGGTAAAGATTTCCTAGATGCTGAATTACATGAAGCTTCTTCAGAATTTACTCAACTCTTTGAGTTTAATGGATTGGGTCCTTGAGGGTAGATCTGTATGACTCATGAATTATGTATGTCCAGACATTTAAAGCAGGTGTACTTCATACTTGCTGCCTGACTCTGAGAGCTTGTTTACAGTGTCCCTAATGAAAGACCAGAATTTAATACTTCTTGGAATGAACTCTAGAAATTGTATTATGCTGAAAGATAATCCCCAATTTGAGTAATCCTGTCCCACTAGATTATGAGGCTGGCAGCTTGTTTTTCTGGTTTGACTCATTATGGCTTGATTTATATATCCTGTAGTTATGTACCAAGTGTATTTAATTTCAGGATTTTTAAAGTGTAATTCTGATGTTTGTGCAATGCCTCAGAACTCACTCCTGGATCCACTTCCTCAGTGTGACTGTCATGAGGAAGGGCCCAGGGGCCCGCAGCGAGCAGGTGCCCTGCCTGTAGTTCTTAGCTAAACACTCTGCTTTCTTGGATCTTTGGGATGTTTTGTTTCCTAGCTAGTTTTAACTTTTTTTTTTCTGTGTGCCAGTTATGAAAAATACAGGGCTTTCCTTAATGTACAGTTGTTCTTCACAAAAAATAATTGAACATTGCTTTTACTTACAATTTAATTCTTTAATTGAATGCCACTTATGTGCTAAGTTTTAGGAGTACAGAGGTGAATAAGACATGGTCCTTGCCATAAAAAATTTATAGCTAATTGGGCATGCTACAGGCCAAAAATATCAAAAAGAGCAGTATCTTGTCATTGTTAATATTATAGCTTAAGCACATCTGTTAATGCTAAATACCCCAGACACATGTGAATATATATATATATATTTAGGATCTGATGAGATCACTAGCAGCTTAAATGTCCTTTATGCCAAAGGCATATTTCTCTTTGTATGAGCTCTGCCCTTCCCTCCATTCTGCATGGTTGGTTTCTCTTCAGGTCATCAAAAGGAGAATCCCTCCTTCAGTATCCACTCAACCCTTGGTTCTCCTCATTGCATTAATGACAGGGCACACTTTTTCTTTTGTATACTTGTGGTTTTTATTGTTTTCCTTCCTAAATGTAAGCGTCCACGAGGCCATGGCTGTCCTCTCCCCCTTGCTGCTCCCCCCTCCAACCATGCAGATGCATTCAGTGGCCATCTGTCCAGCTGAGTGAACCTTGCCTGACCACTGTGGATCCTTCCTCTTCCACTGCCTCCTGTTGGATGCTGTCCTGCCCTCCCCTCACACTTGCCTGCCTCTGTTTGAATGCTTATCAAAGTGTATTTCCTTTTTTAGGTAGCTTTCAACCAGACTATCCTTTAGGCACAGACTTTTCTTAAATGGTGAAAAAAAAAATCCTATCAATTCCTGTAGTGTTTGACTTCCATTTCCAAGGCTATAGCTCAAAAAAAAAATCTCTTTCTAGGCATCTCAGTTGAGCTCCACAGATGTATTACCATTCATCTTCTGGTCATTGCTGCTTCAACTGATCATCCCCAAAGTACCCATGCCTCAGTTCCTCACCTTTAAAGTGGGGACAGTAAAAGTTGGTACTCATAGGGCTATTGTGAAAGTAAAATAATAATAATTGCAAAATGCTGAGAACAGTAAGAATATTATTATTACTCTCTCACCTTCCCTGCTGCCCCACTTCCTTGCCTTTCAGTATGGCTCCGCATCTGAAGCACTTAGGAGAGAATACAGTGTCATTTGCTTATTTGTAGCATGTTCCATCTGTGCTGTTGTGACATAGTGGTATGTGGAGATTTGTTACTAATAGTACATAATATACTGTAGTTTTTAAATAACCTTAAATCTCTAATTTAAAAAATAAAAGGTAATCTCTTTAAACATACCACTCTTGCGCTAGTGTGCTGCTGGGTGGAGGGGGAAGTGATGTGGCATTACAGGCAGGCCTCCAGGAATGTCACCTACTGACAAGCTTATCTTACCTGCGCCTCAGCCTCCAGCGTATGCTGTTATGATATGGCATAAATCCTTAGAGAGCTTAATGTCATTGGAATTCTTCACCTTGTCACAGAATTAATCAAATTTGGGTCTAGTCTGTAGTTCTAGAATATGGCCTATCAAGTGGACTCTGGGTTTCTGCTACCAGATTCTGTCTGTGTTTTAAGTTTAGATTCCTTTTCTTTCACTTCAGCCTCTCCAGTATATTGTCTGGAGAGGCTTTTCTTATGTGTATTTTAAAGAGGAGAAAACTGAAGCTCAGTAAGGTTAAGTAGGATCCTGTGACAGTTTCAAAGTGCTAAGATGAGGCTGTTCATTCTTTCTATGGTTCATTTAGCAGGCAACAGATGCCACCATGGAGTAGGTGGAGGCTGTGATGATACAGAATTGCACTTGAGTCTTCCAACTCCAGATCCTGTGCTCACTCTTCTGTAGAGATGCTCGCTGTGCGAAGGATTGTACTGTGCTAGCCTGAGACTTACCTGAGAGGCTTGGCTCGATGGTCACAGCGCTGTGGGGAGCCTGCTGCCTGCTCTGTACTGCTCAGCCATGACTCACTCCCCTTCCAGCTGACTTGTGCGCCTTCTCCTTTTATGTATGAAAATTATTTCCTCTGCCTTTCTACTTTCAGAACTACCAGAAAAGTTTAAATGATCTCCATAAAGTTCTTCTACTAGACTCAAGTATTGTTGAGGCAAAGATTGAACTGGAAGAAGTAACCAGATTCCTTAATATTAAAGATAATACAGCATCACTCAATAAAGACAAGGAGAGAAGGAAAATCGAGATTCAAGAGGTATTGTATTTGGTTATCTTTGACAGTACTCTTTTTGGGAATCATAGTGGATTCTAAAGTCATACCTCTGAGTTCTACAAAATCTTTAAAAATTTTTGGTTTTTATTCTCATGCACAATTTAGAAATTTTAACCAGACAGCATGTTTCCTTTGTTGTGATGATCAGCCATTGTCTTTCCCAGCCCGCACCCATGAATGGTATCAGGAGACTGCACCATGGAGGCTTCCTTTCTTTGCCCCACGCCCCTTCTTACCTGTGGCTTGTCTTACTTCCACTCCAGATTGCTCTGGAAGCCTGTGGCCATTGAACTTTGTATCTGGGTAGACCTGAAGAATCCTGACAGGACTGATTCAGTAGCCCTTCTAGCTATACCCCATGGAGATTTCCCAGATTGATTCAGGTCTTTTTTAGCACTCTGAAATAAGCCTGGTCTGCCTCATCAGATCTTGGACTACCCCAGAATCAAAACTCCCTTTGTGAGTTCAGATAATTTTCTTATGCCTTAGCTTTCCACTTTGCCTGTAGTTTATTCATGAATTCTTGTGTATTCATGAATGCTAATATCATCCCACTTATCTTACATTTACGCTAAGAGGCTGGTATGTGAGAGAAGCTAGGAAGTTTTTTCCTTCTAAGGAGGAATTAACATTGGAAAATGTAAGTTCACTTCTCTCTTAAATGTAAGGACATAAGTAAATTTAAAATTTATCATGAAAAAAAGTTGTCATAGGTTTTCTTTTATACTGTAGCTTTATGGAAAATTATGAAAATCAAATTGTCACATTTTCACTGTCGTTAAGTTTTTCTAAACTGTAAGAATACTTTCATGAATAGACAATCCTTAAAACTTCTCTTCTTAAACAAAATAGATTTTATGATTTTCACTTAAAACTTGGCACTTCCTTCCCACTTTAATAAATGTAACTTGAGATGCATGCAGTGGCAGCTGTTTGTGACAGTGATTTTTTCCCCCATGAAGGTGAGTGCAGGCCATGAAGAGGAGCCCGAAACGACCTCAGAGGAGGTCGCCACAGCCAGCCTTGCTCCTGAAGAGGGAGACCCAAGCGATGCACCACCGGAACACCATGAAAAGCTACTGATCACTAAGCCTAACAATGCCTATGAATTTGGTCAGGTTATAAATGCTCTCAGTACTAGGAAAGATAAAGAAGCCTGTGCACACCTTTTAGCCGTCACTGAACCAAAAGATTTGCCAATGTTGTTGAGTAACAAACTTGAAGGCGATATATTCCTCCTCCTCATTCAGTGTCTGAAAAACAATCTTATCGATAAAGATCCCTCATTGGTGTATCAGCATCTTTTCTATCTGAGCAAAGCAGAAAGGTTTAAGGTAAGTGATAAAATACCTTAATAGAGAGAGTTTTTTTTTAGGTTTCTATAACTTTGAAATGGTAATTTTTTATGCTGATAGTTTTTCTCCTTCTTCCATTTAGATGATGTTGACACTAATTAGAAAGAGCCAAAAGGAGCAAATTGAACAGCTCTTTGATGACCTGTCAGACACACCAAATGAACATTTTACTTTACAAGATGTACAGGCGCTAAAGTTGCAATATGAGCTTTAAATCAAGATTATTGTTAGATTTCTTCCATGCTTCTATGTGTCCCAGTAATGCCAATGAGACGGTATTATAATAGAGTTGCATGGATAACCTGGCTTAGAAAATATCCTTTGGACTATAAAATATTTTACTTATTTTTATACATAGAACATGTATATTCTACAATCCACTTTTTTATTAGTTGTAAATATTTTTTTATGTACCAGAGCTAACATCTTTATATTTAATAATTATATTTACAACTGTTAAAATACATTTTAATTTATATTCTGCATTTTCTTTTAGTAACATTAAAAATTTGTTAATTTCTTTGAACTGAATGTGTCCTCAAGTGTGACAGAAATATATTTCTATAAAATTCATTTTTAAAAGTAAAAATCATTAACAGTAATTTCTACACCACCTATATTTCATGCTAAGACATATATATATAAATCACATTTTATACTAGTACGGATTACAGTCTGCTAAGATGAAATCCAACATTTAAGTCTATAATATGAAATGATTATTAAATAAATTGTGATTATCAATTTAGAACTATAAGAGGAACATATTTTTTCTAATATGAAAGCATTGCTTAACAATTAGGAAAAATTGCTAAAAATTTCTACCACTTTTTACTAGATTTTAAAAAGCTACTTTCCCATATATAATGCTTATATAAGCAGTAACAAAAGAGCCACTATATAGAAAAATAAACTAAGCCTGGGTTTCTGTTTTAAGTGTCATCCCCTACATTTCCCCAAACATTTTAATATCTTCTCCTACAAGCATGACCATATTTATTCCCTTAATGTAAAAGGGAAAAGTGAAGAACTCTTATTATATTGAAAGCTCCTTTTTGTTAACTGGGTCGAAATAAAGATCTTTCTTAAAATAAACATTCAAGTCTCTTAGTATTCTGTCATTTTTCTTGTAGTCATTAGTTATTTTTCTAGAGCATTTTTCTTGTTCTTTAGAAGTGAAGATGAAAGTTGACTATCACTTTCATTATTTCCATATACATTATTATTTTATATGATCTTTTATGATTATAGAATGTTTAAAAAATAATTGTGGGTAAATGGTACCTTGGAAACTGTCATTTTTTCTTTTAAACTGCTCTTTGTTCATAAATGAAAATCTATAATGGGTGTTTGTTAGTGTTTAAACAAAAACGTTTTCTCCTTTTTAATGTTATTAAATTTTTGGTAAAAAGTAATTGATGGACGCCCACTCTCCCCACTGTTATTCAACATAGTACTGGACATCCTAGCCACTGCAGTCAGAAAAAAACAAAGAAATACAAGGAATCCAGATTGGTAAAGAAGAAGTCAAACTGTCACTATTTGCGGATGACATGATATTGTACATAAAAAACCCTAAAGACTCCACTCCAAAACTACTAGAACTAATATCTGAATTCAGCAAAGTTGCAGGATACAAAACTAATACACAGAAATCTGTTGCTTTCCTATACACTAACGATGAAATAACAGAAAGAGAAATCGGGAAAACAATTCCATTCACAATTGCATCAAAAAGAATAAAATACCTAGGAATAAACCTAACCAAGGAAGTGAAAGACCTATACCCTGAAAACTATAAGACACTCTTAAGAGAAATTAAAGAGGACACTAACAAATGGAAACTCATCCCATGCTCTTAGCTCAGAAGAATTAATATTGTCAAAATGGCCATCCTGCCCAAAGCAATATTCAGATTCAAAGCAATGCCTATCTAAATACCAACAGCATTCTTCAATGAACTGGAACAAATAGTTTTAGAATTCATATGGAACCACAAAAGATCCCAAATAGCCAAAGCAATCCTGAGAAGGAAGAATAAAGCAGGCGGATCTCGCTTCCCAACTTCAAGCTCTACTACAAAGCCACAGTAATCAAGACAGTCTGGTACAGGCACAAGAACAGACCCACAGACCAGTGGAACAGAATAGAGAGTCCAGATATTAACCCAAACATATATGGTCAATTAATATATGATGAAGGAGCCATGGACATACAATGGGGAAATGACAGCCTCTTCAACAGCTGGTGTTGGCAAAACTGGACAGCTACATACAAGAGAATGAAACCGGATCATTGTGTAACCCCAAACACAAAAGTAAATTCGAAATGGATCAAAGACCTGAATGTAAGCCATGAAACCATAGAACTCTTAGAAAAAAACATAGCAAAAGTCTCTTGGACATAAACATGAGCGACTTTTTCGTGAACATATCTTCCCAGGCAAGGGAAACAAAAGTAAAAATGAAGAAGTGGGACCACATCAAGCTGAAAAGCTGCTGTACAGCAAAGGACACTACCAACAGAAGAAAAAGGCATCCTACAGTATGGGAAAATATATTCATAAATGACAGATCCGATAAAGGGTTGACATCCAAAATATATAAAGAGCTCATGCACCTCAACAAACAAAAAGCAAATAATCCAATCAAAAAAATGATCAGAGGAACTGAACAGACAGTTCTCCAAAGAAGAAATTCAGATGGCCAACAGACACATGAAAAGATGCTCCACATCACTAGTCATCAGAGAAATGCAAATTAAAACCACAATGAGATATCACCTCACACCAGTAAGGATTGCCACCATCCAAAAGACAAACAACAACAAATGTTGGTGAGGATGTGGAGAAAGGGGGACCCTCCTACTCTGCTGGTGGGAATCTAAATTAGTTCAACCATTGTGGAAAGCAATACGGAAATTCCTCAAAAAACTCAAAATAGAAATACCATTTGACCCAGGAATGCCACTCCCAGGAATTTACCCTATGAATGCAGCAGCCCAGTTTGAAAAAGACAGATGCACCCCTATGTTTATCGCTGCACTATTTACAATAGCCAAGAAATGGAAGCAACCTAAGTGTCCATCAGTAGATGAATGGATAAAGAAGAGGTGGTACATATACACAATGGAATATTATTCAGCCACAGGAAGAAAACAAATCCTACTATTTGCAACAGCTTGGATGGAGGTAGAGGGTATTATGCTCAGTGAAATAAGCCAGGTGGAGAAAGACAAGTTCCAAATGATTTCAGTCATATGTGGAGTATAAGAACAAAAGAAAAACTGAAGGAACAAACAGCAGCAGACTCACAGAACCCAAGAATGGACTAACAGTTACCAAAGGGAAAGGGACTGGGGAGGATGGGTGGGAAGGGAGGGATAAGGTGGAGTGGGGGGAAGAAGGGGCATTACGATTAGCATGCATAATGTTGGGGGGGCGGGGGCACGGGGAGAGCTGTATAGCACCGAGAGGACCGGTAGTGATTCTACAGCATCTTACTACGCTGATGGACAGTGACTGCAATGGGGTATGTGGGGGGACCTTGGTGATGGGGGGAGTCTAGTAAACATATTGTTCCTCATGTAATTGTAGATTAATGATACCAAAATATAAAAAAAAAAGAAGGACAAATAATACTGTATGACTGCACAGAGAGAGGAAGCAGAATGATGGCTGCTGGGGAAGGAGGAAATGGAGTTGTTAATGGGTACGGCATTTCATTTTTGCAAGATGAAATTGCTGTGGAGATTGGCTGCCCAATAATATGAATGTGCTTAAGACTACTGCACTGCACACTTACACAGCGTGAAGATGGGAAACTCCCTGTTATGTGTTTCTTATCACAATTAAATTTTTCTTAAAAGTAAGTGATGGAGTGTGTTGCTGACTTTATAGTAGAGACAGAAGGGAATGTTCTCTGTTGGTAGCTACATGGCCAGCGCCTCGCTGCAAAGGCTAAGCTGTGCACGGCGGCAGCCTCTCGTGCAGAGAAGGTGGAAAGTAGTGACTGAGGGCTGGGCTATCCCGCTTGTGTGAGTTGGCAACTGGAGAAATCCATTTCTTTCCAGCAGCACCCAGAGTACTGAGGGGAAGAAAGAGAAAGTGAGGAAAGCGTAAGTAAATCAAAGGGCGTTAAAGGAATGTGGCTCCCACTGACTGCTTCAGGACTTCAGCAAGTATCTGCCCACAAGCCTCTGGGAGCATCCCACTCAAGGATTTACCCCCAGGGCCCAAGGGTGCTAACACCCCCAAGCGTTAAACCCACACCTCCTCCCACAGTGTGGCTGGGTCCTCGTGCATTGTTCTGAGTGTGGCAGTGAGAGCAGGTCCAGTGATCAGAATATTCTCAGAAAAGCAGACCAGGGTCTGTGGGCATGGGGGAAACCACAAACAGAAAAAGTTAAGAATTCTGTCACAAGAGGGAGTAAGTAGAGTGTAGCAGCTCTGCCCATTTAAAAGCTGGGGAAACCTGATACAGCAACACCATCTGAAGGCAACCATAACAATCTAAGGACATGTCTGCTACTTCAAATGAGAAAACAACACATAAATACAAGGAACATGAAAAATCAAGAAAATTAGTCACCCTCAAAAGATAGCAATAATTCAACAACCAAGCTCAAAGCCACACAATACTGTAATCTAGCTGATAATTTAGAATAGCTCTTTTGAAGAAACTCAATGAGCTACAAGAAAACTCAGTTCCATGATATTAGGAAGGAAAATACATGAACAAAATGAACTCTTTACTGTAGAAATAATTTTTAAGAAGGACCAAACAAATTCTGGAGCTAAAAAATCAATGGATAAGATGAAGAATACTACACAAAGTATCTGTAGTAGAGTGGAGCATATGGAAAACAGAATAAATGACTTAAGAGTATAGGAACTTTGAAATAATACAGTTAGAAGAGAATAAAAAAAGATCAAAGAAAGCTTGCAAGATCTATGAGACTCGATCAGAAGAGCAACTAGTAGAATAATCAGAGATCCAGAAGGAGAGTGAGAAGGAAGCAGAAAGCTTAAAGAAATAATAGCTGAAAACTTCCCAAACCTAGGGAAAGACTTGGACATCCAAATTCATGAAGCTAATAGATTACCCTATTATCTCAATGTGAAAACACCTCCTCCAAGACATTTTAATAAAACCACCAAAAATCACACAAAGAATCTTCAAGGCAGCCAGGGGAAAAAAAAAAAGCATGATCTACAAAGGAACATCTGCTAGGCTAGTAGATTTCTCAACAAAAACCCAAGGCCAAGAGAGAGTGGAATGACATATTCAAACAGCTGAAAGATAAAAACTGCCAAACTGCCAGCCAAGAGTACTCTATCTAGCAAAATTATTCTTAGATATGAAGGAGAAATATTTCCCTATATAAACAAAAGCTGAGGGAGTTTATCACCATCAGAGCTGCCTTGCAAGAAATGCTGAAATGTGTTCTTCAAGCTGAAATAAAAAGATGCTAGTGAGTGACATGAAAATACCTTTACACTGATGTAAAGGTGAAAAATACTCAAATTTTTAAAATTCTAATTCTATAATAGAATGGTGTATTAGCCACTTAACCATAGTATAAAGGTTAAAGGAAAAGAGCATTTAAAATATCTATAGGTATCATAATTTGTTAAGAAATACACAACATGAAAAGGTCAGTATGGCCCCAAAAATGTTTAAGGGGGGGGACTAAAAGGGGAGAGATTTTATAGGTGAACAAAGTTGCTTTCAGCATAAAATGGACTGTTTTATCTATAAGATGTTTTATTAAGCCTCATGTTATCATAAAGCAAAAATCGAGTAGATTCCTGAGTGATTTTAAAATGGTGAAATAGAGCTTCATCATGGAAAATCACCAGTTTACAAAAGTGGGAAGAAAAAAACCAGGGGGAAGAAAAAAAAAAACAGACACAGAGGTAAAAAGAAACAATGGAAATACAAAACAACCAGAAAGCGTTAAGATGGCAGTAGAGTAATTACCTTCCATATCAATAATTACTCTATGTAATTGGTAAATTGCTAAATGTAAATGGACCAATCAAAAGGCACACACAATGGCTGAACTGAAAAAAAAAATGACCCAGCTATATGTTACATACAAGAGACTCACTTGAGTTTTAGGACACACATAAAGTGAGGGGACAGAGGAAGATACTCTATGCCAATAGAAATCAAAAGATCAAGAATAGCCATATTTAGGCAAAATAGAGTTTAAGCAAATATGATAATGAGACAAAGAAGGTCATTATATAATGTTAAAGGGGGTCAATATATCTGAAGGGAGAAATAGACAATACAATAATAGGGGATTTTAACTCCCCGTTTTCAGCAATAAATAGATCATCCAGACAGAAATTCAATAAGGAACCATTTGAACTGAGCCATACTTTATACTAAATGGACTTAATATACACATCTAGAAATTCCACCCAAAAGCAACATTTTTCTCAAGTAGACAAGGACCATTCTCCAGGATAAAACTATATGACAGAATACAAAACAAGTCTTAGCAAGTTCAGGAAGATTAAAATCATACCAGCTACCTTTTTTGACTACAGTGGTATAAAACTAAAGACCAACATGAGGAAAGCTGTGAAATCTACAAATAACATGGGAATTCAACATACTTCTGAACAACTAATGGGTCAAAGAAATCAAAGGCAATATAAAAAATACATATCAAAACAAATGAAAATGGAAACAGCATCTCAAACCTATGCAAAAGCAGTTCTGAAAGGGATATTTACAGTGATAAATGTGTATAAGAAATTAGATCTCAAACAACCTAACTTTACACCTCAAGGAAGAAGAAAAAGAACAAATTAAGCCCAAAGTTAGCAGAAGGAAGGAAATAATACCATAGCAAGAAATAAATGAAATAGAGACCAGAAAAATAATAGAGACCAGAAAATAAATTTTCAAAAATTTAAACAAAATTGACAAACCTTTAGCTCAACAAAGAAAAAGACTCAAAATCATAAGTGAGAGAGGACACATTAAAACTGATACTACAGAAATACATAGGATCATATAGAGACTACTATGAATAATTATATGCCAACAAATTAAGTAACCTTGAAGAAATAGATATATTCCTAGAAACAGAATAAAGCCTGAGTCAGGAAGAAATAGATCTAAACAGACCAATAACTTTCTTCACTTAGAGACTGAGTCAGTAATCAAAACCTCCCAACACAGGAAATCCCAAAACAAATGATTATGCTGGAGAATTCTTTCAAACATATAAGAAGAATTCATGACAACCCTTCTCAAACCAAAATCATTTGAGGCCAAAATTACCCTGACATCAAAGCCAGGTAGGGACAATATTAGAAAACAAAACTATAGGTACCTATTCCTGATAAATACACATGTGAAAATTCTCAACAATATATTAGCATACCAAATTCAAGAATACATTGAAAAGATTATATACCATGATTAAGAGGGATTTATTGCTGGGATGCAAGGCTGTTTAAACATACAAATAATTTACTGTCATACTATGTTAATAGAATGAAAAAAACCACATGATCATCTTAACAGATATAGAAGAAGCTTTTGATAAAATACAACATCCTTTCATGTTAAAGCCCTCAACAGATTGGATTATAGAAGGAACATACCTCATAAAGGCCATATATGCACAATGACACCTAACATACTCAACAGCAAAACATTGAAAGCTTTTCTTTTAAGATCAGGAACACAAGGATGCCAACTCTAACCACTCCTATTCAGTATTAGTACTGGAGGTCCTATCTAGTGCAACTAGGTAAGACAGAAGTCATCCAAATCAGAAAAGAAGTAAAATTTTTATTTGCAGATACAATTTTATATATAGAAAATCCCAAAACTCAACCAAAAACTGTTGGAATTAACAAATTCAGTAAGGTTGCAGGATATAAAATAAACATAGAGAAGTCAGTTGCATTCTGTACACTAACAATGAAACATCTGAAAAAGAAATAGAGCCACCTCTTTAATAATAGCATTAAAAACAAAATGCCCAGGAATAAATTTTATGAAGGAAGTGAAATATCTGTACAACGAAAACTACAAGATTTTGTTGAAGGAAATCAAAGATACACAAACCAGTGGAAATACACCCATACTCATGGATTGGAAGAATATTGTTACACTGTCCATATTACCCAAAGCCATCTATAGATTCAGTACAATCCCTATTAAAATTCCAAGGACACTTTTCACAGAACTAGGAAAAAAAAAACCTAAAATTTGTATGGAACTACAAAAGACCCCAAAAAGTCAAAGCAATCATGAGAAAGAGGAACAAAGCTGGAGGTATCACATGTACAGATTTCTAATTATATTGCAAGGATATAGTAATTCAAACAGTATGATACTCGCGTAAAAACAGACACATACATCAACAGAACAGAATAAAGTGCCAGATTTAACCCCCCACATATATGGTTATCTAATATTCAACAAGGGAGCCAAGAACACCCAGTGGAGAAAGGATGGTCTCTTCAACAAATGGGGTTGGGAAGACTTAATGAACACATGCATAAAAATGAAATTTAACCCCTAATATTACAGCACAAAAATTAACTTGAAATAGATCGATTATAAGACCTAATACCATAAAACTCATAGAAGAAAACATGGGAACGAGCTTCTTGACATTGGTCTTGGCAATGATTTTTTGGACATGACAACAAAAGCAAAAACAAGTGGTTTCAAACTGAAAAATAACTAAATGGAAAGGCAACCTATAAAGTGGGAGAAAATATTTGCAAAGCATATCTTGGATAATGGCTTAATAGCCAAAATATATAAAGAACATATATTTCTCAATAACAAACAGGAACATGAAAAGATGCTCAACATCACTAATAACCAGAGACATGCAAATCAAACCCACAATGAGCTATCACCTCACCACCTGTTAAAATATCTATCATCAAGAAAACAAGAAATTACAAGTGTTAGGATGTAGAAAAAAGGGAACCCTTGTACACTGTTGGTTGGAATATAAATTGGTACAGTCACTATGGAAAGCAGTATGGAAGTTACTCAAAAATTAAAAATAAAACTACCATGGATCCAGCAGTTCCACTTCAGGGCATATACCCAAACAAAATGAAAACAGGATATTGAAGAGATATATACACTCCCATGTTTACTGCAGCATTATTCACAATTTCCAAGATAAGGGAAAAAAACTAAATGCCTATCAACCAATGAATAGGTAAAGTAAATATGGTATATGGAAAGTGTGTGTGTATATTATGTATATTCCACATATATAAAATGGAATATTCAGCCATGAGAAAGAAGGACATTATGCAAAGTGACATAAATGAAACAGAGACAAGTACTGTATGATATCACTTATATGTGGAATAATAAAAACAGTGAAATAGTCATTACCACATGGATGGGGGTTTGGGGAGTAGGAGAGATGTTTAAGTATACAGACTAACAGCTAATAGATAAATAAGTTCTGGATATCTAATGCACAGTATAGTGGTTACAGACAACAATATAGTGTTATAAACATCAAACTCACTAAGAGACTAGATCTTAATTATTCCCACCACAAAAAAGAAATGCTAATTATATGACATGATAAATATGCTAACACTACAATGGCAATCATCTTGCACTATATAAATGTACCACATCAACTTGTTGTAAACTTCAACCGTATACAATGTTATATATCAAATATATTTCAACTACAAAAAATTTTAGGTGATATTTTTTGAGCTTCACTTTGTGCCAGGCACTGGGTGTAGTTTATCACATATTCTCTAATATAATCTTTGTAACAACTCTCTTACAGATGAGGAAACCATGACACAGAGAAAATTTTTATTAAATCCTAGTAACTTAACAAGGATTTCAAATATTGAGAATTGTCAATCCAAGATTCAAACCTGGGCAATCTGTCTTTTGAACTCTGAACACTGTGCTGTGTAATGGAAAACATTAACTATGAGTGGAATAATCATTTATAATAATAATAAAGGTGCCTGGCCTTTGTTACAGTTTAGCAGAGGCAAAGGATATATGAGTTACCAATCTTGGTACACTAATAGAGGTCTTTATAGTGATTAGGCAGAGTGAGAGGAATGCCCATTCCTCCCTGTGAGAGTTTGGAAAGGTGTCGAGGAGGTAATGTTGCAGCCTGAGTTTGTCATTTGGACCAGAGAAAAGGATGTGCTAAGAAGAGGAAACAGGAGACATAAAGGTATAAGAATGTATGTTGAAGGTGCATGTTGAATGAAAGTATGAAATAAGTGGGGAGTTCAAGCAACTGCAAGCAATTTTAACATACATGGAGTATAAGGTTTGTGTGATAAGCCCAAAGAAATGATAGTTGAGTAAAATAGCTGTATGTTGCATATAAAATGGTAGAAATATAAGTTCTAATTACATTAGTAGTTCCTTTGTGAGTCAGGCATTATCACTCTAATGAATACCTGGTTTTCTTCCCCTTCCAGGCATACCGAGACTGTACCTCTCAGCCTCTTTATGATTGACTTAGGGCCACTGACCAATTCTGCCAGTAGAGTAAGAGATAGAAGTGATGTGCACTTCTGGGCCCAGGTATGCAAGAGCTGCAGAGCCCTCCAGGTCTTTTCACTTGCGACAGTGACTGAGAAGGCCTTATGTTCTCATTATGTTACAAGATGATGACACGTCCATCATCCTGGTTCTTTGAGTGTTGCTCTGAAGCAGAGTTCTGACAATCTGCACTGGACAGGTAGCATGAATAAGAAATCAGCTTTTTTTGTTAAGCCACTGAGATTCTGGATTGTTTGTAATTAAATCCAAAGACTTAACCTCTCACTGAGATTCTGGTTTATAATTATACACAAAGATTTAACCTCTCACAAGTCTTTCTATGTCTTCTGTTTTAACCCTTAGTCTTTCCTGAGATGACCTGTTAACTTGAAGCTGTTCATCTCCACATGATGTCTCAGACATTTCACATGTAGTATGTCACAAAGCTCTGTTCCTGCAAACTCAGGCTTCACTTATTTATTCCCTATCTGGTAAAAGGTACCGCATTCACACACTGGCCTACACCAGACAACATTGCCTTTTCCTAGACTTTTCTTGCTCTCTCAAATTCTACATCTAATATTTCATCCAGCAAACAATTTCATTACCCAGATACGGCACACTCACCCAACACGGACAGCTTTTGTATAGGATGTTTCCCTGCTCCAAAACCTCTTCTCTCCTTCCTCTTACCTCCAAAACACCACAAGGCTAATTTTAAAATCTAGTTCAAACGTCGTCTCCCAAAGGTTTTTCTTCACCTGCCTTGGCTGAGTTACATGATCTTTGTTTTCTCATAGTGCATAGCTCTACCCTAGTTCTAGCCATTGCTTAGGCGTTTTGAGTTGACTTGTCTGTGACAAATGTCTGGTTTTGTTTTGTTTCCCATAGTGCTTGCTCAGCAAAATGCCTGGCATAATAGAGATTCAATACATCTTCATTGAATGAAAGAAAAGCATTACTAACTGTATAATTGTATTTTGGGGCTACATATATTAAAGTACTTCAGTAGAATGCCAGCACTTGTTATATATAATGGGTTTCTATAAATCATGCATCTGGAAGTAAAGTCTCAAGGAAAAATAATATACAGAGTGACAGTGATTTACTATCAAAGCTTAAACTCATGCCTTAGGGATCTTAATAAGCAAAGTTTCTGGATATAAGAAAGACAAAATATTAGAACAGAAAAGGAAGGGAAAAAAAGTCTTTTAAATTAAAACTGACAATACTAGGTGTGTAACACTGAAGCAAATCGCAATCACTGGGCTTAAGTTTGCATATTTTAAAATGATTAGTAGATATATGGGCTGACATGATGTTTGTTGTAAAATAACATGAAGATGCCTTCTAAGTTATATATGATATGAGATTCATTTTATCTGGCTCATGGACAATATGAAAATTCCCCATGTACAGAATGTGAATCTAGGGTTCCACATTTCCTAACTATGGACCATCAATTAATGGCCAGTCTCTGCAGTTTTTGCCACATGATCCCATGGTCCACTTACCCTGGTCACCCTCAGCCTCCTGATCTTAAATAAAATAACTGAGGCCATCCCATATGACCACTCTAATCAGCTTCCCTTTCTTTTGACCAAATTTTCCCTGCTGCTTCTCTCTCCGAAAGTAGTTTTCTCTCTCCTTTCTGATGCTGATCCCTGATCCTATTCCTTTTTCAAGGACTTTCCTCCAGGAGTAATGCCCCTTTCACATCTGCACTATGTCCCTTTCTATTGCCACCTTCTTCTCAGCCTGCAAAGCTACTGAACTTTCCCATCTAAGTCCTTCCTTCAGTCCTCAACCTTCCCGTACTTTCCTACACCATCATGTTTTAAAAAATAATTTCATTTCCCCTATCTCCTAAATTTCCTTTTTTGAAAGAAATTTGGCTTCTATCCCCCCTCACTGTTGAAACTGCTCTCAACAACCTTGATCGAATCCAGAAGACTTTTCTAGTCATAGAATAAGGATATATTGTAGCCTGAAGAGATATTTCTAGAAATCATCTCACCTAAACCTAATCTCTTTATACTGAAGCCCAAATAAGAACACATGTTGTGTGGTGTGAAATGCTGAGAAACTGACTGCACTGGATTTGCTCCTTTGCTGAGGGGTCTGTGGGCAAAGGAGGTGAAATTTGAAAGATGAAGAAGCAAAGCCTTAAGGGCAGCTACAACACTGACTCTAAACTGGCTATTATATTTCTGAATTGCTCAGAATGAGCAACAATCTAGGCAAATTCAGAGAGTACTTCCTTTATGAACAAGATCTCAAAATGCAAAGGGCTCTACAAGTTGACACTGCAAAGTGATGGATATTTTGAGAATTTGGTGTTTGTCAGGAAAGCTTCAAAGACATAGAATGTAAGTTTAAACTTTTCACTTCCATTTATATGCATTTTGGTGAAAACTTCCCTCATATGACCAACTTGTGATGCCTCACTATTAGAAATGATATACTCTTAACTAGAGGCCTTCTGAGGAGGAAGTACAAAGGGTTAATGCTTTTTGTGTGCAAAGAGATTAACTATCAGTTATAGCAGAACATTAATGTTTAAATGATTTCAAAGGTATTTTCTTATACTTTTTTTCCTAATATATTATGGGTTTGCTGTCAGAAAAGGATGGAGCAAAGTGTGTTCATTTGTAATTTGTTTTACTCTCCTGTTAGCCAGTTGACACCACTCAGACCAAAAGGACCCCAATAACTGATGTGGAAGTCATAGAATCCTGCCTCTCACCATTCTCTTCACAGGGGATGTCTGTTAGCAGAAGCCTGTCTTCAGAATACAATTAATTTCAAGTTTATAGGCTTTGATGCCTTTTGCCAAAATTCAAAGAGATAGCTTAAGATTGATGGTAGAAAGATCAATGAAAAACAAACAGGTGATAGGGTATAAGATACTCCCACAACTGCCTCCTCTCTTTTTCTCTGGGAAACTGCTTTAGAGAACAGATTTTGGCACCACAAAAGCCTAGAATTAGATCCCAATTCTGTTACCCCTGAGCTGTACAACCTGGAAGGCTAGGTTCCACATCTGCAAAATGAGGAGGGATAGCTTCTCCATTTAGGGTTGTTGTTTTATGTAGTTAATATATTAAGTACCACCAGGCATTTTATAAGTACATTATCTTTCCTTCCATGTATGTAATTGCTTTCTTCCCATAAACATAATGATCTCATCTATATTGTTAGAATAGGGTAAGAAAGCTCTTTTCAAATGCTATGGATACCTTCACATTTACTTACTGTTTAAGAGATGTACATTAAGACCCCTCCAATGGAAATAGTATAGGCAAATAAGTGGCTGGCCTTGGACATCTGGTGCTGGCCTGGAAATCAGTCATGCTAAAACAGGAAAGAGTGAACTCCACAGGTCAAGATGCACAAAGAGTCTATTTGTAATAGCATGCATCTCTTTTCTAACCTCTCACTGTTTTGAGGGTGAGCCAATACAAAGAAATGTATATTCAGAGTCTGGCATAGACCAGTGGGTGTTCTTTTAATTTTTAAAAAATTTTTATTGAAGTATCACTGATATACATCTTGTATTGGCTTCAAATGTACAACAGAGTGGTTCAACAATTACTCATATTATTAAATCCTTACCCCCTTTAGTGTGGTTACTGTTAACATAAAATATGTTATAGAATCACTGACTGTATTCTCTGTATTGTACTATCCCCATGACCAACTTACATTATGATTGAGAATTTTTGTGCCCCTTTATCACCCTCACCCTCTCCACCCACCCCAACCCATTCTCTGTGGTAACTAGTCACGTAACTAGTCACTTCTCAGTGTCTGTAAGTCTATTGCTGTTTTGTTTATTCTGTTTTGCATTTTCAGATTCCACAAATAAGTGAAATCTTATGGTATTTGTTTTTCTCCACCTGGCTTATTTCACTTATTTCACTGAACTCTAGATCCATCCATGTTGTTGCAAATGGCAAGATTTCTTTTTTTTTAATGGCTGAATAATATTTCATTGTGTATATGTATCACCTCTCTTTTATCCATTGATCTGTTGCTTCCACATCTTGGCTATTGTAAATAATGCAGCTATAAACATAGGGATGCATATATCTTTTTAAAACAGGGAATCTGTTTTCTTCAGGTAAATTCCTACAAGTGGAATTCCTGGGTCAAATGATATTTTTACTTTTAGTCTTTTGAGGAACCTCCACACTGCTTTCCACAATAGCCATGCCACTTTGTATTTGGTAGGTGCTTAGTAAATGTTGAATGAATGCATCTAGAGGACATTGCCCTGAAACGTGCTCTGGTTTCCAAAATTCAGATTAGAGAAGTTTCTATTACTCAAGTTTACAATGATGCTCAATTTCTCAAACATTTCTTGGAATACTTGCATTAGTATCACTTGGGAATCTTTGAGTCCAAGAGATTAGGAATCTGATTTTTAAAATATCTCTTATGATTCTTAGGCAAGTATGGAACCCACTGTCCTAAAACTGAATGTACAGTAACTAATTAATATCTGAGTTTCACTGTAAGTGAACTAAGTTGTTGATGACCCTCTAAACAAAGTATTGTACAGCAGGCAGGTGAGGGAAATTAAAAAGGTAGCTCCTGCTTTAAATAAGCTTATGACTAAATAAGTTAATCAAGAACATTTTCAGGAAGAGGTAAAATCTAGCCAGGTTTTTAAATAGACTTAGATCAATGAGAAGAGCTCAGTATGACTGAATTACTTTACTGCAGAATTCCCAGTATTGCAGTGCACAAGATGCTTAGTAAAACTGCCACTGTGTAAGTGCTTCACTGATAAACAGGCAGAAACCAGACAGGACACTTACAAACCAAATTGACTTGGTTTTCTATTTTTACTTAGTGTTTCAATTGTGAACAGAAATTCAAAATTGTTGAAAATTTAATCTTACTAGCTTACCTCTACACTATGTCAATTTCCTAACTGTAAAATAGGGCCAAGTATTTGCTATAATTAAGCAGCAGGTTGGAAGGACTATTTCAACACACACAATTTTGATCCTAATTCATTTTGTGCTAAAACAATGGCACAGATTTCTCTAGAATGATTATAATAAAAAAGACAACAACAAATGTTGGCAAGGGTATGGAGAAATTAGAAACCATATATATTGCTGATGGGAATGTAAAATGGTGCACCTGATTTGGAATATAGTTTGGCAGTTCTTCAGAAAGTTAAACAGTGTTACTCTGTGACCCAGCAATTTCAATCCTAGTATCATATCCAAGAAAACTGAAAACATTTATTCACACAAAAACGGGAAAAAATGTTCATAGCATCATTGATAATAACCAAAAATGTGGAAACAACCCAAATGTTTATCAACTAAGTGATGAAAACTAAAATGTGGTACATCCATGCAACAGAATCTTATTTAGCCGTTAAAGGGAATGAAGTACTGATATACATTTCTCCATAGATGAACCTTGAAAACATCGTTAAGAAGCCAGACACAAAAAGGTCACATATTATATTATTCCATTTACATGAAGTATCCAGAACTGACAAATCTATGTAGACAGAAAGCAGCTTAATTGTTGCCAGAGGCTGAGAGGAGCAGGTAATGAGAACTGCTGATGGGCACAGGGTTTCTTTTGGGGTGATGAGAATGTTCTGGAGTTAGGCAGTGGTGATGACTGTATAATCATGTGGATATACTAAAAACTACTTAATTCTACGCTTTAAAAAGGTGAATTTTATGAGGTAAACTATAGCTCTCTCTTAAAAATTGGGGAACAGAAAAGCAAACCACTTGAGGCAGACAGTAACTAAATGGCAAATTCTGGGGTCCTCCCATCAGCCCCCAAAGGTCACCCCTTTAAGCTTGTCAAGAATTTACCAGAAGGAATGAAAGGTGAGGATGAGTGAAAGACTAAATCCTTCCTCGCTATGATTGGAAACAAGGTAAGATGTCTACTCTTACCATTCCTATTTAACGCTACATACTGGAGGTTGAACCCAGGATAAGCCAAAACAAAAACAAACAAGTAGTAACTACTGAAGGTTTCCAGACTGGAAAGAAAGAGGAAAAACTAACTTTATTTGCAGACATGATTGTCTATGTAGAAAAATCCCACAGAAGCTACTAAAACACTATTAGAATTAAAAAATGACTTGCAAGTTTGTAGGACTGAAGATCAAACTCCAAAAATCAACATTTCTATATTTTATTATAAATAATTAGAAGCTGAGGTTTAAAAAAAGAAAAGTATACTGAAATCTACCAAGCACTGTTGAAACTTAAAAACTAAATGAATGGATATATAACACTATGGTCATGGGTCAAAAGACTCAACAATCTTAAAATGCCAAATTGACCTATAGATTCAATGGAATTGCAATCAAAATCCCAGCAGGCTTTTTGGTAGAAGTCTAGAAATTCCGGTATAAAGCTCATAGTTAAATCAGTAAGGAAAAGATAGATTATTTAACAGTGCTATCACAGCTTTCCATCTAGAATAAAATATAAGACTGGGCCTCTATATTATACAAAACATAAATTCAAAACAGATTAAAGCAAATGTAAAAAATTAGATTAAAATCTCAAATTTAAGACTGTAACTTGGAGCAGAAGAGACCTTAACCATGAATAGGTTTGAAATATACAATTTAGACACATATGACAATAGTTTTCATAAGGAAAAAAATAATATATGGGTAAAGAGTATATGAGAAATCTCTGAACTATCTTTAAAACTTTTGTAAATCTAAAAATATTCCAAATAAAGTTTATTCAAGAATAAAATACAGAGCAAAAAATAGTTAAAGTCAATAGTCAAATAATAGATTTGGAGAAAATACAAATATCTATAATATATATATATAATATATAGCTACTATAAAAGCTATATAACACAAAGCTATTATAATAACTATATAATATATAATCACTATAATAAAGATCTCTTTCAAACTGACAAGGAAAAAAAACAACCCAAAAGAAAATAGGCAAATGATGTAATTGTCAATGAAGAACAGCAAATCAAATGCCACCATTCCCCTTCTTCCATAAATAAAGAAAACCACACAAAAAGATGTACAAAATCATTAGTGGTCAGAGATATGTAAACTCAGGTAATAGGTATTACTTTGTCAAACAGTCTTGCAAAAACTGTTAAAGCTCTAACATCTATTGTTAGAGGAACACAAGGGAAAGCAGACTCAAGTATTTGTGGAATTATTAACCGTGACAGTCTTTTTTGGAAGGCAATCTCATAAACTTACTAAAATTAAAAATGTGTTCACTTTTCAACCTAGCCATGTGACATCCATAAATCTATCTCCCATAGTCATTAACTACCAGAAAATAAGGACTTACGTATGAGGATATTTCTTGCAGTGTTTTATATAAAGTAAGGGAGGAAAAACCCCACAAAAAATAAAGGAGATGCAAAGTGAATGCCCACCAATATGCAGCCATTAAAAAGAGTGAATTGGGAGCTACACGGGTTGACTTGGACTGATTTCTGGAAGATAATGAAAATATCAAGAAAATAATCAATGCACATATGCACTGTGTATGATTACATGAACATGGAGGTGACTATAGTGTCATATGTACTTTGGTCATTTGCATTAGTTACTGGAGAAGGTAATGTGGGAAAAGGGGTAGAGAGGAAGGGGAAAGGTTAGAGGGAGAAATGGGAAATAAATTCTCTTGTGCACATTTTATTGTTTTTGTGGTAATTGTTTCTAAAAATTTTTGCCATCATACATCTTAGAATATTTATAAACTAACGTATTTGGTATAAAACCTTGTTAAAAGTGACTGCATAGTCCGCCACTGTCGTTTCAAACAATTTAGTGTACAGTTTAACAAAGTGCCTGATCATGGACTCTGAGGCCTAAGTCCACAAACATTCTCATTCTCTTTGCTCAGTTATTCTGTCCCATTATAGCAAGCTTATCTTCAATTCCCTGCCAATATATAAAGTATTTATTAAGAATTCACTTAGAGAAAGAAAAGGAAAGACAAGTCTTTTCAAGAGCCTTCAGTTTTTTTCAAAAAAATCTTTCCCCCAGCATCCTGAATTCAGAATTTAGTGGCACCTTGTACACATGGTGTGAAATACTAGGTTTTGCCTTCTTCATGCAGGACAAAAGGTAGCCAAAATAGGCGCTTCAATGCTATTAGGCAAAATGCTGGAAAGAAAAAGAGAAACGATAAAGTAGGACTGACTATGTTAACAGAGAGACAGCAAAATCTACATATTCTAGGATTAGTTAACTCTTACAGAGGAAAGAGCTTGCCATTCCTTACTGCTCATATTATTACAGATGAAAACGAATTGCTTATTAACCCTGAAAAACCTGGCTTTCTATAGTATTAAAAATCAATTCAGAAGGCCCAGACAGCCTTAACAACAATTTCTACCCAACATTCAAGGAAGACATAATTCCAATCTTACACACTCTTATACTGAAGTTTATCCTAGGAGGTTAATTTAACATTTGAAAAATCAAACTCACGACATTAATACCTTAAAGGAATAAATCCCAATTACGTGTAGGTCCCCTGCCTCCACCCCTTGCAAATAGTCAATAAAATTTAACGTATTTCCCGAGGTAAAAACTATTGGCAAACTAAGAATTAGAAGAGAATCAAATAAATTTGATAAAGAGTATCTATACCTGCAACAAATATATCTACAGAGTGGGGAATATGTCTGCAAGGTAAATATATCTGCAACAAATAATCAAAATTAATGGCTAAAACGCTGAAAAGATTTTCCTGAGATTATTAAGTGAAGAATGCCCCTGTAACCAGTGCTATTCAGCACTATACACTTGAAGTCCTGGCCAGTGCAAATGGGCCAGAAAAAGATATATATGATGTAAAGATCTGAAAGGAAAAAACAAAGTTTGAATCCAGGCTCTGCCACTTACCAGCTATGTAACTCTGGGCAAAGTACTTACTGACTCTGCCTTGGTTTCCCCATCTTTAGAAGTGGGGATAATGAATACCTTCTTTACAGGTTTGTTCTGAAGAGTAAGTATTTTAAAAGTACACAAAGTTTTTCATATTTCAAAGCACTATAAAAGTGGTTAATAAAAAAATTATTCACAGATGATAACTGTACATAGAAATGTCAAAGAATCTAGAGATAAACTATAGGAATAAAATTTCCTAGATACAAATTATTACACAAAAATCTGTATTTCTATATATGACTATAAACAAACAAAATGACATTAAAAAAGATAAATCAAATACCTGGGAATAAAATTTAACAAAAGATGTGAAAAGCTTCTTTATGGGTAATTATAAACACAATGCAATCCCAATCAAAACTGGTGGAACTCAAGGTTAAAAACTTTATGGAAATATGAAATGCCAAAAACAGTCAAAACACTCTCCAAGAAAAACAAGGTGGCATACTTGCCTTAATAAGTATCAAATTCCAAGACTGATGTCTAAATTGTCCATTAACTCACCTGGGACATCTTTCTAAAATGCTCATCCATTAGGTATGTCCATACAGTTCTTCCCTCACTTCTTTTAGATCTTTGCAGAAATAGCATGTAAGCAGAGATCTTTCCAGTTTGCCCTGTATAGAACAGCACTACCCCAATACCTCGTCACTTTATTCCCCACCCTGTATTTTTTCATAGCACTCATCTGACATTATTTTAACCTATGTGTATATGTTTTTTATGCCTCTTTCCCAACTATAAGCTCTTTGAAGCCAGAGTGTTTATTTGGGAAAATGCTCTACTTTGTTGCTTTGTTGAATGAGTAAGTAAATAAATTGGAAGAAATCACAAAAATTCTGATAGACTTATTAAGTATAGCAATTAACTAAATTTAAAAACTGTAACTCCCAGTCACTATTCATCTATTAAAATGGTATTACCAAAATACAGTAACTCTCCCTAAATTTAGAATATTCTGGTCATTCAAAATCAACCACGTTGTAAAGACTGGCTTTTGACAGTGGTACTTCATACTTTAATATGATAGTAAGTGAAACAAACCAATTAAAAGGAACCATATAAAATATAGCTCTGAGAATCTTCATGACTCTATAAGGCAAAATAATCTAAAGAACTCTTGAGTTTATTTTGTTTATGTCATGTAGGAATTAATAGGTCTGCTGGTTTCAACATATATTTATCCTTTGGGGATCAAAGTTTATATTTAACTAGAAAACATGCTATGGAAAGTCTTATATATTTACAATTTAACCCAATTTCCAGTGGAAGTAAGAGTGATGAAATTTAGCCCAATTTCCAGTGGAAGTAAGAGTGATGAATTGTGAGAATTTAACATAAAAAAGCTAATTCAGTGCTCTGAAGATGGGAATTTGTACATTTAGGATAATTCAGTGAAACTGGTGGCTTATATAATGAACAATAAAATCTTTGTATTCTCTCTCACTACCATGTGATTTTTTCCCAGAGGTCTTAATAAAAGCAAAGTACAAGGGATTTAAAAAAGATTCTGGTGAGTTAAGGCCTGTCTTGAACCCTGGAGTATTTTCTTATTCTAGGCTAGTCCAGAGTTAAACTCCAGGGGAATTCAGCTTGGTCCTAAATTAATCCAAGTTTGAAGGACCCCTGGGAGATGAAGGAACTTCTGAAGCCTGTTGAATGGTTTAGACCATTTTAAAAGTGAGACTGAGGTGGTACTGGTTGGGGGTACAACCAGAAGAGGGGTTCAGTGAACTGAATGCACTGGCCTCCTACATGGCATCATTTTTGCTTAATTCCTCCTAAAATCATTTAGTTTTCCATTTAAGCTCTATCCTTTTATAGAAATGTCAAGAAGGCCATTAAAATTCATACAGATTTTCATACAGTATTAACATTGTAACAGGAAAACAGAAAAAAAATCTAATGCCTTTATGGAGGCTACAAGAATAGAAAGGGTTTGAGTACAATTACCAGCTTCAATTTAAATGGCTCTAGTTTCATAATCTCATGTTGCCAAAGACTCTTTAAAAAGCATTTATACTTATCTCTTCACAACTTAATGGTAGATCTATTTACTTTCCAACCAATTTACCTTAAAAAAATAATGTTGATGAATAAGTCAGTTTCTTCTTGAAGGAAAGGCAGGTATTAGACATGAAGAAAGGACAGTGTCTAACATCGCCTGTAGAGAAGTTCAGCAAATGCTTCCCTTTGGGCTGAGACCGGAATGAAGAATCATCTCAATGTCTTGCAGGGTAATTTTGAGTAACTACCATGTGACAAACTTATATTCCTGTTCTTAGGAAAAAGCCTGTGCACAAACCATAGGCAGTGATACATTATTAGAATTTACATTTATTTCATGTGTGCAGTTTACACACACACTACTGAACAAAACTGGAATGCAAACAAATACACAAATGCCATAATAAGCATTATCGAATAAAAGAACTGGCACTAGTGTTATAAGCATATTAATGGACCTGATGAGAAAAGTGATGGAAGAAAAACTGCAGCCCATGGCGTTTTTCTTTTTATCAAAAGAAAACGCTCAGTAGCACCATAATGGTAATACTTAAAAGAAACGTGTAAGATGGAACATTTTTAACTGCTATCATTGAGGTTAACCTGTTTTATTTAAGTGAATTTTACAGGAAGTTAATAGTACAGGCAGTATTTGGCCAACTTCTGTTTAAGTCCACTGCACATCTTCCATAAACAAAAACAAACGAAAATAAAGCCAGTCATACATGGACCCCTCCTTAGGACATGAAACAAACTGCACTGTGCTTTGATTTCATGACGGGAGAAGATAAATGTGTTAAAACATGAGATTATGTAAAGTTATTCACTAAAGCCTGAGTGTGTCTTTGGTAAGCTAATACTTTTTCAGCATTGTTATTATTAATCATGTTTAAGTTTATCTATCCTGTGTTTTTCCACATAATCCAAGGAGGCTAAAGAGGAAATTATGGAAAACAATACAGCAAAATCTTCGAACAAGTAGGTCCTTAAAATCCAGTCTCTTCCAAAGGCACCAAGAATCAATGGGGTGCAAACTTCCCCTTGGTGAAAGATGACTTTTTGTAACACTTATAAATGCTAATGGAATTTTATTTTGTAGTTTTATATATCTTACTTGGTGCTATTGATATACTTAATTACCTACCCTTACACTTTTCTCCTAAGGCGGCATCAACAATATACAATATAGAGAGAGTACCAGGTATTTCTATTTCAAAGTTGTGCAAAAACTGCCACAATCTTGCTCAAAGTGTTTTAAGTATCCAAATGGTAGCAAATGGGCTGCATTAAGCTTTATGTCCACATTGCATATGAAGAAAAAATGAAATTTATACCGAGTTATGAACAGAAATGTTACAGAGTATCACATACTGAGAGTGACCTGCAAAATACTTTGAACAGTATTCCCTTAGTGGTTTCCATAAAATGTCACTAACCACTTACACCTAAACCTCAAGTTTTCTTCATAAGAATGCTATAGAACTGCATTAGTATTTTATATTGATTATAAATTAAGCCAAATTTCTATCTAAATACACAAAGTATGTGCTTCAAGCAATGTTTTGTGGCAAAAACACAAAACATAGTTAAGAATTATTTTCTTACAATAATGCACTTTTAAAGCCTTCATTTCATAGTTTGGTAATTAAGATCTACATGAAACACAATGATTTGCTGAACATAGAAGACATATCTGCATTATGATTATGCAATCTGGCATTTCTGGTAACTTGAAACAAAGTAGTCACACGTAGTTCAACCAGCTCCAGACAAGGTTTTTCAGTGGTAATAATTTTGCAGCAGTTAGAGGTTTAAATTTCAGTCTGAATTGCAACTTTTAATTCCATTGTCTGATGTGAGTGGTTGTTATTTGTTTCTTTTAGTGCATCACCAAAATATAAATCAACATTGGGTTTCAGTCCATTGTTGCCATGTTCTTCAGCAGTATGATTCAACTGTGGAACTTCTGAACATGAAACAGTTTTGGTAAGCACAGAAATGCTACACTGCTGTGGTGAATTTTCCAGACGGTCATTTTCTACCTCAGGAAGAACATTAACAGTAGCAAAGCGGGCATGATAATCACTGGAACCATGACTACAAGAAGTTTTCATGCTTTCTAGGTCAGAACAACTAAATTCAGAAAAATGACTAGAATGGGAATCAGCTACAGATGGCATACTGTCACTGAGGGATGGAGCCTCAAATTCACTTGAGTTCGTACTTTGCTGTTCTAACAACTGTGCATCCATGTCCTCTCTGGTCTCATTTATCTTCATGTTACTCTTCTTCCTCAATTTACCACTTTTCGATTTCTTTCCTGCTGTTGCTTCTTTGGACCACTTGGTGGCACTGGATTTACCTTCAGGCAAGCCACTGGATGAGCCACCAGGACGACTTCGGGTGGCACTGCCATCCTCCACACTACTGCTTCCGCTGTTGTGCCTGAATTTGGATGGCTTTGATTCAATATCCACTTGCACCTCCATACTGTTGCCTTCTCTAGAACATAAAAGTGACCAAGGTAAATACATTTTTTGACTTTTAAATTTTTATTCAGATGACAGCAGAGGGGGAGGAGTTTATGTATGAAAAATTCTAAGACTATAAAAGCATTCAGAAATTAACACAGGACACATTCTACTAAAAAAAACTGCTTGAAATAAGAGAATTGTTCTTATAATAACAATTAAATAATAAAAAAAAAAGAAACAGCTACATTTATTGCTTATGCTGTTCCAGGTACTATGATACCTTACTTCTCCATTTTGTTCCAGAACAGACTTGTTGAGATGTAATTATGCATCACAAATTCCACCTGTTTAAAGTGCACACAGTTCAGTGGTTTCTGTCATATTCAGATAATTATACAACCGTCTACCTAACTTCAGAACATTTTCATCATCCCCAAAAGAAACCCTGTGCCCATCAGCAGTTCCCTTTCTTCTCTCACCCCAACCACTGTTTACGTTTCTGTTTCTGGATTTGCCTATTCTGAACACCTCACCATTTTCTTTACCAGGGAACCTCTGGAAACCATTATTCATAATAATTTTGCCTAATGATAGGGATAATTCTTTTTAAATTAACTTAAAAATATTTCTCATTTTATACTAATTCTTTCCTTACTTGTCCAATGGGATGTAAGAATTCAGAATGGATCCCGCCATTGCTTTGGTGCTGGCATTATCACTAACTGTTCCCAAGCTGACAGTGCCAGATTCTCCACTTAGACTGTACCGTTCCTTCTGTACATCTGCTTGTACTTCCAACCTTAAAGAGGGAAGTATTATATAAAAAACTGAAATTACATACACTATCAGCACTATGGTAGTATCTTTAAATAATTCAGCTAAGAGCTCTAGTAACAAGAAACTATTTTAGAAACAACTATAAACATTTTTTTATATTCTCCAATTGTTCAAATTCTACTGTAGCACTCTAAAAGGTATTAGCCCATTCAAATAAAATGGGAAAAACTAGCTGTCTGCCAAATTACCCAAAAAGGACATAAAGAATTTTAATTTAAACATGCGCCATTATTCTCAGTCAGGATGTGGCACTTTGCTTGCCATGTTTCAATGCAAAACATAAAATAAGAAAACAATGAAAACCATTCTATGTGACAAATCAGTGAATCAAAAAGTCTTGGGCATCTATGTGTTAGAAACAGTTCTTTCTATAAATTTAACACCTGACTTTAAGACATAATAATAATATACACTACTATTCTTAAGAGTTTGTGTTTAGAAGCAAATTACCTAAAAATAAGATAAATATGACCAACTTATGTTTTTTAATTCTTGTACTCTCCCATGTTTAAAAAAAAAAGGCAAAGCTAATAAAAAGGAGTAGAGAATAGTAAATTAGAGAGGAAACAAAGGAAGATAATAATGTTTTAAATTCTCCTATTTATCTATATGGCCATTGGCCAAAGATTTTGTGAAAATAAAATAACCATTAATACACAAAAGGGCCCAGGCAGACTATCCTGGCCTGTGAATTCATGCATTCCCAGATATCCTGACTCCATCTGCTCCCCCAGGCCTCAGTGTGTCTCATTTCTTAACATCCAGTTGTTGACACCTCCAGAGGTTAAGATCTAGGCTTAAGCACTGTCTTTACTATGTGAGCACTGATTTGTAGCATAAAACCGGACAACTACAGTGAAAAAAATTGGCAGAATGTTATGCCTTAGACTTGGTTCTTACTACATCATGGTATTACAACAAAAAATTCAAACAAGTAAAAATCTCCTTATTCACTGTTCCCACTAAATTTCATTTTTTAACATTATTGTTTTCAACCCTGACACAGTAGGGTTTATATGTAATCATGCTTTGTGTTCAAATTTCTCCTCATCTAACTAATAATTTGTAGTTACAAGAGAAGGCAGAACAAAGCAAACCCTATTTTTCTTACCTGTTAAAACAGTTTACCATGGCACTTCCTGACAGACTCCCCGTTATACTGGCTCCAGCTAGTGCCATGGTGCTGGCCGTCTCACTCAGGTTGTCTCGAATGGCTCCTATTCGGTCCATATGGCTTCCACTTGCACTCAAACTGCCAGTCAGACCACCAACACTTCCCTCTCCTATGCTAGGGTTGTGTCTTGCTTCTGCTACTGAAGTTGTGTCTAAATGTACATATTTCGAAGAAATTAAATAAATGATTATTAATTTCCCTCTTTTAAAATTCTTCCATGATTTCAGAGAGGACACTTTATCATATAAAGTATAAAACTAACATAGGAATAGAAAATACATCTGGACTCAGGGATGCATAACTATGGGGTAAAAGTAAAGAGAAATTCTCAGAGAGTAAAGTTGGATCAGGAACTGGTCTTCAGTTCTAAATGCTGATTACTTTTTTAAAAAAATCTAGAGATTTTAAAAAAATCTAGGAATTCTATAACGAAATTGTTTAAACATTTAGCTGACTTAGGAAGGAAATTATGTGAGTTTTCAATGAGGGTGTTATTTAAAGAGCTCATTATGCCCTAAGCCAATAAGAATGGGACAAAAATTGACTTCTAAAAATATTCCACAGCTCCAATGGTCTACAAGTTATAACAAGATCTGACACCACTATATTCCAATCTTACAGTACTTTCTACATGCTTTGTACTGAAGGATTCACTTATTTTCTCCAGTATTTGAGTTCCTTTTACATACCCAACACTGTTCTACACTGGGAACATACTGAATCACAGATACAAACATCCTGCCCTCAAGAAGCTTACATTCATTCTCACTGGGGAATGCAATAAATATTATATAGTGACAAATGCTAGGAGAAAAAAATAATAAAGCAAAATAAAGGGGAGTATATAAAAGGTAGTGAGAGTGATGAGGAGTACATGTGTACATACTTCTGTGACATTTTATATAGAGTGATCAGAGATGGTCTTTCATTAAAGTGACTCAAAGTTAAGTGAGCCATGGAATTAACTGGGGAGAAGAATATTCCAAGCAGAGGGAACTGAAAGTTTAAAAGCCTAGAAATAGAAGTGTCCTTGGCATCCTTGAAAATGTCAAGGGGTGGTATAAAACAGAGTGACAGGAGATGAGTTCAGAGATGTAGTCCTGGACAGATCATGTGGGATCTTAGGGGCCATGATAAGGACTTTGGCTCCGTGCCACCCTCCCCCCCCGCCCCAGTATAGTAGGAGCCCTGGGAGAATTTTGAGCATGAAAAAGACATGATCTGACTTACGGTTACGAAGTATCACTATGGCTGTACCATGAATAGTGAATGGAAGCTAAGAAGGTAACGCCATCAGTTAAAGAGGCTATTACAATAGTCCAAGAAACAGGACAGCAGCTTGGACTAATGAAATAGCAGTGGGAAGGGTGAGAAAGGGTTGGATTATGACTAAATTTATTGAAGAAAGTAACAGAATTTGCTGACAGATCAGATGTAGCGTAAGGGAAAAGAGTCATCCTAAGTTAAGGTTTTTGGCACAAGCAACAAGCAAGGATGGAAACGTTACTTAATGAGGTGAGAATGACCGGAAGAACAACAGGTTTTAGAGGAAGAGTATGGTAAAAGACAAATTAAGCTTGAAATTGTTAGGCATTCAAATGCAGATTAAAGAGAAGAGTTAGAAGTACAAACGTGAAGCTTGGAGGAGAGTTGTAGCCCAGATATAAATTTAAGAGTGGCTGGCCTATTTATTATTTAATGGGTGAAGTTACCTAGGGAGTGAGTGTAGATAAAGGAGAGTAATCTAAGAACTGAACCCTGGAAACTCCAAATTTTAGAGGTTAAGGGAGAAAAATGAACCAGCAAAGACAACTGAGGAAGTGCAGCAGGATACATGATTAAGATGAGAACAAGGAGAGAAGTAAAAAAAAATGTTTCAGGAAGGAGGGCAGGGTCTACCACGTCAGGTGTACTGTTGCCTTAAGAGGAAAACTAAGAATTGACCACTGTAATTTGGTAACACGGAGGTCACTGGTTGACTCTGCTTTGTGGAAGAAGTAGAGATGGAATTCTGGAGTGGTAGGGACCAAAATCTGATTAGAATGACTTCAAGAGAGAATGAGAGGTCATAATGTAAGTTAGTGACAAGCATGGTAATACAGCATGAAGAATAGAGCCAATGCTAACATCTTTCTATGCTGACAGATAGTAACTGCACTTCTTGGGGTGAGGATTTAACAATGTGTATAACTGCTGAACGACTGTGTTGTACACTTGAAACCAATATAATATTGTATATCAACTACACTCCAATAAAAAAAAGTGAGAGAGAATGGGAGGTAAGGAAGTAAACATTATCCTTCACATATGCCTGATTATTTCCCTAAGATAAATTTCTTTAACAAGAATTGCTAGAATATAGAATACAGATATTAACTTATACTCCTACTGGTAGTCTATGAGGGCCTTTTCAATTCTCTAGTTATTATTCTAATTCATATTTCTTTGAATGTTATTGGGTTGAAGATATTTTCTACTCATTGGCCATCTGTATTTTTTGAATTATAAACTGCTTTTCTCTTTATATCCTTTTCTTAATGATTTGTAAAATTTTAGGAAAAATTTAAAATTAAAAGTTCAGAATTTCTATTGGAAATTCCACTGGAAGATAGGTACCCAGAACTATTCTACCCTCTTTCATCCATTCACCCTTCCTTGGCAGTTCATTTCGCTGTTGTACTATTCTGGATGAATACTTTTAGGCCAAGTGAAAGGAAGGCAATGGAAATTCTGACTTAAGTGTTATGTACAGCCTCCCCACTTGAACTATTAGTAAATACATTTTCTTTCTTTGCTTAAAAGACTTACCTACAGCTGTGTTAGTTCCACCAACATTTATATCATTTTCATCATCAAATTCAATCCTGACTCCTTTTCCATTGCCTGCTGAGACTCCACACCCTCCACTTCGACAGAGAGAAATTGGAACAACGCCATAGACATAAGCTAACATAATAGGAACACCAATACCTAAAGAGGAATTAAATTAGTCATTATAAACCAAAAAATAAATGAATTTATTTCAGAAACATGAATTTTAGATGGTCTTTTGAGAGAAGGTATATAGGAGAAATGTGCTGGAGTTCCACAACCCTTGCCAAAATAAATTTACCTAGCTATTGAGGCACAGAAGCAAATTCAAAGTTTCCAGCATTACAGGTGAAGGATAAAGATGTAGACCTTTTCATTTAAAGTGTCAGGGCTCTATCTACAAACTGTATTTGTAGAAGGGGTTTCAGCCACTAATAATTTAACAACTATTCTAAGGCTAGGCTCTTGAGTCTATAAACTTTTAACCAAGTTACTGAATGAAAGGTTTTCTGTAGACTCAGCTTCAATTGTCCTTAAATAAAAAGGCAATGCTCTTATCTTTAACAATATAATGCTTTGTTTTTAAAAATCCTTTCACACAAACTTTACTTCTACAAAATCTGAGGTAATTAGTATTTTCAAGCATAATCTTACCTACTGTTACTGCAGCTACAACTGGAGATATGATTACAGACAATGTTACACCACCTGTTATAGCCAAATTCCGTTTGTGCTTTGAAACGTCCTTGCCTTCATATCGGTTATGAATCTTAAATTAAATATAAAAATGGGGGTGGGGGATTAAAGAGAAAATATATTACATATTTATATTAAATGAAATAGACTTACATTTGCTAGAAGTTAAAAATTTCTCTATAACTTCATAGTTAAGTGTCCTAGTTTAAAAGGTAAACATATTACTGTTCTTAAACCATATCTTACAACACATAATTTGCTCCTTAGTAATAATTTGCTTACATAAGATAGTGATATAATAGATTTTATTTGGTGCTTACTTTTAAACCATCTTGAGTAAAAGTAGTCTTTATAATCTTATTCAAGAATAATATAATCATGTTTTGAACAAAGAAGGAATTAGTATTATTTTCAACATAAACTGAGTTGAATGTTTGACTAATAGGATTACTTTTAAGAAACTGAGCATTTCACATGTTTCTACATAAGCATCCCTAAATGGTAAAAATTTGCTTCTAGGGGAGGTTTCCACAATTTTTTAAATGACCTTAAAAAGTAGTGCTAATAAGTAAACATCCCACAGAATCAATTTTTTTCTCCAATGCCTTTTTATGAATAAAAATATTATCAAATGACTCAGTATCATGGGCTCTCATTTATAGCTTAAATAAGGGTTAGAAAGAAAAAAAAAGAGAATAAATATTGCTGCCAAAGACACAAGCTGAATCTGCTTAGCATCTTTGTATAGTACAGGTGTTAATAAATAGAAATTAATATCACCATGAGAGTGGCTTGTGAGATTTTACATGAACTTCAGGAAATAGCTCAGTATCTTTGTTCTCATGGTTTGCAAGGGCTAAATAAAGCACATTTCCCCCTCTCTTTCAAGATGGATTCAAAATACCCTCAAAAATATTTTTACAGGTAGTCTATAAAATATTTGACTTATAAAGAATATTACAGATGAGGCTTAATAAATTGATCTACAATTATCATGTGGTTATTTTAAAGGCTATGAAGTACAATGAGTTTGTGGGATACATTAAATAAACAGTGAAAAGTATGGGGTGGGGAGGTGGGCGAACATACATTAGACAAGGAACATTTCTGTTTAGTAGTTAGAATTCTGTTTCCAAGCTTTGGTTCATGTTACCAGGGAATGGACCTCTATACTTCCTAAATAATCCATGCCAGCAGAGATGGCAGACCTTCCCAAGACACAGTTCATTATCCTTCAGTATTGCAGTTAATTCCTGCTCTTCCCCACTCCCGTTTCTGGACAACTTAGCACTGAAGCAGAGAAAAGCCAAAGGTAAGAACTGATGAAGGAGACTTGCAAAGGCAGGGTGCCAGAAGAAAGGGATCATCCAGAAAATTATGGACCCTCAAGCACCAATGTTCAATTACAGTGATCATATCATTCCACTATTTCTGGTCCAACTTACTTGTTCTGTTTTGCAATTTTGTACCACATTTTCTATTTGCTATTGTAAATAAGGGCTCAGCTTTTAGGTACTTTTTTAACTTAATTGTTTTCCTGGGCTGGTTTGTATCCCTAAATACCACAGAGAACAATGTTTCAATGGAAAACCAGTTCATCATTTTGCAACCCTTTGGGTACATGTTTGAAAAAAGGAGACTTGCAATCACACCTAAGATTTGAATTATGAAGTAAATAATCTCTCCTCTATAAATTATTTGTAGGTGTATGCAGTACAATAGTCCATCTTTCCTTTCTAGTTCTATTTCTAAGTATCTGAATAAGCAGTTTTATTTCCAGCAAAACCTTACTTTGGATAACTACATGAAAAATTGTTTTAATCAGCTACTATGTTTGGGACTTAAAACAATTTAAGTTATTTAAAACCTTTTGATACAAACATTTGCTTCATAAATAGCTATGACTGTCCTTCATCCCAAAGCCAGTTTAAAAAAAATAGTATGTATTGTTATTTTTCTGATTATAAAAGTAATATATTTTGAATATAAAAATAATTGATGGGGGGGTTATATGGAAGATCAGCCTTGTTTTGACTTTGGTCCTCAAAGTCAAAACAGGAATTAAATGCAACAATTTAAAGGGGAAGAGATTCTGACTCAACATAAGAATTAACAATTATAGATACCTGGCAACAATGGGTTTCACCATTGCCCAAAAGGCTAGATTGAAATTTATCAAGGATCTTATACAGATCTGCACATTTAGGTTTAAATTCCAGCTCTGCTTCTTTCTGTGTAACTGAAGATAAATTACATAAACGTTCTTAAGCCTCAACATTCTAGCATACAAATTGCCGTGAGGTTAAAATAACTCAGTATACATAGTACACCTACGACACAGTAAAGGCTCAACAAACTTAGTTTCCTTTTTTTAAAAATTCTTTTACTTTGTTCTGTTTGGATACAAGGTTGGGATTAGATAATTCCAAAGCTACATCTCTAAAATTACTTTGGAGTCACTTCATAAATTATCCCTTTAATCTTTCAAAAGAGAACTATTGCTTGGCTAATGAAGTATATAACTCATAACTCATAGGCCAATGGTAAGAATTGGTGTTTAGACTCACAAGATTGTTATAATCTACAAAACAGCATATTTACTAATAGCAATGATCTGAGGAAAAAAAAAAAAGATTTGGACCTTCTTTGAGGAAATAATTGGTTAAATGTAAGTTGGAGATCATTTAGGGACTGGCTAATGTTCTCTGCCTGAGGCATGTGTTATTTAAACAACTTTTTATAGACCTGACTTTACAAGAATATCCATGAGAAAAATGTCAGGTGTATATCCTTCAATGCTTTATACTTGAAGTTTGGTTTATAATGCAAATTACAATATATTAAAGGTTTCAAATTCAGATAATTTTTAAGCAAGTCTACTTTATATGCATGTATACAAACTTGCCAAATTTTATTATCTGAAAATGTATTATCTTATGAAAAAATAGTAAATGGTTTTATACCAAAGATACTAAAATTAGCCTTTGTCTTTCAAAACAAATAAAAAACAAAACAAAAATAGAGCAAAATCATCAATCCTAAGCCTAAAGGTTTAAAATAAGACAATGAACTAACCAGGAATTATGCATTTTACCTTACGGCCCACATATACAGGAATGCCAAGAATCATTGCAGGGATAGCAATACCAGCTATTAAAGCAATTCCTACAGGAGCACCAACAAGTGTTCCCAGCTGCCACAATATTTTCTTCTTTCGGCTCCAGGGTTTCTTCCCCCAAAAAGTACATCCTGATGGACTAATGGAAAAAATTCTAATGTCAAGTACATGCTGCAAAACATCACAACAAATTACTACAATACATTAAAGCAGTGACTATAAATGAAGACTTCTCATACTTAGGAATGAGGGCTTTTTTTCCCCTTTCTTTGAATTTGGAGTTAATTGAAAAACAAAAATTAAGGTAAGAACCACCTTAATTATATTAAAAGGATACTAATAACTGGGATTCAGGTTATATACTTTTTGCTAATCCTCCGTTAGCCCCAAAACCTTAGGTTAGTTTTTGAAGAATAAATTAATGCAAAATACGTTTATTTTATCCCTGTTAAAGTATCTGGCATACAATTATCTGATTATATCATAAACTCACTTTGTGTCCTAAATGAGGGAATTTATATGAGAAAATTAAATGAGACTATTTATGACCCAGCATAATTACATGGGGTATTAAATACTGGTTTTCTAGTTCAACAAAAACAAAAAAGTCTAGTTATTAATCCACAATGACTAGCACAATAATTTGGTTACATTTAAATTTATGTAACTAGAATAAAACTTAGGATCCCTCTAAGTATCTTACGTCCTAAATTTAAAAATGCTTAGGATAATACTTTTTCAAAAAAATGTCCTTTTGTCTTACAATATAAACTTCTATTTATATAGAAATAGTTCCTTCTACAAGCTTACCTGAGATAATGTAAATCTGAGATTTCTTTCATACACAACCAACAAAACTCACAACCACAGACAGCACATGTCATGTGATTACAGCTCCCGTCATTCATCTTAATTATATAAGCAGCACATCGTGGACATGGCTTTATATCATCAGCTATTAGGAAAAGAGAGAGACCTGTTTGACTGTATCAAAATGGTCTAAAATTAACAACTTCTAGTCGATAATTGTAGCACTGCCAAAAAATCTGAATGTTTATAGTTTGTTAACTGATAGCTTTAGTCTGCTATTTTTATACATGAAGCATTTTCTCATCCCTTCTGAGAAAAGGAACATATTTTACATTAAAATTTCAAGTTTTAAACATTTTTCAAACACAATAGCATAACAGTGAGAAAAAAAAATAACAGAAAAGAAAGGAGAACCAAGGACAGCCCTAGGCAAATTGTTAACTACATAGTTTATCTTTGTCCCTAGCCTATAGCTATCTTCTCTGAGTGGCACTTCATGTTCTGGAACTTTTCTAACCATCTCTACTTAATTTATATTCTGCAAGCCCTTTATGAATAAACACTAAAAGTGGTGACACTTTGCTATTAATGTGAAGCACTATATATAAAGCACTGAATTTATTTCTCTCTTCCAAGTAATATCAACTATAAGTACTATAAATATAACATCTTCAGGAAAGTAGCCTTTTCTTCCTATTTTAGTTCATACAATGGACATATGGGCCTTATTCAGTACCCAGAATAGAAGGAAATAAGTATGAAGCTAAGGAAGTTATATGGTTATTAACACTTAACCAATGGAAAACAGTTTCAGAATTAATGCGATCATTTGTTGATCATGCTCATGACTGTTTTTAATTAGTTACGTCTGTCCTTCTATTTATTTATTCAAATGTTGTTATTGTATGCTTTTTGTATAGTAATACGGTTACAAAGCACAAAGGTGCCAATTTAAAATCAAGTTGTACAAAAACTTAGTAATCACTGACACAGAATAAGAGTAGTCTCAAATTACACAACTATTTTGAACTTTGGCATCTATTTAAATAGCAACAAGTAATTATTTTACTGTTTCTAGTAGCCAGCTATATTTTCAGTATACATAGGCAGTTCAGAAAAGATATTTATAGTGCTAGCCACTGAATTCAAGTATTTGTTCCAATTTTTACATGATAAGCATTTGGCTGTATTCTATTTTATTTTCTATAAATTTTATGGTCAAATTTTACCTATTTTGCCACTGAATTCAGGTTTCCTTAGTGCTTCTTTTAGGGCCAAAGCTGTTTTTTAACTTAAGAACAGGTTAATGCTTACAATTAGTGTTTTAACAATATGAACAATTTTGAGCAAACTGATAACTCTATACAGCCAGACCAAGACAAATGATAATTACTAGAATATAAAAATTAAAAATATCTGTAAGTCATTATGTAAATGATCCAACAATCATAAAGTCTGCATTAAAAATGTTTTAACAATAGCATGAATGAAGAGAAGCTGGCTTTTATAGGGTATATTACTATATCAAATTAAAGAAATGCTAATACTATCTACTTAAGTGGCATATTAATTGATAAACTTCCTCATTCCAGAGTATACTCATAAAAAGCCCAATTAGAGGTGGGAATAAAGAGAACTGGGCTTTGGTTCTGATACATACAATCTTCCAAAACAAACTGAAAAGTGAGATCCCCATTTATTCTTAGTGTTCTAAAAACACAAAGCAGCCTTTTAATATGCTCTAAGATTACATGTTAGAGAATTCACACCAGAACATTTTTTTGGTAAGTTTAACATACATGTACATGCATGTTTGTACTCTCTGTAGACTTATCTACAAAATCTGTTTTGTCTGCTTTGTCTCTTTTCTTAAAACAGTAAGTTAGTGGGAAATAATTACTATGCACATAAGGATACATATCTCTCAAAGTAGTCTCAAAATGCAAAAATCCTAAATAAAGCTGTTTTACTGATTAGACAACTGATGCCCCCTTCCCCAAGCATCAATTAATCTATAACTACTATATATTTTTTAAAAGTTTCCCATTCTTACTTTAAGTGTTTGACAAATAATTACCTTTGAATACTATGTTTACTATTAAAATATGGGCAGGCCATTGTCATATTAAGAAAAACAATAGGTTACAAAACTCTATGTTCTCAAAATTTATTTTACAACTCCCCTGCCCCTGCCACCTTACCTGTAAGGACTTACAACAAAATGTTAAGCAGTGGTTATCTCTTGGGATGGTAATAGCAGGGGACAGAGTATGGATGGGGAGCAAACTGAACACATTTTTATAAAGGGGTAAAAACATGGTAATGACATTGAAAGATATGTGGTTCATTTAAAATGTAACTCCAAGTGCATAACCACCCTAATAGATATAATAGTCTCATGCAGATGCAATAGTATCACCATTTAAAGACAAACATAATCATAATATAAATTATTTAATGTACTATATGATTAAACACACTTATCCTCAGGTAACTGATTAGAAAGAAATAGTCAACTAATAGTTCTTATTATACCAAATATTTATTACTAAAAGTGTAGCCAATTTTTCGAAGTATTATAATTTGAGACAAAAAATACCAAGATACCTGGAATAATAGGAATTAATAAAACCATTTTACATGGTAGTTCCTTTTCCTCTTTTCTTTCCTTAAGTCAGTGAGAAGCCAAGTTCAAGTTTTTAATTTTTGTAGATTATATTAAAAAAAACTGTCACACATGAACATTTGTTCTGAGAGCTTGGACATCTGGAGGATTGCAGTTAAAAATGCATGTATTTTAAATGTTCAGAACTATGAGATAAGATTTTTAAATCTTGGAAACATGGAAAAATGCCAACAATGCTAGTATTTAAAAGGCTCAAATCATTTGAGAACTTTTCTTTCATAATTACTTTCAAAGCTACTTTATATTTAAAAATCACCCTCATTATAATACAGCTACATCTTACTTTGGATGAACTTCAAACTAGTGATTCAACTTGATATAATACTCAAGGTGTGAGACGTAGCTCCAAAGAAACTCAGGCATTCCCAGAAATCAAACTGATAATAAGAAGGTAATTAAGTGAATGTGTCAGGATCTAAAGGTTGTGACCAATAAGGTATTCAAGGGTGACACTGCTGAAGTAAACATAAAATCTCTCACAGTGATAACTAGGAGGAAGACCAACATTCATCAAAATTATGATGTTTATTTTAAAATTAATAACACAAGCCATCTCTAAGTCTTTTTTTTTTTTTAATGATAGTTCAGACACACGTAAATCTCTAGCATGTTAACTGTGGTTTCTCTAAGTCTCTCCACTTCATATAGCCAGAGCCCTTATAATGAGCCAGGAAATGTTTCAACTTTATGGACATGAGTATTATTAGTATCTTCATTTTACAGATAAGGCAAGTAACTTGCTCAGGGTCACACAGAATTAGTGGAGAAGCTGGGATCCAAATCTAGAAAAGTTGGATTCCAGAGTCCATTCTCTTACTCTGTATGTCTGTATAAATACCAATGCCCAATAAATACCTATTCCCACTTAAAGAAAAGGGATATTATTTCGAAGCAGACCACTATACTGTAGCTGACTACAGGGAATAGTTTAGATACATCTGTGTTCTCTTTGAATTGCTTCTTGATCCTTACCTATAAATTATTATTAATAACTTTAGAGTTTCACTCCAAATCTTCAGAAAAGGAAATAGAAACAAGTCAATGAGCTAACAGGCATGAAAATTCATTTATATTTTGTGAAGTATTAAATGTCAAATTTAAAGTATATATAATTTTAAATGTTAATTTTAAATTCAACTTTAACTATGAATAAGATTTTTTCCTTGTAGCATAAGTCACATGATCATCTCCATACACTACTGGTAGGAATGTAAATTATTTTCTTGATAAAATTCTGTATCTTCCAAGTTTTTCTCTTTTATAATCAGTAAGAAAAGTGATTATTTTTGTAAAATTGACTGAAATTCCAATAAACAATGAAAATTCAAGGCATGTGAAATATTTCTTTGGAATTTTATTCAAAGAACATTAAGGTGTTCAGAAATTTTTTATTAATTTTTGATATTTATGAGATGCATACATTACTCATGTATAGATTCCCAGATAGTTTTTAAATTTTTAACCAAAGACACAAAGTTTTTAGTGTTCTCCCCACTAAGGTATGATTTTTAATCTGTTATTCTGGAATTGGATGAGACATCTGTAAATAAAACCTGTATTTCACAAAACATGTAAATGAAAAAGATTCAAAAAATAAACTGTTTTAAACCTGTAACTGATATTTACACAATTAGAAATAATCTAAAGGTAATATTCAAAATTAATACTTTATTAAAAATCTTTGCTAAGCTTTGCACAGCACACCTTCATAAATAACAGTTTCAGACCATCTTTGGCCTATGAGTTATATAAATTATAAATCATCATGACACTTCCTTTTGCTTTTTTTTTTTTAGGCAATAAAATCTTTCCAATCTCAGTCCTACTTTCTTCCACAGGAAAGAACAAGTGCTATTGGGAAAGAAATGCTAACACAGAATAATTTTGATAACTGAGGGAGAACATGTGGTAACAGGAACTGAATACTGTACTTCTACTGAAATAACTAATGCTCTGTATGTGTCAAATATTTTATTAGAAAAGATATAAATACCTGCTGCTCCAGACTCTTGACTGTAACTAATGGATGAAGAACGTATAGTTCTCAGACGTAAACTCTGGGCTCTCTCTTGTCGAGCAGCATCACAGGTCTGATTGGGGTGCCAAATCTGTTTACAGTGGTAACAAAACTCTGTTCCACAGCCTTCTCGCCCACAAGTTAATTTTGGACAGCTGGCACATCCAAATGCTATCACAGCATATCTTCAAAGAACAATAAAAATTATTTAAAATGTGGTATAAAACAAAAGATATTAAGTAAGAAAATTATACAATTTAAATGCTATTCCTGAAAAAGTTTTCTATTTATGCATGAGCAAGTGGTCATGAATCCTAACACCATCTCAACATACAAAAATTGGCAAGTGAAAAGTTCACAAATGAAGACATATAAATGGTAATAAACATTTTTAAAGTTCAATCTTTAACTTTTAACTTCCAACTTATAACTAGGAAGCCAAACTGTATAAATAGCCTAATCCCGATTTTATAAAAATTCTATTAAATTAGTATTCTATGCACCTAGAAAAGACTAGAAGGAAATTCACTAAAAATCTTGGTAGTTTTCCTACTATTAGGGTTCTAATTATCTTCTTTATATAGTACACATTTCTGACTTGTACAATTACCTGTTACTTTTAAAAACAGAAAGGTAATAAAATTACATTTTAAAAAATACAATGCCTATAGATCAGCTACACTTGTCAGTTAATAATAGGCTGTGCCAATTCATAAATTGTGTGCTGATCTTGTATTTATGCATAAATTCTCATATTCTTGTTTTTAAGATGCATGGTAAAAGTGGTCTTTGGGTGCCAATTTCTACCAAAATGTATACAAACTTGAATTTCTCAATCAGGAAACTTTGTTTTTTACTTCATATAAAAGATTAAGAACAGTAGACTCATTACTAGCCCTAACACTTATACTTTGAGCTAATATTGTTGGCACTTTAAAAATTTCTGACTTAAATTCTGGGCACTCTTGGGCATTATCCCAGATAAATGAACACTTATAGTCACATAAAATAAATGTTTACAACAGCTTTGTTTGTAATAGCCAAGAACTAGGAACCCAGATGTCCTTCATTAGCTCGTAAATGGTTAAACAACTATGGTGCATATCTATACCACAGAATACTACTCAACAACAAAAAGGAACCACCTACTAAATACTTAACAACTTGGATGAATCTCTGGGGAATTACGCTAAATGAAAAAAGTCAAATGCCAAAAAGTTATATACTGTATGATTCCATTTATATAATATTTTGAAATGATAAAGTTTTAGACATGGAAAACAGATTAGTGGCTGTCAGAGGCTAAGGATGGAGTGAGGGAGAGGAAGGGGTAGGAGAGAAGTGACAGAAGAGCAACATGAGGGAGCTTTGATGTGACAAAACTTACTACCTTTACTAGCATGGCAGATACATGAACCTACAGGTGGTAATAAAATGGTATACAACTAAATACACAAATACACATACACACAAATAAATACAAGTAAAACTGGGGAAATTTGAATAAGATCAGCAGACCGTATAAAATTCAGTATCCCAGTTGTGAAACTGTATTACAGCTTTGCAAAATGTTACCATTGGGGCAAACTGTGTGAGGGACACAGGATTTCTTTGTATTATTTCTTATAACTACACATGAATCTACAATTATTTCAATAAAACTTGCAATTAAAAAAATGTCTAGGGGTTTCTGGTTCTCCCTGAAAGAGAAATAAACAAGTCTTGTCTATAAACGAGGCTTTTGTAAATCTCAAATATTTCCTCCTGACTGGAAATACAGAGGAGTTCTCAGAGCTCCTCTTCTTACTGGCAATACAATTTAAATAATAATTTAACTGAGGTTTTTATTAAATTTCAAGATAATCCATTAAATTATACAAAATTTTAAGAGTCAAGAAGCTCGTCTATTTTGGACCTGTTGCTTCCATGGTATCTCACCCTTTTAACTTAAATTTTATTTTATTTTTTAAATTAAGGTTTCACTGATATATATAAAGGTTTTAACTTGAATTTTACATCTTAAATCCAATTTTATTTCTGATAGACCAATTCTCCAAGTGACATTGTCTACCATAAATATGTTCAAACATGATGGAACTAAACACAACTTAAATCAAGATGGGGATAATTTAGCAAAGTTTCACTTCCCTGAGCTTTAAGACTTCCCTAAGGGCTTTTTCAAGGCAGTCTCAAAAAAAGAAAAAATCTTTGAAGACTCTATTTTTTTTCTATCAAGTTATAATCTAAAGCAATCTTTAAATTATTAATTTCAGTTTAAAGGAAATGACATTCTCTTCTAAGGCTTCTCTATCCTACTCTTGAGGAAGAAGGGAAGAGGAGGGACCGGATGGGGAAATCTGTCTATATAAAAGGGACAATGCTAAGATCAGCTAAATTTTTAAGTCAGTAACAATTTATAAAGGCAGAAGAAAAGTTCAGTCTACTTGGCCCAAATTCTACTTCTACCACTTATTACTTGTATAGTTTTATATAAATTACATAATCTCCCTACAACTAAGTTTCCCCAAACAAAATAGGGATTCTCTGAAGTTTGGCTTAGCCTCAGTTTACAGCCAAAATCATCTTCAGCTTTGGTCTTGACCTTAGAAGGCCAAATAAGCAACTGACTGCTTCAGTGACATTTCTAGGAGCTCTGTACTTGTGCTTGATTAATGACCATGTGATCATTCAAATTACTGTCACTTTCACATCAGTATGAATAATGTGTCAACTAGGCTGAATATTAATATCCAAATATTCATTTTAAGATAAACACTGGTAGGCATTTTAAAGCAAAAGTCCTGTTTTTTTATATGGTGAAATTTTACTGGACAACTGAAGTATAAATACATATTGTGTTCCAAGAATAAAATGCAAGAATTACTGGTGATTGTGAACCCCAAATTTACATACAAATTTAAGATCTTTCAAACAATAGGGAAACGTTTACAATTAATATGAACACTGAGATTGCATTAACTAGATAAACTTAGGAAGAACATACCCTTCTTGAGCAAATATTCATAAAAATATATCAGGCAGATTAATAGAAATTAAGTTATGTCATAATTCTAACCTTTCAATAAACAAAACTTTTAAGTACTGATTTAATTTTTAGTTAATGACTTAGGCTATGAGTCTTTCAATTCAAAGTCCTACCAGGGAATTCTTCACATCTTGACAAGAAGAATTAAAAGCAGAACATCAACTTTGCCACTGCAAAATTTCATGAAGAGAAGTTCCAAACTGACACAACATCCACAAAACATGATGGGATATGGCAAGAATCTCAAGAGAAAACTGAGGACTCAAAACACATTTTCTTCTCAATAATCAAACTTCAAAACAGCTTCAGAAATTGCCTTCAGATGAAAAGTCCTTACAGTTTTGAGTCTAGAGATTTAAGCTTGCTCAAAAAGACTGCTTATAGACAGTGAGTACCTATTTAGAATTTTTTAAATATGCAGTATATTTGTCAGGAGCAAACTAACAGTTGACACATAGAATATTATCATTCCTGCATTATGATGTCAAACATTTAAAATTTGATTGCTAATTTAAAAAAATTATTTTTTAAAGTAAATTTTTACATTTATTCTCATATCACAGAAATTCACCACTTTGACAGGTGATACTTTGGCTTCAGAGGAATAGTGATGTAACATCTGGTCACTTGGCATTTAATAAAAATGTAGGTCTTAATGCATCTCAAAAATTAGGATATAATAACAGAGTTGTAATATTTAAATCAGACAATGTGTGTGTCTGTGTGTGTATGTGCAGAGGGAGAGGTGGGGGAAAAGTGGGAGAAAGGGAAAGAATTAGTCCACAGCATATCCATGTACTCATTGTGAGAGATAAAGTATAACAAACTTGTTTTACGCTACTTCTCAGTATTAGTTGAAAAGGTAAGATGTCCTAACCCAGAACTAAACATTCAAGACCCATTTAATCTGTGCAAATTCCAAAGACAGGATTATCTTTAATAATACTACCCAAATATTCTCACGAATGTGTATCTTGATGACTGCAAAAGTTTGTCTACTAGTTTTTTCTTATGCTAAAAATTAATGACTACTAACTATGTAAGTGTTCTGTGTTCATATACACATTCATTCCTAATAATATGTCAGGCACATTCTTTATGAAGGATTAAATATACCTAGCATTCACATATTCTGAAAACGGAATGTTATGCCTCTTGAAGATGACTTTCACTGTGTGGAAGCCAAACTTACTTTAAATTGGAAAACAGCTTTCAAATTATAATAGAAGAAAGTGGTAAAACTAAAAGACAAAATATTTGCTTTAAAGAAAAATGTCAGGAGTCTCTCTGCTCTGGTGCACTGTTATTTGAGAAAAAGAACAGGCTCAGCAGAAAGTCAGATAACCAGTAATACTGGCTACCTACCTAAACATCTCTGGCTTAAACAGTACCTAAATCTTGGTTTAGAAGATAGCTTAATTTCTTTCTATGATCAACTATGTATGTAACTTGTCTTACTTTGTCTCTTTTCTTCAGCTGAAGGTCACTAGCTACTTGAAATGCTCAAACCTTCCTACCTAGCAGAAGAGGAGTAGGAAGGGGAAGAAAGGGGCTGAAATAGGACAGTCTTTCCAAAGTGTTTTCTGTTCACTGAATTATCAATAAATGATCCACACTGCAAGTATTCAATGGTCAAATTAGGGAAATGCTAGGCAAAATTAAAGTGTTTTAACTATATTACACAGAGGATATATAACTAGGATTTGCTAAAACATTTTTAACATACCAATGTTCCATATATAGTATTCACTACCTACAGAATTTATATGGCCATGACACTTATTTCCTCAGTTTCAGAGTACTAGAATTCCACGAATTATACTATGGACAACACTAAGGAAGTAGGGATATTAGCTAGGCAGTATATTCTGCCTAAATTCCTTATAAAAGAACAAGTAAGAAGAACAAACTATACCTAATATGAAATGTAATCTGAAGAAAGATACAACAGTCCCAATAAAAATTTTAATGAGAAAAAAGAATGAAAATTATCCAGAAATCCAAGATTACTTTTTTTCCAGAAGCTTTAAGACAACCTCTCAAGAACAAAGAAAATAAAATCAGAAATACCAAAGTTATTTGACCCAGTTAAGGAGAAAAGTCAAGTTTTTTATCAAAATCAATAGGCTCATGTTTCCACTTGTAAGATGTAAGTATTACTCTGATAGGACAGGAGTGACTTACTCAATTAATGTATTTGGGAGAAGGTCTAGTCAAAGCGAGGCTCATCTCCTATTTCTCTCTTTATGGGTCTTCTTTGCTACATAGGATGCAATCTATTCTGCTTTCCACTACATGCTTCAGGGAAGGCCTACAGTTACGCAGAACTGCCCAGGCTATTTGAAGAAGTCTGTCTAATTTAAGGGTGGAGGGTTAGCAAGCCATTTTGGCTGGGTATTTAAAGCCACATTCTTTGGTCAGCTAATTAATAAGAGAATGCTGACTCGTTTCCTATCTTACATTATCAACTTGGTTCTGAATGAGGGTGTGAAGGGGAAAATGTTACTTTTATCGATTCCCTAAAACTCCACCCAAAATCTTGGTATCAATTAACAATGTTTGGTATAGCAGTAGTATATACTTAATTATTTGATGTTAAAATAAATTTAGATTAACTTTAAGATTAGGCAAACTCTCAGCTCAAGCTATTAACTCAGAATACTTTAAACTTTAATGAATGTCTATGTTAACACATACAATTTATCCCTAGTTATGAATTACAACTTCCCCTGAAACATAGTTTACTCATTATGGCTCCCTATACACAAAATCTGCTTTTTTCTAAGTCAAATGTATTTCCTCCCAAGAAAATCAAAGTTGTATCTGTTCTCTAAAATTTCTAAAAGGTAAGCCTACAAAGCATTTCTAGTATATCAAAAGATGGTCAAGTTATGGCTAAAACCCTTCTTTGTAGGGTGAGAATGAGAGTCAGATGGATATTAAGTAGAATTCTAAAAATACATATTTAGTCCCTAATCAATGGTCTCATTTTCTTAATCCATTATGAACAGTATCCTTCACCAGAACAAGTTATTATTTAGAGCCATTTCACTGTCACCAAATAAGCTTAAAGCTACACTAACCTGATTACATTTGCCCACACTGCTTTAAAATCGTTTTTATCAACTATTTCTTAGATATATGATTTATGTTAATGGCATATAATCAAATTGGTTCATTCAACAATTCTTGATTGAGCATGGGGTTAACCTGTAGTTACAAAGAAAAAAGGAATACCTGACCTTTGAGGGGCTCACAGACATTAAATCATTAATTATTATTATAGTATAATAAATGTTCTTATATATTCAAAGTTCCCCAGCAAAGTCAGAAGCACTCACATAAGATGACAGGGATAATTTGTGCTGACAGAAGAGAAGTCTTCACTTTTTGCTTTCTGCCTAGACAATGTACAGACTAGGCTTCCTAGGCAGAAGGTAATCAGATATTTTTTATCGAAGGCAGGTTCTAGACTTCCCTTCTTCCATGTCCCTCACCCCAGTTATTCTCCCCAGCCATGGTCCGCTTTTTCTCTGAACCTGTGTAGACTGGCATGTTCTAGAGGTAATCTAGCTAACGTCAACCTGGTTAAATCACAGCACACAGGTTTGGCCTCCTACACCCTTTCTCAAGGCGTTTTTTGTTTTTTTTTTAATACTGTCTTTTAAACAAGCTTAATCTGCCCTGACCTTCAGAGGAGTGGTAAGAGTATTAGGTCAGAAACCCTGAGAGATCTCAAATAGAACCAGGTCAGGTTTTCTTTCTACTCTGAGGGAAGGACAGCATTTCTTAAATGTTAAACTAATCGTTGAAGTAAAACTGTTATCAGACATAGAAAATGGTCATACTGATAAACATCAAATGTAAAAGGAAAAATTCATAATTTCAGACTTAGCATTTTTGGAAAAAAAGCCTTTCAAGGGTGTTGTAAATTAAAGGGGCTAAATACAAGCCTATCATCCTAGTACTACTGGTTAAGCATTTTATGAATAACTGTCAGTCAGATATTTACCAGTATTCCTTTTGCCAGATTTAAATAAATGGAGTTTGAATAAAAAAATGTCCTTTTGTGGATCCAAAAATTTAGTTAAGTTCCTAGAGGGTAGAGGTTTTCATGTTTTGTTCATTATTAAATTTCCAGAACCTGGCCCATAGGTGTGTTAAATACTTGAATGTCTGATTTTTAAAAATACAAGTAAAACTTTAGAAATGGAGATGAGGAATGACAAAACTATGAAAAGCTTATTACTGTGTGCTAGGAATTATGCTAGTATAATAACATTAAAGATCTACTTAATCCTTACAACATAACAGGACAGAGATTTAAAATCAGGTCTATATATGAGGCTTTATATAGTATTCTGTTTTCAAAGTATACATATAAATTTTGTTACTGGGTGATATTTTATACATAACACATCCATAAAACCTATGACATAATCAAGTACATTAAATATGCTCTTAACAATCTAGACAGTCAACATAAATATAAATGAAAATACATAGTAATAAAATAAAATAATTAATCTCCATGTCATGTTTTCTTTGTCCCTTGTGGATAAGACTACTGATAACCACCAAAACCAAGAATTAATTTATAGCCAAATTAATCAAGACCAATTCTCTGTTAAACTTATATAACAATCAAGTGGTTGTTTTCATAAAAATAATCTACTAAAGTAGGTGTTTCGATTACTTCATGATATTTTATATTTGAATTAGTATTTTCTTCTCCAGTATATTTAGAATACTAAGCCATTTTACTTTTTAACAATGTCTCAATGAAATTTAAGTATGCAAAATATCCAAAATATGAATTTCCAAAAAACTTTTTAAATTTTACTAAGAAATGTCATATATATAAAAGGATTTATAAAGAATAAAAAAATGAGTAACCCTGTATCTATCACACAAGTTAAGAACAGTATTAGTAGAGTGAGCAGTTCACTCACAACCTAAACTGGAACACTTAAGAAAGAAAGGTAATGCTATTAAAAACACCAGAACAATAAACATGAACTGGACCTGTACTGGGTAAATCATAAACTGTGGTTACCTTATTTATCAGTAGCTTTAGAAGTTCCTTGAATGCCCCTTGAAGTTCACATACCCTCCCTCTTCCTCTCAAGAGGTAACCATGAAATTAAATTTATCCATTTTACTGTTAATGAACATTTGTTTTTTTCTTGTTTGCTATTATGAACATTCTTAAACATGTCTCCAAACTAGATGTTTCTTGGCACCCAAGAGTTTCTCTAAGGTGTTTAGTTAGGAGTGGATCTTCTAACTATAGGATGTGTTATAAGTAATAGAATTTCTTCTAAGTTACAAATTTATTAAAATGATTTCTAATAAATAATACAGCAACAATTCACCTTTATTTCTTTTAGTTTTTCTCCTCTTAGTTATATTCCCACTGTAATCTGTTTCCATTTTGTTTTTTTGAGGTGTTCATGTGTGGTGACAATCTAATTTTCCCCCTCAATTCTGTACATTAAATAATCCTTTCCTACTTAGTTTGGCATGCTTCCCTTAAAATATCAAGTTCTTATACAAACTAGGATCAGCCCTATCTACTGTATTCTATTTAGTTGACAGTATTGATATTATCATTATGATGACACAATCAATCAACCCAACACAAGAGAACACTGGCTTACCTTGAAAATGTTATGCATTCAGTTCCAGACCACCACAATAAAGTGATAAAACAATAAAGCAAGTCACATTAATTTTCTGGTTTCCCAGTGCATATAAAAGTTATGTTTATACTACACTATAGACTATTAGGTGTACAACAGCATTATCTCTAAAAAAAAAGTAAACTTAATTTAAAAATTCTTTATTGCTAAAAAATGTTAACCATCATTTGAGCTTTCAGCTATTTGTAATCATTCATCATGATTACAGCAGCAAATATAATAATAATGAAAAACTTTGAAATATTTCAAGAATTACCAAAATGTGATAAAGAGATATCAAGTAAGCAAATGCTGTTGGAAAAATGGCACTGGTAGACTTGACACAGTGTTGCCACAAACCTTCCATTTGTAAAAAACACAGTATCTGTGAAGCACAATAAAGCAAGGTATGCCTACGTAGGCATTATTTCTCACTATACAAGTATTTGCTATGATTTACAAAAGCCCACCCCCACACTTTTTTAACCTAAAATTGGCTATCCAACTTGAAATCTATTCTAATGAATGTGTGTATTCCTGCACCAGTGAAATGTTGTGCAGGGGGGTCCATGGGATGAGGAATGATACAATTGCTACTAAGCTTTTTTCTGACAGGATACTGTCTCTTCCTCAAATTATTTAAAGGTATTGCTCATTATCCCTAATTTCATGCCAACTTTTTATTGAGAGTTTAGCCTTTCATGGGTTCCAGGGCTTGCTTCTGCCACACTCCTGGATCTGTAACATATTATTTTGTTATGTGTTTCAGTACAAGCTCCCTACAGTACAGGAGAGTGAAATTCCAATTTGATACTAAGTAGTATCTCTGAATCCTTCACTCAACTAATGAATTCATAAAATGTGAAATAATTCGGTAATAATTTTAATATTTTATATTATACAGAAATCCTTGGTGGACAGTTAAGTTCTAGGGATCCCTGGGAAAACCAGTTGAAATATACACAGGCTGGAAACACTACTTTTCTCATTTAATATTATGGAATATAGACTAGACATAACCCAAAAATCTGTTACTCAAGAAGCTTTTTAATAATGGATTTGGTTCAGACAATGAGTCCTGAATTTCATTTGATAAATTAAGTTTGTATTTCAGCCTTGCCTTTGCTTATATCTAGATAATCTTGAAAATTCTGGGTTTCCCCAAACTCTTATTTATAGATCATCTTTGGCTTAGTAATGGTATGCTAAATCACATTCAGAATGGCTTTTGTTTTTCTCTAAGAGCGTATTAACTATTTCTTCCTATTTCTGACAACTGTACATAGTAAATGCCCTATAAACAGAGGTTGCTGTTAACATAATAATAAAATATATGAGCAAAATTATTTATATTTTGGGAAAATGGTATTTGTAATTCAAAAACATGAGACGAATGACCTCTAGATGTTAAGACTAGCAAAGAACAGTTGACCCTTGAACAATGCGGGGGTTAGGGCATGGACCCCTTTACACAATTGAAAATCTGTGTATAACTTTTTACTCCCTAAAAACTTAACTATATAATAGCCTACTGTTGACTGGAAGGCTTACCAAGAACATAAACAGTTATAACGTATTTTTATATGTACCGTGTACTATATTCTAACAATAAGTCTAGAGAAAAGCCACTGTTTTTTCAAATTTTCACAAATCTCAAAAAAATTTTCCAGTATGTTTGTTGAAAAAATTCACATAAGCCAACCTGTGTAGTTCCAACCCATGTTGTTCATGGGTCAACTATACTTATGTATACAAACATGAACACATACTGTGGCACGTATTAAAGTGTTTTTCAAAAGGGTAATTTATGACCTCCCCGGCAAAAACAAACAAAACCTCCTATCATTTCATTATACTAAAAGTTCTCCAAGTGGATGGGGAAAATCAATTTTGCCCACAACTAGATCCTGTATTCCGCCACCTTATCCTTTTCTTCTGAAAATGATCTTAAATGAATTATGTGATGCAGAGACAATATAAAATTGAATGGGATAAGATTCCTGCCATAAAAAACTGAAGGAATAAAACAGCAGCAGACTCACAGAACCCAAGAATGGACTAACAGTTACCAAAGGGAAAGGGACTGGGAAGGATGGGTGGGAAGGGAGAAGGGGAATAGGGGCATTACGATTAGCACACATAATGTAGGTGGGGGGGTGGCACAGGGAAGGCAGTATAGCACAGAGAAGACAGGTAAGTGACTCTATAGCATCTTACTATGCTGATGGACAGTGACTGTAATGGGGTATGTGGTAGGGACTTGATAATGAGGGCAATCTAGTAACCACAATGTTGCTCATGTGATTGTATATTAATGATATCAAAATAAAAAGAATTTAAAAAGACTGTATTAAAAAAAAATTCCTGCCATTAGGATGTAGCATTGCACCAGACTTATGGTGTGTGTTCAATATATGTTTGCCTTTTGAATGAGTGAATTATCTGGCATGTTAAGATTTTTCTCTTGAGTAATAGCGATTCTTATTTTATCCACAGGGAAACAATTAACTCCAGAAAAATCAAACAAAATCTTCTTACCCACAGTCTGGAGCCGGACACCACCTACAATCTGGATCTGCAACGAGCCACCGTCTGAGCATAAATTCTTCATATTTTTCCATCAAGACATCATCACTTAATATCAAGCGAATATCATGGGGATTAAACCGTTCAGTACATTCTGGGCAACTGATATTAACTCTACTTTCAGAAATTTCAATCCTTAGATATTGTCGTAAGCAATCCACACAAGATCTGTGATGACAAGTCATTATCTCAGGAAATCTGTCCTTAGAATGTCGTAAAAGGCACAAAGGGCACTCTATAAAGTCTCCAATTTGTTTGCTGATTGAAGTCAATCCATTATCAGAGGAGGTATTTGTAGAGAAAATGGAGTTCTTATCAGTACACATTTCAGAATGTATACTTTCAATACTCGCAATTCCATCCACTCCCCCATTTAGCTCCCTTGATTTACGCTTGTTATCCTTTTTCCTTCGAAACAGAGAGCCTATTGAAATTCTTCTTTTTTTGGGTGCCTTTTTGACGGAAGGCAAACTCACAGATGAAGCAGAAGACTGAAGATCTCGATCTGAACCCATTTGCCGATGTAAACTCATGTCTAAAATGCTCATTAGAATTGACTCAGGGTCTGTGTTTACACACAGCCCTTCATGATATTTAGGGAGAAAACCTATCTCTTATTCTTTCATTCAGATTAAGTCATGATGTAATCCTACTTGGTTCCTTCACAGAATTCTTGAAAAAGTTTAATTAACAGAAGACTCTTATCAGAGATGTTCTGAAAAATAAAAACACCAAGATCATTAATCTGTATTTTTAGTCTGCAATTTTTTTAAAAGAACTTACAAACTTACTATGAAATTTCAATATGCTATTTCATCATGTTTTTTTTAAATAAGGTCAATTATCTACAAGAGAATATAACAATATAAAACCAATGCTGAAATAACAAGGACATTCTCTAAACTTAACAAAGGACTCTAGATTTGGGTTGACCTTATCATTATTAAAATTTTACCCAAAACTTTTGATCATTATCACTTGCCCTCAATAATTCCCCATTGCCTTTAGACGTTTTTTCTTTTTAAATCAACAATAAAATGTACATGCAATACAAATGGCTAAGTACAGCTTACACAAACTTGAAGAACAATGTGTATGAGAGGGGTGCTCTTATATTGCCAGACACAATAAATTAAAAAATTACAGTAATTAAGAAGATGGTGTGGTAGGTACATCACAATGATGGATACAAAGACCAATGGAGTAGAACACAGTCCAGAAGAAAAGTCCCACTTATATATGGGTACTTTTGTCAATGTTGATATTGCTGAGCACTAAGCATGGCCTTTTCAAAAACAAAACAAATAAACAACATAGTAATGTTTTATTCATTACCATCTGAAAAGAGAAAAGACCCTGACTATACATAAAAATCAGTTTCAGATGGTTCACAGACTTAATGTGAAAAGCAAAATCACAAAGCACCTAGGAGTCAGTAAAGAATATTTCAGTGAAAAAATTTCTTAAACAGAATATACAAAAGTACTAACTGTAAAAGAAACGACTCATAAATTGAACTACAATAAAATCAAGAGACAGTATTAAGGGAGTGAAAGAAGACATTTGCCACATACAACTAATAAAGGACCAGTACCCAGAATACAGACAGAACACTTGCAAATCAGTAAGACAAAGCAGACAATCCAATAGAAAAAAAGGCAAGGGAATTAACAGGCACTTCACAAAAGAATATGAAAAATGTTCAACATAATTCATCATCAGGAAAATGCACAATAAATTCATATTGAGAGACCAATACTTACCCAGCATGATGGCTAAAATTCAGACAGACATTTCCAAGTGTTAACAAAGATGTGGACTGCTGGTGGGAGTGTTAAATGGTACAAAACTACTATGGAAAACTGTCTAACAACAGATACTCTGCTACCCAATTATACTCCTAGAAATGAGTACACAAGAGAAATGAATGCACACATTCATCAAAAGATATACCTACAATATTCATAACATTAGTTATAATAAGCCAAAATACTGGACACAACCCACATTTTCATCAATAGTAGAATAAGCTGTAGTATATTCACACTCTAGTGTACTAGAAAGCAATGCAAATGAACAAAACTGCTATACACAGAAGTGAATTTTACACAAAAGAGTATGTGCTGTATAATTCCATTAAAATTAAGTTCAAGAACATAAATCAGCTATGATGTTAGAAGTCAGGATTGTAGCTATCTTTTGGGAGAAGGAACAAAGGGAACTCTGACACATACAGTAATTACAAAGGCATGTTTATCTTGTGATAAATCATGGACTTATAAACTAATAATTAATGTACTTTTCAGTATGACTGTTAGACCACAACTGAAGGTTAAAAAAAAAAAGCTTCCTGAGATGATATATCCTGCACACACATCCTTGAGAAAGTCATATTGATTTCCCAACAAAAAATCTAGAAAAACATTTCACTAAGGCAAACTTTATTCATGTCCATCAGTTTATATTTCCTCTTTATTTGCAGCATTCTTCCTTAATTCTGAGGAAAACACAGTGTAACAGTAGGTTTTACTAACATTTTATTCATACTGTCTTTAAATTTGATAGCCATAAAATTTATTACCCAAATAAGAATATTTAAGAGTGAATGGAGCTACTATTAATATTTAAACAAGGTAACAGGGGCAAACTGGAACATATGGTTCTCATACATAAGAAGCCTTTCTAAAATATTGTGCAAATATGTACAAATATGCCTCAACAGAAAACAAATTTGAATACTAAAAATTCAATATTCCTATATGGTAAAAAATATTATAAAGTAGAAAGACATAAATTAGGAAAACATGTTTAACAAATTTCTTTACTAAAAACAGCTTTTACACATTAATAAGAAAAAGATGTACAACCTAGTTGCAAAATGAGTAAAGATACAAGGAGGAAGTCTAGAGAAAAATAATACAAAAATAAGAAAGATAGGAAACAGTGTTCAACAACAATCAGAACTAAAGAAACGAAAATTCAAGCATTAGATAACCTCTTCATGCACATGAGATTGACAAAGGCTGTAATGGGTTGGTAAGAGTGTAATGAAAGAAGCATCTCACATACTGTTAGGAGGAGTGCAAATCAGCACAATTTGGGGGAACCCATTTCTCATCACCTATTAAACTTCAAAATCAAAATATTCTTTGACCAGTAATCCTACATGTAAAATTTACCCTTCAGAAACATAAGGGTAGAGGTGTACAAAGACATTTTGTGCAAGGCAATTCACTGCAGCCTGGTTGATAGAAGCAAACAAAACAAGCTCAAAAACCCACAGAAAACCTGAAAATAACTTAAGCATCCAACAGGAGTAAAAATAAATGACTCCAACCACAATTTACGTATAACGATATGGAAATATCACTGTATATATTGCTGAGTGAACAGTAATAACTGCAAAGTAGTATGTATAGTATGAGCACATATGTGGACAAAACACACCCACATAGGTACATAGGCTTACACACACACACACAGAGTTTCTGGAAAAATGTCAAGAAACCATTAACACTGGTTATCTTGGGAAGTACGATCTTCATTTACTTTCTGCCTTCTGCACAGTTTAAATTATATCATAGCATCTATTATGATAGTTGGAAAAAAAGCCTAACTGAACCCCGCAGACATCAGAAAACATATTCTACCCTAGAATTAGCCAATCAAAATGAGAATGGGGTCCCGAGTTTGTATATTTTGAAAATGTTCCTCAGTATAATTTAGTTGCATGCTCTGGTTAAGAACCACTAATACTAAATAGACTTTGCTCAACATTCTCGCTTAAAAACAAAATTCTATAGGCTTGATCTCCAAAACAAGGCTCCTTGTTTTTCACTACTTTAGGTACTAAAATTCCAGAAATGAAAAACAAAAACAAAGAAGATCACTTTATAGTCACTGCCAACTTACAGGGTTGTAGTGAGGTTCCCTTTAACAACCTATGGCATAGATATGACGAGAGCCTTAGCAGTTCACATAAATTAATGACTACCCTTCTGTAGAAATAATCTATGAAGATACATGTAAGCACTTGACTGGAAAGTACTTAGAATGCCTCTATCGAGTAGACTTTGGCCTAATTTCAGAGTTGAAATCTAGCCCAGCATATACTAAATCCTGAGATTATCACCATGGACAAGATAGATATGGTCTGTACCAATGTGATATGTCTGAAGAAGAAACATGTATCATAAAACCAGTAATTAAAAACCTATATACATTATTTCTCTCTGTTAAATCTCTTGAAAACAGCTGAGTCAATTTTCACCAGTTTAGAGGGAATCTTTGGGACATTCTGACAGACTATAGGCTAATACAGAATTCACCTTAAAAAGACAGGAAGCCATCTTTCAAGCATCTGAAACATATTAACAAGAGGCCTTACATAACAGCAGATTCTACAGATACAGCCAGTATTTCATTTCACCACCCTGGAAGAATAGGCATATCCATCCCTCTTTTACCTTCTCAATCATTTACAATTCACAAGTTTTACCCATACACGTTTTTTCATTTTTCTAACTTTGCAGATGGAAAACCAGAGCCTCAGAGTATTAAGAACTAAACCTAATTATTTTAACTGATATATGTAATTAAAATTACATAGCTCACCCATTATAAAGAGTTTCTAATCAAACTGTTTATTTGCATCAACACTGATAAATCAGTAAACTAACTTGGATTTGTAAGACTTCACCCTAAACCACTAAAAAAAACTAGTAACACAGAAATTCTGCCAATATGAACAGATGACAAAATGTATGAAATAAAGTTTCAGTGATTCAGGAACTTTACTTACTTTTGCAAAAAGCTGACATCATTCTATAGTGAAAAATAAAAATATAGTACTATTCTTTTGAACTCAACTTTTTAAAGTAAACTATCAACTGTATGAATCTGGAAGTCATAATATGTTCTGTTGCAGAAATGCACACACCATTAAGCCAAAAATATTATTTGAATTTCAAAACAAATAGATGGATTTCAAGTTCGAAAAAGGAAAAATATGTTGTATATAATAATACCACCACACATTAGAACTTACTTTCTGTCTGTGTCTTGTTTTAAACCTCTTTGCCTTATGGAATGGGTATTACTAACTTTGATGGATAAGAAAACTGAAGTTCAGGTGGAAAGAATATTGCATAGTTAGTAAATGGAAGGGTTAGGGGACAAATTCAGGTCTTCTGATTTATCTCAGCTTCAGTACCATCATCTGCCTGGAGATGCCTTCATGAAACTTCTCTAGTCACTATCAGGGTATCAAAAATAAACTCAGAAAATGAAAAAAAAATTCTATCTTGACATCATCCATGGCTGGTCTTAACTAACCCTGCTCTCCATGTCTTAGTCAAGCCACCCCCCCTTATATGAAATGTCACTACCTTTTCTCTCCTAACCAAATTGTACTTAACTTCTATAACTCAGAAAAAATTGCACTGCTTACTTTTTTCCTGATTACCTTCAACTATTTCATAAGGTTTTTAAGGTAGAATTTAAATATTTATGATTTCCTTATTTAATAAAACACAGGGCCAAGATGGTGTCAGGAACACAAACATGATGAGCAAAGACCAAACGAGTATCTCTTAAAATGACACAAGGTCACTTAAGTGATAATAATACCCCATAACCACAAGAAAGTATCAGTCTTGTTATTTCATTGTCATATCTCCTTGGCAAATACATATTCTATTTTTTAAAAAGTCCCGTTCGTTCATAATAGGTCTACAATGACAAATATGATGTCTACTGGATTAAATACAAAATAAATTATATATATAAAAACCCAGAAGGGGGGGTCGCTCAAGATGGCAGCGTGAGTAAGGTGGTGGGAATCTTCTCCCAAAACCATATATATTTTCAAAATACAGCAAATACAACTATTCCTAAAAGAGAGACCAGAAGATACAGTACAACAGCCAGGCTACACCTATATCTGTGACAACTCAGCATCTCACGAAAAGGGTAAGATACAAAACCGTGGCCTGGCAGGACCTGAGCACTCCCTCCACTCCAGCTCACTGGTGGGAGGACAAGAATCAGAGTGGGGAGAGAGTGGAAGCACAGGACTGCTAAATAACCAGCCCTAGTAATCTTCACCAGGAGCACAGACACACATTGCATGGTGTGCTGGATATTAGAGAAACGGAAAAGTAAAATCTGAGACTGAGACTGCGAGCGGGTCCCCACAGCTGGCTCCCCTGGGACAGAAGAAAAGCAGGTGCTTTAAAAGTCTTAAAGGGGCAAGGGCTTAACAGGTGGACAAAATCATCCTGGCACACTCAGCCCAGCAGGCTGGGAATTTTAAAAAACTTCAGGCGCCCTAACCCCCCAGGTGGCAACATAGCTCCGAAGCCCCTCATGGCAATAAGCAGCCTGCCATTCATTACCCCCCACCAGCACTGCAAACAAACTGGCTGACCCACCACTGCTGCGGACCAGATGGGAGCAGCCCCGCCCACAGCAACCACACAGAGTCTTCTCCAAGAATACAATTAACCAGGACAGACACAGAGGCTGCTGCCAGTACACAGCTGCCCGGAAGAGAGGAATCTGGCATAGAGTCCAGAAGGCACGAAGGGGCACTTTTCCTGCAGGAGAACACATGCCAACATGCGCCTGCAACTCCGGTGGTGCCGGAGGCCATCCAGAGGGCCGCACCTCCCATACAACTCAGGGGATTAACCCAGAGACAGCTCCCTTTGTGTGGGTAATGGCAACAGGCAGCAGAGAAGGGCAAGGTGACCAGCAAGCAGGAAGGGACTTTGTTCTCCCAGTTAACACATGCGCCACTTGCCGGCGATCACTTCTATTGCCATGAAAAGGCAGAAGAATGTGGTCCAGTCAAAATTCACTCAAACAACGCCAGAGAGAAGGATTGGTGAGATAGATATAACCAATCTTTCTGAAAAATAATTCAAAATAAAAGTCATAACCATGCTGATGGAGCTGCAGAGAAATATGCAAGAGCTAAGGGATGAAGTCTGGAGGGAAGTAACAGAAATGAAACTATCAATGTAAGGACTTAAGAGCAGACTAGATGAGGTGCAGGAGACAGTTGATGGAAGAGAAATCAAGAGAACAGGAATGCATAGAAGCTGACGCAGAGAGAGAGAGATAAAAGGATCTCTAGGAATGAAAGAATATTAAGAGAACTGTGTGACCAATCCAAATGGAACAATATTCACATAATAGGAGTACGAGAAGAAGAGAGAAAAAGGAATAGAAAGTGTATCTGAAAAAATTGCTGAAAACTTCCTGGGGAAGGAAATAGTTTCTCAGACAATGGAAGCCCACAGATCTCCCAACACAAGGGACCCAAGGAGGACAACACCAAGACATATAATAATTAAAATGGCAAAGATCAAAGACAAGGACAGAGTATTAAAGGCAGCCGGAGAGAGAAAAAGATCACCTACAAAGGAAAACCCATCAGGCTATCGTCAGACTTCTCAACAGAAACCTTACAGGCCAGAAGAGAATGGCATGATATATTTAATGCAATGAAACAGAAGGCCTCGAAACAAGAATACTGTATCCAGCAAGATTATCATTTAAATTTGAAGGAGGGATTAAACAATTCCCAGATAAACAAAAGTTGAGCAAATTTGCCACCCACAAACCACTCTACAGGGTATTTTAAAGGGACTGCTCTAGATGGAAGTACTCCTAAGGTGAAACAGATGTCACCAGAGAAAATTAAATCACAGCAAAGAACACAGACTAACCAAATACTAACTAAAAGCAAAAAATAAAATCAACTATCCACAAAAGCAGTCAAAGGCAACACAAAAGAGTACAGAATAAAACACCTAACATATAAAGAATAAGGTGGAGGAAGAATAAGAAGGGAGAGAAATAAAGAATCATCAGACTGGGTTAACTATAGTGTAATAAGAGAGTTAAAGTTAGACAGATAGTAAAGAAGCTACCCTTGAACCTACGGTAACCACAAATCCAAAGCCTGCAATGGCAATAAGTACATATCTATAGATAATCCCTTAAATGTAAATGGACTGAATGCACCAACAAAAGACACAGAGTAACTGAGTGGATAAAAAAGCAAGACCCATCTATATGCTGCTTACAAGTGACTCACCTCAAACCCAAAGACATACACAGACTGAAAGTGAAGGGATGGAAAAAGATATTTCATGCAAACAATAAGGAGAAAATATAGCAGGTGTTGCAGTACTTGTAGCAAACAGAATAGACTTCAAAACAAAGAGAGTAACAAGAGATAAAGAAGGACTTTACATTGTGATAAAGGGGTCAATCCAACAAGAGGACATAACCACTATATATATTCAACCAACTCAGATGCACCAACATAAGTGAAACAAATACTAACAGAATTAAAGGAGGACACAGAATGCAATGCATTCATTCTAGGAGACTTCAACAAACCACTCCCTCCAAAGGACAGATAAACCAGACAGAAAATAAGTAAGGACATAGAGGCACCGAACAACACACTAGAACAGATGGACCTAATAGACATCTACAGAACTCTACACCCAAAAGCACCAGGATACACATTCTTCTCAAGTGCACATGGAACATTTTCCAGAATAGACCACATACTAGGCCACAAAAAGAGCCTCAGTAAATTCAAAAAGATTGAAATTCTGCCAACCAACTTTTCAGACCACAAAGGTATAAAACTAGAAATAAGTTGTACAAAGAAAACAAAAAGTCTCACAAACACATGGAGGCTTAACAATGCTCCTAAATAATCAATGGATCAATGACCAAATTAAAACAGAGATCAAGCAATATGTGGAAACAAATGACAACAACAGCACAATTCCCCAGCTTCTCTGGGACACAGTGAAGGCAGTTCTAAGAAGAAAGTATATAGCAATCCAGGCATAGTTAAAGAAGGAAGAACAATCACAAATGAATAGTCTAAAGTCACAATTATTGAAATTGCAAAAAGAAGAACAAATGAGGCCCAAAGTAAGCTGAAGGAGGGGCATAATAAAGATCAGAGAAGAAATAAATAAAATTGAGAAGTATAAAACAATAGAAAAAAATCAACGAAACCAAGAGCTGGTTCTTTGAGAAAATAAACAAAATAGATAAACCCCTAGCCAGACTTTTTAAGAGAAAAAGAGAATCTACACACATAAACAGTATCGAAAAGAGAAAGGATAAATCACGACGGACAACACAGAAATACAAAGAATTATTAGAAAATACTGTGAAAATCTATATGCTAACAAGCTGGATAACCTAGAAGAAACGGAAAACTTTCTAGAAAGAAACAACCTTCCAAGACTGACCAAGAAAGAAACAAAACCTAAACACACCAATTACCAGCAATGAAATTGAATTGGTAATCAAAAAACTACCCAAGAACAAAACCCCCAGGACAGATGGATTCACCACTGAATTTTATCAGACATATAGAGAAGACATAATACCCATTCTCCTTAAAGTTTTCCAAAAAATTGAAGAGGAGGGAATACTCCCAAACTCATTTTATGAAGCCGGCATCACTCTAATACCAAAACCAGGCAAAGACTCCACAAAAAAAGAAAATTACAGACCAATATCCCTGATGAACATAGATGCAAAAATACTCAACAAAATATTAGCAAACCAAATTCAAAAATACATAAAAAAGAGCATACACCATGACCAAGTGGGATTAATCCCAGGCACGCAAGGATGGTACAACATGCAAAAATCCATCAACATCATCCACTACATCAACAAAAAGAAAGACAAAAACCACATGATCATCCCCATAGATGCTGAAAAAGCAATCAACAAAATTCAACATCCATTCATGATAATAACTCTCAACAAAACGGGCATAGAGGGCAAGTACATCAACATAATAAAGGCCATATTTGACAAACCCACAGCCAACATCATACTTAACAGCGAGAAGCTGAAAGCTCTTCAACTAAGATTAGGAAGAAGACAGGGATGCCCACACTCCCCTTATCTGTCGCTTTCCTATATACTAACAATTAACTAGCAGAAAGAGGAATCAGGAAAACAATTCCATTCACAACTGCATCAAAAATAATAAAATACCTAGGAATAAACTAACCGAGGAAGTTAAAAAGACCTATACTCTGAAAACTACAAGACACTCAAGAGAGAAATTAAAGAAGATACCAATAATGGAAACACATTCCATGCTCAAGGATAGGAAGAATTAATATTGTCAAAATGGCCATCCTGCCTAAAGCAATCTACAGATTCAATGCAATCCTATCAAAATACCAACAGCATTCTTCAATGAACTATAGCAAATAGTTCTAAAATTCATATGGAACCACAAAAGACCCTGAATAGCCAAAGCAATCCTGAGAAGAATAAGGCAGGTGGGATTACACTCCCCGACTTCAAGCTCTACTACAAAGCTATAGTAATCAAGACAGTTTGGTACTGGCACAAGAACAGAACAACAGACCACTGGAACAGACTAGAGAGCCCAGATACAAAACCCAACCATATATGGTCAATTAATATACAATAAAGGAACTATGGACATACAATGGGGAAATGACAGCCTCCTCAACAACTGGTGTTGGCAAAACTTGACAGCTACATGCAGGAGAATGAGACTGGATTACTGTTTAACCCCATACACAAAAGTAAACTCGAATGGATCAAAGACCTGAATGTAAGTCATGAAACCATAAAACTCTTATAAGACAACATAGACAAAAATCTCAATATAAACATGAGCAACTTCTTCCTGAACACATATCCTTGAGCAAGGGAAACAAAAGCAAAAATGAACACATGGGACTACATCAAGCTAAAAAGTTTCTGTACAGCAAAGGACACCATCAACAGAACAAAAAAGCATCCTACAGTATGGGAGAATATATTTGTAAATGACGTATCTGACAAAGGGTTAACATCCAAAATATATAAAAAAAACTCGCACGCCTCAACACCCAAAAAGCAAATAAGCCCATTAAAAAATTGGCAGAGGATATGAAGAGAGAATTCTCCAAAGAAGAAATTCAGATGGCCAATAGGCACATGAAAAGATGCTCCACATCACTAATTATCAGGGAAATGCAAATAAAAACCACAATGAGATATCACCTCACTGGAGTTAGGATGGCCAGCATCAAAAAGACTAAGAACAACAAATGCTGGCGAGGATGCGGAGAAAGGGGAACCCTCCTGCACTGCTGGTGGGAATGTAAGCTAGTTCAATCACTGTGGAAAGCAATATGGAGGTTCCTCAGAACACTAAAAATAGAAATACCAGTTGACCTGGGAATTCCACTCCTAGGAATTTACCCAAAGAATACAAGTTCTCAGATTCAAAAAGACATCTGCACCCATATGTTTACTGCAGCACTATTTACAATAGCCAAGATATGGAGCAACCTAAGTGTCCATCAGTAGATGAATGGATAAAGAGGGTGTGGTACATACACACAATGGAACATTATTCAGCCATAAGAAGAAAACAAATCCTACCATTTGCAACAACATGGATGGAGCTGGAGGATATTATGCTCAGTGAAATAACCCAGGTGGAGAAAGACAAGTGCCAAATGATTTGTGGAGTATAACAACAAAGCAAAACTGAAGGAAGAAAAAACAGCAGCAGACTCACAGACTCCAAGAAGGGACTAGTGGTTACCGAAGAGGAGGTTTGTGGGAAGTAGGGAAGGGAGGAAGGGAGAAGGGGATTGAGGGGTATTACGTTTAGTAGACATTGTGTGGGAGGGAGGGTCACAGAGAAGACGGTGTAGCACAGAGAAGGCAAAGAGTGAATCTGTGGCATCTTACTACACTGATGGACAGTGACTGCATTGGGGTATTGGGGGTGGGGGACTCGATAATATGGGTAAATGTAGTAACCATATTGTTTCATTGTTTTTTCATGTGAAACTTTTACTGTACATCAATAATACCTTAATAAAATATATAAATTTCAAAAGCAGCTATCAAACTTCTTTAGCATTATGGGATTAGATTGAGAGGCTGGGAGAAGATAAAGGATACAAAAAATTTTAACTTTAATGGCTACATATTTGGTATTATATGTGAAATTGGGAAACCACGAGGAACATTTGCTCTGGTGGGAAAGGTATTTCTGGTATTTCCTCATGTTACAAGTCATTTTTTACATTTAACTTTCTGTGAACTAACCACGTTTATATCCTGCTATTGGTGCATAAGACCTATTTATTTATACAGGAAGTTCACTATTGTGTGTCAAACACATTTTTTTAAAATTGTATTTGACTGTATGGTAATTTTCTAATTCAGTAGTTTCTAAATTTTTTAATATGTTCAAATTCACTTACCTTTCCCTTTATGACTTTTTGGTTCTATACCTGTCTTGAATGACAGACTTGCTCACTCCAAGATTATATTTTTTTAAATTCTCTCAGGTTGTGATTCTTCTATAGTTTATCTTTTTATTAAAATCTTCCATCCATTTCTATTTATTTTAATTGATCAAAATTTTATGTTTTCTAAGTGGCTAGCCAGTTACCTCAACATCAGTTTTTACTGAATGGATCTTTTTTCACCCACATCTCCCTACTATTTGATAAGCTACTTCTTTGGTGTATGAATTTCTTGCTACCTAGGTGGCATGGACTTCTAAAATATGCTCTTAAAATGAGCTACCAAACTGTTTTGTTCCTATTTGTACTTTCACCAGTCAAAAGGTGCTTATTTTTCTGAATTCTCACCATCTTATATCATCTCAACAGCTTTTTCTGAGTGGCAAAAAATAAACATTAAGTACTTCAATTTCCATTTCTTTGATTACTGAACAAATTGATATTTGTTCACACTTACTGTCCTCTTTATTTATTGAGTGATTTATCTGTTCATGTTTTGTCCAATTTTTTACATTGAACATTAATACTCTTCAATTTTAAACACTCAATATTCAACTTCCTCCTAACATTTGCCCTAAATTTTGTGACGTTTTGAAGAGGTTTAAAATTTTTATTTAGTCACATCTACCACACTTCTGTAAATTCCTTCATTGCTTTATATACTTAATCTTTTCAAATAAAATTTATTTATCAACATTTTTACCATTTCTGGTACTCTTCATTCCTTTTTGTGGATCCAGGTTTTATCTGATGTCCCTTCCCTCCAGCCTGAAGAACTCCCTTTAGCATGTCTTGGTGTGCAGGTCTCCTCCAGGCAGCGAATTCTCCCAACTTCAGTTTATCTGAAAATGTCCTTATTTTACCTTCATTTTGTATGAATATTTTTGTTGAAAACAGAATCCCAGAATGATAGCTTTAACCTTTCAGGACTTTGAATAGGTCATTCCATTATCTTCTGGTCTTCATCATTTCTAATAAGTCATCCTTCATTGACATTTTAATTCATCTGTATATAATGCTTTTTTTCCCTTTGGCTACATTCAACATTTTCTATCTTTGATGTTCAGCAACATGATTAGTATGTCCCTAGATGTGGTTTTCTTTGTATTTATCCTTCTTGAAGCTCACTGGATATCTTGGATTTGAAGTTGATTTAAACCAAATAAGTGAATTTCTTCACAATATTTTTACTTGCTTAAATTTTATTTTCTGCCCTGTCTCTCATCTCTCCTCCTGTTATTCATATGTTAGTGTAATACTGTCCCACTCGCCATCAAGGCTCTGTCCATTTTTTATAATCTTTTTTCTTCATTCTTCGGAGAAAATTTTATTGATCTTTCTTCAAGTTCACAACTTTTTCCTCCATCATATCCAAACTGCTGTTAAATCCATTCAGTGAAATTTTCATTTCAGATAATGTACTTTTCAGTTCTAGAATGTCTATTCTATAGTTTCTTTTTCTCTGAGAATCATCCATTTAGTCACTATGACTTTCTCCTTTTAAATCATTGAAAATATTGTAATTGCTTTAAAGTCTGCTAATTCTGCTAAGTCTTTTCATTAAGTCACATTTTCCTGATTATTCACATGTCTAGTAACTATTATAAATCGGAGATTGTGGATGATATGCTTTGGAGACTTTTACAGCCTCTTATCTTCTCCTGAAGAGTGAAAATTTTTACAATACCTGGCAGTTAAATGACTGGTTAATAAAGTTGAACTTGTGGAGGCTTGGTCTTAGACTTCTTTAGAATGGGTCTGTGAAGAGCATAAATATTTACAAAGCTGCTTTAACTTGGTGGGAATCAAACACCAAATTCTGTCTCCCCAGCAGAAGGTAGATGAAATCTCTAGTCAGCTTTTGCAGCCTGAATGCTGTTGTTTTCCACTGAGTTCCTTGGAATCTCCCATGCACACAGTTCCGAGGTCATTTAGGTATCTGATGGGAGGTTATTGATAGATTTTAGGGCTCTCCTACTGTAACTCCCTTCTTTCTGGGATTTATCTACTCAATTTCTAGCCATTCTGGCAGTCCCACACTCCATCCCCTGACACCTCAAGCCAGGAAGACTGGCTTTTGACTTGACTTCCAGTTGCCCTGTGCTACTTGGACTTCTTCTCAAGAGGAATGATGTATATAAATTTTTCTTGGAAAACATTTGGCAGTGTTTCAAAGGATACCTTCACCTAGGCTCTGAGATACTGTATCTATGAATCTGAATGATGCAGTCATAGGAAATTTTAGCCTAAGCTTAAGTATGCATTTGTTTTATCTACAATATAAACAGTTAGTATACTGCTTTTAAAAAATAATCTTTAAAGGGTTTTCTTCCATTATCCAACACTTGCAACTGTAATGGCTTCTGGGAATAACTAAATCTGTTAAGCTTTTTGTTTTTTTAGTACCCCTTGTTAAGTATTAATTAATCTATGCTTTTGACAAATACAGTAGGTGTCTATCACATGTCAGATACTCTTCTATGTAGTTATGCAATAGTGAACAAAAGAGACAAGGGCTCTGTTCTGTAGAACTTTCACTGTATGCATCTAAATGAAGCAGTAAATAAAGACACTCTAGACTATCTAAACAGTAATATGAAATTTGCAAGGACCTAAATTATAATAAAGTGATTCCCTTTTTTCATAAGCATAATTATGAAAGAGTAAAAATTTGATTTTATATTGGGGTATATGGTAGTCCCCTAATCTAAACAAATTATCAAAATCCATTCTAAAGCTTTTTTTTCCAAAAGACTATACATACTTTTGACAGTGCTCTATTTTTCACAGTGACAACAGTTTTCTAACACCATAAACAGCAGATGATTTAAGTTGTACAAAGGGGAATCACTAGTTATCTGACCAAATAATCTGGTGCAGAGGACATTCATTTGGCTCACTGTGTACAACTTCTGGAACCAATACAGTTAAATAAACAGCAGGGAGAACCTTCAAAACTTCACTCACTTTTTTGGCTCTGCTCTTCTAATGTTAAATAAAGGTTCCTAAGACAAGGACAAATGGAAGTTATCATTCTATAGGAGATACTATATAGAGAGTTGCAAACAAACTATCAAATTTAAATGTAACTAGTTAAAATTTAATGTAGTAGTTGACTACCAAAAAAGCAGAACTAATTAACATAAGCCATCCTTTTATCAGACAACAGTTTGAAGTGATATGTTAGAAATGATGTAACTGAACACAAGCTAATTTTGGTTCAAAGTAAATAGAGCTTTTGTAAATCTGAACCATCTCACTAAGAGAAGTTTGAGGTATTAAGCTGCCTGGATTTTCATACATGCCTTTCTCTGAACAGAAATAAATTACTAAGGTTCATTACAATAAACTTTGCTATTGTTCAAAAATGTTATTTAAGTATTTAAGTTATTTTTAATATGTTATTACATGAATTTCTCTAAGACAAATATGAATAATGTTTTCAGTCCTCTTATGTTTACATAGCTACAAACCAACTGCAAGTGGTCTAATATTAAGAATGGGATAAATAATTTTAATTCAACTACTTATAAGTGAGGGAGGTGGGTATAATTCAACAGATCATTAGGATGGGCAAATATCAGTTTCCAGAAACTTTTTGGAAAGTGAATGCCTACCAAGACTCAAATATACTATCTTCAGCTCTACCCCTAAGATAGGTTCCATAATTTCTCAGAAACTAAAAGTTCAAAGAAAACAATTCCCATATGCCGCAAAGCCTCCCAAGAGGATAGCTCTTAAACAGGTTCACAGAAACACACCTGCCACATTTACCAATTTAAGTTTATTCTTGATTGGGAGGTAGAAAAGAATGGCATTCTGTGGGTTTAATAGTAAGCATTACAAATAATACTCATTACTAAATCCATTACAAAGAGTTGGCTGCGGCAGAAAGAAAAAGCATTAGTGGTTCCAATTTTCCAATAAAAAAAGATTACAAACATTTGGTGAGCCCATTTCAGGCCCTCTTTGTTCAGAAGGGCAAGGAACACACCAGTATGGGAAATGGCAGGGACAGTGTAATGCAAAATCCCAGGTATGAAGGACAGCTCAGAGACATGAAAAAGTTTTAAAATAGGTTAAAAGATGTCTGTCAAAACTTTTTTTGAACTGGTTAAAATACTGCTGCAGCTCAACAGAAAAGAAATATTAACCTAATCTGAGTTCTTAGCCATGTCTACTTTTTGAATTTCAATTTTCATATTTGAAAGTTGGACTGCACCAGATAATGTGTAAGATCCCTTAGTTTAAAAATACTATGATTCTAATATACTCTATGGTTAAAAGTGGATAATTAAGATTTTGAGATAAAATTTTTTTCTGTTCTTTTGAAAATATCTTCAAATTATCTCGTTAACATATTCTTTTGTCAGCAAATTCAGTAGAATGAGTATAATCTTTACAAACTGAATTTTACAAGAGTCATTAATCTGAATAAATCTATTTGGACAATTACAAGTATTAAGCGTTTGAGCTAATTTGTCCTAACCACTTTTTCTGGAAGTCTTTTTTTAATAAAAATTATTGATAAGAGCAGCATCTCAACACTCCAATTTTGGAAGCTCATTTGCCTCTTTCTTCTGAAGAACATGCGGGGTGGAGGAAGAGAAAACTTCTAGTTAAGCAAATCATTGTGTGTGTTTAATTTTATGATATACATACATAAAGAAGTAGAGTACAGGCCTGGGAGAACTGTTTGGTAGAAGTCCTAGAAGCTGTTTTTTAAATTTTCTTCAAATTAGAAAATAATTATAAAGAAGGAACAATATCTCTTGGGAAACAGGAGGCACAGTAAGCAAAATGTGTCTATTTTCCTTTGATAGACAGCATTCATATAGCTTCTTTCTAAACATTTCCCCCAAAATAAAATGAAAACTGAAATACAAATGAAATATTAATTTTATAAGGAAAGAAAACACATATGGGAGTTTCTAAAGAACACATGGAAGAATCCAGGCAAGAATTACACAACAGGTAAAACAATCATAAAGGTTTATCATTACGGTTTTCTGACTGAGAATTCGAAAGGAACAAATAGGTTTCATTATAATTCTAAAACATACTATTAAATTAGATGCACTAGACATTTAACTATCAACCTGAAGACCAATTGAAAAATCAGCAATCAAGAGACAGTGGGTCTGTCTATTAAACACAGGGAGATACAAAGAATGAAAAGGCTACAAACCTGAACTATACCACAAATACTAGTCATGCACAGGGACATCTGCCTCAATCCCTTTGCTCTTCTCAGAATGCTGCACTATTTTTACTTGGCTGTGAACCTATCCTTCTATTGACACTAGGGTTCTCATCTAACCTCTGTATTTTATGCAAGTTAGAAAACTGTAGTCAAGCTACTCAGTCCAACACATCATCATTACCAGCCACATGAAACTAAGTGTAAATGGATAAAAAAAATTTTTAATTTACATTTCATTTCTTCATCTGCACTAGTCACATTTCAAATGCTCTATAGCCACACAGGTACTACACTGGACAGTGCAGGCACAGAACATTTCAATCACTGCAGAAAGTTCTATCAGATCACACTAGTCAAGAGCTATTTGATTTAGCCACAACTAATGTGGTACCACCAAAGTCTCAGTTCTATTTATCTTCCCAGACTAGGCCTTCATTTATCACCTGGTTTCTGAATGATAGCCTTAGCCTTTTTGTTAAGGTTTACTCACAAATCTCCAATCACTTCCCACAGACAAATTTCAAACTCTGCATAGCATTCAAAACCTTCCACAATCTAACCATAGTCTCTCGCTATTACCCTATATAAAAACTCTAGCCAACTGATCTATTTTTTAAACATATTAAAGTAACAGTTTCACCTCCATGGCTTTTCCTATGCCTTTGTCTCTGCCTAGAATACTCTTCTCCATCTTCTTTGCTTATCTAAATTTCTACTCTTCTTTTCAAAGCCCACCTCCTACCTTATCTTCACAAATCCTTCTAGGTTAGTAATTATAAACAAACTACTAAAAATTGCTTCATACTTTTATGTAGAAGTTCACCATTTTCTAAATACTTCATCTAAATATTTTACTACGATCCTTTGCTAAAATCTGGGGGGAAAGTTGAGTGAAAGACCAGATGGGCGAACCTGTGGTGCCAAATACAATCCTTAAAAGGGTAATCAGAACTTACTGAAAGACAACATTTTAAACAAAGACTTGAAGGGGATAAAGGAGTTAGCCACATGGAAATCTGGGGAAAGAGCATTTAAAGCACAGGGAACAGCCACAGCCAAGGCCCTAAATCAGGAATGTGCCTGTTAATTCAAGGAACAGCCCAGAGGCCAGAAGGTGGCCAAAGGGAAATGAGCAAGGCAGGTGGTGATAGGTGAGAGAGGTCAGAATGTAATGGTAGGCTATCTGTGTGACGCTTTATAGGCCACCTTAGGACTTTAGCTTTCATTCTAAGTGAGATGGAGAAGCTTTGGGGGTTTCTAGATGAAGATGGTTTAGAATTTGAAAAATTTAAAGGGATAATTATGGTGTTTAAAATGGAAAGGGGGGAAGGGTAGTAGCATGGAGAACAGTTTAAAGGCTACCGCAATAACGTAGGAAAGATGATGGGCTATCAGTGGAAGTGATAACGATATGTTTTGATACATATTTTGAAGGTAGAACTGTTATGATTTCCTAGGATTTTGGTCTGATAAGCCAGGTTAAAACTGTTATCCAGTGAAATCGAGAAGGCTGTGAAAAAACATGTTTTAGGGAGGAGCTAAGAGCAAGAGATCATTTTCAGACATTTAAGATGCCTTTTATATCTTAAGTGGGAATCTATATTCAAATAACTGTTTGACAAACCTGGAGTTCAGGAAAAAAGTCTGGCCTAGAGATATAAATTTGGGAAGAGTTGCTATACGGATGGTGTATAAAATCATAAAGGTGGATGAAATCAACAAAACAGTAAATACAAAAGGGTAAGGACTGAGCTCTGTGGCATTTCAACATGGAGAGCCACTAAAGGACATAGATAAGGTTGAAGGAAGAACCATGTAGGAATTATACCTTTGAAAACACAAGTTGTTTAGTCTATCCCCACCAATACTTTATTCATCCCCTCCCCTAAATGTAAACCATACCTTAAGAAAAGCAAAAAAGGGACAAACTGGGAGAAGCGAAGGAATGACATGAGAGAAAATAACAAAGTAACATATATAATGCTTCTTAAGGCTGTTGAGACTTGAGGGTATTAAGACACTTCCTCTGATATTTCTAAGGAAGGTTTAGAATTCTAAAGGAAGGACTGTCTAGTCTGTAATAGTTACAGTGCACAATATAAAACAAAGATAAGCATAGTACCAAAGACTTCTGAGTATATATTAGTTTACTCTGGCTATTGTAAAAAATGACCACAAAATGCGTGGCTTAAGACAACAGAAATTTATTTTCTTATAGTTCTGAGTAAAGTCCAAAATCCAGCAGGGCCATAATCCCTTCCAGGTTACCAGGGAGAAATGTGTTCTTTGCCTCTTTCAGCTTCTGTTGACTACAAGCAGTCCTTGGCTTGTGGCCACATCAGTCTAATCCCTGCCTCTGTGATCACTTTGCCTCCTCTTCTTCTGCCTATTATTTGCCTCTGCTTTACCCTTACAAGAACAGCCTGCCATTGGATTTTGGACCCACTCAGATAATCCAAGATGATTTCCTAATCTCAAAATGCTTAATTACATCTGCAAAGACTCTTTTTCCAAATAAGTTATCATTCACAGGTTAAGGAGTTTAGAATGTAAACCTACCTTTTTGAGGGCTTCCATTCAACCTATGGTTTTAGAAATTTTCGGTAAAGACATAAGTAAAATATTTTATGTTTATGCAAAAAATATTGAACAATTAAAAAATGTTTTGCTTGTCTTTTTAAATTAAAGGGTAAGGCTATGAGAAGACATCTATTTGACTTTACCTATGTACATGATTTGGCTATATTTGGCTATGTATATATAACTGCTTAGCAGGTAACTAACCACTGGATAAAAGAATTAGTCATTGTGCTATTCATCAGGTACACGCTATGAAGCTAGGCTTTTGGAAAAGGTTTTACTTTCCTCACTCACACGCACTTATCAGCACCCACCCCCTCTTTCCAAAGGACCTTATTTCAGGACTTTGGCTTGAGGATAACTATCTAAGAAGTGAAAGTTACTTGTACAAACAAAAACTGAAGGATAAGATTAGTTCAGGCAAAATTTAAATAGATCAGAGATTTAAAATCTGGTGCTCAAACAAAACCTCTCCTGATTCTGTTACAAGAGCATGTTGTATTAATTTATTCACTGTAATTGTTTCTAATGTGGGAGATAACAGGATCTCCATATACAGCAGTTTCATGGGGACTTCTTCTGTTTTCATACTCAAGACTTGCTATGACAGGTTGCTAATAATGAAAACAATCTCTTTTGTAACAGTATTGTCTGAGTAGTTCAGAATGTTTCAAAGACATAATACATACTAACTCAGTGAAACAGATGACAGCATATTCTCTCTCATTTTATATACAGGGAAAGAGTGAGGCACAGTCATTTTGGGAGAGTTGTAAAAACCAAAAGAAGTCAGTAATCCAATTGATATTCAATATTCAGTTCAACTCAGTAACTGCAGTTCAGTGACACATGCACTTGTGTATTTGATCTAGAGAGACATGTCAATCAGAAAGAGGCCATCAAAAAGACAAAAGAACTTCTAAGGAAAGGAACAAACATTTCATACAAAATTCCCCTGGAGTTATGCTGTGCAGTGTAAACACATACTGGATAGAAGACATAGCACGAATAAAAGAATGTCAAGTCACTCATTAACACATGCTAGAATGATAATATTTTGGACATGCTGGGTTAAATATTATGAAAATTAATTTCACCTCTTTTTACCTTTTTCATGTGGCTAACAGAAAATCTTAAATTACATTTATGACTCACATTATATTTCTATTAGCCCTGCTACAGAAAAGTTATGAAATATATACCTTATATTATATATACTTTATTCAGTTAGCAAATACTAACTCAACAGCTATCATTATCAGGTTTTATGCTAAGTGCTGAGACCTTAAGAGTGAACAAAGAGAATGGCCCCTGCCATCACAGAGTTTACATTATCTCCTACACTTCTACTGCACAGTCTACATACATTATTCCATTTATGATAATGCATAAAAATAACAATTTGGAACACCATTTTGGGGAACAAATGCCAATACTTGACTTAGAAATCACAAAATATAAATCATCAGTAGATTCATACTAATGGCAGTCTATTTTTGTGATATACTGTTTATATTATAATGCTATATAGTACTTATCTGGAAGCCTAATTCTCACATTCTCAATAGCTTCTCCTGGTTTCTTGCTCCTTCCCTCTAACAGTTTGCTCACTCCTTAAGGCTCACCTCTACCAGACTGCTTTTCCACTGGCAGCCTGCCTGCTATTCACATTACAGCAGGGCTATTTATATTTTCAGGGGTCCCCAGAGGAAGACAGGCTGAAAATGTTAACTGTGCAAAATTTTAAGGGGCCAACTCTGGTTTTTTGGTCCCAAGATTGAGTTTTGAAGTTTCTTTTGAGCTTAAACAAACTAGGGTGATTTCTGAGGATTTTGCTTCATAATTCAATGCACAAACTTATTTGAGGGCCAAATCAATTCATTAATTTTGTCCTACTGAGGTTTTCACACAAGAAAACTCTCCCAAATAGGGCTTGCAAAACAAATGATCACGTAGTATTTCTCTATTAAACGATTTTAAAAACAAATACTAGGTAACATCATTAGGAGAGAAATACATAATGTTTTTAAGGACAATGACATAAATATCAAAAAAATGTTACCAATAAATAATTGTTCAGGCTTTACTGGCAACTACAGAGAGAACAATACCAGCAAAAACAACTTTATCAAAAGGTGTTAATTCTTCCCATTTTAATACAGAAAGTTTTACTAACATATAATAGCTATTTACAAACAAATGAAGTACTGAAGCTTTAAACACCCAAATGATTTCACTGCCTTTTTTGGCTGAAGTCTACTACCATCTGAAATACAGATGTATTTAGAAAAGGAATATTTTATCTTCTAGTCTTTAGTTGTGCAGGTGTGGTTATGTACATAGCTGTTTTGATGTTACTACTCATATTCCATCAGCTAACAAATAACTTAAATCTTGTAACCAAAAAAAAAAGCTGAAGAAAAACAATTACTCCAGATTGGAGAAAAAAAATCACCTAAGGAAAATTTAGCTATTCTCCAATAGGCAATCAGATTAACATTTTTCTAAAAAAGAGTCAAACCAAAATAGAATACTTCATACATCATCATGGGTCTTTCAGACCATCATTAAACTACTAGTGCTAGCTTGCCAAATACAGTGCAATATGCAATCAAATATAAATTTAGAAATTCAACTCTCCTTTGGCCTTCCATTCCAAAAATGGCCTGATTTTTATATGGGCCTCAAACAATAAAAAAGCATAAAGCTTAGTCAGCACAAAACAGCCTGCATTTGACAATCAATTCTTGTCAGTAGCATCAGAAAAAGTTAACAATTCTCTAAGATTTCCTTTATAACCTGAATAGAAAAGGCAATTCAGATGTAAATACAACAAAATGTATCCCCAGCCTGTCTGTGCCCAGTACTTGACTAGAGACTTTAACATGTTATTACAAATATTTATATTCCCTCTCCCCCTTGAAAAATTCAGAGAACAGCATCTTTCAATACTTAGTGCTCACCAGATTAAAAAAAAAAAAAGTTTAAGTGGGAGGGGATGATTAGAACCCAACAAATTATCTGTGATATACCTAAATAATTTTTAAAATCAGAACCTGTCATAATATACAAGATTCTTTCAAATATTAAAAGTTGTTTCAGATTACCTACATATAACTCCATCTAAGCCTGTAATAGCCCTTTCAATTCAATCTCATTAAAGAAAGGTGACCCCAAGTGTCTTACATTAATAACTGCAAAAATATTACTTTATGAATTCCTCTATTTCAAATTTGTGAAATGCATTTATTTTCCATTAAGGTGCCAAAGCAACTTTAAAAATAGTTACCTTAGTATCTTTCAGGTTAGGTAGAAAAAATATGGCTTCATTTAGTCAAGTAAAAAGACACCCCAAATCCTACAAGTCATCTCCAAAATTTAAAAAAGAAATTCCAACACTGGTTAGATGACAGTAAAATGGACTGTTCTTTATTAAACTCTAATGATCAATTGAGGCATTCCCCCAAAGGGGGGATGAAAGAGCAATATTTTAAGTAGCTACTATTTGGAGGCTAAGAAGTGAGTTGTGTTTCAACTCCTAAAATAATGTTTCAGTTTTAAAAGTTACTGGAATCTGCCCGAAGTTAGAAATATTAAAAAAATACACTTCATTTAGTTGTCAAATATAATTTTTTTCCCAGAAACGCTACCTTGTGATGACAGTTTCTGTGAACACATGTAATTCAAACTTCAGTTATACTGTGCACAGTAATAAAGAGAATATTAAACTAACAAAAAGGTTTTTGTTGTTTTTGCATGATTTGGTTTATTAAGTATACCAAGCCTTAATTCTAAATCTTTACCATGGAATTGCATGTTGCAAAGAAAGAACATTTTACAACAAGAGGTAACAATAAATCATCGCCATTTTCTAAACAGGAGTATTTACATTTTAATTCAATTTAGATAGTTGGGTGTTACAGAAGCATAAACAGGCAAATATAGTAACAGATTGAATTATAAACAGAAGTGAAAAGATGCACGTTAAAATGGTTAATGACAAAACTGACAAGGAAATTTAGACATACTGTCGCAGTTCATGAAAAGGCTCAAGGAATCTAAGTTAAAATAATAAAAAATAAAATAAAAAGATAGCCATAGTCTTACAAAAAAGAGTGGAATAAGAAGGGCAAGGTAACATTTTAAGCAACCGGTAAGACGAAGGGATGTTTTATGCCTCCACTGTTTAGTAACATTTTGAAACTAGCATTTGCAGCCAACACTTGGGTTTGAATATTGCAGCGGTAGTTAAATGCTGTCCTTTCCAACCTCAACCCAACAGAACATTTTGAGTTGTGGATATTAAACAAAATAAAGCATCGTTCGTATACTTCTACTTTCAAGGGCCAGTGAGAAAAAAACTAAGACTTTTTTTTCTTCCATATTTAGCCTTAAACTCTCTCCCCTCTTTTATTTACTGCCCTTGTCGCGGGGTTAATGAACCCTAAACTTCTTTTTCTTCTTTCCATTAATGAAAATGGGGGCAAAGAGCAATGACACAGGGAACCCCAAACGACAGGAAAAACTGGAAATTAAAAAGAGTGGCATTACTTGCTGGGTGAAGGCTGGAAACTCCCTGAAGGTTTAGCATGAAGGAGACTATCCTGGAAGACCCCTACCAACACACACTTTACCCCAAACCTACATCATTTTTCGTATGTTTAATTTCTGCTCTTGAAGAGGATGGCAGTTCTCTCCTTAGTGGGGGCAGCAGGGAATGGGGGCGCTGGCCGCGGCTCCGAATGTGCGGCGGGGCCCGGAAGTCGGTCCCGTTAGAGCCGATTTCACCCGTCAGGAATGCGCTCCGCCCCACCCCCTCCCCGCCGCGGCCGCCCTCGGCGTCGCCCGCTTCAGGGGCCGGGAAAGTGTGGGGAGCACCGCCTTGCCCCGTCACAACATCGCCGGGTCGGCCGCCGTCCCCACAGACTGCCCGGGCGGAGACAGGGCTTGGGGCGGATCCCACGCTCCGCCTCAGCCGGCGCGGCCAAGGGGGAGCCGGCGCCCCCGGGTGGGGGACGCGGAACCGGCCCGAGGCCCGACCCGGGGACCCGCCTCAGCCCGATCACGAGAGGGGGCGCCTTTCCCACGGGTTTTCCGGACCCGTTTCCGTCCCGAGGAGGGACGCGAGGGCAGTGGCCGTGCCAGAGCGCCTCGGGTAGGAAAGGGGAGCCGCCCCTGCCCTCCCGCTCCCGGGAGCAACCTCCTCCGGCGCCCGCCCGTACCTTCAACTCCTCAGACCGGCAGCTGGCGCAGGGCTGCGGGCGGGCAGGCCCCTCTCCCAGCCGCGGCGGCAGGAGCCGCAGGAAGTACGGAGGAGGCTCCCTCAGACCCGCCGCGGCGCCTCTCAGCTGGGGCGGGGGACCGGGGAGGAGGGGTCCCGACGGCCGCTGTTCCGAACTCCTCCTCCGCTGCTCTGTCTGGACGGCTGTTCCCGGGAACCGGCTCTGCAACTGCCATTCTCCCCCTCCTTCGGCCCCCGCGGCCTCCGCCTCCTCCTCCCACTCCTTCCTCCCGCCCCCGGCCCGGCCAGCCCTGGCGCGCCGCTCGCACGCCGTGCGTCATGGCGTCACGCCCACTGGGCCCGCCGCGGGCGGCTCTGGGAGGCTGTCGTTCGCTCGCGTAGGTTCTCCGGGTGCTCTCCCTGGGTCGCCTCGCCTGCGACCCTGGTGGCGAGCGTGGCCCCGCTGCCCGCCCCTCAGCGGACCGCAGGACTTCGCCGGGACCGAGCTGAGCTGGAGGGCAGGTGTCTTTAAGGGAGGTTGAGGCTGGCTGGCGCTGTTCCCGAGGTGAAAGGAGATGCTGGACTTAAGACTCAAGCTTCTGGCATTTCGCACTCCTTAATTTCATCCTTTGATGAATAATGTTCATAAAAGGAATTCACTTTTATGAATTCACCTGCGGCTCACCTGTCAACCTGGCAACCCCAGGGAGAGCAGGGCCGAGATGTTGCCGCGAGTTTCTGCCGCTCTCCGTGAAGAAATGTTCTGCCCCAGGGTGGCAGCGCCCCACCCCCTCGTTCCTTAATCTTCCGCTGGAGCTGCTAGGAGCAGCGAGCGCTTTGCCAGTTTAACACCCTGTGGGCAGGTTGAGAGAGTATCTTCAACTCTTCTTACCCACCTCTTAACTTCACAAAGTCGCTTAAGTACACGGAATTCATATTTCAGTCCTTACTTACATATATTTTGAATTACTTTAATCCAGCTTTATCTGTTCTCTCCCCTCTTATCCTTTAAGACAGTCATACCCCCTTTGACTTTTTTAACCTGCACATGACTTGGTATCAATTCTTAGATGAATGAACACATTCAGTCTAGGCCTGGTCCTTTCCCTCCTAGCTGATTTCTTGTCAAAATTTAGTCACTCTTCCTTGGAATACTGAGAAACAGAATGTGAGAGATGCTGCACAGAATGTCCATTTGCCATCTGTTACTTAACTAAATATATCAACCCATCAATCCTTGTTTGAGTGTGTCTAATTTAAGTTAGAAACAAACCAAGGAGCGATGGTCTTTCAGACGGTACTTGGTATCTTTGGTAACCCAGTAAATGTTTACCAATTAGAAATTCTATTTTAAACAAGTTAGGCAATTTGGGTCTATGTGTCTTTGACCACGAATCTTGAAGTAATGATGGGTATGTTGATTTTCATTTATTGGAAGTTTAAAGCTATTATATTATCCTTCAAATGCTACTTGAAGGCTGTCAGCAATTTTAATCAATGGGATACTTGGCCTACATGTAGTATAAGAACAGTGAGTTAAATGGATTTATGGAACAGTTCCCATACATAATATCCTTCTTGAAAATATATCAACATGTTGAACTTTTCAAAACGGATGGAGCACTGACTTGGGAAGAGGTTTTGAATAAAGAGGCTGTGCAGAGTGGGAATGGTATTGTACTTCGTATGACTGTCATATTTTCCAGAGATTCCTTTTCCTGTTTTTCTTCTTAAAAACTAGAGAGATTTCAGCTCTTCACTAGGACAAAATAAATCTATAAAGAATTATCTATTGAACGTCTCCACTCAAATGTCCACAGACAGCCCAAAATCAGCCTAAGACAGATTTGTTATCTTTTTCTCAAGTTGCCCCTCTCATTCACCCAGGCCCAAGCCAGAAATCTAGGCTTCTTCCCAGGCACCCTCCTTTTTGTCATCTCCAATTCTTAGTCAGTCATCAAATCCTGCTTATTATACATCCTAAAAACCCCTCACTCCCTTCTATATCCTCCTTCTGCTTTTAGGGTAGTAGTTTCAACTTTGGCTGCACGTTAGGACCTCCTGCAAAGCTTTTAAAAATCCGAATGCCCAGGCTCACCCACCAATTAAATCCAAATCTCTTTCAGAGATTGGACACTCAGGCATCAGTATTTTTTAAAACTCCCCAGGTGATTGCAGTTTATAGCCAGACTGAAAACTACTGCTAGGGACTCATAATTTTTCACTGAATTACTGCAAAAGCATTATAATTGGCCCCATGTGCCTCAATTTTTGACAGCATTTGTCCATCTCTCCCTACTCTCTTCTAATTCATTCAACATCAATTCAATAAATATTATTGAGTGCCTAGTATATTGCAGGGAGGGGTTTGCTGTTAATAGAACATGGGAATATAGCAATGAAAAAGACAGCCCTTGTATGTGTTCTCATGGAGCTTGTATGGGGGCCAGGAAGAGCAAGGTTGGGGGAGGCAGAAAAAACAAAAGCAAACAAATTTACCAGAGTAACATACAGAAACCAGGGAGGTTGTTACTTTAGATTGGTCTCAAACTAAAGTCCACTCCTCTGACACTTGAGCTAGGTCCTACAGGACAAGGAGGAGGCAAACAACTTATGGAGTGGAGAAGGCAGAGGCAAAAAATAGCAGCTGCAGACGTCCTAGCAAGACAACCTTGCCGAGTTCAAGGCAGCTAGAGGCTGAAACACAGTGACAGGAAGATTAACAGGGGGTTAGAAAAGTAGGAGGAAGCCAGATTACTTAAGGCCTTTTAAGGTCATGATAAGGAGAATTCTAAATGGTTGGTATGATGTCTGATGAGACACTGTCTTGCCAATGGGTTTCAGCCCTTGGCAAGTTCACTATGGATTCATTGTGACCAAGGAAATGACAGTAGAATGTTCTTGGGGTGAAAGGGTTGATACCCAACTTTATTTCCACAGTGGCTGGTTCAATCACTAGAATCCCATCCACCCAGAGCAAGTCTACATGCAGCAAGCTGGTCTCTGCCTCTGGGCCTTTCTACCCCCCTACCCTCACCCGCAGCTGTCTCAGTCTCTGTCCTCAGCTCTGTCACCAGTCCAGCCTCTGCTCTGTTCTCCTGCTGCCTTGCAGCCATGCCACTGTGTCGCCCAGAGCACTTTGCGGAGCTCTTCATATAGAGTCAATAACAATGTATTGCCCACATGTGTGTAATGAGCTAGCCAACCAGGGCCAGATGAGAATCCTGGCCACAGGAACCTTCATTTTATCCACCTCCACCCCTCCAGGAGTCTCACCTATGAATCTATGTGCCTTCAGTCCTCTGCAATGGTCCCTGTGCAAGGAACATTGTAACCAAATTCCATAATAAGAACAGAGGCTACGACAATATACAAATAACAAGAATCACAACAAATTATAATAACCCTCAAGCCAGAGGAGATCCACTGCCACCAAGTGGTCATCCTGACTGTATTCAAACCAGTTCTACTCATATGAGTTAACCAAAAGGACCATGGGTGGGCCTTACAATACCCACCTTCTCCAGCCTCTCCAGCAAAAAGTCTTGCAGACACACAGGCCGATCTTGTTGCTTTATCTCTGCCTTCCGCTTCATCCTCAACAGCCAGAACCCTTACTCTGGTCTCAGTTGTTGCCACAGCTCCAGTCTTCCAATTTCTGTCTGTTTGCCTTTTCAAACCAACCCACATCTGGGTCCTTGTGACCTTCATGGGCCCTTTAAATTATTCCTTCAAGAAGCAGACCATATTTCCTTTTGTGCTTGTGCCTAAGGATAGAAGCAGAGCATGGAGTCCTCCACAACTTGAGGAGGGGGCTGCACTTCTCCTAGAAGAACCCACAATTGATGAGTCCTTCTGGCTTTCCACCAGCTTTCAACCAGGTGGAGTCTCAACCAAGGAGGGCCCAATGCCTCCAGCACCGGCAGGACCTCCACCCTCCACCTGTTTGTCAAACCTCCGCTCCTCCATTTCTGGGGTTGACAGCTCCACTACATCCTTCACCTGCACTGTGGCACCTGACAGCCTGCGCTCTCGTGCTGCTGCTTCTCATGCTGCTCCTTCTCAGGCTGCTGCTCCTTCTCATGCTGCTTCCTCTCGGGCCACCATGACATCCTTTACTATTTCCACAGCAATTCATAGTGATGCCATTTCAGTCAGCAACATATTTTCTTTCTCTTGGGGTGGACCCCAGTTCTCCACCCCTTCACAGTACCACATATCCACAGGGGATACTCGAATGTACCCCCCGTCCATAGGTGCAGCCTGCTGAAACATTCCTTCCACGAGGGCAGCCTTTTCCTTGTTCAACAATAAATCCTGCTAACTACGCCAATTGTCTTGCCAGTGGATTTTAGCCCCGGGGAAGATCACTGTGGATTCAATGTGACCAAAGGAATGACAGTAGAACATTCTTGAGGCAAAAGGGTTATACCCAACTTTATTTCCATGGTGGCAGGTCAACCACTAAAATCCTGTTCACTCTGAGCGAGCCTACATGCAGCAAGCTGGGTTCTGCCTCTGGGCCTCTGTACCCGCACAGCCATCCTCTGGGCCTCTGTCCTCGGCAATACCACCACTCCAGTCTCTGCTCTGCTCTCCTGCAGCCTTGCAGCCAGGCCACCATGTTGTGCAGAGCACTGGGTAGGGCTCTTTATATGGAGTCAATAACAATGCATTGCCCACATGTGTGTAGTGAGCTAGCCAACCAGGGCCAGGTGAGAATCCTAGCCACAGGAACCTTCATTTTATCCACTGGTGAAAGGATTTATACCCAACTTTATTTCCATGGTGGCAGGTCAATCACTAGAATCCCGTTCACTCAGAGTGAGTCTGCATGCAGCAAGCCAGTCTCTGTCTCTGGGCCTCTCTACCTGTGCAGCCATCTCAGTTTCTGTCCTCAGCACTGCTGCCGCTCCAGTCTCATCTCTGCTCTTCTCCAGCCTTGCACCATGCCACCATGTTGCCCAGAGCACTGGGCGGAGCTCTTCATATAGAGTCAATAACAACATATTGCCCACATGTGTGTAGTGAGCTAGCCGACCAGGGCCAGGTGAGAATCCTGGCCACAGGAACCTTCACTTTATCCATGGGCACAATAGACTTTTAAATACAGTGACACTTGATTTGTCTTTGAAAAAAATCACTCTGCTCTGTGGATTCAATTATAGCAGAGCAAGTGTGGAATCAGGGACTTCAGTTAGGAAAGTACTGCAAGAATCCAGAAATCACAGTTCTTTTGACCAAGGTGGAGAGGGGCAGTGGAGACAGAAGAGGGTGGGTGATTTTGGAATTTGTTTAGAGGCAGTATTGGTAAGACTTGGAATAGAGTAAAAGTTGGGAATGTAAGAGAACAATGGGATTAAATAATAACTACTCTTTGTTGAATACATATTTACATGACAAGCACTGTTCTAAGTACTTTATAAGTATATTAAGCCATTTAATTATCAAGAGTTCCCAAAGGTAGGTACTATTATTATCCTATTAACAAATTAGTATCTGAGGCTCCAGAGGTTAAGTCATTTGCTCAAAGTTACATAGCAGGTAAGTGGCAGAGTGGGATTGGGACCATATGGGTGGTTTGGCTACAGAGCTGGTACTCTTCTCCCAGCCCTACCCTGGTCCACTCCACCAGTGTCACAATCAAAGTGAAAATTTCTTCAGCCAAACTAAGCTGCTCAGGGGACCACAGATCCTCTCTCCTTTCTCCCTTCTCCTCCTTCTCCTGTTTCTGCCTATATATATAAGCATCTATTTCTTTGCATGTGCTATCCACTCTGCCTAGACTGCCCTCTCCCTTCTTCTTCTGTGTCTGGCTAAATTTGCCCACCTTTACTGGTCCTTACAGGCTAAGTCAAGCCCGTCTTTTCTGCCTCCCACTTCTATGCTTACCTCTCAAATTTTCTGTGTAACAAACTTATTATTTGTAGGTCTTTCCCACTAAACTTTCAAGGCAGTTAGCTTATGCCTGATAGATAAGGGAGAAAGGAAGGACGCAAGCAAAGATACCTAGGCATGCACATATGGCATTTTCCCTTGGTGCTTGAAGACACAAATCCACTAAAGTATTGTTCCTACCTTCAGGAAGCTTATAGTCTTGGCAGGGACACAGACACATAGAAAATCACTCTATTACAAGGGCAGAAAGTGTGATAGAAACATGTTATAGGAGTGATAAGGAAAATATTCAACACAGTCATCAAGGTCAGCAAACCGCTTTTTCCCTCCATTTGGCAAAGCACTCCCAGCTGCCTCCTCCCCTCCTCCAGGCTACTTGTTTGCCCTGTGCTTGCCGAAATGCCACATATCAAATTAATATAAATTGCTCCCCTTGCTTGTGCTCAGGGCTCAGACCTTGGGAGATTACTTTCCTCTGAGCCCTTCAGTGTAAAATAAACCTCAACACTCCAAGACCTCCGAGTGCCACTTGGTTCTTCCGTCAGTGATCCAGTCCAGGTTTTCCAGTATTTTCCTTAACAGGAGCACTGGATAGGACCTTTAAGATAAGAAGCTTGGCATTAGGATTGTTTCACTGGAAAAAAACATTCAATCAGGAATGTGCACTTGGGGGCCTTATTCTCCACTGTCATTTAATGTGGCTTGGGGAGGCAATCTTAGGACCTCAACTGGGAAGACTTGGGAGGTTCTCACATGCTGTAATTCACCGAATGTGCTATTTCCTGACTTCTCACTCTCATGTGTCCTAATGTGAAAAAGTGTATTAAGCCCTGAGTTGGTTCAATTCCCCTCCTGGCAGGGTCATAGATATTTCTTCTTATGAAGTCCCCTCCTTTTTCTCATCTATGAGGTTTCAGAACATCTATGAGGTTTCTAGCTGTGGGATCTTGGAAATGTTACCAAACTTCCATGACCCACAATGTCAGGCCCAGTGTGTAAGATTGTGAAGGTTGTGCCCCACATTACCACAGGAGGTGCCATGTACAGAGACCGCACTGTGCACACTACCCCATGGATGTGCTTCACAGTGGTCTGCTCAACATGTTCTGCCATAAAATGGGGGCAAAAATAGTACTGTAGGGAAAATGAAAGATCCTATGGCCAGGGTCCTCAGCTGACCCTAAACAACTTGAAGCTGTAATTGGCCTACTGCTAGGCTAATATTCCACACCCATTGGCAATGAGTCATTGTTGTCAGTGTTACTATATAAAGAGCACTGCCTGGAGGCAGAGGGAGACAGACTGCCCCAGAGGCAGATGTGATTCCAGCACTCAACCAGCCACAGTGACAATAAAGTTCAGTATAAACCCTTTTACCCCTAACATGCCGTTGTTACTCTGTTTCACCAAATCCAGAGAGAACCTGCCTGGAGGCAATCCCCTCAAGTGAAACATGTGCCTATACCACTGGGTTGTTCTTGGGATTGAATGAGTAAATGCAGATACGGCAGGTAGGCTTGGCATGTAATTAAATCATCAGTAAATGTTACTACTATTACTAGGTAAAGGGAAGCTTGCTAGATTGGAATTATTCCAGCGAGGATTTTTAAAATGGGGTCATCTCTGTACCTGCTTGGGTGGTTCACTTGATTGTTAAAACCATATAGGAAATCTGGAGAGAAGAGGCCTTGTCTCATCCTAGGCCCTTCAATGGAAATATCCTTTAGGGGGCTGAAGACTGAGCTGATCCTATTCCCCCTTGCTCCATCTCTCTCCCCCAACCTTCCACAAGGGAACCAGCGCTGTATCCTCCCCAAAGCTGACCCAAGGTAGTTTCTTGTGGGAAGGGTAGACTCCCCCAGAGGACTATTTAATCAACCATTGAGGTGGTATTTCTCAAAGTGTTGGCTAGAACCATCATTGTCAGAATAACCTGGAGCGTTTGTTAAAATACATTCTTGGGTTCCATCTCAGACTAACAAAATCATTATTGTGGGCTCAGGGTCCTGGAATCTAGTTTTAACAAGCCCTCCAGATAATTCATATCACATGTTTAAGAACTACAGGTTAAGTGTTTCAGCCATTATGATAATATCCCAACTTCAAGTAGTATTCTTTCACTGGGCCCTTTAAGAAGGAGGGCCTCTCTTTCCTCTTTATGGGATCCATCCAATTACCTGCAACCTGATTCGTTCTTCCTCCCACCCATTATTCCAGAAGTGACACCTCCTTTAACATTTTCTTGATGGAGACTGGGTCCTCAGGCCACCATTACCGATTGCTTACTCCAGTCTTTCTTGATTACCTCCCTATTTGGCTGACTCATGAACAAGCCTACCCCATGCTTGTGACCTTCAGAGTCCCCTATAACTACAGCTGGCTAGACTCACTCCACTTTAAACAGAGTGCATTTGGCTGACTAGGTCTACAGTGGTAGGTTGCATTGGGAGCAGGATATCAGTTGGTGAGGAGCAAGGACTTAGAATGACAATACGTCCCAGTTTGCTCAGGATGGTCCTAACTTATACCTGTTGTGTGGGCTTAATTATTAACAGTACCCCCTTTCACTCTCCAAGTGTCCTAGGTTAGACAATACATGGTCATCCTGGTGTCTTGCCTGAGGGTTTCAGCCCTGGGCAAGTTCACTATGGATTCTGTGGGACTGAGAAATGAAAATGGCAAATGGTCTTGGGGTAAAATGGTTTATACCTGGCTTTATTCTGCCAGTGGTAGGTCGAGCACTAGAATCACATCTGCATCCAGCAGTCTGCAGCTCCATAATTCACCTCCATATCTGCCTCCATCCAGTCGCACTGGGCAGAGATCTTTATACAGTGACTCACTATATAAATAGCTTATTGTCTATGAGTATGGAAGCATTAGCCTTGCAGTAGGCCAATTACATCATCAAGTACTTTAGGGTCAGGTGAGGCTTCTGGCCATAGGAACTTCCATTTTCCCCACACCTGGTAATGAACCTTACAGCAAGACTAACAGTTGTAACAATTTAGCTTCTGGACTGTGCCTAGACTACCCCCTTCCTATCCTCCAGGACTCCAATACCATGCCACGGCTTCTATCTCTATGCAGATTTCCTTAATGAATTTACTTTGGGCCTACAGTAAGAGATTTGTATGAAAATACCATGAAATTTGTTGTTATGTTTACTCTTTCTGGTACTACCTGGAAGATATTTTTCTTTGATTTTAGCACCTGGTATAAGTTGTGTTTTCCTTGTTTATCAATCGCCATTTATTTTTGTCTTCTGGATACGTAATGTGGACCTGAAAGTATTTTCCTTGGCTAGGAGGAAGCTTAGAGCCATATACATGGTCTCCTTCTCTCCTTATTGAACAAGATGCACTTTACATTCTTAGCTCACTCTGGATTTAAATCCTCTGTTTCCATTTCCTCACTAACTTCATATTTAATTTTTCTAGTGCTATTTTATATGAATCTATAGCCCATCTTTTATCCATTTTGAAACAAGCCAGGTATAAAAGAAAAGTATATGAACATATGCCCACAAAGAAATTGGTACTGATTGCTAGTTACATAACTAAAAGGTATTATTTTTAAGTGTATACCAAGAATTTCTTCACTTACAAAACACAATATTAACAAGTGAATAGCAGTTGAAGTGATGCTGGATTTGGCACTTTTCAATTATATTGTTATCTAGAAAGTGAAAAGATTCCAAACAAAAGCAAACAAACAAGAGATTAATTTTCAAGCTGAAATATTTTTAGATATGACCCAGAACCCTATGCCAAACCAAGTAATGAAGAACACTCACCACTGAAACCACATAGCCTAACTAGATAACATTCAGGGTGTTCACCTTCACAGTGAAATCCTGTACTGTTGGAGATGAAGAAAGGAAGAGAAAGGTGAATGGTCAGGAAGTCAGATTTGGGAATGTACAGCCCTGTTAATAATGATGGCCCATGAGAAGTTGTCTTGGGCCGGAAGCCTGTGGCCTGTAACAGTCTCCAGACAACTGTTCTTCCTGTTGGCCTTGATAATATTGCAGGGGCCTGGTGATTTGGTACCCTGTGGTTTGCAGCTAACATAAAACCATATAAAGAAATTCATCTTAATGAAATTACTAAGGGATACAGTTTACAACTAGTTTACTTTGGAGGTTGCCATCTATTCTGTTCAATGAGATTGTCACTTCGCAACTCACATGCTACCCAGGAAATTCATCAGCAATTACCCAAAACAATTCTGTTTCTAGTAGGGTTCCAATTTCAAAAATCCCATCTACCTTTGCCAGGGGAATCCCATCAGAAATGTGTTAGGAGAAGATGTACTTAAACAGTTATTTCCTAGCAAATGTGCTCAGAATCCAAAATGGCTAATTTAAAGTCTATGTGACATAAAAAAAATGGACAAGAGATGACATGTAGTACTTTGACTGCATGGACTGCTACTGGGGCTGGAGTGGAGAATTCAGGATCCTTTGTTAACTTTGAAATTCATACTTAGGAGTTTTCAAAAAACAACATCTTAAGTTTGGAGCTAATATGAGTGCCCAAGCCAACATTCCTATCTGTGATCAAAGAGAGTAAGATTTTAAAATAGTTGGATAACTAAGCAAGGGAGAAAAATATCTGAAATCTCAAAGCCAGAGATCTGTATTCAATTTCAAATGTTTCTAGGGGTTTTATATCCTGTGATAAATTCAAAACTTTTAAACATTGTATCTCAAGGACATGAGGGGGAAAGTGAACAATTACTATAGTAATTGCTGTGATTTTGAGATGGCTTTGTTTGAATAAAAATTCCCACATGCTAGAGTTGTATTATTATTTATTTTTTTACCAAGAGAAGGGTGTCCAGTCAAGATTTTGTGTAATGCTAGTTTCATACATCACATGAACTCCTTGAAATTATCTTCTCTATGTTTCAGTGTTGAATAGAAAAGTAAAAATTTAGTAGCAAGCATCTTGGGATTTAACACTTGACACATTCTATTTTCAGAAGTACAAATCTGCAACACAAATTCAAGGACTTGAATGACTTAAGTAGATGATCAATTGCAAAGAGGTATTTCTTTTGTTCCCACCTTCATATTTTACTGATTTATAGACCCAATAGCAAAATGAGTATAGAATTTTTGTTTTCCTCTAAAATGAACAATGGATTTCTTTGAAATATTACATTTTGAAGACTTAGAAAATCTGGAGGAGAGTGGAAGTTCCTTTCATTCCCTCTCCCTCCAATCCCCACTCCCACCTCACTCCCAACTAACAATGAGTCACTGTTTTCTCTTAATTAGGCTCCTAATGTACCTTTGCATTGATTTCCTCAGAAATGAAGTATTTCCAACCTGAAAAACATAAATAGATGTGTATATACATATATTTGCAAAATAAATGACATGAAAAAAATTAAATCAAAGAACCTTATAATAAGACATTTCAACAAGGGATGATGAAAATTAATTCAAAAGATTAATCTTTTAAATAGAAAATCCTAGAAGGGAAAATACTTTTGATACTGAAGGCAGAGAACTTACAAGGCTAAAGGGTCTTAGCAGGGGCGTTGACTTTTGGGGCTCCTGAAGAGGAATCACAGCAATGCTGGATTTTTACTTCCTATTTGGTACTGCTAATTTGTCCCTCCATTTGACCTGGCCAGTCCCATTGTTTTTTATCTTTGTCCTACTGTGTCATCTCTAGGCCCTTTCTTTTCAATAACTGACCTCTGGACAAGATGCCTATACTTGGGAATTTGATTCTAGGTCTCTGCCCTCAGTAGCTTCAAATCCAGCTTTTTTCCTGGGTTCCCAAGCCCAGTGTTTACCAGATCTTGGCCCCATCCTATAGAAGATAGAAAACACAACGAACTGACAGGTTTTCCAATCATTGTTATCATCCCCAATATTGCAGAAAATATCAGGGGATATTTATGAATGTGTTTTTCTGATTATTAGTAAACACACACATCCAAATATTTATATGCATTTATATACACATAAAAAATATGAATAGTTCATAACTTTAATAGCCATAACCCATGACAATCATGTCTTTAACTAATTTCCTTCCTTCCCTTCTCCCTTTTTTATCCATTTCATTTACAAACTGGGCTACAAGAGGCGACAAATGAGGCACAGGCCATGTCTGAACACTCACAGAACACTCACAGTACAAATCTGAATTGGGCACTTAGCCTGTTAGAAAGCTATGTGCTACACTGGTGTTTTAAAGGGGTTCTTTGCCTGAAGTCCTCAGAAATACTTGTAATCTTGTTAACTTGACAGTCTATTGCTGCTTTCAGTCTGTCTCCACCCTTGACCCCGTTTCAAGCCTGGCTCCATTGCTCTTGCATGAACACTAGACACTCCATCGCTCTCGCATGAACACTAGACCTTCTCACCCCTTTCCATTCCACTCTCTTGGTCATGCCAATTCCTGTTTGTCTGCATTTCTGTTCTTGCTTCTGAACTTTGGCAAAATGCTGATTTGCTTTAAATGCGTACCACCTAACTTCAAATTAATGGCTCCATTATTCATTTCTTGTTGATTCCTAACATAGCTATTCCCAGCATTTCTCATTCTTTTAAGCCCCACACTCTGTCATTCATTTTATTCAACAAATACTAATTGAAAATCAACAATAATGCCATGCTCTTGTGCTAGGTGGTGGGTATTGTAGTGGAGGACAAAACAGATCAAGTCCCTGCCTGAACAGATCTTACAGTTCAGTGAGAGAAACAGAGGTAGCTTCTCTCCCTTCCTGCTTTACTAGAAACATCCAGGCCTTTGGGGAAGCATCATCCACCTCATCTTCCCTTTCTCCATGTCATGTCTCTCTGCCTCTTCTTCAAAAGTCTCTCTACATTTCCTCTCTCTCAGAGAAAGATCCAATATTATTTCCTTTCCCATGAGCTCTTGCATTCATTCCCTTCTTTGCTCTTCCAAGACCTTACTCCTTATGGTTCTCAATATTTTTTTCCTGAAATAAATGATACTTACCTGAAAACCTTTAAACAGTCTGTTATTAAATACAAAATTGTATTTTAACTTTCTTTTATGAAAGAAATACTGAGTACGTTTGCTAATAATACCTTCAAACTCAGAATTGGCAGAGGCTCTTTGAATGCTATCTTATATTTTTTCCTTTTGAAATCTGTATTTTGTCCCAAAAATAATCAGCCTAGGAGCCAGTGGGGTGACATTCTTGGATGTGGTCTAAACATTCTGATGAACAATTCCTCAGCAGATATGTCAGCATTACTTCTTCTGTTTGGATCGCCTTCCAGGTACTTTCTATTTTGCTATGAAAAAGTCCCACACATCTAGGATTAGTTTTTCATCTTAGACTGGCTAACAAATGCAAAGGAAAATCATTTTCACTTTCTGATCTACTAATTTTGGATTGGTAAGGAAGAGTGCTTCAGATCCAAAATTCTTATGGAATTTCCTTGTAGGTTTAGTAATTACTTCTTATATACTATTTACTGCATTGATTCATGGAGATGTCTTTTTTGTGGTCAAAACCTGGAAAATCCTGAGTGTATGGTCCCTCAATTCCAGTGTCTTACTTTTCAGAAAGAGGGTGTTGGAAATTTCCCCTTAGGGAAACATCTGGTTCCCCTTTTTAAAATGATACAAAAAGGGTATCACCCAAAACAAGTTTGGAAAGGTGATGAGGGCATCACTGGTGGGTTTTTTTTTAATCATCACTCTTCAAGCCAGCATTTCTCCTTCAGGGACACAGAATGTGTGTCCAAGAAGCACAAATATGTCATCTCTCTATTGCTGTTGACACAATTTGACAATGAGATATTATAGAGATTTCTGGGAAAATGGAGAAATAAGTTTTAGCAAACACACAGGCTCTTCAAATGTTTGATGTACGAGTCCTATGCTATAGTAAGAGTCTGAATATCCATCATTTTCCCGAAGGGTGACTGCCTTTGGTTTTGAATGTGGGAGACAGAATATTGTGGGAGACAGATGAAAGGGCAGTTTGTATCCACCCTGGCAAAAGAGTCAGGGAAGAGGTTCACTTTTGACCACACTCCAGTGTCTGACCACATTTTCTTTAATCACCATAATTCACATTTTCCCAGAGCTTCAAGTGCTTTGGACCTCATCCTGTGGAAGCAGGCTCAGGCTTACGGGAGGGTGGTGTTGGGGCTAAGAGAGCACTGGAGACAAACTGAAGCAAATGAGCTATCCCCTATCAGGGAGAAGTCAGCTGTCAATATTATCAAGTCCAAAGGACAAGGTAAATTTTAGTTCACTTTGGAGTGTGTTTATATGCAAAGGGTCTAGTCCAAGGAGCCTTGGGTGATGTTTAGGAGAAAGCTTCTAGGAATTAACATCTTATAGCAAGTGGGTATGCAAATCTTAGATCAGGGAGGACCTTCCTAATTCTGGAAGCAGATGTATAGCCCCATGACAAGGGTCTTCTATGAACTAGATGAGGGGATTGTAAGGCAATCAGGACCCTAGATGACACAGGCTGAAGTACAGAGGATGTCAGTTCCAGTTAGGATGGGGTGGTGGGCATCTATGAATCTGAGACTTGGGTTGAAGGCTGATCAGACATTTGGCTCCATGATGGTTAATTAGGCTCTGGCAACTCTGTTCTAAAGTACAGGCCATAGGTGACTAATTCCAAATCCCTCTGGAGCTGTCCTGGCTGCTACCTTCTCATTGGCCATGGAAGAAGGGTGGAACAGCTTACTGGCACTAGTGTCTGCTCTTGCAGAGCAGCTGGCACAAAGCTGGAGTGGGGACAAAGGTTGGCAGTGACTGACCGGAAATAACTGGTCAAAGCTCATCATCTGATACACACACACATGCACACACATTATGGGCTAGAAAGCCTGCCCACTTATGATTGGTACAACATATGACCAAGGCATTATCAAGTAATAGAACTAGATTATTCAGGAATCAGGCATGACAGCTGGCCCGTACATAAGCCAAAAGACCAGTTAGATTAATGGAATGCCAGAATGTTCCCTTCTTTTGTAGTAGTGTCTTTTGGCCTTATACACCTGTTTATGTAGGGGTCACATTTGGGCAGGGCAAGTAATAGGATGGAGCATGAAACAATAAGTAGAGATTTAAAAGAAAAAATTAGGAAGTTCCATCCTTTGGGTTTAAAAAAACAATCTCTAATTACATAATTATAAAAGGGCTGACTTGGCAACCATTCATGAGAAAAAAGACCTGGGGATTTTGTTGGTAACAAGCTTAAAATGACTGAGCTGTGTTACAGTGTTGCAAAAAAAGCCAATGAAATCTTAAATTACATTAGCAAAGTAAAGTGTCCAGATAAAGCGAAGCAATAGTCCTTGTTGGGTCAGTGCAATCAACCTCCAAATAACCGGGAGACACGTGGATGCAAAAGCAACAGCGTTTATTGGGTAGCCAGCATGCTGGGGTCTCACACTCGCAGGTGGAGACCCCAAAGTACAAGTTCATTCTCCTTTTATACACAGGAATGGGGTCGTGTGCAGAGCGGGCCGTGCACAGAACGGACCGTGCGCAGAGCGGGCCATTTGCAGACCGGGCCTAGATATGACCTGACCTTCACTGCAATTGGTCTCAACTTGTTCTCCAACCATTTGGACCGGTTCCTTCTAGGTGGAGTGACACTCCTGACCGCTGGGTGGGAGAGCTGTTCACCTTCCACTGGCTGGGAGCATCCGGCCAGCCCTGTCTTTTACAAAATGAAGTCACTTATAAAATGGAGTAGCTTATGTCAAGACTCTTTAGTCAGGACTCTTCAGTCCCACTGAATTCAGCAGTGGTCAGGCCTCATCAGCAGACTTATACTTAAGCTTATCTTTTAAAAAGAGACACATATAAAGCAGCTTGAATCCAGAGAAAGACAATTAGGCTGTCGAAATATGTGGAAACCATGTCACTTAATATGTGGTCAAAAGAACTGATTGTGTTTGGCTGAAAGAGAAAAAAGATTGGGTCAGAAATGACAGTGTTTTCCAACATTGGAAGGATCCTCAGTTGAAAGGAATAGGTTCAAGGTTTGTTAATTCGGAGCACAAACTGAGAACTAGATTTCTGCTCAATAAAAAGCAGACACTTTAAAGAATCAAACCTGTATGACAGTGAAATGCATATTGTCCAGGATCATGAACTATACATTATTGAATATGTTTCAGTGGAGTTCGAATGGTTGTGTAAGGGATCCTCGTTGGTGTGTGGAGTAAGGAGGGAGGGCTTGCATATAGAGAAGGAGGGGAGCTGGTTGAGGTGGCTTCCACAGCCCTTCCCAATCCTAGGAGCCTATCATTATTCTCTACCAATTGCCATGTGAACACAACCCTTTCCATTTCTTCCAGTTTGTTCTCACAATCTCCTCCACCTACTCTTGCATCTTAACTTTTTCTCCCTCCAAAGATTCTTTCCAATTTTTTTTCTTAAAGAAGGAAACAGTCTTCATTTGAACAAAAGAAAAAAGATCTTCTTTTCCTTTTGCTTAGAGTGCTAGTATTGTTTTAACTGCTCAGCATCTTTTTGTTTGGAAATAGCATCCTGATTTCTTTAGGGGACTACCCTTCCCTCACTCTTGGTTCATAAGATTAGGGTGGTGTTAACTCCCCTTTTAGGGGTGATCATACGACCCCTGTCTGGGCTAGCCAATCCTTCTGAAGTCTGTCTCCCTTCAACATTTTTGCAAAGAACCTTCTTCACTCCTAAATGCTTTTGTCTCTGAGTCTTCCTTTCACATTGATCTGTCCCCTCCTCTCTGTGGCTCCTCCGTTTTTCTATTCTTTAGAACCCTGTTAGTAGTTTAATGCATATTTATTCAACACCTCTCTCATCTAGACTAGAGGCTGGTGATTCAACAGGAAAGTGCACGTTCATAGCCCCTATAATTTTGGGCTTACCATCTGATGACAATACTAACACCCCTTTATCCAAATCACAGTTTGGATAGAACCCTAGCACCTGCCCTTTTGAACCTCTATTTCACACAATGGAGAAAAGCCATAATCATACCTCAACAGCCACATTTTCCCATTGCAGACAAATGATACGAAATTCAAAAGGAACCAAAGGTTACAGAAAAAACCCTCTTTTTCATCTCTGTTCCTCAGTTCTCACCCCTTCAGCAGCCCTCCCCCAAGCAACTATTATTATCAATGTCTTATATATCAGTCCACAATAAGTTTGTGCACATACAAACAAATAATTTATATTCTCCCCATCCCCACCCTTTTTACAGAGTGGCAGTCTTTGTCCCTTGCTTTTTGACTCAACAATGTATGGTGGAGCAATGCTTTATCAGTACCTATAAAGGCACCCTCTTCTTTTTAATGGACACATACCTTAGGTTGTTTCCAATATAATGCTCCTACAGACCCATTGCAGTGGTTATCGGGGTCATATATTATTTCACACATGTTGTGAATTATCTGTAGGATAAATCCCTAAAAGTGGAATTGTTGGGTCAATGGATATGTCTATTTTTCATATTGAAATCTATTGTCCAATTATCATCCAAAGCAGTCACGTAAATTAACAGTCTATCAACAATGGTTGAGTGTGTGTTTTCCAATATCCTCTTTAACAAAGTACAAATTATTAAACATTTTGGTCTTTGTCAACTTGTTATGTGAAAATATTCTCTCATTTTTATTTTAACTTCCATATTTTATCATGAATGAGGTCGAGTATCCTTGTTTTTAAAAGCCTCTTGCCTGCAACTGTTTGTTCATATCCCTTGCCCATTTTTCTATTAGGTTGTTGACCTATTGGTTGGTATAAACTCTTTATATTTTATGGAAATAAGCTTCTTGTCTGCCATAAATATTGCAATCTTTTCTAGATTGCTGTTTAACCTTTCATATTGTTTGTGGGGTCCTTTTTCCTTTGTCTTGTTTATTTTTGCCAAGAACATGACAACTTTGAATCTTCTCTCTTTTCATCTTCAGTATATTGCTAAGACTTAAAATTTGTTCCTTCTTACTATTTCTATGCTAGGAAAAGAGAATGAGCAAACATTTATAAGTGAGGAAATGCAAGTAGCTAATAAACACATAAAAAGCTTAACCACACAAATAAAAAGAATTAGATTTCATTTTTTAGTCTAGAAAATTAGCAAAGATAATTAGAGTGAAGCCAGCATTGCTATACTCTATTGGCAGGAGTACAAATTAGTTCAGTACCTTCAGAAAGCAAATTCTCAGCAAGTAGTAAGAGCTTTAAATTTTTTTAAATCTGTATTCACTAATGGCAAGTTTAGGAATTTATGCTATAGATATAGCCATCATGAGACAAACATTAATACACTGAGATGTACCTCTGTATAGCACTGTTTTAACAAGGGAAGAATTGAAAAGCAATTTGAAAACTGTTGCCCTATAAGTAAATCATAGTGCAGCCCTACCAACAAAGGCCACAAAGCTACAAAAATAAAGCTTGAAGCTCTTAATGGCATGGGGAAATTCTCACACTATTATATTATAGATGGGATACAAAATTGCTTAGACAGTGAGTAGCTGCATACAAATATATGAAAAGAATATGTCAAAGCAGTAACTTGTGTTTAAAGAAATTATGCATGATATTTTTCTCCTTTTTACTTTTCTGTGATTTCAAAAATTTCATAATGTACATGTATTACATAGTGTAATAAAAATCCAAATCCAAATAAGCATAACAAAAAGAAATATAAACTTGTTTGGAGGGTTTACTCTTTTTCATTATCTGTTTCTACTATGACCACATAGGCCTTCTTCTTTCTTCCACATTGGGATTATGGTGACAATCTTTTTTACCCAGTCTTGCCATCTCTGGTCTCCTCCAATAGTCTGTTAGAGTACTAGAAAACATTGTCTGTCAGTACTCAAGGCCCTCCTATTCCTGTTGCATGATGTTTAAGTCACTCAGGCTGATACACCAGCCCTCTGTAACTGGCCCCACTCTTAGATCAGACAAGGGTATTTCCTACTACTCCCCAGCAATATTCTGCAGCCTAATTAAGAGGTCTTGTCCCTATTTGTGTCACCCTGTGCCCTTCCTTTGACTCTGCTCTTTTTGTTCACTGTTCTTGTAACTGCCTTCCTCATGCTCCTTTTGTGCCCAAATCTTCACTCATCCTCAGGAGGTTCCATCCCCTCCATGTCGAACGTTGCCTCACACCTGGTGGAACTCTCAGAACATGTCCTTTCAGTCACAGCCACAATGTAATGCTTTGAGGTTCTGCTGCCACTTTTTTTGTGTGTGTGCTAATGTCGACTCCCCAATTGTGAAAGCTCTGTGGAGGCAGGCAATGCTCATCATAACCTGTTCTCTTGCCACTTGGTTTCCACACAGCACTGAGCAGAGGGTAAGGCCTGGCCAGCCCCTGAGGAGGCTGCTGTGATCAGGTTCTTGGGCAATGTCTTCTTTTCTCCTTTCCTCTCTTCTGGCCTGGAAGCCTCTCTTCTGAGGAGGCCCAGCCCAGTGGCAGAAGCAAATTAGAGGAAGTCCTAGAATAGTGGGCTTCTCAACCTTGACTGGACATTATAAGTATTTTGGGAGTTCAAAAAAATATGGCTGCTTGCCCTCTCCCTTCCACCACCCCACCCCTGAGGTTTAGAATTTAACCCGTCTAAGGTGGGACCAGCACTGATATATTTTCTAAAGTTCCCTAGCTAATTCTAATGGCTTTGCTGACTCCTAGTCCTTCCAAGCTCCAGCCCTTTCGGCATGCATCCATTCCAGCATTTTCCTGTCTTGTTTCCAGGCAGGAAGTTAGCCTAGAACTAGCCAGAAACTCCAAGGAGATTGTCTTTAGATAAATCCTTTGTCATCAGCTATAGCCTTTGTTGTTTTTCAAAGTGTTTACTTTTAAGCCAACCACTGTCTGAGCGGGAGCGTGCTCTGCAGATTACTTTGCTTGCGTGGGTTGCCTTTCAGTCTAGAACCAAGATCAGGGAATGGATAGACAGACCAGCACAAGGGTCAAAACACACTCAGATCCCCCCAAACAAAACACTGTCATTATACAGTACAGCAAGCTGAAGCAGTTTGTTTCATATGGAAACGCAATACATAATTTGTGTGACAAAGCTAGAACAAAATGTCAAAGAGAAGAGGACGTATGTACAAAGAGGGAAAACTCAGCTGTTAAAAACTTCTATTAATATATTAGTATATACATTCCTTATTTATACAATAACAAACAACTACCACAGCATGATAGTTGTTAGCACTCACTACACAGAGGAGCCTGTTCTAAGGGGTTATTTGGACTATTATATTTAATCTGACCATTCGGAGGTGGGTACTATTATTACCCTCATTTTATAGATGAGAAGATTGAGGCACTGAATTACTAGAGTTTGGTAAGGGACAGAGCCAGGATTAGAAATCTTTCGAGGCTTCTCTTCTTGATAACTTTCTACGACTAACTCCTATTTCAAAGGAAAATGTGATATAAAAAAAATATCCAGGGTTTCTCAAATATCTGAGTACATTTTAAATAACTTCCATTATCTTTACTATAATAATTTTCAATGGAAATTATTCCAAAGTATACTATAGAAACCACTGCTTCTTAAATAGAGGACAGAACACAATTTAACCTTTCCTTAAGGACTCCATGTTAGCATCATAGACTTTAATTATTTGTGGAGGCTAGGCAGAGCCTGATTCTCACAGGCGTTTTAAGGTTTGTAAAATTAGATCACTTGACCCACTGCGCTGGACAATTATGGTGGCTGCTTTGCCCCCAGCCCCTTCTAAGAGTGACTGCACTGCCCATAGACCTGCTGAGTGTCAGCCCCTGACAGCCACGCTCTGCTCAGCACAGGCCTTGCAGCTCTGCAGCCATAAGTGGAGTGGACACCTGATCTAAAGCAGCTAAGCTCTAGGCTGGCCAGCATTCTACAATCTGACCCAGTGGGAAAAGTTTAGCCAAAAATGGGCGATGTGGTCCAGACTGTCCTTATGGGGATTTTGAACTGGGAATTACTAGTTAGCAGTGAGAGCTAAAAGGATATAGAAAGGGAGCCAGTGGGGTAGAATAAACAAAAGTTATGAGGAAGCAGATGTGCCGATGAGCAGAAACTGTGGCAGAGAAAAGAGATGGAGAGCAGGAATCACAAACTCAAGTACCTTCAGCAGTCTGGCAAGTTATGTAAATGAGAGAAGGGGGCAAAGATAATGGGGCCTGGCATAGATTCTGGAGACTGTCAAGTTCTTGTCCCACCCAAAGACTTTGGAATTCTAAACAACGTGAAGGCATCATCTTAGCCAAACAAAATGAGTCTGCAGGTTGAAATGGGTCAAGAAGCTGGCAGTTTACAAATTCCAAAGACAGGATGAGGAAGCCAGTTAGGGGCAGGCAGAGAAGCCGAAAGACAGTCAAGCACAGCTGGAGGGGAGCGCTGACTCACATTAATTAACTCATCTCCGAGGGGACAGTGCGCAGACTCCTGACGTTGCAGTCCTGGAGTAAAGTCAGACTCTCGACTGCGTCCTGCTTCCAGTCTTCCTGAGGCCTGGCTCTGCTACAGCGCCTGTTCTTCCAGAGGCTTGGAGATTTGGCCTCTCGTGGTTCTCACGAGGCTTTTTTGGGGCTGAGATCTTTGTTTTCTTCATTCCTTATAACTCCTTCCCTTAATATTAGATGTAACTTGAGCTGTTCCTCAGAACCAAAAGAGCCCAATGAAAACACTCCACATGGCCGCAGATGGCTCTTTCTTTCCCCTTTGGAATTGTTCTCCTATTTATAGTTTTTTCTGTTTCCTCCTTTGCTGCTAGGCTGTCAACTATTACTTTTTATGGCCGTAGTGTGCTCGCCTGTGCTAGCCATTCTCTTTGTTATTAAGGCGACTACTTGTGGAGTTGGACATTAGATCTGGAAGCTTGGTGGAATTTAAAAAAAAAAATTAAAATCAGCAAACAATTAGAGAAGAGTAAATTTTATAGTAAGTGAATTACATCTCAATAAAGCTGTTACAAAAATTAAATAAGCAGTGAAAGACCATTTAATATATGGTATTTTGGAAATGCAATTTGACCCTTTAGATATCTTGTTTACCTTTTTATTTTGGCTCTAGTCCAATCAGTCATACTAAAATATCCCTTGGTTCTGAAGAACCAAAACACATGGAGCCAGTACAAGTAAAAGAAAGGAGGTTTATTTAAGACATTATACAGAGCTGAAATGAAGAAAGTATGCATGATCAGAGGGCTTCTCTCTCTCTTTCTTTCCCTCTCTCCCTCTAGTTGCTTGGCTTCCTAATCTTTGTCCTTGTTTCAAATCTGCTCCATTTTCCTCTCTGCAGACGAGTTGTTCTGCTTCTCTGCAAGCTTTTTGGTTTCTTTTCCCTCCTCACACTGACTCGCATATGACTTTGGGCTGCCATTGCTGCTGATTTTGGCAACAACTCTTCATAACCTTGCATCTTCAGCGCCAACACCATCGTTTTCAGCCTCTGTCTGAGAATATGATCAATCCAGTTTGAGCCCAGTGTCTCCCCCTGGTCAAATGAGCCCATCAGCAAGGAGGGAAGGGCCCCTACTCCTTAAGGAACGCCATTCCAGCCTGCAGGCCGCAGGCTCACTGAGGAAATTTTGGTAAGGAGGACATGGTTAGCATTTTGACCAGAACAAAATGTCTAAATTACTGAGCTCTATTATGTTGTTATAACATTTACTTTTCCTCTTCTTCATGTCTCTCCATTCAGAGCTTCGAGTCCTGCTAACAATAAGTTGTTGGTGATGTTACCTGTCACCATGTGTAGTTAGTGCATACTCACTATCTTAGTTTTCATTCTTGTACAAATACAAAAAATGATAAAGGCTATAAGACAATCCTTGTCAGTTCTTTCCTGTCATTTCTCAGGATTCGATTAATCAGTTATCTTTGTAAAACTTTAATTCATGTTATGCTAAACATAATGCAGATTTAATTTTGTAACACCGTAGCTAAAATGGTGATGTTTCAGTGAAAAATCACTTTAAATTCCACATTGCATCTACATAGGGATACTTTCCTGATAAAAAAAGTCATGGTTTTAGGGGTGATTTGACAATTTGTCTAAAATCACTACTTCCTATTGTTTCTTTCCCTTCACAAATGTATGATAAAATTTTGAGTCAGTCACTGGTGGAAGTGTTTATTATTTGTTTTTCAAAAGATGCCAACCTATTAGAGGAAATTTTTGTCCTAGGCCAAGACAAGAACAGTTCTATTTTTAAAACAATAAAATACAAATTGAATATTTCTCCTTCTGCAGTCTAACATTTGAATGGTACTTAACAGTGTACAAAACATTTTCTCATGCGTGATTGAAACTTAATACTCAAAATATGGTTCTGGCATAACGACTATAGTACCACTTTGTAGCTGGAAAACAAGCTCAGAGAGGTTATATGACTTGTCCAAAGCCACATGTGGGCCAGACAAAAACTTCAGGATTTTACTCTAAATCCCATGTGTTTTGCATGGCACTTTGCTCTTCTTTTACTTATCCCTAACATTTTTGGGGGGAAGAGGGCTTCAGTTAAGTGTTTTGTCTAAGTGTTTCAAAATCTGTAAATTCTGTTTAAACTCTATGACCCCAATTTGTTTCTCTAACTCCAAGACCTGTATACTTTATAACAAAACTTTTAAATTAAAGTGATAGATTGAGGGGTACCACAGCCTAAGACAAGGTTTGACCCTGTCCCTCACAGTTGAAATCAAAAATACTATTTTAATTCAGTGTATTCCTCTTCTAACTTGTTCTAATTTTGCCAGGGATTTAACGCTAATTATTGCAATTGAAATAAAATGTTATTCTCTAACGAACCCATTCTTGGAAGGAATGACTCTCAATGATATCTAAAAAGAGCAAATTAGTCCCCTAGGTGAGACTGGGATTGTGTAGTTGTAGTGGTTAGGATGTTAGCCTACTTAAAAGAAGAAATGTTTTTTAAGGAGATAAGTGCATTTGCTACTTACAGGTAAACAGATTCTACTAACATCCAAACTGTTATTCTCATTAAAGTAGGCAAAAAGGGCCTCTAACATAGAAACCCCTCTTTAGCTCAAGTTACTCTAGGTATACAAAAGTAATACAATGATTTATTTAGCTTTTAAAAATTCTCTAATTCAGACTTTTCATTAATTTAGATTAATTTTTCTATTGAGTCTAAAATGAGCAAGATTTTGCTGTGTTTATTATTGTACAGAGGGCAAACATTTGATTGGAATTTAGGTCCTCTGTGTGAGCTATTCACTAAATTTTCTTTGGTGCATATAACAGATTATATTTTGTTTGGTGCTTATAACCAAATTCCATTTGGTGCTTATAACAGCCTGCTCAGGACTATGCCAAGCAGAGGAATTCTAACAGTGCTTATGGGTCTGGAGAGTATGAGCAAAAAATAACCCACATGTAATAAAATACCAAGAAACAGAGGGCACTTGCCAACACATGAGTTATTTTTATTTTTATTTCTAATTCTTACTTCTTTCTCTTGATTATATTCCTAATCTCTTTGCTTAAAAGCTTTAGGATCAATTTGGGATGATCATAATCTAGACATCTAGGCAACATTTTAGGGAAAAGGAAAGAAAGTCCAATTGATGGAATGGGCTGAAAGGGTGAAAGCTTCAGTTTGGAACAGACAGGAAAATTTAGAGATAAACATAGAGGAACAGCAGCATCAGGTTTCTGTTAAGAGTAAAATGGTTAAAGTGCGTGTTGGGAAGAAATGAGAGAAGTTATTTAAGTAAGACCACAGGATTGAAAAACTTTGATGTCAAAAGAGAGGTAAATAATCTCCTTTTCATATATGAGCTAGTGAAAATGTGAATTAAAATGAAATGTTTGAAAGCTAAACAACAAAATTATGTTTTAAGGGATGATTTTATTTCAGAGTATAAATGTAGATTTTTTTGTATACCTATGCACACACACATATGCATATATATATATACATATACAAAAATTTTGTTATACCATTTTGCGCATATTCTCAATTTTTATTTTTCCATCACAATTGAATATAACCTAGCCAGTTTAAGTCTAAAAAGCATTTGGAGAAGCTGGATTCAATCTTTTCTGACTGTCATGGTTGTATTAATACCAATGCTTCTAATTAGTATTATTAACACTTTTGTTTTATATTTTATACTCTTTTAATAAAGTAAGGGAAAAATGCAATAAATTCTTCAAGTAATTGCCCAAACCCTGTGAGGCAGAGAAAGATGGCGTTATACTTGAAGCCGAACTGTTACCTACCAGCCAGCTCCCCTCACTGATCTCAAATAATCACTTAAAACACAATAAATTTGAAACACAAAGGGTCTAAATGAAGGCAATTTAGGGGCATCATTTAATATATGACCTTGGAATGAAGTCAAGGAAATCAAATACCTAAAAGGCTTAATGCTGAAACTATGTTTTCTAGAATATGTGCAATGTGTTTGGGTATATATTAATAAGAAAAACAAGAGATTAGATAGAAGGAGGCTATTTTTTAAGGAAAAAGACCATAGAAATTCAGCTCTGAAAAGGCACATGGTTTAGTAAAGGTTCAAAGGATTTGGAACATTTCCATCATAATCTCCACCAGGTGAAGTGCTCTGAGCCTGGGAAGTCCTGAGTGACCCAGGGCAATTTATTTCCCTTCGATGGGCTTCATTTTCCACACCTGACAAATGGTACATTATTCCTTATTGGACTGATGTAAAGATTTGTAAGAAAAATACATGAAGCATTACTCAGTGACTGACACATAGTAGGTACTTAATAAATGGTAGCAATTTTTTTATTGGATGGATATTCTAAGGAACAATAATTTCTAATTATTATGAGCTGCTCTTCACTGTTACCAGTTAGCAGAAGGCTACTCCAACTGATTGTAGGGGAAAAGTCTCACCAACAGCAGCAGGAATTACTCCATAGTTTATGTCTCCAAATACTATCCTGGTTTAGGGTAGTATTTTGCAAAGATGGGAATCCTATGGTAATGTTTTCAGGACACTTTCCCTTCATCATTCTCTAAAATGGTTATTTTATTCATCCTTTTCTTTCCGTTCCTACTGCCATTGTCCATATTTCTGCTCATCTTGCCAATGGGTTTCAGCCCTGGGCAAGTTCACTATGGATTCAGTGAGACCGAGGAATGACAATGGAACATTCTTGGGGTGAAAAGGTTTATACCCAACTTTATTCCCATGGTGGCAGGTCAATCAGTAGAATCCCATCCACTCAGAGCAAGTCTGCATGCAGCAAGCTGGTCTCTACCTCTGGGCCTCTCTGCCCCAGCAGCCATCTCGGTCTCTGTCCTCGGTGCTGCCACCACTCCAGTCTCCACTCTCCCACAGCTGTGCACTGCCACCCAGAGCACTGGGCAGAGCTCTTTATATATAGAGTCAATAGCAACGTATTGACCCGATGTATGTAGTGAGCTAGTTGAGCAGGGCCAGGTGAGAATCCTGGCCACAGGAACCTTCACTTTATCCACAATGCTCATATTCTTTAGCCATAACCATGGCAAAATCTTCTAATCCTTATCTCTAATCCCTTCCCTCCACGTGTGGCATCTAGTCAGATCCTTTTAAAACTTTATTTATATTAGTTGCTTGCCTCTTAACTAGAGAGCCCCCCATTGCCTACAGAGTAAGTCCGTCCTCCTTGCTGTTTTATTCTGCCTTCTGCAATGAAGTGCCAGCCCCCGCTCTGCAGCCCTATTGCCTCACACACTAACCTTTAAAACTTTATCCTACTACCACCACGTGAAAAATGAGGTGTTTAAAAAGTAAATCCTGCACTTCATGACATCTGAGTCTGAGCTTTTCTGTTTTCTGTTCTCTTAGTCCATAATGTCCTTATCCTTAGTACAATTCCAATTATCTATCAAGGTTCAGCTCAAACCCTATATCCTCCAATTAGTGTGTCAAGCAGGAATTAGTTGATTGCCTCACTGCTCCATCATGTAACACCTTTAAGTCCTATAATATGCTGTGTATTATAATTATGAATTCCTGTTTCCCATCTAAATTGGAATTTTCTTATTCACCCTTATAAAATTTTTCTCCTGGAAACTATTGAAAGATGATTGAAGTCATATCCATGTTGGGTGACTAAGGTATAGACTCTCCTGAAGGCTAGTAACTGTATCTGAGGTCCCTTTTTTTCTTCTTTTTTTTTTATTAAGGTATCACTGATATACACTCTTATTAAGGTTTCACATGAAAAACACTGTGGTTACTACATGCACCCATATTATCAAGTCCCCCCCATACCCGATTGAAGTCATTGTCCATCAGTGTAGTAAGATGGTGAGATCCCTTTCACAACTGTAGGGTTTTGTCATATTAAGGTGCTTTTCTAAAAGTGTGGTGTGACAGATGCTGCTAGTCAACTACTCAACAGCACTTTGACCTAGTTGGCAAAGCCATCACCTATTACAGAAACTAGAAACCCTATCACTTGCTTTTCTAGTCTGCCATGCAATATCATATGGGCACATGACTAAGTCCTAGCCAATGGGAACTAAGGGGAATCTAGTATGGGGAGGGCTTCTAGGAAATATTTTCCTCTATGTTAATAAAGAACACATGAGGACAAAGCCATTTCTTCCTTCTTACCTTTGACTATGAAAAGATATGATGTTTGAAGCTCAGGTAGCCATTTTGCAATTATGAGTATAAAGCAAGACAATAGCAGAGACATTGCCCCAGGATCCTGATATTGTTGTGCCACTTATTTAACTATTCCTAGAGCTTTCTACCTCTAGGCTTCTTGTTAGGTGAGTCAATGGTTGGGGTAGGGAAAACCCTGCATTTCTGTTCTTTAGGTCGTTTTTATTTGGGTAGACTTTTACTTGCAGACACATGCATCCTAACTGATATACAGAATATTTAATTTGATCCCATGAACAAAAAGCATAGAATAAACACTAGACTTGGGGATTGCTCTTCATCCCCACCCAGACCTCTAGTTCTTGCAACCTTTCCTTTTGGTCTGATTCTATCAGTCTCCCCCGGATTTATTCCTTTCTGCTTAACCAGAACTCCAACTTCTCATCAGTTTCTCAGGGAATTCACTCTTTCCACTGCCAAGTCCCTCCTTGTGTTGGCTTTCATCCCTCCTACACTGTTGATGTTAAGCAATACAACTAAGGAAAATTGCCCAGCTCTGCAACTGGAACAACTACAATTTCAAGGTTTCCAAACTAACCTGGGCCCTTAACACCATTTAGCTTCTCTTTTATTGGTTGCTTGTTACCTCTCTTCTCCATTCTTTATAACATCTATTCCACATCTTAGGTATTCTTCTCCAACCTATTTTCCAGCCCTGTCACCCTCATTTTATTAGATGATCTTGTCTCCTTCATCAAGAAAATGGAGGCCAAGTGGTATGAGACCATTTAACTTCCTATTCTCCCACTTACAAATTTTGTTTTAATTTCTTTCCTTTCTGTCTTAGTGGGAGAAGGGGTTCATTTCTGTCATCATAAACTCCTTTTCCAATCTCCTCCTTCTTTTGCAATCTTGCTGTATCACACACCTTCCATTTCCCTCTCTCTCCTTCTCACTATAAATATGTTTAAGTCTCCTGTCCTCTCCATATACAAAACCTAACTCAAAATGGGTCATAGGCCTAACTGCAAAATCTAAAATTGTAAACCTTTTCAAAGAAAACATAGGACTTTGGATTAGGCAAAGATCTCTTAGGACACAAAAGTATGAATCATAAAATAATAAATTGATAAATTTGGACTTCATTAACGGTCCACAACTTCTGCTTTTAAAAAACACTGTTACGAAAGTGAAAAGACAAACCACAGGTTGAGTGTTTGAAAAACACATCTCTATTAGAGGATTTAAATCCAGGACATATACTTTTGTAACTCATGATAAGAAAACAACCCAATTTTTAAAATTAGCAAAAAACAACAAGAAAAGAAAATTACAGGCCAATATCCCTGATGAATATAGATGCAAAAATTCTCAACTAAATATTAGCAAGGCAAATTCAGCAGCACATTAAGAGTATCATATACCATGATCAAGTGAGATTTATGCCTGGAACACAAGGGTGGTTGAACATATATGCAACTTAATAAATGTGATACACTACATTAAAAGAATGAAAGGTAAAAATCATATGGTCATCTCAATAGTTGCAGATAAAACATTTCACAAAATGTAACATTCTGTCATGATAAAAATTCTCAACAAATTGGGTTAATGGAATATATCTCAACAAAATAAACACCACATATGACAAGCCCACGGCTAACATCATATTCAACAATGAAATGCTGAAAGCTTTTCCTCTAAGATAAGGAATAAGACAAGAGTGCCCACTCCTACCACTCCTATCCCACATAGTACGGAAAGTCCTAACCAGAGAAATCCAGCAATGAGAGGAGATAAAAGGCATCCAAATCAGAAAGGAAAAAGTAAAATTGTCTTTGCACATGATATCATCTTAGATACAGAAAATTCTAAAGACTCCACCAAAAAACTGTTAGAACTAATCAATGAATTCACTAAAGTGTCAGGATACAAAATCAACATACAGAAATCAGTTGCATTTCTATACACTAACAACAAAATAGATGAAAAAGTAAATAATCCCTAATTGTTTGTAATTTATACATTTCATTAAAAATAATAAAAATACTTAGCAATCAATTCAACTAAAGAGAGAAAAATTTGTACACTGAAAACTCTAGAACTTTGATGAAGAAATGGAAGAAGACACAAATAAATCAAAAGTTATGTCATGTTCATGGATCAGAAGAATTCATGTTGTTAAAATGTCCATACTACCCAAAGCCATCTGTAGATTCAATGCAGTCCCTAACAAAATCCCAAAGGGATTTTTTTTACAGAAATATTAAAAACAACCCTAAAATTTTTATGGAGCTACAAAACACTCCAGATAGCCAAAGCAATCTTGGGAAAGAACAAAGCTGGAGGCATTATACTTCCTGATTTTTAAACTATATTATAAACCTACTGGCATTAAATTAGACTTATAGATTGATGAAACAGAACTGAGAACCCCAAAGTGAACCCATGAATATACAGTCAACTATTTGACAGGAGAACCGAAAATACTTACTGGGGAAAGGATAGTCTCTTCAGTAAACGGTGTTGGGAAAATTGAATAACCAGAGTCAGGAGAATGAAATTGGACCCGTATCTAACACCACTCACAAAAAATTAATTTGAAGTGGATTAAAGACTTAAACATAAAACCATAAGACTCCTAGGAGAAAATGGAAAAATTTCCTTGACATTGATGTTGGCATCAGTTTTGGGGGTTATGACATCAATATCTACACAAGCAACAAAAACAAAAGTTAATAAATGGGACTACATCAAACTAAAAAGCTTCTAACACAACAAAAGAAACAATAACAAAATGAAAAAGTAACCTACTGAATGGGAGAAAATATTTGCAAATCATACAACTGATAAGGGGTTAATATCCAAAAAAGTATGAAGAACCCGTACAACTCAATAGCAAAAAACCCAAACAATCCAATTAAAAAATGAGCAGAGAAACCACATAGACATTTTTCTTTGCAAATGCTCAACAAGCACTTGAAAAGATGCTCCAAATCACTAATCATCAGGGAAATGCAAATCAAAACCATAGTGAGATATCACCTCATATCTGTTAGAATGGCTGTCATCAGAAAGACAAGAAATAAGTGTTGGTCAGGAAAGAGAAAAGGGAACCCTTGTGCATTCTTTCTTGGTGGACATGTAAACTGGTTCAGTCACTATGGAAAACAATATGGATGTTCCTCAAAAAAATAAGAAAATAGAACTACCATATAATTCATGCAATCCGACTTCCGGGTATCTATCCAAAGGAAATGAAATCAGTATCTTGAAGAGATACCTGCAATCATATATTCATTGTAGCATTGTTCCAATAGCCAAGATATGGAAACAATCTTAGCATCCATCAATGGATGACTGGTTAAAGAAGATGTGGTACACACACACACACACACACTGGAATATTATCCAGTCACGAGAAAGAAGGAAATTCTGAATTCTGCCATTCAAGAAACATGTATAGACCTTGAGAGCAATATGCTAAATGGCATAAATCAGACAGAGAGACATATAATGTGTGATCTTACTTATATATGTGGACTTTAAAAAGGCCAAACTCATAGAACAAAGAATAGAATGGTGGTTGTCAGGGGCTGGGGGCCATGGAGAAGGGGGTGGGAAATGGGAAGATGTTGATCAAAGGGCAGAAACTTCCAGTTATAAGGTGAATAAGTTCTGGGGTCTAATGTACAGCACAGCAGTTATAATTAACAATAATGGATTATATATTTGAAAGTTGCTAAGAGAATAGATCTTAAATGTTCTCACCACAAGAAAGAAATGGTAATTTTGTGAAGTGATGAAGGTGTTAGCTAACAAAATTTCACATTTTATAAGTGTGTCAAATCAACATGTTGCACCTTCAATTTATACAATATTGTATGTGAATTATATCTCAAAAAAGCTGGAGAAAAATAGAATTAGTAAAAGATTTGAAAAGATATTTCACTAAAGAAGATGTAGAAATTGTAAATTAACATATGAAAAGATGTTCGGTATAATTAGCAGAATGCAAATGCAATAGCAAATTTAAATTGAAACCAATATGAGATATCACTATACATATAACAGAGTGGCTGACGTTTTAAAAACTGACAATAAAAAGTTCTAGGGAAGACACAAAGCAACAGGAACTCTCATACATTGTGGGTATGCAAAATGGTATAGGCACTTAGAAAAAAACTTAGCAGTTTCTTATGAAGTTAAACTTATACCCAACAATCACACCCGGAAGGACTTATCAAGAGAAATGAAAACATATGTCTACACAAAGACCCGTACACAAATATTTATAGCATTTTTATTTGTAATTGCCAAAAACTGAAGTAACACTAATACCCATGAGAAATAGATGGACAAATTGTGATATATCTATACAATAGATTACTATTCACCAATAAAAAAAAAATACTAGGACATGCAACAGCGTAGGTGAATCTCAAAAGCATTATATTATATGAAATAAGCCAGATACAAAAGGCCCCTGGCTCGATTCCATTTACATGACATTCTCAAAAAGTCAAAGTTTATGAGGACAGAAGAAAAATGAGTGGCTGCCAAACAGGGGGTAGGAGAAGGGGACACAAAGGAACTTTCTGGGTGATAGAAATACTCTGTAATTTGGTGTGGTTGATAACGTGACTGTTTATGTTTATCAAAACTCATAGAGCTATATACCTAATACAATAAATCTGAAAATACGTATCTATCTTGTACCTGACAAAACACCCCTCCATCATGCATCCCATTCTATTCATCTATTTATTTGAGTGTGAGGTGTGTGAGGGAAGGGGCATTTTCTGTGTAATCTGTATTCAGCTAATATTTATTGACTGCTTACTATGTGCCAAACATGAATAAATTACTGGAGATTAAGGTCAATAAGACAGTTTGTCTTCGTCCTCAACATATAATCTGGGGGTTATAGCCTGACCCCATTCCTTTCCTTTTCTAGCAAGCTTTACAGAACAGCCACCTAAACTTAATGCTCATCTGACATCTTCCTACAGTCCAGGTTCCCCCTTCATCTTAATAAAATTTCTCTGGGTAGGTGGCTAAGACATCTGACAGCCAAATTCAGTGGAGGCTTTTCAATCCTTATTTCATTTGACTTTCCTGCGAAATTTGAACTGTTCATTCCGTTCTCTAACCTTCTTTCACTCTTTGATTCTGGAGGCACCATTCTGTCCTGATGTTTGATTTTTCAGACTTCTACACTGGCTGCTCTTCTACCCTGTAATGTTCTGCTGTTCCTCAGGGCCCTAATCCTAGCCCTTTGCTCTTCATTACCACATTCTTCCTAGGAGGCTGCCCATACTTTCTCAAGGCTTCAACTACTGTGTATGTATGTAGCTAGGAATTTTTGTTCATCTGTAACAGAGATCCTCCAAACTGTGGTTTAAACAATCTAGAATTCTAGAAATAGGCAATCAGGGTTGGGATGGAAGCTTTGTGGTGTCACCAGAGACCCAAATTGCTATTTTTCTGCTTGGGAATCCTCTGTTGAAGATTTCATTTGCAAGGTCTAAGATGGTCTGAGTTGACTGACAGACCTCCAGCTATCATGTTTGTGTAATAGGCAGAGGGAAGGAGAAAGGAGGGAGATGAGCACCTGCCCCTTACCTCTGTGCTTTAAAAAAGACTTCTTGGAAGTCCCAAAGAACATTTTGATGAGAATTTAAGCACAGAACCACAGTTAGGCTGAGATATACAGTTCCTTATTTCAGGCAGTAAAGGAAGTTCTAGAAAAAATCTCCATTTTACAACCATCATGGTAAATACTGATCTGGACGAGAATCATCAGAGAATGATCAATCCAGGGGTGAAAGTTTGCTGAAGAGTAAAACACTTATATGGCATTATATATTTCCCAGAGATTGCTTATTGGTCACAAAGGTGAAATAGTAACTAAGCAGTGGAGGAACCAGACATCCTGACTGGGTAATCAAGATTAACATAATCAAGGAGGAACAGGCAGATACCATGTGGCCTCCAGATGTGACCCTGTGAAGGACATGACATTGCTTATATAGTGTTCCAGCTGGAAATGCAAAACTTGAATCTAATCATGAGAAAACATCAGACAAACCAAAATTAAGGAACAGTCTATAAAAGACTGACCTGTACTTATAAAAAATGTCAGTGTCATGAGAGATAATGAAGAGCTGATGAACTGTTCCAGATTAAAGGAGACTAAGGAGACCAAATGCAATATGTGATCCTAGACTGGATCCTGTACTGGACAGAAGCAAAATGCTACAAAGGGCATTATTGGGACATTTGAACAAATTGCTAGAGATATTTCAGAGAGAAAATGATCAGGACCTGATGACTAAGTGTTGGATCTGTTTTTTTTTTCCCTATCCCCAGAGCCACTTTCTTAGTTCAGGCTCTCAACATTTCTCCCCTCAGCCTATTTCTAGAACCTTCCAAGTGGTATCACACAGTCCACTGACTTTTCCTTATAATCTGTCCTGCATATTGTCACCAGAGTGATTTTTTGAAGTGCAGATCTAATTATGCCATACTCCTTGTCTTTGTCCATTTGACTGCTTATAACAAAAATACCATAAACTAGGTGGCTCAAAAATAACACAAACATTTGTGGCTCATAGTACTTGGGAAATCCAAGATCATAACATTAGCACATTTGGAGTCTGATGAGAGCTTCCTTCCTCACTGAGGGCTGTCTTTTCTTGTTACCTCATATGGCAGAAGGGACAAGGGTGCTTTCTTGTCCCCTTTTATAAGGGCACTAATCCCATTCATGAGGACTTGAGCCACATGACCTACTCACCTCCCACAGTCTCTCCCTCCTAATACCATTCATTATGTTGGGGGTTAGGATTTCAACATAAGAATTTGGGAGGGGGACACAAAGATTCAACCTGTAGCATTCTGTGGCTTGCTATTGCCTATTCCTAGTCTGCATGAGCTACAGAGATGTATCTCTATATGGGTATGGAGTAACTTGTGGGCAGTTACTCTGCTGCACTCCTGTCTTAAATGGTTCCAGTTTGATTAGTCCCTCCACTTTCAATAGTCATGATATAATACCCAGGATAACATAATGAGGACAATGATAGGATGGAACAAGCCAGCAAGATAAGGAGTTATTCTAAAGCTTTTACCTAGTTTGAAATATAGGCTGAACTATCATAAGAAATGACTGCATTACATTTTTTTTAAAGGAATTAATTTTTCAGAGAATTAAATAAGAGTCTGCTATTTGTGCCAACTCAAAGGAGAGGGCAGATGGAGATGGGCTTGTTGGCTGACTTCCATCTTAAAGTTTCCTGTGAGGCTATTAGATGCCATCAGCTAAAGATGTCATTATCTTAGAATCATTTTATCAACAGCCCTCTTTCTCTGTCACAGCTGGTGCTGAGAGCCATAGATCATAAAACTCCCTGCACTCCCAAAGTTTTGAATCCTTGTTGAATGGGAAATAAATTGTTGTTGAATCAAGTGACCCATGGGGTTCCCAAGAGAATTTCCCTTTACATTTTATAGTTGTGTGGTGAAAACTCATGATTTTCCTTACCCCTGTGGCTTTTCTACCATTTCCTATCTGCTTACTCCCTATAATTTTTCAAAAACGTTATTCTATCAATCTGTTCAATAAACAAAGATTGCTTTCAAGACTAAGAAAGCTTCACAGAAATTGCATTTAATTATGAATTGGTACAATTCTATTCCTTTGTACTTATCAAATAAGATCACCAGCAAACAATTACTTGTCTAGAATTCAAGACAGAAGATAAAGCTATTTTATACATTAATATCTATTCTACAGATCCTTATCTATACCCAAGTGCATATATTTAAGGCACCAGCTATAACTGTTGTTAAGCATTCCATTAAGAGGCTATATTAATATAATGAATAGTGGAGAGGGTTGGGAATATTAATTGTGAATTGCCTAAGTGAAGATTAGTCACACTGCACCATGTATACTGTCATGTCAAGAATTCTAATTTGTGATCAAACACCATGCCCATCTCCATGTAGGAAAGATGGTCAATAGAGCTCCTAATAGCTTTGTATTTTGGAGGGATTCTGCTATGTCACTTTACACCTAATCAGTGTTCTTGATATGTCTCTATTTCTACTCTGCTCTGTGAATTACAAAAGTCACTTACTTTATATTCTTGGAGTAAGTGAACTAATACATTATTTGTAATAGCAGCGATGTCTAAGCTACAGACCAATTTAATATAAGCTATTATTCTTAGACTCTAAAATCATGTAAGATTTACAATGAGATTCCAGGAAATCAATGAAGAAAATCTGAGCTATATCCTCTTACCTTCCCAGAGAATACTTTAATGTCTACCTAAGTTTCCAAAGAATCACTAAAAATCTTATGTGTTGGCTACTCCTAAATACAATAAATCAGTGATCACTCTTCACGGGACAGATAATATCTACTCTACCTACCTCACAGGTTTGTGAAGCTCTCATAAAATAATTTACAGGAAACAGTATAAAGTGTTATTCTAATGTTAAGTCCTATTATTAAAAATAAGTTTCCTAAGTTGTAGATATAATCAGAGAACTACAAATCTTGTAAAACCATCCAACATTATTTTCTGATAATAAGTAGACATATATTCTGTTCACAAACCAGGAAGAGTAAGTTCAGAAGCCTGGGACCATTATTATTATTCAATGAATAATCAATTATTGTTCATTGACCATGAATAATCAATCATTATTCACTGCCAAAGTGAAATCAACTGAACTTGGAAACCTGCCTCAAGGTGAATCTTCCAGGGACTCACCCCATCCCTTATGGCCTCATTTAAAGTATCTGGGGGCATCTTTTTTTAAATCCTTAGTTCAGCCATTCTCAAAAATAATGGTCAATAATTGCAAAAGACTCACTCAGCTCTGGAGGGAGATGAGGGAGGCATCCCATGTCCAGTATAGCTGTGCTGGTTATTTAAGCTGGCATCCATTCTGACTGATCACAGCCTATGTTAGACATCCTATGACATAGATACTATTGTCATTATTAGTATCCCTGTTTTAAAATTAGAGAATTGGGAGGTAAACAACACTCCCAAGGTTACATAGTTAGTAAATGCTAGAGCCAGTATTTGAACTTATACAATCCGGCTCCAAACTTTGTGCTCCTTACCATGGCACTACAGTGCCCAATAAGAAGTGGCTGAAAGGGCCTGTGGAAAAGAGTCATACTGGGGATGTGTAGAGAACTAGATGAATGGAGAAGGTACAAAGGGAGGAAACTGTCTGAGCTACCCCTGGAAAAGGCCTGAGTGAAACATCTGTATCTGAATATCATGCATTCAAGAAGCATACAAACTGGATGGGGCCTTAAGAAAATAGCCTGATGCCTTCCTTTTACAGATGAAGAAAACACAGTACCAGAGAGGTTGTTTGAGTTATCTAGGGTCACACAGCTATTTCATTCATTTAATCATTCATTTAGTCAAGTATTATAGTAGGTGCTGGGAAATAAACATAGCAGGTCACCTTGTTTGCCTTCAAGAAAGTTATATTTTAGTCAGAAAACCTCTGGAAGAAACCAGAATTATGAAACAGCAAAAATACTATTAAAGAGATATAGCAAAGTGTGTGAGAAGCCAGAGACTTTCACTGCAGGAGTCCTTGAAGGCTTCCCAGAGGAGATGGCTTTTGAGCTGAATCTCTAAGATAAGTAAGGAGTTTGCCAGATAGGGAATAAGAGGAAGATCATTCCAGGCAGTCCAGCTGGTTGGTGGCCAAGCGCAAACTAAACCCCCTGTATCCTGACTCAGTCTAACATTCATCTGTCCATACTGCTAGGGAAAAGAAATCTCTGATTTGGGGAAGCATTCTTAACAGAAATGTTCCTGATTACTGGAGAATACATGTGAGGAAAATGCATACAATCAGTGGTAACTGTGAACATTTTAGATAATTTCTACTCTCCTAATATAAGAATTTCACATCTTTTACTACTGACTGAATTATAACTTGCAGCTGTATCTAAATTACATGGAAAAGATATATTAATGTACCTGTAGTTTCCTATTTTAAAACCACAAGAGATAATTTACTGTACAAAGGTCTCAAATGACTCTTACAGTGTTTTTGCTTGAAGAATCCATAGGGAAATAGTTTTATTACTATTCTTTTAAGCCTCTTATTTGATTGGTGAATAACCATTTTTGTCAATTCCAATCTCTGTTCGGCAAAGCATATTTTAACATTTCCTTCTAAGAATGATGATATATTTTGTTTTCTTCTGGGATCTTAATTCTCTTAAGAGAATATGACTATCCAGAGCTTCCAGGATTCAGTCACCCTGGTCTTGAATAGTAACAAAAATTTACGTAAAATTCATGGAGTTTGTTATTTTTTAATTAAATGACATTTTTCTTCCAAGTTAGGTTTTTTTTTTCCCCAGACTAAAATAGTAACTAAGTTGGTTGACTGTGCTCAAGAGTATATGTGTTAAGATCATGCCCTGAACAAGGGTTCTTGGCAAGAGAGGTGATTTGGAAGTGAAGTCCAGTCTGAACCTTCCAGTGAGACTCAGGAAATGAAGGCATTTCCTGATGTGTAAACATGTGCCAATTGGTGGTAGCCTTCTTGGTTATCCAAATGGATTTGGTCTTTTGTGGGAACTTAGAAAAACTTAGAATACCAATTCTAGTTCAGTTTTGAGTTTTTAGAAGGATTATTACTCAGGGCTAGGTTCTAGTTAACCATTAAATTAGCTTTGACGCCATGGTGGAGCCCAGACTGAAATCCAGTCTGACTCCAGAACTGTTGCTCATAACCACCAAGGTGTGTTGACTTCCACTGTGCAACTCAGCTTCCAGTCTAAATACACAAGTCAAATCACCTGATGGTACTGGTACCCTGAGGTTCCTGTGCTTGCTGTCTGCCAACCTCACACCCCGCACCAAGTAAAGACCCCGTTTCCCTGGCTATTTCTGGCAATACACTGAGGTAAGGGATGGGGGACTTAAATGCTCACACAATTGCCTGTTAGCAGTCCAGCCTGTTCCTCCTCTTCTTTTCCTCCTTTCTTCAATGTTTACTGTCTTGGAAGACGCCTGAGGGGCTTCATCATTGCCACTATTGATAGTGTCCCTCAAGAGTGTTAAAATAAGCAGCAAATACTTGGAAGTACTTACTGTGTTCCAGACACTGTTCTAAGGACTGGACACGCATAATTCATTAGATCCTTTAAACAGCCCAGTGAGGTAGATACTGCATTATTCCTCCATTTCATAGATGAGGAAACTGAGGCACAGAAAGTTCAAGCAACTTGCTCAAGGTCAGTAGAAGACAATAATGAAGCTAGTCTGTCTTCAGCGCCCATGGTCTTAAGCACACTGTTGTGATGCTAATGTTCCCACATGCTCCCAATGCATGAAGTGAAAAAATGGCCCTGGGTTCCTTCCCTGAGCAACAGAAAGGGCCTGCTCCAGGTGGGAGCTCCCTTTCATCCTCTTGACTCCAGGGCACCATCTGTGCTCACATGCTCTTAAACCCTTTGATGCAAACAACTCAGGCTTTCTCAAGCAAATGAGTTCTAAGAATATTATGTCTCCATAAGCACAGGCAACACTTTTCCTGCACTTACAGCTCCATTTCCTACATAGGAAAACTGAAAGCAAACAAGTAGAGTCTGTAATTATCAGTTACCTATTGCATACAAATCATTTCATGCTCATTTACGTGCTTTTTTCCCCCAGCAAATATTTATTGAGCACCTGCTCTGTGCTCTGGTGATGTGGTGGTAGTCAAACAGTCCAAATTTCTGCCTTGGTGAAAGTCATATTCTTGAACAGGGCAGTTTAGCAACTGGGAGTCATGCCTCAACCATTTCCATGTTAGAGGAGGGTCCGTGCTCCACATTTGAATAATTAAATGGCCCATGGCCACTTTCACTGTACTGCCACCTATGCAGTTCCACAGGGCCCCGTGCTTAGAAGGGGTGTCTGTTTTTGGGCTCTGCTGTTACCATTTTGGAACTCTTATGAATTTATGAACATTGGTCCTGAATTTTCATTTTGCCCTAGCCCTACAAATTATGTGGCTGGTTCTGACTGACCCTTTAGATTTCTTTGCATACTGCTTGCAGTCTTGAAATGTACTTTTCCATCCACATTTCAGTGATCTCTGGGCCACATTTCCACTAAAAATCAAACTCAAGGTCCCACGATGGTGGCCACAGGGTTACTTCTTCCCTCCCCATCTTGCTTCAGAAATCACTGTGTTTTTGCTGAGCATCAGTTGGTTCCTGTAACTCTGACAACAGAGATTGATTGAAGCCATGAACTTGCATTGGTTACTGACTGTTAATAAAATAGAAAGCCGAAGGAATAGCTCATTCCTCCAAACCATGGCTTGATCTCTTCTGGGATATACTGTCTCCCCACTTGTAATCTATTTACTCTTTCTTCCTCCCTTTCTTAGATAATGATGGGAGTGGTGAGCAGTCTGTTCCTTGGATAACATATGGGACTGAGGGAATGTGGCAGAACTGGAAATAAGAATATCCATGACCCTGCTTCTGGTCAGACTCTGATGTGGGCAGCTGGACACTAGATTCTCCATGAATTTTATACATCTTAGTGTCTGTCGGTAAAATTGCAGTATTTCCAGAATCTCTCATGTGGCCTTAGTGCATCTCCATATCAATAGGTGTTTCCACGGGGTGAAAAGAAGTGGCTCATCTCCATATCAATAGCTAATTACAAGGAAGAGCACTGGCATTATCTGGACTGGAGAGGTTGGGTGGGGTCCCTTTTTGCATCCTGGTGGCAAGAGACACAGCAAGCAATACTGGATGACTGCCTGTAAGCAATAAATGGATTTCTTCTACTTTATTTCTCCCTTTGACTGATTTCAGTTTCAAAGTTATTTTACCCCAGGCTGGGAATATATTTTCCCCCCAGAGTTACAGTGTTCATGACCCTTTTTGCTCTCTCCTCTTTCTTGAAACTTGATCTGTAGAAAGTGGAAAAGAGATATAATCAACTCATTTTTATCAAAATGCAAATAAATCATAAGACTTATTATGTACTTCTTCTCATGATATTTCAATTTGAATTTAATGCAAAACCCATTTGTTTATACTCGAGGGTGGAGAGCTCATAGGAAAATCCTAAGCCAGTGAGTAGCAGCTCGAGGTTATGTGGACATGGCTGGAGAGGAGATGAATGAGAATGAGAAAAGAAACCTTTCCACTGCTCCTGACTCTTACTCAGAGTCCTGAAAGCCCACTGTTGCCTCACATAAAATGGAATTGCTCTGCCTTTTTGAATGTGCTGGTGCAGGCCAGGTAGAAAAGGAAAATGGAAAACTAGGTCATGACCTCTTATGCCCAAATAAATAAATAAATAAATGTTGCAAATGGTAACTGGGGCATAAACATCTATGTGAATTCGTATGGAAGGGGATTTGCCCAGTCAGGGCCCTAGTTAACACCCTTGTGATTGTTGGTTCTGACTCAGACTGTTACTGAAGTGGAGGCATGTCTCTCCACAGGGCTTTCTTTTTCCTGATGGGCTTCCTTTCCTATGAGACCCTTTGTTGCTGGCTAATAAATGATGTCTCAATGTTGCTACTGGTCTTTGGCAGTTATACCTGCAATTTTTTATTAAAAAGTACACCAAAGTGTTGACAATGATGGACCAATAGTCTAAGAATATACATCACAGAGAGACAGGCATCTTCATTTAATCCAACAGTCAGCTTTGCAGAACAACTGAATCTCAGCATCATGACTTTTTTGCCATGATTTTGTTATGGAAGGTTACATGAAGTGCAACTGTAAGAGACTCTAAAAGATGGGTCAACATTGTGGGGCTGAGTTTACATATTGAGCTTGGGAAGATCCTCCAGGGGAACAGAGGAAGCAGATGGGAGGAGAAAAGGCAGCAGAAGGTGGTAGAGGACTGGCGCTGGTGTGGCGGGTCAAACTACCCCCTTCGAGAGAAGTGAGCTGTGTGCACAGGACCAAACAATGCGGCTGAGAGAAGAAGGCTCACCCCAGTGCAGGCGGGGTGGCAAGGGGCAGCCCGGACTGGCCATGAAGACTGCCATGGCATCCTGAGGGTCAGGGACGAGGAGCACAGGGATGGGAGTATATTGTATGTTGGACACATGATTTGGTAATAAAAAGAGGCTGAAAGGCATGTAACTTACCTTTTAGGGCTATAAAAGAGAGGCAAATGTTAAAATATGGATAGCATCAAAAGACAGACCAAAATGACCTTATGGAAACCCCATGTACTCTTTGGGGCACCTGAGGTTCTAATTCCTGGGTAGACTACAGGCATATGCCTCCTCATAGCAGAAGGCAGGGGCATGGTAGAAATGGTGATGTCATTCTGGCACTGCAGCAGAGAAAACGAACAGGTTGTGCATGGCAGGAAAAAAAAGAAATGCTTTACTGGGGTTGCTGTGTTCACTAGGCAGGGACAGTGGGATGGGTGGGGTGGGGTAGGGAGCTGGGTATGCATTGTTGGGAGGTACGGGACCCTATCCACCTAGGAGGGAGACAGACCTCATCTTTAAGACCTGCATGTCTGGAGCCTCACTTTGAGGCAGGGGTCAATTTGGATTGTGCAGAAGTTTACCAAGTAAACCTGTGGAAAACTTCTGCCATTAATATTTTGGGAGAAAGCCTATCATACCCAATCAATCCCCAATCTGAGAAATGCCTATTACATAACCTTTTACTTTATCTTTTTAATACCAGCTAAGAATAATAAACTCAAGCCTTCCTCCTAAGACAATGTATAAAAAATGCTTAGCAGAAATTTGTTACTTTGAAAAATTTTCCGTACATTTAAAAGTTATCATGTAATTAAACCACAAGTCAACACTTGCATTCCCCCCACTTTTGTCAATGAGGAAAGCCCACTATGCCTTCAAGAGAGATGCAGAACTATTACCATAGCTCAGTGAAGTAACAAGGTATTTCAAAAGAATTACCAGAATTGGCTGATTAACTACATATGGGGCACAAGAAGAGAGAAAGCAGAAAGAAGAGCCAGTTTGAGGGAGAAAAATAAGTTTTGTTTTAGACAAGCTGAGTAGACCATACACGTGGGAGCACCCAGCAGGCCTTGGGAGGATCAGGACTGAAGCTACGAATGGGGTCTTTCGCTTAGCAAGCGGTCATTGAGGTCACGACGGTGATGAGTCCAGGAGGCAAGAGTGGGGAGCCAGAGGGAGAAAGAAGTGTAGACAAATGTACTGGGAAGGTGGATCTAAGAGACGAGAGGAAAACCACACTATTGCTGTATCTCAGACGTGGAGAAAGAGAAATGGTTGATAGCTTCAAGTGGCCAGGACATTGACAAGGAAAAAGTTCTTAAACTTGGTAAACTGAGCCCAGAGATGGCCTTTAAGGGTACAATTTCCTTAGATTTCTAAGAATGCAAGCCTGATTGCAGGGTGTTGAGGCATGACTGATTGTGGAGAAGGTGATGACTTTCTTTTGCAAAGTTTGACTTAAAATTCTAGTGCCAAAAGTCAAAGACTAAAGGCTTGAGTCATTTATGTGGAATTAGGTTGAGGAAGGCACTGGGGGTACTTTCTGAAAGGCAATAAGTGAACCAGAGAAAGGCACAAGAAGCTTGTCAATATGTTTTGTAAACCTTTGTAGTTTTCAAAGCACTTTCTCACATAGTCCATTATTTTATCCTCCCAAGAAGCCTCTGGAGGCAGGTACCAGCATTTCCATCCTGCAGATGAGGAAGTTAAACCTCCAAGAAGCTGTGGCCTACCCAGGATGACAGCGGATTTGTGGCAGCACTGGGGACTCAAAGCCTGTTGGCTTGTCCTCTGTATTCTGAACGTCCCATTTCATCTCAATTCGCAGTTAATGAGCAATCTTTCAGGCAAAGCCCTACGATTCTGGGCTTCAGGGATCCTGCACTGAATGGGTTATACGGTTATCTATTCAGGATAAATATTCCATGTTTGTTTTGGTGAGGAGGATGGGTTAAAAGTCAGCTCAATAAATGTGGCTCAGAAACGTGAGACCAAGTGCACTTAACTTTCTCTTACTGGGGAGTGTAGCTAGAAGAGCTGGTCTTAGCAGCACCAGTCTCTCAGTATGTTAACTGGAATTGACTGAGTACCAATTGTGTGCTGGAGTCCAGAGTGCTTAGGGTACAAAGATGAGGCAAGTTCCCATTAAATAACAGGACAGAGTAAGACAGAGAGTTATCATACAAATATACACAATCACGGCCATAACTGCAAAACTGCCTGGAAGAAATAGTCATTGAAAGATTATTTTGGCAGCGTTTGACACATAGATTTTGTTCTAAATGAGTGGATGGTAGTTGGATAAAATTATCAAGTGAGTGAATGAAAGGTAGTAAAATTTCCTGGAATTAAGTGAGCTTAGTGGGAATTTAAGGAGGAAAAAGCATAGGATGTGTATGTTGCAGGATGGTGATGGGGACGTCAGGCTCAGTAGAGAGAGGGTTATTTCTCTAGGGATCTGGGCCGTTTGGCCCAAGACTCAGAGGCCATGCAGCAGATGCAGGAAGGCATCAGAAAGCCAGCTTGGTAGAGATGAAGGTGGGGGTTTTGGATAAGTGAGACATGGAAGGGAGCAGTTTGAAAAAAGATCAGTAACTAGCTAGTTGCCACATTTTCTTCTTTTACACATCTTTGAGAGAAGCTCGTAGGTGCACACCATGTTCAGGGTGGAGATTGTAGCCACTGTTGTTTCAGTTGGAATTCTCATTCAGGCGCACCCGCAAGCTAATTAGCCTGGCCCTTTTGCTGCAGTTTTTGCCCCACTTCCCTGCCCTAAGATCCTGCAAAAACCTTGGCACTGAGAGAGATGAGAATGTATCTTATATACAGGCAATTTTTTAAACAGAACCATTATTTTCTGAAAAGATGGTTATTTTGTGCAGCTAATAAGGCACAAAACATTTGGTTCTCAAATGTTAGTCAAGTAGGACCCTGGAGCTTAATTTTAGAACAAAAGAGCAAAGAAACATCAGCTGTATTATGAAGCATAAACTGTTACCACCTTATAGCACCATGTCCTGTTTAACAGATATATGTATATAGTGCCTTTTATTTTGCGAAGGTTAAGAAAAAGCTATTGAAATCTTCTCTAATCTCTTATATATATACTTCAATTTTCTCCAGCAGATTAGCTTAATGGAAAGAGTAACACAAGAAAAGCATACTTTACATGATACAGGATTCTAAGGGCATTTACACATCAAAGTGTAAATTGAAGGTATTTATATTTCATCTTGATGTCAAATTATTTTGTTTATACTACTCAAGGAAATGTTTATGGGGTGTGTAATATATAGTCTACTGCATTGTTTTTCTTACTGATAAAATTATAAAAAGGCATACAACAGAATCACAAACATCTGTTAGACTTGGGTAGGAGGGGGTTCTGTGGGATGTATGTGATATTGTATGTGATATCTGGGAGAATATAATGTGATATCTGGGAGAATATAATGGAAATTGAGCAATGTGAAATTTTCCTGACTTATTAAAAAATAAATAGCCATTTTGAAAGTGTTAGCTTGCTTTATTTTTCATTAAGTTTCTTGCCTCTAAGTTAGGGGTTAGCTTATAGACAGACTTACCTTTCTAAGTCCATGTGAACTGTCCCCTAAGCATTTGAATCATTTAAACTTTAGCCATTTACTTTACACATCAGGAGTATCTAATATCATTGACAAACAGTATTTCAAATACCAGTTGTCCTTTTGATGGTTCAGGAGAAAGTGGTGATGCTGTTTTTAGCTTCTTAATTTATGTGGTAGGCAGAATAATGCCTCCTGAAATACGCCCATCTCTTCATCCCTGGAACCATTAAACGTGGTATATTACATGGCAAAGGGGAATGAAGATTGCAGATGGAATTAAAGTTGCTAATCAGCCAACCTCAACATAGAGAAATTATTCCTGGATTATCCATGTGGTAATTACAATGGTCCTTAAAAGCAGAAGAGGTAGAGGAGACAGCATCAGATAAAGAGATGTGACACAGAAGTGAGTCAGAGGGATGTGATGCGGGGAAGGCCATCCCTGCTATTGCTGGCTGTGAAGACAGGGAAGGGGTCCAGAGCCAAAGAATGTGGATGGCCTTTAGAAAATGGAAAAGCCAAGGAAACCAATTCTCCACTACAGCTTCCAGAAGGGAATGCAGCCCTGCCGACACCTTGATAGAAGCCCAGTGAGATCCATCTTGGACTGCTGATCTCCAGAACTGTAAGATAATACATTTGTATTATTTAAGCCATTCAGTTGTGGTAATTTGTTATAGAAGCAAATAGAAAACTAATGTAATTTATGAATGTTCAAATTATGGTACTAGTCCAGGTGTTCCAAGTAGTACCATTCTAGCCATTTGAATGTAAAGAAAAGAATTGGCTTTCTACACCTTGCAAGGCTTATGCATCTACATTCTGTCTCAGGACCATAGCTGACAATCCTTCTGGTATTTGTTTCTTCACCTGTCCAAATCCAGTCAATAAAGAGCCTTTTTCTAGTGTCTAACATTGTTTTTAACATGGGCAACTCTGCATAAACTTTATGAGGACACTGAATGTCAAATTCTTTTAAATTTACTTGCCAAATGTCACTTAGTTCATGATGATTATATTCTCCACAGATATTTCTTTGTCTTCTTCGTTAACACGGAGGACATCATGTCACCCATATGTAGTGAAGGAGAAGCTTCGCTGTTCCTTTTCTGGGCACAGCCCCTTCCCCTACAGTCATCATGTGGCACTAATAGGGGCTTGGCCTCCTTGCAGTTACTGGCCCTGGCACTACTGTTTGGCTCAGGGCTGGGCAATATAATCCAGCTCTTCCCTGGTACTTCTGAGCCTGGGCCAGAGCAAGTGTTTCATTCTCTCTGGTCGCAAGGCCGTGAAACACCAATTTGTAGGAGCAGCGAGGAGCTCAACAGAGAGAGAAAAACTGGAGTGGGGCACGGCAAAGTGGGTGAGCAAGGAGGGCAAGAGAGAAAAGCCCGCACAGAGCTTGACTGCTGGGCACCATTCTACTCGAGGCACCATGAATCATAGTCCTTCCCAAAGTTTACTTTTATGAGCAAATAAGTTTTTTTTATTCGGTCTTGTTTGTTGTGTAACCTAGTTTGCATTGGTTTGCTTTCATTGGCTAGGTTTCCGTCTGCAAGGAAAAGGATCCTGATGAGTACACCTGATGGAAGAGAGTAGGAAGGACTCCATAAAACTTACGTTTGCTCCATCTGGCTTCAAACCATGGGTTAGGGGCTTCCCTACCTACTAAAAAGAACCACCAAATAATCAATGAGTCACTGTTAAACTTTCCTTGGAAATTTTATAAAATTCTTTCCCAAGTCAATCTTATCCTGCTGTCTTGTATTCTGTTATTCCCTAAGAGTGTTTTATAGAACCATATTTATTCAAAATGATCTATTCAAAACATAAGGTTACAAGGATTAAAAAAACAGGATATGCTGAGTGCTGTCTTTTGGAAAGTTATAACAGAGATGAGCATATTAAAGATACATTAAATAAATCTTGCATTAAATAAATCTGATCAGATAGTTCCCAAAAATAATTAATGGATTTTAAATGTATGAAAAAAGTTCAACTTCACTTATAATAAAGACAAATTTAAATAACACTGTTCTAATCAGTTAGATTGGTAAATATAAAAAATTATGTTACTACACTGTTTGGGGTATAATAGGAGGAAACAGGAATTTGCATACATTGTTGCAGGCAGTGTCAATTGCTGTATCATCTTTGTGGGACTGACAATATTTATGATAAAAATGCACACACTCTTTGGGCCCCCATTCCCTTTACAGAATGTTATTTTATAGATATGCTTCTGCATTTGTCTGAGAATATTCATTTCAGTTTGTCTTTTTTCTAGTAAAAGACATTAAATAGCCTAAATGACACCCATATTGTAGTGGTTAGATAAATGATGATTCATCCATATAGTGGAATAGTGTGTGGCCATTAAAAAACCCTAAATAGATCTAAATCAGGGTGCCCCAAGAGCAGCACCATTGCCTTTTTGAGCTAGATAATTCTTTGTGTAGGAGACTGTCCTGTGCACTGTAGGGTGTTAGTAGCATCTCTGAACTCTACCCACTAAGTTGCCAGTAGCATCCACACCACACCCAACTTGTGACCATGAAAAACATTTCTAGTCATCACCCCTGGTTGGCAACTACTGATCTAAATGAATTGATATTTCCCCCAACATATATTACCTAAACAGGGGAAGATGCAGAAGTGTGTATCATATGATACCACTTGTGAAAGCTATTTACCTGTATCTACCTATATTGTGATGAAGTAAGAGGCTTGGAAATGTGTATAATATCTCTGAAAAGATACACAAGATGCTCCACATCGCTAGTCATCAGAGAAATGCAAATTAAAACCACAATGAGATATCACCTCACACCAGTAAGGATCGCCACCATCCAAAAGACAAACAACAACAGATGTTAACGAGGTTGTGGAGAAAGGGGAACCCTCCTACATTGCTGGTGGGAATGTAAATTAGTTCAACCATTGTGGAAAGCAGTATGGAGGTTCCTCAAAAAGCTCAAAATAGAAATACCATTTGACCCAGGAATTTCACTTCTAGGAATTTACCCCAAGAATGCAGCAGCCCAGTTTGAAAAAGACAGATGCACCCCTATGTTTATTGCAGCACTAATTATAATAGCCAAGAAATGGAAGCAACCTAAATGTCCATCAGTAGATGAATGGATAAAGAAGAGGTGGTACATATACACAATGGAATATTATTCAGCCACGAGAAGAAAACAAATCCTACCATTTGCAACAACATGGATGGAGCTAGAGGGTATTATGCTCAGTGAAACAAGCTGGGTGGAGAAAGACAAGTACCAAATGATTTCACTCTTATGTGGAATATAAGAACAAAGAAAAACTGAAGGAACAAAACAGCAGCAGAATCACAGAACCCAAGAATGGACTAACAGTTACCAAAGGGAAAGGGACTGGGGAGGATGGGTGGAAAGGGAGGGATAAGGGCGGGGAAAAAGAAAGGGGGCCTTACGATTAGCATGTAAATGTTGGGGGGAGCATGGGGAGGGCTGTACAACACAGAGAAGACAAGTAGTGATTCTACAGCATCTTACTACGCTGATGGACAGTGACTGTAATGGGGTTTGGGGGGGGGACTTGGTGAAGGGGGGAGCCTAGTAAACATAATGTTCTTCATGCAATTGTAGATTAATGATAACAAAACAAAAAAAAAGATACACAAGAAACTGTTAACAATTCTTGATTCTGTGAAGAACTAGGGGACAGAAGGTGAAATGAGAATAAATCTTACTTTTCATTTTATGCCCTTCTGTACTGTTGAATTTTTATCTATGAATATGCATTACTTTTTAAAGAAGCCTAGAAACTAGTTTAACTGTTCAACCCAATGGCTCCTAAATTATATAATTCCACAGCCCCCACCCCTACCCCCAGTGAGTGACATGCAGAATGTATTTTGGGAAACATTTCCTTGGTTCACTTTCATTGGATCACTTTTGAGGATCTAATCGTTTTCTTATTTGAACCTAGGGGGTAATGTTTTTAGAAGATTTTGATCTGAGGAGTACAGGGCAGCCCATTTTACAAACTCAACTTTAGCAGAACCACTGTAATTGAGTCAGTTATGCTAAAAGGCTAAGCATTTATTAGTCTTGCCTGCCTTCCAAAAACTCGGCTGATGCAAATAAAGTTGTTCTTTCCATATAGCATTTGCTTTTAGCTGGCCTACACTTTTTTCTTCCTTCTGTTTCCTAAAAACCCAGCTTTCATTTATTTTGTGTTAATATTATAGCACTTACTTGCTAAACTCCATGCAGTTTAAGATTGGTGATGGTTACTTTCTTAGTAGAATTCATTTGCCAAGAGTATGGTAAGTGTTTGGTACTGTAAAAGGCACAGTGCAAATACTATCTCTGTTACAACAACCTTGCAAGGGTGACACTCTTTTTCCCACTTGACTGATGAGGAAGTTGAGGTTCCAAAAGTGACTTGCCCAACGTCACTCAGCTTTGAAGAGGTGGATCTAGGGTTCAAATCCTCATCAGTTACCCTCCAAAATTTGTGTGCTTTTTCTGCTCAATTCTGATTCCATACTCTATTCTGCTGTCTCAGGTCTTCTGTTTCCTCAACAATTATTTCTCTGCTACTTTAAAGGCATCATCTCAAGCAAGATTTTTCCAATTCCTCAAAGATTGTGCTAAAAGTAGTCAGAGCTTGATAAAAATGCTATTAATGTAACTCATAACAAAGCTGTGTTGTCAAGATTCAAATCTTATCCCTTGTCATCTATTAAATTTTGGAACAAATTTGCAAGAAAATCCTGCACAGTCTGAGCCTATTGTTTTAATCTCAGCTAAAGAAATACAACTGCCCAAACTGATTATATCAAATTGCAGTTTAGACTTGACAAAGTGCACATCTAAAGGAATAAAATATACAATTTCTCATGTATGAGTTCTAAATATTCCAGCTGCCCAAGATATATTTTTGTGTCTGCAGTTATTTGCAAACTGAACTGCCTTTGTTCCCCAGGATAGGGAGGATTTATTCATCTCTGCACTTAATGAATCTCGACCAAATACTCATTGTCCATCCAAATTTGTGTAACTTTTCAAAGAGCTGAGATACAAATGTCTTTTGTTTAGCAATGGAGCATATCAACTGAGCCTCGTGTTAATAGTTTCCTCCTCCAGTTACATTTAACAAGACACACAGGCTATTAGGCTCTTGAGAGTTTAGACATAAAATGAGAATTTTTCAGCAATTAGTTTGGTAGAATTTCTTGCTTTAGAGGTCCCTGAAAGAACCAGGTAAAAACCATTTAGTGATGCAGTGCTGGCTAATTAGATAGTTTTCACTGTTTTTTTAACTTTACTGTGGCGACCCTTTAGCAGTTTTCATCTATTTTAGTCCTCAGGTTGCATAAATTAGTGTTTTCCAAAGTATCTTCAGGAGGAAGCTAGTCCTGAGAGGTGTTCTGTAATAAAAGAGCTTCATAATCAAATACGTTTGGGAAACCCTGTATTCTATAGCTCTGGCCACATGCATAAGCAAAATAAAGGCTCTGAGAAGTCCTGGAGTAAAGAAATACGTTTAATTGGTTTTAATCTAGTTTTTCTGAAATGTGTTTAGCCAAAGACCATCTTTTCTGTCCCCCCACCTTTCTGCCCTCCTTTTTTCCCTCTCCCTCCCTTCCTCTGTCTCTGTCAATAGTAACACCCATTAAATCTCACAGCCACTCTCCCTTGGAAAACACTGACTCAGGCCATTGCAAGGTCGTGGGGACAATCCACTTCCTTCTTGTGGTGAGCCCGCTGGGAAGTTTTGGGGATACAAAACTATGGTAGATTTGTCACAATTAATAAATTGATATTCATACATTATTAATCACAGTCCATAACTTCTTCAGCTCTCTAATATAATACCCTTTTTCTTTCTAATATCATTTTCTTTTTTATCTAATATCCTTTTTCTGTTCCAGGATCCCCCCAAGATACCACATTACATTTAGTCATTGTACCTCCTTAGGCTCTTCCTGGAGGTGATAGCTTCTCAAACTAGCCTTGTTGTTTGTGACCTTGACAGTTCTGAGGAGTACCGATCAGAATGATTCCTCTTCATTTTCCCCTTGCTTATTTGCTATCTAATTGTGGCAATGAACTATCAGGCGGCCCTTTACAGTTTTTGCTTAAATGTGTTAGCCAGCAACCCCGAGTTGGGAACTGTGGAGCCCGGGAACTGGGAGAGGCAGGGGCACAAGCAAATGCTAACTGAGGTGGAGGGTAGACAGTGCTGCGGTGTTTCCCTAGCGTCTCACTGTTCTCTTCGCCTGCACTGCTTTGCTTTATGATTTTCTGCCATTTTTTAATCTTTTGTTAATAGCAAGTGTCTTGGACATGATGAAAGGAGATTTTTCAGCATTTCACATCCCTCTGTGGGTTCTATTTAGATGAAATCTCTCCTCTCTGTCAAGTACACACTCGAAAAAAACAAAGCCCCGTGGGACGTGACCTTGGCAAACACTTGCGCTCGTGCGGTCTTCGTCTCTGGTCTTTGTCTTCAAATGGAGAAATGCATTGCAGGGCTTATTCTGGTATTTTAACAATCCCTATTTCTGCACCCAGAAATCTTGTTATGTGGTTCTTCTGCACCGAGGATAAAACCAGATCTTCTCTGGTATTACCATCACGTGGGCTTTTCTTTCTCCCAAGAAAATAAGATTTATGCTAATATGGTGAGTGTGGAAACTTAAAAATTTATACTTTAAAAATAAAGTCCACTTCTTTTTCTCCCAGGGCTTTCCTTGTTGCTTATTATATAGTCTTTCAACATGAAGGTTGTATTGCTAAAATGACTGCTTCTTTCTTTTTAAAGGATTCAGTGATTCCTTTGAGAGAGTTCTGACCCTTTAGCTTGTTTGGTGGGACAGCCAAACTCCACCAGGAGTTCTGAGTTCATCTCTGTCGACCGTCCTAAATTGCTTCAACCACAGTTGCTTGAATAATCAATCATCTTCTCTAACTGGTGTTACTGGTTCTTGTTGCCACTGTTACACTTTCTTGAAGAAGAGATGATGTGGTTGTGCCGGTTGCAGAGAAAGCAGGGGAACTTATACATTTCTGTTAAATGTTTCTCTTTCCTGTTTATGGATTTGCTTGTTTGGAACACATTTATTTATGGCTTTGCTTACTTTCTCTCTGTCTGCTTTCTTCTCTTCTCTTGCTCTTTCTTTCTCCTCCTCATCTCCTTCCACCTTCTCCTTTTCCCTTCTCTGTGTTGAGCTAAGGTATCATTAAGTCAAAATGAAAAGTGTGAAGAAGGTCAAGTTCTCAGGGAGTATTTGCAATTTGTTAGTCCAAAAGAATGACCTGAGGCTATATTTGGGGATGGGGTGAAGGGGGGAAGAGGAAGTCTGGTTGTGTATTTCTGGGTAAGGAATCTTCTGTTGTTATTTGCTTATAACAGGGATTGGCAAACATTTGCTGTAAAGGGCCAGATAGGAAATTTTTTAGGCTTTGCAGGCCGTACAGTCTTTGTTGCAACTACTCAACTCTGCCGTTCTAACAGGAAAACAGCTGTGGACAATATGTAAACAAACGAGCATGGCTGTGGTCCAATAAAACTTTATTTATGGATACTGAAGTTTGGATCTTATATGATTTTCATTTGTCACAAAACAGTATTTTTAAAAATTTTTTTCAACTCTTTAAAAATGTAAAAACCATTCTTATTTTGTGGCCACACAAAAAGTAGGGGAGGGATGAATTTAGCCTGCAGGTTCTAGTTTACTGACACCTAGCCATGCCAAGACTCCAAGGTCTCCCTATACCAGCCAGCCAACCAACAACCAAATAACAAACAGCAAACAAACTGTACAGCAGGATTCAAGGAGAGAAGGCAGGTGTCCTGTGGAGGACTGTGTCATCCCATTAGACGGGAGGAGGGTGCTCCAGACAAAGAGAGAGAGAACTGTGCCTGATGCCTTGCGCCCGCTACAACTAGAGGACAGGGTTGGCTAAGGCTGCTAATGCAGTAATATAAAAACAGTTGCACTTTATAAAGCACTTCCTGTGTGCCAGCCACTTTACTTGAAATCTGGCTTACTCTCTATGCTTCCATGCAGTGGGTGTGGCTGTCCCTCTGTAAGAGACCCAGAGCTGGTTAGTGTGTCAGAATTAGGATTTGAATCCTTGCCCGCCTGGCCCATGACCTCTTTCCTTCCCTAGCTCCACGCTGCCTCTTCTGGAAAAGAGAGCAGAAAATGAAAACAATTATTGTCCCTATAACCTCATTCTGCTAGAGCTGCCCCTAAACAAGCTTCGCCATGCTAAATTAAGAGACAGCTTTTAAAAACCAGCCAGCACCTGTAAGCATCAGCAAACCTCTGAGGTGCTGTCTACCTCCATCTGCCACCTTAAGGGGGCCAAAGAGGCACAAGGGGAAAGAGCCCTTGATTTTGACTCCTGGCTCATTTGTTTGCTACCTTAACTCTTTGATCCCCAATTTCCCTACCTGAAAAATGAGGAATAAGAGTATCTAGTGGGCTTGTAAGAACTTAATGAGATCAGGCATGTAAAGCTATGGCATAGTGCTTGCCACAAGTAGGTACCAATTAATGCTGATATCCTTCAAGCAGCCATTATTAGTTATCTCATTCTATAAGCATCTATTGAGTGGCCACTATGTGTTGGGCACCATGTAAGTAAGGGGATAAACAGATAAGTCAGTCAATTCCTGCTTCTGAGGAGCTGACAGTCTACTAGAGTAACAGGCCTCTAAGCAAATAAGCTCAACAAAGTGCCACAAGAATATGTGGGGCCAGGATCAAAGCACAAAGGAAGGAGTGAATATTTCTAAGTGAATGGCAACAGTGCACAGAAGGCTTCAGAGAGGAGGCAGCAGAATTTATATCCAGGAAAACCGAGCCAATCCCGTGCAGCTCCTATGGCTGATCACTCAGCACCATAAATCGTGTCTCATGGAAAAAATGAAAAAAAATTTTTTTCCAAACAGCATTAAAAAAAAATCTATGCAAATTTTAGAAAGCAAAACAGGAAACTAAATTATAGGCAAGGGAAAACACTCCTTCCTCCTCAAGGTTCTTGTACTTGTTACAGGCAACAGTGTAAGTTTCCTGCCAGGGTGTTGACCAGAGAGAGGAACAAACTCATTTGTTCCTCATGAGTTTCTTGAAAAAGGAAGCTGATTTCATTTTTTACATTCTCTGTGGCCTTGGGAAATACCTCCTACAAAAACAGAAATATCCCAAAGTGATCTTGGGAGAAACAATTCCTTCTGGGCCTAAGCTATCCATAGGTAATGTTGGCATACTGTCTATGAGTCTGCACAGAGTTTTTGTATAAAGCATATAATAGTGTGGGGCTGGGGCAGGCTGTCTGAATTTGAGCTCTGTCTCCATCAGTTAATAATTAAAACTTTGTGGCTATTGGGAGAGAAAAATGAGATGATACATGCAAAGTGATGACCAGGACAGCAGGCCCAAGAAAAGTCCACACTGCATGATTCATTCTATCTCCCTTAGAATTCATCTATAGACCACCTAGAAGGCCAAGTGCAGTCTGCTCCACATTCCCAATGTGGTTTTACACTCCTAGTCATTTTGCCCTTTTCTTGGTTCAATATGCCATGCTCTCCCCACCCCAGTCTTCTCATTGCTGTTCCTTTACCATGACCAGCTCTCACCTCCCTACTTCAGTGGTCTAAGTTCTACTCATCCTCTGCATCGTAGCTCAGACCTTGCTTGATCAAGGAAGGCTTTCCTGACCTCTGCATCTGGGTTAGGTGTCCTGGCGAATGTGCCCGTAAGTCCAGGGGCTTTTCCTTTGTGACTTCACCATACTGTACATAGTCGCTCCAATTTCAAACTAGAACGCAAACTGTAAGACAGAAGGGATATCTCTGTCTCATTCACTGGCCCAGCACCTAGCTTGGTATGTGGAATAAAATGGCCCTCTACTAATACCTATTAACTGAGAGGTAGGCAGGCAGATGTTAGTATCCTCTTCACAAGTGAAGAAACCAAGAACTCAGAGAGAATAAGAGATTGAGTCATGATCACATGAACAGGGAGCTCAGGATCCAGGACTTGAATCTTGGCCTTCTAACTTGAAGCACAGTGGCACTCCCATGAAAACCTGGACTCTGTCTCATTCATTTAGTCTTCAAATGTACAGAAATGTCAAAGACCACCTACAGAGCCACAGACGTACTTGGGAGCTGAGCCTTTCTTCAGACAAGACTCCCCTACTTCTCAATCCCAGGCATGGTCCTTTCTCAGCCCTTCCATTTTTACTGGTCACTAGTCCCAAGCATTTTTCTTGCTTAACTTTCCTTCCCAGGATTCCAGGGACTCTCCACTTTAAGCCCCTCTCTTGGCCTACACTGACCTTTAGAGTAACATGCAGGCTCTGCATCCCACCCCTCAAGTAGACCTCCTGCTGCTTCTGAGTAAACCACACGATCTCATTTTTGTTTTAAGGGGATTGCTTGGAGGAAATAAAGTCACACACACACACACACACACACACACACACACACACACGGACAACCACTGGGGAGGTAACAAACTTCAAGAACTTCAAGAAATCTCAAAAATCTCCAGTCGTAATTGCCCCCTACTTTCACCCTCTCCTTCTAGTTCTCATCTGAGGGGTCTGTCCTGGCTGCCTCTATACTCACCCACATGCTTATGTAGTTGATGGAGGAAGGCCAGGAAGAAGGGATCAGGCAGGATGCTACTCAAGGCTAAGTTCACAGAAGAAGGCTTTGTAATAGAACTCAAAATTAGAAGGAAGAGAGACATTTTTAAAGTGTAATGAAGTCCACAAATCAGGATAACAAGGAGGACATAAACACCTAATGGGTGCTAATGGAAGAAGATTAATCAGAAAGGTTATACCTTTAGTGAGAGCCACCAGTGGAGAGAGGACCATATGTGGAGATGGTCTAACTAGAGAAATAGCAATATTGACTCCTTGGTGGACCTCCTCTTCTGAGAAGAGGTATAAATACTTCCTCTAGATCAAAAATAAGGAGCTAAGTATGAGAGGGGTTTGGAGAAGGGAAGAATCAAAGCAAAGGAAATACAACCTTTCACAGATTTTTATTTTCATAGCTTTCTTCCAATCCTATATTCTTAGGTTTCCTTGGGATCCCTGGTATATCCTATTACATCCTCTTTAATTTCTAATGAGGGGTATTCGTTTAGTTACCAGATTTTCATGCAAAATACCTAGATAATCCTATTAGTATGAAACCATAGGAACCAGCCAGTAGGTGGTTCAAGTGCACCAGATTCAAGTTTCATTTTGTTTCAAAGCAAAAGAGAGTTCCTTCTCTCCCAAATCCCCCCTGCAGTATACAGGAAAAGTCAAATTGAAGCTGGGGTCTTGTTCATGGAGCTGAAGAACGAACTTTGCAAACACTCAAAGTAGGAGAGCAAGTGAGAGGGCTTTATTTAGAGATAAAGTAGGAGGAAAGAGCTCCTGGCTTGTGCTGGGAGGGGACTAGAGAGTCCCTAGTGATGCGTTGTCTAGGGGATTTATAGGCAGTTGAGAGACAAAGGGCTAGGGATGCAGACCTGCCAGATGGTTCCCAAATGTTTATCTTTGAAGAGACACTGAGTTTCTCATCAGTCCGGGTTATTCTGCAAAGTTAGCTTAACACAAGAAAGGTACTGCTTTGATTCTTTCCCAGGTAGCAGCTTCTCAGTCTGGGAGCATATTAATTAAGACTGCCTGTCCTGCTCCCAAGGTGGGCTGAATTCTTGTCTGTTTGTTAAAGAGTATGTTAAGAAACTTACTTTTTAACTTCTTGAGTTTTAATATGCAATCTTATCTTTAAGATGGAATTCTTTCTGTTTTTACTATGTTGTTTATGACTGGGCTTGCTTGCTAAATTAATTGCCCAGGTTGCAAATTATTTGATTAAGGCTGGAGGAAGAAAAGCAGCACCTGTGTAAAGTCAAAAAATAAGCCGGGGCCTTTTAGCAGGCTAAAGTAAATCTTACAATAGCATGATTTAATTGACACAGTAAAGGCATGCGCTATACTGAGGTATTCTCTTATCTGGGGGATATTTAAAACATTCCAGGCCAAGTTACTACTGGCTTTTTAGTTTTAACTAATTTCACTGAAGAATGCCTATATTCCTAGTTTGATTTTTTTACCTTATAGAATTAATGTGACTCTGACTTTGCTCAATGTTTAACAGGAGTTTTGGTAGGGGTCTCTTTGCACATTGTTACATTGTTCTGGCTGTGATTAACCTGCTTTGCTTTTTCCTGGAGGCCCTTACCCTACACTGTCTAAACCCAGGGTCCCTGTCTCAAAATTAGGCCATTTCTGACACAAAATTGTTAAGAGTCAGGTTTGGAGAGTGGGAGAGATATGGGAGGACATTCATCTTAATGTTTTGCCTGCTTGAATAGCAGAGCCATGTGGTATAGCCTCCATCTGTGAAAAATGACAATTCCCAGGAAATATAATATTCATGCGGAGCAATGATTGGAGGAGTATCAAATATATAAAAAGAAAAGAGGACATTATAAGCCCCTCCTCTTCAGGGCAGGAACCATATCTTAATCTTTATATCCCCACGGCCTACAATAAGGCTTTACATGAGACAGTCTGTCAACAAAGGTCTGTTGAACTGAACAGAACTTTGAAAATGAAGAGAGCTGACAGCACTGTGATTCAGTATGGGTTGAATGACTGCTGGTGGAGGTGTTCAGGAACTATCTAAACAAAAGAAGAAGAAGAATAGATTAGGGGTGCTGGCTGGAGGTATGTGTTCACAAAAGAGGGAAGTACGTTTTGGGGAATTTATGTGAGCAGGAAACTAGGTTATGGATCATCACTTCTGAGGCCATGTGAAGTGTAGTGGCCTGAATTTGCAGGCATGGTCCACAGACTCAAATAGTAGGGCCATATAGTCCTCAGTGACAGAATGCTTGAGACAAAGAACTCTTGGTCGGGTTGGGTGGAAGAATGGAATTAAGAAGTAAATCTAGTATCAGCTATAAAATTTGAGCTGTAAAAAGCCCAAATTTTATAGCTGATACTATAAAAATGTACTTCTGGGGATGCTCACCCACTGAGCACATATTAATCAAATAAGATACCATCGAAGAGGGATACCAGGGACAGAAGATGGAGAAAGCTATGTTAGAAAATAGCATGGTCTTTAGAAAAGAAATACTTCTACTTGGAAGTACTTATGGAGAGTCTACCTGCTACAGACCCTTCTGTTAGTGGTGGTGTCCTGGACGTCTTTCCCAACCTCATGTTCCCTGGGGATGCTCTGTAAGCCTGAAATCATAAAATGAACATATTTTAATCTACTTTAGTTCCAATTTGAAAATGGTAGGGTGTACTCATAAAAAAACAAATAAGAACAATTTTGATTGGGTATAAAAAAACAATATTTATCCTGGAATGTTGACCTCATAGCATCATACTTGCTGGCCCCATAGCAATTTATGATTTAAACATATCCATGTAGATATCTAAAAATCCTGCCTATGTTATGATCATGCCCTTTACAAAGAATTTGGCACTTAGAGCCCTCTGGTACTATACCATCTTTCCATTATATGGAGACCAAAGAAAAGCTGTATTATTTCTTTTGGGTTGGTAGACACCTGAGAACTCTCAGAGGAGCTGGGAATGATCCCTGGATGCTTGGGCAACTGAGCAAAAGAAAGCTAAGAGCTTCAGAATGAGTGGCAAACCAGACTGAAAGAGGAAAAAACAAGGTCTTGGGAAAGAAAATGTAAACCATGTCAAGGAAGAAGTAATTTGACTTCATTTGTTACTTTAACAAGCATAATAGTTCAGTGAGTGTAGCAATGAGCAAAGAGCTATGAGAGGCTGGGGAGATGACAGGGAAGGAAATAGAAAATAAGTTTAAAACATAGTCCCTAATATCATGGGGATTTAATACAATAATAAGAGATGACAACCAAGTAGGCAAGACAGTACCTGATTATCCTCACCATTGCAAAGGGCTCTGTTTCAAGAAGAGCTAGAGGATAAAACAGAGACTGAACAGTAAAATCTAAAACCAATCAGCAATGAAGCGTATTGGTTTCTTTCTATGCCAAGAAGCCTTGGTTCACTTCCACAAATATGAAGCATCATCCATCCTAAATAATAATTATGTTAAGAGCATTAGAGATTACACAGATAATAAACATAGTTTCTGTTTTCACAAAACTTGTTATCTAGAATGGGAATAAAATAAGGACAGAAAAATAAAAGACACCACAGAGTGTAATTAATTATCAGGTGAGAGATACACAGTGCTATGGATGTAGCATAAAGAGGGGTCCCACCTTGTTGAAGGAAAAGAGGAAAATCTGCTTGGGAAGGGTGACATTGGAGATGGGGCTTGAAAGATGTGTAGAGCTTTGACAGGTGGAGATGGGAATAAACATTCAGGAGGAGAGGGGCGTTCAGGCCAAGCTGAGGGAGTAGTGGAGGAGAAGGCTAGAAAGGTAGGTGGATGAAGACTGCAGAGCCTTTACACACCAGGCTGAGGAGGTGTGACATGGTTGGAGGGCAATGAGGAGACACTGAAGATTCTCAAACACACGTGGCAGCGGGTGGAGGTGATAAGACTCAGCCAGAACTTTAAGAGATCACTTACCAACGACATGTGGGACAAATTGTGGGGAAGAAAGAATGAATAAGGAGAGAAGTTCAAAAATATTCATGATAGGGTGAGTAGGAATTAATAGAATAGAATTTTATTTTTTGTATTACTGAGGATTAGTTTTGACTGCAAGTAACAGAAAACTCCACAAAGGGCTTACACCAAATATGAGATCATTTCTGTCTTGTGTGAAGGCCCAGTTAGGCACTCCAGAAATGGTGTGACAACTCTGCAGAGTCCTTAAGGCCCAAGCCCCCTTTTGCTCCCTGTTCTGTCATCCCTAGGGGGGGCCTACCTCCTTATGGCCCAGGATGGCTGCAGCTCGGCACAGGACAGCAGCAAGATGGAGGAGAGGCTGAAGAACCTGAGAGGACAAAGAGCAGAGACCGGGAGTCTTTTAAGGAATATTCCCAGAAGCTTCCATATGATACTTTTGCCCCCATTTCATTAGTCTGAATATAGCCACAGGGTCACATTTAGCAAGGGAACTAGGAAATGAGGCGTATTTTCTGGGAATCCATCTTTCCAGATGAAAAACCAGGGTTCTGTTACTGGGGAGAAAAGAACAGAGGATATAGGTTTTTTCTGGCTTTCTCTGTCATAATGTTGTAAGAATCAAAACAGCAAGGCTAAGAGGATTCAAAACTTCATAATAGCTGAAAATTACTCTCTAGATCTTAATGTAAGTCAATAATTTTTCAAGTGAAGATCCCATCCTAGAATCTTATCTTAAAGCTGATTACCCTTGAGACAAAACAATCCCCTTGCCATCAAATAACACCAGATTTGCCTCAATGGCCAAGGCTATCTAAAGCCTTAAGAGTTTTGGTCTGCCTAGGTCTCCATGACCCTGCCTTAGTAACCCTCTCTCATACTTGTTTTTAAAAGGAATCTAAATCCATTATCATTATTATACTGTTAAATTCAGTGAATTGTAAACCTTAATGAGCCTTGTGAAAACTCTGTCCTCACTCGGCAGAACAGCTTTGCTGTGCTTCCTACACTCCCTTCCTTTGGCTCGGCGCCCCAGCAGCCAACTCCCTTGGCTTCCCAGCATATCCTGGCGCCTCTCTCCCCTCTACTGTGTGCCCAGCCACCAATGCCTGAAGAGTCAGTCTTCTGACGGCATTGCTGACAACCTGCACCTGCGCTCACCAGGTAACTCACAGCTCTCCAGTGCTCACTACCTTAAAAACAACTCCTTGGCCTGGACTCCCAGATTCACCAAAATCTTACCCACTTACCAGCTCAACCCGGTGTTCCTCTGAGGCACGGCTACTGCAGCCTGACAGTTGGGGGAAAATGTTAAAGGTGCTTTGTGCTCTCCTCCTTCACTCTAAGACCTGCGCCTTTTGTTGCTATCACTGGATGGAGTAGTGGTTCACTCACTCAAGTAACATAATGGGTTCTGTGGTTTAAGCAGAGGTGGGTTTCCAGTCGGAATGTTAAAACTCCAGAGAAGTAACACACCTGTGTCTAAATGTATTGAAAATATATTTATAATGGTAAACATATATTCATTATTAACATGAACAAATAAACCAAACAACATACTGACTAGAAAAATAAGTTTTAAAATTTAAGGATAAACTGACCATTGTTTATTTTTTAAATGTTAAGAACACTTAATATGAGAGCTACTCTCCTAACAGATTTTTAACTGTACATACAACACAGTATTGCTGATTATAAGCGCAGTGTTGTACAGCAGATCTCTAGAACGTGTTCATCTTGCATAACTGAAACTTTACGTCTAACAGCGACTCCCCTTTGCCCTTGGCAACCATTTTACTCTCTGCTTCTAGCAGTTTGACTGTTTTGGATATCTCACAGAAGTGGAATCACACAGAATTTGTCTTTCTGTGACTGGCTTAGTTTACTTAATGTAATGTCCTGAAGTTTCATCCATGTTGTCACATATGACAGAACTTTTTTTCTTTTTAAAGGCTGAATAGTAGTCCATGGTATGTATAAGCATTATTTCTTTCTAAACTTTTCTGGGATAAATCTATTTGACTCTCTCTTATATCAATCAGTTTTCACCTATTTAACCCAGGAAGGTTTTGTAATTTTATTATCATATTTTCACTACTTTTCCACTGACTGCTGTGGTACTATCTGTAAGCTGTTCATTGGTAAATAAAATTTACCAATGCTGTTTGTAAGTGCTGGAGATATAGAGAGAGAAGGTTCCAGTAGTCATGGAGCTTGCATTCTAGAACAGTGGTTCTTAGACATGGACCATTTTGTTCCCCAGTGGGCATTTGGCAATGTCTGGAGACATTTTTGGTTCTCAAAATTCAAGGGGCATTACTGTCATTTAGAGGGTAGAAGCCCAGGATGCTGGTAATACACCTTTTCTACACCCCACACCAGCCACCTGCACTTTTGCACAGTCTATGCTCTCCCCACCACACTTCACAACCTCGATATCCTGCTCTCTTCCTTCTTTAACTATTTCACAGTGAAGATGTTAATTATTACCTCAGATCTTAAAGCTCGGGACACCGAGTGGCTCTTCCACCTGTTCTTAAAGAGCCTCCACTTCCCCACGGGCCTCTCCTGTCCCTGGGCTGGTGGGTGTGCTGGTTATATCTGGTCTCTGTTCTGCTCTATATCTCTGCACTGCATGGCCAGACATTCCCGTTGTGAGTGCCACCTCCACAGGACCCTCCTGGTCCCAGAGATGCTCTGTAGTCGCAGAACCTGGTGCCAATACTGAAGCCCAGTCAGACCCCTTTCCTAGGGCTGTGACCTGCTCTCTCTTGCTTTGCTCTGGACACAATTCCTGGAATGGCCCCGATTCTCCTGTCACTTCCATGGGCTCCCCCGATATGCCTCAACACCCTAGTCCCCTTCCAAGGCAAGGCCCACCCTTCCGGGGCCACACCCTGTCTCCAGTTCTTCAGACCCTGCCAGCTTCCTTCACATTCCCCACTCAGCCCTGTTAGAGCTCCCCAACAAGGTCAGCTGGACCACCCTCCTTCCTGGGGGTGAAATGCAATCTGGAGGCTCAGGTCAGGTGAACATTTAGGCAGAGACATGCCCAACTTCTCATTACAGTCTAAAGTTAATCTAAGGCAACAATGCTCTTGAAAATTCCCTTACTCTTTAGGAGGCTTTAGGAGACTGAGACAAAATTAACTTCTTTAGTCATAACCAAGCTCATGTAGTTCATTTTGGGAAAATTTAATGTGAACATAATATAGCAACCTACTGTACCTTTTATGATTTTCAAATTATGGTATTGTGATATTTTAAGATTGTTTTTGGCCTTTTTTTTGGCTGAAGATGCCCCAGACCAATTTCTAGCCTCATACTACACTTTGAAAGAAATGAATTTGTTCAAGTGTTTTTAGTCCTGCTTTTTACTAGATGCCTACCACTCTCCTCTTCCTTACTCCTTACAATTAAGTATTTAACCATGAGAGATTTGTGAGCAAAATGAACTGCTCATATCTACTCTATTTAATTAATATTCAATTTGTTAAAATTGTTTGAACATTTTATTTTACCTTTTTTGTCTTCAAACATAAATCTAATTTATAAATTGATTCTATTTGTAAATATAATGATTTTCATATAAAAGTGAGAACAATTGCTTTTTTACTTGATTAGTGTTCAGTTAACTTATAAATTTAAAAAGATTAAACTTCTCAAACTACTGACCACCTTCACACATGTAATTAAGTTTTCTAAACATTTTCAACTACCTTTACAAATTTAATATAGTTGATTTTCTGTAACATTTAAAATGCCTGATGGGGCAACACTTAACAAACCTTGCAAGTAAAATCTTTCTACATGTCAATTAACTCCTATAAATCTAGTAAGACTTATACATGTTGTACACTTGGTCCTCCTAAGCATTCAAACACTATTCATGAACGTATTCAATTATTTTACACCTTCAAATGACAATCACAAATTGAGTACCAATTTATTACTTCAAAATAAAACCACAAGGCTAATTTGTAAGACTCTCTGAAGCACTTCAGTCTTCTTAAATAACAAACACAAACTGATCGTCACAATGGTTACAAAATTTAACTCCTAAAATCTAACACAAAAGTAATAATACTGCAAGTTTGATTGGCTTCACCAACTGCATACTCTTTTTTTACACTTTCGTCGAGGAAGCAAAGTCACTTTAACCAGCCAAGGTGAGCAGGGAGGCATTTCAGGCAGGCTGGAGTTATTTGGAACTGCAATACAGATTATCAGTAAAAATACATAAGCTGAGAATGTTTCCAGGATGACTCTATCTGAGCAACGGGTTAACACCCTGAGCTGCTGTTTGCAGTTGGCTTGGTTCTGCCTACCTGTGTCGTCAGAGGAGGAATGTGCCTGCCATGTGATCGCTGAGTGTCTTTCATATTTTACCCTAACCTTATTTTTATCATAGCCTCTTTCACTTTTTAACACATGATTTGGGTAGATAAAATTCTGCAGTCCCCCTTGGGGTGTAGCCTATCTTTTCCCCAAGCGCTTAGAGTTAATTGAATTTTCCATCTCTCTTCAAGTTATAAAACGCTCTGTACCTTTCACTTTATTATCTGTTTCACTGTGGCAGAGACTAGCTAGATCTTCATTTAACCTGTTTTCTCCTCTCCAGCACAAAGCTGGAATTCATTTTGCAGCTTCCCTTGCACGTAGGTGTGGCCATGTAGCTGACTTTAGGTCAGTGAAATATGAGTGACCTGGCCACTACACAGGCTCCATCCCCATGATCTTCCTCTGCTGCAGGCCTGATGCACAGCAGAAGGCTAATCTTGGGAGCCACATATTCAAGATAGTTAATTCAGAAGTTAGAAGGAGTCTGGGCGGGAGGAAGACTGATGCTGATCAGGAACAGCCATTCTGGACACAACTCGAGTGAAAAAGAAACTTCAGTGGTGATGTTAAAGGAATTATGTATATTTGGAATTGTTTATCTTAATTTAAAATGTCCATTAATCTCTATTTATTGTAATTAAAATGAAAATCCTTAAAGTAAAAACTAAAAATTTGAAAATTCATATAATGTTGGTTAACACTGTATATCCTGAGTTAGTACTGGGAAACATCAAGTGGAGACATTGGGTATTTATATATATATATATCGGCCAGTCATTTGTGGTCATTACATGAAAATTTGACCTAATTAACCCCATTCTTTTCTAATAGGAACTAATGCTGTGAGACTTGTGTACCTTTTTGGTAATTTTTTTAAAGCATCCAATAAAACAAAATCAGCTGCCCATTGACAATTAAGTCAGCTGCAATATTCATAGAATAAAAACAAACCCATGGCTTAACCATAAGTATTCTCGGTTCTATGAGCAGATAGAAAAATGTTCCCAAGGACCTAATAAACAGGAAACTACATGACACAATGGACAATACCCTTAACAGACAAAACAATGTGTTAGCTACCCAGACTCTCCTAAACAGATCACAGGTGTATAATCAGGGGGTTAATTTGAAAATGATTAAAAGTAGAGATTTCCTTTTTCTTCTGAAAAACATAAGTTTCTTAAAATTTTAAAGTATATTCCTGTAATGAAGTCAATAGAAAAGTCCTATTTTTTTCTAATTCTGGTTGTTTCACACTCTGCTTTTGGCACCTGAGGTTGCTAAAGGTTATGGGTTTCTAAAAGTATTGTCTTTATGCACAAACAGGTCTGTTGTCAGACAGCTTTGTACTTACAGAGGCAGTCACCGTTTCTCTTTCTTATTCTCCCACAGCAACCAGTTCTGCCATGTGTCAGGTGTAACTGCCCCAGGAAACATTTTCATCTCGGTGGAGTGACACACATTAGATTGTGAATATGAAACTACTTATGAATTGATTTCTTTTAGAATGGATTTTGTATATTGCTTCCCCCCCAAATTTAAAACTTAAGCCTCTACTAAGTTTCCATGAGAAGAACCTGTGGGAACAATATCAGACTTTGGATAATACTGAAAAACAGGAGAGAGAAAATGAGAGAAATTGTGGCTATTTAGGCATAAGTATTGTGGTAAATATTAACAAAGCAGAGGATGGGTATGTAAGATAGTTCTTTCCATAGATTGCTTATATTAGTAGTTTATTCAAGTAGCAAAAAATCTTACTAAAATGACTTCATAAATAGGGGTTTATATTTCTTAAACAATATGAAGGCTGGAAGCGGGCTGTTAATAGTGTTGCTGCTTCAGCTCAGTGATGTGATGTCAGGGCTAACACTGCAGCAATTCTTGTGGCCTTTCCTCATCATATAGCAAGAGAACTACCCAAAAAGCCTCTGTAGCTCCAGGCATCATGCCATTTTCAAGGAAGAAAAAAAGGGAGAAGCGGGTCACAGTGACCCACTTTTTCCCCCTTTATCACCTATACTCCTTTTATCAGACAAGCAAAGCTTTCTAAGTGCATAACTGTGCCACATGGCCTTTCCTAGATGCAAAGGAGGCTGAGAAAGTGTGTGTTTAATGAGCAGAAATAGGCAAGAGAGAATAGGACGGACACACTGGTGCATCAGCCAAATATGGGCCATAAGAGCGGATGGCTTTTAGTACTCATGCCTTGTTGACCTCCTGACAATGAATTCTTGAAGCCAAATAATGCTACATGACATGCTTTTCTTAGTCCATGTTCACATAAGAATCATGAGTAGAACCTCATGTTTCAGAAAAAGATAATGCTGAACTTTCCCACTGTGTCCTGCTGTCAAGTAGTGACTATCCTTCAGCTCATCTCCTTCCTGCTTATCTCAAACATTCAAATACTCACAATTAAATCCTATCTAAATTCTCTAAGAAAACATGCCAAATTATCCATGAACTTGGATGAGGAAAAACCTTCCACTTTTGGGGCATTTAATCTATTCCAAGGAGGAACTTTGAAAATTGACTAGCAAAGGTATTTCTAGAAAGTAACAAATATAAAAATGAAAATCACATAATCCAAAAATTCAGAATGTCTAACATAACCTGCTAGAAGATTTGAACTTTAAAAAAAGTCATCTTCCTTTTTACACTGTGATGTATAATAATACATCTAGAATGGACCCAGTGGGACCACCACTTCCCCAGTTACAGAACCTGCATGTTTGGAGGATATATTATATTACAAGGAAAGCACAGCAACTTCCTGTTTAGAAAGAGCAGTGGCAGGCCATCCTCCCCACCTGCCCGCCCCTGACCCACTCCAAGCTCTGAAACAGAGCAGTAAAATATATTTAGCAGTAGCTTAAATGGGTCTGGTTTACCTCTGATTCTAAGCTGCATGTGCAGCAGGGTATGCTGCTAAGTGAATTGTACTTAAGAAGAGTGGGCTGAGTAATCCTGGGCTACGTTCAGATATAATTAGCAGAATGTCTAGCAGAATTTCTTTGTGATGTCTTATATTTAAGCAAAAGACAGCCACTTGCCTGATTGCACCTCTGAGTTACATTACACTGCTAAAGACTGGGCAGGGCGGTGATAATACCCTGGCTGACTTTGGGTATTATGGGGCCTCCTATTCTGGGGCCTCTTAAGCTGAATAGAGGAGAGAGAGTGTGTACAGAGAGGCAGAAAATTAGGTCCACATGGTGAGTTGCACACAATGACACTGCCTCCTGGAAAGGGGCTGCATGCTGCCTCGCTCAGATAAGCGGAAGTTCCACCCCCAAGAAAAAAATCTTCAGAGGGAAAGATTCTTACTTAACTCTCAGTCTAGAATCCACTTTAAAAAGCCCATATATGTAGCCAAGAAGGAATGAAGCACTGACAAACGTCACAACATGGTGAACCTTGAAAACATGAGGCTAAGTGCAAGAAGCCAGACACAAAAGCCACATATCATATAATTCATTTATATGAAGTGTTCAGTATAGGCAAATCCACAGGAACAGAAAGTGGATAAGTGGCTGTCAGGGCCTCAGGAAAGGGGAAAATGGGGGGTAATTGCTTATAGATACAGGGTTTCTTTTTGGGGTGATGGAAGTATTCTGGAATTAGAAAGTGGTTGTAGCTGCAAAACATAGTGAATATCCATGGCATATTTTTAAATAGTGTGCTGTATGTTATGTGACGTATATCTCAAGTTTTTTAAATGCTAAAAAGAGCCTCCACATATGCGAGGATGATAATTGAAAAATAAATATGACTATACTAATGAATAAATAAGACAGAATAATACATATGTAGTGAGGATGAACAGTATGGTAGAAGGAGCAGTGGGCTGGAAATCAGGAACCTAACTTACCTAAAGTTACCCTAAGTAACTTGTAAAGTCACTTACTTAACCTCTCCAGGCCTCAGTTTTCTTTTCTGCAAATAAGACGTGTGTGGGTTAGAGAAACCCTAAATTTTTCTCCACTTCTGGGTTTGACGATTCCAATACTTCCTTTTAGAGCCGCAGCCCCGGCCCCTGCCATTTGGACTCTCACCAGGAGGCCTTGCCTTCAAGGGCTGAAATCCCTGAAAACTCAGCCAGGCGCCCCTCACCCGGGAGGTGGGTGGAGCCTCCTCCAGGAAAATGTCCCTTGTTGAATTGGCACTCCTTTCTGTATCCCCAGAGTGCAAATTTCGTGTGTACAGGGAAGGCAAGAGGCCCTGCTGCTTCCTGGGGGGTTACAGCCTTGGATAACTGTTGGATCAATGCTTATTTAACACAGAGACAAATGGCAATTCGTCCGAGTTTGCAAGCGGGAAAGTTGGTTGACATTTTGCTCATAATCTTGAACTTATTTGAGTAAACCTACCAATGTTTTACAGTTTTAGTTTTATCTTATTAGAAGTTCTAAAGGCTTTGTAGTTATAAATGCAAAAATGAGGAATATCTAAAAAATCCCAAAGAGAAACATGAATTTATTTTTTACTCTTAGAATATATGTGTGCGTGTTTGTTTCTGTCCTATTTTCACTCCCATACAAACACTCAATTAGATATCTCACTGGTGATCCTTATAGGGGTGCAAGGTAATAAAAACCAAGGAGATAAGAGTTTGGTTATGTATTGCTCCCTGGCACTGTACAAGGAAATGCCACATTCTTTTAATTTTCAGATTCAAATGAAATTTGACTCCTTCCCCATTTACCATGGTTGTCAGGTATGGTGAACTGATCTAAGCCAGTTTGGATATCACAATTACTAGTAGCTATCTTAGCCTTCAGTAGTTAAGATCGGTGACAGCCATAACTACAGCCTCTCCTTAAAATGAGTATGAGTTTCAGGCTGGGTTGTGCCACACACACAGACATTTATTACTAAGCAGGTACAAAAACAGTCATAACGTTTTTTGGCAGGCTTGGTGAAGTTCCAGATTTCTGACTTTTAAGACCTTTGAATGTGTCTTGTTTGAAAGTTTCACCAGAGGTGAATGTGACAGTATTTTATAGGAGGAGCCAGTTAACCTTCTTCTTGGAGTCTCTAATAAGCATAATGGGACCAGTGCAAAATCCTAAACTTGGGGCCTTATTGAAGGGCATAGAAGCAGACCTCTGGGCTCACTTAATTTTCAGACCTTATTTGCACAAGGGCAGGCATGCCTGTAAAAGATTTTTAGCTGGTCCACACACCTTTGTTCAACATTCATTTCTCCAATGAACAATCTTTTCCAACATCCATTTTGCCAATTAACAAGCCTCTGGTGTCCTGAGAAAAAGCTCATGGGAATGTGGTTTCTAATTAAAGTCTTTCAAATTGTGGTTTCTAATTGAAGTCTTTCAAAGTCTAACAAATTACCTTAGAGTGTGTATTCTGATACAGATACTTCAAATGCCAGCTATCTGCCTCTAACTAGAATAAAACTAATGCACACTGTCTATGCCAAACTGTTTTCAAACAACTTATAGACAATATGACAGTAGGTTACATGGGAAATCCAATTTCAGTTATGTGGTAGAGGTGAGGAGTGAGGATTGCAAAGGCAGGGATCCTCACCTCTCTGTTGAATTATTACTAGAATAATGAGGCTCATGGCACCCAGGGAAGCTGAGAAAGGGTCTCTGGTCTTGAGTCCATCCTGGTCATTACTGACATCAAGAGGCTCATAGCTAAGTCTGCAGTTGCCTATTTGAAGGCCAGTGCTCATGGCATTTGTATCATTGGTGCCAAACTTGACCACACAGACCTTCATAGAAGCTTCTGGTCCCCAGATATCATGCAGACAACCCTGGCAGAGATCCTACCACTTTTAAGCTGCTACATGGAAGGGGCTTGACGCCCCCTCTCCAGAATCCAGTTCTGTGGGGCCAAGTGCTTCTGGGAGCCAGACCATCTCCTTGCTTCCCTCACAGCTTCTATCCCCTTCCCTCAGGGAAATTCTATTCTATGTTCTGACAGGGTGGGAAATCTGGGGCCAGTGGTCAGGCTCAAGATTCACATGCAAGTTTTAAAATTTTTTGAATTAACTGATAATGTGTGAAAATATGGGAGATGTCACAAACAAAAAAAAGAATCTTTCTGGCTTTTTTCCCAAAATTGAAACCTCTTCTGTTTTAGGCCAGATGCTCACAAGACAGTGACTGGCTAGAGCTGAACAGTGGCTGCCCAGTTAGATGGGGCATGAGCTCTACATGTTATGGTACGACTCTGTAGTTCACCACAGTCTCCACCAATCCCTACTGCTCTTCAATGTTGGGGTTGACTGTTCATCGGCATTATCAATTATACTTGCCCTATTTTTTAACTTACAGTGAAGAGGAAAGTGAAATATTTATTGTACCATTATCTGCATCAAAAAATATTTTTACATCTGATCTATCTCACTTATGTAAATGCTCTGCCTGCCCCTGGAAGCATTTGCATTTGAGATCCTTGGCCTAGACCTTTGATAGTAAAATCTTATCCTTTTGGGGCAAGGGAAGCCCAAATCTCTGGGGCACAAAGTTCTGTTCACTCTGGAGGGCAGTGTTTCTCAACCAGGGGTGATTATACCCTCGAGAATATATTTGGCACCGTCTGGGGCATTTTTGACTGATGTTGTGACTAGCATCTAGTGGGTAGCAGCCAGAGATGCTGCTAAACATTCCACTGTACACAGGACAGCCCTAACAACAGAGCATGATCTGGTTCCAAATGTCAATAGTGACAAAGTTGAAAAACCATATTCTAGAGAGTGAGTTAAGGTGAGGGAAGAGGGCTGCAAAAAATGCTCCTCAGCTGGGAAAGGAGACCCTATTGTTTTCTCAATTCGTTTATCAAGTGATAAATAGATAGCTGCCCAGACCAGGGAATTCTTTGTGGGACAACTCTCATTTAAACACACAAATTTTATTTTTAAAAATTAATTACTACTTAGTAGTAACCTTTCAGTCTTGAAAAAAGAAAAGCATTGCCTAGAGTAATCATTGCCTTCACCAAGCTATCAGACTTGGCTCCCAACGACTTGTGATCATGTCAAGAAATCAAATTTGCTTTCAAAAACAATGATTGGCCATCACTGAGGATACGCAAAGTAATGTGATGCAAGTCGTAATGAAATCTTTGACTTTAGTTGGATTTTAACTATGAGTTGCTAATGAAAATTATAACTTTAATTCACCAAGATTAGCTAGATCAGGAAAGCATTTGTACTATTTTAAGACAAGAATTATAAGGTTATTTCTAGTTCTTATTTCTTAATCACAGTTTGTTTTCTAAACAAGTAAACAGATATATTTTGATATATAAATGTGATCTTTATAAACATAAGTTTTATGTATTAATTTTTAAACATTTGTGTTCAATTAAGAATGAACAATTAACAATTATTAAATTAAAAAAGGAGAAATGTGAACAGTAACTGGAAGAAATATATCAAGCAAATGTAGCATTGTCAGAATAAATGTATAGCCTCTCAAGACCAACTTGAAAGGAACAATAAATATTTGTTTTAACATGTAATTTATACTGAAATGGAATTGTAATTTACCAGTCAGTTTATAAGCAAAGCTTCCAAATTCTATAAGCAATTCAACTTAAAAGAATGAATAACTTCCTACAGCAGTTTATAGCTTTCACGTAGATTGTTTCACTTGATTATTTGATAATCTCTGAGATAGGCACTATTTCTCTTAGTATTTGTGAAAATCAGGCTCAGAGAGGCGCCAAGTCATGCTGACTTCAAATGATAGAACCTGGGGGTTGGAGTGCTTACCTTTTTAGTTTACTAACTTAAAACATATTTTTTTAAATACTCCCATATCTGATCTACAGATTCAGTGCAATCCCTATTCAAAACCCCAGCTTCCTTTTCACAGCTATTGCAAAGCTAATCCTAATATTCATATAGACATTCAAAGGACACAAAATAGCCAAAACAATCTTGGAAAAGAAAAACAAAGTTGAAGAAGCCACACTTTCTGATTTCAAAACTCACTACAGAGCTGTAGCATTCCACACAGCATGGAACGTCCTAGGGCAGACACACAGGTCATTAGACTAGAACTGAGAATCCAGAAATAAACTCTCACATTTAGTCAACTGATTGAAAACATTTTTTTATTGTGATAAAATACACATGACATAAAATTTACCATCTTTACCATTTTTAATGTATAGTAGTGATATTAAACTAATTCACATTGTTCTGTAAACATCACCACCATCTATCCCCATAACTCTTCATTTTGTAAACCTGAAACTCTATACCCATTAAACAATAACCACTCTCCCCTCTTCCCAGCCCTGGCAACCACTATTATACTTTCTGTTTTTATGATTTTTACTAAATTAAGTACCTCATATAAGTGGAATCGTATAGTATTTGCATTTTTGTGCCTGGTTTATTTCACTTAATGTAACATCCTCAAGGGTCATCCATACTGTAGCATATTCCAGAATTTCCTTCCTTTTAAAAGCTGAATAATATCCTTTGTATGTATATATCAGATTTTCCTTATCCATTCATCTGTTAATAGACACTTGGGTTGCTTCCACATTTTAACTATTGTGAATAATGCTGCTGTGAACATGGGCAAACAAGTATCTCTTCAAGACCTGTTTTCAAATCTTTTAGATATATATCAAGGTGGAATTGCTGGATCATATGGTAATTATATTTTTAATTTTTTGAGGAACTGCTATACTGTTTTCTGTAACAGCTATATCATTTTACATTCCCACCAACATGTACAGGGTTCCAATTTCTCCACATTCCTCACCAACATGTTTTCTGTTTTGTTTTGTTTTTTATAGTAGCATCCTAATAGGTATGAGTTGGTATCTCATTGTAGTTTTGATTTGCATTTTCCTAATTATTAGTGCTGTTGAGCATCTTCTCATGTACTTATTGGCCACTTGTTTATCTTCTTTGGAAAAATGTTTATTCAAATCTTTTCCCTGTTTCTGAATTGGGTTGTTTGTTGTTTTTGTTGTTGAGTTTCAGGAGTTCTCTATATATTCTGGATATTAATCCCTTGTCAGGTATGTGATTCGAAAATATTTTCTCCCATTCTGTGGATTGCATTTTTACTCTTTTGGTAGTATCTTCTGATGCTCAAAATTTTTAATTTTCATGAAGTCCAATTTGCCTATTTTCTCTTCTGTTACTTGTGTCTTTAGTGTCATATCCAATAATCATTGCCAACTCCAATATGGTGATGTTTTTGTCCTATGTTTTCTTCTAATAATTTTATTATTTTAGACCTTACATTTAGGTCATTGATCCATTTATTAGTTAATTTTTGCATATGGTAAGAGTCCAACTTTATTCTTATACATGTGGATATACAGTTTTCCCAGCACCATTTGTGAAAAAACTGTCTTTTCCCCATTGAACGGTTTTGGCACCCTTGTCAAAAATGATTTGACCATATATATGATAGTTTTATTTCTGAGTGTTCTATTCTATTCCATTGGTCTACATGTCTGTCTTTATGTCAGTGCCACACTGTTCGGATTACTGTAGTTTTGTAGTAAGTTATGAAATTAAGAAGTGTGAATCCTCCAGTTTTGTTCTCCTTTTTAAAGATTGTTTTGGCAATTTGGGGTCTCTTGAGATTCTATATGAATTTTAGGATGTGTTTCTCTATTTTTGCAAAAAACATCATTGGGATTTTGATAGGGATTGAATGGAATCTGTAGGCTGCTTTGGATAATATTGACATTTTTACAGTTTTAAGTCTTCCAGTCCATGAACATGGATGTGTTTCTATTTATTTATGCCTTCTTTAATATCTTCTAGCAATATTTTGCAGCTTTCCTTATATCAGTCTTTCACCTGCTTAGTTAATTCTGAAATATTTTATTCTTTTTGATGTTACTGTAAATGGAAATGTTTTTAAAATTTCTTTTTCAGATTGTTCATTGTGTACAGAGATGCAACTGATTTTTGTGGATTAACTTTGTATCCTGCTACTTTGCTAAATTCATTTATTAATTCTAATAGGTTTTTTTCGTCTGTGGAATCTTTAGTGTTTTATACATATAAGAAGATATTTTCTGTGAACAGATAATTTTACTTCTTCCTCCAAGGTTTACATGCCTTTTATTACCTTTTCTTCTAGTACCATGTTGACTGGAAGGGGGTGAAAGGAGACATCCTTGCCTTCTTCCTAATCTTGCCTTCTTCCTAATCTTAGAGGGAAAGCTTTCAATCTTTCACCAATGAGTAAGATATTCATTGTGGATTTTTCGTCTATTAGTTTTATTATATTGAAGTAGTTTCCTTCTATTTCTAGTTTGTTGGAATGCAAAAATAGTTCAACATATGCAAATTGATCAGTGTAATAAGCTACATCAACCGAATGAATGAAAAAACACATAATCATGTCAATTGATGCAGAAAAATCATTTGGCAAAATTCAATACCCTTTAATGACATAAAATACTCAAACTAGGAATAGTTTATAACTACTTTAGAATTCTGGAGTCTGTATAATTTTGGCAACTAAGAACATTAAAAACCCTACTATTATTATCACTATTTTCTAAGCTGGCATTTTAGAATAAAAGTCATTTGATATGGACATATGCTTATTCAGTCATTCAATAAACAGTTATTGAGCACCCACTATGTGCCAGGCACTGTGTTAAATGCTGAGAATACAATAGTGAATGAATAAGATGGATATATTTCCTTCACTAATGGAACATTAATCTAGTAGGAAATATGGACCTGTCTAAAAAGTATCACAGAAAGCAAACAAATTCATAAAATAATCTGAAGCCATTTTAGTACTGTGATGGAAATAAGCCAAAAATAGAGAGTTGATTTATCAATACACCATTGGTGGTGAAGTAAATCAATAAGGTGGATGAAGAATAGAATTTGTGGATACATAAGTGAATCTTCCTATGTTTTGTACTCTTCCACATGTTTCAAATAGTACATGATTAGGTACATTAAAAAAAATTAAAATGAAGAGGGATTCTATTGCTTCATCTATTTGCCTTTTTCTTTGTAATCCCCAATACAGACTATGCAACATTTTAGAAATCTCTTACATGAGAAGTAGCTTCCAACTCTACCTGCACATCAGGTGGCTTCCAATTCTACCTGCACAACAACATGGATTGCTTGCTAAAAATACAGATTCCACAGCCCCATTTCCAGAGATTCTCATTCAGTAGGTTTAGGGAAGGGCTCATGAATCATTTTTAATAAACACCCAGGCCAAGTGCCCTACAGAGATCAAACCCTTGCAAGCCTCACTCTGATGGTATGTCATAATGTCCTGTCTGTTGGGTCTCCAGGTTTTACCTCTCTGGGCTTCCACAATACCCACACTCTCCTCCTGCCCCCCTTAATCAATCCCACCTCTCCCCAACAACAAGGACTTTGCTAACATTTGGAAGATCAAAAGGTTAAGTGTCAGCTAAGACCAAAACATTTTTAAAAAATGATTTCAATCCAATATTTATTGGTACTTATTTATTTACTTTAAAAAAATTAAGGTAAACTATACATAAACAAAAAATTTACCATGTATGTAAATGTCAAATTACTATGCTGTACACCTAAAACTAGTATATTATGTCAACTATATGTCAATTTAAAAAAAAGATTATAGCATTTCTTATAAACTCAAATTTTAAATCACTATGCTGTTTCAACACTGTCTCTTATTTTGGTCTTTGGTTTTTCTAATTATGTGTTTTTCTGTTGCCTTTTCTTCCCTCTGCCACTTCTATTCCAGGAAGCTGAAGGGGGCAGCCTGTCAGGAAGCCTGCTTCCTGCTTGAGTGCTCTTTGTGAGGAAAGCCCTGTTCAAGTTCCTGAGTGCTTTCAGGCCACCAAAGGAGAGCCCTTATAAGAATAACTGCCTGGTAGCTATGCTAGCAGATGCTCCCCACCTCAGGAAAAAAGGCTGCCCTGAGCTTTGTCACTTTGTTGAGAGGCAGCTGTATGTTTGCTGGCCCTTCCAGTCTGGTAAGGGAGGAAGGGAAGGAAGGAGCAACTGTTTTCTTTCCCGACAACTGCACCAAAATCCATGACACACAGGGCTTCCTCCCAAGGTCCAGGGTGACTCAATTTCAGGTGTCAAACACATTAATTCAGGGCTATTTTAAGAGACAAATGATGATGGAGAAAAATAATATGTTTCTAATCACGACAACCGACTGGAGATGTCATAGTCTAGCCTATAATGTAGGAATGTACCAAATAGCAGCTAATGTGGGCTGAGGGCACCAATGGTGTTTGATATAATGCTGAAGGAGACATACCTGGATGTGACACCTTACAGTTGGGCCACTTACCTGTGTACACTTGAGCAATTTTCTTAACGTTTCTGAGCTTCAATGTCTTTATCTGTAAAATGGAAATAATGTTACTTGCCTTCTAAATTGGTATAATGCTTGTAACATTTATATAATGATATAATTTTGTTACAAGGTAAATAAAATATTATACAAAGGCACCTAACATGGGGTCTGGTGCCTACTGGCCTATTGGGTCTTGAATAAATAGTAACTCACACATAATAACTTAGTGCTTTACATGTATCACTTTATTTAATCTTTGCAAGAACTCTGTGAAGCAGGTAGTATTATGATCCCCATTTTATAGATAAAGAAACCAGAGCACAAGAAGGTTAAAGACTCTTGCCCAAGGCTAGACAGCCCTCGGTAGCAGTTGGAACTTGAACCCATGCCATCTGGCCTGAGACTTTATGCTCTCTTGCACTTCTAATTCTTTCTGCCTTCATCCTTGCCCAAATGACTACAAAATGCAAATTTGCAGGTCCTTTCAGGACATAAAAACCAGATGCTTTCTCAAGGAGCATGTTTTTTCTCTCACATTATCTATAAACCAATGTTACAAGGTGTCTTGGCCAGAGCAGGGACACCAAGGACTAGCAGTTATTCTGGCCTAAGTGCCTCTTTTTAAATCAAATGGCCAAGGTCAAAAAGATGTGTACCTCCTGTTTTCCTGTTTTGGGCATCAGACTCAGCTCCTTTAGCTTCCCCTTCCCCTCCTCCATCCTGGTTTCAGTCAGCCATCTTGCTGAAACGTATCCCTTAGCCACAAAACCTATAGGATCAGAGTATGTGGATGGATCCATTCAGATTCCTTGCCACAAGGGACATCATTACAGACAAAGAATACATTATAGTAAAAAATGGGCCTCCCTTTCCTGATCCCCCACCTCTTCTTACAAAGAAAGGCTTCAGAAAAATCTGCTACAGCCACATTGTCTTGGATCCCTTATTGTTGTTGTTTTTCTGTGCCTGTCCTATCATATTTTTGTTTCGGAGATTTGGCATTTGTGTCTATGACTTACGAAACACTTAAAAAACTTCTGGCACTTATTTCAGGGTTACTTAACAATGACTAGAATCAAGTTGAAGTTAAAGCAAGAAGGGACTTCGGAACTCAAAAGACAGCACAACATCTGGTTATCCCCACCTGTTTCCAAAATTGTATCTTGTGAAAACTTCCTCTCTCATAAAATGTCAATACAGCAAATTATCCTAATAAAGAACTGCTGGGAGGGGGCAGGTAGAGAGAGGGACTGAAACAAGAATGCCAATTTGGCAAGGCTGAATCTTTATCAGGTAACTCTAAACTTCCAAAGTTTTATTGTGAAAAGAATCCCACAGCCCAAAATTTATATAAATTAATAACAAACACACAGTCTTCATAACTGGTCAATGCCTAAGCATTTTAAGTGTTGCAGAGAAAAGAGAGTGACTCTAATGGAAAATTCTGATTAATGCCAATTTTGAATCTAATAAAGTCCCTTTGCTAGCTGCCTACGTTATTAAAACTTAACCTATGAGTGTTTGATTTTGAAAAAAATGTTTTTCCCTATTTACACTCAGATGAGGACACTTTAAAAACACTGACTCTGAATCACAGCTTTTTGAAGACTTTTAAGTCCCCAAAGTCTTGGTTTATCCAGGTTGTGCTGTTCTGACCATTGCCCTAACTCACTGTTGGCCCTTGAAGCCTTATTGCCCTGTGCTTTCTGCTCAACATTATTAGGATGGGGCTGGAGTTTTTTAAGTCTAAATCCCATTTTCTCTGAACCGCCCTAGTGGATAATATTGGAAATGACTCCATTGCTTCAAATGCTTTAAAAAGTATTTCCCTTGAAGAATCTAGCAGAACTCTTAATGATCATCTGATTGTTGGTCAATAAATAAGAGGTGAACAAGAGCAACACAGAGCTCTGTGATAGTAAAGAAAAATAAAGTAAGTACGAGATTTACATTTTAAAAAATCCTTCATGTGTCACTGATCTCATACCCTCAATGAACTGCCATAAATTCTTTTAGTAGTGGAAAATAATGCATTTATACTTTTAAGTCACTTTTGCGTATTTTTCAAATAACTTTTCCCCAGTCAGTTATTACCTAGACTTAGACTTACTTCATGCACAAATCCCATTCAAATGTAAATTTGAGCTAGGTCTGATCATCCTAATACTTGAGTTCACAAACCTATTTCTTTGTTTTTAGAGTTGAGAATCAAGATAAACCTTTTCTCTTGTATCCTTAGAGCTTGAGTTCAAAAACTATTCTCTCTCTGGATAAGATCCTGACGCCTGACAACATGCTGGGCTGGGGTGTGGGGGAAACCAAGACAACATAGGTTCTTCGCGGTCCAACAAGTATGTCTGAACTGAACTGTTCTCATTAGGAAGCATCACTGGGAGTCAATAAGATTTACTTATATCTTGGAAGAAACTCAATCTTTCTCCTGCTTTATGCAGGCAAAAAAAAAAAATCCTCTGAGGCCCTGGAAGATTGCCTATAAATAAAATATACTCTTTTTAGTACACAGAGTCAATGCTGTGTACTTCAGACGCCTCTTAAAGGACCTGCTGGTTCTTGGCACTATTCTGGATCATTCAAACTATTGTGTAAGTGTTGGGAAAATGGTCTATGGCTGTAGTTAGATCAGGTTTTAGCCCCATTTCAGACACTGCTAACTGTGTGGGCTGGGACAAGCTTCTTCCTATCAGCACCCTCAGTGCCCCCCCTCTAGGCTGAGGGCAATAGCACCATACCCACAAAGCTCCCAGATGGTTGTGTCAATTCCATGGGACACTGTGGGAGGGTGTCACACAGTGTCCAGTGCACAGAACACACACACAAAATATCAATTCTCCCATACTCTTCCATCTGCACAAATAAGGTGATAGTGTGTGCAGAGCCCAGGTGGCATGATGTTGGTTAACAAAAGGGTTAAACTGGCATTCTTAGTGCCATGCCAGTGTTTGCTGTATCACTCAACAGTGGTATTACCTGCTCTTGCCAAGTCTGCAACAGAGGCAAAAGCCAGGCGGGGACCGAGTGTCCGTTCCTGAACCCACAGTGGGCTAGTCATGTGCACAACTATGTTCCCATCTGCCTCTGCCTCTGTCTCCCCCCCAGGCTGAGCACCACTGGGGAAGCATGTTGGAGTTCTGTGATGTATCCACTTCATCCTCCCGCTAACCTGTTTGGGTGAGAGCCTCCCTCTTCGCTTGCAAGTTCTCATCCTTGGGGACTGGAGATGGTGCCAGTGTGGGGACCCGTGATGAAGAAGCTGGTGAAGAAGCTGCAGGAAGGGGACAGAGCCTGGCGGTCCTGCCCCAGGACCTCAGGAATGCTCACTGTGTGCTGCACACTCAGCTAAAGGCTTTGCTGGCCTTACCCCAAGTCATTCTCTTCCAAGCTCCCTGAGAAAGGCAGGTGGGCCCTTGTCACTCAGAAAGCTTTAGTAATTTTTTTCACCATCACATAGCAAGTAAATGGCAGAACTGGGTTCAAACCTGCCCTGGCTGATTCCAGGACTCAGTGCTCTTAAGTGCTGCATCACTGTCGGCTGCAGTCTTAGCTTATAGCTCTTGAGGTATCTGTGTGTTGTATTCTTATTATTTGTTCATATTTCATCTCAAAACCATCTTATTGATCTTTGCACAACTAGAATCTAGGCACAACATCAGAGTTGTTTGGATAGCTTTACACAGATAATTTTTTTCCTTTTAGTTGAAGAGAACTATGCAGGAATACAAAGTCATGCAGCCCCATTCCTGTCCTCCTGATGTGCTGAGAAAGAGTGACATTCAAGGTCCTGTCCGAGAAGAAAGCTCGCAGGCCCTGCATCCTGGAGTCATAGTCCTAGGCAATTTTTAGTATCAGCTCAGTGGAAGAAGAGAAATATATCAAGGTTCCAGCAACAGACATCTATTTGATAAGAAGCATGTTTTATAATCAGTTAAGCACAAGCATTTATAAATATAAATTTTTAAAAGATTAAGTTGTTCATTTGGGCTCCCGTCGTTTTCTGTTGGTTCTATCCTAATTAGTGGAAGTGCTTGAAAATTTTGCCAGTGTTTTCTAAGTAGTCTCCATAATGGAAGTGAAGTGGAGGGTTGATAAATTTTTCTGAGTAACTGGAAGATAGAGGCTGAGAAAGTTTTCTAGGAAATTCAGTAAACAATCTAGGTTTGGGAGGCTGAGGTCCCTAGAGAGCAAAATCTACGTTGGCGATGGCATAGCCACATCACATTCACACACGCACACTCATTTTTTTCCTACTGTAAGAGTATTCTGTTCATTGCAGATATTTTAGAAAATATAGAAAATGAAGGAAGAGAAACTATCATCCAGATTTTCACCATCCTAAGAAAGACATCCTTTGGGGAACCTCCTTCCAGTTTTAGCTGTATGTTATAACCAAATATGGACCACACTATAGACATGGCCTTATAGCCAGACTACACAATATTTAAAGGATGCTACTCTGGGTGCCTAAAGCTTTGTCAACCCTGACTGTTTTTCCTGGAAGAGATTTTTTAGGAGATTTAAGACATAATATAGATGTGGTACAGCACTAGCTGGGGTGCTCCATCCTTGGAAGTCTGGACAAAGAGAAGGAAAAGCTTAAGCATCCAGTCAAGGGCTTTAATTTCAGTCCAAACAAAATCTTTCTGGGTGACTTCACAGGTATGGTGTAACTTAACTCTCTAACAATGATTTCAGGCTACTGCCAGAAAGGACAAGAGCTGACCCAACAAAGCATAGAGAACTCCAGGAAATGTATAATGACAAACATTTTAGCTAATATTAATCCACTGGAAAATCAGATTTCTTCCTGCCAGGTGCTCCAATGATGGCTACAGTGCTCTTCAGAGAGCCACATTTTGTCTTTCAGCACAGAGGGCTGTATTGAGAAAAATGAAATGTTATGTAGTTTGGAACTTGTCTATAAAATGCACACTATTGACAACAGTTCCTCCCTATAGTCTACAGAAGCTAATTTGTACAAAGAAGTGGCTGGACTAGTTTATAAAGTGCAAGACTGGAAGCCAAAAGCTTAAGGCTGGCCTCTTCTGCTTACTTAGTAAGCAGTGCTCATGTAATCATTTCTCAATCCCTTCCAGGAAAAACCATCAGGGTTGACCAAGTGATCAATTGTGGGTAGCTTGGCTTTGGGAGGGTAAGGTTTTGGGGTCCAGTCTCTTACTGCATGAGTTCCTCAAGGTTATTCCAGATGGTATGTGGTTTTGCATTAATGCAAGATGAAGTTCATGGCTGAGCATCTTGGAGGTGGTTTTGGTCAAGTCATGAGTCATAAGACTGTTAAGTCTCAGCTCAGCAATACTCAACTTTTCTGGAGCCTTTCTCTGAAAACTGTGTACTTAGTGTTATCCCAGGGATGCTGTGAATAAATGAAAAGGCCTTTGTAGTACCAGCCCCAAAGCAGTTCTTACAAGTAAGGAAGAGGAATTTTCTGCTGTCCTGCCATCTCCTCCATGTATTTGCCAGTAGAGACCTCAGGATCTCCTTTCCCAACTAGGGCTCAAAGGAATGTCCACAAAGAAGCAAAGAAAAGCACCTTCTCTGAACTAGCATTTCAGTCTTTACAGATGATGGAAAATGTCTTTGAGGTTTAGAGTTGGGGAAACTTGCTTTGGTTCACTCAGTGCCCTTTATAACTGCATCTGTTATTAGCAGGGTGGGCTGTGTTAGTACTAACAGGCATTGCTTTCTTAGGCCTGGAGTTCCACATGATATTTTGGCTGAGAGCATTAGACAGAGGAGACTGAGAAAAGCCAACTCTCTGTGCTGGTGATATTGCCCCTTGGATTCTTCTGGAAGGCCTGACTTTTTGCCTAAGCTAACTTATATTCTCTCCATTTAAGAATCTAATCTGACAGTGAATCAGAATCAAGAGCTGCCCTTCTTTGGTTCTTAGCTTCTCAGACATGCTAACAAGTTTGATCAGTTCAAAATGTCCCACTTTTCCACCTTCTCTTTCCATAGATGGGCTTAAGTTTTTTTATCTTTCCTTACCCAGTATTCTATGGGCAAATGGTTTGTAATAGGATCATCCAGTGTTAGAAGTGCCCTCAGAGATCCTCCAGATCAGTAGGTATTAGGAACTCTATTCTTTGGAGGAGGTGACTCTGGGATCACCAAGGGGGCAGGGAGGGGGACATGGGAAGGACCCAAAATACAGCCCTGCCGCACAGCATGCAACACAAACACACAGCACGTGGATGTGCACCTCCAACTGGCGCCATCTTCTAAGGAATTCTTCCAAGTAATACTTCATTGGAACAAAGCAGGATATGGCTAAATAAGTTTGAACCCTCCCCACCAACTTCACCCCTTAATTCTACTGTTTTAAAAAATAAATTGCCAGGCAGGCTAACTGACCTACCTAAGGCACTTGGCTCCATTGTGACAAAGCCAACACTGGAATCCACATGTTCTTACCGGCATCTACTCATTCATTCACAAACGTTTCCTGTCCCAGCCATTACACCAACCGCTAGATCCAAAAAGTCTTATTTAACAATTTAAATAAGTCATATCTATTTGAAAAAATTATTTCCTGTGAATTCCAGCATAATTCATAATAACTTATTTTTCAGTGACTTAATTAAAGGCCTCTCCTCATTAAATACCACATTTCTTCTGATTGCACTAAGGAATTTGTGGTATATTACCATTTAAAATATGTGGAATATATTAAGGCTTGCAAATTCTATTCATTTTAAAAGTATCTTTGTAGTTTATGTTCCTGGGTTCATAGCATATGTTCAACTATATAACTCCACTTTGTATTCTGTTTCTTTCAATGGAAGCAACACTTTCAAAATGAACTATCTTTCATGACTATGCTCTGTATTGACATGATATGCTGTGTACAGCTTTGTCAGTACACTAAGTACATTATTTTATATCTGTTTATGTGTCTGTTTCTTGCAGCAGAATACAAGCTGCTTAAGGGCAGCGACAGTGTATTACTCATCTCAGTATCCCTAGAAGGGCTCAGAACACGTTCTCCACGTTAGGGGGAAGGATGAATCAGGTACAGTGCTTCTCTATAACTACAGATGTTTTTTTATGACAAGGAAAACTTTAGGAAAGATTGTAGTCCTCTGTTGAATCCAGTCCTCTTAAAATAAAATACAGCATTACTGTCTTGAACAAAAGAGTCCTGTAAGCTTTTTTAGACTGAGATCAACCTTCCGAATAAAACCTGTTTAAGCTTAGAGGGGAGATGAAAGAAATTGCAAGAGGGTTCTTCACTATCTTCCCTCTATTCTCTAAGTATTTTGACTACAAAAAGAAAATTACACAGTCTATTCTCTTCTTTAAACATTTACCTTCCCTAAGGAAACTATGAAATATAAAATAACATTTCTTTGTGATGAGCATTTTCAAACACTCAGAGAAATTGAGATAATAGAATAATGAACATCCTATAACATCAACCAAATTCAACAATTATCAACATTTTATCACTCTTGTTCCACTTATCCTCCCTTATTTTAAAACTATGTTAATATGATAGAATATTAAATGGATATTAAAACTGTAAATATGTGAATTATGACCAAATATGGCAATACTTACATGAAGTAACATTAATTACAACCACTCAAGTAACAAGTAGACACTGATATAAAATAGTAGACATAACTTATAAAATGATATAGGAAAGATAGGAAGAAAGCTTGTAATATTATAATTATTTAGGATTTGATGTTTATTTAGTTCATGTTTGTTCAAGGATTCCAGAATCTCATGATCATTATGATATGAAGTTTTCCAATTGTCTGTAGTTCTAAAATTTTTATTTGCCCCTAATGTCAATTCTCTTTTTCTTACTAATAGAACCCTCAATTTTCAGTTAGGCAAAAAACTACTTGGAATAAAGATTGCATTTCCTAATTCCTTTAATAGATGTGGACATGTGATTAAGTTCTGGCCACTGGGATGTAAGGGAAGGTGTCGTGTATAAATTTAAGGAGATGTCTTTAAAGGCCAGGAGCATGCTCTTTGCCCCTTCCTCCTTCCTGTTGGCTATATGCAGATATGATGGCTGGAGCATAAGTAGCCATATAGGATCATGACGTCGATTGTGCCAATCATGGAAGAGCAGTGGGAAAGCTAGGTCCCTGATGACTTTGTGGAGATACTTCATCAGTTCTAAACTACATCCCTCCAGACCTCTTTTATATCAAAGAGAAATAAATTTCTATCTTATTTCTTAGGACTTTAGTCTTTAAATTTTTATTTTAAAAAAACACTAAGACACTAATGGTTCATTTAGTTCTGCACTTAGAATCTTTATTGTAGCAATTTCTAGTCTTCCATATTGTATTTTTAAAAGAAGCAATCTTTTAAACTGTATCTTTAAAAAATACTTAACAAATCTGAGGCAGTCTCTTAAAATGTGAATACAATTCAGGTTAAGCATTAATAGCATTCTAAGCCATTCAGCCCTTGCAAACAGATACACAGAAATGTCATCTGGTAGATTTTGTCTCTCATCTCTCAAGTCTTTGGCATCCTGAAAACCTTTTCTATTAGTAGTAGTTGTGATAATGAAGTTGCACCTCTGAGATTCAGCCACATTCTTTGTATAAATCTGTTTGGGCTGCCATAACAAAATACTACAGGTGGGGTGGCTTAAAGAGAAGACATTTTTTCTCATATTTGTAGAGGCTAGAAGTCCATGATCAATGTATCAAAATTCGGTTTCTGGTGAGAGTTCTCTCCCTGGCTTGTAGATAGTGGCTTTCTTGCTGTGTGCTGGGGGCAGGGGTGGATGTGGGTGAGGGGCAGCTCTCTGGTGTCCCTTCTTAAAAGGGCATTAATCCTATCAGATTAGGGCCCTACCCTTATGACCTCATTTAACTTTCATTACTTCCTTAGAGGTCTATCTCCAAATATAGCCACATGGGGGTCAGGGCTTCAACATACGAATTTGGGGGAACATAAGCATTTGGTTCATAATGATCTTAAGTCATCTCGTGCTTTGCCTCAAACAAGGCAAATCAGGGAACAGCTGGGAAAGAGGGCAGGACAGTGAAGCTGCACAACTTTTGGGAGCAGCTGATGACAGCAGTTGTATGGCACCACTGTTGGAAAGGGGGAGTCCTGCTCTCCACATGCCCTCTCTTTAAGCCTCCAAGAGCTGCAGCAGAAGACAAAGAGCACTGCTCTAATGTGATGTGAGTGGAGGATACATATGGCTTACCTTCTCGGCATCCATTTCCCCTTCTTTGACCTTCGTAGGTCCCCCTGTAGCCCTCTCTCAGTGAATGTGGTCTGCATGGATGTGACACTCCAACTCCAAGGTGAGCAACTGGCCCCAGCCTGAGCCAATCAGTGTATCTCATTTCTTTGGCCACAAAGATTGAGTTAGTAGTGGACACATGACTTAAGTTGATCTAATTGGAATGAAACTTAAAAGTTTGGGGAAAGCCTCAGGAAAAAAACTTTTCTCTGTTTGCCAGCTCAGGATGTTAAGAAAATGAGGCTGAAAGATCATAGCTATATTGCAACCGCAAGGACAGACCCTTAACTGAGAATCTAGCCAACCTAGAGGAGGCCGATTTGGATGGAAGGAAAAGGGCAAGTCATATTCTTGGTGACATCATTTAGGCCCCAGGGTCAGGCTGAAGCCAGTGCAGCCTCTAGACCTCTCAGCTAAGTCAGTAAGTTCCAGTTGGCTATTGTTGTGGTATGACCCATAAGTAGGGTTGCCAGATAAAATGCAGGACATCCACTTAAACTTGAAATTCAAATGAACGTAAGAAAACATTTTATTATAAGCATGGAACATAACTTATACCAAAAAATTATTTATTGTTTATCTGAAACTGATATTTAACTAAATGTCTTGTATTTTTATTTGCTAAATTTGACAACCCTACTTGTAACCAAAATGTATTAGTGATGGATGATAAAACACAGTGTTCATGAGAGGGTCTGAAACATCTGTTGTTTTGGTGACTGGGAGATAGGATTTCTTGGCTGGGCCTAGATGTTACAGAATGAAAAAGCCTGAGGATGTTGTTACCAGCATTGTTTCAATAACAGGGTGTCATGTGTTGGTGTTAACAGGGCTGATGTGTGTGGGTGAGTGGAAAGAAGTCAGGGGTCTGAGCAGACCCCAGGATTAGCACCATCCGGAAAGCCCAGAGCAAGACACACATGAGAATAAAGATCAATGAATCTTTATTCTTGACTGCATCAATGAAATGCATTTGAAACAGATAAAAAGTTTATTAAATTCACTTTGTATTCAAAGTATAGGCAAGGAAAGTGGGGCGGGGGGGGAGGAAGAAAGAGAAAGAATATAGCAGGTGAAATAACATGGACAATGAGGGTGGTCCTGAAGATACCTCAGGGGGTGGCATGAGTGAACTAGCCTCACAGTGCCAGCAGCCCCCTGGGTTGAGCATGATTCAAGGGTCACTGCTCTTCCAGGGTGATGGTCAAAATGTTTAACAAATGGTATGCCAGACTGTGTGCCTGCTGAACGTCAGCTAGGCTCAGTTGGAGCAATTTCCCTTTGAACCATTGTTGTTAGTCCTTTACTTGTGCATAAGAGGTCACACCACTTTAGAAAGTGAGAAATTGAGGCAAGCTAGCAGAAACCAGGCACCTGCAGGTATCAGACATCACAGAAAACAGGGGCATAACAGAGGTGGGAAGGTCAGTTATTTATCAGAGGTCAGTACAAGGTAAAGCATGTTCAGGTGACTAGACCAGTAGACCTTATTTTGCAGAATGGTGCCCAACCATGTTCCCTTCCCTGTCACACCCTGTGTCACCCTCTAAGGGAGTTTCTGGGAGTCTGGGGGCCTTCCCATTTGCTTGGCTATGCCTGCCTTCCAGAGGGTCTCCAGTCCTAGCCCTGATTCCTGAGTGCCTTTGGTCTCACCTGGCATCACCTGGGCTCCCCTCCCTGCCTGGGTCTAGACCTTCAATGACCACACTCACCATCAGGTTTGATAAACTTTTCCTTGTCAGCTGTGGATTTCCCAGACCAAAAACCTTGCCAAACCCTCAATGTCATACTGCATGAAAAACAGAAAGTCAATCTCACTCTTTAAAAATAAACTGAGAACTTGAAACAAAAAACAAAGAAACCATGTTTTTTATGCCAGAAGTACAACCTCTGTACCGACCTGTGGTTGCCTGCTCACCATTAGACGGAAGAGGGTGGAAGGCACTGAACTGTGATGAAGACACACTGAGAGCAGCAGCTGGGCCCTGCGGCTCACAGAGCAGAGGGGTCGTGTCACCAAACGCGAGCATGTGGCTGAGGCACAGGGAGGTCACCCGACCTAGCTGTGTTTCACTGAGGTATCAGGGATGCACAGACTGCAAAAGGTCAGGGAACATGGCTTGAATTGTAAAATAACAAGACAAAAACACTTTACATACTTGCTGAGTAACCGGACTACCCCCAAACCTCACTAGCCTGCAGGTAACTAGGCAGCCACAGTAACATTAGAATTTGAACATTACTAGGCTTGGAAAGGGTGTTGGGAGATGAGTCTTGACTGCATTATGGCAGTCTTCCAAGTATATACTACTGCTAGCACATTAGTAAATAAAATATCAGACCACACTGCAGGAGAAGTATTTAGCAAGAGCTTACACAGAAGGACCCAATAGGGTCACTATTAGATGCTGACGTTACGGCACCTACAGTGGTGGCCTCCTACTCCCCTATCTGGAACAGCCACAAGGTATTGTTCCTGGAGCATCTTCTTCACCTGACTGTCCCCCCTTCAGGCCCCACTCAGCCGGGCTTCCCTGAAGTAGTGTCTTGACTGCATTTTTAGTGTGCATGTGAAAAGGACAGTGTGTGTGTGTGTGTGTGTGTGTGTGTGTGTGTGTTGGTGGGGGTGCATAGGGCTCTACGGCTGAGTAAGAAGCAGCAGCAGGTGTCACACCCCCACAAGTTCACTGCCACTGCTCCCCAACTCCATCCCCCCACACTCACCCTTTAGAGATTCTTTAAGGCTAACTAATTACACTTTATTTGGGGTGTAAATAATTCCTAGGTTAAGGGTTAAGTCCACCAACCATTTTTCATACCTATACCTCATTTGCCTCCATTACACCTTAGCTGAGCACAGAGGACAGAGACAGGATGGGGCAGAACTAGGGAAAGAGGAGGAGAAGGAAGAGGAGGCTGGGGTGGCATGGGGAGTAGAGGAGGGAGAGAACAGGGGGGAAAGATCAAGGGCTGGGGAGGGGCCCTGCCCCAGCACAGGTTAGATCCTCTCCTCTCTCCTCTTTCCCTGCTGTCTACACTCTCTCTCTATTTAGGATGAATTCTGGAAAAATCCCTACTTACCAGGTCTTTACCTTATGGCAAAATACATGAAAATGTTCTCTGCTCTGTGGCTTGAGATTTGATCCAAGCTTTTACCACCAGCCCAGGTTTCAGTTTCTGGCCCACAGTTGTTCCCTCTTAGTCCAATTGCTGGTGCAATTTCCGGCTCCTCTATTGCTAAGGCAGCCTGATCCCTTCCGCAGCATTCCCCCACAGCCCAAGGAACCTTTGGAGGGAGCCTGCACCCCTCCACAGACCTAGGGCTCCCCTCCCCATGGGTCCCTTGCTTAGTGAATCCTGGTCTGGCACACAATGAGGGACGATGGTCAAGGAAACTCTCTGTACCCTTCCACCCAGGGCCTCCCCTCCTCTATGAAACCTTCTTGGAGCTCCTCGGCCAGAAAAAAATCCATGTGCTGAATGCAGTAATGAACATGATCAATTTTCTGTTTATTTCAAAACAGACAGGAAGAGAGCATTAGGTCCTACAATTGCTAGAGTGAACAACTTGAAATCCACCCGGGATATTTCTGTTCTCCTAAGTCCTTTTTCAGTGCTCATCCCCCACCCCCATCCCACAGGAATGCACGCAGTTCAGTTTCGCCCTGGCTCTCATTTGTAAATGGCTCACCAACCCTCAGGGCAATGCTTGTAAGACAGAAGTTCTGCCTGTTGTATTTTAGATACACTGGGGAAGAGTGATTGGTTAAAAGTGTAGGTCTGGACCCGAAATGCCAGAATCAAACCCTAGCTCAGATAGATACTTTGAAAACATGTGAATTTAGGCAACTGACTTCACTTCTCTGTTTCTTTTTCCATAAAGTGGGGATAATAGCATCTACCACAGAGCATTGTCATGAGGATCAAATGAGATAATATATAAAACTTAACACAGAACTTGGCACACTGTAAGTGCCATACATGGTAATGTAATTCTTACTTTAAGGATTTATCCTTGAGAAATATCAACCACTATTGTCTCTCTGGTATACAGGACACAACCTCCTTCCAAAGCACATTCCTTCTGAGGGTGGTCAATGCTCCCAACCCAAATGCAAATACCTTTAAGCAACCCATTTCATTCATACCTTCATTCATTCATTCAGGCTAGAGAAATTCCTCTTCCCCAAAACATGCTTTTTAGCTTACTGTCTTCTAATCAGCTACTGTACTCCCTTTGGGCTGCTCCAAAGCCCTTCACCCCACATTAAATCCACCACTTCATTGCCTTTTTTCTACACAACTTCCCCATGTCTCTCCAGTATATCTCCCAAATCAGTCTGAGCAAGTGCTGTGGTTCCTGGTTTCTGCTGTGTTTCCTCCTTATGGCATCAGCATTTCACAAAAGCTCATTTACAATTTTAAAAGAATCTACAGCAACATAGGGGCAATACAAGCCATGATAAATTGTGAAGTGGAATTTTTCTGAAGATAGCTATCAAACGATGCCTCAGAGCCCAGCTACAGTTGTAGGATTTCATCAGGCTTTTATGTTCCCATGGTAACCAATGTACGTGCAAAGCTTATAAACATATATTAAGAGAGACCGAGTGGAAAACATGCTGTGCTAAGTGAGAAGAGCCAGATCTAATTCCAACTCTGCGGCTGATCAGCTGGGTGGTCTGGGGAAGCTATTTATAACTGAGCCAATGTTTCAACTCCATCAGTGTTTCTCAAAGTATAATGCCTCAGTTTACTTACATCAAAATCAATGATTATGCTTTTTTAAAGTGCATATTCTTTTTTTTTTTTTTTAAATAATTATTTTTTATTAAAGGGTAGTTGACGCACAGTATTACATTACATTAGTTTCAAGTGTACAACACAGTGGTAGAACATTTATATACATAATTCTAGGTTCCAGCTATCACCCTACCAAGCTGTTACAATATCTTGACTATATTCCTTATACTATACATTACACCCCGGTTACTTATTTATTTTACCATTGGAAGTCTGTCCTTTTTTTTTTTTTTTTTTTTTTTGTGAGGGCATCTCTCATATTTATTGATCAAATGGTTGGTTGTTAACGACAATAAAATTCTGTATAGGAGAGTCAATGCTCAATGCACAATCATTAACCTACCCCAAGCCTAATTTTCGTCAGTCTCCAATCTTCTGAGGCATAACAACCAAGTTCTTACATGTAGAACAAATTCTTACATAATGAATAAGTTACATAGTGAACAGTACAAGGGCAGTCATCACAGAAACTTTCGGTTTTGCTCATGCATTATGAACTCTAAACAGTCGGTTCAAATATGAATACTCATTTGGTTTTTATACTTGATTTATATGTGGATACCACATTTCTCTCTTTATTATTATGATTTTTAATAAAATGCTGAAGTGGAAGGTAGATACAAGATAAAGGTAGAAAACATAGTTTAGTGTTGTAAGAGAGCAAATGTAGATGATCAGGTGTGTGCCTGTAGACTATGTGTTAATCCAAGCTAGACCAGGGCAATAAAACATCCACGTATGCAGAAGATTTCTCTCAGAACAGGGGGGGTGAGGTTCTAAGCCTCACCTCTGTTGATCCCCAATTTCTCACCTGATGGCCCCTCTGCGACTGTGCCTGTCTTAGGTTGTTCCTCCCTTGAGGAATCTTACCCGTCTCTGGCTAACCAGTCATCTTCCGGGGCCATACAGGGAAATGTGAAGTTGATAAGTGAGAGGGAAGCCTTATTGTTTGAAAAGGTTAGCTTTTTACTTCTTTGCATATTTATGCCCTGTGGCTTCTATGCCCAGCATTTGTCTTGAGGTATCTTTACCACTTGGAAGAATTATGATACTCGGTAAATTGGATATGAGGCACGAATTCTATTTAAGGGTTGTAATTAGGAAGGAAGAAGAAAAGCTATAGAAGTAGCAGGCGGAAGAAAACATGGGAAGATTGATTATTTCTTTGACATATCTTCTTGTAGAGTAACCAGCATGTATAGGTTTTAAGCTACTACTTAAATTGTGCACACACATTAACATAATAGGAGTATAGTTACATAACCAAAGCATACCTGTAATTACCAGCCATCTCCAGTGAAACCAAGAAAACCAGTTACGCACCTTAGGCATTTGTGAAAACTTATCTATGATATGGTGGATATTGTCCAACTGAACTTCAACAGTCTGAGAGAAATCAGACAAATTAAAACAACCCATTCCTGGGGACTGTTCACATGCCATATGTTCTTTGAACAGTAAATAGTCTGTAGTTGTAAGACTTTGGAGCGCTACAATTTGCACTTCTCCAAATTCTTGGTTGAGTTCCAACAATATAGATCCAGTCAAATTTGTTGTTTTACTGTATGCACAGGCCAGCTTAGATATCTCCTTCCTCATTCCCACGGCAAGTCCAGGAACTAGTGGGATGAGTGCATCTACAGCTGTAGCAGTGCGTGGATCTTTGTTGGGGTTTTTTGATGATCATCTTCTGGCTTGAGTCTTCCAGAGAGTGCAGATGTTGGAAGTTCTTTTTCATATTGTATCTTAGTTCATTTTTGGGGAAGCCCAATTAGGCTTTGATCCTCTGTATAAACACAAACAGACCCTTTGCCTACACTTTTATGTGCCCTTTATACCCTTGTGTAGAACTCGTTGGAGAGGTTACCACACAGGAACTGCCCTTTTTTTTTTTTTTTTTGCTTTGTTTTTGGTATCACTAATCTACACTTACATGACGAATATTATGTTTACTAGGCTCTCCCCTATACCAGGTCTCCCCTATAAACCCCTTTACAGTCACTGTCCATCAGCATAGCAAAATGTTGTAGAATCACTGCTTGTCTTCTCTGTGTTGTACAGCCCTCCCTTTTCTCCTACCCCCCCATGCATGTTAATCTTAATACCCCCCTACCTCTCCCCTCCTTATCCCTCCCTACCCACCCATCCTCCCCAGTCCCTTTCCCTTTGGTACCTGTTAGTCCATTCTTGAGTTCTGTGATTCTGCTGCTGTTTTGTTCCTTCAGTTTTTCCTTTGTTCTTATATTCCACAGATAAGTGAAATCATTTGGTATTTCTCTTTCTCCGCTTGGCTTGTTTCACTGAGCATAATACCCTCCAGCTCCATCCATGTTGCTGCAAATGATTGGATTTGCCCTTTTCTTATGGCTGAGTAGTATTCCATTGTGTATATGTACCACATCTTCTTTATCCATTCATCTATTGATGGACATTTAGGTTGCTTCCAATTCTTGGCTATTGTAAATAGTGCTGCAATAAACATAGGGGTGCATCTGTCTTTCTCAAACTTGATTGCTGCGTTCTTAGGGTAAATTCCTAGGAGTGGAATTCCTGGGTCAAATGGTAAGTCTGTTTTGAGCATTTTGATGTACCTCCATACTGCTTTCCACAATGGTTGAACTAACTTACATTCCCACCAGCAGTGTAGGAGGGTTCCCCTTTCTCCACAGCCTCGCCAACATTTGTTGTTGTTTGTCTTTTGGATGGCAGCCATCCTTACTGGTGTGAGGTGATACCTCATTGTAGTTTTAATTTGCATTTCTCTGATAATTAGCGATGTGGAGCATCTTTTCATGTGTCTGTTGGCCATCTGTATTTCTGTTTTGGAGAACTGTCTGTTCAGTTCCTCTGCCCATTTTTTAATTGGGTTATTTGTTTTTTGTTTGTTGAGGCATGTGAGCTCCTTATATATTCTGGACGTCAAGCCTTTATCGGATGTGTCATTTTCAAATATATTCTCCCATACTGTAGGGATCCTTCTTGTTCTATTGATGGTGTCTTTTGCTGTACAGAAGCTTTTCAGCTTAATATAGTCCCACTTACTCATTTTTGCTGTTGTTTTCCTTGCCCGGGGAGATATGTTCAAGAAGAGGTCACTCATGTTTATGTCTAAGAGGTTTTTGCCTATGTTTTCTTCCAAGAGTTTAATGGTTTCATGGCTTACATTCAGGTCTTTGATCCATTTTGAGTTTACTTTTGTATATGGGTTTAGACAATGGTCCAGTTTCATTCTCCTACATGTACCTGTCCAGTTTTGCCAGCACCACCTGTTGAAGAGACTGTCATTTCGCCATTGTATGTCCATGGCTCCTTTATCAAATATTAATTGACCATATATGTCTGGGTTAATGTCTGGATTCTCTAGTCTGTTCCATTGGTCTGTGGCTCTGCTCTTGTGCCAGTACCAAATTGTCTTGATTACTATGGCTTTATAGTAGAACTTGAAGTTGGGGAGTGAGATCCCCCCTACTTTATTCTTCTTTCTCAGGATTGCTTTGGCTATTCGGGGTCTTTGGTGTTTCCATATGAATTTTTGAATTATTTGTTCCAGTTCGTTGAAGAATGTTGCTGGTAGTTTCATAGGGATTGCATCAAATCTGTATATTGCTTTGGGCAGGATGGCCATTTTAACGATATTAATTCTTCCTAGCCACGAGCATGGAATGAGTTTCCATCTGTTAGTGTCCCCTTTAATTTCTCTTAAGAGTGACTTGTAGTTTTCAGAGTATAAGTCTTTCACTTCTTTGGTTAGGTTTATTCCTAGGTATTTTATTTTTTTTGATGCAATTGTGAATGGAGTTGTTTTCCTGATTTCTCTTTCTGTTGGTTCATTGTTAGTATATAGGAAAGCCACAGATTTCTGTGTGTTGATTTTGTATCCTGCAACTTTGCTGTATTCTGATATCAGTTCTAGTAGTTTTGGGGTGGAGTCTTTAGGGTTTTTTATGTACAGTATCATGTCATCTGCAAATAGTGACAGTTTAACTTCTTCTTTACCAATCTGGATTCCTTGGATTTCTTTATTTTGTCTGATTGCTGTGGCTAGGACCTCTAGTACAATGTTAAATAACAGTGGGGAGAGTGGGCATCCCTGTCTAGTTCCCGATCTCAGAGGAAATGCTTTCAGCTTCTCGCTGTTCAATATAATGTTGGCTGTGGGTTTATCATAGATGGCCTTTATTATGTTGAGGTACTTGCCCTCTATTCCCATTTTGATGAGAGTTTTTAACATGAATGGATGTTGAACTTTGTCAAATGCTTTTTCAGCATCTATGGAGATGATCATGTGGTTTTTGTCTTTCTTTTTGTTGATGTGGTGGATGATGTTGATGGACTTTCGAATGTTGTACCATCCTTGCATCCCTGGGATGAATCCCACTTGGTCATGGTGTATGATCCTTTTGATGTATTTTTGAATTCGGTTTGCTAATATTTTGTTGAGTATTTTTGCATCTACGTTCATCAGGGATATTGGTCTGTAGTTTTCTTTTTTGGTGGGGTCTTTGCCTGGTTTTGGTATTAGGGTGATGTTAGCTTCATAGAATGAGTTTGGGAGTATCCCCTCCTCCTCTATTTTTTGGAAAACTTTAAGGAGAATGGGTATTATGTCTTCCCTGTATGTCTGATAAAATTCCGAGGTAAATCCATCTGGCCCGGGGGTTTTGTTCTTTGGTAGTTTTTTGATTACCGCTTCAATTTCGTTGCTGGTAATTGGTCTGTTTAGATTTTCTGTTTCTTCCTGGGTCAATCTTGGAAGGTTATATTTTTCTAGGAAGTTGTCCATTTCTCCTAGGTTTCCCAGCTTGTTAGCATATAGATTTTCATAGTATTCTCCAATAATTCTTTGCATTTCCGTGGGGTCCGTCGTGATTTTTCCTTTCTCGTTTCTGATACTGTTGATTTGTGTTGACTCTCTTTTCTTCTTAATAAGTCTGGCTAGAGGCTTATCTATTTTGTTTATTTTCTCGAAGAACCAGCTCTTGGTTTCATTGATTTTTGCTATTGTTTTATTCTTCTCAATTTTATTTATTTCTTCTCTGATCTTTATTATGTCCCTCCTTCTGCTGACCTTAGGCCTCATCTGTTCCTCTTTTTCCAATTTCGATAATTGTGACATTAGACCATTCATTTGGGATTGCTCTTCCTTTTTTAAATATGCTTGGATTGCTATATACTTTCCTCTTAAGACTGCTTTTGCTGTGTCCCACAGAAGTTGGGGCTTAGTGTTGTTGTTGTCATTTGTTTCCATATATTGCTGGATCTCCATTTTGATTTGGTCATTGATCCATTGATTATTTAGGAGCGTGTTGTTAAGCCTCCATGTGTTTGTGAGCCTCTTTGCTTTCTTTGTACAGTTTATTTCTAGTTTTATGCCTTTGTGGTCTGAAAAGTTGGTTGGTAGGATTTCAATCTTTTGGAATTTTCTGAGGCTCTTTTTGAGGCCTAGTATGTGGTCTATTCTGGAGAATGTTCCATGTGCACTTGAGAAGAATGTATATCCCGCTGCTTTTGGATGTAGAGTTCTATAGATGTCTATTAGGTCCATCTGCTCTACTGTGTTGTTCAGTGCTTCCGTGTCCTTACTTGTTTTCTGCCCAGTGGATCTATCCTTTGGGGTGAGTGGTGTGTTGAAGTCTCCTAGAATGAATGCATTGCAGTCTATTTCCCCCTTTAGTTCTGTTAGTATTTGTTTCACATATGCTGGTGCTCCTGTGTTGGGTGCATATATATTTAGAATGGTTATATCCTCTTGTTTGACTGAGCCCTTTATCATTATGTAGTGTCCTTCTTTATCTCTTGTTACTTTCTTTATTTTGACGTCTATTTTGTCTGATATTAGTACTGCAACCCCTGCTTTCTTCTCACTGTTGTTTGCTTAAAATATGTTTTTCCATCCCTTGACTTTTAGTCTGTACATGTCTTTGGGTTTGAGGTGAGTTTCTTGTAAGCAGCATATAGATGGGTCTTGCTTTTTTATCCATTCTGTTACTCTGTGTCTTTTGATTGGTGCATTCAACCCATTAACATTTAGGGTGACTATTGAAAGATATGTACTTATTGCCATTGCAGGCTTTAAATTCGTGGTTACCAAAGGTTCAAGGTTAGCCTCTTTAGTATCTTACTGCCTAACTTAGCTCGCTTATTGAGCTGTTATATACACTGTCTGGAGATTCTTTTCTTCTCTCCCTTCTTGTTCCTTCTCCTCGATTCTTCATATGTTGGGTGTTTTGTGCTGTGCTCCTTCTAGGAGTGCTCCCATCTAGAGCAGTCCCTGTAAGATGTTCTGTAGAGGTGGTTTGTGGAAAGCAAATTCCCTCAGCTTTTGTTTGTCTGGGAATTGTTTAATCCCACCGTCATATTTGAATGATAGTCGTGCTGGATACAGTATCCTTGGTTCAAGGCCCTTCTGTTTCATTGTATTAAATATATCATGCCATTCTCTTCTGGCCTGTAGGGTTTCTGTTGATAAATCTGACGTTAGCCTGATGGGTTTCCCTTTATAGGTGACCTTTTTCTCTCTAGCTGCCTTTAACACTCTTTCCTTGTCCTTGATCTTTGCCATTTTAATTATTATGTGTCTTGGTGTTGCCCTTCTTGGATCCTTTCTGTTGGGGGTTCTGTGTATTTCCGTGGTCTGTTCGATTACTTCGTCCCCCAGTGTGGGGAAGTTTTCGGCAATTATTTCTTCTAAGATACTTTCCATCTCTTTTCCTCTCTCTTCTTCTTCTGGGACCCCTATAATACGGATATTGTTCCTTTTGGATTGGTCACACAGTTCTCTTAATATTGTTTCATTCCTGGAGATCCTTTTGTCTCTCTCTATGTCAGCTTCTATGCGTTCCTGTTCTCTGATTTCAATTCCATCAATGGCCTCTTGCATTCTATCCATTCTGCTTATAAACCCTTCCAGAGTTTGTTTCATTTCTGCGATCTCCTTTCTGGCATCTGTGATCTCTTTCCGGACTTCATCCCATTTCTCTTGCGTATTTCTCTGCATCTCTGTCAGCATGTTTATGATTCTTATTTTGAATTCTTTGTCAGGAAGACTGGTTAGGTCTGTCTCCTTCTCTGGTGTTGTCTCTGTGATCTTTGTCTGCCTGTAGCTTTGCCTTTTCATGGTGATAGGAATAGTCTGCAGAACTGGGACGAGTGACGGCTGGAAGGACTTCCTTTCTTGTTGGTTTGTGGCCCTCCTCTCCTGGGAGAACAGCGACCTCTAGTGGCTTGTGCTGCGCAGCTGCGCGCAGACAGGGCTTCTGCTTCCTGCCTGGCTGCTATGGAGTTAATCTCCGCTGTTGCTGTGGGCGTGGCCTGGCTCGGGCAGCTGCTCCAAAATGGTGGAGTCGCGTTGGAGCAGGAGTGGCTGGGAGGCTATTTATCTGCGTAAGGGGCCTCCCTGCTCCCTGCAGCCCAGGGGTTAGGGTGCCCAGAGATCCCGGATTCCCTACCTCTGGATTAAGTGACCCGCCCTGCCCCTTTAAGACTTCCAAAAAGCACCCACCAAAACAAAACAATGACCACCAAAAAAAAAAAAAAAAAGAAAAAAAAATTTTTTAATTAAAAAAAAAAAAAAAAAAAAAGGTGGTCGTTCGTTTTTCTTTATTCTCCGGTGCCAGCCTCAGGCCTCTGCTCACCGGTCTTTCTGCCCTGTTTCCCTAGTATTGGGGTCCCTATCCCTTTAAGACTTCCAAAAAGCACTCGCCAAAACAAAACAGCAAAAAAGCAAAAAAAAAAATGGTCGCGCGCTTTTCTTATGTCCTCTGTCGCCCAGCCTCCAGTGCCTGCTCACTGTTCTTGCTGCCCTGTTTTCCCAGTATCGAGGGCCCTGCACTCTGGCCCGGATGGCTGGGGCTGGGTGTTCGGCAGTCCTGGGCTCCGTCTCCCTCCCGCTCTGCCTGCTCTTCTCCCGCCGGGAGCTGGGGGGAGGGGCGCTCGGCTCCCGCGGGGCCGGGGCTTGTATCTTACCCCCTTCGTGAGGCGCTGGGTTCTCTCAGGTGCGGATGTGGTCTGGATATTGTCCTGTGTCCTCTGGTCTTTATTCTAGGAAGGGTTGTCTTTGTTATGTTTTCATAGATATATGTTGTTTTGGGAGGAGATTTCCGCTGCTCTACTCACGCCGCCATCTTCCGCCCCTCTCCCAAAGTGCATATTCTTGCACCCCTTCCAGAACTACTGAAGCAGAATCTCTGGGTTAGAGGGACCAAGAATCGCATTGTTAGCAAGATCCCCAGGTGGTTGTTAAACACACTGAAGTCTGAGAATCCCCCTTTCACAACTTGTTATAGTTCTCTGCTTATTCATGCAGGTTCCTGAGGACCAAAGAATTATTGCAAAAATCCCTGAGCAACATCAGGCAAAATATGTTCTTCAGAATACTTTCATTAACACATGTTTACCCAGCGCTTCCTTATGGCACTATTTTTGGGATATATCAGTCTAAAGAGAAAATGCCTGTCCTCATGGAGCTTACATTCTAGTGTGTGGAAGGAGAGATGGTTATAAACTATTAGTAAATATAAAATAACAGATGGATTATATAGTATGCTAGATGGTGATAAGCATGGTGGGAAAAAAACAGAGGAAGATGGGGGAAGTTAGCATAGAGGGTGTTAAAATTTCTCCTAAATTATATGAACCCACAAAAATCAACCGTGTATTTATTATGAAGGTCTGACAGTGGGCCCACCTACTCCTTGAAGTAGACCAGGAGAATGTAGTAGATACTGTTGGCGCCCCAGCCAGCTACCTGGCCTCCGCCACCCCTCAGATGTCTTCCCCCCACCCCCACTCTCCTATGGGACCCTGTCAATGACTCAGTGACTACTGATGGCCCCTTGCCTCAAGGTGGGGTCAATTTGGTATAATTTGTGCTCCGTGACCTCTCCTGGGCGAACCGCGTCCTTACCAGTTTTCCCCCTGCCCTGTCCTGCCTCCCTCACTCCCCTTGTCCTGAGAGCATGCTTGTGAATCACTTGCACAGAATCCCTGTGTCAAGTTCTGCTGTTCTAGGGTATCCAGTGTAAGGCAGGCCCCCAAGCAGTAGAATAGGATACTTACTTCAGTGGGTTCTATAGACCGGGAGGACTGAGGGCTATTATGGCTCACTCTCCCCAAATCTTTACTGCCCATTTTCACCCTCTGTTTACATTTAATATTCAGTCTTTTGTGTACCTGCCACTGCTCTGTAGAAAAAAGCAGATGCATCACCTGGTATCTGATCTCAGTTTTCTCATTCCTTTATTCGAACTTCAGCCACAGACACTTCCTGAGTGTCAACAGGGGTGCAGGGATTTTGCTGAGCTCAGGGATACAGCACAGCAAAAGATCGTGGACATCATGCGCTAGGACACTGGTGTCCATTTTCTGTTAAATACCTAATACTTGAAAATAACCAAATTTTTGTACTATCAGCGGGCTTAAAGATAATGACCATATAACTTGCTCATCAGCAATTAAAAAAAATCCAACTTTGACACATCTTTGCTCAAATAAATGAACATTTCCATCTTGAATGCCTCTTTGAAGGAAATAGGATGGAGGGTAGGAGCGGAAGGGACTGCAGCCAGATCATGTTCTGCTGTAAGAAGACGCTGACCTGCGCACTCCAGTGGTTTCTACTGCAGAAAGGAAAGCCCTCCTTCTTAATAGATTCTACTTTTCACATTTACCACATCAGAGATTTTTTAAATGATTTTGATAGATGCTGGCATTCTTCACAGTCTTGACAGCATGTCTATTCTTGAAATATTTGCAACATTAAAAAAAATGCTTGGAAGGTTTTTTTAAAAAATAAAATTTGTTATACAACATATCTTTGCTCCTGGCATTTGGTGGGGGCAGCATGGGAAAAATATAAAGGGGCCCATCTATAGAAGCTTGCTGGTGGCCTCAGTGGTTCAGGTTGGCCTGCCTGCCAGTCCGTGGGGGCCGGGGATGAGGCCTGCAGCCTGGGCGAGGACGGCCATGTGGTCTGGAACCGGCAGAGCTCCTCAGAGAGAGGACAGATGAGGTCGGAGCCTTCCTGAACATGGTGTCCAGTGGGGGAAAGACAATAAACCAGGTTTGCATACACTAAGGGCCTAGGGCACTGCACTTTGGTGTTTACCCAGCCCCAGAGGCAGAAACTGTAGAACTTACCAGGAAGAGAGTGACAGTGACTCACTGGCACAGTGTCATGATTTCAGCAAGTTTCCCATAGACAGCAAGAGCTGCTGTGTTACCCACAGTCCACTTTCTCCCTGTGGCCTATTCGCAGGCCCACAAAGGAAAGTGCCTGAACTCATCTCTTTCACCTCCTCCACCACTTCTTCCACCTCACAGCAAAGAAGGGGCCCTAGAGGGCATGGCTCAACTAGGGTGTGCGGGGGAATCACCAGGGGATCTTGTTAAAACACAGATTTTGATCCAGTCACTCTGTAGGCCCCAACAGTCTGCATTTCGTCTAAGCTGAAGGGTGATTCTAATGCTAACGTGGTCTCTGCACCAGCCTGAGGGCAGTGACCTACTGCTTCAGAATCCCCACACTGAGGGGAGGAGAGGTGCCCTGTATGGCCATACTGGTAAGGCCGGGGTCCTTCTGGTGACAGCAAATCTCCAATCTCATCCCTGGAAGTGACCCCAGTGACTGAATACTGCTATCATTGTCCCTTACCGGCCACTTTACCCACCACACAGTTACTAACTAATGTCCAGCTAGCATTTCCTGCCTGCCTCCTGCAGTGGGCCCCCTGGAAGAGAACATTCATGAGACACAAAAGTATAAAATGAAATTTCACATTCACCACACGATTTTCTGCTCCATCACTCCGCCTCCAGCTGCTTTATGAGCAGCGGCTCAGTGAGGCAGCCTCTTCTCTCCTGCATCTTCTAGCTGGAGCCCGCTCCTCTGTTGTTGAGTGTGCTTTGCATTAAACAGCCACTCCAGATGAAGAGCCATTTGCTTCTAAATTGCATAAATTGTGATTTCTTACTGCTCTCATAACAGGGGCTGCCCTAAAATTGACGTGAAGAGCTTCAAGTTTGCAGTTTCTCCTATTTTCCAAGCCTTGCTCATTTTTCACAGCTCTTGAAATCTCCCTCTCAATTTCAGCCTGCCTGAGTGGGTGAGAGAGCAGAGGAGGAGGTGAGGGTGGAGGGTGCAAATTAGCCCAAGCTAAGAGCAGCCTCGGCAGGAAGCCACAGGAGGGGAGGCCTTGCCAGCTAGAGCTGGTGACCAGGCCAGGTGTGGAGGGTGACGGGGATCACAAGAGAACCTGCCTAAGGTGCAGAGCAGGTAGCAACCAAGATCTGGCTTGGGTCACTGATGGATGTTTACTGTATTATAAGAAGGAAGGCAGGGCCATGATGGTTCCTAAATCATCAGCAAAGACAAGCTGACACAGACATGAGAGCTGTCAAGACGGAATAAGGCAAGCCTGTTGGCTTTGTCTCTAGAGTTTGTGTTCTTTAATGCCATCGGAGATGGAGCAGTATGCAGAAGGCTATTAAGAAGTACCCTAGCATTAATCAAAGAGTGCCTCCTGGCTGGGGAGGGGAGTGGGCAAATTGCTTCAGGGAAGGGTAATGACATTCTCTCCCTCTTGGAGGGCACCTCAGCTCACCAGGACGTCCTTGAGCCTGTTGGCTCTGGAAGTGACTTCTACAAGGCAGGGCTGGGCTGACAGATCCTTCAGGAAACTGGATAAAAACAACTTCCCTGCCTGGACCCTCCCTGGGGACATTTCCAAAGGTATAAGTTTGGCCTGGTGTCTATACTAGGGGAAAGATGCTTTAAATAGATGAGGGAGTTAATATCTTTAAGAGCTTAGATCAGCATCCAACCTTATGTAAATAATAGTTATTATTATTAGGCAATTTGAGTCCCTCTGGATGTGCCCACCTGGAATTGAATAGCATCAATCTGGCGGAAGTAATCATCTTTCCCGAGCCTCCATAAATTAGTCTCCACCAGTCTGTCATGATCAGTGTAATGTAGGTTGCAACAAGTTCTTCACTGTTCAAAGAGGTAAATATTTTCCACTGATTTATGTCTTTTAAAGTAATTAAATTGGAATGGATTTATAGTTGTTGTCTGAATAGTGGAGGAAGTCAGTTACAGCAAACTCTCTGGGAATGACACACAATCCTTGGCATTTCCAGTCACACTGTTGTAGGGCGGTTCCAGCACACGCATTGCAGTCACCCTGCCTGGGTTTACCTCCTGGCTCCTCTGGATTCCAGCTGTCTCACCCTGGGCAGCTACCTTCGTCTCCTTTACCTCAGTTTCCTCATTTGTGGAATGGAGAATAATAAGAGCATCTATCTTAGAGGGTTGTGGTGAGGACAACATGTGTTCAGGGGGGTGGAGCACTTAGTACAGTGCCTGGCATGTCATTAGTGCTACTATATTGTCACCCTTTGGAGGTGTTGGGTATCACTGGTCATCTGTCTACCAGTAGAAAGATGGGGAACCACTACACTAGATTACCTCCTGGTCATTTCATCAGTAAATTGGTCAATATTTATTCATGACTTTCTTCTTTGAAAACTCTGTGCTTCACATATGGAAAACCAATTCTGTGTATTCAGGTTTTCCAAGCTAATGATCTGGGGATTAAATGAACACCAAAGTATTATCTGCTTACTTTACAAAGATTTGAGGTAGACGTCCTTTCAAAATTCAGCTCCTTTAGTGCATTCTTTTTTTTTTTTTTTTTAATTATTATTTTTTATTGAAGGGTAGTTGACGCACAGTATTACATTACATTAGTTTCAAGTGTACAACACAGTGGTAGAACATTTATATACATAATTCTAGGTTCCAGCTATCACTCTACCAAGCTGTTACAATATCTTGACTATATATTGTATATGCTATACATTACATCCCGGTTACTTATTTATTTTACCATTGGAAGTCTGTCCTTTTTTTTTTTTTTTTTTTTTTTTGTGAGGGCATCTCTCATATTTATTGATCAAATGGTTGTTAACGACAATAAAATTCTGTATAGGGGAGTCAGTGCTCAATGCACAATCATTAATCCACCCCAAGCCTAATTTTCGTCAGTCTCCAATCTTCTGAGGCATAACAAACAAGTTCTTACATGTAGAACAAATTCTTACATAATGAATAAGTTACATAGTGAACAGTACAAGGGCAGTCATCACAGAAACTTTCGGTTTTGCTCATGCATTATAAACTCTAAACAATCAGTTCAAATATGAATACTCATTTGGTTTTTATACTTGATTTATATGTGGATACCACATTTCTCTCTTTATTATTATTATTTTTAATAAAATGCTGAAGTGGTAGGTAGATACAAGATAAAGGTAGAAAACATAGTTTAGTGTTGTAAGAGAGCAAATGTAGATGATCAGGTGTGTGCCTGTAGACTATGTGTTAATCCAAGCTAGACAAGGGCAATAAAACATCCACATATGCAGAAGATTTCTCTCAGAACAGGGGGGGTGAGGTTCTAAGCCTCACCTCTGTTGATCCCCAATTTCTCACCTGATGGCCCCCTGCGACTGTGCCTGTCTTAGGTTGTCCCTCCCTTGAGGAATCTTACCCGTCTCTGGCTAATCAGTCATCTTCCGGAGCCATACAGGGAAATGTAAAGTTGGTAAGTGAGAGAGAAGCAATATTGTTTGAAAAGGTTGGCTTTTTACTTCTTTGCATATTTATGCCCTGTGGCTTCTATGCCCAGCATTTGTCTTGAGGTATCTTTACCACTTGGAAGAATTATGATACTCGGTAAATTTGATATGAGGCACGAATTCTATTTAAGGGTTGTAATTAGGAAGGAAGAAGAAAAGCTATAGAAGTAGCAGGCGGAAGAAAACATGGGAAGATTGATTATTTCTTTGACAAATCTTCTTGTAGAGTAACTTCAGCATATATAGGTTTTAAGCTACTACTTAAATTGCGCACACACATTAACATAATAGGAGTATAGTTACATAACCAAAGCATATCTGTAATTACCAGCCATCTCCAGTGAAACCAAGAATCCTTTAGTGCATTCTAAATGTAACTCAATTGAAAGATTGATGTCATGGAATGTTCCAGAACATCCTGTCCTGCCTATTCAATACAAACCAAATTTCAGAGTAACCATACAGCCCTAGAAGAAGGAAAATTCTTCTATACTAAAATTACAGGGGAATTGAATTATGGAGGAAATGACACAGTTAGAAAATTATCATTTTGCAGCCCCTAATGAAAAACTGAAACAGGTGCTCGTCATCAATAGAAGATAAAAGAGAGATTAATGAAGAATTTTATAACTGGGAGCTCAGGCTATTACCAGCATAAATCACTGTCTGATCTTGTCATCACTAAAAATGCAACCAGACATTGTGTACCTCCAGATACAATGTAAAAATTAAGTAAACGGTATCACCAATGAAGTATACTTGCAAAAAAACTGAACTTGAGTTTAGTCCAGCCATTAAGTCTACCTTCTAGTCTATAGAAAATACAATGGGGAGAGAGACACATTTGAAGTCATTACAAAAAAGGAATCAGTGAAAGAAGCTGACTTGGTTTCTTCAACAGTCAATTACTCATAAAGAAAAATGCAGGAGAGACACGTCTAGATTAAAAGCAATTTAAAAAACACTTAAGAGATATACCCACTAAACACAATGAATGGACTGTTTGGATCCTGATTTGACCAAACAGCTATAAAAATAATTTTGGTAATTGAGGAAATGTATATGTGGGCTGGTATTACATGATACTGAGGAATCATTGTTAATTTTGGTAGATGGGATGATGACATTATAGTTAGATAAGAATATATACTTTTTGGGGCATTCAAGTTGAAGTTTAGAGGGATAAATGATACGATGTCTGGAGTTTCTTTAAAATATTCCAACAATAAGTAAAATAATCACAGCCCCCAAAAAAGCAGGGGAAGAGGGTAGATGAAATAAAAATGGCCAAATGCATTGGCTGTTGAAGCTGGTGATTTGTATGTGGTTGTGTGTATTTTCTGCTTTTGAGTGTGCTTAGAAATATTCACAATAAAAATTTTAAGATAAACCCCAAAATAAACATTATCAAAACAAACATTTCTAATTGCAACATCCAATCCTCTTGCCTCCTTGTCCCCCTGTTATAGGCTAAATCATGCTCCCCCAAATATAGATGTTGAAGGCCTAACCTCAGTACTTTAGAAAGTACTGTATTTGTAGGTAGGGTCTTTAAAGAGGTAATTAAAGTTAAAAGAGCTCATAAGAGTAGAAACGTAATCCAATCTGATTGGTGTCCTTACGAGAAGGGGAAATTAGGACACAGACATACAGAGTGAAGACCGTGTGAAGATACGTGGGGTAGGTGGCAAGTCAAGGAGAGAGACCTCAAGAGAAACCAGTTGTGCAAACACCTTGATCTTGAACATCTAGTCTCCAGAACTGTGAGAAAATAAATTTGTGTTGAGCCACCCACTTTGTGGTATTTTGTATGGCAGACCTAGCAAATGAATACACCCCCTTTCCTGCTTGGTTTTCTTTACAGCATTTACCACCATCTACTGCATTACATATTTATCTCCTTATTGTCAATCTTTCCCCACTAGAATGTAGATGATGGCAGTAAATTTTGTCTATTTTGCCAACTGCGGAATCCCTAGCCTGGCCCATTAAGTACAGAAGATGCTCGATAAATATGTGTGAAATGTTGAATTGATGAGTGTACATAAATTGTAGATACTTCATGAGTATTTGCTAGGTTGACAATATTTTTCCAGGGTAAGAATTGTCATTTTACCTTGAGAGTTAAGAGGTAGCTCACTCTACCTCGGTTTTCCTACTCCATACTATAGTCTGTTCCAAATCTCTGAACTTTGCCTAAAGACTACGCATCTTGAGAGTGGGGCTTGCAGAGAAGCATCTCTGTATTCTGATTCTCTTCCAGCCTACAGTGAACCTGAGATCTCTTATACATCTGTACACAGAGAAATTTGGGGGATGCTCCAAACTATTCTAGTGTCTGCCCTATAGGGGTCTGAAGAAGCAGAGTATAAGCAAAGCACTGAAGTGAAAATGTGGCTAGGTGGAAAAAAGAAGAGTAAAGTAAGAACCTACCTATAGGAGGCATCTGTCATATACCCTGGTTGCCCACCACCTACTGAAAACCCGTCCTGTGTTTGGAGAAAGTCCTGCCTCATGAGCCCTGGGTCCCAAGGTAGAACATTTTCCCAGGTTCCCTTGCAGCTAAAGCACATACATGTGGCCTGGGTTCCACTGATCAGACGCCATACTCACATGAAACTTCTCTTTGAAAGTGAGCAATGCAAGAATGTCAATGCCAGCTAGAATCTATGTTCTGGTGATGATGGTAAAGAGGATTTGGGGCAGTGGCAGGGCTGAAAGGTCAAGTTATTGGTACAAAAGTGTTACTGGTGCTGAAGGCAGTGGAAGCTGCAGTAAACATTTCTGGTCTAAGCAGCAATGTTGTAAACTGGAGCACCAGAGCCTGGTGGCCAAGGTGACAGCACAGTTCTGCAGGGATGGCTGTGATGGCTTCTCCTCAGAAAACAGTCCCATGCCTGTTCCTCCGATCCTCCTGATAATTCTGGTAACTACCCAACACCCTTCATGTAAACTCGTCTTCTACCTAATCAAAGAAATTTAAGTGAAAGGAGTGTGTGTTTGTGAACCACAAAACACATGTCTAAGGCATATCCTTAGAATGAAAAAAATTTTTTCATGGTAAAAAATAAAATATAACCTTCTAACCCTTAAATGTACAATTAGTAGCATTAAGTACAATCACAATGTTGTGCAACCACCACCACTTACCATTTCCAGAACTTTGAGAATGAAAATTTCTAACATGGATTCATGTCTTTGAAGATTCTAGGTTTTTACGTCACTTTTAATTCAAGTTAACAAGCATTCACTGCCTAATTTCTACAACATAAGCTCCACAGCTCTGTTGTTTACTGCTGCACTGCCAGTATCTAGTGCTGCCTGAAAAATGTGTGTTTGATAAGGAATGGTCAAGTGGGATTTCTTTAGTCCAGTCCTTGTGCAGTCTGAGCGTTGACAGGCATAGACACACACTGTGTATGGCCAGGTGTTCTGTTAATGGAGGAAAAAAAGTGGTATTACTGAAGGAATGAATAATTCCCGGCCTGGGCACTCCTGCCCCCTGGGTGTGGGGGGCTAGAAACGCTAATGTAAATTTTACCTTTACCTGGGAGGAAGCTAACAAGCTTTACTGAAGACCCCCATGGCTGGAATTATAACAAGTTAGTCAGTTTCTGCCTCTTCTGCCTCTAGATAGGCTTTCAGTGATATAAGAATTTTTAAGCTATTCCAAAGAAAAATTAGTAATAAAACAATACTTGGTGGTAAGAGAGTTGGGGAACCATCAGTCATTCATTCAACAGTATTTATTGAGCATCTGCTTTGTGCCGAGTTCTTTACTGGGTACTGAAGTCTCTGCTGCAAACAAAACAGCCTGTGCCTCATACCAAGAGCTTACATAGTAATGAAGAGACACAGAAATTAAATGTCAGATATCTGCTAGGAAGTGCTAAAAAGAAAAATAAGACTAGGTAAGGGTGGAGAGAGTGACTAGAGGTATATGTTATTTCTGATACAGTCATCATGGATGATGTCCGACAAGGTGACATTTGAGAAAAGTGAGGGGATCCCGTAGACATCTAGAGTGTTCCAGACCGAGAGAGGAGGTACGGCAGTTCTGAGGCAGGAATGTGATTGACAGATCCCAGGAACAATGAGGTTGGTGTGGCCACAGCAGAGCCCGCTGTAGGCAAGAAGGTCCAAGAGGCAGCAAAAAAATATTTTGTTCTGGAATATCCTGAATAAGTATTGCCAAGACATGGCAGATACACCTCCTGGGGTGTTTTCTTGAAAGCATGTACCCTGCTGTGGGGCAAGGGGGAGCTAGGGCCCACCTGCCTTCCTCACGGTCTTTCTGATAGCTCCCTCTCTGGGGTCCTAGCTGTCAGGGTGAATTGCCATTTTTGTTCTCTGGCTTCCCAGGCCTATTCTGCAGTGAGATGGGAACGATTTGTCTGCCTTCTCCAAGTCCCAGGCAGAGTCTTTTTTTTCTTGATGCCTGGCCTGGAGTCAATCATCTTATCAGCAAGTGGGATGCTAGCCTTATCAGCAACGTAAAGATGGATGTGTGAGAAGAAAAGGAAATATCCAGCATGGAAGGACCAAGGGAGGAGAGAGAAGGAAGGACAAAACGCCTATGGAAGTGCAGAGTGATGAAGATGGCTGAACAAAGTCCCCCCGCCACGCCTCAGCCCTGCCTGCCTCTGCTCCCACCTCCCCCAACAATGTTTGCTTGGGCCTCTTGAAAGTGATTGCTTGTGTTTCTGCCTCATAGTTTCTCATTAATTTTCCTGATATTAAGAGAAAAGAAAAGACTGCTGGAGCTGAGCAGAGAGCCTAATAAACACAGCGGGGACCCGTTTCCCTCCTTGGATGCTCATGCCTGTGGAATGCGTCAGATTTGAAGCTGGCACCCAGCAGCCAGCCGTAGCCATGCATACCCCCTGCACAGTTGAACATCTGATTAAATACAAGGGAAATTATACTGTTTTCTTGCAGCCTGTTCTTTGCTGACACAAATTATTCTTTGATAGAAAACTGAAACTATCAGAATTAGCATGGGAAGGGCACTCTTTTGGGCTGATATGTAATCTCAGTATCCCCAAGTTTCTCAGACTTCTGTAAACTCATTTTCTTGTAATATTCAAATTGAATAGCCTGAATCCTTGTTCTGACTGCAGGAGGCGAGTCCCCTCCAGACATTTCTGAAGAAGTCTGGCAAGTGCTTGCATGCCCTGGGTGTTGCTTGTCACTTACCAGCACCCCCCGCCCCACCTCTCCCTCATGCACCTTCTGCTTTTCTGCCTAGAGTTGTCCCTCCACTCTTTTCCATACTATATTCTCTCTTTGCTCTGCTTCATCCTAAGTGTGGGCACAGCCCCCTCCTCTATTCCCCACTCAGCTCCAAAACCAAGCTGGTGTGTGTGCAGGCAGAGTTTAGAGTCAAAATACATAGCAACTGCTGTGGCCCTGGGAATGGCCAATCAATCCTGAAGGACCCTCACTGTGTCAGCCATCACCGTTTAGGTGTGGATCACTGGGGAGGTTAAGGGGTCGTGGGGCTGGGGCCAAAGCCATCTAGTCCATGGTGGGGGGAACTGGGAGAGAGGCTCAGGACAGAGGCTACTAACCAGGATGAGGCATTTTAGTATTTAACACCAAATATAGCTATACAGTGCACACTCACTAGTCTTGCATAGACCATTTGCTGGAGGAGTGGGCATTTCGTTGGGACAACTTAAAATTAGGTCTCAAATGTAACAGTAGCCCATCTGTCATGCCCCATTAGAAGGAGCCACTCACTGGTAGTCTCTCTCCTGGGGGCGTCAGGAAGCCACCATGATTCTGGGGTCTCTTCCCTCAAGAAATGAGTTCCCTCTCAATATGCTTTCATGCTCAAGTCTAGGATTCCTGTCTCACTCAGCTCAAACATTTGTCAGGGAAAACTGAAAATCCCTTCCCCCGAACAACAAAAAACACTCTCCAAGGTGGTCAGTCATGATTTTACTTCATTTACCAAGAGTGACTTCAGCCCAGGTGCCCTCAGATTTGCACAGCCAAAGTACCATGGAATGTTTTCTCAACAGCAAAGCAGTTTTATCCGAGGATGAATTCTGACCTCACCCTTTAGAGCAAGGGGTACAATTTGTAGACATCTTTAAAATAGCATTCTGGGTTTTCTATCTTAGACATGGAAAGCACTTAGCCTGTGCCTGGTAGGTAAGAGACACTTACACATGATACTTTAGTGATGTGATATTTTTGTCCATCAATCTTTAGCCACATCTCCTAGTCATCACACCTTGTTTCTTAATAAATTTATCAAAGAAATGGATTCATTTCCTCATTCACCTGTTCAACAAATATGTATTGAGAGCTGATCATGTGCTAGGCATTGGGCTTGTTTGGGGAAAATGAACAAACAAAAGACAAAGATCCCTACTGCAGAGCTTGCATTTTAGTGGGGCAGACACAATCACAAAATAAGTAAAATGTATGTGAAGTAGTAACAAATGCTAAGCTAAAAAGCAGGAAGGATGACTCAGTAGCACTGAGGGGATTTTACATTCTGATTTTGTGTGATTTTAGAGAACAAGGGAGGACCTCCCGGAGGAGATGACATTTGCATGAAGACTGCAAGGAGGGGAAGGGTGAACTATGCTGATTTCTGGGCATAAGAAGGGGAAGAGAAAACTCACTACACATGGCATGTAAAACTGATGACACCGAGAAGCCCTGGATTGTCATGATGATTGAATTGCACTATGCACAAGTTCTCTAGTGGGTCCTCAGTTTTCTCTTCCATCAGGTAAGATGGGTTTAAGGAAGAGCTACTCTACCCAACTTTCAGTGCTTTTGGCAACCACCACACTTTCCCTTCCATCTCACTGAGCTACAGGGGGATAAATAGCTCCAGCACAGTAGTGTCAGGCTATTAAGCTTATGGTTTGTTTATGGCAGGAAATAAAAACAAATCTAACGTTCTCTTGGTGCCTTGTGTTTTCACCAGTAAATCAATCTCAGATGGTAAATTGTGGGCCACTTTTATGTACCTGAATCAAGTACAGCTGTTCCAAATAAGCTCATATTGAAATAACCCAATAATGACTGCTCTCATTTCCAGAGCGTTTGTGCCTGGGCGGTTTTGTTACCCACAAACCCTGACTATTGCCGTAGCAGCAAATGTTTAGATTTAGGCTGATAGAAGACTGTGAGAAAAGATCAATTTTTAGAGGATTTCAAGGTTGAAAAACAGTTTTGTGTTCTAGCAACTCATGTTCCTGTCATATCTTGTGCCCTTTGAGTTTGGAGATAGCATTCTTAATGATGAGGTTCACTAGTGTGGCTCTGACAAAAGAGCCCAAGGCCTGTTTGGTGATCGATCTGTGGCTACGACCACAGTTACTTGTGGGGAAGGCTGCTGGGTGGAACTCTGCCTCTGTCTGGAATGTCCTCCAGGGGGGTCATCTTTGGAAGGAGACACCATCCCATTCTCAGTAGCCATGCACCTGCCTCCAGGCTCTGCCTTCCTTCTTTCAGCCATGCCCTTCAATAGTTTCACTAAATTACCTGCCAGAAGAAAGTATTGACTGAATCTTTGGTTCATCCTGGTAAAACTCACACAGAAGAACCGAGTTCTAATTCCAGCTTCCTTGAGTTGGGGGAGTCATTTCGTTTCTGTGAGCCACAATTTCCCCATCTGTAAAATGGGAAGAATGATACAAACCTCATAGGGCTGTGGGGTCGATTAAATGAATAATGTACATGAAATATCTCACATGATGCCCAACTTGTAAGTAAATCATAGGCACCATTATTTCAGTTATTTTGAAGATCAAATGAGATCACAGTTGTGGACATATTTGGACTTTGTAAAGAGTCACCGCCCCCCCACCATCATCGAAGATCTCCATCCTCCCCGAGTTATTACAGCTTGACACAGCTGAGCATCTAAAGGGCACATAAGTCATCTTCTTTGCTATAATCTGCTACAGTGCAGGACATGAGACTAAAATCAGAAGCCTTCTGTTCTAGCCACAGCTCTCCACTAGAACTTAGAGAAGTCATTTAAACTTTCTGAGACTTATTTGACTATCTGTAAAATGGGAAAGTTGGACTCCTAAATTTCCAGTGCTCAAAAATTTTACAACTCCATGTAAAGTGAAGGCAAGAACAGGAACTGTGGATACAGAGGTCTGGGAAACGGGAGACCGGGCAGATGTCCACTTCAGCCCTGGCTTCCCGTTATGCCTACCTTCAGCCCCACCCTGCAGCCAGCCAGCCAGATCTGTCTGACAGGAAAACTTGATGTCACTTGGCTGCTTAAAATCTGTCAGTAACTGCCCATTGCTTTCAAAATGAAATCTGAATTCTATGACATGGCACGTTAAGGGCAGCTTGTAACCATGAAACATTAGGGACCACGTATATGTTTCCTAATGTGAAAATAAGTAGAACTCAAACTGTAATATCTCCAATAGTTGGAGTATTATTCACAAATTAAAATAATATTATTCACAAAATAAGTAACATGTAAAGTGTTTATAATGAAACAAGTTTAAAAATGCAAAGCAAAAATACTTTATGTATAATATGATTATAACTGCTAAATAAGACAAAAATAGCTTACTTTTTAAAAAAGACTGAATTTTTAAAACCCAAAATAGGAATAGTATTTTTTCCTTTGTAACTATAGTTTGCAATTTTTTTCTTTAATGAGAGCAATTATTTTTTTATAAATGTATTTCCATTTTTCTTATTCTAAAAGTACAGCATGTTCATTTTAGAAACTTCGGAAAATCCAGCTAAGAAAACAAAACCAAAAACTACCCGTATGCCCCACCTCTCAGAAACAACAACTGTTAAATTCTCTTGTATATTCTTGTTCTTGTATATATGTAAATGAACATATATATAAGAATATACATATATATATGTAAGTATATATATATATATACACACACAAGAAATTTCTTGTATTTATACATACATAAATACATATACAAAAGTTAATATACAAGACAGTTTAACAGTAGTTTCATATACATATGAAAATTTTTTAAATTATAAAATGTGTGGTACCAGAGTGGACAAAAACAGGTAAGCAGTACTCTTTTTAGATTCTCATAATGAGGCTCCCTCCTATCTGGGTGTAACACATCTCATGTAAGGGTTACTTGCATTTTCTACCTGTGGCAGTCCTTTTCCCACCTCCAGGATTCACATGGTGGCATGTGCTTCTGGGTCCCAGGAGAAGACAAGTATTTTCTGTGTGAACATTTAGTTGCCTTCTTATTTTCATTTCACTCTTAATCCTGAGAATCTAACTTTAGAACTCTCAACATAACAGAGACATCAGTCAAGGATATCTGGTCATCTACAAGCCTGAAATCCTGGCCTTCTTCATGAGCTCTATTTCTTTGGGTTTCTCACCAGGTGGCACCTGCTGTTCCTATGGCTGAAGGAAATGAAGAGTGAATAGAGGATGAGGCTGTCTTCTGCAGACCAAGCAGCCAGAGTTCACAGCTAGGTAACTGGAGACATGAATCAAGAGTGGCAACACATTCATTTGTGCCCACAAAGATGGTTTCACCAAAATTGGAAGTTGGTAGGAGACTTTTATAGAAACTCAGCCCACTCACTAAGCCTGATCCTACCGGGAACCAAGCTGTGGGGCTTGCCCAGCCGAACCATGAAACAAATACATTCATTCAACAACTCCTTGAATGGTGACCATATAGTAGATGTGCCAGGCACCAGTGAGATCCCTTCGGACAGTGAAAATGCCCACTCCTCTCAAAGAAAGGGTAAACTTGAGGACTTGGTTCTGTGACAGGCAGAAGGAAAGGTTTCCTGGCAGAGGAAGTGACACGTGGAAAGGTGGGGAAGAACTTCGCATGTTCAAGGAACTGAAGTATGACCAGAGTAGCTTCAGAGCAGTGAAAGGAAGTGGCAAAACGGGAATTCGCAGGAGACCAAAGCCATGGTGAACAGCGCGGGTTTCATTCTCAGGGCAGCGGAGAGCTGCAGAAGGAGTCCAGACACAGTAGAAGTACCTCTGGCTTCCCTCTCGCCCCTCTCCAAGTTGTTCATTCCCCTGTCTGCCCCCTCACTCCCACCACATTCTTAGACCCTCTTCTCAGATGCCTCAGTTTCGAAGGTAACTTTCAACCATGAAAGGAAAATGCCAGAGGCATGTCCAGGAGTTTGCACTGTAATGGTAGTCAAAGCCCTCAGACCAGAGCTGATTATATGACTACAGAATTGTAGGCACTGGCCAGGAGGTAGGAGAGAATTGGTGGAACATTCTTTAAACATGGACCATTATTCCAACTCTGATCACACAGCTCATGAAGGGTTAGACTGGTCTCAAAGGAGGCCAAGCAATCATGTGGTTCCCTTTTTCCTGAAGGGGATCTGCAGGACTAGCCCCACAGAGCGAGCAGGATTCAAGTCCCAGGGTCTTCACAACAAAGAGAAGGGATCCTGGAGTTCGCCTGGACTGTAGCCCACATCACCCAGGTTCTTCTCGAGGGTGGGCTCAGCTATCTCATTTTCCTTCAGATTTGAATAATTGGTGTCTCGTTATGTTTTCCATCCCTTGCTCACCTTCTGAGAGGGGCTAATCACTGGAGAAAGAACCAGCACAGTCCAAGTAATCCACCAATGAGACACCTAGTCTTGGTGTCATCAGAAGTAGTCTGTGTTCCGTTTTCATGAGAAATACACCTAAACCTTGAATGACTGAGCTGAACTTCATGGCATTATCTTCCTGTTAGTCTTATGCAGGGATTTTCCTTAACATGGGAAGTCCCCTCCAAATCTTTGAAATCTTATGCGGCTGCTATGATGTATCTTTTAGGGAAATTTTGATGCAATAAAGCGGTCACCTGTAGCCTTAAAACAGTGTCAAGTATTATCTGGTGGATTTCAGATATCCCAGATAGATCTATTTTTCTCTCATACATATCCCCCTCATCCCCCTTCAAAACACCAGCCTCAGCTTGGCACCATGGGACTCTTAAGTCATCTGCATTCAGCTCCAGGTGCCCCATTTCCTGCCCCAGCCTGCACAGGGCTAGGATGGTGATGTTCCACTTGCTCGGTAAAAAGTTAAATGTCACCCTCTGATGTTTACTTGCTTTGAAGTTTCCTAACCATGGTATGGGAGGAAACTTTTCTGTCTCCATCAGACTCCTCCTCACCCCCATTCTGTGTGCAAACAGGCCCTTCTGGTGATTGCATGCTTCTGTCCTTACACCCATTTTGCTGTAAATTTTCTTATTGTCTGAGTAACAGAAATAGCAATAATACTTAGAACTTACTATGAGTCAGACGCTCTAAGCACATTTGGATGGATTCTCCATTTCAACCCCTCATGGCAGGTGTTTGGGTCAAAGCAATCAGGAACTCTTTTACAGGCAGGGAAACCGAGGCACAGGGAGGCTAAGGAACCAGGCCGAGGTCGCCCAGCTACCGAGAGGCAGACCCTGTGCCCCGAACCACTGGGATTTTACTCTCCTGTCTCTCATTTTCCTCTTTCCCATCTACCTCCTATGCAGCTACATTCAGCCAGCAGTACTGTGTGGCAAGCACAGCATCAAGCTTGTGGGGTTCGGGGATGGATACGCTGAAACCCGTGCCTGTAGGATAATAAAGGGGATACATGCAGACACTATGCACTTGAGTGTGTGGGGGGAAGGGAAGGGCAGGCCTGGATACAAGGCTGTGGGGCTTTGAAAGGCAAACTGAAGCCTGCGAAACCTTATCTACAACACGGACGTGGGCGTATGAGATAAAGCTGTAAACCGTGGGCTTCCCTTCCACTCTCAGATATTGTTTTGTTTGCTTCCTTCTGTCTCTTTCTTCAGTTCTTGAAACTTCAGGGTTTTTTGTTTTTTTCCTTTTGCTCCAGGAGAGCAGTTTTTAAACTTAGCCATGCATTAAAATCATCCTTTGCAGCCGCAGTTTTCCTCCTGGCTATGGGGCTGACCCATTGTTCAGTCCCCCTCATGCTGGGAGGTGGCATGTGCCTGAGACTGGCTGGTAGAATGGGGATTGGAAACAATGCAGGTCACCTCCAAGCCTGGCCCATAAGCCTCCCTAACATCTTCCTCCTTCCTCCCCTGTCCCAAGATCCTGCAGAGGTTCTGGGGCTCCAGTGTATGCTTAAAGAATCATTGACCCAATACATCTGTTTTAATCACCAACTGGTTACCAAGGCTACAGTGAAGTTACCTGGCTTGCTGTTTCTTGGGGGCTACAAATGCAGACTGTTATTTTCCTCTTTCAATTTTTTTCTTAGAAAATCCTCCTTCAATCAGTGTTTGCTATTGGATTTACCCATAAGCATATAAGAGCTGTGGGTGTTTGAGGGCCCTAACATGCATTGGAGTGATCAGCAATAAAATCATTTTCTCTCTCTTAGGACCAGAGACATGTCCTACTATATGAGGGCAGAGACTGTGAGAGTGACCCCACCCACAATAACAAAAGTTATATAAATATAAATATTATTTTGATACAATGCAATAAACAAATACATACATATATGAACACAATAACATTCAAGCATCTAGTATACACCAAGCACCATGCTGAGTTCTGTATGCAGTATCTCATTTAATCCTGACAACAGCCCCAGGAGGCAAGTCTTATAATTATCCTATCCCACTGACAAAATCAAGGCCCTGAAAGTGAAATTACTTGCCCAGGGTCACATGGTAAAAAAAGAAGTCAGGATCAAAAGGCCATTGGACCCCTATGCTCATAGGACTAACCCCCATGTTCAGGGCCTTCACACACCTGTCCCAGTCCCCAGGTCCCCAACCCCCTGCCATACGGTCTCATGCCTTCTCTCTGTGGCTCTCTTCAGTCCAGCCTGGCTGCACTCCCCTGGCCCTGCTCACCACACTTTCTGTAATTAGAATTTAGTCAATTGGAACAAAGCGCATGCACCTGATGATTCTTCCTAGTTTTCTCCATGCAGCTTGAGATTCCCCAGCACCAGGGCAACCAGGTTCTTGGATGCAACTGAAAGCTAAGCAAATGCCCCAAAGATCCACATGCTGGTAAGTGGTTCCCCCCAGCAGCATCCAGTCTTTGCCCCAGTTCTCACCAGCCTCCCTCTCGTCATTCAGGGCCATTTTAGTCATTAAAAACCTTCAAGAGCTTACATAAACACTTAAGACTCTTCTGAAATAAAGTGTAGAGAACACCAGAGTAGGAAAAGAAAACTGCAAAAACTGAGATTAGTGTAGGTATGATTAAATGCTTATGAAAATATCATGCTAAACTTCATGAAAAGTTAAAGTAGGAATTCATGATGGTTTAAAAACAATAAGCCTTGCTTTTCTGACTTTGTGAAGGTTTCTAGTCTGCATAATGATTATTGAGAAATCATGGCCAGTCATAAATTGGATATATTCCTTGTAGGCGAATCATTTCAAAAGCAGAATTGTAAAGTCTAATTTATCATTCTTTACAGCCAAAACAGATAATTTGTTCAAACTGGCCAAATGCTGAACCCATGAGACATGAGGGCTCTCTAGTATGTTTGATAGGATATGGGGTGGAGAGTCCCTTAAAATTCCTTGGACTCATACAGCTTCTCAAACCTTGAGAAAGCTCAGCATGGGCAAGAAACAGCCAGCATGGAGAGGGAAAGGGTGGCCCTGGCGGGGCCACCTCTCAACCTTGAAGAAAGAGGCCCCGGAGAGGAAAGAGCCTTCTTGAAGGAAATGCAGCATTTACCCAGCTAGACCATCTCAGGAAAGAGGGACTGTTTGAATGTGTCCAGTAGATTCCAGCTGCCCGACTGGAAACCAGCCAAGAAAAGCCTGCACCCCATCTCCCCTCACTGCAGGAAGGAGATTGGGAGGTTTGTGTTTTAAAAGCAGGGGAGTGAGAGGGGTTGCAAATTCCTGGTGTTATTCTTTGCCCTTGAGTGACCTGGGATGGGCCTTCCTTATCCTTCACTGCTGGCCCAAGAGCTCATGTCAACTTGGAGGCATCGAAAGTCCACATCTGTTTTCTTATCCATGTCCTGGAGAAGGGGGAGAACCCAGCTGCTGTCTCCCCAACATCAGGACTGGAGCAGGGGCAGCTCTGCGGGTCTATGATCAAACTGGAATGCAGGAGTTTAACGGGAAGCCACCTTTGTCCTTTGCCTCAGCACTCAGCAGCCCTCCATAAGGCCGGAGCACCAACTGGGGTTCAGGGGCCAAGCCTTGATGTGGCAAAGTCTCAGGACCTCGATTTTCTTACTGGAAAATGAGGATACTAATTCCTGCCACCCTTTCCTCTCGGAACGTTTGGGCCAGGATGGGATAACAGACATAAAATTGCTTTCTAGATTAAAAGCTTTAATGTTCAGTGTGGCCCTCAGACCAGCAGCCCCAGCCTCACCTGATGGCTTGTTAGAAATAGTCTGGAGCCCTGCCCCAGAGGGAGGAAGCCGAGCCTGCATTTTAACACAGTCCCAGGTGGCTTGTATGCAAATTAAAGTTGGAGGAACACAGACTTAAAAGAACGCTGCAAGTCTTACCTTATAGGTTAGTCCTGGGCAACGATCTGTTGAATACCTTTTCCTGTTACCTCTGTGAAGTCACTTCTCTCCCAGTGCACCCCACTTTTTGACTTAGTGCCTGAAATACAGTAAGCACTCAGTATTTGTTAATTAATAAGTCTTATATCCTGTGTGACTGACCCTAGTGGGAGGTAGGAATAGACAGGGTTCTAAACTTACGTCCCAGGGAGACTCGCCAGCCCCCGGAGGTGATATCCCGATCTTGATACAATGCCCTCTGCGCCGCTGCAGGGGTTCTCAAATCTTACCACACATCGGGATCACTTGGAGGCCTTGTTAAAACGCTGCTGGGCCCCAACCCCAGAGTTTCAACAGGTGGGGTGCTCCACTTGGTGCTGATGCTGTGTGGCCTGGTACCATGGTGGTGATAAGGAAAATATTCAACGCAGCCGTCAAGGTCAACAAATCACTTCTTTCCTCCAGCTGTCCCCTCCCTTCCTCCGGCTCCTCTTTTGCTCTGCGCATGCCCAAATGCCACATATCAAAATAATACAAATTGCTCCCCTTGCCTGTGCTCAGGGCTCAGACCTTGGGAGATTACTCCCCTCTGAGCCCGCTGGTGTAAAATAAACCTCAACACTCCAAGACCTCTGAGTGCTGCTTGGTTCTTCCGTCAGTGACCCAGTCCAGGTTTTCCAGTATTTTCCATAACAGTATTTTCCATAACAGTGGCGCTGGAATAAGTGTCCCTAAATTTAAATGTGGGGTATGAGGCATTCACAGTGACCAAAACATCAAATTGTGATTGCTCTTTAAGGCCCTGGCTCCTCTTTCAGGAGGCTGGAGCAGCCTGAGAAGGGGCAAGGACGGGGTGCCAAGGGGCCAGGGGATGGGTGGCTGGTGGCCACAGGGCCATGACTTGGGGCTTACAGGCATGGTTTCAGGTTCTGGCTGTACATCAGTGTCACTTGTGTAAGTTAAAGGCTGCAGTTTCCTCCCCATTCCCAACTCCTGAATCAGCAGGGGTGGGTCTCTGGGGTCTGCTCAACATACTGCTCAGAACAGGGCCTCCTGGGTTATTTGCTACCAAACAGTAAGAGCCATAACAGCCATTTCCTCCCTGCTAGGCCTTGAGCTAAGTACTTTATATCTATTGTCTCCTACTATTGTTGCAATAGCCCATGAGGTAAGTGTAGTAGTTTTGTTGCTGGTATAATAAATTACCTCAAACTCAGTGGCTTAAAATAACACAACTGCATTATCTTACAGTTTTGGAGGTTTAGAAGGCTGATACGTGTCTCACTGGGCTAAAATCACAATGTCAGTGAGGCTGCATCCCTTTTTGGAGGCTCTAGGGGAGAATCCACTTCTGCAGGCTGCCCCATGCCTTGGTTCATGGCCCCTTCCTCCGTCTTCAGAGCAGCAACATTGCATCTCTGAGTTCTCCTTTAAGAGACACATCTCTCCTCTGCCTCCCTCTTCTATTGTAAGGACCTTTGGTTACACCAGATGCACCTGGATTATTCAGGACAACCTTCCCATTTTCAGATCAGCTGATTAACAACCTTAATTCCATCTGCAACTTTAACTTCCCTTTTTCAGGTAATCTAACATATTCACAGGTTTCCAGGGATTAGTATGTGGGCATGGGGGCCCATTAATTTGCCTACTACAGGAACTTTCCTATTTTTCCCCATTTTGGAGATGAGAACATTTGAATTAGAGAGACTAAGACATTTCCCAAAGTTACACAACTAGGAGTGGCTGCCTTAGCCTGCATTATAAGAAAACACAGCCAAACGCAAAAGCTTAAAGGCGAGTCCTTTACTGGGGAGTGAGACCCAGTGAGTGAAAGAAGTGGAGAGCAGAGGGAAGTAGGCCTCCATGGCCTCAGCTCAGACAGAAGTTCCAGTTGGTTCTATTCAATTCCTCCTACTGCTCCATATCCATAGCAGTATCCAGTCTTCTCTCCTGGATTCAGAGGAACTTACAAGTGCCTGGGACTCTTGATGAGGTGAGGACTTGTGTGTGTGTGTGTGTCTGTGTGAGAGGGGTGTATTCTCAAGGACAGCCCAGCCATTCCCTTCCCTGGTCTTCCCCACAGAAGCCGCCCTTCCTCTCTCAGTCTGCAGGCTCCCGACCTGTTCCTTTCCCCCACCTCCCCTGCTCTTGCTGTCTGCTCCCTTTCCTGTCCCCAGGCCCTAGCTCATCTGGGAGAGGAAAAACAGACACTGTAAGCTGCATGCATCCAAGGATCTTCCTCTGGCACCAAGAGCTGTTTTGTTTTGTTGCTCTTCCTGCTTTGGTGTCTGTTGGCTAGAAGTGCCAATAAGAAGGAAGATGGAAATATACAGAAAAGAACCAGGTTAATACTTGCCATATAATCCTGATCCATATCTTTTTATGTGTGTTTATTGTAATGAGTTGAATGGTGTCCCACTGCCCACCCCCCCAGCCCCTCCACATTCATATCCACTGGAACCTCAGTGATCTTTTTTGGACGTACTGTCTTTACAGCTGTAATTCGTTAAGATGAGGTCATATTGGTTTAGGGTGGATTCTAAATGCAATCTGACTAGTGTCCTTATAAGAAGGAAATTTGGAGACAGACACACAAGCGAGAAGGCCATGTGAAGATTGGGGCAAAGATGGAGAGAGACATCTTTCCAAGGAATGGAAATTCCTCACCAAGGAACACTAAGGATTGCCAGAAACCACAGAAGCTGGGAAAAAGCAAGGAAGAATTCTCCATCAGAGTTTTCAGAAGAAGCGTGGCCCTGCTAACCTTGTTACAGCAGCCACAGGAAACTAATACACACCCAACAGCACACTAGCACCCTGGAGGGCGGGACCATGTCTATTCTGCTCACTGCTGAATCCCAGTGTCTAGCACAGTGTAGGGTGCATAAACAGTCTAAAATAAACTTTTGTCAAGCAAAGGTAACTAAGTCTGAGCAGATGTGACTAAAGCAAGAGGGAAGAACAAGGACTGAGGTGATCTGTTTGGTCCATGGAGAAAAATAGCAACAAAAGACTAAGAAACTGAACTTGCTCTTCCTTTGTGAATTCACTCTCAGATGCTGAAATGACTACTTTTGGTGAATGTAAATCATAACTGCGGCCAGTGTGTTTAGTCCAAGGCTGCAAATGCAGGTACTGAGCCAGAGTTACAGTCACAGGAGTTTATTTTTAAAGTAACCACACCTGACCTTCAGGCCTAGAGGCCTGCAGACTCAGACTCTCCTCAGGGCCACCCCAGGGTGGCTAGCTCTCCTTGGTAGAGAAAAGCCACAGGTTCCAAAATGGAAGGTGGCCTTTTCCCCCCACCACAGCTAAGGAATACCTCCCCCTCCCATCTGTTGCCTGCATGCTGACCGATTTCTGGCATATTTGACACCCACAAATCACGAGCTGCTGCTTCTGGTTCACTTCAGGTTCTTGAGTTAAGTAAGTGTGAGCGTGCTGTGCAGCCTGCTGGGGGCGGCCGCTGGGGCCAAATGCTCCCCTGCAAAGGCAGGGAGCTCCTTCTTACCCCTTGGTCTTCCCTGAGAAGGGACAGGAAAGCCTTCTTCTTCAGAACATGGGATTTTTTTTCCTGTTGATTGAGCCACAGGGAAGCAGCAATCAGCTGTCTGATGGGTACAACACAGGTTGCCAAAGATGGGGATTCTCCTTTATCCCAGAGATCTTCCCAGGTCCAGGGTTAAGAATACGTTTCTTAAAGATTTAAATCAGGATTTGAGAAAGGAAAAATAGGATTAACTTGGTGGAACTTGGGGTAACTGTTTGTTTTTCATTTTCTAATGCCAAACACATCAAGGAGCAGTGTCAGTTTTTACTGAAGGTTTCTAAGGGAGGGGAGGTTAGATACTATGTCACAAATTGTATTTTTCTTTACACCAGTGAAGAATGACTCTAACACCCTCAAAAACAAAAAAAAAGAGCACATTATGCATTTGTCCTTAAACTAGGCTTCTTTGGGACTGTTCGGTCACCTGTGCCTACCAAGTGACCTGTCACATCCTTTGCCTTTTTGAAAAAGATGAGCCCCAGACGCTGCAGTCTAATGCCAAACACATCAAGGAGCAATGTCAGTTTTTACTGAAGGTTTCTAAGGGAGAGGAGGTTAGATACTATGTCACACAGCACAGACTTCTTTACAATTGCCTCAGAACATGTCTTTATCCCAAAGTCTTACCCCTCATAATGACCGCTCATTGTTCCTTCCTCATCTTCACTTACCAGCACCCCCTTCCCCTCATGGCCCCTTCAAACTTGCAGCTACACAGGCTCCCCTTCCAATGATCTCCTCTTTCTAGCCTCTTCTGCTATAAGTTCCTAGAGCTGTGCATCTCCCTCAACTTGTACAGAGGAATTTAGCCTCTTTTAACCTCTCTGATTGTCCTCTCTGCCCTTGACCCCTTGTTGAACTGATTGTCCAGTTGACAATCAGTAGCTGAGCTTGTTGAACTAATGTCCATCCTTCCTAGAAAGCATGTGGTTTACCCCTCACAAACAGAAACCTTTGGTGGATATAAACAACCACACCTGTTGTTGACATATAGGACCCTGAGGCATACTGGGCTGCTCCCATTTCATTCTCCCCATATTCTGTGAGGTTAGATAGCTAGAGAACATGTTGGGAAGAGGGCATAGGAGATGGCCAGGGCTTCAGTTCCAACTCCATAAGAGGATCAAGGATTCCTGAGAATCAATATGAGTTCACACCTGTGGAAACCATTAGACATGGTCACTGCCCTCAGGGAGTTTGTAATGTGATTGGGAGAAATACATAGAGACAATTGTGGAGTGAACACAGTGCCAAGTGCCCTAAGAGTTCAAAAGGGCAGGTGGGTACAGTCTGGAGAAGTCTCAGGAAGCTTCAAGGATGGACCTAGGAAATAGGCTGAGTCCAACTGGGTGGAGGGCAGGGAAGAAGTTATCCCATCAGGAGAATCAGTGTGAACGAAGACTTGAGGGTGGGCAGTGCAGAATCTGGGGAACAGATAGGAGGGCCACCTGGCCAGAGATCGGTTTCCCCAAGCATGTACCTAAACCAGTCTCTTGACTTTCAAATTGAACCTGAACTATATCCCTCCTAGCACTGCTCCGATTCCCAGTGACAAGGAGGCCTATGGTCTGGTAGGCAGGCAGGAAGGCAATTCTCCACTCACCAAGATTCCAAGAACTGTTATTTAGGTTGATTGATTGGAGCTGGGCATGCAATTCTCAGATATGGTTACACATGGGGATTAGCATAGGTGTAGTGACATTAAAATATATGTGGGAGCAAGGGTGGGGTGGCACACAAGTTACTTTAACATAGCCGTGGTGGGTAAACCCTAAGTAAGTAACAAACTTCATAAAAAATAAATATTTTTCAAATGTGTTATTTAAAAAATTCATGGAAATATCATTGTGAGAAAGTTGGGTTCTTTTGGCCAGGATCCTCACTGAACTTAAACCACCTGATGATGTAACTGGCCTGGTGCTGGGCTGCCGCTTCCACACCTGTGGGCAATAAGCTATTGTTGCGCTATATGGAGAGCTCGGCCCAGTGCTTTAGGCAGAGGCAGAGATGCTAGTGCTCGACCTACTGCTGGGAGAACAAGCTGGGTAATAAACCCTTTCACTCCCAAAGAACATTTTGCTGTCAATTTCTTTGGTCACATTGAATTCATAGGGAACTTGCCTGGGGCTGAAACCCATTGGCAAGACAATTGGCATAGTCGGCAGGATTCACTGTTGACCAAGGAAAAAGACAGGCTGCCCTTATGGGAGGGGTGCTTCAGCGGGCAGCCCCTGTGAATGGGGAAACAGTGGATCATCTCCCCAATGGGTCTGTGGTCTGAGGTGGCTTGCCTCCTAGAGGACTGGGCCCCACTCCAGGACTGGAGGCAAGTGGAGGTGACATCTGAGGCTGTAGGGGTGGCCCTTGGTATAACAAGCAGATCCTTTGAGAAGCAGAGTGCCCCTGAGGCAGCGGGGACTGTGGGTTGGCTGCTTCTCACAGTCTTAAAAAGGTCTACAGAGGAGACACAAGAAATGGCGGCGTGAGAACGTGAGCTGCAAACCTCTGTGGATTCCCTGAGGAAGGAGATGGCCTGGATGCAGGAGGAGGCAGCACAAGAGCGCCGGCAGTAAGGTGCCATTGGAGACGATATGGCCATGCTGCCAGGTGTTCTGAAGGAGGAATATGCCATCAAGGAAAAAGATGAACTCCTGAGGGAAGCACAGGTGGAGGTGGCATGAGAACATCAGCTGTGCAGCATTGAGCTGAAGGTAAGAGACCTTCTGAAGACAGAGGTAGCATTGCTGCAAGGCACAGTAGAAAAGGTAAAGGTTGTAGCAGAGGAGGCACTCGAGGGAGGGGAGAGAAAGGTGCCATCAGCCCCAGAAATGGAGTTGCTGGTGAAGGATGAAGGGGGTGGTGCCGGAGGCACTGGCACCTCCTGTATTGAAAGCACGCCCAGTGGTTGTAAAGAAAATAAAGACCCAGCAGCTGAAAGTTCCCCAAGGAGAGGAGCAGCCCCCTCCCCAGGTCGTGGAACACTCTATGCTCTGCCCCTGTACTCAGGCTGAGCTGGTGGATTTGGGCTCCTGGTTTAGGCAGAAGCCCTCAGAGTCAATATCAGCTTGGCTCCTGTGTCTGTGGGACTTAGGGGTGGATGGAATTGTTCTGTCGGGATCAGAGATGGGAAAGCTGTCTTCCCTGACAGTGTAGCCTGCCTTGGAGCAGTGATTACAAAATGCACATCAGACCCCAGGGAGTCACTTCCTCCTTGATTGGCTGCACTTCGTGCTGTGTGGCCCAACCCGGGTAATCTGCCATCCTCTCCTGTTAGATGCCTGTTAGATACCTGTTAGATACTGAACTCCAACAGGTGCTATGAGAGCTAGGCATAAGAAATGCCATCTATAGTCCAGAGAATTATAACCCAGATGAAGAGATTTCCTCTACTGGGGTGAGAAATACTGTACAATGCCATCTATAGTCCAGAGAATTATAACCCAGATGAAGAGATTATCACTACTGGGGTGAGAAATATTGTACTTCAAATGGCTCCTACATCCCTAGTGGCCATTCTTTCCCCTCACTTAGGGCATCCCATAAGTGAGGTGACACGTACAGTAGCAGACTTAGGAGAGGCAGAAGCAATGAGAATCCGGAAAGAAAGAAGACCTGTTACAAGAAGAATTTACAGGGCCCTATGAAGGTTATGAGGATCCGGATGTAGGTTGTTTTAATACGGGCAGGAGCAGATGGAAGGAAATTAGATGGAAAGTCCAATAGGATCTTACTAGAGCTATGGCAACAGCTGAAACCAGAGCAGCAATTCCAGCCATTAAGGCCAAAGAGGCAGAGGTCAGAGACAGAACCACGAGCCTGGCCTGTGTGTTTGCAAGAATTCCTGCTGGAGAACAAGCCAACCTCACTTGAGCCCATACAGGACGGCGATTAGGGAACACGGTTTGACTGAGGGAAAGGTCAAAGTACCTGCCCTGAGGGACCAGGGGGGACCGGAGGCCACATGTTGAAATAGCTATCCATTGGTCCCCAGTGAACATACAACATGTCCTGGCTCTGGTGGACACAGGGGCTGAATGTTCACTGATTCATGGTAACCCTGAGCAGTTCCCCAGGACCCCCACTATCATAAATGGATACAGGGGGAAGGCTATCAGAGTAAAAAAAGCCCAACTCCCTTTAGGAATAGGGCATCTACCCCCAAAAGAGTGAGTATACTGTGTATATATCTCTTATTCCAGAGTATATTTTTGGATTGATATCCTGCAGGGTCTATGGCTGCAGACCACTGCAGGTGAGTTCAGACAGAGTATGTGTGGTGAAGGCAGTTCTGAGGTGACATGCTAGGCACCCACCCATAGCTTTGCCTGTGCCTCGGTGGGTGACTAATACCAAAGAATACAAACTGCCTGGAGGGCATAAAGAGATTGGAGAAACTCTCCAGGAGCTGGAAAAGTTGGGTATTATAAAGCCCACCCATAGTCCTTTCAATTCCCCAGTGTGGCCTGTAAAAAAGCCAGATGGCTCCTGGTGTATGACTGTGGATTACAGAGAACTGAATAAAGTCATACCCCCTATGCATGATGCTGTCTCCTCTATTGCAAGCCTGATGGATACCCTCAGCCATGAACTAGGAACATACCATTATGTGGTAGATCTTGCTAATGCCTTCTTTTCCATCGACATTGAGCAGGAAAGTCAGGAACAGTTTGCCTTCATGTGGGAAGGATGGCAATGGACTTTCACCATCCTCCCACAGGGATACCTCCACAGCCCCACCATCTGTCATGGACTTGTAGCCCAGTTCTTGGCTACATGGAAGAAACCACCAATGGTGTGGCTGTGCCATTATACTGATAATGTCATGCTCATGTCTGATTCACTTTCAGATCTAGAAGGTGCAGCACCTAGACTGCTGCAGCATTTACAGGAGAAAGGATGGGCTGTGAACAGCACCAAGGTTCAGGGACCTGGTTTGTCTGTTAAATTCTTGGGGGTTGTCTGGTCTGCTAAGACCAAAGTTATACCAGAAGCAGTTATAGACAAAGTCCAGGCCTTTCCTACCCCCACAACTGTAGCATTGCCACAGGAGTTTCTGGGTCTTCTAGGCTACTGGAGAGTGTTTATACTGCACTTGGCACAAATTCTGAAGCCCTTATGCCAGTTGGTACAAAAGGGCGTCAGGTGGGACTGGGATGAGACATGTGTATCTGCCTTTACTACAGCAAAATGGGCAGTCAAGGCTGTGCAGGCCTTGAGTGTGACAGACCCATCAAGGCCCTGTGAGCTGGATGTCCATGTCACTGAAGATGGTTATGGCTGGGGTCTCTGGCAGGGGCTTGAATGAACTCGCCGACCCATTGGATTCTGGTCACAACTCTGGAAAGGGGCAGAGGTACAATACACTTTGATAGAAAAACAACTGGCTGCCATGTATCACGCCTTGCTGGCTACAGAACCCATCAGTGGAATGGCCCCGATAAAGGTAATAACCACCTATCCCATCTTGGGGTGGGTATGAGACTGGACCCAAAAGCCAAGGAGTGGTGTGACACAAACACCCACACTAGCCAAGTGGGGTGCTTACCTACAGCAGTGTAGTGCCCTCTCTAGTAGCCCCTTGAGTGAAGAACTCCAATGCTTGTTGGGGCCAGTGACATATACTAGTGAAAAACAGGAAGAACTTACTTTTGAACCATTAGTAGCAGAGAGTCCCTATTGGGAGGGAAGAGCCCCTATACCCGAAGATGCATGGTACACAGATGGCTCCAGCCACAGGCAGCCCCCAAAATGGAGGGCCATAGCTTTCCATCCTAAGACTGAGACAATATGTATGGAAGATGGTGAGGAGAAGAGCAGCCAATGGGCAGAGTTGCAGGCTGTGTGGCTTGTGATCAGCAAGGAACCCTCCCCTATAGTTGTCTGCACTGATAGCTGGGCTGTCTATCAGGGCTTGACCCTGTGGCTACCAACCTGGTACCGTGCCAACTGACTGGTTGGTCACTGACCTCTTTGGGGACAAGAATTATGGCAAGACTTATGGGCCTGTGGTCAGACTAAAATAATTGCAGTATACCATGTGACAGGTCATTTGCCACTGGCATCCCCAGGAAATGATGAGGCAGATAAATTGGCCCAGATACGCTGGTTAGAAGGAAAGCCTGCCTCTGATGTATCCTAATGGTTACATCACCGTTTGTTGCATGTGGGGCAAAAGACAATGTGGGCTCTAGCCAGTCAGTGGGGCTTGCCTTTGACCTTCAAGGAAGTTTGTAGAGCCCGGCAGGAGTGTGTCGTGTGCTCCAAAAGGGACTTACACTGAGTTCCACAGCAACATGGAACAATAGCTAAGGGGCCTATATCCCTTGTCAGGTGGCAGATAAACTATATTGGGCCTCTGCCTGTGTCAGAAGGGCATCAGTATGCAATGACTTATGTGGACACAGCTACTGGACTTCTGGTTGCTTTTCCTACCCGTTGTGCAGACCAGCAGATGACAAAAAGAGGCCTAGAGTGTCTCTTTGCTGCCTATGGTGACCATAGGTGATTGAGAGTGAGCAGGGCATCCATTTTACTGGACATACACTGTAAGAATGGGTACAACAGCTGGGAATCAAGTGGAAGTTTCATGTGCCATACAATCCTACCTCGGCAGGCATGATAGAGAGGCACAATGGCTTGTTAAAATCTGGACTAAAGTCAAATACCAATAGTCTGCAGGGATGGTCAGTACGCTCATGGACTGTGCTATGGCGTTTGAATGAGAGACCCTGAAAGGGAGCTCTGAGTCCCGTAGACATGTTAACACATATGGCTGCCTCCCCTATACAACTGCAAGTACAAACCAAGGAAGAATCACTGAAGCCAAGGTTTGGCCACCAGAATAACATCTTGCTGCTAGCACCAACTGCACTGAACCCTGGAGAATCCGTTGAGTGGACATGGCCTTGGACCTTTCGACACATGGACCAATGATGGCTGGGTCTCCTGGCACCTTGGGGACAAGGCCTGGAAGCTCGCCTCCTGTGCATTCCTGGAACAACAGCAGAGTGGCCACCAAAGATTACAGTAGTATATCCTGAAGGGCCAGAAGGTAAGAGCATCTTACCAGGGAGTTTTGTTTTATCATGTGGCCAGTGCATGCACCTCCAGTAGCACTATACATAGACCCTTCGGTAACCCCCACGGGGAAAGGAGTAAAAGTATGGTATACTAGACCTGGAAGGGACCCCCTTCCTGCTACAGTCCTATCACAGGACCACTCTCTTGCATGCATCTTACCTGATGGACAAGATTTACCTATGTTGGTGGCATTAAAACATGTGTCCTATCACCCCTAAAGTCTTTGTGGATTGGGAACTTCCTCTGGCTTGAGGATTATTGTAATTTTTGTATCAAAATCTTGCTGTATATTAATTTTTATTATCTCTAAGTTGTTGTTATCCTCTGTTGCTATTGTGGAATCTGGTTACAGTGCTCCAGCTTTCTCACACAGGGACCATTGTGGAAGATTGAAAGCATGTAGATTGTAAGGCGAGAATCCTGGAGGGGTGGAGTGTGGGGAAGTTGGGGTTCCCATGGCCAGGATCCTCACTGAGCTTAAACCACCTGATGATGTAACTGGCCTGTTGCTGGGCTGCTGCTTCCACACCTTTAGGCAATAAGCTATTGTTGTGCTATATAGAGAGCTCGGCCCAGGGCTCTGGGCAGAGGCAGAGACGCTAGTGCTCCACCTACCACTGGGAGAACAAGCCGGGTAATAAACCCTTTCACTCCCAAAGAACGTTTTGCTGTCAATTTCTTTGGTCACACTGAATCCATAGGGAACTTGCCCGGGGCTGAAACCCATTGGCAAGAGAATCATGTTTGCACCATATCCCATGGGAAGTTGGTGAGCAATGATCCCAGATGTTACACTGAGAATGAGACCCCTTGAGAGTCCTATAGGTACCAATGGTGAGCCTGAGCCCTGTCTCCCCAAGTCCAGAACCAGAGCATGAGGCCCACAGGGGCTTCAGCCACACAGCCGTGGAGGAGAGACCTGGGACTTCACTGGACAGGGTCCGGGGGTATGTGGTTAGGGCACAGGAACTTAGCTGAATTCCAGGCAGCCATCAGGCTAAGTGGCTAACCATGGGAGAGGGCTTCACTGTGAGGATCCAGGTGGGAGGAAAGTTGCAAGGGCAGGCAGGTGGCTGGGGTACGTTTCAAGGGGCTTAGCTTATGCCTCACAAGACCTCAGGCACTGCCTGGTGGGTTGAGAAACAGCACCTAATCCTCCAAGGAAGGGTCTGGAAAAGCTTGGTTTAGTGTTAGGCTGGCTTGAGATACACAAGTCTGACTGGAAACCAGAAACAGACCTTGTGGGGAAGTTGGGGTGCCTATGGTCAGGATCCTCACTGAGCTTAAACCACCTGATGATGTAACTGGCCTGTTGCTGGGCTGCCGGTTCCACACCTGTAGGCAATAAGCTATTATTGCGCTATATAGAGAGCTCGGCCCAGTGCTGTGGGTGGAGGCAGAGACGCTAGTGCTTGACCTACCGCTGGAGAACAAGCCGGGTAACAAACCCTTTCACCCCAAAGAAATGTTCTACTGTCATTTCTTTGGTCACACTGAATCCATAGTGAACTTGCACGGGGCTGAAACCCATTGGCAAGACAGACCTCAAGCTGTGTAGCAAGTTGATACGGAAGCCCAGTCCTGAGAGTTGAGCCAGTGTGACCAGGATCTAGAATGGTATGATCAGGATGGTTCACATGTGGCCAAAAATCTGTAGTCCTCCTCCCTTCCTCCCTTCGGTCCTCCACATGTCCCTTCCTTCCTTCCTTCTCTCTCCCCCTCCTCACCCTTCTCATGCTCTCATTCATTCACACTGCACAACCAGCCAGTTCCCAGGTGATGGCACAGTAATGAGCACATTTCTTGCCTTCATGGAACTTACAGTTTTAGAGGGGGTGGGGGCAGACAGACACATAACAATGGTTAAATTCATAATGATGTAATTGTGGACAGTGTTCCAAAGAGGTACAGCACTTACTGGTATTTAGAGGGAAACGAATCAGGTCTGGTGGGGGCAGAGGCGAGAAAGCATGGCACTCAGCAAGGCCTCCCTGACAAGTGGCATCTAAGCTGAGACCTAAGGGTGAGAAGTCAGGCAGATGGGAAGAAGGGGATAAGAAGAGAAAGAGTATTCTAGACAGTGGTACGCACCAGTGCCATGTCACCAGGGTAAGAGGGAGGGTGGCATGTTCTGGGAACTTGCTAGAGAGAGTAAGCAAATGGGATGGGGTGTGAGACAGCAGTAGCAGATCATGGGGTACAAGTCTGGGCTGTGCACAGTGGGCTGGATTACCAGCGCCTCTGATGAGAGAGTGCTTGGGTGTTAATAATGATAATAATAATGACAATAGGCAGTACCTCTTGGAAAGCACTTTCCAGTTGCTATGCACTTTCTATGCTTCCTGTTGGTCAATGCTCTTAATCCCCCAAAGGGATTAGAATGGTTATCTTCCCATTTTACAGATGAGGAAAATAAGGACTAGAGAAATAAATGAATGTATTGAAGGCCGTGCTGCCAACAAGTGAAAGAACTCAAGCTTGACCCATGGTCTTCCTGTTCCGAGTTCAGAACAAAACCCTTGTTCTGAGAACTTTCCCCTCCTGCCTGGTGGCATCAGTGACTCTTGCTGAGAGGCGCCGGGCTGTCTCCAACGGTTTAGCTCCTCTGAGCCCTGAGAAGAGGGGTTGGAGGAAGCGGGATGAGGGGCAGGGTGCTGGCGGCTCTGGCTGTGGGAGAGAATTTCTGGGGAGAACTCCAGGGGCGGTGGAGGCGGTGAGGATGCACTGACTTGTTCATACCTATGAGTCATTGGTAAGTTGAGGATTAGTCAGACGCTGGCTGCACTGTTACGGAAGTAGTGGGCCGAGTGTGTACTCAACCTGAAGCTATGACGGCTGGATTTTTTTCTCTCACGGTAATGCTGTGAACCAGGGAAGGCAAGTAGAATCTAGAGGGTGACTTTTGAGTGGAAAAACATCTTCTCTAATATTTGCAGGTGACTTTGAGGACTGTGGAAGAGAGGTACCTGTTAGAGAACTTACTGAGTCTCTGACCAGATATGGCCAAAGCCAGGATGCTTCACTAGCAGAAGAAACCTGGCACTTCATTTTGCAGGTTGTTCGTGCAATCACTAAGCAGCTCTAGAGAAGACTTAAAAGTAGCTGGGGAGGGAATGTATCACAAAGGTAACTCGGGGATTTCCTCGCAGATACTTAGTCCCATGATTCACAGAGAACTCCCAAACCCCTTGAATGAGTAGAGTTGGAAAACACCTAAAACTGGCTTTGGTGATATAGACATCAAAATGGCAAAAAGTAGAACCATTATAGAATTTAGGAGAAGCAAACTCCTCTCCTACCTTAACTATGGCCCTGCTGGTGTGTTCCTCTATAATTTTCAGGATGTTGAAGAACGTGGATGGGATGCTTTCCACTACAGTCTGACCCTGATATTAGTAATCCAGATAAAATTGCTGTTCAAACACCAGGAGTTAGACAGTCATGGAATGTTTGACCTGCAACCGACATCTATTTTTATTTGTGCAACCAAAATTTTCAAGACTGTATTAGTACCATGCATTTCTTTAGGTCTGTTATGTGTTATCTCTAATGGTCCTTGGACTGGTTAAGATTAGGAAGCCCTGGTTAATACCATAATATGCTCTTGAAAATTGCTAAGAGAGTAGACCTTAAATGTTCTCACCACAAAAAAGAAACAGTACTTATGTGACATTATGGAAGGGTTAGCTAACAGTATGGGGGTAATCATCTTGCAATATAAAAAATAAATATGTATTAGAAAGTCAACTTGGCCAAGGTCCCAGTTGTTAGCAGCTGTTTCTGTGGTTAGTAGCAGTTGGAATCCCCTTCCTTCTTTTTGGGATCATCAGTTCAGCAAGGACTGGGTGCAGAATATTGTGGAAGAAACCTTGAGCATGTGAGAAACTCTGCCCTAACTTACCCAGTTGGAGTCTCAGGCTGAGGAGGCATGTGATCCAAGGGAAGGAGCTCTGGTTGTCCCAGGGCAAACCCATGTTCTAGATGTGACCTCACGCAAGGTCCATACCCACTCCTTGGGCCTAAGTTTCCTTGCCTGGACAATAGAAACAATTAGATATGCCTCACTGCATTGTTGTGAGGATTAAAAGAAAGAATAAGCAACAAGATTAAGGGCAAGTTTTAATTATCTTATTAGTTATGTTATATAGAATTTTTGGTACATTGCAAATTTTCCAAAACATGTAGATATACAAAACATCATTGGACTTTTTTTAATTAAAAAAAAAAAAAGATTAGCTTTTACTCTTGTGTCTGCCACACAGAAGTCAACCTCAGCCTTAATGGTTAATAATAAGCAAGACACCCCCTAGGAGGCAGGCATGTCTAAGCAAGTCTGGAGAACAAGAGGGGCAGCTCGTTGTGGCTATAACTGCACGAGGGACTGAGGCAACTTCTGGGAGAGAATTTGTGCTAAAGGAAAAGAATTGAAGTTCCCACATTAGGTCAAGGGCAGTAGATCAAAGTTGTAGGAGACAGGTGTCCCTAAGCACAGCTCTGTCTGTCATGTAGACTGATGCCCTCCCTTCCATCCAGGGTTCCCTGTCCTAAGCCCCGTGGACTCCTGACTGGGCTCTAGGGGATGGAATGACCAAACTAAAAAGCCATTTACTAAAATCTGTGCTAGACTTTGAGAACTTAAGTAGCCTAGTTTGTAATCTTTTAGCCTAGTGTATACAAGGAAACAAAGGGGACTTCCCCGTCCCCGCCCCCAGAGGCATCTGCTCCAGGATGGAGAACCAGGCGCCAGGACCTGAGAAGATGTCTTGGTGGGTCTGAGTGCTGTAGCCTATGAGGCAGATTTTATTGTAGGGAGAGAAGGAAAGCAGGGAAACAGCAGCCATATGGTACCTGAGGGTATTACTAGGCACATCTGGGACATTTTTATAGGGATGTCAAATCTATTTAGGAAAAACATGTTGAAGACCTCAGAGTGTTACTGATGGTCACCTGATGCATAGCCACAGGAGGTAGGAGTGTATCTATTGCTTTGTAACAAATTACCTCAAACCCAGTGGCTTAAAACAACAATAATAAACATTTGTTATTTCTCACAATTCTGTGGGCCAAGAATTTGGGAGTAGTTTGATTGGGTTGTTTTGTTTCAAGATCTCTTTTGAGGTTGCAGTCAAGATGTCAGCTAGGATGGCAATCACTGAAGGCTTGACAGGCTGGAGGATCCATTTCCAAGAGAGCTCACTCCCAATAGCTAGTGAGGTGATGCTGGCTATTGGCACAAGGCCCAGCCCCTCTCTTCCAGGGTCTCTCCCAGGGCCACTTCAGTGTCCTTAGAACATGGTGACTGGCTGCCACCAAAGAAAGCAATCCACAAGTGAGCCAGGCAGAAGTTACTGTTTTTATGACCTAAACTCAGAGTCATAAAGCATCATTTCTGCCACATTCTTTTACTTTGAAGCAAGTCACTAAATCTGACTCATACTCAAGAGGAGAGGGAGTTTAACCTTTTGAAGGGAGGTATGTCAAAGAATTTGTGGACATATATGGACACCACATAGCACTATGCCAGGTGTTTACCAACACACTTCAGAATACCCACTGAACCCTAATACAATCTGAGCAACATAAAGAACTAACTTGTTATATGCAAAAAATTAATAATACAGAGCTAAAGGCAGAGAATACATGTGCATGTGTGCGTATATATGTGTGTGTGTGTGTGTGTGTGTGTGTGTGTGTGTGTGTTGGAACAGGAAGAACGAGAGAGTCCTAGTTTCTTGGAGAATTACTCAAAAAATAGCTTACGGAACTCCAAGAATATAACTCACTATCAAGAAGTGCTACATCTAAAATCTGTCTCTTAGGATATTGGCAGAGAAAGGAGGAATGAGAGGGGTCTCATTTTGCCCATTTCACTCTCTGTCCCACAGAAGTTTCTGTCCTAAGGCTAGGAACTCATGTCCTGGGGGAGTTAAAAGCAGGTGCTTTAAACAAAGCAACCCAGTTAGGTTTAGTCAATGCAAACAGTTCCCCTGCTTCATAGAAACAACCCAACAGGCTACGGCCACTGGCAGACAGAATTGCAGTGGGGGAAGGTACACACACAAATGTGGATGCTTGCATCCACTTGGGCTCAACAAGATAAACAACTACTCAAGCACAAAACGGTGATCCTGTTTTCTGAACATTTGGCCCTGACAGTCATATGGTCTGTGACCTCCTAGCTTTTAAGTATGTCCCCTCTTAGTTTAAGTAGCAGATTCCTCTTTGCAAGAGAGCACTGTGTACTCTCCAAGGTTGGAAATGGTAGGTTTTCAGAGCTGAGTGAAAATATTGTGTTGACAGCCCTTTGCCTGCTTAAAGCAGCAGGGTTGTTTACTTAGGCTGGAACACAGCTTTGTTGAGGCAGAGAGTCATGGCCCTGCCATCAGGGTTGTCTAGCAACAGGTTTATGCCATGTCACAGAATTTCAAAATGGGCTGGACCAGAGGTACCCATTTTGGGGAATTTCCAGATTGACTTTCTTGCTCTTACTCTGTCATATTGCTCCTAAAATCCGAGTCACTCAGAAAGATGCAAGAGTAATTGCTCATGTCCCCCCAGATTCTCTTCTTGGAAAAGTTAAAAAGACTATTTGTTCTTTGAGAGTTGATGGCTCTAAATTACTGAAAACATCTCATTTTAGTTTGAGTCTTACTCTGACAAGCCAGTTTAATATTCATCAAAGCAGCTCAGTCTATACAGTGAACATTCTAACCACAAAGATAATGCATTTTAAAAATATACTTTGTCATTTGAAAAGTTATTACCAGGGAAAGAAATAGTAGCCTGGTATAAAGGTATACTTTACCAACAATATATTAGAGGGGTTGGCTATAATAATAATTTAAAAAAAGACTAATTTATAATTTATTAATTTATTAAACATTTATTGAAAGACTACTTACTAGACTCAAAAACTAGAAAAGTTAACAAAATATTTGCTACCTGCCTTCCTAGAGCTTATAGTGTGACAAGGAGGAGATAATAAGGTAACCTCAAATGTTGTTGGGAAAAACAGTGAGCATCTGGGAACTGCAGCGTGTAGAGGGAGAAGTTAAAGGGAGAAAAGGTCTGGAGATTAGAATATGCTTGAGGAGGGGAAGTGTCCATGTTGGAGGGTAAGGATGGGATATGTAGTACCCCTCCTAGGTACTCCTAAAGATAGAGCCAGCTGCACCTGCCCTTTTTCCCTAGCACTAGAAATTGGGCAGACATGTTATTTTGTGTAAATTGTGAGCCTGTGTATGTATCTTTGTGGTAAAATTGCTGTTGACATTGGCCCCACTTTGCATTATTTATGAATTTAAAAAGCAATATTGATTTTATTATAAAGAGACTCTTTTTCCTCGGAGGGTTTGTTGATTAATGTTTGTTGCAGTTAAAGTCTCAGTGTAGCCACTACTGACTTTTGTCGCTTAATCCTTCTATCAAGTATTTTTATTAGCTACTGCGCATTATGCATTCAGGAATTCAACATTAAGTGGATTTATGTTCACATCAGGTAGAAGGCTTGGGTTAGGAATTATGGGCTTTTTTTCTCTATTTCAGTCTTTAGACACTCTTTGTCAATAAATTCAAAGTTAGCAGGCTAATATCACTTTATGCCAGTTTGAATCTTTAACCGGAATATATACAAGGTAGACTACTGATCTTAAAATATTGCCTCTATTGTGCCTTTCTAGGCATTAACTAAATCTTTCCATTTTTCTTTTTACGTAACTTTGACAAAACCATGCACAGAAGATGTTGGATGTATACTTTTTTGTAATGAAAATTGCAAATTTACTGCTGCTAATTACAGAACTATGACTAACATTAACTAGTTAATTTGAATACCAGCCACATTCGCTGATTATTTCTAACATTTTAGAAAAAGTCCAATTTAGGTTTATCTGGAATATTTGAAACATTCTGTTCAAGAATCATTTCAGATTATAGCTACTCATTTTATTTCCTGTTAAGATTAGCTGTCTAATATCCAGCCAGGATGGGCCAGGTAGCAGAAGTAGGGGGGAAAGAATAGATAACATAAATACTATGTTGAAAGTGATAAAGCTGGATCATTGATAAACTGTCTTGACTAAATTACAATAAACAGGAATCTTGAGACAGGTAAGGATAATGAAGGAATGAGACTAGATAATCTTGAGATAAATGTACTATCAATAAAATTATATGATTTTCAATTTAAACTAGGGAAAAATAGACATAGACATTTCTTACCTACTCAATTTAGCTCTCATACTGTCTGTGTAAAGTTCAAATTTCATAGTACAAAGTGTGTTCTTGAGATCTGGGTTTTCTCCAAAATGGATATTCATTTGTTTTATAATGTAATGCCAAGAATATCAATCAATAAAGTTTAATTATTCATTGCTTTTCTTTTTCTTTAGCTTAGTCTTAAAAATGTTTCTCAATTGTGAAATTGCTTATCATCCAGAAATGGCATACATTGTATTCTTCCTTCAAAATTTGAAATACATTATTTATTCCAAGGCATTATTTTTATTCCAAAGATACCTCTCCCAAAGATATTTTACCTTATTCTCTTTAATGTATCTGTGCTAAGGATTAGCACATTTTTTTCATTGATTTGCTAGAAAAGAAAATGGTTGCAGGATTCTCTGAAACTTGGACCTCTTTGGAGTTGGACAGACCTAGAATAACTTATGTTATTTTTCATACTTCCCATTCTATTCTTCTATAATAGAAGAATAATGTAATGTAACCTTGGGCAAGTCACCTCCTAAAGTCTTTATCACAATCTGTAAAATGAAAATGATGGTACCTATCATATAAAACTGTTTTTAAGGACTTAATTCAAATCCAGTATACAATACATTCCAAAGATTTACCCCGTTCAGGAAATTTTAGCTGTCATTGCAATTATCATCACTAATACTTGCTACTGGCTAAACTGTGCCCCTCATCCCCACCCCAAATTCCTATGTTAAAGTCCTAAGCCCTAATACCTGAGAATGTGAGTGTGTTTGGAGATAGAGTCTTTAAAGAGACAATTAAGGTAAAATGGGGCCATATGGGCGGGCCCTAGTCCAATATGACTGGTGTCATATTGTAAGATGAGGAGATTGTGATATAGACACACAGACTGTGGGAAGGCACAGGGAGTAGGTAGCCATTTGCAAGGACAGAGACTTCAGGAGAAATCAACCCTGCTGACACCTTGATCTTGAACTTTAAGGCTCCAGAACTGTGCAAATTAAATTTCTCTTGTTTAAACCACCTACTCTGTAGTACTCTGTTCCAGCAGCCCTAGCAAGCTAATACAGTACTCTTGACAAAAAGAGTACATTTCTAAATTACATGTACAATAAGAAACCTTTCTGAAAGCTACTGTTTGGTCTGTTTGTGTAATTTTCTTGCATGGGAAAAGAAGCAACTGCATGTTCTATTCTCCTGCCCTAAGCTGCCATGCGTGAGATTTTGCGAGCCAGACTTAGGCCTTGGGTGGAATACAGACACAAAGATCACGTGGCCAAGACACCCCAGAGCCTAATATAAACAGCTGAATGATTTGGCATTTATTATGTCAATACTGGCTAGAGCAGTAAGCCTGGAGTAGGAGAGGCAGAGGTGAATCAGAGAGTGAGTTTCATATCTAAACATCACTCCGTTAGGAAGGTTTATATTTATCTCCAGTTCGAGCTAAATATATTGTTTGTTCATTCAGTGTTATTATGGAAACGGAATCAGTAAGCATTACAGGTTTTGTTTTTCTTAAGCCAGATCGTGGTCTCACTGGACCCGGGGCTCAGAACACCCACATGAATGGCTGACTGTTCTTGGGGACAACTCTGAATTTCAGGTGACCTTTTTCTTCTTAGCAGTTTGGACTCCTTTCCATTCCTTCTTCCAAGCCCATCCTTGCTGACTGCTCATCTGTCCTTGGCTCTACTTTCTGTCCTCTGGCAGGCCAGGTAGGTCAAGTGTGGGCACGTGGATGACCTTGACAGCTGTGGAATTCAGGCCACTGGAGTCATCTTTCCCCCTGTCATGAAACCATGGCTCACCTTTTCCAGAGTCCAGCAAGGACTTCCCCATTCTCTCTACCCTCAAGAATGTTTGCAGCCATACCAAAGCCCTGAATGCTCCCTCACTGATTAAAAGCAACTTGTCTATTGTCATTGGAGGGAAAGAAAGAAACCTAAATCATTAAAATGGCAATGTTCAGGAGGCTGGCTCTCCATAAGAGACTGAGATCTGTGTTTGTCAACTGCAGGTGGTACAGAATAGTGTTCAGTCTGAATCTCCATGGGCATTTCAGTAGGATGGGTCCAGAGCGGAGTCCACAGCGAGAGTAAGCAGCTCCTTATGTTTTGCAGCCTAGGAAACTTGCTTGCCTAGCTCTAGCCATACAACTACTGCATCTAACAGGGAGAGGTGGCAAAAGAGAACATGTTTTGTAGAGCTCCAAGCCCCAGGATCCCAGGGCAGAGGAAGGTCAGAGCCAAGAAACAGTAACTGCCCGCACAGTCACATGCACTCTGTCACTTAGTTAAACCTGAGAGGTTAGGGCTGACACTGTCATTTCCATACTCTGGTCAGTGACCTACAGAGGTCTTGAGAGTAGAACTGGGCTCGGCTCTAAGTATTCATGGTGTCATGATGCTCCACCTTGCCTCGGATCACACTCACTTAATCTGCATCCTGGCCTGATACCCTCCGAGTCAGGAGCAGTTTGGAGATATGCCCACTTTTACGAACCCAGTCTGAGCTGTCTGCCTTAGTCGCCTCCAGCTACATTGTTTTCTGTGTCTCACAACAATTTCATTTATGAGAACTTTTATTGTTGTGGGATATCGAGGGCTGCCAGAATGTTCCCTGCACTCCTTTCCCAGAGAACAGATTAGCAGGAAGGCCTTTATCTCTGCCAACAAGAGTCACCTGGATCTCTCCGGCACAATGACTGCTTTGATCTGTGTTTCCTATTGTATCTTGCACCCAGAGAAGGAGATGCAAAGAGTACCGGTTGGAGATACAAGCCTCAAGTCCAGACTTTTCCCAACTGGGAAGGGCCAAGTCTGGAAATTGTGCCCAGTGCCCTGGCGACTGGCTTTCCTGCCTTGCTTTGTCGAAATAGCTTGGTCTGATGGAAGGTGCAAAGTAAAACTGTAAAAACTGACCTTGGGCCTGCCAGGTGATTATACACTCATTTTTATCTTTGTGCCCAAACCCCCTGCATATGGGCCTGTTTTCAGCTTATACAACAGGGCATTTCTGAGTATGGGAGGCTGGCCAGGCCACAGTGCTGAGGAGAAGAAGACCAAGGCATTTGCACTAGGCCAGGCTTCTAACCCATGTGCCAGCATTCCTGAGCAATTGTGACAGAGGCCAAGTTCGGATGGCAGACAACTGTGGGGCTTGGAATAGCCCTAGAAGTTCCCAGGAGACTCCCCTGAGAGAACTGCTCCCCCCGCCTCACCCCTGGGAAGGAGCAGGAAGAGCTATGTCACTGAGGGAAGAGGGTCCCGAGTGGCGGAGCCAGAGCTGGGCAGTGCCCCCATGACTGCTTTGTCGGGGATGTACCTTGGTAAGAGAAGCTGCTACTTAAAAATCCTGCTGTGAGGAGTGCTTCTGTAGTACACTCTCTCTAGCCTAGGGAATTTATCCTCAGGAAGGCCCTGAGGATGCTAACGGTGAGGGGCCTGCTCCAGAAGGACTTCCCAGTGCCCTTCCCAGCTGCTCTGGTCAGTCTCCAGACACTGCCGGGGCCTGGACCAGAGGCAGCCGAGAGGCCCGAAGGTGAAGGTGGGTCTGCTCCCAGGTCCTCCTCCGGGCCCCTGTCAGGAGCTGTCTGCTGCCTGGCTTCAGGCCCACACACACAGCCCATAGACCCCACACACCTGCCACCCTGACCAGCCCATGCCTGGAGCAGGAATGAAGACTGGACAGGCTTCTCGGTGGCACTCACTGCTGAGAGAATCTAAATGCTTGGGCAAGAGGCAGGAGTGCTGTTATTTGCCTGCTAGTCCAGATGCACTGTGCGCCTGTTCCTTCACTCATTCATTTATCCAAGTACAGCTCTCGGGAACTGCTGTGTGTTGGATTAGACGCTGGGCCCTGGGGGGCACACAGGCCAGCAGGCCAAAGTTGTCGCTGAGCCTGCAGTGGGGAGAAGTACATCTGAGTGACTGCAGGGCAGTGTGCCCGGTGCTGTGATGGGAGCCTGGAGCCCCTAGAGAGGAGGGGCCCCTAATTCAGTTATACAAGATCAGGGAATGCTTCCTGGAAAAGTGAGAGCTAAACTGAGACCTTGGGCCTGGTTCAAACCCTGGCCCTCGCTTGGTCTGTCTGTGCAGCCTACTTCTTGTCCTGTTGTTCCACCTGACTTTCCATATGTGTCACTCAGCCTCTTCCCTTTGCTGGTCTTGTCCTGACCCCATCCCTGCCTGCCCCCCAACATCAAGCCTCTTTTATTTCTAAATATTTGCTGAGTGTTTTACTCTGTGCCAGGCAGTGAGCTAGGAGCTTTACAAAGACTACCTCATGGAAACCCATGAGGTAATGGGGTCAGTATGCCTGGGTTCAAATCCCAGCTCAGCCACAGCAAGTCACAAAATCTTGGGGAAGTTGGTAAACTTCTCTGTGCCTCCATTTCCATACCTGTGCAATGAACCTGTTGATAGTACACACTCCAGAGTGCTGTTGTCAGGACAAAATGAATTCATGTGTATAAAGTGCTCAGAGAAACATGTGGGATATATTAAAAGTTATAAGTACTTGCTAATATTGTTATAGCCTCTATTTTATAGATGAGGAAATCAAGGCTCAAAGAAGTTACGCGTTTGTCTGAAGTCACCAGCTGGTAACTGTCAGCGGCCAGATTTGAAGGCAGGATTTCTGACTGCATTTCCAGAGTGCCCTTTTCCATGACATCATAGCCACGTCTGCTCTACGGCTGCCTCTGCCACCTACTCTGGTTCAGGGTTCCACTTGCCCCCATGTCCACGGTCATGACCTCCTGCCATGCTGGATTCTGCCAGCATGGGTAAAATGAGAGAGAGTTCTAGGTTGGTGTCTTAGTGGAGGGATGAGACGGAGGCAGAGGAGAGTGAAGCAGGTGGAGTGAGAATGGTAAGCAAAGAAGGGATTCAAGTGAAGGGAAAACCTCGCTTTGTGAAGGCTTTTAAATGTGACTGTTTATATATACAGCACTAAGGCACTGAGCACTGATTTCAAGTGGAATTCCTACAGTTGTTCTTAACGCAACTCACGAGGTTCGCGTGAGTATGCCCTACAGTTCTTCCGGCTTTTTGGTAGGGAAAGCAGCCTCAGAAAGGGGAGATTGGCCAGAGGAGCGAGAAACTGGGGGAGACATCAGTGCTCTGGATCTCCAAGTTCTGTGCTCTCCCTGTGACCTTGGGGGAGGTGCTTGTCTTTCCAGAGCCTGTTTCCTCATCTGGAAACTAAGGGAAATTTTGCAGTTTTCCTCTGAGGGGTATTTTGAAGAATAGTTATAGGCCATTTTCCGAGTACAAGGTGTCAGATGTACAGAAAGAGTGCTGGCGTTTCAGAAAATCTGCAACTCAGAAGTTTTCAAATCCACCAGCATTTCCATTTGGGCATTTTCCTAAAGAGGGGCCAGGTTAGCCCCAGTGGATTCGATACTGTATTCACTCACTCCTGAAAAACAAATATCAACGTTATTTATTTATTTAAGTGCTGTGTGAGACATTTCGGCCCATTATCCTTTAGCTGAGCCACTGAACCTACACTCAGAAATGAGAACCAGCTGACTAAATAAACAGTTGCATATGGAAAAGAAGCAGGAAATGCCTTTCCAAAACTAATAATATTAACAAACTTCCATGGGACACATAATCCATAATTAATGACAATTTGGAAAAATAAAAACTTGGAATTTGAAATATGACTCAGAACAGCCTGCTATTTTTTGTTTTTTGTGGGTTTTTTAGCTCAGAATCTGTCCACCCTTTTTTCTGGCCTCTTTCCCTTCTGACAGCCACATTTATTCAAATTCTTTCTGTAAATGACTATAGTCTGTGGATTTAGATCCTGAGGTGCAATATTTCTTGCCTAGATGCCCAGACTGGCCTGTCAATAGGAGCTTATTAAAAACCTCAATAAGTCACGTGACCAGAGGTAACTGATTCTAGCTAAACCCACAGGAAGAATGGTCTTACTCTCAGAAACCAGGTCTTTGGCAAGACTGTCTTTGGGGGTCAGACTCAGGATGTTGGACCACCTGCTAGGGCAGACCCTAATATAAATGCCTAGGCCAGTATTCAGTAGGCTGCAGATGGGGGAGTGGGCTTGACCTCCGGGATTCTCTCCTTGAGAGAGGCACCCAGCCTCAGTCCCTGGGGCACCTCTCTTCCAATGCAGCCCACAGAATGCCAAAATTCAGGTGCCATCCACATTTTCCAGGCTACCAAATCACTCTTCATTCTTTCTCTGGAGTGTGTTTGTGACAGAAGTGGTTAGTTGACCCTTGAAGAGTCATTGTCTCCTTCTGGAGTGTGGAGTAGCTGTTGAGAAGCAGCTGACCAGCCAGGGACTACATTTCTGAGCCTCTAGCTCCACCCGCCAAGTGATTAATCCTGGCCAGTGAACTATGAGCCTGAGTGATCTGCTGTTCTCTGGCTGAGGTGGTTAAGCAGCCAGCATGGCTCCCTCACCCTCCTCCCACTTTGTGTCACTGAGGGCCTGAGTCCCGGGTCACTCCATGGAGCAGCAGCCCAGGAGAGCAGCCTGGCCAGGACTGGCTGATGAGAGCTTATGTGGGCAGGAGATAAACTGTGGGTTCCAGCTGTTCATGACTGGGCTGATGGATCGCAGCGGTCGGCCCACACTGACTGAGACACTGCCCGAGCAGCATTGCCTTGCTCAGGGTGTCTTAGGATACGAGGGAAGTCCCCCAGCTCCTACCATGCTCACTAGCAGACCTGCCTACGGTGTCTGTGGCCTTGTTTGAGTTTCTGTGCCTCTCTCTCTCTCTCTCCACTTTGCTAGGAAACAGTGAAGCACCAAGTAGAAGCTAAAAGCACAGTCTCTGAGTCAGACTGCTTAGGTCCAAATCCAAACACCACCCACCACTCACGGAAGCCTTGAGCAAATCGTTTAACCTCTCTGAGCTTTAAATTCTGTCTGCGACAGAGGACTCTCACCTTGCAGAGTTGCTAGGAGAAACAGTGGTACATGCTGCGTAAAGCACCTGGCCCATAACCAACAGAGTCAGTGTCAGCACTATTGATCGCTATTACTTTCTGCGCTTGCTCCAGTGTAACAGATACGCCCACAGGCTGCAACCAGTCAGCATCGTTATTACTCTTCTCTCCTCCTTTCTTCCCTTCACACCAGTAACTTCCACCAGTAAGTCATGACAGCTGTGTTTCATAAGCATTCCTAGTTCTTCTACCTGTGTCCCACACGTGTCACCCCACCTGAGGTATTCTTTACCTCAGGGGCTATAAGCTTAGACATTTATAAGCATTTTGCAAGATGAGGAGGTAGGTGGATCTAAAGGAAGTGGGTCCAAGTGCATGTCAAGTGAACATTATCTGCTTCAGTAGATGTCTGGGCCTGTTCAAGAACTACAGTCCTAACAAATGGCCTCTCTTGCCTCCCCCCAGGCTCTGTGTTGCCAGATGAGCTCTTAGGAGTTATTGTGATGCAGGAAGTAAAGGGGACAGAAGGATAATAAATGCTCAGTCTAATACGGAAGAGGGTTTCCCCCAAGATTTCAGAAGAAAGAGAAACTAGAGCGAGTGTGCGGTAAGAAGGAAACAGATGGGAGTGAAAAGAAGGTGTGAGCAGGACGGCCCAGACCTCGGTCTTCTCTGTAAGAGCGGGGAGCACAGAACAAAGGGCTTAACTCAAAATAGAATTGTCTTGGGTGGCTGGACCGACCATCTCTCATGTGTCACAGACTTACTCTGAGGTTGGACTGTGTAAGCCACAGCTTAAATAAGGTTATAATATATATTTTCCTGGATTGGCATTAGTTTTATAATCAGATTAAGAAGCTTATTTGAAATTTAGGTTAACACTTGCGGTGTGTGTTCAGCTGGGTGACAGGATTGAGGGGCAGGTCCGGGGTGGCAGGTGAAGTGCGGTGAGAAGGCAGAGGGTTCCTGAGGTGCGGTGGTTGCCCCGTGCTGCTCCCAGCTCTCTGACTGCTGACCGAGCAGGGGTGAATGCAGACGGCATGGAGACAGCCTCCCGAAGTCCAGTCTCAGCACTTCCCCCCTCGTGAGGAATAAACCATTGCTGTCACCTGAACATCACGGCTATTGGCATCGGGGCATTGACTTGGTCCCATTCAGGGTCTGATTAGAATTCAGACTTGCTCACAGCTACAGGCTTCCAGGCTCTGCTTATGAAACACCCGTCCTCACTGCCTGCTCAGGAGTGGCCCCTCCACCGGCATTCTCCCAGTGTGGCAGAGCCTGGCCCAGACGGCTGTAGAGACCATTCAATGCAACTCCCTTACTTTAGACAAGTGGAAATCTGAAGTTCTATGGATTCTCCTCCTCTAGCACATGGTTTGCTAAGCTGAGATGATCGCAGAAGCTGAACTTGGCTGGCAGGACAGAGGCTAGCATTTCCCTGGGTATGAGGAGTGTAAGAGAAGCATGCCTCACGGCCATGGAGTGGGAAGATCTGAAGGGGGGCTGCCTTCCTCCTCCAGCCCTGTGGGACTGGATGCCTGTGAGTGGAGGGTGTCAGGCCTCATCCAGGTGCCAATGCCGCGGGCTGCTGGCTCTGCTCTCCGCAGCATCACCTCCATGTGGCTCCCTGGGAAATGATGTGACATTACTCAGCAATCCTTAGCACAGGGGCTCATAGGTGGCTGACACTGTGCAACAGGAGGCTCTGTCTTTTGGCTTAAGTCTCTGTCTTCCATTAAATGCAAATGTCCTTGAGCAAGAGTTGCCACCATGGGAGCACAGAGAGTTGGACTCCAGTACCTGTTCCACTGCCGGTTCCTGAGAGACTGAGGGCAGCATCCTCCGCTGGGTCACAGGGCACCCTCTCAGGGGGGTTCTTCAAGGGATGCCAGGATTCCAGGGTAAACAGCTAAGAATGAGTGGCCCTCACACCGGACTGCAGTCTTTTCCAGAGAGCAGTTTACGGGGAAATGCATGCAGAGAGGAACTGGAGCTTGAAAGGTAACTTTCTGTCTGGCTTGGGGCTGCCCAACCCCCACAGCAGAGTGCACCAAGTGACACCGTAGACAACTGCATCTTGAGCCCTTATGAGGGACAGCCCTGTTCCTAGAGATGTGAGACCCAGAACACAAAGCCTCTGTCTCTTGAAAGGAAGCTGGAGAGGTGATTCTGGCATAGCTCCTCTCTCCCACATGGGAGGGCTAAGCTAGCCAGAAAGGAGAGGTATCCACTGCATACTTGATAATTCCTTAGTAACCAAACAAATGCCCCCTGAAGTTTTTAGACCATGAACACTGCTTGCCAGTTTTCTCCAATAAAAGATGAGATGGCTTCGATTGTTTTTTTGTTTTGTTTTGCTTTTTTACTTTACTACTGTTTGAGTTTGAGTTATACCCATTTCAGGGAGAGGAGTGATTTCAGCTTGCATGAAGGAGAGCTGAATTCTATTAGGCAGAGAATTTTGTTGTAATACATGTGCTTCACATTGGTGTGTGTGTGTGTGTTGACCCTGAGTTAGCTAAGAGGTTGAGTGAAATATATAATTACAATGTTTTCTGGCTATCCAGCAACTTTTTAACCCATATTTGCTCTGTTTTGGAAAGTAAGCCCAGCTTTATGAGTCCTGCTTTCACCAGGAAGAATCTAGAAAATCAGTTCCCAAACTCCTCTGCAACTAGAGCACAGGCGTGTGAACTGGGTTCCACCAGTCAGAATTACACTGGACTTGGAAGTGAGGACTTCAAGGAAAAGGCAGTGGGTGGAAACCATTTTGCTGGCAAGGGGGACAGCAAAGCTTTCTTTTAGAAGAAATGGGACAGAAATTGGAGTGGCAGTGCTGGTAGCCTCTTTTCTTGGTGGGGCAGCCCCAGGGCAGCAGCTTCTTCCTCGTGGATTTGGATGCTCATCTATGGGGTTGGTTCTCCAGCCTCCCCCGGATTCTGTGAACTGGCCCATTTCCTTTTCATAAACTCCTTTCTGCTTGAGTGCCAGAATCAGTCAGCCTCTGTGGCTCACAGTGGAGGGCCCCGGAGGACCCAGCCCCCAGCTCCTAGCTCTGTGACTCCCTCCCACACCCTGAGCCCCAGGGCTGCCAGCCAAAGCAGCAGAGCAGGAGCCCCGGCCCCTCCACAAACCTTGTCCCTTCACAAATTTCTTTCCTGCCTATAAGATCCAGGCCTCTTGGACCTATCCTCTCACATTGCCAAGCTAACGGCCATTCTGTGGGGAACTGGTGAAGGAAGGGCTCTGTAATCCCCATGTGACAGTGAGTTGCCCTCAGCCTGGCTCCTAAATGCCAACCCATTCAGGTTCCAGAAGCCTGGCCATCATTCCATTCAGGGCCATTGAGTTCTTCTTGCTTAGATAATTCACCACTAGCCTATGGTGAAATCCAAAGTAATGCCTAATAGGTTAGGTAATTTCTGCTTGTTTCCACTTAGAAGTATTTACAGAATGTAAACTCAGCAAGGACAGGGGTGTGTTCACTACTGGAGTAATCCCAGTGTTTAGAACCATTCCTAGATGGCACATAGTAGGGCACTCAATGAATCGCTGTTGAACAAATTATGAATAAATGAGTAAATTATTTACATGGCAGACTTTCTGCCAGATAATGGACTAAAACATACTGTGATAGGAATAAACAACATGATTTTGGAAATTTTCTATGTCTTGAGAGTTTCACACACAAAAAATATTTCTACCCATATATTCTACCTATAGCCGCGGTAGGGGAGGCCCAATGCACGTCCATAGAAGAGGAATAGTTTACCTCTTTGTGACATTTTTTGGTACCACCTACTAATCAAAATTTGTTGGCACTTGAAATATTTTTATTCTAGGCAGCTCCCCCAAATCTCTACTATCCATAAAAAACCTCATTTTTAAAAAAAAAACGAAAGGGCAATTGTGCATATTTTCTTAAGCCTGCTTGAAACTGGTTTGTAATGCCTATCTGAACTAAACACAAGCTGCTCAGTGATATCACCCTCTTGCACATGGCCTTCAGGGGATTGTGAAGAGTTTCAAGTCAAATACATTTTTAGCCTGTGGCTGGTACCATCTAAAATGGTTGCAAGCAACACCTCATTTATCCTTGAAGGCCCTTGAAGGATGTAAGTCATAAAATAATATCCACTTGACAAATGAAGAAAGGGAGACATTAAATCATTTGCCAGTGGATGGTGGTACCAAGACTCCACCCCAGTGTAGCTGATACCAGAGCCTGCTGCCCTAACCATGTGGTAGAACAGAAGGTTTCTGGGATCCTCTAATGTTGGTGTATGGGAGCAAGTGTTCAAAGATGCTAGTCATGCCCAAATATCCAGTCCTCACTCTGGGTCTCCCAGCACCTACTTGAGGCCCAATGAGAACTTATACAACCCAGGGAGACTCACTCTTTCTAGGATATTATTCTCTAATCTTACACCTTGGCACACCTCATCCACAAAAATGCAAGCTTTTAAAACCAAGTATCTCTAGAAAATTCTCTGTGCTCTCATTCAACAGAGTGCAAAGTCTTAATTTTCTCTTATCTTTTTGGTCAAATATTTTTTTCTATCCTCACTCTAAGCACATTGGATCTACTTTTGCAATTTATTTGATGGAAAAGTTGCTGTAGATTGCCAAGTGACTTCATTGGTAAAGGTTTGACAGCAAACTAATTTGCTTTAGTTTGCCAGGAGGAAAAACTTGGTCATCAGTCACTCCACTTATTTGAGACGTCAGGTTGCCAAAGGAAGTTTGCCTGAATAGTTTAAACACTAGGGGAAGTGGAGTGGCATGGGGTGAGGAGGATTCCTCTCTTTTCCAATCCTTTCACCTCTTACTTATCAAAGGAAGAATGAAATCTATAGACTGTTTTAAAGATAATAGCATCTCAGTCATAGAGCTCTTTTATAGTAAGCTGTGAGCAGACGATTTTTCAGATGTTTCAAACATATTAGTATGTTTCTGGAGAAATGTTTTGTTATTGTTCTGAGGCCCAGATGTAGGCTGGACTTTGTTGAGAGTAAGTCAGCCGATGGATGCCGCTATCTGAAAGTCTCTTATCTACACCTTCTTCTTTTTTCACAAGAATGACATTTCTGGACATATCCCTTCTTAGATCAGTGTACTGAGAACATCTCCCAGAAGTGAAGCAAGTGTTGGCCTGAGCTGATTCTATACTGGCATTCTTGGCTTCATCTAATTGTGTTCTATCCTGCTACCCAAAATACAAACCTAAAAATACCTAAAAATACCAACCTAAGCTGATAGCCAACCTGGGTGTAAAAACAAAAAACAAAAAACAAAAACAAGACCACTAAAACCATTTCTACTTCTTTGCCAGAACAGGAAGTCATCACCAAGTAGAGGTTATTAATGCCTAAGTTTGGTAGAAAGGCCAAGGAAAAGTAACCTAGCAGAGTTGAGCCAGTTTTTTTTGGGGTGGAATGTTCACTTTCCACCCTCACAGGGAGGTTGCTAAGCACAGTATCTCATTAAATGCCCAGCAATGGAAAGGAGCCAAATGTTCCCGGGCAGGGGGCTTTCTCACTGCCCTGGGCTCACCTAGGAAACCAGATCTTAACAAAGCACCTGATGACTTTCCCATATCCATGACTCAGCAGTTTTCCTGGAATTGGAAAACAGCTGAGAATGTCCGGTAAGTCCTCCTTGCTCACATGATTCCTTTCTTTTGGTTTCTTGCCCACGTTTTTGAAACTTGGGACAAGTTCCATCCTTTCCTTACAAGGGTGGGGCCTGGTTTCAGTTTGATTTATCCCAGTATCTAACCCAGTAATAGAGTACAAAAAAGAATTTTATAAACACTTTCTGATGCCAACATATGTATCTTGCAGCCTAGACATCTGGACATCATGTTAAACAAATATTACCCACCACAAAAACCAGATAGATTCGTTTGTGGCTCCTTCAGCCCCAAGTAGTTCCTTCTTTAAAGGTTCTGGCCTGATACCTATGGGAAGTAGCTTTTGACCCCATCAGGCTGCTACCTCCGTGGGTTAAGCTATCCCTGAATCATCTCCTTTGTTTCTCAGACCTCTAAGATGAAACTGGGTGGCTCAGCCCCTCCCCAGTGGGTGGCTCACCATTCTTCCTCAGGCAGTAAACCTACTTATGACAGTTTTGGGGGGTCAGATTCTCAACAAAAACAATATAGGTTCAAGATATTATTCTCCTCACTCATTTAGAGATCCAGGAGATGTTTAGGAACAGGCTTTCAGAACTCCATCCCACATGCTCTTACGTTCCATGTGCTTGTGGAAAAGTGTTCCACCTGCCTTACGGGCCTCCATCTACCCTGAATATTAGAGATGACAGTGATTGATCCACCAGCATGCTCTACCCCAAGTTTCTACACGTTGCTCTTATATTGCCTGTAATCCTAATATTGCCAATAATAACAATAGCTCATGTATATTGATCATTTGCTGTATATACAAGGAATTGTTAAGCCTTTTACATGCACAGTCTCACTTAGTTCTCATAACAACTCTGTGAGGTAGGTATCACTACTATTCCATTTTACAGGTGGGGAAACTAGGGAGTGATAAGGTAGACTCGCATGCTCCAGGGCACACGGCTTACAAATGGCAGAACCACCACAAGCCAGGTCTGGGAGACTCCAAAATTCATGCTCCTAATCATGACCCTAAACTGCCTGTCAGGTCAGGGCTGATGACAGAGAAAAGAAGTCCCTGTTATATAACTGTCGCTAGTTATGTGACATGTCAGAACCAAACGCACACTTCTTATTCACTCCAAGGTCCCTCTTCCTCCCTGGCTCAGGATGCTGACAAGCACAGGAGTCCAAATGAGGAGGTAACAGAGTAAAGGAGTAGATTAAAGGTGTAGAGCAGGGGAAGAGAGGAAAGAAAGTCAAGGGTGGAAAGGAGCTTCTTGGGGAAACAAGGACAAAGTCTTTTAAACCATCTGCAAAGGGTCAAAGACTAGAATAGGGCCCATCAGCTGGGGACTCCATGGAGGGGCGTGGCCAGTCCTACACTAGCTGGCATTTGCAGTCTCAAGAGGTATATGCTTCTTGAGGGTTGACCAGACTCCCCAGAGCCATGTTTCCACCCTTAGCCATCCAAAAGCAGCTCACAGAAGCTTCTCCCACCCACTCTACCTCAACTGCACCCCAAAAGAATGCACTGATTAACAGCCTGAGCTTGCTGCCTATAAGAGATAGGAGCAGGGTGCCTGCTCTAGCAAGGTTTTGAGTTACCAAGACTTCTCTCCCTGTGCACTCCCATTCGGCAGGACATTTTTAGTGGTTTAATAAGTTTTGGCATAATTAATTAAAACTAAGTTCATCTTGTCAAAATGAACATGTGCAGTTGCGATATAATATAGCCTTGGGGTAGGGGTGGGTGGGTATGTTTTAGTTTCTTGACAGTATGTAAACCTTGCTGTTGTATAAGTCCACATTCCAGGAGTCATGTTCCTGTATCTGCTTGCTTTGTTTTAAGCCACTAAGTTTGTGGAAATTTGTTATAGCAGCAATAGGAAACATATACAGTGGGAATGGGGTTTGGAGACAGAGCGTGAGCCAGGCAGAGGAAATGGCATGGCAGAGGCTGGGCATGACACATCTATGACTCTGTAGCTGAGCACAGGGCTGAGGTCAGGGAGTGGAGGGAGTGGTGTGGTGAGTGTCTAGGTTGAGGAGGTCCTTAAGGTCAAGATCTTGACTCTATAAGCCACATCACTGACTTGGGGTTTCTTCTGAGGGCACTGGGAGTCATTAATGGCATTTTGAGCAGGAAAGAGACACTATTATGTGGTGATGAAGAAAGCCTTTGGGTGGTGATATGGAGTCCTTAGAGGGAGGAGAAAGTGGCATAAGACTAGAGGCAGGGAGACTAGAGGGGGAGGCTATAAGCACCATTCAACCATGGTTCTGTGGCTTTGGCAGCTCCCATAGGATTTCCAACTTCTCTGAAGTTCATGGACCCAGATCCATTTCATTTCTTCAGTGAAATACTGAGTCATTCCTGACCTGTACGGGAGTATCCAAGTTTGTTCTTTATGATTATTGCCTACAAATGACACTGGGTTAGGCTTGAGTTTTTGAGACAGAAAATTAGCTTTGCAGGTGGATTTTCCAAACTATATCTTGTGTAACAATAAAGAAGAACCTAAATAACTTGTGATAGCAGCTGGGACTGGAACTGGGGGGCTGGGATTTGGGGCCTAGGAAATGTGTTTCTATATCTTTGGAGATTATATTTGATATGAATCTACTACTGTTGATGCTTTCTGGTCTCTGGACCCTTTATTCAGGTGCCAAGTTTGAACCCAAATTTGTGGTTTCTTGTACTCTTCTAGATGTCCTTAGACAGAACTTGCTACAGGGTTACAGACCTGTATGTGTGCAGGAGCCAGTCAAAACATAATAGAGATTGGTGGTGCCTTTCCTGCTTAAAAGCATTTTAATTAGTATGTTTAAAAAAAAATACATTCCATGCAGCTTTTAGGCCAACTTTGTAACCCTGATGAAACTATGCCCTTTTCAAAATCAACCTTCTCTCACAGTCTCATCAGTAGGAAGGTATTTTTAAAAGGGGAACCCACGATGGTGGCTTTTTAAAAAGTTGACTTTTGGTATGGGTAGAGCTGGAGAGAGAAAATCTGAGTGGAGCAAGTACAAGAAACTTCCTGATATATAGGCCTGGGCAGCTGATAACACCAGCTCTCATTCCTGCCACCTCCAGCTGTGCCAGGGAAGGGTTAGGTAAAGGTTAAAGAACACTGTTAATAATAAACTGAAGCCCTTAGAAGAAGTCATTGGTTCAGAACATGAACTCAAGGCTGGGGTATGTGGCCAAGGAGGAAAGGAGTTGAGAGGACAGGCTTTTCCTCTCAGGCAATGAGAATGTTGTAGTCCTTCAAACATAAATAAAAGACATGGAAAGCTTTATAACATGACGCCCTTGTCTAACGAGAGGTCTGGGCATCTTCCCGTCCCAGGGGATGGGACCCATGATAGACTTTTCTAGGCAAGCTCATTTCACTGGAGGAGACAGGGTGATGGGTGGTGAGGAAAGATGACAATTGAGTAAATTAGCAAAGAACAAGAGTCCTGGAAACGTAATTTCTAATTTGGGTTTATAGTTTTGGCATGTTTAGTCTGCATATCTGTAAAATGGTGGAAATTAACTTAGCCCCAAATTATGTATGCAAAAAAATGTACTGAGGTGAGAAATGAAATAATATCAACAAATACCGGCAAAGCAGGCTTATCTACTATTTGCCATGAACCAGGCACTCCTCCAAGCTCTTTACATGTTAATTTATTTAGACCTCACAACAAATCTGGGAGACACTTTGGGATTACCCCTATTTTTAAAGGTGAAGAAATGGAGACACAGTAAAGACAAGTATTTTGCACCAAGTCCCTGGGTCAGAGCAGGGATTGAGCCCAAGAAGTTGAACTGCAGAGTCTAAGATTTTAACTACTACTGCATTTTACAGTCTTGCCAGAAAAGGAAAATCCAAATGATTGCCCAGCAACTATCTGAAAAGGCAATAAAATTAGTATAGATAGGTTCTTTTTTCCAAAAAAGGTAAAATTGTTCATATTAACTAAGCCTCCCACCTATATCACACAGATGGCAATGAAGAACTCTGGACAAAGAACAAAACACAACTGTGTGAAGCCACTAGAGCATAACTGTAATCAAGCAGAAACTGGAGGGAAGTTGACACATGGAAAAAGAAAATGACCCTAGGTAATCTCTTTTTAAAAAAGTTTTTTTTTTGTGGGTTTTTACCTAATGGTAGACCCCAGTCAGGTGTGCAGGGTAATTATAATTTGGAAACAAACTGGAAATCTTACTGGCTCGAGGAATCAGAGAACTGAATTTGGGGCTGCCACTGCTGCTATCAAGTGACAGTGGGAACCCTGGAAAGGATAAATCCAAAGAGAGAGAGCTCCAAATTCTGCATATAAACTCTGCCCCTATCTCTGGCTGACTTCTGAGCTACACATGTATGGGGAAAACTCCAAGCTATTAAGCTAAGACTGAAAGAACCAAAGAATGTAGCTGCTGTCCACTAGAGGAGAGAGAGAGGTTTGAAGTTTGAGTTCAACCAAGCTAGCTGCCTGCTAAAACAACAGCAATGATAAAAATTAACACTTTATGAAAGAACAAAACATAATCCAGAATAGATGTGTTAAGAAGAGATTGCAACCCACAGTCAAGAGAAAAGGCAATCAATAGAGACAAATGCCAAGGCAACCCAGGTTTTGGAATTAGCAGATAAGGTCTGTAAAGCAGCTTATTATAATTATGCTCATGGATGTAAAGAAAAATAAGTTCACAATGACTGAAAAGATAGGAACTCCTAGCAGATAAATAGAAACTATTATAAAATAAATGACTTGAAATTCTGGAACTGAAAAATACAATATCAAATAAAAATTAATTAGACAGACTCAACAGAAGATTGGAAATGACAGAAGAAAATGTCAGTGAAAATAATGATATGTCAACAGGAATTATCCAGTCTGAAGAACAGAGAGAAAAGAGATTTTAAAAATGAACAAGTAATCAGAGACATGTAGGGCAGTATCAAGAAGTCCATTATGTTACTGGAGTTCTGGAAGGAGAGGAGAAAATGAGGCAAGCAAACATGTTTGAAAAAATAATGGCCAAAATTAATTTAAACTCGGTGAAAGATATATTACATATGCAAAAACATAAGCAAATCCCAAGCAGGACAAGTTCAAGGAAAACACACATAAACACATACTCTATCTTCACTGAAAACCAAACATAAAGAGAAGATTAACTACAGAAAAGTAGCACATTATATACAGAGGACTAACAATATGAACGACATATTAGAGTCAGAAACAGTGGAGGTCAGAAGTCAGTGGATCCTCCTTAAAGTGCTGGAATTAAAAAAAAACAAAAACAATAAACCTTGTCAACCCAGAATTCTATATCCAGAGAAAATATACTTCAAGAAATGAAGGTAAAATAAAAGTGTTTTTATTTAAGTGAAAACTAAGAGAATTGATCACCAGAAGATCTGAACTTAAAGAAATGCTAAAGAAAGCTCTTCCATGCTGAAAGGAAATGACATCAGATGCAAACTCAAACCATCAGGAAGGAATGAAGGACACTAGAAATGCTAAATTTGTGGGCCCATGTAAGAGTCTACTTTTATCTTAATATCTTCAAAATACATATGATTATTTAGAGCAAAATATATAACATTTTATTGTAAGGTATATAGTATATGTAGATATAATACATATGACAACTTTAGTATACAGATGAAGTCAATGAATGAAACTATATGATTGCATATGATCTTACATTTTTGTGAAGGGGTACGATATTGAACCTTAGGTAGAGGGTTTATGTGTCACCATGGTATAGTTCTTTCAACTTCTCTGCTTTTTGAATTTTGATTTAGTTGGAAAGAAAAGTGAAGAGGGAGTCTTAGGATTCACAGGTAACTAAAGGAATGCATGAAAGAAAGTTGAAGTGTATTGAAATGTCTATGGCACTATTTCCAAATGTGGCTGATCATGAAAATATCACAGGGAGCCTTAAAAAATAGAGATGCCAGTTCCCCTCTTAGAAGTCTTGATTTAGGACTGATCTGGGATGTACTGGGAATAATTTTCAGAAGCTCATCAGGTGATCTCTGATAACCATCCATATTAGGAACCATTAGTCTAAGAGGTCATAGTTGTTTTTATCTAAAAGAAATAATGAAAGATACCATGCACCAGCAAAAACAGTTAATATTTTCATTTTGGGTTATCTCTCTTTACCTGTTGACTTTGCAGTTTTACCTTGGGCAATAGTAACAACTTATTTCAGCTCATTGTTATTCTAGATGCAATGTACTAAGGGTATCAAAAGTGGGCCTTCCTCATTTACCTGCTCAGAGTATTGGTGGTAAAGCCACTCTCAGCTAATGATAAATGGGACTTCTAGGTGATGCTGAAGAGACCACAACAGATGTTGGATGAGACTGATCTCCCCGTGTTGGACTTAGAGCTTGGAGTGGGCTGGCTTGGTTGGGAGGTTGAGCTGTCTCCTCCCTGCCCCCACACCCATGTCAAACTAACTTTGACCTCTGGTGGTTTTCCAGCCTGGAGACCCCCCCCCCCCCCAACCTCTTCTCCATCTGTCCTGATCCTCCAAACTCTACAAGTTCCCTCTCTCCATTAGGACTTGCCCAACTCTCACAGAGCAGAGTCTTATTGTAGTGAAAACTTGCAAAATTCCCATTCTGCTGTATTCCTTTTTAAAAATAGGAATGGTTATTCTTTCATAATTATACTTTCGGCTCCCATACCTAGATACTGAAGGTATGAAAATTTGAAAATTTGTCATTTACTTTGGCTGCCCTGCAGCTATGTTTGGGGGATCCCCCACCTTATGAATAAATGTCCATCTCCTAGTAAAAATCAGAATTTTCCACACACTGTTTCCCAGTCTCCCTTGCAGCTAGGAGGTGGGCATGTAGCCCAGGGCTCCTACTCCTGGTTTAGAATCAGAAGCCCTGGAATCCCAGACCTTGCCATGGTGACTGTTGTCTCCATGGCCTTGCTCCTGTGGGATTGCCCAGCAGTGCTTCCTACTCTCCAGCCTCTCATAATTTCTGCCTATTTTCTGAGCCTAGATCTAGCTCGATATCCCAGCTATACTTATATAAGTTTATTTTCTTCTTGAACCAACCAGAGTTTGTTTCTGTTGTTTGCAAATAGGTACCCTAAGACAAGTATATTTCATCTATTTAAGCATTTAAAATACTGGAAAATGATTCAGGATTCAAGAGAAGATCTAGAATCTATCCCATCAAGAATTTTCCTAGCCATTTAGGCAGATAGGCTGTCTTTTGAGATCCTCTGTGTGATCTGTCTTTTCAGAAGGCTTGTTTTAACTCTCCATCCAGATGGCAAATCCCTTGAAGTAGAAGCTGCTCTCAATACCACTTGTATATACCAGCAGAGAGCCTAACTTGTAGTATTGCTCTGTAAATAAACGCTGATTAAGACACTAATAAAGGTACTTTGCTTTCCACAAACTTGAAATCTCACAAGCCAATGATTCCCACTAGTTCCCATTTGTGTATGTGCATTTTCCAGCTAAAAAAGTCCATTCATTTTCATCTCTGAGCTCATTGTCAGAGGGTTCACTTAAGCCTCCTTCAATTTCCTTTTGGTCCTTGGATTAAGAGCAAAATTGGCTTACTCATTTAAGATATAAGTTTTCTCTCAGCCATGTCCAGATCTCTCCCACTGTTGTTGGTGTGCTCCCTCCCTGCACATCTCAGGGCTTTGTCTTGTCCCTTTAATCTGAGAGACCCAGGAAGTACACCAAGGACTGTTGACATGGACCTGATCCCAGAGAACAAAAACCCGAACTGCACACAGAAGTTCTGTCTAGCCAAGCCATTATTAGGGCACTTGAGGTCAACTGCATTCACTTATCAGTATTGGCTCTTTCTTAGGAAAATGCTGATGTCTGCCTTTCCCAAGTCATACCCGAGGGTCTCTCCCCAGCTGAGAATGTGCAGATTGTGAACATGAACAAATCAGCTTCTTCTTCCTCTAGAAATGTCCCAGGGAGCAGGGCAGTGGTGTTAACTAAAGCTGCTGTCCCCTCTCTCATCTCTTTCTGCAGATGTGCCTGGATCTGTGACCTCATTGATCAGCTTCCTGTCAGGGACAGAGTACTTACTGTGTACCAAGAGGGGACCCCAAAGAAATATAGAAGATAAAGCCCTTCCCTCAAGGGTACCAGTTCAGTTCAACAAATACTTATAAAATGCCCATTTAGACAAGATGGTATAGGACCATGTGCAAAAACCAGGGGTAACTGTTGCTGAAGCTGTGAGCTGAGTCTACCAGGTCTCTGCCCCCGAGCTCCCGGGTAGGCTGCAGGGCCCTCGGGGTGGAAGGGCCAAGGGGATAGCATTCTGAGCCCACCAGCTGACCACAGCCAAACCACTGAGGTGGTACCTGACAAGATGCAGATTCCTGGACCTCACTTTCAGGGCTTATGTTTCACTCTGTCTTGGGGGAGAACCAGGAGTCTGAATTTTAACTAAAACCACTGGTGGTTCTGACACAGGTGGTCCAAGGACCACACCTGGAGACACTTTCACCTCTAGAGGCATCCGGCATAAAGAGCCACACCAAATCCACAAAACAGAGGAGGCGAATGCTCTTTTTTTGCCCACAGCCACTAGAGAGTGGAATTACCTGATCTTTCTAACACCACGGCAAGGGCACAGTGCGCTCCCCACCCCCTCTGGGTGAACAGCTTCTACTAACAGACAAGGAGGCGCAGCTTATTGCCTCCAGCACAATCCCAGTAGTTTCATCCTGCAGAAATCTAGAGTTTCTGCCTGAGCAGGGGACTCTGCATAAGGCCCACTCACCTGGGTCTGGTAATAGCTACCCCAAACCACGAGTCCTGAACAAGGTAGAGCTTAAGAAATCCACTGCATATAGCACAGAGAAGCCAAGTAGTGACTCTATCGCCTCTTACTACGCTGATAGACAGTGACTGTAATGGGGTATGTGGTGGGGACTTGATAATGGGGGGAATCTAGTAACCATAATGTTGCTCATGTGATTATATATTAATGATACCAAAATAAAAAATAAATAAAATATAATAAAATAAGAAACCCACTACAAGATAATCAGGGGAGGCTCCATGGAGGAGACCCGCCTTGAGTGGGAATGAGATAAGCCTAGAAGGAAATGACAGATGAGGAATTCCACGCTAGGGAAACAACAGGAAGTTAAGCTTTGAGGTGGGAATGACCCTCATTACCTGTGCAGGCTTTAACGGGGGCAACACACAGGGGCCCCCTGGCGGTGGGGGGCGGGGCAGCCAGTAAAAAGAGGTCTCAGGCCCTGAAAAGTAGCCCCCAAGGCCACCTGCGGAGGGAGGTGGGAAGGGGAGGGGGAGGAGGGCGGCGTCCAGAGGTGTCCCACCCTTGGGTCTAGAGTACAGGACCCAGCCCAGGCACTGGTTCCTTGAGGGCTATAGCCTGAGGAAGGGGCAGCAGGAGGAGATTCCCTGGGGAATTTGGGGTAGAGCTACAGGGAAGGCACTGTCAAGGTGGAGAGAGCTGAAGCTGGAAATAGGGGGCGTGCCCCAGTCACCTATCCAAAAGTACCAGCAAGATCTTAAGCCCTGAGGCCGTGAGGGTTGGGTGTCAGGACAAGCCGGGGTCAGTTGGTAGATTAATAACAGAAGGCAGGCCTTGGCTGGGGTGCACTCACAATTAGAACAATTAGGATGAGAAAAGCGAACGTGAGGTGACAAAAAATTGGGCAGTCTCTCACCATAGGCAGTTGGATAAATTCCCACGGGCCACTGTACAGTTTCTGGAGCTGCCACATTTGCCCCTCCTCCACCTCAAGGCAAAGTTCACATTATCCCACCACACCCAATAAACATCCAATACTCCCCTAAGCCAGTTTGACTTCTCTTGGTTCTTGTTGGATGAGAGGAATGAACCTCAGCTGCAGTGGGGGTGGAGGCTACAGGACACCCCAAGTGTGGTCCCTGTTTTCCATTAACAATATTATTAAGGCAATCATGTTTGGATGAGATCCTAAGAACTTACCCAAAGATTAATATCACAAGACTAATACTGAGCTCAAAGCTCTGAGATGTATTTGTGCTCAGGGAAGATGTTTGCTAATGTTTGGCTTTTATTTCCCCTGGAGATGGTACACATCAGTGAGGCTGAGGATAATGAGTAACAGCACAGACAATAAATTTTAAAATGAACTATTTAAACTCAAAGAATGCTAATGCAGACCAGTGCTAGAATATGGCATGTGTTACTAAGACAACAATGATTAGACCTTTATGAGCAGATTCTGTTATCTGCTTTTTAGAAGCAGTAAGTGGCTGTCTCTTGATCGCATTAGTCCCTGCATTACAAAATTCTCAATACATCACATTGAAAGGGTGAGAAATGGGGCAGAAGCAGGAAGGTAAGGAAGGGTGGACTTGAGAAGAAGAGGAATGGGGTCTGTGGTTTCCACCAAAACCCACCTCCCCTTCTTGCTGGGTGAGAGGTAGGCAATATTTCCCTCTTGCAGGTAGGGGTGGCCATAGACTGACTTCCAGCCAATGGAGTGTGAGGAAATTTTGAGACAAAAGCAGCTTCCTCTACACCCTTCCTCCCTTTCCACCAGCTCAAGGCCCTTGGTGATAATGCAGCCACATCTGGAAGAAGCCTGGGTCAGTGAATCACCATGCAGCCATCTGCTGACCTGGAACACCCACCCTGGATTATCATGTGATTGGGAAATAGACAGTATTGTATCTGAGTCAATGAATTTTGGAATCTAGTTGTTACAGTACTTCAGTCCACCCTAACTAAAGCAGGACCAATTCAGCATGCCCACCACAGGACTTCTGGAATGAGAGACAGGGCCACAGAAACTTTGCTTTTCATGAGAGCTCACTCCTAGGGCTTCTGGAGAAACAGTGCAGAGGACATGGAGTGATGGTCAAGACACATGACACCGGAAGTAGGACTCCTGAACAGTGAAGGGAGGCTGTGGGGCCGTCCTTCTCATGAGGTGGGAGGGAAGTCTCATTAAGCAAGACTCTGCTTGGGGCTACGCTTGGGACAGTAGGAGGAGAGACTTTGAGTGTGACAGTCATTTAAAATACTCTCTAGAAATTAGGGTCCATTTCTTCAGTGGGAGGAATCAGAAGTTACTCAAACAAACCAGCCAAACCAATCAAACACAACAAACTTCCTTTAAGGAGCTTGGTAAGAATAAAAACCCAGAGAGGAGCTGTCAGCTTACAGAGGAGTGCAGGACTAGTGGCCCAAGGTACCAGGGGCTCCTCTATAAATTGGTGCCTGAAAGGCATTACTGGTGAGTGTGACTGCAGAGACTGCCAGAGATTGGAAGCAGCTGGCCTCAGTGGGCCCCAAGGAACGGTGTGAGGGGACCCTGCTGGCCGCTGCAGGAGGCTCACCTAGAACCTCATGAGAAAGGCCTGAGACGTGGGACTTACCCTTGAGGTTGACTCATGCTCTTGATGATCTCATCCATGACTCTGTGACCTGGGCAACTAAATAGTATATCTAAATAGGTGTTGAATCAGTATGTGAGTGACATGGGCACATTCTGTAAAGGTTGACTCGGTGGGAAGACATTTTCAAACTGGAGAGAAAAAGCAAGATACTAGCTCTCCAAAATATTCACTCAATAAATATTTACTTAGGCAATACAAAGACAAATAAGGCCTGCCTCCTGCCCTGCTGAGCTAATAAAATGTGAGTATGATTTTCCAAGGTAGAGATATGTATGTCAAGATGAGGAAGGAGCAATTCAATAAGAAAAACAGCATTTGAGGAAGAGAAAAAAATGAAATACACTACAATTCAAGAATCTAATAATGTGTGTACAATAACTTCGATTTTATATTCCAGAATTATTCCAAAATGTTACTGTCAAATTCTATTGATGTTTTAAACTATTTAGCTTGACATGAATGACATCTTTGTGTATACTCAGTAAGAACTAAATTTTAACTAGTTGTAAAAGCCATACAATTACTTCTCTGCCCTGGAAAAGGCGTGAACCAGGCCTTTTACACTGAATCCCAGCTTATTGGGTCTCAGAACAGATATGTCTGTGCTCCTGGAGAATGAGGCAGGATGGAGAGGCCGACAGGCGGGGAGGGAAGGGGAGCTGGACTATTAGACCTTTGTACTAGGAGGTCTCTTGCACTTATTGGAAGAGCTGCAAGTTCCCTAAACAACTCAAATGCCCACATTAATACAGAAAACATCCAAAGTAAAATTAAGTTTAAAATATTATTTGCAAAGCTAAATATACTATTCCTCATAGCATCCCACCATTGCACTCCTTGAATACTTAACTTCCATACAAGAACCTGCACGTGTAAGTTTGTAACAGTTTTAATCACAATTGCCCAAACTTGGAAGCAAAAGATGTCCTTCAGTAGGTGAGTGGATAAACTGTGGTACACCAATACAGTAAACTAGCATTCCATGATAAAAAGCAACCAGCTACCAAGCCATGAAAAGACATGGAGGAAACTTAAATGCATTTCCTAAGTGAAGGAAACCAATCTGAAAAAGGCTGCATACTGTATGATTCCAACTACATAACATTCTAGAAAAAGGCAAAACTATGGAGACAGTAAAAAGATCGGTGATTGCCAAGGGTTAGGGCAGGGGGTGGGGGCTGAGGAAGTAGAAGGAAGGGAGGCTGAACAGGCGGAGCACAGGGGGGCTTCAGGGCAGTGCAGTGATTCTGTAAGGCACTGTAATGGCGGACACATGTCAGTAGGCATTTGTCAGAACCCGCAGAACGTATGATACCAAGAGTGAACCCTAATGTAAACGACGGACTTTAGCTAACGATGCTGTACCGCTGTTGGCTCATTCAGAGCAACAGACATACCACGCTCATGCAAGGTGTTGCTGACAGGGGAAGCTGCGGAGGAGACGGAGGAAGGGTGTAGGGACTTTGTACTTTCTGTGGATGTCATTCAGGCCTCTACTTTCAGCCCCCAAAGTCTAACTCTAATAGTTAAGAGTGGCTAATCTGGAACTGTCAGCGCAGCCTCGGAAGACACCCTGACTACTTCCTTTGCACTTGCAGCCGAGTTACCACCAGTCCGCACCAACTGGCAGGGAGGCAGGGGGAAGCCGGCCCCTGAATTCCGACCTGCCAGGGAAGCCGGGTGGGCTTGCATTCTGGGCCTTGGCCAGTTCAGCTGTCTGTGCTCTGGCCCTTGCCTCCCATGGCAGGAGATGAGTGAGAAGCAGCAGGCTGAGAGGGGAGGCCTGATGGAGCAGTGAGGAATCCCACAGGGTCTGGGGGTCTGGGGATAGTAGATCTGGGCCTGTGACTTTCTGGTGAGCAATACAGTAAAATATATTGTATCTTATTATTAAATATAATGCTAATTAATTATAACTAAAAGTTCAGTTATTATCATAATTATTGTTATTATAATTTCTTTCTTGTGGTCTTTTGGGCCAGGAACACATCAAAAGAGAGAATATGTATAAATACCTGCTAGAGGCAGAAGCATAGTTGACAGACAAGAAATGGTAGCTTTATGATTACAATGTTATGTTAAATGGTTTATAGTCATGACATAGCAAATGACAGGTATAGATCCTCACAAATCCCATGAGTGAATTTCTGCTGGGTTCTATTCATAAAAACTGTAGTTCTAAAACAAAAAGTCTACTGATAAAACAACTACCAGAAAATCCCATTTTAATTTGCATCCTGGTACTTGGCTTTGATGGGCAGCCATCCCCTAGATGTTCCCAGAGCCAGTGTTCCCAGGTGCAGTCACCTCCCTCCCTGGCTGGTGTCCATGCTTGCTTCAGCAGAAGCATCTTGTATGAGATGACAGAAGAGAACTTTGTAGTGGCAAACCCCAGGCCACGAATGGACTACCAGGTCTGCTTTTAACCCTCACACCAGGAGCCCAGCAGGCCGTCAGAGGCCTGCAGGGATCGCAGGCCTGGGGTGTGACCAGCGATCCTGGCCCAGAGCAGACATGGCCTCCAGCAGACTCTCCCTGGGGGGCAGAGATGGCACTGGTTCTGGGAAGCTGGGGCTCAGGAGGCAGAACTGGGGATGCCAGGGCTCAAACTCCCTCTCTGTGGAGGCTTGTCTCCATGCTCTGAGTCCCTGGGAACACTTTTTAAAAAATTGGTCCAAGCACTGACAACATGGGGGAAAGCAACTCTGACCCCTGACACAGATCCTGTGCATAGTAAACATCTCCAGATTGTTCCTTCTTGCAGAGGGTTGCAGGGTGCAGTCTGTTGGCTGCACTGTGGCTTGGCTTGTACTGTAAATATGTACTCAGTGACTGGGTCAGCAGGTATTTGACTCTTATGTTGCTGTGATTAAGACTGAGAAGAGTGTTCATGGAGAACAGCTCGGGTAACATAGGGATATACTGATTCACACTGGGCATATAAAACCAAGGTCCCATCCCATCTCCAGCACTTTTGTGCTGTTCTGATGAGCAGAGAGGCAAAAGGGCCTTAGCCAACCTGGGAGAGAACAAAGACCAGGTCTGTCTAGAGCCACCATTTCTGACTATCCCTCCCCTGGGGGCTATGCTAGGAACTGTGTGGCACAAGCTAAGCAGTGGCTAATGTTTAGGGTGTTCACAATGTGCAGGAGCCATAACAACCTCTGCAGTAGAAATCAGCAGAGCTAATATTTAGCATGCATGCCCTGGTACTGACTGGCATTCATTTAATGGTTAGTGCCAAAGCTGTTTATTAAATATTTTAAGTATCAGCCCTGGGTACTAACATTGGTCCCCATTCTATAGATTAGGAAATGAGGTCAAGAGAGGATAGCTGACTTGCCTAAGATCAGACAGCTTTGTGCAGAGCCTGAATGCAAAGTCAGGCTGTTGGACTCCAGACCTTGGTGCTGAGCCCATGTGTCCACTGAGTCCTGGACTTACTCTTGGAGGAGCAGCCAGTGAGCGGTACTCTGGCAGAGGACATGAGGAGAGCTGAGCAGCCGTGCCCCAGAGTAAATACCAGGGTGAGTGTGCTGTCCTCCTTGCAGAGACAAGCCTCCACACTCTTGCACTCCTGCAAAGCGGGGTGAGGTCAGTGGGATGTGGCTCACTGGCCTCTGCAGGAGTCCCGCAGGGGTGCAGGTAGCAGAGCTTCAGAAACACCACCTCTTCAACAAGAAAAGACCACTAGGTCTAAGGAAAGAGAGGGCCACTCTCAGGAAGGAACGAACTAAGAGAAAGGAGGCAGAGGGATGCCAGTCCCAAGGCTTGTCCTCTTGGAAAAAGTCAAGTCTCTGAATCACCTTTGGCTAGGGTCCTGAAGCTGGGACTTACCTGACACATTCCTCCACGTACTGATGATGTCCTGAGTGCTTTGTTAAGTGTTTTGCATGCATTACCTCACTTAGCCGTGAAGCAAAGCTGCATGGGTGAGTTACTACTGTTGTGCCCATTTTACAGATCAGGAAAGTGAAGTTGAGAGCAGTTAAAGGACACACCAGCTCCGACTGCTGTCTGGGCCTGCACTGTTTGTCATCATTACACTACACTGTCCCTTTTTTAGGGATTTCAAAAACAGAAAGGGCTGGATGGGTCTGTAGCATTCATATAAATTTATTTTATGTGGATATATCATGTCTGCACCTGCTATAAACCAGGAACATCCATTCATTTATTCAGCTGATTTATGAAGCCTGGTTACAGGCCAAGCCAGGTGCTGGGCACTCACTGGTGAAGATCAGCAGAGGTCCCACCTCATGGCTCCTTGGGTGGGGCAGGAGGAAGGCCCGGGATGGGGAGGTGATGGGAAAACTCGTTTACATTGTTGAGTTTCCTACGAGCTAGACATGGTGCTCGCTGCTGATCTGTCATTTAATCCTCTCAATTGACTACTGTTAGGTACATATTCTTATTATCTCCATTTCATAGATGGGCAAATTAAGACTTGGAAAGTTAGGTAATTTACCCAAAGTCTCACATCCTGTACACAACAGAGATGGATTTTGAACTCAGATATCTGACTCCAAAGCCTGGAGCTTTTATTTGCTGACATATTTCCCACCTTTCACATGCATTATTAGACCCAAACCTTTAGGGAACCATTATTATCAGCCGCATTTAACTGACAGGGAATCCGAGGCTCAGAGGGGGAAGCAGCTTGCCTAAGGTCTCCCTGGCTCAAGCGGGGGTCTGAACCCAGGTCTTCTGGTGCCACGTCCAGGGCAGGCTAGTTACTCTGCCGCACCTCTGTGAAGCAGCCCTGGGGCTGGAAACCAGGACGTGGGGGCTCCTCCCAGCCTCTCGGTGGTCTCATTCTGAGCACTGGTGTAACTTACGCTGTGTGCTGGAGACTTCTTTGCTAACGTATTTTGTGCTGGCATCCAAACATCTCCTGAAGCATTCTAGGGAGCCGGGGAGGCAGACAGCAATGGCCTGAGTACGGATGAGGTGGGCATCCTGGGCAGCTCCCCGTCCCCTGCGCAGAGAAGGTGGCTTTGGAGGCTTTTGTGCTCTCCTGCACTTCACATTCCAGTAATGTGCCCTGTGATTCTCATCATTTCTGTATAAGCAGCGGCTGCTAACTCACACAGAAAAGGAAATGGCATAGGTTCTGAAACTTCCTGTTATCTGGTATCTGAGAAAATAACTGTTATGCAAATATCCTTACTCCTGAAAAATGCAGGCATGTACACATACACACACATACACACAGACCCTCTGCTTGGCCCTGTGCCCCGGATCTCTTCTGTACCCAGGAAATTGAGAAATGGTTCCATTAGCACAGTAGCCAGGGCACTGGGGGAACCTGCAGTAGGAATTTATGGTCATTGAAATAGCAGCCTTTGCATTTGGTTCAGAGTTTAGCAGATGTCCCTTCCAGGTAAGCCCTTGCTCAGGCTCTCGGGCCAGGGTTGGTTTGGTTTCTGCCTGGCAGAGCCTGAGAGTTAGGGATCCCTTATGAGAGAAGCAGATGTGGAAGGGACCTCATCCAGGCCTTTGGCTCCCCTCCAGCCCAGGAACTCTGTTTCCTCGTGGCTCAGATCTCCCTCCCTGGGCCTTTAGAATGCACTGCATCCCACTCTCAAGCCTGCAGTGAGTCAGGATAATGACAGACGTTGAATACTTTCTGTTTGGTTCATTGTGACCTCTTTGCAGGTCTTCTTTTCAAAATAAGCTCAGGTTTGAGCCCAAGACTGCAGCTGGTCTCTGCTTCCAGAGAGTGCTGACCTCTGGCACAAGCCTGAGACTAGCTGGCCACCTCCACCCTAGGAAGCTTTTTAAAAATGCTGAATGTAAGCTTCGGTTTTAATGGCTGAAAGTGAAAATGACATGTGACTTCCAGAAAATTCAGAAGAATTGTTCTCTGTAATGAGTGAAATAGCATTCTTCAAACAGCAGAAAGGTTTTCTCATATTTAGAGTTGCTTGAATCAGGGGAAAAATTGTTCATAAATTGCTGCAAGAGAGAATCTGATTAGCTATAAATTAAAAACAAATTGTTTTCCACTCTGTAGTCTCTTCCTGGCCCACCCCAAAACCCTGACCTGGTAATGGGAGGGCGGCCTTTCCTCTTCTAGAAAGTGAGGAAGCTGAGGTTCGGCAGGAGAGTCCATCACCTCTCCTGAGTCCATCAGCTCAGGGCTGGATGCTTAGATTCCAGGCCAGGGCTTGCCCCGTTACAATAGGGAGTGGCCAAGTGGCAGGACGGTGGGCTGGGCTGGGCCCAACAGCGTGGACATCTTGGTTCTGCTATTTACCAGCTGTGTGACCTTGAGCAAGGTATTTAACTTTGCCAAATGTCAGTATTCTCCCCTGTAGAATGGGGTTACCACGGGGATGACAGGAGACATGTGTGTAGGAAACGGCTGGCCCACACCTGGACCCCAGGACAGGGTAATAGGGAAGATGTCCTGACGACCACATGCTACAGTGACACTCTTCGCTCTTTGCCAGGGTCTCAGTCACTGCAACAGGTCACATGGGACCAAAGGGTCTATGAAGAGTGTTTCTAGAATCTGTCTTTGAGGTGCAGGCTGCTTTTGCTTTAGGGATGGCTATGAGGTAAAGCATGGGATGAATGGAGAAAGATTTTTGTGAGAAAGATTTTCTACCCTTTGAGAGGGGCCCTGGGTCAATTCCTACACTTAATCTGTAACCTCGACTCTCTGTCCTCTGTCAGCTCAGGCTTTGAGGAAATGACACATCAGCCTTGTGCTTCTCCAGGCCTGAAGACAGGAGACAAGTCCATAGAAAAATGCAAACATGCACCCTGCATAACCCATGTGAGGCAGAGACTCAGCCCATTTAACCACTGAGCACTTACTGTGCACCTACTGAATGCCTGGTGCAGTGTCAAGTATCATGGAGACTGTCACACTAGAATAATAGCTGTCTGTGGAGTCACTACTGGGCACTGGACACAGGGCTGGGTGCTTTGCAAACAAGGTTTCACTTAACCCTCCCAGAAGCCTCTTGAGTAGATACAGTATCCTTGTTTATCAATGAGGCCCTCAGAAGTTAAGTTCCTTGCCCAAGGCCACACAGTAGCAGGTGGGATCCGAATGCACATCTCGTCTGCTGGGAAGCCTGTGTTTGCCACCGCCATTCCAGGAATCTCACATGTACTCACCAGCCTACAGGAATTAAAAACCAAGAGATGAAACATGGAGCCCAAAATCTGAAGTAAGGATAGAAATGTCAAAAAGCCCAGAGGAGAAACACAGACAAAGAAGGAGCTGGACTCCATGGAGGAGGTGGAGTGGGGAGGAAAAATGTGGATAGAATCAGAGCATAACTGGGGAGTGGGAAGACAGGGATGCCAAAAGAACAGAGAGAAAGAATGGGTGAACCTTGAGACTAGCCTTGGTTTTTGGCACATGGGCCCCTCAGAGGCCTCTTTTAGTCTCCTGGAACTGGGGACACAGCCCTTGGGGAAGGCTGGGGGGCTGGCCCCTGGGGGTCTGTCTCCTGCTAGGTTCAGGGCTCTGGGGAGGGCCTGAAGCTCCACAAGTTTTTTCTCCTTCTCTTTCCATGGACAGTGGGATTTGATGAGGGTTGTCTGGCTGGGCTGACAGGTATCTAGACAGGTTCCACGCTGATGGGCCAGGCGTCTGCTCTGATTGGGCCATGGCATGTGGTACTGCTTGTTACTAATTTGTAATTCACCCCTAGGGATGCTGGCATGCACAGCAGGTCTCTTTGGTCAGCCGAGCTGGGCAGGCTGGCTTGAATGAGGTGTTGCAGATGAGAGCAAGAGGGGCACACTGCAGGGCCTGCCAGCGTCTGCTCCCCTCCATCCCTACAGGCTAGGGTAGAGGCCCCGGACCTCTGAGAATACAAAAATCTCACCATCTTCCAAGGCCTGAAGTTTCCCCATTGCTGAGCCCAGGTTTCCTTGTCTGAGAGAGAAACTGCCTACTCTATACCCGATTTCCACTCTGCCTTACCAAAGTACCTGATTTGGGAGGTGCATCAACATACCCAGCTAAAAGACTCTATTTCCCAATTCTCCTGAAACTCGGGGCAGCAAATGGGATATAAGTGCAAGGAGTTGGGTGGGGCTTTCTAAAAACTTCTTGAAGGGCCCTGAGAAATGTGCTTTTTACCTTCCCCTCCCCTATCTCTGCCCTTGGAACACTAATGTGATAGCTGGAGCTCAAGCAGCAAATTGGACCACTACACAACCTTGAAAACGAAGCCACAGACTGAAACACTGACTCTCAGTCTTTCATGCTGAGGAAGGAAAAAGTAGCCCCTGTCATCTGGGAACTGGCATGATGCTTTCAGCTAGGCCTTAGTCTTGTTAGAAGCTGACCTAGATGTTCTCTTGTTGGATATAAACAATCTCACAGAACACCAGCATCTGACAAGGTCACTCTGCAACTGTGATGAAGTGAATCAAAACAGACTGCTTTGTCATTTTGTCTAAGCACAGACAAAAACAACCACAAAATACTAAACATCTCCCTCTCCTGGCTAATATGAGTGACAGTTGCTTCTTTGCCAGTTACAACTTTAGTTTCCATCCGGTCTGCTCTCCTTATACATAAGATTTACTAAGATACCCAGTCACAGAATTGTCTCATTTCCTGACAATGCCCAGTTCAGAGTGAATCCCTGCTTTCTTAGACCCTCTCCAAATTCTCCTAACCAAAGCCCAGGACCTAGAAGTCCCTTCAAACTCCTTTTACGGGGATGGCCCACAATCCCCAGGGTGCACTACCCCCTTTGCTGCAGTGAATAATAAGGCAAATTTGTCCAACTACAGGTATTCAAATGAATCACTTGGTAAAGCGCTGTAGTGCAGGTTCCGGTTCTGTGGGCTGAAGGACGTCTCCTTCTGTGTTTCTGAGTGTCCATCAAGGCTGCTGGGCATCAGGCCATCCTTTGAGTAGCAAGACAGTCAGGAAGGTGGGTTTGAATGCTGGAAATGCTTGAGTTTTTACTGTGGGGCCCCCGTATGAACCCTGCACAGCCTTCTAGAGAGAATAGACCTGTATTTCAATCAAGCCACTGCTCTTAAGTTCTGTATTACTAGAGCCCAGTCCCACACACTGTCCTGGTCCTTCAGGGGGCATGTGGTTCCAGCGGCAGGAGCTTTTGATGGGCCTTGTGGTGGCCAGGAAATGTGCAGTCCTAAACCAGGCTTGGGAAATGTTGCCTTTGAGGTGAAATCGGGAGCAGAGAAACCAAACCATGCCTGGTTGAAAATCCTCAAATGGTCCTATGTTGGCTCCATGTTGGGCCCCTGGGCACGAGCAGCATAGATATGAGAGCTTCCAGACTGTTCTTGCAGCCGAGGTGGGCCTGCACCCGGCCCCCTGGCCCTCTGGTTCCAGGTCTCGCCTTCCCACGCCCAGTGGATGTCCATGCCTCCATGCCTCCTTGCATCTGCTGTTCCTTTTGCCCTTTACTCAGTGTGGAGTCCCAATCCCTGAGGGCCTCTTCTCCGTGTTCCTGGGGCCCTGCCCTCCTCCACCTTCACTCTCTCAGGTTACATAGCCTTTACTTATTCTGTGTTCATCCTTCCATCGGTCATCAGCTCCCAGAGGACAGGACCCATACTCGTTCATCACTGTCCCTCCTGGCATGTCCCCAAGTAAGTAAGAAGCTGACCTAAAGGCTCCAGTCCCCCACAGCCTGCTCCTTAACCTCTGCCCGACTGCAGGAAGATTGTAAGAGAACAATGAAAAGGCTTTCACTAATGTTTCCCCTTTAGGTTATGTGAAATTGGGAGTTCCCAGGGGCTGTAGGTGTGAAGCTGTAGGTCACACCCCTAAGAATGTAGGCTTCTGAAAAGCCACAGATGCATGAATTAGTGTTTTGTAAATCACTATTAAACTAAAAGTTAGAACTCCTCTAGATCTGGGCTTCTCAAACTTGAATATGCTTATGAATCACCTGAATAGCAAATGCATTTTTCAGTCCCCAGGTGAGTCCTACACACTGAGACCTGCGGCCTTGAGATCACTCGGCAACTGCTTAAAAGGACACATTCTTGGGACTCATCCCAGATTTACTGAATCAGAATATCTAGCAGTGCAACTCAGGCATCGGCATAAAACTCCAGGTGATGAAAGCCACATTCCCAGGGAACAAGACAAGCATGGCTAATCACAGCTAACGGCTCCCACCCCAACAAGCAGGTCTGCATTGTTTCAGCTGAGTTACTTACTTTCCAGTCTCACAACAACTCAGCCTCTACAAAGAGAAGCCATTGAAAACGAAGACTTTGAAAAAACACAGAAAGAGAAAAAGGACAGTAATGATGCCAGCAGATAGGCTTTGTGTGGCCGGGGGCTGCTACTATGTAAATGTGCTGGGGAAACATTTGGAAGGAAATAAACTAACATGCTCACAGTAGCTGGATTATGTGTGATTTTAGCCCTCTTCTCCAATTCAAAAAAAACAAAACTTTGTATTATTTGTATAACAGAAAGATACATCTATTCAATTTAAAATACATATTCTTATTTTATACGGTGGGGGGACAAACGGACTGTGGGTTGGGATGGCTCAGTAGCCTTGTGGCGCCTCAGAAGAACCAGAGCTTAAGCCTTGGCCAGTGCCGGTTGGGAGGGTGAGGAGGCTTGAGAGGCGGCGACGCCATTAGGGTATTTGCTGGAACAATTTTAGTGCAAAAGACAAACCAAACTCATACTGGACCGAGCCAGAATAAATAGGAGAGAGACAGAGAGAGAGAAGGAGGGAGAAAGGAGGGAAGGAAGGAAGAGAATTTGCTTGGTTTTGTAACTGAAAAGCCCAGCTGGAGCCTGGAGCCCTGAGGGTATTTCTAGGACTGTCTGTCTCTCAGCTTTTTTCCTCAGCATCGTCTCTGTTCTCAGGCAGGCTGTGCCCTGGACTCAGGGCTAGCGGTGCCTGCCTACGTGGCTCTGACTGGTCCATCCCCACAACCAGAGAGATGCGCCCCCGGGCCCGGCCAGGCCTGGGCCATGTGCCTCCACCTATGGAAGCACCAGTGGAGAGGTGAGAAGAGCTGCTGCCCCAAATGAAACCTGAAGCCTACCTCAGAAGGGGATGCTGGGCAGGAATATGTTGTAATATCTGCTCCCATCAGTCAGGTTGGTGGTGCTTTTGAGACTCACCCCTAGGTCTGCCCTAAGCATTTTCCAGACTTGCAGAGACTGAATAAGACCCTAGGATGACCGCAGGCTTCCAAAGAGAAGAGCTGCCATTGGAGGCGGGGGCGGTTAACACTGGGCACACTGTTCTCAGGAGGAAATGGGGATTTCCACGTGGTAAGTTCCCTTCCCTGTACAATGAAATACTATCTTGATGAGAAACTTGTGGGCAGTGGTTGAGAAGAGAGAGGTATTCTCTGAACGAGAGGGAATTTACCACCTTCCTTTCAATGGTGACATTACTGGTGTCACGGCAGGGTGTGGACTGATTCATCTACAAATACGTACATCTATGAAGACACCACACAGCTAGCCTCTGCAAAACACAGGCCTGGAGAACATTTCTGCTGCCCTGGATATGTCACCTTTGTCACAGCCACTCTCTCCAACATGCCCACATACTGCAGGCCCAGGCGTGTGGGCCTGGAGTTCCCCGCTGGAGGCCGGATGAGAGGTTTCTGTGTGTAGGAATTGGGGGAGTGGGAGTGATAGGCTGGCTGGCAGTAGCCCTTTAAAGTCCTTTCCAGGGCCTGTCAGGCTTCTCTCTCCTGGCCTGTCTCTTCCACCACTGAGTTTCTAACCTGGACCTCCAAGGTCATTCAAATCACATCCCCCTGCCCTAGGGGGCTCAGACTTGCCTCTCCCTTGAGTGCCCAGCCAGGGCTCAGAGCTCTATCCTCCCAATTAGAGGACAGAAAAAAAAACAAACAAAAAAACACAAAGCTCTCCTCAAAACACTAAAAACAGAAATACCATTTGACCCAGGAATTCCACTCCTAGGAATTTACCCTAAGAATGCAGGATCCCAGTTTGAAAAAGACAGATGCACCCCTATGTTTATCACAGCACTATTTACAATAGCCAAGAAATGGAAGCAACCTAAGTGTCCATCAGTAGATGAATGGATAAAGAAGAGGTGGTACATATACACAATGGAATATTATTCAGCCATAAGAAGAAAACAAATCCTACCATTTGAAACAACATGGATGGAGCTACAGGGTATAAATGCTCAGTGAAATTAGCCAGGTGGAGAAAGACAAGTATCAAATGATTTCACTCATCTGTGGAGTATAAGAACAAAGAAAAAACTGAAGGAACAAAACAGCAGCAGAATCACAGAACCCAAGAATGGACTAACAGTTACCAAAGGGAAAGGGACTGGGGAGGATGGGTGGGAAGGGAGGGAGGGAAAAGGGGAAAAAAAGGGGCATTACTATTAGCAGACATAATGTAGTGGGGGCACAGGGAGGGCTGTACAACACAGAAGACAAGTAGTGATTCTACAGCATCTTACTACACTGATGGACAGTGACTGTAATGGGGTATGTGGGGGGGACTTGGTGATGGGAGGAGTCTAGTACACATAATGTTCCTCATGTAATTATAGATTAATGATACATAAAACAAACAAACAAACAAACACAAAGCCCACTTTTCTGGATTCTAAATTACAGTCAAGGAGTTTCATCTGCTGCCTCCTTCCCCTCAGATTCTCCCCCATGGTCACCATCAACTCCACAGCCCTCTCTGGAGGGCTCCAGCAGCCACAGCTCCCCAAGACAGATGTCTGGTTCTTTCATACCAAGAGGAAAACACGCGCTCTTCCCCAGCCCTGGAATGTCGCATCCTGCCTGGGCTCCTGTGGGCCGAGGGGCTGAAGGGAGAGGCCATCTTTCCACAAGCACCAAAGGGGTTCTGCTGAATGACCAGACCTGACGCCTGGTCCATGAGTTCCTAGCCAGGGTGGGGCCACCTCAGAAAACTGCCATGACCTCACCAGGTTTTCTAACCTCTAACAGAGCCTAAGGAAACCAAATCATGGGTAAAAGTGAAGTTTAAAATAACAGGAAGAAAGACTTGGTGGCAACTAATAGTGAAAAAATTTCTCAACAATTTGCTGAAAAAAACCAAAGAAACTCTCACAATATTTGCTCTCTATTGGGTCATTTCCATCAACATACAAATGAGCTGTTATTTCCCTATCTTTAAAAAACAAAGTTTTCTCTATAATAAATGATTCAACAAATTAATAAATAAAGAACAGGGTTAACTCTCCCTCTTCCAAAGAAGAATTCTAAATAATACATGTAGTTACTCCCCCCTCCAGGAGGTGGAACTTAAATCCCCACTCCTTGAGGGTGGGCTGGACTTAGTGACTGGCTTCCAAAAAGTAGAGTATGGAAAGGGAAAAATAGTAACTTCGGGGAGGAAACCTGGTGGACACCATCTTAACCAAGTGATGAAGGTAACATCACCAGTGATAAGCCACGTTGCTATCATGTACCCTCTGATGTGATCTAATGACAAGGGTACTTCATCTCTGGTTGTTCTTCCTCTAAACCTGTAACTCCAGTTGAATCATAAGAAAACCTCAGGTTAACTCAAACTGAGGGACATGACTGCTTCTCTTCAAAACTGTCAAGGTCATGAAAAACAAGGAAAGATAGAGAAATGATCACAGCCTGAAGACCAAGCCATGGATTAAATGCAATGTGGTAACCTGGAACAGAAAATGGACATTAGCGAGAAAACTGGTGAAACATGATGAGAGATTGTAATGGGGCTATTAGTGTAGTACCAATATTAATTTCTTAGTTGTAACAAACATAGCATGGCTTTATAAGAAGGTAACATTAGGAAAAGCTGGGTGAAGGTATACCAGCACTCTCTGTACTATCTTTTCTACCTTTCTATAAACCTAAAGCTAGTACAAAAGAGCCTACTAATATGCTGAGCAAACGAAGCCAGACACAGGAGTACATCGTATGATTCAGTTCATATGAAATTCTTGAAAAGGCAAAACTAATCTCAGTGACAAAAAGTGGATCAGTTGTTGCCTGGGGCTGGGGGTTGGGGTGGCAGTGGTAGGAAGGATTGATTATAAAGGCATATGAGGGAATTTCTGGGGGGGGGGTGATGGAATATATACCTTGGTGTTGAGTTGGTTGCATGGATGCATACTTTTGTCAAAATTCATTGAATTGTATATTTCAAATGGATGAAATGTAAATTTTGCCTCTATAAGTAGATTTTTAAAAAGCTTTCTCTTGACCCAACTTATCCCACCAGCTACCCTTTACAAGACTTCTGAAAGAGTTGTCCATACTTATTGCCTCAATTCTACCCCACATATTCTCTCTTGAGTCCATACCAGTCAGCCTTTTGTTCCCATGATGTTGGGAAACTGCTCTCATCAAGACTGCAGCCACCACCACGTTGCTAAAACCAGTGGCCAAGTCTTACTTCTCAGTCTTCTCTTGACCTAACAGGACCACTCCGTACACATCTTCTTCCTTGAAGTATTTCCTTCCTTTGGCTTCCAGGACACAGTAGTCTCCTGGTTTTCCTTCTGTGTCTGATTACTCCTCCTCTGGCTTGTTTGCTGTTTCTTACCTTCTTGACCTTGTAATGAAGGAGTGATTTGGGATGCTCTTCTCTGTACTCACTCCTCAGATGATGTCATTGAATTTCAGGGCTTTACATTTCATCCATACACTGACAACTCCCAAATCTGTATCTCAAGAGAAGTCTGATCTCTCCCAAATTCTAGACTCATAGGTCCAACTGCCTACTTGACATTTCTATTTGCATATTGAATAGACATCTCAAACCTAACATGTTCAAAACCAATTCCTGATCTTCTCCCATAAACCTGCCCACCTGCAGCCTTTCCTATCTCTGTAGATGGACCTGACATATTACTATTTATTTAAATAAAAAGCCTAGCAGTCATCCTTGACTATTCTTCTTTTCATGCTACACTGGCTCTACCTTGAAAACATATCCATACGCCATTCTTCATCATCTTCACTGTTACTACACTGGTCCAACCATCATCTTTCACCTGGATTGTTGGGATAAACTCATAACCGGTCTTCTCCTGTTTCCACTCTTGCCCTCCTACATTCAGTCCTCACACAGCAACCAAAGTGACCTTGTTAAATTTAAGAAGATCACGGTATTCAAAATTCTACAGTGTTTCTCTCTCACAATAAAACCAATGTCCTTGCAATGGCTTGCAAGGCCCTATGTGATCTAGTCCCCTATCACCTTAGCTCTGTGATTTCATCTTTAGCTCATTCATCTCCAAACACAGTGCTCTTTTCTACTGTTTCTCAAACATTTCAAGTGTATTCTTGCCCACCTGAGGACCTTTGCTCTAGCTGTTCTGTCTGGATCCTCTACTGGCCAACTTCTTCACCTTCTTCAACCCTGCATACAGACTTGCTCAAATCTCATCTTCTCAATGAGATCTACTATGACCATGAATGTCAATACTGCCACCTGCCCCACCCCCAGCACTTATTTACGTACCTAGTTATTTTGTTTCCATAGCACTTACCACTTTCTAATACACTGTTTGATCTGCTTATTTATTTTACTTACTTTTATTGTCTATTCAAAGTTAGGAATATGTTTTGTTCACTGCTGTATCCCACGTCCTAGAACAGTTTCTGGCACATAGAAACTGCCCAATAAGTATTTGTTCAATTAATTAATGAGGTTTGTCCAGAGAGATCAAACTTTCCACTCTGGCCCATCAACCCAGATGTGATCAGGCTGAAGTGAGAGACTAAAGGGACAAGGTGGGTCCGGGGGAGTCCCACCCGTGTCAGGACTGAGAAGCTGAGAGGCTCTGGAGTACTCCTGGACTGTTTCTGATTGTGCCTTATGACCTCGAGCAGACCTGGGCCTCTGGTTTGCAGGACTACAGCTGTGTTCTTAGAGTCATCACCCACTTCCCAAGGCTTTATCTCATGGGGGACCTTCCCAGGATAGATGACATTTATCTATAACTGCATCATCCTGCAAAGTACCCACTGCCCCCATTTGGCTACTGAGCACTTGAAATGTGGCCAGTCCAAACTGAGGGGTGCTGAAAGGGTAACATTTCAAAAACTAAGTACAAAAGAGAAAGTAAAATACTTCATTAATAAAATTTAACACTGATTCCATGTTACTATTTTTAATATGTTGGGTTAAATAAAATACACTATTAAAATTAATTCACCAGTTTATTACTTTAAAAAATGTGCCTACTAGACTTACAACTACTAAGTGGCCTGCATTCTATATCTATGGGTCAGCACTGATTTGTGAGGAAAAACTACTCACATCTAGAAATCAAATCACATGAGCTTGAAAATACACCCTCATAAATGTGAACTGATGGTTCCTTTACTTCAAGGAGTATTAAGACATAGGCAAATTCCATTAAGACAAAGGCCCCTTCAGGACTTGACTGATTGGGTTAGTGGGGACTTTTAAAGAAGCTCTGGTTTGCTTTTTTTGTTTTTTTTGGTGAAGAACCCGTATTTTTTTTTATTAAGGTATTAGTAATATACATTCTTATGAAGGTTTCACATGTAAAAACAATGCGGTTACTACATTCACCCATATTATCATGTCCCCCCAATACCTCATTGCAGTCACTGCCCATCAGTGCAGTAAGATGCCACAGAGTCACTACTTGCCTTCCCTGTGCTACACTGTCTTCCCCGTGACCACCCCACCATGTGTACTAATCATAATACCTCTCAACCCCCATCTCCATCCCTCCCCACCTGCCTTCCCCCACCCATCCCCTTTGGTAACTGCTAGTCCCTTCTTGGAGTCTATGAGTCTGTTGCTGTTTTGTTCCTTCAGTTTTGCTTCACTGTTATTCTCTTCAAATGAGTGAAATCATTTGGCACTTGTCTTTCTCTGCCTGACTTATTTCACTGAGCATAATACCCTCTAGCTCCATCCCTGTTGCTACAAATGATAGGATTTGTTTTCTTCTTATGGCTGAATAATATTCCATTGTGTATATGTACCACATCTTCTTTATCCATTCATCTACTGATGAACACTAAGGTTGCTTCCATATCTTGGCTATTGTAAATAAATAGTGCTGTGATAAACATAGGGGTACATATGTCTTTTTGAATCTGAGAAGTTGTATTCTTTGGGTAAATTCCAAGGAGTGGGATTCCCAGGTTAAATGGTATTTCTCTTTAGTTTTTTGAGGAACCTCCATATTGCTTTCCACAATGGTTGAACTAGCTTACATTCCCACCAGCAGTGTAGGAGGGTTCCCCTTTCTTTGCATCCTTGCCAGCATTTGTTGTTCTTAGTCTTTTTGATACTGGCCATCCTTACTGGTGTGAAGTGATATCTCATTGTGGTTTTAATTTGCATTTCCCTGATAATTAGTGATGTGGAGCATCTTTTCATGTGTCTGTTGGCCATCTGAATTTCTTCTTTGGAGAATTGTCTCTTCATATTCTCTGTCCATTTTTTAATTGGGTTATTTGTTTCTTAGTTGTTGAGGTGTGTGAGTTCTTTATATATTTTGGATGTTAACCACTTGTCTGATATGTCATTTACAAATATATTCTCCCATACAGTAGGATGCCTTTTTGTTCTGTTGATTGTGTCCTTTGCTGTACAGAAGCTTTTTAGCAAGATGTAGTCCCATTTGTTCATTTTTAATTTTGTTTCCCTTGCTTGAGGAGATGAGTTCAGGAAAAAGTTGCTCATGTTTATATTCAAGAGATTTTTGCCTATGTTGTCTTCTAAGAGTTTTATGGTTTCATGACTTACATTCAGGTCTTTGATCCATTTTGAGTTTACTTTTGTGTATGGGGTTAGACAATAATCCAGTTTCATTCTCTTGCATGTAGCTGTCCAGTTTTGCCAACACCAGTTGTTGAAGAAGCTGTCATTTCCCCATTGTATGTCCATGGCTCCTTTATCATATCTTAATTGACCATATATGCTTACATTTATATCTGGGCTCTCTAGTCTGTTCCACTGGTCTGTGGCTCTGTTCTTGTGCCAGTACCAAATTGTCTTGATTACTGTGGCTTTGTAGTAGAGCTTGAAGTTGGGCCTGTAATCTCCCCAACTTCGTTCTTCCTTCTCAGGATTGCTTTAGCTTTTCGCAGTTTTTTGTGGTTCCATATGAATTTTAGAACTATTTGCTCTAGTTCGTTGAAGAATGCTGTTGGTATTTTGATAGGGATTGCATTAAATCTGTAGATTGTTTTAGGCAGGATGGCCATTTTGACATTATTAATTCTTCCTATACATGAGCACAGTGTTTCCATTTATTGGTATCTTCTTTAATTCCTTTAATGAGTGTCTTGTAGTTTTCAGAGTAAAGGTCTTTCACTTCCTTTGTTAGGTTTATTTGTAGGTTTTTTTTTTTTTGGTGTCATTAATGTACAATTACATGAGCAACACTATGGTTACTAGACTCCCCCCATTATCAAGTCCCCATCTGGCTTTGTTTTCTTCTTCTATCTTCTGGTGATATTTTGCCTGAGGGGCTAAAAGCCTAACCAAAGAACAGCAGTCTCCTCCAGGCTCCTCCTGTATCCAGTCGTGCCAGGTTCCAGGACTGGGTAAAGGGGATTGGGAGGTAAATGAGTGGCTCTTATCCCCCTTCCAAGAGCCCCACACTGCCCTATGGCCTGGCAGATGCCAGTCAGGGCTTGGGCAGTATCAGCTCCTCAATGGCCCAGCTCCGGCCTGCAGGACAGCAGCAGGAGGCTGTTGATGTGAGCATGGCCTTGTGCTGCTCCCAGGTCCAGGCCAATAGGAAGGGCTTCTCAGGACTAAGCATAAGGGACCCACTGCTCTGGGAACCAATTTGGGGATGGAAATAAGGCTGTGGGTGACATTCAAAAAAAGACCAGCTCCCAGAACCCTAGAACACCCTGGAACTGTGACTTTGGGGAGGCCGGGCCCCAGAAGAAGGGCACCCCAACAAAGCTGGGGGGGAGGAAAGAGAATGAGGGTCTCAGTGACCTAGGGACCTGGCACCAAGAAGACATGTGATGGAAGGAGAGGCTGGGTTAGGGAGACTTTCTCCTATCTTCCAAAATTCTGTAATCTTGCCATGTTGTTTTTATGTTATTAAAAGAGAGTGAGAGTGAGAGAGGGAGGGAGGGAAAGAGGGAGAGAGAAAGAGAAATGGGCAGAGGGAGGCAACATCTCTTGAAAATTTGCCTGTAGGTCTAAGCTCTCTGCCTCTGGTCTTTCCTGGCAGTGTTACTCATCCTGACTCAGGGCTGAGGATCCAGACTGAGAAATACAGTCAAATTTCTCATGAAAAGCAAAATAGAATTTCATCCTCTGTTTTCTCACTGTGCTGACTGTAGGAAATAAAAGAAAATGAAAAGCAAAAGGATTCACAAGAGATTGCTCAGTGAGAAGGCGAGTAAGAAATGAAAACAACAAAATAAAATGTTATTTTTAATGTGCTTTAACGGCAACACAGAAATGTAGGTCAACCACTTACGAGACGGAGGTGTGGGCATTTGTGCCGGATGCTCCAGGGATGCAATGGGCAGGAAGAAACTTAGGATGAGAACCAGGGGAAACACGACCCCAGCCAACTCCCCACTGGGTTCTGGAGAGTCTCCTCAACAGAGGGGGAGACTGCTCAGGACCTTGCCCCAAGCCCTGGAGAGGCAGGGCTGTCCTGGTGGTTGGTGGGTGGGGGTGAGGGCCGGGCCTCTCTCGAGAGGGCTCTTCTTCCATCCCAAAGCCATTGTCTGCCTTTGACGTGCTTTCATCAGCTGCAAACTGTATTTATGGCTTCTCGGAATTTTCCAAATGAAGTAAGTTTTTTCCCCAGACCATTTTCTTCACTACTGAAATCAGATCCCCACAGTCCAGGGAGACAAACAAAACAGCATGACATCACCCGCCTGGGAGCTGTCATTTCAGACACAGTTGCAGCCTTTTGCTCAAGATCAAATGGATGTGATTCACCTTGTGGAGGTTGCAACCTGCTGTGGCAGAGAAGGGATGCTGCTTGGAGATGGGCTTGAGGAACTGGGAGGGAGGGGGACAGTAGGTGCCCTGGGCAGCCGGCAGGGTGGACCGGACAGGAGGGGTCCAGTGGGGAGGTGTCTTGCTTCTTCTCCAACTGCAGAGCTTTGGAGATGCTGCCCCACGACACAAGTCATGATGGGGACAGTGTCACCTGTGTCCTTCCTCTCTCCACCTCCAATACTCAGATGATAGCAGCCAGGTTATAGAGCTGACCTAGAGGTCAGGGGGCCTGGATTCAGCTTCTGTTTTGCCTACAAAGCTTCCAAGCCTGTTTCCTCCTCTGTAATGGTAGGGAGGGTAAAAAACAAATCAAAACAAATCCCAGTTCTGCTACCTTGCAGAGATGCACTTGGACCAAATAAGCGCATATATGGACCTGGAAAGCACATGGCCTGCTTCTCCTGTTCTTGCCCTGAGATTTCTTAATACTCAGAGGGAAGTGTCCTGTAGCTCCTCAAATGTCTTCAGCTTCCTGCAGGGAGGGTTCAGGGAGACTGGCAGGGACTGTGGTCAATATCCTCTTGAGCTAATAATTAAGGTATTATTTAACAAAAGCTCAAAGAAGAGCTGAAGTCATCCAGGGAACCCAGTTGGGTTCATCCGGGAACCCAATCAGCCAGCACCTGCGGGCCTGACTGATTGATTACAAGAGAACAGAAGTTGTTCCGTCCTTCTGCAAATAAATGCTTTTTAAAGTATGGCGGGGGGTGGAGGGGGGGGGATGCTGTCACAGTTCTAGGTAGCAGTTGGCCTAAAGGGGAAGTAATCATATAAATATACTAACGGAGAGTTCCCTGGCCCTGAATTGAGCATTTTACATACAGTATCTCATTTGAACCTCTGGTTAATGTTACTGTTTTCAATTAACAGTTGGTGAATCCAGGAAGGTAGGTAGGTAGGTAACCTGCCCAAGGCCACTCCATGTAACTGTAGACTTGGGATCCAAAACCAGGTCTGTCTGACTCCAAGGTCACGCATTTCACCACAATGCAGAAGCACCGTATTTCTGACCCTCTGTTACAGCTTATTTTATCCAAATTAAATTATCAAGAAACATTGTATATTTGTACACATTTTAGAAGGCTGATATCTGAAATAAGTTTACTGTCTATATTTATTCCACAGCTGGGAATGTTATTTGAGTAGTTTAAGCCAGTGAACCAAAGTCAGGCCACTAACTTGGCCTGAATAATTAGGATGCCGTTAATGATAATGAAGAATTTCATTCAACAGGAGAAAAGGGGTTCAGTCACATAACTCTGAAATTGGAATGATTTCTCATAAGAATAAGACTTCTTATTTTAAAAAGTATTCTGAGCAGGGTCAGATGTGCAGTCTCCATGAAGGGAATCATAATTCTGGGGGGTGGGAGCCAGAGACCCTTCTGTTTGTAGTATTCCTTGAGGGTCAGAGGAAAAGGTAACCTGCTTGGCTTCCAAGCCTCTCCTTTCTTTCTTCCTACTGCAGCTCACGGCTAAGGAAGGCAGGTCAGGCCTTAGAAAGGTGTAGGGCTTCTCAAAGGGTTAATAAATAGGGCAGAGCTCCTTTGTGTTGGGGACTGGGACTGCCACTTTCCAGAATGGCTGATGGTTTGTTACTTAATAATCTAGTGTACTCTCATGTCATGTGATCAACACATACTTTTTGAAGACCATAAGAAGGAAGTATAGTGGTCTTCAAAGCTCAGTCATTAAACGTATTTGTAATTAGGCTGGATGATGTCACCATAACTTGAGGACATCATGCTTCCTAACAGAAGAAAAGCTCAACTAGAAAGAAAACATAAGCTTCCGTCACACTCATTTACTCTGCTATCTGTGAGAACAGTTGTATTAGAGGATTTTTGGAAGAATTTAGTAAATGTGACTACCATTACCCAGATCATTTTTCATGGACCTCAGTGAAAATCATCCTCATAAGTCTTACAGGTGTGCATTTGGCATTTTAAACCATTACAACTGGTGAAAAAGGTACACTTCCCTTCTCAGTGTGAACCTGAGATTGGACAGCTCAGCAGTTACCAGCCTGGGCAGTTCCTTCTCCCTGTCACTGGAGAGGTCTACTTATGGCTGAGAAACTCCTTTTTTAAGGAGAGGCTTCCAGAGCTAATGAGATGATGCCTGTAAGTTTCTATGGGCTTTTAAAAGGCTGCTGCTATGGAAAATCATGGACAGGGGTTTTAGTTAATAAAGCAGTCATTAAAGCTTCCTCAGCAAATCAGAAATTTTGTGATAACATGTAGATCATTTGCACATAAAAAGCTAGACTTCGGTCAACAAATCTCATTATTTATTCTGCCAAGAGAAAAGAGCTTACACTGAGTTCCAATAAGGTACCAGGTACTATCAGATGCAGTGACTCACTCAGTAGGAAAAGAACCAGATTATAATTGGCTGCCTACAAAATCACCAGAATTAGACCCTTGGTTTAGTCTACTCCTTGACCTTAGGAAACATAAGGGGCCTAATGTTTTTCAAGCCTTGTTTTCTTTATGGGGATAACAACAGTATTGATCCTTGCAGAGCCAGGCACATAAAGTACTTTAATAAGTTAATTTTTACTCACTGTAAGTCTGAGATGGGTACTAATTCAGTTTTATAGATGAAGACAGAAGTTCAGAAAGCTTAAATTATTTGATGAACATCAGTCTGTATTAAGTAGAGCTGGGATCTAAACTCCAAGTCTCCATGTTTTCAGTAAAACCAGAACCTCCTGTCTGACCCAACAGTGGAACCTACTAAAATAACAAACGAATGTGGATAAGTTCAGTAAGGTGAAATACAGAATTGATATCTGATTAAACATGTATCCCCTCACCCAAGTCAGGGTCTCTTCTAAAATAAAAGAGAATCACTCAAGTCTCAATCTTTAGAGTTAGAATGTGAGGATCCCTGTATTTCTCCTAAACTTGAACCACAGTCTAAAAGAACAGCTTGTGCTGATGGAATTGTACTAACTAGGACTATGCAAAGTAAGTTATAGCTATTTGCCAGCTTTCTGTGCCAGTGACCTAGAAACTATTTCAAAACCTATTTTTGTTTCTTAGGGGCTGAAATTTCAGTCAAACAGTCCCGCCAACTCTGACCTAGAGTCTACAAATTTAGAAATTAATCCCCAAAGAAAGGGAATATTAATTTTTGTTGTGACAGAGAATAACCTCTCATAGCCCAATTCTAGGAAGAAATAACTAACTCCACAATACCATGCTTCTCAATACTTGCAATTTATAGCATAAAGATGCAAGCAAGAGAGTTAGGCTACTAATTATTCTTGAACCTCCAAGGAGGAGTTTGATTTATGGACACATACAAAGACACCTAAGCATTCTAGAACGCTAACATTGTGTACCATACAATTTAAAAATCACATTAAAGGGTACTATAAAAGAGAGGAAGACAAAACAATTGAAATTTGCTGAAATATATTCATTCATAAAATATACACACATTAATTTGTAATTCTAGGAAATAAAAAATTTATCTTTTATTTTTAGATCTCAGAAGTAGATTTGGTTTAGTCTACTCCATGAACGTAAAAAACATACTTCACTTTTGAAACTGTACATTTCAAGTTGGAATTACCCAAGGTCAGAGCTTATTAAATTGATCCTTAGACTAATTTGGGAATGAAAAAACAATCCAGATTAAAAACAAAATAAAACCTTTACGGAAAAAAGGGGGGAGAATAAATCTATTGAACACCCCTAAATGAGTGATTCCTAAGCAGCTACAATGATAGTTTTATTATTCTGAGTGTGGGTTATTCTATCTTCATCCGTTTCTAAATGCCTTATTAGAAACGCTTCCAAAGATACAGGAAAGGACACATAAGGAACACATACTGAGGGGCTCAATTAATATACACAAGACATGTCTTGACACACTACAGAACCAGGCAGTGAATGGTGTTGAGTACCACCACGCAGGGCATTTTATGACTCTAGATCTTAAGTGTATAATCGGGCCTGCAATCATCAACCTCCTAACTTGAATTTCAAGTATACAGCAGACAGGAGGATTGAAGAAATAGTTGTTCTAGTAAGAAAAAGTACTGAATGACCAGTGAAAAAGTAGTAACACTAATGCCTACTGTGGAAACTCTGGGCTTCTGCTTAGCTTCCTCACAGCATTTCCAAAGGTAAGGAGCTTTATAGAGAAAGTGCATTATTTGATGTGGATTTTTTTTTTCGAGAAGTGAAAAGATTTCTCATTTGAAATGTTTATGAAGAGATGATAAGTTTATGGTGACTCTCTTGTGTATAAACAAATAGTAAATGGGGTTACAGAAAAATACATCCTTGGCTTATGACAGTATCAGCTTGCTGAACAGGTCAGTATATTGGCTAACTAAAGTGCATAGAACTCAATAGCAAGAAAGTTCATCTTTATGTATCTAACAACAACAGATACTTGTATTTTTAAATAACATGTAGAATAGCCTGGGGTGAGATGTGGTGGGTAGAGACACGTGAATAAGGGGAAATGCCGTGGAAGTAGCAGTAATTGTCTGGATTCACAGGAGTTCTGCCCTTTTCTTACGTGTAGGGCCACAGTCACTCAGGCCCCCCCCCCGTCTTTTTCCTCTCCCTAGGTGACCTCTAATGGCCGTCTATCTCTCAGATCCTGTGAGTATAGTAATGTTAATGTTCACCTTTCATCAGAATGCTGGAATGGAATAGCTAGGACTTTTGATCTCCATAGTTTAGAATAGTACCTGCTTATTCAGCTGAACTTAAACCCTTTTTAGAACACAGAGACACACAAACTGACAATTGCAGCTATGCCAGAAACTGTAACTGCACTTTGAACAGGAGATGACAAATGTTTCCAATCGCAGAAGGTCAATGCATTTTCTGCTGTTTCCAGATTTTGATAGATAGTTTTTTGGTAGTCCTATCAATTCATACTAATAAGAGTAGCTGTCTAATTAACTATCCATCACCCATCATGATCCAAAAATGACTTACAGGGGCTTAAATAATATAGAACAACATAAATAAAAAGTGAACATTTAGAATAGGAAAATAAAACTAAAGATGAGGATATAAAATAAACCAGGAATGAGGTTCTAATAAATCACGTAATGACTTATATTACAATCACTTCAGGTGGAACCCAAATTTGGTATTAAGATTTTCAGCATCCAGTGTGAAAGAGAAATTCTACCTGATCAATGGCGTAATTCATAGAGAACATAAGATAAAAGCAAAGCCCAGCAGAAGTGCAGTTGTTTGTGGTTCTAAGAAGAAAAAATTCCTCCTCAGGGGTCTTCAAAAAGAACTGTGCCAACAGCACCCTCAGTAACTTTCCTTAAATAGGTACAACGGTTGGATACATCGGGCTTGTCAAAACAATTCTTACTTTAAGACAATGGCGTAACAAGCAGAGATAGGCATCAGAAGAGACCCCAGTCCCACACTGCCTCAATGTAAATCTCAGCCATGCCACTTCTAGCTGTGCAACCTGGAGCCTGTTATTCTGACCTGCCTCAGGTGCCTCAGTTTTCCTGTAAGGTAGAAATAACAATAGTTGGTGAAGATTAAGCAAGCTAATAAGCACTCTATAGTGTTACCACTTATTAACAAAGAGCTCAGGAAAAGTAACTGGGATGGGCACTGCCATAATACAGTTCTTATCTAGTTCTACACTGACCTGAGCATGAGGCAGATTTTAAAGCAGTACTCTCCAAAAGAACTTTCTGCAAAAATGGAAATGTTCTCTATTTGCGCTATCCAACGCAATAGCTCCTTCTGGTTACTGAACACTACAAACATGGCTAGTTTTGTTCTAAAATGTAAAATGGAGTTGGGTTTTAGGCTCAGATACCTGTAATGAAGAATTAAATTTCTAATTTAATAGTCAAAAGTGACAGTTGGCTACTGCATTGGACAGCCTGGATACAGAAATCTCCATCATTGCAGTAAATCTGGACAGTGCTCATCTAAAACGTCTTCCAAACAATACTCATTTAAATAGTTACCAGCTAAAGTTTTGATAAGTACTAGGTAACAAAGTCTCTAGATTGTATTCCTTGACATGTAACTCAAGAGTGGCCAAACCTCTACAGCCAGGTAATTGCAGTCCCTATGCCTTGGGCAGTGGGGCCATCCATTTGAGATGTGCAAAGTCCAAGGATGAGTGTCTGGACCGACTGCCAGGCTATCTGTGCTTTGGGGGAAGCCAAGCAGGTATCCATGGCAAGGCCAAGATCCTCCCTAAGAAAACGTTTTCAATCTATTTCAAAGCATAAAGGAATGTGCTTGATCCCAAAGTTCTCCATCTAGTACAGCTAGAACTGTTTTGGCCTGAACAGTTTCAAAGGGGGGTTTAACCACATGCTGGCCTCGTTTCTTCCCCCTCAGTGTTCCATTAACTTTGAGAAATGCTACTTCCTGGTGTGTCCTCTAAGATAAGCAATTGGGGAAAGTATACCAAGATGACTAAGAGAAACTGTGGTATGAGCCCCAGATAAAAGTGAGTAACAACTGCTGAAATCATTAGAATAATTTCACATACATCATACAACATAAAGCAAAACAAAGGGAAAGTGGTACTAAAATGTGTATTTCAGTATGTAAACATGCAGGCACAGCCACTAGAAGAAACAATGAAAATCATCAACACTTCTACACAGAAATATGTTGCTGACTCAATTATCATCAGTAGCACTGCCAACAACATGATTTTTTGAAACAGGCATAATTCTTGGTCAAGTTTTGAACAAAATAAAGTATAATCTTACTTTCTTATCTCATGGATGTACTCTTAGAAAATCCAGCATATTAAAACTGTATTAAAAAAATATATCATCTTAAAATATAAAATGAAGTTGTGCTTTAGGCTCAGATAACTAAATGTTTTTTAGTTTTTTTTTTGAACGTTCAGCAAAATATTCAGCGTCTTGTGGAATGTGTAATAATTCTTTGCTGTGCTAAACTGCCATGTGCTGTGGGACATAAAACATCCATGGTCTCTACCAATAATTACCAGTGCCTTTAATCATTTCTAAAGCCACTGATCCAAGCCAATCACATTAATTCTACTAACTCCACCCTCATCAGTGGTTCATCAATCCAAGCCTAATCAACCAGCATAAGGCATTGGTTGGTTGGAGAATAGGATACAAGATGTAATGTCAGCCAGTTAAACAAAGAGGAAGTTTGCTGAGGGCTGTGCAAGACAGTTTCCTAGGAGAAAACCACAGGCAAGATGGTCTCTTTCTTCTCTACTTAAATGGCTGTAAGGCCTGAAAAATTTTGGACTCACCTCAGAACCAGTTGGAGGATGAAGGCCAGAAATAGGAATGCAGAGCCAAAAGCACAGGGGAACTCAGCTAAATTTGGATTATGTCACCCTTGTGGTCTACTCTACCTCTGAACTTCCAGTTACATGAATCAGGACATTTCCTATGGTTTAAGCCACTCTGAATTTGAATTTTGGCTTCTTGCAGCTGAAAACCCTTTGATACATGCAGAAAAGTCAAAGACTGAGGCTTGGTTAAAAAAACAAAAACAAAACCACCACCACCAATGACAAAAAGGTGAGTATTGTTCCCGGACTTCCATACCAAGTACTAAAATGCAAGGCAGGCTATACTGGTTGAAAGCCTGCATGCTCTTACGTGAAGGAGCTACACAGTATGAGACTGTATAGTTCTATCAGGTAGTGACCTAGTGTGGAAAAATAACAAGCACAGTTCACACATGCAGCATATAAGAGGAAACATGTGAAAGGTAAAAAGCTATATAATCTTTAAAGAAAAAATATGACCAGAGGTGAAAAAGCAATGTTATCAGTATTTGTGTACCAAGAGTTCTCCAGGCTGCACTGTGGACAGGCAGAGAAGTGGAAATTGACTGTCTCTGCTCTTAAGAAGCTTATAAAAAGAGACAAATGAAAAAAAAACATGTTTACTAGGTGGTGATAAAATGATAGAGAAGTGGGCAGTCAGACAGGGTTGGCAAGGGAAGGTTTTCTAAACATGCTGGAGTTTGAGCTTGAATTTTAAAGGTTAGTAACATTTGGAGGATGTGGAAAATGGTGTACCATACTAGAGGAAAAGATAAGTATTTAGGATCAGGAGTGGGAAAATTCAGTAACATGTATTTTTGAGACAGCAGCATGTAAGGTTCTAGATGGTTCTATTGCCACAGTCATGACAGACAACGGGACAAAAGGAAAGAGCAAACTTGTAACTGGGGACACAGCCTCAATCTGGAATCCCTGGTTCTATAATGTCCTAGCTGTGTGACATTGGACAGGTTACTTAAACCTCCCTGTATCAGTTTCCTCACTTTGTAAAATGGGGAAATGTAGTTGATTGGGGGAGCATAAGGATGACATGAAATAAGGTATGTGAAGTGAGTTGTATTACTGGAAGATACTTAATCATGGTAGTTATTATCACTCTTAAATCCACAAATAATTAACTCATATTAGTTTCAGAGCATCTACAAGGCAAACATCTATGAAACTTGGTATACCTATTATAAAGGGTTTGAAAAAAAAGCTGTTTTTTAAACAGCCGATTGCAATGTATTAGAAAAACCCTAAATTAAAAGAAAAACAATGATACACTAAGAGAACAGGTTGTGATTAAGAGATTATAAATACATTTATTGGTAGTATTACTGAATGTTGAATGCAAAGAATAAAATACAAAGAAATCAGCACTTAAAAGGGAACATTAATCTTTAAAAAATGCAATATATTTACATATGTTAACCAACTTTGCATATCCATTTAGATTTACAAACAATATAGTTAATTCTGAAGCTTTCATTCTGAATATATTTGATTTTTGGATTCTAGTTTTCTCCATTCTAAAGTCTGCTGATTTTTGCTCTATTTAGCATATTTACACCAAGTATGATTTATTTTCTATCTAACTTAAAAGCAAGATTCTATGAGCTGATCCTGAAGCAGCCGGTTAAATCAGAAATTTCAATCAGCTCCTTAAGAGAAGATAAAGTCACATGAAAGAAAAATATCTCAATCCTAGATATTTAAATACAAAAGAGAAAAACATCAAGAAGCAAAAAGCATCACAGAAATACCAATTCTATTCTAAAGTATAATTTCTAATTCTAGCAACAATTCAGTTAGAAGTAGCTTAGATGCCTTTGTTCTAAAAAATAAAACCATTAGTTCTTTCACTAAAATTTTCTGACTACATCCAAAGAATAATTATCAAGTCTTCATATTCCTTCTTAAAACCCAAGAATATGATTTATACATAACAGATTCATTAACAAAAGAGGCCTTTAAACATACTGCTGAAAGCTGCAATCTAGTTTGGGGGCCAGATTTCAACTTACATAATATTACCATTCATCACGAGTTTATGACACACAGTATAACGGTGTTCAGTGCTGTTAACTCAGAAATACTCCATCCGTTCTTGCCATCAGAGAATTAGAAGGAATGGTTATGACAACTCTAACAGGTCCTCTGAACAGGACTGCACATAAAATGAAATACTGTGAACTACAATACACTTGAAACAACGTGGCTAGCTTACAGAACTGAATTTTTCACTGTTATCTTATAATAGCACTACAGAATTACAGTGAGAGTTAAACATCAGAATTATTTTCTCCTGCTATCGAGTAGAAAAACAGTTTTTTTGCTGTATTTTTGATGAATAGGATATCTTTGAAATAAACATTTGGGAAAATTGAAAAGTAAACAAAATGAACTCCTCAAATTCATTTTTTCACAAATATTAACAACAAGCAGAGCAGTTTACAAAAAAAAAAATCAAAACTATCCTAAAAACAAATCAATATAAGATCAAACCAATCATTTTTGAAAAGTTCTGTTTCGTTTGTTACTAGACTTGAAAATATTAAACCAGATGCCAACAACACTGGTTTGCTATACTGGATTTGAAAAAAGCACTTCATTTTAAGCTGAGAGTTTCATTGTCTCCTCTATTCCTAGAGAAAGAAAATAAAAAGAGAAAAGGGACTCTCACAACAATAAAGAAGAAATCAAACTATTAACAAAAACTAATCATATGAAAAACCCTTTTTCTTTTTCAATATCTCACTTTAGTTTGTCCTATATTAGGTTAAGGTTTCTAGCAAGGACTTTGTAGTTTCCTCCTTTACCTTTCATTCTTTATCATTTCCATATTTTTATCAAACAAGGCTATGTGTAGGCTCTGCTAAGAAGTCAGGTTGGGTCAGAGGTAGCTTTAGGATGCAGTATACTTGACTTCAGTAAGTAGTTCAAATGAACATGTCATTCCACAAGGACTACAATAAGTAAAAATGCAAAAAGAAAAATGTACAGCCCTCACTGTCTTGCAGTAAGAGAAAGATTTTGTGAAACTGAACACAAACATTGGAAGCCAGGAAATAGGCATTTGCCTCATAAGCTCCTTTAATGCACCAGTTCAGGCTGGTTTTCCACAAAGGGAAGCACCCCGCTTACATAGTAGGCAATGCCAAGGGACAGCAAAGCAATGACAAAGATCAACAGCAACACTCTCCAGAAGCCCAGATCCTCCACAAACTCCTGCCAGGTGGTTCGGAAGCTGGACAGGACTCCTTCACCTTGCTGTAGGTTGGGATTAAGGAGAGAATGGCTTTCCATGGCACTGTGAAAGAAGCAAAGAGAGAAGAAAGGGACATGAGACAACACATTTCATCCATCCCAAAAACATAAAACAAAAGGACTGAATTACTTAGAAAAGACTAACCTTACAACACAACACTTACAAGAAGAAAACGGACATATATATACTCCCACATACTTATGTACTGATTTATATATTTGCATGTGTCTGGACAATCTACCTTAAAATGTAAATTCCTAAACTGCAATGATTATGTTTGTTGGTTTAATATCTAGCAGAGTGGAAGTTAAAAATCCATAAAAAAGTCCCAAGCAGAAGTCTTGAAATAGGTCAACTCAGTTGTTTCCAATTCACATACTAAACCAAAACTTATTTTGGTTATTTTAAAGTTAGAAGAATTCAAAATGACGAGTGATAATTTAAAATTAATTTTAATGAAAATAAGCAAAAATGGGCAAATCTAAAAAAATCATTCTAAACAATGTGTGAATCTTAAAGTTAAAAGGGAATTTTTATTAATTTAGTTCTATAATCTGACCAATGAAGCAATTCCTTCTTTTAAATGTAATCCTCTAACAATGGATACTTACTCCTCAGTCTGTTGTACATTTAGACAGAGCTAGTAATTAAAAATTCTTAATAGTTTCCTCCCCCTGGCTTTAGTTCTATCTTGTAAAATGATACAAAATAAGTTTATTTTTCTTCTGCATAAAGCCTAGTTGAAAATAAAGTAGTACAAATACCATAAAAACACTGATTCTGGTTTTTAGAACTATATCAATAAAAAAATATGACCACCACAAAAAGAAAATAATGTATCTGACTTTGGTATTTGGAAGCCCACATGGTGATGAATTCAAAGCTGTAAGGCATTAGCACCCACAATTACGTCACAACATGCAGGCCCAATAATTGAGTATCATTTAGATAAAAGCCACAATGACTATAATCCTATGTATCAACTACCTGTTGCTTATAAAAGGCCATTACTACCCCTCTAAATCCATTCTCTTTGTATTTTTCCAGTCATCTGGACACAGAATAATGCAAACAATATAAAGTAATGTCTTAAACTGGTTCCCTGCACAAAATTGGCAGTTTTTTTAAACCTAAAACTTTATTTTACTTCTTGACAGTGTTAACCAGAGGTCTTCAGCCTTTAATGGTATTACACCCTAATCATGGGAAACTGACTTCCTCATTGGCCAGTCTGTTTGACATCCAAACTTTTCTTATGTTAGAAGATGTTTTTATTCTTTGAATGAGAAGACATTTTCAGTGGGAATCTACAACAATAAAAATAAATTTAAGAACACTCAAACATGTTTAAAAAAAAGGCCGGAACTTTGAGGTTTAAACACATATAACCATAAGTAGATAAAGAAGCTTAAAAAGAGGTTAATTTAGACTTATATGAACTTTGTTGACTATGTCTGATCTGACGTGCTCTCATATTCAAAGATGCTAGATATAAAATGAGAGTTCAATTGAGCATTCTCTAGAAGCTCATGAAGATCTGCCAATCAGAATTTTCTATAGTGACTTTATCCAGTGAAGTGTTTTCTACTGTCCAGGAAATACCTGGATTTCAGGATGATGGTCTGTGTGTGTAATATGTATTTTTTTGTACATGTCATTTATACTTCTTTGTCATTTCATATCTACAAAGTAAAAAGGAACTAAATTAAATTTAGGCTAAGACATGGAACAAACATGTTGCAGGTTTGATTATAAACATAATAAAGCACCTATCATAATAAAGTGAGTCAAATGAATTTTTTGGTTTCCCATTTAGTACTCCCATGCATATAAAAGTTCCAGTAACACTATATAGTAGTCCACTAAGTGTGCAATAGTATTATGTCTAAAAAAAAAACCAAAGTACATACCTTAATTAAAAAATACTTTGTTGCTAAAAAATACTATCCATCATCTGGGCTTTCACTGAGCTGTAATCTTTTTGTTGGTGGAGGGTCCTGCCTTGATGTTGATGGCTGCTGATTGATTATGGCAGTGGCTGCTGAAAGTTTGGATGGCTGTGGCAATTTTCTTAAAATAAAACAATGAAGTTTACAACATTCACTGACTCTTCCTTTCATGAAAATTTCTCTGTAGCATGTGATGCTGTTTGACAGCATTTTATCCACAATTTTGAACTTCTTTTAAAATTGGAGTCAGTCCTCTCAAACCTTCTCACTGTTTTACCAACTAAGTTCATATAATATTCTAAATTCTTTGTTGTAATTTCAACAGTCTTCATGGCATCTTCACCAGGGGTAGTTTCCACCTCAAGAAACCATTTTCCTTGCTCATCCATAAGAAGCAGCTCCACATTGGTTCAAGTTTTGTCATGAGATGCAGCAATTCAGTCATGTCTTCAGGCTCCACTTTTAATTCTAGTTCTCTTTCTGTTTCCACCACATCTACAGTTACTTCTTCCACTGATGTCTTGAGCCCCTCAAAGTCACTCATGAGGGTTCAACTTCTTCCAAACTCCTATTAGTGCTGATATTTTGACCTCTTCCTGTGAATCATGAATATTCTTAATGGCATCTAGAATGATGCCCTTTCTAGGTTTTTGGTTTAGTTTGCCCAGATTCATCAAAAGAATCATTATGGCACTACAGCCTTACAAAATGTATTTCTCAAATATTAAGACTGTTAAGTCAAAATGACTCCTTGATCCATGGGCTGCAAAATGGATGCTGTGGTAGCAGGCTTGAAACAACATTCATTTCTTTGTATCATCAGAGCTCCTGGGTAGCTGGGTGCATTGTCAAGGAGCAGTAGTAGTTTGAATCTTTTTTCTGAGTAGTGGGGTCTCAAAAAGGGACTTACACTGGTCAATAAGGCATGTTGTAAACAGATGTACTGGCATACAGGCTTTGTTGTCCCATCTAGGAACATAGGCAGAGTGGATTTAGCATGATTCTTAAGGGCCTCAGGATTTTCAGAAAGGTCAACGAGCACTGGCTTCAACTAAAAGACACCAGTTGCATTAGCCCCTAACAAAAGAGTCAGTCTGTCCTTTGAAGCCAGGCATTGCCTTCTCCTCTCTGGCTATGAAAGTCCTAGCTGGCATCTTCTTCCAATATTGAAAATCTATTTTTTAATCTACGTAGCCTCCTTAAAGAATTTTCTCAGCTAGATCTTCTGGATAACTTCCTGCAGCTTCTCCATCAGCACTTGCCACTTCACCTTGTACTTTGATGTTATGGAGATGGCTTCTTTTCTTAACTTTGTGAACCACCCTCTGCTAGCTTCCAACTTTTCCCCTACAGCTCCCTCACCTCTCTCAGCCTTCACAGAATTAAAGAGAGTTGAGGCCTTGCTCTGCATTAGGCTTTGGCTTAAGGGAATGCTGTGGCTGGTTTGATTTTCTATTTAGACCACTGAAACTTTCACCATATCGGAAATAAGGCTGTTTACCTTTCTTAGCATTTGTGTGTTCACTGGAGTAGCACTGTAGTTTGCTTCAAGAACTTTCCCTTTGCATTCACAACTTGCTAACTATTGGGGGCACGAGGCCTAGCTTTTGGCTTATCTCAGCTTTCAACATGGCTTCCTTACTAAACTTAATTATTTATAGCTTTTTATTTAAAGTGGAAGATGTGTGACTCTTCCTTTCACTTGAACACTTAGAGGCCACTGTAGGGTTATTAATCAGACTAATTTCAGTATTGTTGTGTCTCAGGGAATAGGGAGGCCCAAAGAGAGGGAGAAAGACAGCGGAATGACTGGTCAGTGGAGCAGTCAGAACACACACATTTGTGCATTAAGTTTGCTGTCTTATGGGTACAGTTCATGACACCCAAAACAATTACAATAGTAACATCAAAGATCACTGATCACAGATCACCATAACAAATCTAATAGTAATGAAAAAGTTTGAAATCCTGTTGAGAATTACCAAAACATGACAGAGACATGAAGCAAGAAAATGCTACTGGAAAAATGGTATCCATGTACTTGTTTGATGCAGGGTTGTCACAAACCTTTAATTTGTAAAAATGCAGTATCTGTGATGCACAATAAAGTGAAGCACAGTAAAACAAGGTATACCTATAGGGGGAGCAGGAAAATATTTTTCATCAACTAAATTTATAGGCCCTTAAGAAGTTATGCTATGTCTCAGGGAATCCTAAGAGACATGGAAACCTGATAAAGATAACCTGAAACCATAAAATTCTGGGGAAAAAAACAGGCAGTAAACACTTAAACATTAGCATTAGAAACTTTTTTCTGGATATGACTCTGCAAGCAAGGGGAACCCAACAAAAATAAACAAGTGAGACTCCATGAAACTAAAAGCTTCTGCAATGCAAAGGAAACTATCAACAAAATGAAAAGGCAACCTACTGAATGGGAGTATGTATTTTCAAATGATACATCTGATAAGGGTTTAATATCCAAATTACATAAAGAAATCTTAGAACTCAACACCAAAAAAACCCCAAATAATCCAGTTAAAAAATGGGCAGAAAACCTGAATGAACATTTTTCCAAAGACAACATACAGATGGCCAATACTATAGACAATATATACATGAAAAGAAGCTTAACATCACTAATCATCTGGGAAATGAGGTATAACCTCACATCAGTCAGAATAGCCAATAACAAAAAGAAAAGAAGGAGCAAGATGTGGAGAAAGAATACCCTTGTGTACTGTGTGGAAATATAAATTGGTACAGCCACTATGGAAAACAGTATGGAGGTTGCCCTAAGAATTAAAAATAGAAATACCATAAAACTCAGTAATTTCATTTCTGGGTATTTACCCGAAGAAAACAAAATCAATAATATGAAAAGATATTTGCATCCCTATGTTTACTGCAGCATTATTTATGATAGCCAAGATGGAAGCAACCTAAGTGTCCATTGATAGATGAGTGGATAAAGAAGATGTGGTGCATACACACAATGGAATATTACTCAGCCACAAAAAGAATGAAATATTGCCATTTGTGACAACATGGATGGTCCTAGAGGGTATCATGCTAAGTGAAAAAAGTCAGATACAGAAAGACAAATACCATGACTTATATGTGGAATCTAAAAAAATAAAATGAACAAACAAAATAGAAATAGACTAATAAATAGAGAGAACAAACTGGTAGTTGATAGGGGAGAGGTACAAACTTCCAGTTATATAGTCAATAGTACTGGATTATCTTTGTAGGGTGACAGATGATAACTCTACTTATTGTGGAGAGCATTTTGTAATGTAGGTAATTGCTGAATCACTATGTCGTACACCTGAAACCAATATAATATTGTATATCAACTACACTTCAATTAAAAACAAGTTATGCTATGTCTCAGGGCATCCTAAGGGAAATAGGAAATATCAAATACATGCAAAACCTTATTTTATCTTCTGTGCTAAAAAAGACTAAACATCATACAGCTATGCCACAATGCCAGCCAATCCTGTTGAACTTTCTCTCCCCTACTTTTTAATTTAATAAAATTCATGTGTCATAAAATTCAGTGTTTTTTAGTATATTCACTATTATAGAACAATCTCCACTAATTTCAGAATGTTTTTTCTCTTCCATAATAAACTCTGTACCCTTTAGAAGTCACTTCCCATTGCCCCTTCTGCCAGCTCCTGGCAACCACTAATCTACTCTCTATTTGCCAATTCTGGACATTTCATATAAATGCAATTATATAATATGTGGCCTTTTATGACTGGCTTCTCTTCTGTAGCATGTTTTGAAAGCTCATCCACATTGTAGCACATTATCAGTATTTCATTCCTTTTTCTGGAGGAATATTCCACGAATGGACAGATGACATTTTGTTTATCCATTAATCAGTTGATGGACTTTTGGGTGGTTTCCACCTTTGGGCTATTATACATAATGCTATATACATCTGTGTACAAGTTTCTGTGTGAACATATGTTTTCAGTTTTCTTGGATATATACCTAAAAGCAGAATTGTTGGGTCATAGGGTAACTGTATAACATTTTAAGGAACTGCCAGACTATTTTCCAAAGTAGCTACACTATTTCACATTCCCACCAGCAGCGTATAAGGATTCCAAATTCTCCACATCCTTGCCAAACTTGCTGTTGTCCATCTTTTTGATTATAGCCACCTACTGGGTATGAAGTGGTGTTTCACTGTGGTTTTGATTTGCATTTCCCTAATGACCAATGATGTTGCTTTTAAGCATTTTAATTTAAAGTTCAACAACTATATTTCTACCATGACACTGAGGGGCAGGAGTAAGACAGGATAACCAAGTATCCAAGTATAATAATTCAATTTTTAAGAACTGACTTTATACAATGTTACAAATAATACAAATTCTCATGCTTAAGTGAAATAGCAGGTATGTGAAAGTATGAGTAAATACTTCATATGGAGCTGCTCAAATGACTTCTTAGCTAATAAGTAATCACATCAGAGGCAAAATAAAGTTAAGAGTCTACTGCTGATAAAGAGATGCCAAGAAACTAGCTATTAACAAAATATAGCAAGTGAGGACCCCAAAACATACCAAGCAAAAAGACATTCCTGAACATTTTTCATGGTAAAGAAGCTTAAAATAATTATGGAAATGAACTTTAGGGTATTTTGGAAGAATATGATCTTTAACAAATATTAGATAACCCAGTGTATTAAACTCGGGGCACTCTGACTGGTGATCCAGAGCACACAGGTGAGATAAAGGGCTTGCCAATGTATCTTCAACTTCTTATTTTATCCACTTGTTGGCTTTCAGTGGTGACTTATGAAAAGCATTCACTGTTCTAGAAGTAAAATTCTCTAATTTTTCTGGACAGTAGTAAATGCTTGGAAGTATCTAAACAAAACAGTCCTGAACTTGACAGTGGAATTAACAGTCCCCAAGGAGTGTACAGGCCTGCACATGAAGAGGGGAGAATGCAACTACAGATGCAAAGTCACAGTTTAAGAGTGGACTATGAGAAACAGAAAAGACTTCACTTTGAACTCACAGAAACAATGATCCCGACGGTCTGAGTGGGCTCTATTACCCTGATTCCCACTGCTGATCATTCAGGTACTGGCTCAGGAGCTGATGAGGGCCCTTGAAATACATTCTACTGGAAATTCTGGGAGGAGACTAAGCTCATCATCCTTACCTTGTTACCACCTGGGAAGCTGGAGACTCCATGGTGGCCAATGGAACTACATGCTAGTACAGCCAGGTCCGGCCGTCTGACTGCCTCTAGAGCCAGCGAGGTCAGGGGGAAAGATGCTTTGTCACCTTTCAGGGCTCCCTGAACTGTGTTCTAAACTGCTTCTAGATGAGAAACAGGATGCTTAAGACTCTGTCAGTCATTACATCTGAGCTTCAAGTGCTTGTAGGAGCCTAGATTTCATTTTTCCAACTCATGTGAAAGTCGCTTTTACCTGACCTTACAGGATTGTGTGTACACTGAATCTTGCCTTACTTTCTCTTTTTCTCTTCCTGTTTCAGTTGTCTTCAGCACTGCACTTCCCTACTGTTACAACTACCTTCTTGGTCTTTTCTGATATTGTCCAAGTTCTCAAGCTTTACTTATCTTTCTCCTCCTCCTTTGAAATTCCACTTTTTGTGACCTTTACTTACAATTTTCAAACTCCTGTTTCCTTCCCTCATACTCAGTTCTCAGCTGCCTCTTCTCCACCATGTTGCCAGTTCAGCAGGTTTCCTTGCACAGTCTAACAAATTATTATGTGTATGGGGGCCTGTAGTACTTTCTATTAATAGCTTCTCAACTGTAATCTGGACCCATAGTGACCTATATAAAGTTCAAAGAAATTATCAAAGCTCTGTACTTGACAGCAAATAAATATAAAGCTTATAAAGTTGTCACAAAGGATCCAGACACTTAAAGTAAGTTGCCGCTTAAAAAACTGTATCTTACATACCTTTCACTTTCAGCTGTCTGCATGGTTTCCAGTTTTGAGTGAGTTCCTCTGTTAAATCCTTTGACCTCTTGTTCTTCCAAAGATTCCAGCAATCGGATGACATCTTTGTTCACTCCCCTGCGCTTTGCCAGAACTAAGGGTGTAGCACCTTGATGATTGCTAAAAAAGTTCATAAAAATGAAGGTTTTCATAGCAGTTATATTATGTTGTTAGCACCCATTTGTGTAGATCTCAGGGAAGAAGGCATGGACCAAATTAACTCAAAGTTAAAACTCAAACAGAAGCAATGGTTGAACTAGATGAGTCAATCTATTTTCTTCCTTCTAGAGAAAAAGGACAAAAAGTGTACAGTTGGCTCCTGAATAACACAGGGTTTGGGGGCACCAAACCCCTGTACAGTCAAAAATCCACATATAACATTTGACTCCCTGAAAACTTAAATAATCTACTGTTGACCAGAAGCCTTACTGATAATATAAGTAGTTAACACATATATTTTATTGTACACATTATATACTGTATTCTTACAATAAAGCTAGAGAAAAAAATGTTTTTTCAAAATGCTGCAAGTCTCCAAAAAAATCTTCCTATTTTTTATTGAAAAAGATCTGTGTATAAGTGGACCCAGGCAGTTCAACCTGTGTTGTTCAAGGGTCAATTATATAAGCAAAAGAGTGAGAATAACAGTAATAAATGAGAACAAATAAAAAGAGGGCATCTTCCTAGAAGTTAACTGGAAAGTTCTAGATTTTAGATTCATTCTTATCTTATGTTTACATTTTAAGAGAAGAATGCATATTTTTAAAAATGTCTAAGAATTAAAAACAAAACATATAAGCTGTTTTGGTTCATCTAGCTATTTAACATTAATAATAGGAGACAGGCCAAATGACACTGAATCCCAGAGTCAATTCCTGCATTTTGTCCTGTCATAGCAGAAGCATTTACTGCCATCTGACTAAGTTCAGATTTAGGGGCATTATAGCACCAATAAATTAGGTAACATGTAATTATAGTTTAAAGATCAACTCAGTTTTAAAGGTGGCCTGACATCTTTCCCACAAGTTAACTAAAACAAACAAAAAACACTACTTCAAATTGTTCAGTATAAAGAGGACTGAGCCCCAGAAAAGATATGAAGCGAGCAAGGTAATTACATACATAGAAGGCAAACAGGCTTTGGAATCAGGTGTTACTAGATTCAAATTCCAACTGCGTGACCTTTGTTAAGTCATTTAACCATTCTTGTTTCAACTCTTTCATCTGTAAGATGAAGATAACACCCATCTCAAGTATTACTCATTCTAATGATTAAATGAACTAACTTAAGTAAACACAGTACCCAGAGTCCATAACAGATATTCAAGAAATGTTCATTTGTTTTTTGTCTTAAAATATATAACAATTAGTAGCAGAACCTATCTACTATTTTCAAGTAAAATTTACACTACTTCAGCATAAATCTAGAAGCCACTCCATTCCCTCTCTCCCCTAACAAGACTACACTGACCTCAATGCCTTTCTGAACTGGTTGCTATAACTGATCAATGAGGACACAAAATCAATAGACTCTGAGACTAAACCACTGGCTGTGAGACTAATGAGAAGAATGACTAGACTTCAAAAACCACAGAGAACTTACCAAATATCAATTTTTAGTCCATTGGAAACTAAGAATTGAATAGTATCAACATGGCCACAAAGATGAAGGGCTGTGTTTCCTTGATAATCTGTTGCCAGAAGATCAGCACCAAATTTATGCAACAACTGGCAGATGTCTACATTCCCTCGAGCTGCTGCAAGGTGAAGGCCTGTTCTGCCCCTGCTATCACGAATATTTGGGTCAAAGCCACTTTCCAAAAGCCGCTTGGAATAGTTAAAGTCTCCATCGATACAGGCTTGCAGCAAGGGCACATTGGTCTGAGAAGAATCATTTACAAAAACATAGGACATCTTTCTGATATGGTAGATGGAAAATGCCTGTAATGAAATAAATATAAGGTGGGTGAGATTTCAGTGAAGCCAGACTAGAGCAAAACAGTGAAGTCACTTAGAAAAGTACTATTTCTATCCTTTGGCTCTTGCCTCTAATAAATTACCTCACCAAAGAGATACAATAACAAAGTTATCAATTAGATTTTATTTTCCATTAAGCTGCTAATTTTTTTCATATCTGCTGAATCAAAATTCCAATTAAATTACTATAAAACTATTTTGCTTTTCATCATGCAAAAAGATTAAAGAGGTATTTTAAAAGTTAAGCAAGATATAATTGCTTAGACTGAAGTTTACTGCATTGTCAAAAGACATTGATGATGTGATCCTTAAACTTCAAAGACCTACACATACATGCATGTGCATACACATCCACACACACAAAAGCCATTTCTGGTAGAGCTTCTAACTTAAAGTAATTCTCTTTCATATATTTGCTTCTTATTGTATTTGAGATATTCTATATAGTAAACAGAATTATCTGCTCAAAAGGTAAATCTGCATGAAAAAAACCAGTAAGTTAATTCACACTTAACTAAGGACCCACTGAATGTTGTGTTTATTGCACAAACTTCAAAATTTAATAGAAAGAGAAAAGCAAATGAAAGTGACAAACTGAACTTAAAAAATGGAAATATCATGAAATCAATTCAGATTTTTTTAATACAATATTGATCCTATTATTTTCTGTTCTGTGGTTATCTAAATATCTGATTCTGCCAAACTCCCACTGTCTGAAGATGAGGCCTCTCTAGGAATACGGAGATGGGACAAAGGCAGCATCTCAACTGTGCCCACTCTAACATTTCATCCATCTGATGAAGCTTAACCAGCTTGTCCACACCTATTTCATTGAAACTTATCTGACCCAAAAATCTTTTCAAAGTGTGTGTGTGTGTGTGTGTGTGTGTGTGTGTGTGTGTGTGTCTCTCCCCCTCCCTGTCTCTCTCTCTCTCTCCGCCCCCCACCCTGGTTCATTTAAGAAAAAGTTAAAATCTTATAAAATAAACTTCACTATGAAATTGAAACAAACCAAAACAAGAAAACACAAAGGCAGAGACTGATGTGTTTATAGAGATGGCTCCCTTACTCTTAGGTTAAAAAAGCTAAGTCACACATAGGCTTGGCTTGTCATTTATCAGGCAAAGACTTTTTTTTGGAACATTGGATTGGATGTTAATTGGAGGCTAAACCAATTTATTCCTGTGCTTAACCTCAGGGGATTCAGGAAAGCACAGCTGTGGAGTCTGGCGAGCTTCTTGGCCCTTACCCCTTTGAGCCTGGTCTTCCCACAGAACCACTGTCCCTCTAGTCCTGGGCTAGCTTTCACTAGATCTCTGGGGCTGCCATAGGTTGTCTGGGCAAAAGGGAAACACTAACACATACCGAGGGCCTGTTCTGACCAGGACATTTTGCACTAGAGGTTCTTAATGAATTTTATTTAATCTTCCTAACAATTCCATGGTAAGGTTTATTATACCTGAATTTTAGTAAGGAGTTAATAAAGGATTTTAAGCCAAAGGAAATGGCATGGTCTTACATTAGTATTTCAAAAGATTACTTTGTTGGCAATATAGAGGTCAGACTGGGGGTTCAAGATTGGAGACAGAGATCAATCAGTAGGTCACTGGAGAAATCGAGGCAAGAAATGGTGATATCCTGATCTAAGGTAATGGCAGAGAGAAGGGGACATACTGGTGAGAAATAGAAGATACAATTAGCACAACTTAAGCATTGTTAAGCATAATTCTAAGGGAAAAATCTGTTTATGATTCCCAGTTCTAGAGGCTAGGAAGTCCAAGATCAATGTTTTTGAGAAAACATTTATAATGCTTTGAAGGAACAAATGGAAAGGCATCCCTTGTTCCTAAATAGGAAGACCCAAAATTAGAAAGACATCAAGTTAATTTATAGATTTAGTTTAAGCTCATTAAAAATACCCATTGTTTTTGTTTTTCTGAAACTAGACAAGAGATCAAATTAAACTTCAGATTATGATACTATATAATGCTTTTTAAAGAAATTAACCCAATGAAAAGAAATTACTCAATACAACAGTTAATAATTCTCTTAAGGCTTATCTCTCTATTTTCCCTTAGAGTATTCACTGGATTGGATCATAAAAAAGACAAAGCTATCACAAACTTTTTAAAAAGTAAAATACCACATATCAAGTGTGTTTCAAGAGGTAATGAGTTTTGGTTAAATTCTGAAGAACAGATAATGAAAAACAATCTACTTGGTATTTTGGTTCAAACAAAGTAAGAATTCTTATGGTTTGCAAAATGGGATTCTTTTCAATGTTAGCTCAGTAAAAAGACAAACCTTTCTTGTCTATTTTTAAAGTGAGAATAAGTGTGGTGTATTTTGTGTTTGTGTCCTTGAGAAACTAACCAAACCCCCAAATTTAATAAGCCCAATGGTAGATAATATTTTCATCTTGATCACAGAACTGAGTCTGCCCTAAAGCAAGGCCATGGGTCAATGAAGCTTTCACAGATTTTGAGCAAGTTCAGAGTAGAAAATACTCACGTAAGCTTTAAGATTAGAGCCTTCTTTTAGTTGTCACTCGGCAGTTTCTCTGAATTGTTAAGAAGGTTCAACAGGATATCCAAAAATGTGCTGGAAAGGATCCACAGTAAATGGAAAATTAAGTTATCACAAAGGTATGGCACGAAAAGGACTTCCTGTTCTATTAAACACAAACGAGTGGGGCCTTATGATATTCTCTAAAACATCTTATGGGTAAGGCTTGTGACATACCAACTTGTAAGCTAGTAACTAACTGACAAGTAATAAAGTAATTAAAAGGAAGAATAGAGAGACAACAGGAGTGGTTCTACTGCCCACAAACAGGAAAGCATGGTCAGAAAGACCAAAGAAAAAGATCAAGTTATATGCCATCAGTAGGGAACAAACTGAGCATAGACAATTCACTCTTAGTCACTAGAATTCAGAATGCATATTTCTCACATTACAAATGGTGGCTAGATCTCAAATTAGCCCACAAAAGCATTTTTAGAAATAAAAGAGGAAAAAGTAAAAACAAGCAATACTTATATTTAAACCAAACATGATATATTTAAGAAAAAGAGATTTCTGATTTATCTTGAATGCTAGTACTTAAATATCCTCCTCAGATTCCCCCCTTTTCTTTTCAGTGTGAAAGAAAAACTGGCTCAAATCTATCTGCAGGCTTTTCCACATGCCTGACCCTGCTCCCCATGAAACATGGTGCTGCCGCTCTTTCACACTTTCCCTGGGACCCGTTCAGGTTTCCCCTCTGCGCACTGAGAGTATCTTGTCTGTCCTACTGCACTCTTCTCTTTAGAGGCCATAGGAGCACGGTCATGGGTAGGCAGTAATAGCCAGCAAAAAATCAATATAAATTCATTAAACTAATTTTACTGTGTATTCAAAATGTGCCATTTACTGGTAGAACATAAAGACTAAATCCCAAAGTTACAGATCAGGCTGAAGTTCAGGTTATTGAATTTCATATTAGTCATTCATGCTCACTGTTATCAAATCCCTTTAATAAGCTTATATAGTGAAATATTAATGGCATTTTATGAAGTTCCATTTATAATATGTAAGTCAGATTATATAATAAGGGCTATCAGTGCTAAGCTGGAAGACAAGGTCTGACAAATTACATGTAGGAACCAGTCCAACAATAGTGTCAATACATATCATGATGACATGATAATACACAAAACATGTACCCTCATCAATTATTTCATAGTTTTCTATGATTCTGCTATACTAATGTAGACAAACTTCATATCATTGAACCACTTAATCAATTTCCTTGAAAAAATATTCTGAGTTCTTCCAAAGTGTAGCACTTTTCATGTCCTGACTGACCACTGGAGTTCAGTCGTCATGACTAAAGCCTCTCTCTAATAAATGATTTGGCTTAATTTTCAATGTTAAAATGGTGCAAGGGGGTTATTCCAAAGACAGTAGGGTTCATGTTATGAAAAGAACAAGTTTTGCTTCTCATTTGGAGATAGAATTATAAAGTATATAGCTATCCCCCATAAATAATCCTAATGTTCCCATAAATCCACAAGAAAGACAACGCTTCTGCCATTTTATTTTGATATGATGAGCCCCATAAGGAAATTTACTTGATCAAATTACAGTTCTATGTGACTTCAAACTTAGTATACAAATACATTAGACCTAATTATTAGAACCCTGACAAGAAAATGTCTGAGACCCTAGTTAGACCTTAATCAGAAGAAATCTATTAATAGCTTCCCAAGAAGTTATAAAAGTCAATAAAACTCAGGACACTATAACAGTAACTATTGATGAAGAATACTGAAGATTTTTTAAATGAACTTTTTATTTTGAGATTATTATAGATTCACATGCAGTTGTAAGAAATACAGAGATCCTGAGTACTCTCACGCACTTTCCCCTGATGGTAACATCTTGCAAAACAATAGTACAGTGTTACAACAAGGATGTTGATGTTGATGTAGTCAAGATGCAGAAAATTTCCATCACCACAAGGATCTCTCATGTTGCCCCTTTATAGGCACACCTACTTCCATTCCACCCACCCACCACTTTCTATACCCTGGAAACCACTACACTGTCTTCCATTTCTATAATTGTGTCATTTCAAGAATGTTATAGAAATGGAACTATACAATATATAACCTTTTGGGATCTTTTTTCACACACAACATAATTCTCTGAAGATTTGTCCAGGTTGTTGTGTGTATCAATACTTTTTTTTTGCTGAGTAATATTCCATGGTAATGTCCTACAGTTTCATGGAAGGACATCTGGTTATCTCATTTTGGGGTGCTACATTAAAGCTTCTACAACTTTTAGATACATATTTTTATGTGACTTTTAAATCTCCATTTCTCTGGGATAGATGGTCAGTAGTGCAACTGCTGGGAGTATGGAGGCTAAAGATTTTGACTAAGAAACTGTCGAGTCTGAAGGTGCCTATTTTCCCAATGCAAAAAAAGAAAGAATGTGAGGCTTAAAGATCGCAGTGTGAGAAATGAGACAGAAACCTCCACCCCAAACCACATATATGGCAATTCAGCAAATACATGAAAACTGAAAGAGCAACCAGAAAGAAGACTGCGACAGATTGCCTATATCTGGGGAAAAGAGAAGACCTCATGGAAAAGGGCAAAGTAGCAAAGACACAATCCGGTGGGAACCAAGCTCTCCCCCCACACCAGCTCACCGGCAGGAGGAAGAGAAACAGAGTGGGGAAGGGGTAAAAGCCTAGGACTGCTGAACACCCAGCCCTGGAGATCTGCTCTGGGAGCACGAACATACAATACATGGTGCTCTGGAGATTAGTGGGGTTGGAAAGCTAAAACAGGCAGAATACTTGGAGAGACTGAGATTCCACCTGCTTGTGGAGAACAGGTACCCATAACTGCCGCTCTGGGACAAAAGAAAGGTGGGTAATTTGAAAGACTTCCCAACAGCAAGAGGGCTGCTAAAGGGGCAAGGACCACACAGAGCTTGTTTCTTGGGAGAAAGAACAGGTGGACAAAATTGTCCCAGTACACTCAGCCCAGCAGGTTGAGAAGTTTCAGGAGCTTCAGGCCCTTCATCCCCCTGGTTGGCAATGCATGCCCAGGCCACCCAACCACAATATGCAGCCTGCTGCTACTTCCTCCCAGTCGGCACTGGCTCACAAACCTGCTGCCCCCACCATTGTGCTGGGCCAGCCAGAGGGCAGCTCCACCTACAGCAGCTACAGGAGCATAACACAAAGGCTCCTCTCTGCAAGCTCTGCCCACTGGGCCTGGAGGTGAAGGCAGGCACTGCAACAGGGAAGCAGGAAAGAATTCTTTCCTAACAACAAGCACCAGCACCACTCACCTGTGACCCCTGCCATCGATCCAGGTGCTACGCAGCTCCAGAGAGTAGAGCTTCTGGGCACTAGAGGGCACTGCATACACAAAGTTATTATTCCAGAGTAATCAATACAAATATGAAATGGCAAAAGAACCTGGTACAAACCAAAATCCCACAAACACCAGAAAGAGGGCTAAGTGAAACAGAAATCAATCTTCCTGGTAAAGATTTCAAAATAAAAAGCATAAACATGCTCGTGGAACTACAGAAAAATATTCAAGATCTCAGGGACGACTTCAAGAAAGAGACAGAAACTTTGAAAAACACAGTACCCAAAATGAAATATACAATGGAATGATTTAAAAGCAGATTAGATGAGGTAGAGGAGATGGCAAATGAAATAGAAATTAGAGAATGGGAATACAAAGAAGCTGAGGCACAGAGAGAAAAAAGGATTTCTAGGAATGAAAGAATATTCAGAGAACTGTGTGACCAACCCAAATGGAAGAATATTCATATTATAGGGGTACCAGAAGAAGAAGAAGAAGAGAGAAAAGGACAGAAAGTCTCTTTGAGGAAATAATTGCTGAAAACTTCCCCAATCTGGGGAAGGAGATAGTCTCTCAGGCCATGGAGGTGCACAGATCTCCCAACACAAGGGACCCAAGGAAGACAACACCAAGACATATAATAATTAAAATGGCAAAGATCAAGCATAAGGACAGAGCATTAAAAGCAGCCAGAAAGAGAAAAAAGATCACATACAAAGGAAAACCCATCAGGCTATCATCAGATTTCTCAACAGAAACCGTACAGGCCAGAAGGAAGTGGCATGATATATTTAATGAAATGAAACAAGGGCCTCCAACCAAGAATACACTACCTGGAAAAATTATCATTTAAATTTGAAGCAGGCATTATACAATTTCCAGATAAGCAAAAGTTGAGGTAATTTACCTCCCACAAACTGTCTCTACAGTGTATTTTGCAGGGACTGCAATAGATGGAAGTGTCCCTAAGGCTAAAAAGCTGTCACTAGAGAAAATAAAACTACAGTAAAGGAAGTAGACCAATTAATTACTAAGCAAATGCAAAATTAAATCAACTACCAACAAAGTCAGTCAAAGGATACAGAAAGAGTACAGAATATGACCCCTAATATATAAAGAGTGGAGGAGGAAGAAAAAGAAGGGAGGGAAAAAAAAGAACCTTTAGATGGTGTTTGAAATAAAGTACTGAGTTAAGTTAGACTGTTAGATAGTAAAGAAGCTACCCCTGAAACTTTGGTCACCATGAATCTTAAGCCTGCAATAGCAATAAGTATATATCAATTGATAATCACTATAAATGTAAATGGACTGAATGCATCAGTCAAAAGACATAGAGTCACTGAATGGATAAAAAAACAAGACCCATCTATATGCTGCCTATAAGAGATTCACTTCCAACCCAAAGACATACATAAACTAAAAGTGAAGGCATGGAAAAAGATGTTTCATGCAAATAACAGAGAAAAAAAGCAGGAGTTGCAGTACTTGTATCAGACAAAACAGACTTCAAAACAAAGAAAGTAACAAGAAACAAAGAAGGACATTACATAATCAGGTGTCAGTCCAACAAGAGGATATAACCATTATAAATATCTATGCAACCAACATAGGAGCGCCTACATATGTGAAACAAATACTAACAAAATTAAGGTGGGAAATAGAATGCAATGCATTCATTTTAAGAGACTTCAACACACAACTCACTCCAAAAGACAGATCAACAAGACAGAAAATAAGTAAGGAGACAGAGGCACCAAACAACACAGTAGAACAGAAGGACCTAACAGACATCTACAGAATACTCCACCCAAAAGCAGCAGGATACACATTCTTCTCAAGTGCACATGGAACATATTCAAGAATAGAGCACATACTTGGTCACAAAAAGAGCCTCTGTAAATTCAGAAGAATTGAAATTCTACCAACCAGCTTCTCAGACCACAAAGATATGAAACTAGAACTAAAGTATGCAAAGAAAACAAAAAAGCCCACAATACATGGAGGCTTACATGCTCCTAAATAATCAATAGATTAATGACCAAATTAAAACAGATCAAGCAATATATGGAGACAATTGAAAACAGTAACACAAGAGCACAAAATCTGTGGCACACAGCAAAGTCTATGCTAAGAAGTAAGTATATTGCAATACAGGCTTACCTCAAGAAGAGAAATCCAAAATGAACAGTCTAAACTCACAATTAATGAAACTAGAAAAAGAACAACAAAGGAGGTCCGAAGTTGTAGAAGGAGGGACATAATAAATATCAGAGCAGAAATATATAAAATGGAGAAGAATAAAACAATAGAAAGAATCAATGAAACCAGGACATAGTTTCTCAAGAAAATAAACAAAACAGATAACCCCCTACTCATATTTATCAAGAAAAAAAAGAGTCTACACACATAAACAGAATCAGAAATGGGAAAGGGAAAATCACTATGGACACCATAGAAATACAAATTATTAGAGAATACTATGAAAAATTATATGCTAACACATTGGATAACCTAGAAGAAATGGCCAACTTTCTAGAAAAATACAAACATCCAAGACTGACCCAGGAAGAAACAGAAAATCTGAACAGACCACTTACAAGCAATGAGATTGAACTGATAATCAAAAAGCCACCTAAGAACAAATGCCTGGACCAGATGGCTACACCACTGAATTTTATCAAACATTTAGAGAAGACCTAATACCCATCCTCCTTAAAAGTTTTCCAAGAAGTAAAAGGAGGGAATACTTCCAAACTCATTCTATGGGTCCAGCATTACTCTAAAACCAAAACCAGGCAAAGACACCACACACACACACAAAAAATTTCAGACAAATATCCTTGATGAACATAGATGCAAAAATATTCAATAAAATATTAGGAAACTGAATTCAAAAAGACATGAAAAAGATCATCCATCAGGATCAAATACGATTTATTCCAGGGATGCAAGGATGGCACAATATTCGAAAATCCATCAACATCATACACTACAGCCACAAAAAGGACAAAAATGACAAGATAATCTCGAAAGATGCTGAAAAAACATTAGGCAAAATTGAACATCCATTCATGATAAAAACTCTCAACAAAATGGGTATAGAGGGCAAGTACCTCAACATTAAAAAGGCCATATATGACAAAATCACAGCTAACATCATACTGAACAGTAAAAAGCTGAAACCTTTTCCTTTAAGATCAGGAACAAGACAAGGATGTCCACTCCCCCCACTTTTATTCAACATAGTACTGGAGGTCCTAGCCACGGCAATACAAAGAAATTAAAAGCATCCAGATTGGTAAGGAAGAAGTTAAATTGTCACTGTTTGCAGATGACATGATATTGAACATAAAAAACCCTGAAGAATCCACTCCAAAACTACTAGAACTAACTGAATTCAGCAAAGTTGCAGATTACAAAATTAATACACAGAAATCTGTTGCATTCCTATATACTAACAATGAATTAGCAGAAAGAGAAATCAGGAAAACAATTGTTTACAATTGCATCCAATTGTAAAGGAATAAATCTAACTAAGGAAGTGAAAGACCTATACCCTGAAAACTACAAGACACTCATGAGAGAAATTAAAGAAGACAGCAATAAATGGAATTAGATCCGTGCTCATGGATAGGAAGAACTAATATTGTCAAAATGGCCATCCTGCCTAAAGCAATCTATAGATTCAATGCAATCCTATCAAAATACCAACAGGATTCTTCAACAAACTAGAACAAATAGTTCTAAAATTCATATGGAATCATAAAAGACTCCAAATAGCCAAAGCAATCCTGAGAAGGAAGAATAAAGCTGGGGGGATTATGCCCCCAACTTCAAGCTCTACTACAGAGCCCAGTAATCAAGACAATTTGGTACTGGCAAAAGAACAGAACCATAGACCAACAGAACAGAATAGAGAGCCCAGATATACACACAAGCATATATGGCCAATTAATATATAATAAAGGAGCCATGGAAATACAATGGGGAAATGATGGCCTCTTCAACAACTGGTGCTAGCAAAACTGGACAGCTACATGAAAGAGAATAAAACTGGATTATTGTCTAAGCCCATACACAAAAGTAAAATCAAAATGGATCAAAGACTGGAGCCAAGATAGCAGCGTGAGTAGAGCAGAGGAAATCTCCTCCCAAAACCATACATATTTTTGAAAATACAATAAAAACAACTATCCCTAAAAGAGAGACCAGAAGATACAGGACAACAGCCAGGCTACATCTACACCTGTGAAAACCCAGCGCCTCGCGAAGGGGGTAAGATACAAGCTGCAGCCCGGCAGGACCTGAGTGCCCCTCACCCCAGCTCCCGGTGGGAGGAGAGGAGTCGGAGCGGGGATGGAGAAGGAGCCCAGGACTGCTAAACACCCAGCTCTAGCCATCAGCACCGGAGCGCAGACACACAGTGTGTGGGGTGCTGGATACTAGGGAAACGGGATGGTAAAACCTGTGCATGGGTCCCCGCAGCCAGCACCCCTGGGACAAAGAAAAGCGAGTGCTTTTCCAAAGACTTAAAGGCACAGGGACCCAACAGCTGGACAGAAACGTCCCGGGACACTTAGCCCAGCAGCTAGGAATCCCGGGGAACTCCGGGTACCCTAATCCCTGGGCGGCAGCCCAGCTCAGAGGCCCCTCACAGAGATAAATAGCCTCCCACCTGTTTCCCCTCCAACGCCACTGAGCCATAGTGGAGCAGCCGCCTGACGTTAGCAACGCCCACAGCAGCAGGGCAGAGATTCTTTCACAGTGGCCAGGCAAGAATTAGAAACCCCGTCTGTGCACAGCTACCCAGCACAAGCCGCTAGGGGTCACCATTCTCCCAGGAAAGGAAGGCCACAAACCAGCAAGAAGGGACGTTCTCCCAGCTGACACATGTGCCAGCTCCCCACAACTACCTCTATCGCCATGAAAAGGCAGAAGAATTTGATACTGACCAGACTAACCCAGACATCCTCCCCTGAGAAGGAATCTGGGGAGACAGACCTAACCAATCTCCCTGAAAAAGGATTCAAAATAAAGGTCATAACCATGCTGATGGAGCTGCAGAGAAATATGCAAGAGCTAAGGGATGACGTCTGGAAGGAGATTACAGAAATGAAACAATCTCTGGAAGGATTTATAAGCAGAATGGATAAGATGCAAGAGGCCATTGATGGAATAGAAACCAGAGAACAGGAACGCATAGAAGCTGACGCAGAGAGAGATAAAAAGATCTCCAGGAATGAAAGAATATTAAAAGAACTGTGTGACCAATCCAAAAGGAACAATATCCGCATTATAGGGGTACCAGAAGAAGAAGAGAGAGAAAAAGGGATAGGAAGTGTATTTGAAGAAATAATTGCTGAAAACTTTCCCAAACTGGGGGAGGAAATAATCGTTCAGACCACGGAAGTACACAGAACTCCCAACAGAAGGGACCCAAGGAGGACAACACCAAGACACATAATAATTAAAATGGCAAAGATTAAGGACAAGGCCAGAGTTTTAAAGGCAGCTAGAGAGAGGAAAAAGGACACATACAAAGGAAAACCCATCAGGCTATCATCAGACTTCTCAACAGAAACCTTACAGGCCAGAAGAGAATGGCATGATATATTTAATGCAATGAAACAGAAGGGCCTTGAACCAAGAATATGGTATTCAGCAAGATTATCATGTAAATATGAAGGAGGGGTTAAACAATTCCCAGACAAGCAAAAGTTGAGGGAATTTGCCTCCCACAAACCACCTCTACAGGGTATTTTAGAGGGACTGCTCTAGATGAGAGCACTCCTAAAGCTAAACAGATGTCACCAGAGAAAATACAATCACAGCAAAGAAAGCAGACCAACCAAATACTAACTAAAGGCAAAAATTAAAATCAACTACCCACATAAGCAGTTAAAGGAAACACAAAAGAGCACAGAATAAAAAACCCAACATATAAAGAATGGAGGAGGAGGAATAAGAAGGGAGAGAAATAAAGAATCACCAGACAGTGTCTATAATAGCTCAATAAGTGAGTTAAGTTAGACAGTAAGATACTAAAGAAGCTAACCTTGAACCTTTGGTAACCATGAATCTAAAGCCTGCAATGGCAATAAGAACATATCTTTCAATAATCACCGTAAATGTAAATGGACTGAATGCACCAATCAAAAGACACAGAGTAATAGAATGGATAAAAAAGCAAGACCCATCTATATGCTGCTTATAAGAGACTCACCTCAAACCCAAAGACATGCACAGACTAAAAGTCAAAGGATGGAAAAACATATTCCATTCAAACAACAGGGAGAAAAAAGCAGGTGTTGCAGTACTAGTATCAGACAAAATAGACTTCAAAACAAAGAAAGTAACAAGAGATAAAGAAGGACATTACATAATGATAAAGGGCTCAGTCCATCAAGAGGATATAACCATTATAAATATATATGCACCCAACACAGGAGCACCAGCATACGTGAAACAAATACTAACAGAACTAAAGGACAAAATAGAATGCAATGCATTCATTTTAGGAGACTTCAACACACCATTCACTCCAAAGGATAGATCCACTGGACAGAAAATAAGTAAGGACACAGAGGCACTGAAGAACACACTTGAACAGATGGACCTAATAGACATGTATAGAACTCTACATCCACAAGCAACAGGATACACATTCTTCTCAAGTGCACATGGAACATTCTCCAGAATAGACCACATACTGGGCCACAAAAAGAGCCTCAGTAAATTCAAGAAGATTGAAATTCTACCAACCAACTTTTCAGACCACAAAGGAATAAAACTTGAACTAAATTGTACAAAGAATGCAAAAAGGCCCACAAACACATGGAGGCTTAACAACATGCTCCTAAATAATCAATGAATCAACGACCAAATTAAAATAGAGATAAAGCAATATATGGAAACAAATGACAACACCACCACTAAGCCCCAACTTCTGTGGGACGCAGCAAAAGCAGTCTTAAGAGGAAAGTATATAGCAATCCAAGCATATTTAAAAAAGGAAGAACAATCCCAAATGAATGGTCTAATGTCACAATTATCGAAATTGGAAAAAGAAGAACAAATGAGGCCTAAGGTCAGCAGAAGGAGGGACATAATAAAGATCAGAGAAGAAATAAATAAAATTGAGAAGACTAAAACAATAGAAAAATCAATGAAACCAAGAGCTGGTTCTTTGAGAAAATAAACAAAATAGATAAGCCTCTAGCCAGACTTATTAAGAGAAAAAGAGGATCAACACACATCAACAGAATCAGAAATGAGAAAGGAAAAATCATGACAGACCCCATAGAAATACAAAGAATTATTAAAGAATACTATGAAAACCTATAGGCTAACAAACTGGAAAACCTAGAAGAAATGGACAAGTTCTTAGAAAAATATAACCTTCCAAGACTGACCAAGGAAGAAACACAGAATCTAAACAAACCAATTACCAGCAAAGAAATTGAAGCAGTAATCAAAAAATGACCCAGGAACAAAACTCCCAGGCCAGGCGGATGTACCTTGGAATTTTATCAGACATACAGGGAAGACATAATACCCATTCTCCTTAAAGTATTCCAAAAAACAGAAGAGGAGGGAATACTCCCAAACTCATTCTATGAAGCCAACATTACCCTAATACCAAAACCAGACAAAGACCCTACCAAAAAAGAAAATTACAGACCAATATCCCTGATGAACATAGATGCAAAAATACTCAACAAAATATTAGCAAACCAAATTCAAAAATACATCAAAAGGATCACACACCATGAACAAGTGGGATTCATCCCAGGGATGTAAGGATGGTGCAACACTCGAAAATCCATCAACATCATCCACGACATCAACAAAAAGAAAGACAAAAACCACATGATCATCTCCAAACACGCTGAAAAAGCATTCAACAAAATTCAACATCCATTCATGAGAAAAACTCTCAGCAAAATGGGTATACAGGGCAACTACCTCAACATAATAAAGGCCATATTCGATAAGCCCACAGCCAACACCATACTGAACAGCGAGAAGCTGAAAGCTTTTCCTCTGAGATCGGGAACAAGACAGGGGTGCCCACTCTCCCCACTGTTATTCAACATAGTACTGGACGTCCTAGCCATGGCAATTAGACAAAACAAAGAAATACAAACAATCCAGACTGGTAAAGAAGAAGTTAAACTGTCACTATTTACAGATGACATGATATTGTACATAAAAAACCATAAAGAATCCACACCAAAACTACTAGAACTGATTATCAGAATACAGCAAAGTTGCAGGATACAAAATTAACACACAGAAATCTGTGGCTTTCCTATACACTAACAATGAACGAATAGAAAGAGAAATCAGGAAAACAACTCCATTCACAATTGCATCAAAAAGAATAAAATACCTAGGAATAAACCTAACAAAGGAAGTGAAAGACCTATACCCTGAAAACTATAAGACACTCTTAAGAGAAATTAAAGAGGACACTAGCAAATGGAAACTCATCCCATGCTCCTGGCTAGGAATAATTAATATCATCAAAATGGCCATCCTGCCCAAAGCAATATATAGATTTGATGCAATCCTGATCAAATTACCAACAACATTCTCCAACGAACTGGAACAAATAGTTCAAAAATTCATATGGGAACACCAAAGACCCCAAATAGCCAAAGCAATCCTGAGAAGGAAGAATAAAGTGGAGGGGGGAATCTCGCTCCCCAACTTCAAGCTCTACTACAAAGCCACAGTAATCAAGACAATTTGGTACTGGCACAAGAACAGAGCCACATACCAGTGGAACAGAATAGAGACTCCAGACATTAACCCAAACATATATGGTCAATTAATATACGATAAAGGAGCCATGTACATACAATGGGGAAATGACAGTCTCTTCAACGATGGTGTTGGCAAAACTGGACAGCTACAAGTAAGAGAATGAAACTGGATCACTGTCTAACCCCATACACAAAAGTAAATTCAAAATGGATCAAAGACCTGAATGTAAGTCATGAAACCATAAAACTCCTAGAAAAAAACATAGGCAAAAATCTCTTGGACATAAACATGAGCGACGTCTTCATGAACATATCTTCCTGGGCAAAGGAAACAAAAGCAAAAATGAACAAGTGGGACTACATCAAGCTGCAAGGCTTCTGTATAGCAAAGGACACCATCAACAGAACAGAAAGGTACCCTACAGTATGGGAGAATATACTCATAAATGACAGATCCAACAAAAGGTTGACATCCAAAATACATAAAGAGCTCATGCACCTCAACAAACAAAAAGCAAATAATCCAATAAAAAAAAAATGGGCAGAGGAGCTGAACAGACAGTTCTCCAAAGAAGAAATTCAGATGGCCAACAGACACATGAAAAGATGTTCCACATTGCTAGTCATCAGAGAAATGCAAATTAAAACCACAATGAGATATCACCTCACACCAGTAAGGATCGCTACCATCCAAAAGACAAACAACAACAGATGTTGACGAGGTTGTGGAGAAAGGGGAACCCTCCTACACTGCTGGTGGGAATGTAAATTAGTTCAACCATTGTGGAAAGCAGTATGGAGGTTCCTCAAAAAGCTCAAAATAGAAATACCATTTGACCCAGGAATTCCACTTCTAGGAATTTACTCCAAGAATGCAGCAGCCCAGTTTGAAAAAGACAGATGCACCCCTATGTTTATTGCAGCACTATATATAATAGCCAAGAAATGGAAGCAACCTAAATGTCCATCAGTAGATGAATGGATAAAGAAGAAGTGGTACATATACACAATGGAATATTATTCAGCCATAAGAGAAAAACAAATCCTACCATTTGCAACAACATGGATGGAGCTAGAGGGTATTATGCTCAATGAAATAAGCCAGGCGGAGAAAGAAAAGTATCAAATGATTTCACTCATATGTTGAGTATAAGAACAAAGAAAAACTGAAGGAACAAAACAGCAGCAGAATCACAGAACCCAAGAATGGACTAACAGTTACCAAAGGGAAAGGGACTAGAGAGGATGGGTGGGAAGGGAGGGAGAAGGCGGGGGAAGAAGAAAGGGGTCATTACAATTAGCATGTATAATGTAGGGTGGTGTGCATGTTGAGGGCTGTGCAACACAGTAAAGACAAGTAGTGATTCTACAGCATCTTACTATGGTGATGGACAGTGACTGCAACAGGGTGTGTGTGGGGGACTTGGTGAAGGGGGGAGCCTAGTAAAAATAATGTTCTTCATGTAATTGTAGAGTAATGATAACAAAATTAATTTTTAAAAAATGGATCAAAGACCTGAATGTAAGTCATGAAACCATAAAACCCATAGAGGAAAACATAGGCAAAAATCTCTTGAATATAAACATGAGCAACTTTTTTCTGAACATATCTCCTTGGGCAAGGGAAACAAAAGCAAAAATGAAGAAATAGGACTATATCAAACTAAAAAGATTCTATACAGCAAAGGACACATCAGTAGAACAAAAAGGTGTCCTACAGTATGGGAGAATATATTTATAAATGACATATCCGACAAGGGGTTAACATCCAATACATATACAGAACTCACATGCCTCAACACCCAAAAAGCAAATAATCTGATTAAAAAATGGGCGGAGGATATGAACAGACAGTTCTCCAAAGAAGAAATTCAGATGGCCAACAGGTACATGAAAAGATGCTCCACATCATTAATTATCAGAGAAATAAAATAAAAACTACAATGAGATATCACCTTGCATTAGTTAGGATGGCCTACATTGAAAGACTAGGAACAACAAATGCTGGTGAGGATGCAGAGAAAGGGGAACGCTTGTACACTGTTGGTGGGCATATAAATTAGTTCAGCCATGTGAAAAACAATATGGAGCTTCCTCAAAAAACTAAAAACAGAAATACCATTTGACCCAGGAATTCCACTCCTAGGAATTTACCCAAAGAAAACAAGATCCCATATTCAAAAAGACATATGCACCCCTATGTTTATCACAGCACTATTTACAATAGCCACAATATGGAAGCAACCTAAGTGTCCTCAGTAGATGAATGGATAAAGAAGATGTGGTACATATACACAATGGAATATTATTCACCCATCAGAAGAAAACAAATCCTACCATTTGCAACAACATGGATGGAGCAAGAGGATATTATGCTCAGTGAAATAAGCCAGGCAGAGAAAGATAAGTAGCAAATGAGTTCACTCATTTGTGGAGTACAACAACAAAGCAAAACTGAAGGAACAAAACAGCAGCAGACTCACAGACTCCGAGAAGGGACTAGTGGTTACCAAAGGTGGAGAACAGGTGGGGAGAGACGGAGAAGGGGACTGAGAGGCATTACGATTGGCACACATGGCAGGGGTGGTTATGGGAAGACAGTGTAGCACAGAGAAGACAAGTAGTGACTCTGAGGCATCTTGGTACGCTGATGGACAGTGACTGTGGTGGATGGGTGAGACTCAATAATATGGGTGAATGTAGTGACCACAATGTTGCTCAAGGGAGACCTTCATAAGATTGTGTATCAATGATACCTTAATAAAAAAAAGAAAGAAAGAATGCAAGGTCTTCTTTAGGGTAATCTGGGTGCCTCAGGAAACCAGGAGAGTGAGAGGTTATTAATGGAAGAGTTTGTAGGGCCCAGTATTTGGAAGAGCACCAATGAATGCCCAAAGGTATGTTCCAAAGGTAGTGTGTAGTAAGAACCATTCCACAAGTAGAGTTAGAGGCAATAATGCGTGAAGGTGAACAGTGAACTAGTATCTTTCAAGATTCACAGAGGGTTGAGTCTGTTGCCCTCTGAATGGATATAAAAGCTAAGCATACTGAAGACTGCTTTTCAAGATGGGAAAAGCAGGAGGGAGAACGTGATACAGTGTCTTTCCTGGGAGGAACTACTTTCAGGAGTGTACAATATTCTAGATAGGCAATTTTTCTACTGCCAGAGGCTGTTCAAAGTGCTTGGCTAATCCACATAGAATGTATCTGGAGCTCAACCACTTGGGTTTGAATCCCAGTTCAGCTAATTGTCAGTTAGTTGTATAACTTAAGCACCCCCGCCCCCAAAATAATAGTTCCTGCCCTCCGGAGGCCGGGCATAGCTCTGAGGAGACAGCTCTCTATTCTATTGAAGACGGCTTTCATGGAACATTGGTCACTGATTCCCAGGGCAGCATCTAGTAATGGGGTCAACTCTAGTGGGAAGTAAAGACCTCCAGGAAAGAAAAAGAGAACTGTTTCCTCAAAGAGGGAAAGCCAGAACAATCAATAGTGGAACAGTAAGTCCCAGAAAACCCTCTGGGTGTTAACAACACCCAGTTAATGGTTCCTAAGGGATGGTGTCCATAAAAGACAATGTCCACTGACTGGTTCAGTGGCCGAGTTCCTGGCATTGTTAGAAGCAAGACTCAGGGGCTAACAAGTACTCCTAATATCAACAGCACTTGTCTTAATTCCAATAATTAAACATTTGGATTGAGACAAAACAAGACAAAACAATAACAAACAAGTGAGGCTGTTTTGGTGGAAGCTTGTAAATCACTGACTCGATGGAAAGTTCTAGTATATATTCTTTGTATGCTAATCTTAGGTCAATCTACATAACTTAAGATAGTATTTGGATGGTTTAGAACTAATGAAAAAACATGTCCTATTTTAACATATATACCATACCCCAAAATAATAGTTCCTGCCCTCCGGAACATATACTATACCATAACTTTAAGTTGGTCTTCTATATCCACTATCACCAGCCATACATAATTTATGTATTTATTTTTCATTTTGAAAGGTCACTAGGAAAGGCAACATTAAATGCTACATTCTTGGTTCAAAGGGACTGAAAACATCAGGACTACATGGCAACTTGCATCACAGATCAAAGCACTAGATACTTCAGCAAAATGCAAGGAAAAAAATGGCATACTCACATTGTTTACATTATCTAATGTCACAGACAAGAGATAAACTGAGAATGATATACAATAAATGGAACCCCCAAATCCAGGATATGTATCAATTGTTTTAAAGTATAAATAACCTCAAAGAACCATAAAACAAGAACTTCCAATGAGATCATTAACTCCTAACTGCTTGCACTTTAGAATTACTGTTCTTAAAACCTAAGGACTACACAGAACCGCAGGTATCAGGCAAGGAAAACAGTCATTATCTAAAAGAAATCTAGCTGTGTGAAAGCAATAATTTAAAAACAATTTAAATCCTCCCCAATATGTTAACAATATATTTCTTCAGCCTATTTATCTTCAGTAGTTGTATTTCTCTAATAGAGTGGTCTTAATTTCCAAGGCCTAGGGAGGTTAATGAGTCTAAGATCATACTACTGTAAGTGGCAGAGTGGGCTTCAAAGGTAGTCTGTATGTCCAATATGCCATGTGACATCTAGTTAAGATAATAGAGAAAATGGTTCACAGAAAGCTCTGTTGCTTGTTCACAATTGTTTGCAAAAACTCCTGCCAGATCATGTCTCTAGAAGGTGAGAAATGGGTCTGATCTGTGTATCCTAGCAAATTATACAGTGCCTAGCACATTGAAATCCAGACACAGGAGACTCTATTATTCCTTTGCTGAATGTACAGTCTAAATTGTAACAGGATTTTAAAGTAACATTTTTTTTCTTATGACTAGTTCCACAGTTCACTGCAAAATTTTTAGTAAGTATGAACAAAGAAGAAAATAAAAGTTACACATAATCTTACCAACTAGAAATAACTATTATTAATATTTTGATGCTATGGTCCTCCAGCTTTTTTCCTCTATATGAGTACTTATAAATGTGTTATGGATTAGTTGAAATACAGTTGATATACAGTATTATATTGGCATCAGGAGTACAATACAGTGAGTTGATAATTATATACATCACTAAATGCTCATCATGATAAATGTAGTTACTACCTGTTAACTTACAAAGATATCATAGTATCACCCATTCCATTCTCTATGCTGCACTTCCATCCCTGTGACTATAACTGGAAGTTTGTACCTCTTTATTTCCTTCACCTTCTAATTTATTGACATTTTAAGTCAATCAAAATGCAGAGTCTAAGAGAATTCTAAAATAATATTTTTGGCCAAAATTTGACTATAATAATGGGTTCTTAGGCAATGTATTTAAAAGATGTGACATAGATGGATCTGACTATAACGTATGGCTGTGGAACCAGTCTCATTTCTTTATGGGTGAATCGTTTTACTGTGACAGCATCTTGAGGCAATTTTTGCTTTGCTCACTATAAAACTTCCAAGATTTTGATTTAGAATTCATCTTAAACTAAACTGGATTTAGGATCCTTATTTACGTATTTTTTGAAAGACTGTCTTAGAAGAGCCTGGGACATAAATTCTCCTAAATCATATGGTTAGGATTCCGATTTTTAACCTTTCAAGGGTTATCTATCCAAAATAAGGGCAAGTTATATGGATAGTTACTTTGAGTTTAGAAAAGGAAAAGGGTAGTTCCTTTTCTGAAAATATGCTGGTAAGTAAATAAAAAGGGAATTGAGAATACTATCCTTTCAGAATACCCCTGTACCACAAAGAACATTTGAAAGGAAGATGTTTATAGTAGAACCTTCTGAATTCTACTTCCAAAGCTCAAAATTAAGGAATAGAAGTTCAAAAAGAGTAATTCTTAAATCTGGATCTATCACAGACAGATACATTTTCCTTTTTATCTAAATTTGTGAAGAATTCACATTTTGTGGTATTTCCAAGTCTAACTTGACCGAACCTAAAATTCTTAATTTTGTGATTTCTTCAACACCAAGCTATCAATTACTTCCTAATTAACACCTTATTAATCCATTAAAGGTGAAGTTACATTAAAATGTGTGAATTATAGAATGCTGCTTTAAGAAAAGGCAGTTTATTATGTTTAAGTTCATACTCTAATTAAAAGTAGGCTAATCAAGTATTTTTAAAAAGTAGGTTAATCAAATACTACTTAGTAGAGGTTATTAGATAGGAAAGCCTAATGAAAAGGGGAAAAAGGATTTGTTTGTATGTCTGTTATTACTCTGCAAACTGCTTAGCAACATGAGGTACATAATATTTAACATTTAAATTATACTACAGGCATTGTTAAAGGACTTTTCCAGTATAACTTACTTAATCCTCATAGGTAAGTACTATCATTGTATTCATTTTATAGGTGAAAAAACCAACTTTGTCGTAAGATTTTAAAAAAAATAACGAATTAGTTTAGCCAACTGTGGGTAAAATTGTAGCATTTCCAGAATATCTCGCCTGGCTTTAATATATTTGCATATCAATAGGCGTTAAGAGGTGGAAAGAAGTATGACTTTAGTGCATTTGCATCTTTCCTCGGGGGGTGGAGAAGTTCATCTCCATATCAATGGGTAATTACCTGGGCAACAGAGGGCATATCTGTACCTGAGAGGTGAGGGGGAGGGCTGGTGTTGTTGCTGCTAGAGCAGAGAAGAAAGACCGCTTGGGACTGCAGTTTGTGAGCAATAAACGGGTTTTAAACTTTATTTCTCCCTTTGACTGATTTTGGTTTTTAGGAGTATTTTGCCCCGGGATTTCCTTTCCCCGGACTTACAATTGGCCTAGTCGGCAGGGCTCCTGTGAACCCGAAACCTGTCATAATGGGCGCGACCTTTGGGAGGGCAGCCCCTAGAAATGATGGGGAGAAGCGGCGCTTGAGCAGAGGGACATGTCTATACACTCGTGTGGTCGTGGAGGCGCCACCACCGCTGCTGGACATGCCAACCCCGGCCCATGCCTAAGGCTACTGCTTCTGCCACTGCTGCTCTTGCTGCTGGCTGGAGCCTGTTCACAACTATGGAAAGGTGCAGAGGTCCGGTCACCTTGATAGAAAAGCAACTGGCTGCTGTGTACCACGCCTTGCTGGCTACAGAGCCCATCACCAGAACAGCTCTGACCAAGGTAATAACCTCCTATTCCACCGCGGGGTGGGTGCAAGACTGGACCCAAAGGCCACGGAGTGGCATGGCACAGACACCTCAAAAGACAATGTGGGCCCATTGGTGTGGCTTGTCTTTCACCTTTGAAGAAGTCAGCCGAGCCCGGAAGGAGTGCCCTGCATGTTGTGCAGATCAGCAAACCACCAAGAGGGGCCTAGAGTGCCTCTCTGCAGCCTATGGTTGGTTGCCGGTTACTGAGAGCGATCGAGGTACCCACTTTATTGGACATGAGTTGCAAGGATGGGTGCAATTAGTAGTAAAATGGACATGGCCCTGGACATTTCAACACATGGACCAACAATGGCTGGCTCTTCTGGCACCTTGGGGAAAAGGCCTGGAAGCTGGCCTTCTGTGTATTCCTGTAATAACAGCAAATTGGCCCCCGACAATCACAGTTATTTGCTTCTACAGTCTTTGTGTCCTGGATATGCCCCCTGGCTGCAGCTGCCGCGTGATGGCTGGAATGGATGAGCTTTGGACTTCATCTGGCATGATTGTTAAGAATGAGTAAACAAGTGTAGAAACGTATTTTTTTGCTTAGTGAGAGATTGTGCTGTAAAGTAACCTAGCTGAATCCTCTGGCTTGAAAATTATGATTGTGTTGCTGTTGTCAAGAAAATAATGTTTAAAGAGAGGCTTGACTTTGTCTAATATTTGGAAAAAGTTGTGTGAGCAATCTAGCATGATTGTTAGGAATGAGTAAACAAGTATAGAAAAGTATTTTCGTGCTTAGTGAGAGATTGTGCTGTAAAGTACATTTACTTAATCTGCATAGGCTGAATCCTCTGGCTTGAGAATTATCAAGATTTTATTGCTATTGCTATTGCATGTTACTAGATTGGTTGGAAGAGAGGGATCGAGTAAATTGTAAGGCGAGATTTCTGGAAGGGTGGACTGTGGGTAAAATTGTAGCATTTCCAGAATATCTCACCTGGCTTTAGTATATCTGCATATCAATAGGCGTTAAGAGGTGGAAAGAAGTATGGCTTTAGTGCATTTGCATCTTTCCTCAGGGGTGGAGAAGTTCATCTCCATATCAATGGGTAATTACCTGGGCAACAGAGGGCTTATCTGTACCTGAGAGGTGAGGGGGAGGGCCGGTGTTGTTGATGCTGCTAGAGCAGAGAAAAAAGACAGCTTGGGACTGCAGTTTGTGAGCAATAAACGGGTTTTAAACTTTATTTCTCCCTTTGACTGATTTTGGTTTTTAGGGGTATTTTGCCCCAGGATTTCCTTTCCCCGGACTTACACCAACCTTTTCATCAAAGATTGCATAAAGGAAATCTAGCCCACATACTCTGAACTAACTCCTTGTAATCATTTACATTTAAGCTGCAGAAAAACATTAGATATCTATACATGTTTCTGATAGGAAACATCTGTCTAGCACATATATTCTGAATTAACTCTTTGTAATTATTTCACACAAACTAAACCTGTTTAACTGTGAAAAAACAACATAATATTTGGAAATGTTTTCTACTTTATAGGAAGTAACTAAATTCCTAGACTCATTATTCTCAAGTATTCCTGACTCATTGGAACAGAGAAAAAACACTTGCCTAATTTTTCTTTCTCTATCAGGAAATCAAAAAACACCAAACAAGGATTTCTGATACACACTTCTTGAGAAATTTATATTACTTAACTATTATTTTACACATTATTAAAATTTAGCTACAATTCAACTTTTGGAAAGATATTGGCTTAATAATAAATAGAAATTAATTGTTCACAAAGGGAATATTGGTTATCTTGGATATTTCATTTTATTCCAATACCTTTCAGTATTTGTAAATCTTTATTATGTAATTTTACCATGTTTGAAATTCTTAGCAGGGGACTTCTCCCATAGAAGTTCCCAGTTTATAATTTACAATCATACAGTGAAGACATTAAATTAGCATTGGGAGATCAATCTCCCATGCACATGTATTACTTTTGTAAAATTGACTTTAAAATAATCATTTTTTTTCTAGCTACAGAAGAACTTTATTTATATGGCCTAATGGTGCCACCTTGAGGCCTACCTGGGCTTCAAGTGCAACTTTGGCAACTTTGATTTCAGTTACTTATCTGAAAATTCAGAGTTGAGATGAAGTTCATTTTCCCTTAAAAAAAAAAGTTTACCTAACATAATGCTGCATGTCAATTATACCTCAATTTAAAAAAAGTATACCAAACAAAAATATAAATATGATTTTAGGACTATTTAGAAATCTAAATCTCATTAAGTCCACCCTAACAGAGCTTCATTTACACAGAATTAAAGTGCTACAAAAATTACATTGTTATTCATTTATTTGGTGTTATTTAAAACCATGTGAAATACAACTTTTGTAAATCATTACTTATTTTCTAATTAGTCCACAAAATTCAAAACAGATTGACCTCAAACAATGTGAAGGCACAAGATTGTGTTCTTAGGAGAAACTTAATTATTTCATCAAATTTTTACTGCTCCAAGGGTCATCCAGGATCATCTAACCTAATCTTATTTTATAGATAAGAACAGAGGGAACTGGGAAGGCTGTTACTTTACATGCTACTTGCACACCTCACAAAACAGGGTAACATATGAAAGCCTTAATCTGGCAGGAACCAAGCCCTTCCCCACCCCCAGCTCACTGGCAGGAGGAAAAGAAATGGAGCAGGGAGGGAGTGGAAGTCTGGGACTGAACACCTGGCCCTGGAGGTCTGCTTTGTGAGCAGAAACCTATATTGTGTGGTGCTCTGGATGGTGGGGAGCTTCGACAGGCAGAGTGCTTGAGAGACTGAGATTCCAGCCGTTTGTGGAGGAGGGGATCCATACCTGGCCGCTCTGTGTGAGAGGAAAGGCGAGTGGTCTGAGAGGCTTCCTAGCAGCGAGAGGGCTGCTGAAGGGGCAGGGTTTGCATGGAGCTTGCTGCACGGGAGAAGGGAGAGCTGGACAAGGTTGTCTAGGTGTGTTCGGCCCAACTGGTTGGGAACTTTGAGGAGCTTCAGGCGCTCCACCCCTCTGGCTGGCTACCCAGCTCCCAGGCCCCCCACTGTGATATGCAGCCTGCTGCACCTCCCGTCCTAGCCCATCCGCACCGGTTTGCAAACTGGCAGTCACTGTGCTGGTGTCAGGCCAGCCAGAGGGAGGGCCCGCCTACAACAGCTAGAGATGCCAAGCACTGGCTCTGACACTGGAGACAGGCACTGCAGACAGGAATCAAGAAACAGATCTTTCCTCCCCCAAGGCATCAGCTCCACTCCCATATGACCCCCAACCTCACTTAGGGGCTGAGAAGCTCCAGAGACAAGAGCTTCTGGGCACTAGAGGGCACCACACAGAAATATGAAACATCAGAAGAATGTGGTTCACACCAAAATCTCACAAACTCCAGAAAAAGGGCCAAATGAAATGGAACTCACCAACCTTCCTGAAAGAGAGTTCAAAATAAAAATCACAGACATGCTTATGGAGGTACAGAAAAATATTCAAGAACTCAGGAATGAATTTAAGATGGATATTCAATCATAAATAAATTCCATATCTGAAATGAAACATACAATGGAGTGATTTAAAAGCAGATTAGATGAGGTAGAAGAGATGGTAAATGGAATAGAAATTAGAGAAGAGGAATACAAAGAAGCTGAGGCACAGAGAAAAAATAATCTCTAAGTATGAAAGAATATTGAGAGAACTGTGTCACCAATCCAAATGGAACAATATTCACATTACAGGGGTACCAGAAGAAGAAGAAAGAGAAAACGGGATAGGACATATAATAATTAAAATGGCAAAGATCACATACAAAGGAAAACCTATCAGGCTATCATCAGACTTCTCAAAAGAAAACCTTCAGGCCAGGAAGGACTGGCATGATATATTTAATGCAATGAAAAAAGAAGGGCCTTGAACCAAGAATACTCTATCTGGCAAGGTTATCATTTAAATTTGAAGGAGGGATTAAGCAAAAGCTGAGAGAATTTACCTCCCACAAACCACCTCTACAGTGCATTTTGGAGGGACTCCTACAGATGGAAGTATTACTAAGGCTAAATAGATGTCACCCAAGGGATAAACAAAGAGTACAAAATGTGATTCATAACATAGAAAGACTGAAGAAAGAAAAAGGAATGGGAAAAATAAAACTTTTAGGCTGTGTTTGTAATACCATACAAAGTGAGTTAAATTAGACTACTAGATAGTAAGGGAATTACCCTTGAACCTTTGGTAACCACAAATCTAAAGCCTGCAATGGCAATAAGTACATACCTATTGATAAATGTAACTGGTCTGAATGCACCAATCAAAGGACATAATAGAGTCACGAAATGGATAAAAAAACAAGACCCATCTATATGCAACTGTTCCTAAATCTCTTCAGCCAGTTTCTTGTTTCTTCTATGGCTCCTTACTTTCACCAGGGAAGAAAATGACTTCCCCATTTAGAGGACCAGGACTTAAAGAAGCAAGGACAAGCATATGTATAAAGTCATAGGGGAAGCCTAAGGGGACTCCTAACTGGAGGAAAGAGTAAAAACAACTTCCAGAAGGAATTGAGAACTGGATCAAATCTCAGCATCAGGATTCTGCTAACCCAAAGGTACCACTGCCCTCTCAATGCAGACAAGTTGGAAGTTAGGAAAAATAACTAGTTAGGTGATCATATGATATAATAAGAAAAGGCAGACCTAAAGACTTGAATCAAGAGATACGTGTTCTGTAAATTTACCAAATTTATTCTTAGCACTGAGGATTAGACACCAAATCAAAATACTTGTATCTTAGGTTCTGACTCTGACATTTTCTAGGGTATGATCTTGAGAGGTTAACCCCCTATGAGCCTCAGTTTCCTAATTTGCAAAACTGGGATAATATCTGCCCTATCTGCCACAGCGTTTTTGTACAGAAGAACTTTGAAAACCATAATGAAATATACAAATACAAGATGCTGGGTTTATTGGTTTCCTAGTAAAAATTTCCGTTTAAAAAGTTCAGCTTGAATTAAGAGTAAATGAATGTCCACATCTTGGTAACAGTTTAGAGGAGGTAACAACCTGCAGGAGGTCTGGAGGTGATGATGACAGTAACTCTTAAGGGTTTGGTACTCTGCAAGGGCAGCGAGCAAGAGAAATACAATGAGGTAGTAACAATAGCGTATGTTGGCACATGAGTACAAAGGGGAGTTCCATGAACAATTGTGTCTAGACATCTTGCTTACCTAGTCTATCTAGATATCTTGGCATCACATCTACAATCCAACCCTCCATATATACACCCCAACCAAGACACTCCTCCAAATTTCTGTCAATGACACTAGTATCTCCCTAGAAACACACGCTTCTAATTATCATCCTTCCTTCTTTTCTCCTGACACTGAATCAGACACAAAGTCCTATCACCTCTTCCTTCTTTCACTCTCTCAATTCTTTTTCCCTTCTATTCACATTGCTTCTACTCATTATACCAGCTCTAACAACTTTATACATGAAGCTTTCCAATGCCTTCCTAATTGGACCTCTCAGTCTCAGTTCTCTGCTGTCACTACCATCCCAGAACATCTAGTTAGGTTGCTATGTTCACTTTCTCATTCCATGCTTTATGAACACCACTTTCGAGCTAAGAAAATTTTTAGTGGCTCCCATAGTCCACGTAGCCTACTATAATAAACTTAGCTATTCTGTATTTCCACTTTCACCTCTCTACAATTCATTCTCCACACAGAAAAAAGTCTTTCAAAAATACAATTTCATGTCATTCCCCTGCTTTAAATAAGTCAATGGTACCCAATGTATTTTTTTAAAGATTCAAAATCCTTATCATGACCAAAAAAGCCTTGAATGATTTTGCTCCTCCTATCTAATTTCATCTTTAACCATTTGCTCTCTTTATTGTTATACACTAGCCTCACTTGCCTCCCTGAATCTCTTCACTGCCTCTGGGCTTTTGCACTTACTCTTCTGATATTTGGCAGGAATTTCCCCTGAATACATTCTCACTCATTTGGCTCATTCTCAGCACTCAGCTCACATGTACTTGTCTCCACAAATTACTTTTCACTTCACCCTGTTTCATTCTGGCTCTTACCACAACCTGTAATTTTCATTAGTCATTTACTGTAAATCTCCTTTGAATGTAAACTCTTGAAGGGAGCTTGTCTATCTTGTTCAACATGACTGACTGTGCTTAGTGGTGACTATTACATACTAAGTGCTCATTTGACACTTTTTTTGTTACATGAATGTCCAAATTTTGGTCCAAAATGGGAAGTATGCATTCAAACATAGTTGTTCAATGGAGTCTGAAAGTTAGCATGATAAGGAAAATATTCAACACAGCCGTCAAGGTCAGCAAACTGCTTTTTTCCTCCAGTTGGCAAAGCACTCCCAGCTGCCTCCTCCCCTCCTCCAGGCTCTTCTTTTGCCCTGTGCATACCAAAATGCCACAATCAAAATAATATAAATTGCTCCCCTTGGGATTCCCCTCTGAGCCCATGGTATAAAATAAAATCTCAACACTCCAAGACCTCCAAGTGCCGCTTGGTTCTTCCTCAGTAACCCAGCCCAGGTTTTCCAGTATTTTCTGTAACAAGCATAAATGCCTAAATGGTGATGATGGAAATGGAAACACTAATTGAAGCTGACCAAAGAAAATAACAATGTATGTATGGCCCAATAAAACTGATAATATATTTAAAGAGAAATCATGCTCATATGACTACTCTTTGAATGTCTTTTAAGAATGCCCAAGAAGTAGGAATTGCTTAGAAATAATAAACTAACATTTTTTTATTCCTTCCATAAAAGTACATGCTAGACAGAAATTCAAGACTAAAGCAAAATGACAATATAGGCATCTTTTTTTTTAACCCAGAACTTTCAGACAAAAATAATAAGCTTTTAACACAGATTTGAGGCAGAATCATCAAAAAGATCAGATTCAAAAATTAAAGCCTGAACTGTAAATATGTTTCTAATGGTCAGTCCGACCTGTAGAGTCCTCTGCTTACCTAATAATGAAGATGTGACTATTGTGTTTACTGTGTCAAAGTTTAGATTACTTACATGCAAAGTGAGTTTATTTTACTACTGTAAAACAATTTTTACGGCTTTGCTGAGGTATAAATTTTTTTTTTACAGATGAGCCATCATTTGTTTTTTAGCAACCTGAAATTATTTTTGCTTTGGGAATCTAATTGTATATATTTGATCATAATTACCTGGGCTTAAAAAAAAGTGTTGATAAGAGTTTTCCTCATATATGAAAGCAACGCAAGCCACTGTGGATAATTGGGAAGACAAAGAAAAATACAAAATAGAAAATAAAATGTCCCTAATCTGTACTATTTCATAAATAGCCACTACAAACATTTTGATGTGTTTCTTTCCAGGCTTTTTTTTTTTAATTAAGGTATTACTGATATACAATCTTATGAAGGTTTCACATGAGCAACACTGTGGTTTCCACATTCACCCATATTATCAAGTTCCCTCCCCCGCCCCCAACCCCACTGCAATCACTGTCCATCAGTGTAGTAAGATGCTATAATTCACCTTCTCTGTGCTATACTGCCTTCCCCATGACCTACCTAGACAATATGGGAATCTTAACACTTATTTTATGTAATATGGAAACAGCATTAAAACGGTATTTTATTTTTTTTGATTCAGAATTCATGTTTTAACAAGTAAAATTAAATACCCAATACATCTCAAGTTTAAAAAAATAACATTTCAGAACATTAAATAAAAATATAAATTAATAAAAGTTAAGCATACATTGTCATGTGTGTTTGCAGAAAAATGAAGTGAAATATCTAAAGCTAAACCACATAAAACCAAAGAAAACTTATAAGAAAGTTGAAAAGGAAAAATAAATTTGAGTTTTTTTCAAAAGCATTACTAGCATTGCAAATGAATTGTGAGCATATATTTTGTGCAAATTTTTCCAACTGCTGAAAAACCTCTTTATATTAACTAGGGTTAACAACAGTAATGTAACTCCACATTTTCTGACTCCATCTTCAAACTGTTTCATCTCTTGAGACCTCTCTCTTCTTTTAATTACTTCTTTATTTTTGCAGAAACTGCAATTTTATCACTGAAAATGAGCTTTAGCTTATGTTAAAAATAATTTCCAATCTCTCATCTCAATTTCACCAGGGTAACCTGAATCAATTTCAATATTGTCACTTACATATTTTGCTTATTCTGAAGTCTCAGAAATAGTTACAATTATTTTTGTAATAGAATAAATTTGCTTTGATGATTTTCCTACTCCCCTTGAGATTATGGAAACACAGAAAAAACACTTTTTTAAAACACATTTACTTTGAAATTATAATGGAACTTGTAACTCCTTTCATACATCCCAAGGAAAAATATGTAAGATTTTTTAAAAATACCCCCAAATTCCACTAAGATGTATCATGAGAATTACTTTAAAACTGCACTAAATACTAGCACACAAGAATGCTGAGAACTAGAATTGCAGTTACTAACACTAGGCACCACACACTTAAATTTTAAATGTCTCTATGTGGTTACAGGTACTGGACTGAACAATGTAGTTCTAACATATAACAAATTGCTGTTTACGTATGTCCATTTCTAGCTTTCTACTCTGTAGTAATCGTCTATGGAAAATACATGTGCCAACACCATCCTGTCTTAATTAGTTTGGCTTTATAATAGTTGATATCTTGTATGATAAGTTACCTAAACTTGTTCTTCAAAATTATCATAACATTTATTTACCATTTTGTTCCACTTGAATGTGAGGATCACTTTGTCATGTATCACAGAAATTATAAGGAAATTTTTGTTTACTACAGTGAGTCATACCATCCTCAAACATGGAATACCTAGGAATTCTTTGCTCTCAATAAATTTTTATAATTTTTCTCATGAAGGTCTTGTACATCTTTTATAAGTATTTGCATAACTTACTGCTTTTATTTCAGCTATAACTGGGGTTTTTATTAGTTTTTATTTGGTTATTACTATTACTAGAAATGATATTGACCATGTATGTATACTCACATGAGCAACCTTGCTGAATTCTTACTAGTTCTAGTAATACATCTATAGCTTCTCTTGAATCTTCTATCAATAGTATCACTTACATACATATACTGTGGTAGTTTAAAAATATGCTCACAAAATTCTTTGATACACCTTCCTTTAAGAGGTGCTTAAATCCTCTTCCCTTGACTACAGGCTTACTAACTTATTTCTAACAAAGAATATGGTGATATGGCCTCCAGGATAGCTCATAAAATACACACAGCCTTCTCCTTCCTTCTCAGGGATCACTCACTCAGAAGGAAGCAAGATGCCATCTGATGAGGACACCCAAGCAGTACTACAGAGTGGCTCCTGAGGAACTGAAGCCCTTTCCCAGTGGCCAATAATAAACTGAAGATTTGTCAGCAGTCATGTGAGCGAGCTGTCTTGGACAAGATCCTCCAGACCCAGTCAAGCCTTCAGATGACTGCAGCCCTGGATGAAATCTTGACTAAAAGACTCAGCATGAATACCTGATCCTCAAACACTGTTATTTTTAACTTAGTAGTTTCCAAATTTATTAGCACAGTTATTCATTATATATTTTCATGACTAACAGAAAAACTTTACATTTGTATTGTTTACTTTTTAGTTTCTGATGCTGTTGGTGCTTTTTTACCTTTCCTCGATCACTACCAGTAGAATTTTGCTTAGTTTTTCTAAAGTACCAGTTCTATTGTTTTATTGCTTCTGGTTTCTCTTTTGTTGATTTCCATTGTTTCATTTCTTTTTGCCACTTGAAGTTTCACATGTGGTTTTCTTACTTTATTTATATCCTTAATTCACTTTTAATTTTACCATTTAATAAATTTTGCTTATTGCTATAAATTTACATTGAAGTACTAAGCTGGATTCCACTGGTTTTCATACGTAGTATTTTAGAGCAGTTTAAATATTATATAATTTCTATGATGTCCTTTTAGCCTGTTAAGTAGAAATGCATCTTAAAGACCCAAACATGGTATTTGAAACTCTTTCTAAATTTCTAATTTATTTGCATTGTGGCAAAAGAAAATGGTCAGTAGAACAGGTATTTATTTAAATTTATTGACTTTCTTTTGGTTAATGTGCCACATATATCTGAAAATGTATAAAATATTAAAGACAGGATTCTAACCTATATGCATAAATCCACTTAATAAGCCTTGTTAATTTTGTTGTGGAAATGTTCTATATTTGTCCAATCTTTTTGCCATGATATATTGATTTCTGAAAATAGTGTTAAAATCTTTTATCATGATTGTAGATTTATCAACTCTTTCTGTAATCTCATCAAATTTTGCCTTATATTTTGAGACAATGCTTTTTTAGGTACATACATAACTGCTCTATTCCTGAAGGATTATTCCTTTTATTAGTGTGCTTTTTAGACCTATTCTTTCTTGACTCAACACTGGACATTAATGATATTACTACACTACCTTTCTATGGTTTTAATTTTGGGGGAACATGTCTCTCAACCTTTCTGTGTAGTTTTGTTTCTGGTGTGTCTTGTAAACAGTAAGACAATAGATTGCTTTTTAACTGTTTTTTTTTCCCAGAGGTGAATTTAATCAAATTACATGTGATTTCTTACCTGTTTGGACTTATTTCCACCATCTTATGTGTGTTTTCTATCATCTTTTTTTTTTCTTGCCTACTATCTGCAGTATTATTTTTTCCTATATTCTCATTCCTCTGTATTGACTTAGAAGCTATTGATTATATTTCTTCCCTTCAACTGGTTATTAAAAAATTTTTGACATTCATGTTAATTTTTCTTATGTAATTATTCAGAATTTTATGAATTTATAATTTTATAATAAACTTACAGTAATTTAAATGACCAGAGCACACCATAACCACCAGAGAACACTCCATTTCATGATTGTTCAGTTTTAGCTTTACCTTTAAAAAAATCCTTCCCAAACCCCTCAAACTTAAAAAAAACAACTAACTAAATTTAGTAACATTTCATCAACTGAATCACTCTTTTCAAAAAGACCTCCTTGCCACCCCTCTGGATTCACTCTTCTGGCCGAAGTTCATCCTTTAGTTGTTTTAGTGAGGAACTGTGAGTAGTAAACTATTTTTTACAAATAGCTTTTTCTCTCCACTCTTGAATAACAGTTCAGGTGATTATAAGGTTGCAGTTTCCAGTTACTTCCCCTCAGCATTGTGAATCTATTGCTCTATTGTTTCCTGGCATCTATTATTGCTAGATGTCTGCGTCAATCTAATTGCTGTTCTTGTGTAAAGACTGTCTTTTCTTTTTGTTTAGTTTAAAATTTTTCACTTTATCCTTAATGTTTCACTGGGATCTATTTAAGGGGACTGATTTATCCTGCTTGGAATTCAGAAAGTATTTGTAATCAAAGCACTCATGCCTTTCTTGAATTCTGGAGAATTCTCACTCTCTCTCCAAATATTGCTTCTCAACCATATCTTCCTATTGGATAGATATTGGAAACTAAATTTATCCTTTGTTTTAAGAAAATGTTTTTCTGTGCTACATTCTAGTTGCAGCTCTCTTCTAAATTCATTTCTCCAATTGCTTTTTCATAACCATCTGTTGCTGTTACTTGTTTCATGATTTACTGTTCATTTTTAATAAACATCTCTTTACTCTTTCAGCACACAGATATTTTTAAGTCTGCTGAATGGTTTCCTATTATTTTTACATCAGGATTGAATCTGTATTCCAATGTTAGTATTATTGGGTGGGTTTTTCTTAACATTGAATCACTTTCAAATCATTTTGGAATTTTTGCTGCAGGCTACTTTGGGAGAAAGATTTGTTTATTTGTTTTTGATCTCCATTTCTCCTTTCTCATGCTTACTCCCTCATACAGTTGCCTCTGCCTTGCTTCCTGGGAACACAGTTCAGAACTAGGTCTTACGAAAGGTAAGTCTGAGTTCTTGTCTCTGAGATAGTGGAGCTCTTACAAATCCAGTTATTTAGACAAAGTCTGGTTTCGTTTCTGTCTGTGAGATTGCGTCCTCCCATATGGCTAGGTACAGCTTCTTTAAGCCACTAGATTTCTGCAGCAGTTAAGGACAGTTTTATTTGGTTTCCTTTTATGCTTAGGGAATCTCAATCCAAGGCCCTGACTTTAAGCCATAACCTTACTCCAGTCCTGTCTTGTGTGGAACACTTTCTTTTTTTTATTAGGGGCCATGCTAATCTTCTCTGTATCATTCCAATTTTAGTATATGTGCTGCCGAAGCGAGCACTTGTGTGGAACACTTTTAATCCTCATTACCCAGGAGCCATATGCTTGGCTACCACTGCCCACTTCCAGAACTGTTACAGCTCCCATCATCACATTGTGCTTCTACTTCATAGAGATGTTTACCTTATTTATTGCTCTGTCTATATCTTTTTGGGTTTTTTTCCCCAATTGTTGCCATGTGCTAGATCATGAACTTAATGTGCTATTTTGATCTAAAACCAATGATGTTTTTCATTTCCTTGTATGCCCAGAGCCACTGTAATGGACATGACTGGCTGTCTACCTGGAACCCATTCCTCCCTTTTCTTTCTCATTAGTACCCAACAGTATTACTCTTCATATCTTCAGATAAAAACTGCACTTTTTGCATTTACTCCCTTTCTAATCCATGCCACCTTATTTAACCCAATTACTGACCTTCAATGATTGAGTCTTAATGTTTTGTAAGTAGTTAACAGACAAGTGTAGTTTTATTTTGCTACTCATGAATCAATTCTTGTAATAAGCATGATGCATACCAGCACAGTCAGTTCTTAATACTGAGACAGCATACTTCAAGATAAATCCTGGTACTCAATTTCTGTGTGCATTTTTTTTAATGCAGTTTGTAGCACTTCTAAGTTAATTTTTTACTTAAAGAACAAAGGTAAGTGACAAAGGAACATACTCCACCCAAGCACTTTATGAGCCCTGAAATGTAATAGTAAAAAGGACAAACTTCATTGTGAATTGGTTTTGAAGGTTAATAATATATTACTATTATCAGTAGTAGTGGCATAGTTATTTTACTTTGACCAGTCATTGATAAAACAATCCAAGTCTAGTTGTTAAGTAGCTGAAGCTAGAAATACAATTATTTCCTGTAGAAATGACTGCAGTGCTTTCAAATAATTTATACAGTTGACCATTGAACACAAGTATGACCTGAATGGGTCCACATAAATGCAAGTATTTTTCAATAACTATATTGGAAATATTTTTGTAGATTTGTGACAATTTGAAAAAACATTTTCTTTTCTCTAGCTTACTTAAAAAATATAGTATATGATACATATAACATACAAAGTATATGTTAGTCATCTGCTTATGTTACCAGTATGGCTTATAGTCAACAGTGGGTTGTGAGTAGTTAAGTTTCTGGGGAGTCAAAAGTTATACATGGATTTTAGACAGCATAGGGGGACAGCATCCCTAAGCCCACATTGTTCAAGGGTCAACTGTACATGAAAAATTTACAACTACCCTCCTCTAAAGAGTTGTCCAACTTGCAGATTCTAATTCCTCTCCTCCTATTCTCTATTTAAACCACACCTATCAGGTTTTCTCTCACTCTTCTCCTGAAAATGCTCTTGCATGGTTACCAGTGACTTCTGCATTGCTAAATCCAATGGTCAAACCTCTTTCTACAAAGAAAGAGGCTGTCATTGAAAAATCTTTCATTTCCCTTCAGCACTACTTCATATTGCAAAGGCAAAGTGAATTCCCTAAAAATGGTATCAAAACACAAATACAGTTGATCCTTGAATAACACAGGCTTAAGGGTACTGACACTCTACACAGTTGAAAACCTACATATACTTTTTGACACCCCAAAAACTTAACTATTAGTAGTCCACAGTCGACTGGAAGTCTTAACAATAACACAGTCAATAAACACATATTTTGTATGTTATATATTAAATACTGCATTCTTTCAATAAAGCTAGAGAAAATATCAAGAAAATCATAAGGAAAATATATTACAATATTGTATTATATTTACTGATTCCATTAAGATTACACTAGAAAATGAACTGTCTGCCAGTATGTACATCAGTATTCTTACATGAAACAAAATACTGTAGATGTTGTTTGTATTACTAAAACTAGACCAAAAAAAAGAAAAGATGAGGAAAAGATTCATAATCATTTATAGGTATAATCATTCACGTATTGATAATGAAGCAGCAGCAATGTGACTGCCTATGGTAGCCTTGCCTATACACCAATGAATGAATGATTATATAATTTTTATGATATGAGGTAATACAGTCATATTTACAATGCAGAATTGGAAGCATTGTTACATTTTTTTAAAAGTCACTTACCTGTGATGACAAGCTGATATTTTCTCTACCAGAGAAAAACGTACAGTACTGTAATTCTTTGAAAGCAAAGTTATGAAACAGTAGGAAAACTAATACATTATTACTTTTATATTAAATATCACCCACCTTATGCCCATGTAAGGAGAGGCTATTCACTTCTTTACAAGTCTTGCACACAATGTCTACAATGAATATTTGGTTGATAGTGATGACTCAAAAATATCTCAAACAATTCTTGTTGTATAGTTATTAGATTTTCACATGAAGACAGACATGCACAACAGTAAGTTTATTAACTGTATGGCATGATGATTCTTTATTATTCATTAAGTGGAAGTGTAAAAAAGGCCTTCATCATCGTCTTCACGTTGAGTAGGCTGAAGAGGAGGAGGAAGTGGTTGGTCATACTGTCTCAGGAGTGGGAAGTGGAAGAGGAGGCAGGAGACAGGCAGGCTTGGTGTAACTTTATGGAAAAACATTGTTAACTTCTGACTTTCTTGCTTTTTCATTTCTCTAAAAACGTTTCTCTATATGGTACCATCATTTGCTTTTGTTTCAGTACCTGTATCACAGAAGGTTCCATGTTGTAAAAAAAAAAAGCCAAAAGTAAAAGTAGTCTTAAATAACTGGAACCCTTTTGCCAAATTGTCTCATGTCGATTTGTTTTCTGGCACTGCTTTGATGTCTTCTTCCTCATTGCACTGGTTCAGGAGCACTCATTTCCATCAAGTCATCTTCCTCTTGATGGTAACTCCTCTGGTGTGGTATCTTGAATCCCTTCGCACCCCTCCACCCCTCCCCTTTTTTGCCATATCCACAATCTCATGATTTCTTTGATTGGCTCTGCCTTAAATATTGGTGCTCAGTTCTCTTCCTTACTAATAATATCCTTTGTGGCATTTTTTTCTTTCCAGAATAGGGACTGCATTAAAAACTTGTTCAGGCAGAGATCCTTTTTCCTTCATTTTCTTACTAGTGCCTGGGAACTTTATCTACTGCCTTTTGGTCAGCAGAAGCTGTTGCTCCTGTAATTGACATTTTTTAAAGCCAAATCTCTTCCTAAAATTGTCAAATGATCCTTTGCGGGCATTAAATTCTTGTTTTAGATCCTTCACCTTCCTTTTGCTTCAAGTTGTTATATAATGATTTTGCTTTTTTTGAATTATATTAAGACTCTATACTATAGGTATGACTTTCTTCTAACAATCCTGCAGCCACATAAAAGCTGCATTTTCAGTATGATACAAAAAGGTATTTCACAAAAAGTGCAGGGTTTTTGCACCTCCTGGTATAGCTGTAGCAACAGCTTCACGAATTTCCTCTTCTTTTTCACATAGTCCTTACACTGGATTCATTTATTTTGAAGTAGTGGGCAACTGCAGCTGCAAACCTCAATCTACAGTACATGTAAGCAATTCAACTTTTTCTTGTAACGTCATGACTTTACTTCTTGGGAGCACTTCAAGCATCTTCACTAGTGGCACTTCGTGTGGATCTCATGTTGTTACTCAAGGTTTACAGCATTGCATTAAACACAATGAAAAATTTGCAAGAACCTCAAGATCACTTTTTACTGTGATATCCAATTTACTGGAGAGGAACTGCTCATGAGGAAATTAGTGTCACAAGGTGTTTTAAGTAGATACTTGTAACACTTGAGCTCACTGCAAGAGCAAAAGGAGGTGGCTATGAAATTATTACAAGATGGTATTACAGTTAATTTTATGAAGTTATGATTTAATACTGCATCTTTTATATTTCTCTCACCTGCAAATACTACAATGTACAGTCTGTGTGTAAGTTTGATAAATTTTAACTTTTTACAATAGATTTGTGTGTATTTTATAGTAGTAAATGATAAAACAGATTAGCATCTACATATATTTTATGCATTCATGACATAACTTTTTTGTAATTTTTTTCTATATTTCTAGGTTATATAGTTCATCTACCAGTTTTTTCAAATCATTTGCAATCTCCAAAAATTTTTCCAATATATTTATTGAAAACATCCATGTATAAGTGGACCTGTGCAGTTCAAACAAACAAGTGTTGTTCAGGGTCAACTGTAATGAAGAAAAGTAATGAAAGTCATTAACAACCAAATAACCCAACTCTACTTCATATCAAATTGTACTGGAGTGTTTTTGGCCCTAGTCCATGCTTAACTTTATTTTCACTATAATCCTTAATGAGAAAACATTGTTCTCATTAAACTCCTTTTAAACTAAAAAGGAGTTGGTACAGGACTCTTGCATATAACCAATAAAATTAAGCCTGAGAGGAATCACTTGTGGCTACAAATCAAATCAAACAAACAAAAATCTTAGAGAGCATGTCTGTCAAGGTAACAGAAGCAGGAACAATGGAATAAGGGAGATGAGGCTCCCCCTTTGCTAGCTGTCTGACCTTGAGCAAGTTAATTTAGATTTACTGTGCCTGTTTCCTTACCTGTAAAATGGAAATGTAATGGATTGCTGCAAGGATTAAATAAAAAGATACTAGGTATTTAAAGCACTCAGCACAATGACATATAGTAAGCACTGAAAATAGCTATTACTGTAATTCCTACACCACTGATATTACAATTCTTGAAGCTAGGAGCTCCTTGGTACCGTTACTTATTTTTAAAGAGAAGTGTTACTCATGCAGTGGTGTATTTTTTACCTCATTATGTTCAGTAGCCAATTCTGAAAACTGTGGGACGTTTTAAAGAATAAATATGCCTTTTTCTCAAGGCAGAGCACTGTACTGGAAAACCTGGAGAGTAAACAATCTGCGTCGCATCACTTGTTAATTAAAAGGAAAATGCAGTCTGTTAACAAGGGCCCCCCGGGGGCCATGTGCCATTCAGGACAGCTCACTCACACCTCAACAGCTTCTGTTTACGCCTAGACTGCGGGCGCCGAGCCGTCCCGGCACCGTCTGCGCTAAGGCCCCCAAAGCACAGTCTCCGTCCAGGCCCAGGAGCGCGCAGCCCGCTGAGGGCTTCGGCGCCGACCTGCCCCTTGAGCGCCGCGCCCGCTCCAGGCCAGCCCGCAGGCCGGCCGGCCGGCCCAGGCTGACACCCTTGGGCGGACAACCATAGCCTTGGCCCGCTAACGCACACAAGAACCCCAGCAGGCCTTTTCCCAGCGCAGCGCCGGGAGGAGGCGCGAGCAGCACAGCCCCGCGAGGAAGCCACCCCAGCCGCGCGCCCCTCGCCTGGCTCCCTCGGGCCGCCGCGGAGGTGCGGGGAGCCAGGGCGGCCTCGGCCCTCGGGCCCCTCGACCAGACCCAGGCAGGGGATCCCCGGGCTTCAGGGTCCGCAGGGGAGGCGTCAGCGGCTTCCGCCCTGCGGCTGCCTAACCCCAGCCCTGGTACCTCCGATTCGGCCGACCGGAGGCGACAGCGGTAACACCTTCGCGGCCGCAGAGGCGACAGCTGTGGACGCAGGGGAGGCGCGGCCACAGAGACAAGCGGGGCCCCTGCTGAGCCAGAATGGCCTCGCTCCTCGGAGCCCGTGCGCCCCCTGGAGGTGGGAGGCCCGCACGGCGACTCGGCCTGCTCTGAATCAGCAACTCCGAAAAAGATGCTCCGAATTAGGAACGGTACGAAAACTGAGGCAAGGAGAGAAGCGAATGACGACCTAAAAAAAGGTTTCTCCGAGCTGAGTCCAGGAGCACTTGGCAATTTTCACGTCATTCTCTAAATATACAAGCCACCCCCACAGCTAATGAAGGCTCAGAGCAAGAAGAGTTTTATTAAAAACTGTAGGCATCAGTTAAGTTACTGTCCACTACCTAAGTCTTCCATAGAATCCAAACGGACATATTAGTAATAGCAACTAATGATTAACTGCTCTAATTCTACAATATGATCCTAAGGTTTTAGTTTTTCAAAACAGTTTGAATATTTATATTCCACTTTTTAGGATTCCAGACTAAATACAACATGTATACATCCAAACTAAAAATGTGGTAGGTGGTGGAAATTTCATTTACTGGAAACTTTTTCTTTTTTTATCAACTCTGGTGCCAGCCAAGAAGACTTCCTCTGCAGTGATCATCCCTCTTCTGAATTCTAGTTCCTCTGGACACTACTTGCCCAGCCAAACCACCTTCTAGGATGTCTCATGTCCATCCACTCAAGAGCTATGACTCAGTCTAACAGTTTGTTCCTGGTAATGTCATGTAAATGGTTAGGATTATTTACTGTCAAATTTGAGGAAACCTCTCTCAAATTTCTTTCATACAAGAATTATAAGATTTCATTTTTCTTGGGCAGTGACTAATCATAAACATTAGATATTCTTTGAATAGATAACTTTTATTAACCAGTTTCTTGTGGGTGTCTTCCTTGTGGTTTTGTGTTGCATTTATATTATCTTCACTGATAACCATTAAGTTGTGTCAAATCAGAAGAGAATCTAAACCTTTTCCAAATGTGTTCATGATTGGCTCCTCTTCATTAACTGGTTTATCAAACAATCTGAAAGCTTATTCATTGTTTCTCTTCAAATGTATCTCTTCCTCTTTGAGAATTACTGCTTTTGTTTGATCTGAAAAAATGTAGCAACTGTGCAGATACTTTTTCCTCTGATCAGATTAAGGGAATAAACTGCATGCTGCACATATTCTGTGAGTCCCCATGTCACTACACCTGAAAACTTCAGCACAGGGGCATTAGTAGTGTTCACGGAAGCCAGTCCCACACTCCAGCAATTACTTATGCTGCATGTGACCACGAAGCAGATGAATGTATCCCATTAAACGCAAACCAAAGTATTCCCAACTGTATTTCTGCTTGGGAAGTCTGAGTGCAAAGAAAAAGCAGTCTTGATCAATTGCAGTTAAAATATTTTAATTTTCCAAGGTTTACAGAAATATATGACCATCTGAGAATACTTCCAGAGAGGGACCTGTACAGATTGGGGTACAATGCTGTACTAATTCCCTATTATCACTGTAACAAATTATCACAAACTTAATGATTTAAAATCCATTCTCTCATAGTTCAGATCAGAAACCCAAAATCAGTTTCATTGGGCAAAAATCAAAGTGTAGGCAGGGCTGCATTCCTTCTGGAGGCTCTAGGGAAACCATTTCCTTGCCTTCTCCAGCTCCCAGAGGCTGCCCACATTCTCTGGCTTGTGGCCTCTTCCTTAGGCTTCAAAACCAGCAGTGTACCATCTTTTCTCCTTTCTGACCTCTGCTCCCATCCTTGCATCTTAAACTTTGATCCTCCTGCCTCCTTATAAGAACCCTTGGATTACATTGCATACACCTGAAAATCCAGAATCATCTCTCCATCTCAAGGTCTTTAACTTAACCACATCTGCAGTCTTTTTTACCATGTAAGGTAACAGGTCTGGGAGGGTTATGGACACCTTTGAGGGATGTTATTCAGCCTACCACAAGGACCTGGGAGCTTAAACTACATTTTCTTCAGGTAAATCTGCTTCCTTCCTCATTGTTAAAATGCATTTGGTCCTGAGTTCTGATTGTCAGAGTTCCAGTGGAGAGGAATACTTGTAATTACAACTGGGTAAGTGTTATGAAGGGAAGGAGGAGGGGTGCTGAGGGCAACCAATATGGGACCAAATTTAGATGGAAGGGCAGCAATGCCTTTGAATAAATGATAGTTAATCTGAGATGCAAAGGATGGGGAGTTAATTATACAATTAATAAGGGAGTATTCCAGACAGAGGGGACAGTCTTTGTGGCCTGGGTTCAATAATGTCAGAAGGTCAGTGGCTGAGTTATATACCTACCATTGAATCCTTAAGCACTGCCATAATAAATAACACATAGCAGGTGCTTAAGAATATTAGCTTCATAGTTCTCAGCTCTGGCAGCACATTATGATCACTGTAGGAACTTCAACATACCAGTACCCAGGTCTGAGCCAATATCAGGTAAGAATTGTTTAGAAGAATGTCCCAGGTAACTATATTTTTAAAAGGCACTTAGGGAATGCTAATGTGCAGCCAGGGTTGAGAACCACTGGACTGGATACAACTGAGTGAGTGAATGAATGAATGGCTGACAGAAAACATTCGCTTGGGATAGGATTTCCTTTTAGAAGGTTTTCTTCCGGTTAGGAAAAGAAGAGTTTGGGGCTATATTAATTATATATTCCTATCCAGTCTTAGAAAATGCAGAAAAGACTTAGGAAATTTCAAAAAGATTGTAATTGAACACTCCTCAGAAGAGACTCAGGTGAGCTAGCCACCATCCCTGTGTAACCAGTTGTCTCTGTAGAAAAGAGATGTGTTGGAATGGGGAGGTGTTTAAAAAACAAGCATACCTACAAAGGAAGAGGAATTTCTACTTTCTGAGCTTTACTTCTGTGTCAGAGATTGATTTGTTGCAGTACCAAGGAATGACCGTCAGAGGGAGACATGCTTCTGAAAGTGTTGTTTCCACAGGTCTCCCATCTCTCACACGAGGCCAGGGAGAATCAGGTGTTTCTAACAATGCTTTGGATTCTCAAGGCATAACCATTGAGTGAGTAAGTCACAGGGTATGAGACCAGTAGCAAATATTTACCTACATCAGAGTTAGATTCATTTTGGTTCCCCATCGGTCTAAACATTTAAACCGGTAGGAAAAAATGTGTGTATGTGTGTCAGGCATTGTATTTGCAAAACTGAAAAAATTGAAGCCTGGGAGGATAATATTTTTCTCCAGCAGCAACACAACTAGAAATTAAGTATTCAAGCAAAAATTTCAGAAAGGGATCGCTCTCCCTTTGTTAATTTGAAAGTAAACATCTTAGATCTCCTTGAATTTCTAGGCTTACTAAGATGATAGCTGGACCCCTAAAAGAAGAAAAGAGCTTGCCTCTTGACTGCAACACCTGTTTGTGATTTTTCTTTGCATTTATCCACACATACCAGAGCTACACAGATTTCCACATATACATTAAACAAAATAACGTATGTGACAGGAGCATATATAGTGCCAAGCCCCAATTAGTGTTCCTTTCCAAAAGCTAAGTAACTGATCCTTAATAAAGGAATACTTTTTGCAAAGGTTTAAGCAAATGCATTGCTTTGCAAAGCCTTAATAAGTGACTGGTGAGATGCTGGGTTCAGTCAGGGAAACAGAACTGCTGTTACAGGATAATGGATTTATTATAGGCCTTCCAACTCACACAACTGTGGAAGGAGACCAGGAAGTGAAGGCTTGGAAGGAAGTGTTGACAGATCAGATAAAGTAACAAACTTCTCTGCTTGAGGATTCTGGGAAGCCAAGAATGGCTTGGGTCCCACTGAAGTGGGACCACTGAGGAAGAGCTCATGGAGAAGTCTATGCAAGCTGTTGCTTCTCTGTAGCTACTGCTTCTGTGAGTCTCCCACCAAACATCTGGGGGTGGGCCAGGGGGTCTGTTGATTAGCAGGGCCAGCCAGCAAGAGCAGGAGCTGAATGTGCAGTGGAAGGGATGGGGGCAAGGACAAGTTGGAAACTGTGCATACCTCTATTTGCATGTCACTGTATCTGAGTGGGAAAAGACCTTCAGAAGGTAACAGCCACTCCCTTGCTCTGTCTCCCAGTTTTCATGTAAGGTCCCCTTTGGGCTTATTCTAAATGGAACCACACAGGATAGGGAACTCTGGAAACATAGTTCCAACTTAACAACATTGACAAAAAAAGTCTAGTACGTATGTAGGCTGTTACAACTAATTTTGTAGGCAATAAAACCCAGGGCCACAGTCAGGTAACTTCCCGAGGCTCACATTACTAACTAGGAAGAGAAGCAAGCTCAGACCTTAAGTCACAGGGATCATCTTCCACCCACTATCATGTCTCTCATCCTTTGTGGAACTTAAGTACTCTTAAATATTTCAAGAAAACTGTAGAAAACTTTCATACATCACTTCTGAGTTCCATTCCTAGGCTGAGAGCCCATGAGTAGCTTGCATAGCACTACAAGTCAGACTGTCTTGAATCCATAATCTCTGGGCACCTGGGTTGTAGTTATGCCTGATCCCAAAATCACTCAGTACTGAAATATGAGCTATTAGGAAAGTAGGATTAGGAAACTGCAGGATTATGCAAGCACTTGAGTTCCAAGGCACCTAATGCTGCACATCATCGAAAAAGTCAATAAAAACTGTCCAGAGTGCATAAGAAATGATTATGTCCACATATATAATCATTTATTTTATACTTCAAAACAAGCACCAGAAACTTGGGGGGGCTAGTGGACTTACAAATTTTCTCAGAAGTGGGCAAAGAAAGACAACAGGAGATATAATATGGGAAAAGCTTACAGCCCACGCTAGCCTTGCCTCTTCTCCAGTCCTAAGTTTCCTTTCTAACCCTTGAATATTCCCACTCCTTAGAGACCATGCTGGTTCAGGGTTTGTTAAGTCTGGGCAAAGGGGAAGCTAAGGAAGGGTTCATGCTGGCCCCAAAGGCCCTGGGAAGTCTTAGTTCAGATAATACGCAGCTTAAATGATCCTGGGCAATATAGTTAGGTAATTGCATTGTTAAAGGGTTCACTTCAAACATAGAATGGAGCTTAGATACCCAAGGGCTCAAAACGAATTGAAATTTTAGACTTAGAAGGATCTTAACTCTCACATTAATGTCAAAATAAACTCCTGGGGATCATTCATATGGAAGCAAAGCACCTCTTTTCAGTCTTGAAACATATTCCAGGAAATAGACTTAATCAGAACCTGCTTCAGTTCTGCCCTCTTCTTCTTAAAACACTGATCCTCTGCTTTCATTTCTACCTTTAAAAAACTGTGATGCCAAAGTCAGAACAAAGTCTGAGGCTACTGCATTCTTAACAACTACTTTGTGCAAATACAATTGAACTAATACATTTTTTTAAACTTAAACTCCTGACCAACAAGAAAGGATACTTGGGACTTTTTATAGAAAAAAATTAAGGTGGGTACTGCAAATTGCATTTATTTGAAGGCAAACAGAATGAAAGAAGACTTACAAATGGTTTTCATTTTTTAAAATCCTGAAAAATGTGTTACATGTCTTATCTACCAAGCCCCAAGATACATTAAAAAAAGATGGAGTTAGTTGCTTTTTGTGTTTGTTTTTGTTTTGTTAACAATCCAGCTGGATTTTTGTAAAAGTCCCAGGTAAGGGAGTTTGTAATGGGGCAGTAAGTTTTTAGGATTTTTTTTTACAGTGACTTCACTGCCTAAGATCTTGGCCTATCTTCATTACGATTTCCAGACTGCAGGTCACTTGTTTTAATTTTACAAATGAAAAGGGAAAAAAGGATGTGAGGTAAGAAAAAAGAGGGAAAAAAATCTGTAATACAGCCAAGCCATAGTTAACTTCAAAAGAGTAATTAATACTTACATACATGATTTAAAAATCCAGTTACCTGTAAGAATCTTAAGTTTAACCACCGTGATATGTATTCAGTTGATACAGGAAAATAAACTCTGATATACAATCTTCCTGTTTTCTTCCTTAACATGATGCTATACAAATTGTGGGGAGTACTTTATGCACACCCTTTGTTTATAAGTAGCTGTACCTGTTGGTGTAGTGCCTCTGGAAAGGCTGACACTTCACCAGCTACAGGGAAGCAAAATCCTGGAATCAACTCTACAGTTAACTGATTTTTTAATAGAACTTGTCTCCAAGTGGTTAACATTTGCAAAATAAATATTTAATCACTGCCATTTCAGTTGTCTTACTTATCATTTTTGTTCTAATGAAAATAAAATTCTGAAGTTCCCTTGACTGGGACCCAGATGCAGATGTCCATCATCTCTTCCTCTGCACAAGCCCCCAGCGCAAAAGGGAGGACCCAGTGAGTGGACTAATATGTGTGTATGCAGCAAAGCCAAGTCACACTGACCAGTTTCAGCTGCTGCTGCTCAGGGCGCCTCCACCCCAGATCACTGCTGCACTGAGAACTCACCAAACGTGCTCATGTGAACAGATGGAAAACCCATTAGAAGTACAGCCAACTCTGTGTTCCTCTATTTCCGGGACAGAAACCACATTCGGAGCAGGAGTATGAAATCACGAGGGTCCATGCCTTTAAATCAACTGAATGTCAGCCAGTTCTGAGATTTTACGTAAGCAAAGCCCATATATGGTTAGCTGAAGACTTTGCCCCACAGAAAAGTACATGGGCTAGGGCTAGACCAAAGACCCAAGCCCACCATGTACTTATTCTATAGCTCTAATATTTCTCATCTGGAAAATTGTTACACAAATGACTTCCTTCCTAGCAATACAACAAACAGCTATTATAAAGTACTTTTAAGAAAAGTACAGCTATATCCAATAAAGGTGGGAGAATTATAAGGCTTAAAAGCCACCTTATGTGGGATTATTGGTTAGCCATACTTTCAACACATCTTATATGGGGAGGTAAGAGCCAGCAAAATGTACCTAACTTTTCCTTGACTTTTTTTCCAGGATCACTGATGACAGGATTGAGACTACTCTAATAAAGGAGAGGTGTACTTTCCAGTCCATCTGCTGCAATCTTGAGTGCACATGGGCCCCTCCCTCAGCCTGCCTGGTGGACCACTGTCCACATGCTATAGGAGAGCTGAGCTTTCTTTCATTTTGTATTTTAGATCACTTTGGCCACTATTTTCCCACTGAGGCTTGGAACCTATTTGGTTTTCCACAAATTAAGATCACTTAGCTCTTCTGAAATTAACTGTGAGGGTGAACTTAAGGTACTTCCTAAATTACACATTTAACATAAGAGTTTGCTTCCCAACTGTCTACACAGGGATGTATGCAAGCTCTAAGCTCACCACATATTACCTGCACTGAGACCTGGTTTTGGCAAGCACATCGGCTCTTCAAAGTCTGTACATGTTTCCTTCTGAAGAACCCGAAGGGGCTCAGACCTCAGGGGCCTAACCAGAATTTAATCAGTTCTGCCATTCTTCCTCATAATTATTTCTGTGAAATTTTAAAACTCAAGTGTGTTTGCCTGAGGGTAGAATGCTTATGACAGTTATTTTAGGAGTATGAACAGCAGTAGAAACAAATATGCAACGTCTAGACTGAAGAGGAGTGATGTTAGTGAATGTAGATGCTTCAGGAGAAAATTTGGCAGGCATATGACATTTCTGCAGGTATATGAGTGAATCTATAAGACTAAAGCATATGCTGGTAATTTCCAAAGCCACATCCTACCAATTAGGAGCTATTTAAAAGGTCTTAACAGTTGCCTACCTTTATGAAGGTCATGTCTTCCCCCATGCTGACGGGAAGGTCCCATCCCTACAGCACCAGCAGACGAGTGAGGTCATCGCCCCCAGGAGAGCTGGGCCACTTACTTGCCATTTTCCCAAGGGTCTTGCAGCAGGGAAGGCCACTCTGGCAGTTGGAGTTTAGTTTTTTACCCAGTGATAAACTGTTTTGACTCAGAAGTGATTCAAATTCAATGTCCTTGTAGATAAAGGTAGGCCTAGTAATTCCCAAAGGGGCTAAGCCCTTTCTTCTCCTATATAATTGCTATGGAATGTGTCATTTTACAAAGTTAAGTTTTGAATTTTGTTTTCTACTATTCCAGTTCCTTTATTCTTCACAGTATATACTATACAGTATATTTTTTCTTCTCATATTCTGATACTGATAATCTCAATGTCTTGATAAAAACAATTAAATACAGACCCTTCCTACCTCTCAGCTTCATCTCCTAACGACTACCTTTACCTAACTTTTTGCAGAGTGAGTTTTCTCATTGTTTCCCAAACACTACTCATTCTCCCACCAGTGTCTATCCTTTCCTTTTACGTTGATGCCCCTGTCTCTGCCTCCCCCCGGCTCTACTCTTTCTTCAAAGTCCCTTGAGCATTCCTGACCACCCCACAACTTTCTTTAATACTCAGGTCCACATGGAACATTAGACATCTGCTACATTCTGTCTGGGATGACTGGCTCCAAATGCATCAAGTGGAAACCTATGAAATTGACAGCATTCAAATTTTTTTGATCTACAAGACAGCAATTGCATATGGTTCAATCTAATATCTGCATCTCCTCACCCCAAATGCAAATTCTCCTTGCATTCCTAGTGTCTTCAATAGACCCTTACACAGTATAGGTGTTTGCTGTGAAAAAGAAATAGACTGACTATTCTTAAATTGGCAAAATAGTAGATAAACTTCTACTTTAAGCTGAAAATGCACCCTAATCCATTAATCCACGGATGATGGGATGTTTATGATTTTGCCCTGCAAAAGTTTCCTACTGCAACCTAAAACATAAATATAAAATTTTATGGCACTAGCAGTTATGGCTAGAGGCATTGCTTTATAAATATTTTGGGCTTTAATAGATTCTACACTTCAAAAAGATCATTCACAGAATTTTCATTAGTAAATGCTGTATTTACTAGAATATTTTCATATACATTATATAATCAGCTATGAAACCCATTTGGAAAAGAACATTAGAATATTGCACTTTATCTAATTATACAGATTCCTCTGTCTCTCTCATTGCAGTCTTAATTCTATATATAATTCTATATGTTAATTATCATGATAAACTGAAACTGGATAAGGAAAAAGTGAAAAGGTACACATTTTTAAAGCTAAGAGGCTTTTACAGTTATCTGAAAGCAAGGGCAGGGCCCCATTGCTTTCTAAAATAAAAATATTCATAATAGCAAGATGATTATTAAATTGAATCCAGTATTCCTGGGACAGAATAGTTACAACAGGGGAGAAACAGGGGAGGGCAGCCTATTACTTTGAACACATCCATATTGGTAGGTTCAGAATTATGTTAAGGGAACAAATTAGCATTTCATCACCTCCTTGCACTGGTACTGTGGCTGGATCAGTGAGATCCAGATTTCTTTTCCAGTGATTCCATTTCTTACACAGAGCCACAGTTTCCTCAGCTGATGAGTCATGTTTTCAGAACTTAACCCCAAGTCCGTTCATAGTGTTTTATACTGAGCCTTTCATCATGTAACATCAGACATATCAAAGACTTCACGAAGTCAGGTAAACATCTATTTTTTGAGAAAAAAAAGAACAAGATTCATACTAATGGATTTGGATTTGCAACTTGTCATTTATGAGTCATTAAAAAGAAACCATGTAACTGTGGTTCATGTTTCTTTTCAATCTTGAGATTAACAGAGTTCTGAAGTAGTCTGGATGAATATGGTCCATTTTAACGTCCAAAACACAGAAAGGGATCCAGGTTTCTCTATGCATGGTAGGAAGTTACTTTCCGCCCCCAGGCTCTTTCACTGTCAAGAGAGCCTTAGAGGGCATTTTAAGAAGTGAGACTTTTTCTTCAAAGATCGTCTTCCTTTATGGCTCCCCAAACACAGTCACCTTCAGCTACCTTAATTTTGCTTTTGCTTGGTAGAAAACTAAAATAGTCTTTCTGTTGTGAAGTAAAGAGAAGAAATGTGTATGAGAGGAAATAACTCCCAAAACAACAATAACAATTTTTAAAAAGCTAAGAATGTTAAAATAATGTTAAAAAGGCAACAGAAAGGCTACATTTGTTTAAGCAACGCTTCTTTTGCATGGTTTTACCCTGTAGCAGCTTTATTTTGGGGTAGGCGTGCAGCCATTGGCGCTGAGAGCACCCCTGCTGGTAGGCTGAGGTAGACACATCAAGAACCTTTCCAGGTGCTGGGATGTCCCCAAGGCAACATCTGGGCTCTGCCTTTGTCCTTCTCCTCCCTTAAAGCCACGTGACTTTCAACTTTTAGCTTCACCCAAAATCTTTAATGCACAGTACAAAATTTTAACAAGTACTATTGTTATTTTTAAACATTTTAAGAAGTTATGGTGGCTACAAGCCTTCAGTGTGCGAATAGCTGGCTCAGTATGTATGAAATCTCAAGGACAGGGCCATGGAGAGTGGGCCTTGGTACTGGTGAAATAAATATGGGGCACCTCAGTTGGCAGATCAGCCAAAAACTTTTTTTCTATGAGTGATTGATTTGTCTTGAGTGAGAGGCCCCAGTGCAAAGTGGTTAAAGGAGCAAAAAATTATTTCTTAACAGACAAAGAAAGATCTCTTGGGTTGGATACTGGCTCTGCCATTTACTTGCCTTGGGCAAATTACTTAACCTTCTGTGTTTTCAGTTGCCTCTGTTATGAACCAAGGATAATAATACCAGGGCTGTTATAAAGATGAAACAAATTATATATAGAAAGCAATTGTAATAGTGCCTGGCTCAGGATAAGCTCTACATAAAGGCTTGCTAAATAAATTAGAATTCAATATAATTGGATGCCAGGCCCTCTTCTCCCATGCTGGCCTTGCTCAGAGCATGAGGAGGTTGGCCTGTTTTAGCTTTGATGCTCACCTGAGAGGACACCTGGATTAGCATCAATGTTGAGCACAGTTGTGCTGCATGTAGAGCTGTCTGTCACCCTGACACAGTGGCTCTCAAAGCTGGGCATGGGTCAAACTCACCTGGAAGGCTTGCTGAACACAGATCGCTGGCCCCACCCCAGGAATTTCTGATGACATAGGTTTGGAGCCTGAGAAATTGAACTTCTAATAAGTTCCCAAGGGATGTTGATGTTGCTAGTCTAGGGACCACGCTTTGAGAACCACTGTTCTAGGTTAATGGTTCCAATCCTGGCTGTACATTAGAGCTTTAAAAAATTCTGTTGCCAGGCCCCTCAGACAAATTAAACAAGAAACTCTGAGGGTGGGGCCCAGCTACAGTTAGTTTTTAGAGCTCCCCCGTTGATTCCAATGTGTAGCCAAGGCTGAGAACCACAGCTCTATGCCATCACGAGAAATTCCTGAAATGGAGGAATTTCAGTGGTGGCATGATTACCACCTACACTTTACAGATAAAGAAACTGAAGCCTGGTGCGAGGCTTCCCACTGGGGTGCTTGCTATAAATGCAGATCTACTGAATTATCTTTTGAGATGAGGCCCAGGAATTTGCATTTTAATAAGCACTCTAGGAGTTCCTTATACACATTTAGTTTTTTGGTTTGCCTAAAGACCCATCACCAGTAAGTGGTGGAGTTCTCATCTCCTGGCTCTGATCTATGCAACCAGAAATGCTGTTATGGAAGAGAGAAAGCTTTGCAGTTAGTCTGCTTTTAATCTTTATTTCTGAGCTTATTCGCTCAAGAAAGGCCTTATATACTTAGATATTTTTAAATACTGAGCTTACATTCTTAGTACCTTTATATATACAGCAGACCCTGTGACAAGAGCTGGACCAATAATAAAGTCCACTCGAATGCTACTTAGAGGTCACCTTTATCATTTACCAACACTAGGAAGAGTTCACTAAGGACACAGCTCTGGAGTCAGACTGCCTGCTTCCTTCTACCATTGATTACTGTGCAACCTAGACAAGTCACCTAACCTCTCTGTGCCTAAGGTTTCTCAACTGATTTACAGGATAGTGGGAAGGATGAATACATTAATCTATGTACAGGGGCTGTAACAGTGGCTGGCAATAAACACCTACGGTTTTTATTGTTATTGTTACTGCACAGCAGACCTAATTGCTTGAAAATGTATTTTATAAACTTAAAAGTTGTTTTATATAAAGTAAACAGCAGGAAATCCATAAAACATTTCATTTTTATAAATAATATATAAATAATAACATAAAAAATAAAAATTAGGATTTTCTTTAAAAAAATGCATGGGGTATATAAAGAAATCCTAAAGAATTTGGTGTTCTTGGAAATTTTCTATATAAAAATTCAGGAGAGCATTTCTCCTAGCCCTACTGGGTGCTACAATTAAACACTATACTTCTGTGACAGTCCTCCAATTGGTGCAACCTACATGGAGGAGCTTCTGAGAAAGAGTATTCTGGTTCATTCTTAAACGTAGAATCACCTTGGTTACTTAAGAGGAAAAAAAGGGCACTTTTATCAAATTATAAGGTATCAATTTACATAATTTTACTCACAGACCTGGCTTTGTTGAATGTGGTATTTTTTACTTTTCCCTTGTTCTGGAACTTCAATCTGCTAAAGAGATTAGTAAAATGTCAGTCAGCACAGCCTAGAGGAGCAAGCACACAAATAATCTATTTAACTAGCACATTTCCCCTTCCACAATAATCCTCTTAATGGTCCCAAAGGCTGCCAGTCAGCAGGCACACCTGTTTGTCATCTGCACATTCCCCCTTCATTTGCAAGAGTCCAAATGCTACAGAAATCCAACTTCCAAAAGTTAAGTGAAGTTTAATGTTTAACGTTGGTGGTTGCCTGCAGACTTTGTGATTTAACACAGCTTCTAAAAGGACTTCACCCAAAATTAAATGAACTCCTAAATCCTAAAATAATCCAAGGAGCTCCAATCCATACACTGAATCAAAGTCAAATGAGGCTTGATTAATCAAAAGGCACCCTTAATCAAGTGAAGAATTGAACTCAAGTTCAAAACACCTCCTGTACATAAGGTGAACTTCATATAATAGTCAGGGTCCCAGCCGAAAACAGATGGCACATTCCTGGAGTAACGGAGGAGCATTTTTAAAAGGAACTATTAAATGGAGATTTGGGCAGGATTAAAGCAAGTCAATGAAGGGATGCTGGAGTTCCCAGGGCCCAGAAGGGGCTGAGGGGAGTGGGGTTCTTACCATTTCTAGGCCTTAAGGACTAGGGGAGCAGCTGGCACTGGGCTGAGAGTGGTTACAGCTACAGGGAGGAGAGGACACCTAAGGAGTGTGGCCTTCAGGAGAGGCGCTGCCAACCAGAGACCCAACGGTCACAAAATGCGAGAGAGCTACCCCCGTCTCACGCTTCTCCCACCCTCCGATCTGCCTGGGCTCTCCCAGGGTGGTCCGGTGGGAGGCCAGAGCGCAACGCTAAAGCACACCAGGATCAGTGTCCGGGCCACAGAGCAGGGTGGGCGAGAGTGGAGAGGAATGGGAGGGGCAAACTGAGTGTCTGACACAGCCAGGAAATGGGAGCTAGCCAGGGCTTGGGAGAAAGTGTTCTCACACCCTTCTTATAGCAAAAGACCAGAACTACTATTAAACAACTAACTATATGTGGGTGTCTCTATTTATCCCTCTGAAACGGTAATTGTTTCTTTACTAATTGCCTTTTTTCTATGGATAAACTCCTTGATTCTGGAGCCTGTTTCTAGCCACTGCATAGTAAATACAGGTATTTGTTAAGTGATAGAATGAAGGGGTGTATTAAGTTGTTCATTATTGTGTATTATTCATGAGAATTTAAAAGGGAACATTTTAAAGTAAGTGGGATAAACAACATGACACTGTGAAAGAGCATTATCTTTTAACTATGGCTAACTTAATTTTTTGTAAAATAGACCGAAGGATGCATAGGACTTCCTTTAGGTTAGTATTCTTAATAAAAATGTTCATATATTTGAAGCCTATCTCAATGATTTAAAAAAAATCAGTTCATAAGTCTTTGTAAATGAGAAGTTCATATTCTGATGTCTTATGTGTTTTCCTAGTATCACTATTATTATCTTTTTACAATATTACATTATAGTTTGTGAATAGTCTTATACAATGAAAGGCAGAAGTTGAGGGAAAACCTCAGAATGTTTCTCTTTCCGATTCTCCTTCCCCTCCTTCTCCCTATGTTGAAATAAGGTAGAACCAACTACAAATGCCAAACAATTGCTGATATAATCTGTTTCTTTGACTTATTTCAGTAAGACAGTCAATATTTTATATATAAGGGGGAACAAAGCTGAGGAAAGAAGTGAATCTTTTTCGCATAATGCAGTATTCCTGCGCACCATCAATAGACTAGTTCCTGCTAATATCTAAGCACTGTTCCTGCAGAGTAATTTCCCCCTGCCTCTCTATAATTTTGTCCACCTGCTATGCTCAGACCATTCTCGTGATGGCTGTAATATGCCTGTACTTGTCCTGTTTTCCAGGCTGTACCAGCTATTTAAAGGCTCACATTCCTGGGACATCAGATAGCCCTACCCTTGATGTTTCCCCTTCTCACCACATAACAGAAACACATTTCAAAACACTGATCTTGAGCCCGTGGTCTTCTATATAATCTGGTCTTGACCCAAATGAAAGGTGAGTGGAGAGAAAAATACATATGGTGATTGTAGATGTGGATAAGCACAGAGAAGTAGGATGCCAGGGGAATCAGAAAGCCATCCTGTTCTTTGCCATTTTTTAGAAAAGCAGTTTAAAGATTTGGACCCACTTTTTAGTAAACCTAAGGGAAAAAATATGCAAACTAAGAAAACAAACTAGGTATGAGTTGTTAAAAATATAAATTGTTTTTCAATTCAGAAAATTATTTACCACAGTACCTCTTATGTATTCATATTATGGTTCGATACACAGGATAATAATAATAATGTTACACCTTCAAAAACTCCTTAGGAACACGTCCACTGCATAAAATACATCTGCTTTCTGTTTTTTGGTATCTTTTAGAGTTCTTTACAATGGCAGAGATTGCTGGTAGCCTAGTCTAATATCCATTCTGCTCTTCTTTTTTAGTAATATCACCCAAATTTATTTGCAGAGACAATATGCCCTACAAAAAAACATTACATTTACCAGACTTCCTTGTAGCTAGGTGTGGGCCTGTGGTGAGACTAACTCCTCGCCAAAGAGCTGTAAACAGAAATTCTGTGTGGGACTTCTGAGGCTCCTCCTTGAAGAAATACATGAGCCCTTCTTCATACTTCCCTCATACCTGCTGCCTAGAATGAGTATGTAATGACTGGAGCTCCAGGAACCAACTCAAGTTTGAGGTAAAAGCCACACACTGAAGGCGGCAGAGCAGAAAGCCTCTGGCGACATCCCGATGACACCACCCAGAAGACTACTTACCTCCAGGCATCTTTTAAATGAGAGAGGAACAAAATTTTATTTTGCTTATGACATTTATTTTGTCTTGTTTTGTTTTTTTTTTATATGTGGCCAAACCTACTAACCAATACACTCTATTTTCAAATAAAATAATCCTTATAGTTCTGTTCTAGTTCAAAGAAGCAAATATCCACATAATTTATTTAGGTTTAGCTCTAAGAAGAATGCTACACTTTTTCCCCTTCTGGTTTGTAGTTATACTTCTTTTAATAAGGTAACATGATTTTGCTGTATATTTACATTTTTCTTCAGTGCATTTGTTTGACTTCAGGTTTAATGATCTCTCCATAAATGTTCAAGTCTTACCTCTGAAAGTACTGCCTAAAGCAATCTAAGCTAATTAAGTCAGCACTAAATTTCTTCTTTCACTCCTCCTTCTTACTAGGATAAAACTAAGCTGCTTCTGGGGACCATCTGCTTTACTTATGGGGCTCATATGGTTACAATTTCCTCAGTTTCTGTTCCCCTTCCCAGATTCTTCACAATTATCAAAATTTTGGAATTTATTCTGCCTTGTAAAATAAAGACCTCTGTATCTTAGTCCACTGAAGCTACCTGTAAGTGATGTCAGTTCAGATGTTTTTGTTTACCTAGAAAATCAGTGAATGTCATAGATACACCTTTATATAGCTACTTTAAATTCCACAGAATGACTTGTTTCAGCCCAGAACTCAGTTCACCCAGCTGATCTATCTATTCTTTATCTTCCAGGGTCCCATTCTACCCAAGAGTTTGTAGGCAAAATTCCAGATCAAAATGTGGGCTATCCCTACAACATCCCCTTGGAAAGCTAATTTTCCAGAGGAAGGGTCTTAACTTTCCTTTACAAGAACCAAAATAAGTAAAGAAATAGTTTGTGGAAATATAACTTGAATATTTGGATAAAGCAATACAAGTATTTACTAACATACTGCTTTTGCTATCAGCCACAGGGAAAATCTATACATTTCAATTTGTGTGCAAATCTAAGGAATGGAGTTAGTGTGGTTGTTTTTCTTTAAAACTTTAAATAGATCACTACCTTCTGTTACTGAACAAACTCTTGAGCTACTTGTTATATGTGTATTTCCTAGATTATGTAGCTTACATTTCATTCAGCCACATTTGAGAGCACTTTTCTCTTTCAATGACGCTACTTCAGTTAATTACTTTTCTTTCTTCTTTTTATATGAATAATAATTGGAGCCTAAGGGGGTCCATCCTAAGAGGTTAGATTTTATTACTTTTTTAAAAAGAGAACCCTTGATTCTTTTATTGCTTTGATTTGCTACTATCTAGTACATTTTGAATTGTTCAGACATCAAGAGGCAGTGAAATTTTATTGTCCCTGGAAAATGTTAGGCTGGAGGAAGGAAAAACAAGGATATACAAACAGAACAGAGAGATGCCATAGGGGGAGAACAGACCAGACCCCAAGGTCTGTGCCTTATATGGAAAGGGGACAGCTCTTCCTGAATTCTATCCTTCTGATGTGCCAATTAAGACCCAGATGTCAGCCTCCTCCTTCTTGGAAGGAAAAAAAGTTTCTAGTTGTCTATTATGTCACCTTTAGCCAATCATACCTCTCCACACCCCCTAGGATAGCTTGCCCACTCCTTCCCCTCCTAATCCCTTATAAGCCCCCACCTCCCTGACTGGGTGTGACTTCCCCGGCCTGTAGTACCCAGACAGCGGAGCATCACCCGAGAGTTGCACTCAAATAAACTACCTGGCCCTTTGTTGCCTCTCTTTGCCTGCTTATTTCAGCTAAAATTTATCTTATAGAAAATATTTTCAGTTCTTGAAGAAAGAGAAACAGGGCTAAAATGCAACTATTTTCTTAGAAAAAGAGCTGCAAAGTCAAGTAAAGAACCATGTTAAGTTGAAAATGTCATCCATCTTCTTATAAAGGATTAAATTTAAATGAAAACATTAGGGAACGTTCCTAAATGTTTTGTTTTGCATTTTTAAAGATCAGTATAATGTTCTGCAAAAGCATTGTGCTTATAAATGTCAACCAGTCATTAAAGCCACTAATCTGTGATTTCTTGATTCAGCAAAGGCCTGTCTCCCTTCCTAGACTACACTACCTATGTCATTAGTATTTGTAATCATTTTTAAAAGTCAAACTGTACTGTCTTATTTGAGACATGTTTAAATCATGATGGTGACAAACAGGTTAAAAAGTTTAAAATCTCTATGTCTCTTTCAACAGCCTGCTATTAATCCTTTCTATGAGTTACTAGGTCTTTACTAAAGAGACATAGATTAGAACAAGAATTTAATTTTCCACTGAGGAAATATCATAGCCTTGAGAGCTTCTTTTAGTGGATGGCTTCTCCCAACTGCTAAAGGCATTTTAATTTAGCATAGTGGAAGTATCAAGAGGCTGCAAGTTCTTTCTAGAGATAAAAAAACTGTAGAGTTTATTTAGTTAAGATCATGACCACTGTGTCAAAGACCTCTCAAGATCCTGACTTTATAATGTAGTTTTTATGGTAAATCTGAAATATTCCATCTGGGAAAAGGCAGAGAAAAAAGAATACAGAGTAGAAGCTTACAGAGTTCTCAGTAATCCAAGGATGACTTCTTGCTGGCAAAATAGCTTGGATTCTGAAGCCAGAGCTCCCAGAAGGCAGAGGAACTCACTTGTGTGGGCAGTTGGATTCCTTGAGAACTAGACTCTGGCCCAGGGAATTCATCAGTGTAGGTTAGTGTTGCCCAATGGTGGGAGCTTAAAGTAAAAAGTATGCACAGATAAGAGCACTTACCATTTCTGGATTCTCTGCAGCTAACTTTACCATCTTTTCTGAAATCATCTTTTTCAAGCAGCTACTCAGCAAAAATGCCTAAGAAATCCAGAAATAAACAGGTCCTTCAACTGAAGAGATCTCCATTCTCTTCCTTCCTTCCTTACATCACAAAGCAGGTTTTGAGCTCTGTTTTCCAATGGCACACTTAAGAATTTAGATTTCTTTTTTGACTTTCATAAATTTGCAGAAGATACAATTAACTAGTAACCATACATTTTCTTAATTATACAGATATATTTACAGTAACTTTTTTAAATGATGGAGGAAGAATGGTCAGGAACTCATTACAGTTAATAATCCTTTTCCTTCTTAAAAATCCCCCCTCCTATTTTTATGTATTACTTTGTAAGCATTGCATGTTTTACAAGCAACAAATAATAAAAACTGCTTATTAATATAATCAAATCAACTGATGATGGTCAATCTTACATTTAATTGCATGCATAATTATTGAGGAACCAATCATTAGGCATAAATAGTCATCTGTCTGTTTGAAAGATTATATTAGTACCTTATGGATTTTACAGAACTAAAAATAAATAAGGTTCTCTTCACTTTTTTAATTTTTCTGGTACCATTAATCATTCACTTTTAAGACTGGCAGCTGCCCCCAATATCATCTGTGGCTTATTTTTGGCTCATAATTGTTAGTCCCAAAAGCACATGTTATACATCCTGCTACACAAAAGCTGGGGTTTTTTTTTTTTGCAGAATCTTCACCCCATGTGCCAAATTTAGGGTTCCCTGTGATTTTCCTAATTGCTGTTTTCCCACAAATCCTTTTTTCTACCGTCCTGCTCTCAATTCTTGGCTTGGTTTTCTCTCTCTCTCAAAGATTTGAGCCAAATGAAGCTCAAAGCTTGAGGTCATAGGGCCTTGATCTAAGTTTGTGCTCAAGGACATCCTTTGTCCTGAAGGGCAGGGGGGAATGATGCAGAGGAGGAGGGTGGAGAAAGAAAGAGAAAATGCAGGTGGGGGTGGTAGCCAAAGTGGGGAACTCTTGGAGGACAGAACATAGAATGTAGAATTAGAGGGAGAATGGGCTACATATAGGTAGCATCTCAAGGTCTTGCAGGACTGTAGAGCGTGATAGGAATTCATTTTATTTAAGGGAAGAGAGCAGAAGGCGCTGCTACTAGTAAGGAAAAGAAAAACAGAGGGGGTACTTACACACAAAAGCAAATTGACTGCCTGGTTTTGTTAAGAATTTACCCTGACAATCTGTGATTATATGTAACTTATACAAAACCAGTGTATTAAATAGTTAAATAATAAAACCTGAGCTGATGCAGCTAGGAATAATAGTGTCCCACGAGGTGCAGACGATTCCATATTCCTATACAATGCACATCGATATGTAGGTTAGGACTCTGCTGTGAAGCAGTTAAGGTTTATTAAATATGAAGAGACGGAGCTTTTGTTTAAAGGGCCTAGAAAATATCAGACCCAAGCCCTCATTTGTATTTGCAAGGCCCACAAGCCACATTTCTGCCTTTTGCATTAGTAGCCCTTGGGTGCCTATCAATAAACCCACACTCCAAAGGAAATAAGACCTTACCAGGAATCCTTTGAAAAGATGTTTATTGCACCTCTCTATCCTGGTTTAAACTGATTTGCTACAGACTAGATTAATAGACAATAATAAAATTTAACTATTGCACTTAGCATTCTGCTGGGGTGGTGAGTAGAGGGCTGTTTTCACTGCTTAAATCTCTCTATGTCTCTCTAAGTGACTGCAAATCTTGCCTCAGCAAACCACCCTATCGTTTCCCTAAGGATGTTTTATACTCAAGGTGAACATGAAGACCATTTTTTGAACTTGGGATTTTGGTTTAGTACTTCCTGTTTTGCATTGGACTTGGATATCTATTATCTCATGATCACAACTCTACTAGAAGTAGAGTTGAAAAGGAGCTTTGGTTACTTGAAACCAGAAAGTTCCATGAAACTTATATGATCGCCAGGGACTCACACTGAATAGGATGTTAATGCAAAGATTATTTTGATAATTAGGTTCCATTTAGAATTTTTGTACTTTTGATTCTAATTTGAAATAGCTTAAGTCGGCTCAGTAAAAATTTTTCAATTGAATTTGGTGTTTAGAAATTTAGATATTACTTTAGAATTTTTACTCCAATTTTAGTTATAAGCCTGTGGCAGACCTGGATAGCTTACTACCCAATAGCCCTCTTCCCTCCTAAGAAAACCCTGATTTTTGTTTAGGATGACTAAGTGCCCAGCTTCAGGCAATGACTCACACTCATGCTAAACTGATTGGAAATCCTGGTTCTCTTTGCTAAATACTTGATTCCCAGACTCCTTTGCAATTTGGAGTGGTCATGAGACTGACCCTGGTCTAGCCAATGAGGCATAATAGAAAGTTTACTGGTGGATTCTGGGGTAGAGCTTTTGCTTCCAGATAAAGGAAAAGCTGTTTTCTACTTAGGAAAGATCAAGAGAATAATAGGGATGCCAATCATCTACCTCCAGTATTCTCATTAAGATGATTGTATTGTCTAACCCAGGGGTCAGCAAACAAATCCAGGCCCCCACCTGTTTTTATAAATAAAGTTTAATTAGAACATGGGATACCCATTTGTTTACATATCATCTGTGGCTGCTTTTGTGCTACAACAACAGAGTTGAGTCATTGCAACAGAAACCATATGAGCTTGAAAACAGCCCTCTGAGCATCTACATCCAGCAGAGTCCCCTATGAAGAAAAGACATTATTTAATAAAAATTTAGCCCCATGGTCTAAGTTACTGGTAAGATGGGTCTTTTGTTATTTGGTTACTAAATTCATTTCTAATTGGTATGAAGGCTGTGGTGATGAGTAAAAGAAAGCAAAAACAAACTAAATAAACAGTATTACACACCAAAAAGACAGTATGTAGCATATCCTATTATTATGCTCTGGTTAGGTTAGGGTAATGTGCTTTGTCCACCCCAGCGAGCAAGAGACCATCTCTAAACAGAAGGTTTTCATGCTCTGCCCTGAGAACTCACCTGTTTGGTGTAAACAACAAACCACTGCCAGCGACTATTCTCGCTATACTGAAATCTGAGCTCTAAGTTTTCATTGAGAGTTTTCTGGAGTCCATCTACATCCAGCAGAGTCCCCTATGAAGAAAAGACATTATTTAATAAAAATTTAAGTGTCTATTATGAACTAGCCAAAATATCAAAGCAAGTGAGACTGTCTCTACTCCCAAGAAGCTATCAGTCCTTCAGAAGCCACAAAAGTAAATCACCACAGTTTGATGTAATAAGTGTTGTAAGGGAAAGATACACAGGTCTCTGAAAGTAAATAGGATGGATACCTAGTCCAGACTAGGAGGGTAAAGGTAAGCTTCCTAGAAGGCGGGTATATGAGCAGAAGCAGAAACAATTCAACAATTTGTCATGTTGGCTTTTTGTTTTGAGGTCTGGAGGAGGTGGGGTGACAAGTGGCTCCTAGTAAAAGAAATAACATGTACAAGTAAACTCAGGCATGAGGGAACCTGGCACCTTAGAGACATGGCAAAAGATTGAGTGTGGCTGAAGCACAGGCTGCAAGAAATGCAGGGTAGTGAGAGGAGTGGCTTTAGAGAGGCAGCATGGGGCCAGACCCTGAAAGCCTGAAAAAATCTGTGATTTTTAGCTGTACAGCATCTATCCTTCTTTCACCTAGTAATGGAGTCTCAAATTCCCTTGGGAGAACCTTCCCTCTTCTACTGTGGCTCTTAAGGTGGGACATTCAGGGACACTGCCCTCCTGGAGGGTGGTTGACCCAAACTCAGACCAAGTGAACAAATATTCTCTGTGCCCCTAATTTGATTCCAGAGCAGAGAGACCCAAGGAGCAGGTCCTAAATAAATAATTCCTTTTTCTTAGAAACCTTGAGCTCCCTTGGTTCCTGATTTTCCTAAGCCTCTGCTTCAGCCTTTCCTTTAAATCAGTGGGTTATCCCCTATCCCTCTAATAAATCCCATTTTTCATTAGAGCCAGAAGTGTTGGTTTCTATTACTGGCCACCAAAGACCCCTAACTGTTATAGTTTTTATAAGCTAAGTTAAGTAGTCTGGACTTTATCTTGAGGGTAACAGGCATTCATTAAAATATTTTAAGTGCTGGATAATAACATAATTATATTTATATTTTTAAAATGTTGGTCTGAAAGCACCAATGTAAAAATGAACTGGGAAACAGCTGTTTTCAAACCTTGAACAACAGAGGATATAGGAAGGAAAGCAAGCGAAGAGTGCCCTATAGTTACCTAGCTTACTGTCTGGAGGAGTTCCAGGATGCAGTGCAGGGAGGGGGAACCCTAACAGAGCCCAGACGTCTTGCTTAGTCGAGGAAAAAGATATACGAAGAAGTTGAGGTTAGAATTTGTGGGGCAAAAGACCGAAGACAGTTACTTTACACAGAAAAAGAGCTCCAGAGAGGTCCTTTCAGAACTTTGGCTGAATCTGTACATGTGAGACTGGAGAAATAACTACTGGAAAGCATTAGGTTGAACAATTCCAGTTTGTGTTTTTATCAACCAGAGTAGAGAGACCATAGTAAGAAAGACATTCAGAAAGTCCTAAGAATGGTAGCTAGTGAGTAAAGGACTAAATTAGCCCTAAAGACTGCTCCTGACCTGCCTTAAGAAAGTTTAAAAGCAAGCCTAAATAAATAAATAAAACTAATCCAAGTAACTTAATTGCATGCCAGAATAAAGTCTAATACTCTTTGAAAGAACATAATGAAATCCAGCATTTGATAATGTAAAATTCACAATGTTCAGCACACCATAAAAAATTACCTAGCATACAGAGGAGGAAAGTATACTGTGCAAACAGGAGAAAAATTAATCAATAGAAACAGACACAGAAATGATAGATGATGGAATCAGGAGACAGTAATATTGAAAGTTATTTTAAATATGCTCCACACACTCAAAAATTAAGAGAAAAACAGCATGATAAGGAGAGAAATGGAAGATCTAAAAAAAAAAAGACCCAAATGGAACTTCCAGATGAAAATACATTATTAGAAATAAAAATATTTTTCTAGAATGTTTTGGCTAGAACATTTGGCTAGAAAAATAACATGTTAGAATCAAAGATTGATGGACTTGAAACTGTAGCAACAGAAACTACCCAAAATGAAGCACAGAGAGAAAAAAGGCCTGAATAAATAAAACCACAGTAAGATGCCACTTCACATCCACTACGATGGCTATATATTTTTTAATTATCTTTTTTAAAAAAAAGATAATAACAAATACTGGCAAGAATGTGGGAAATTGGAAAATAGTCTGGAAGGTCCTCACAAAGTTAATCACAGAAGTACCATTATGGTAGAGTTACCAGTAATTCCACTTCTAGGTATATACCCAAGAGAAATGAAAACATATGGCCACATAAACACTTGTACACAAATATTCATAGCAACATAACTCATAACAGCCAAAAGATAGAAACAAATATCCATCAAAGGATGAATGGACAAACTAGTATATCCATACAATGGAGCATTATTTGGCCATAAAAAAGAATAGGGTACAGATACCTGCTATAATAAGGGTGAACTTTGAAAACATTATACTAAGTAAAAGAAGCCAGTCACAAAGACCACATATGATTCCATTAATATGAAATGTTCAGAAGAGGCAACTCTACAGAGACAGCAGATTAGTGGTTTCTTAAAGTTCATGGAAATTGGAGGGATGCAGAGGTGACAGCTAAAGGGTATGGGCTTCTTTTAGAGGTTATGGAAGTATTCTGAAATTGATGGTGGTGATGGTTGCACAACTCTGTAAATATACTAAATGCATATGTTGAACCACTGTGTTGTGTATTTGAAACCATCATAAGATTGTCTATCAATGATACATTAATTTAAAAAATATACTAAATGCCACTGAATTGTACATTTTGTATGGATGAATTGTATGGTATGTGAATTAAAGCTCGATAAAGCTATTACAAAGGAAGAGAATGATTGTGAGTTATTGGTGAAAGGATAGACACATAGATCAGTGGAACAGGAGAATCAAAAAATAGATCTATATAAATATGCCAACTGATATTTATCGAAGGTGCAAAAGCAATTAAATCAAGGAAAGATAGCCTTTTCAACAAATGGTGCTGGGGCAGGTGGGCTTCCATAGACAAAAAAAGGAAAGGAACTTTGTTCTACTTCTCATACTCTATATGAAAATTAACTCAAAATGGATCATGGACTTAGATGTATAACCTGTAACTGAAAAAATTTTAGGAAAAAAACCCTAAGAGAAAATCTTCAAGAACTAGAGTTTGGCTAAGACTTGATACTAAAAGCACTACCTGTAAGAGGAAAAACTGATGAATTAGACTTCATAAAAATTAAAAACTTTTGCTGTGCAAAAGACCCTGTTGTAAAGATAAGAAACTACAGAGAGAAAATATCTGCAAACCATATATCTAACAAAGGAAAAGTATCTAGAATATATCATCTACTCTCAAAACTCAACAGCAAAAAAAAAAATACTTACTAAATGGGAAAAGATATGAAATGACATTTCACCAAAGAAGATATGTGGATGGCAGCTAAGTACATGAAAAGATGGTCAACATCATCAGTCATGAGGGAAACACAAATTAAAATCACAATGAAATGGAGGGTGGAGCCAAGATGGCGGCGGGAGTAGAGCAGCGGAAATCTCCTCCCAAAACCACATATATCTATGAAAATATAACAAAGACAACTCTTCCTAGAATAAAGACCAGAGGACACAGGACAATATCCAGACCACATCCACACCTGCGAGAACCCAGTGCCTCGTAAAGGGGGTAAGATACAAGCCCCGGCCTGGCGGGACCCGAGCGCCCCTCCCCCCAGCTCCCGGCGGGAGAAGAGCAGGCAGAGCGCGAGGGAGACGGAGCCCAGGACTGTTGAACACCCAGCCCCTGCCATCCAGACCAGAGTGCAGACACAGTGCATGCGCGGGGCCCTGGATACTAGGGAAACAGGGCAGCAAGAATGGTGAGCGGGTACCAGAGGCCTGGCGCCGGAGGACATAAGAAAAGCGAGCGGCCATTTTTTTTTTTTAATTTTCTGTTTTGTTTTGGCGAACGCTTTTTGGAAGTCTTAAAGGGATAGGGACCCCAATACTAGGGAAACAGGGCAGCAAGACCAGTGAGCAGATGCCTGAGGCTGGCTCTGGAAAATAAAGAAAAACGAGTGGCCATTTTTTATTTTTTTAATTAAAAAAAAATTTTTTTTTTTTTTTTTTGGTGGTTGTTGCTTTGTTTTGGCAGGTGCGTTTTGGAAGTCTTAAAGGGGCAGGGCGGGACACTTAATCCAGAGGTAGGGAATCCGGGGATCTCTGGGCACCCTAACCCCTGGGCTGCAAGGAGCACGGAGGCCCCTTGGAGATAAATAGCCTCCCGGCTGCTCCCACTCCAACACGACTCCATCACTTTGGAGAAGCAGCCCGAGCCAGGCCACGCCCATAGCAACAGTGGAGATAAACTCCATAGCAGCCGGGCAGGAAGCAGAAGCCCTGTCTGCGCGCACCTACCCAGCACAAGCCACTAGAGGTCGCTGTTCTCCCAGGAGAGGAGGGCCACAAACCAACAAGAAGGGAAGTTCTTCCAGCCGTCACTCGTCCCAGCTCTGCAAACTATTCCTATCACCATGAAAAGGCAAAACTACAGGCAGACAAAGATCACAGAGACAACACCAGAGAAGAAGACAGACCTAACCAGTCTTCCTGACAAAGAATTCAAAATAAAAATAATAAACATGCTGACAGAGATGCAGAGAAATACGCAAGAGAAATGGGATGAAGTCCTGAGGGAGATCACAGATACCAGAAAGGAGATTACAGAAATGAAACAAACTCTGGAAGGGTTTATAGGCAGAATGGATTGGATACAAGAGGCCATTGATGGAATTGAAACCAGAGAACAGGAACGCATAGAAGCTGACATACAGAGAGATAAAAGGATCTCCAGGAATGAAACAATAATAAGAGAACTGTGTGACCAATCTAAAAGGAACGATATCTGTATTATAGGGGTACCAGAAGAAGAAGAGAGAGGAAAAGGGATGGAAGGTATCTTGGAAGAAATAATTGCTGAAAACTTCCCCAAACTGGGGGAGGAAATAATCGAACAGACCACGGAAATACACAGAACCCCCAACAGAAAGGATCCAAGGAGGACAACACCAAGACACATAATAATTAAAATGGCAAAGATCAAGGACAAGGAAAGAGTTTTCAAGGCAGCTAGAGAGAAAAAGGTCACCTATAAAGGAAAACCAATCAGGCTAACGTCAGACTTCTCAACAGAAACCCTACAGGCCAGAAGAGAATGGCATGATATATTTAATGCAATGAAACAGAAGGGCCTTGAACCAAGGATACTGTATCCAGCACGACTATCATTTAAATATGATGGTGGGATTAAACAATTCCCAGACAAACAAAAGCTGAGGGAACTTGCTTCCCACAAACCACCTCTACAGGACATCTTACAGGGACTGCTCTAGATGGGAGCACTCCTAGAAAGAGCACAGCACAAAACACCCAACATATGAAGAATGGAGGAGGAGGAATAAGAAGGGAGAGAAGAAAAGAATCTCCAGACAGTGTATATAACAGCTCAATAAGCGAGCTAAGTTAGGCAGTAAGATAGTAAAGAGGTTAACCTTGAACCTTTGGTAACCACGAATTTAAAGCCTGCAATGGCAATAAGTACATATCTTTCAATAGTCACCCTAAATGTTAATGGACTGAATGCACCAATCAAAAGACACAGAGTAATAGAATGGATAAAAAAGCAAGACCCATCTATATGCTGCTTACAAGAAACTCACCTCAAACCCAAAGACATGTACAGACTAAAAGTCAAGGGATGGAAAAACATATTTCAGGCAAACAACAGCGAGAAGAAAGCAGGGGTTGCAGTACTAATATCAGACAAAATAGACGTCAAAACAAAGAAAGTAACAAGAGATAAAGAAGGACATTACATAATGATAAAGGGCTCAGTCCAACAAGAGGATATAACCATTCTAAATATATATGCACCCAACACAGGAGCACCAGCATATGTGAAACAAATACTAACAGAACTAAAGGGGGAAATAGACTGCAATGCATTCATTCTAGGAGACTTCAACACACCACTCACCCCAAAGGATAGATCCACTGGGCAGAAAATAAGTAAGGACATGGAAGCACTGAACAACACAGTAGAGCAGATGGACCTAATAGACATCTACAGAACTCTACATCCAAAAGCAACAGGATACACATTCTTCTCAAGTGCACATGGAACATTCTCCAGAATAGACCACATACTAGGCCACAAAAAGAGCCTCAATAAATTCCAAAAGATTGAAATCCTACCAACCAACTTTTCAGACCACAAAGGCATAAAACTAGAAATAAACTGTACAAAGAAAGCAAAAAGGCTCACAAACACATGGAGGCTTAACAACACGCTCCTAAATAATCAATGGATCAATGACAAAATCAAAATGGAGATCCAGCAATATATGGAAACAAATGACAACAACACCACTAAGCCCCAACTTCTGTGGGACGCAGCAAAAGCAGTCTTAAGAGGAAAGTATATAGCAATCCAAGCATATTTAAAAAAGGAAGAGCAATCCCAAATGAATGGTCTAATGTCACAATTATCGAAATTGGAAAAAGAAGAACAAATGAGGCCTAAGGTCAGCAGAAGGAGGGACATAATAAAGATCAGAGAAGAAATAAATAAAATTGAGAAGAATAAAACAATACCAAAATCAATGAAACCAAGAGCTGGTTCTTCGAGAAAATAAACAAAATAGATAAGCCTCTAGCCAGACTTATTAAGAGGAAAAGAGAGTCAACACAAATCAACAGTATCAGAAATGAGAAAGGAAAAATCACGACGGACCCCACAGAAATACAAAGAATTATTGGAGAATACTATGAAAACCTATATGCTAACAAGCTGGGAAACATAGGAGAAATGGACAACTTCCTAGAAAAATACAACATTCCAAGACTGACCCAGAAAGAAATAGAAAATCTAAACAGACGAATTACCAGCAACGAAATTGAAGCAGTATTAAAAAAACTACCAAAGAACAAAACTCCCAGGCCAGATGGATTTACCTCGGAATTTTATCAGACATACAGGGAAGACATAATACCCATTCTCCTTAAAGTTTTCCAAAAAATAGAGGAGGAGGGGATACTCCCAAACTCATTCTATGAAGCTAACATCACCCTAATACCAAAACCAGGCAAAGACCCCACCAAAAAAGAAAACTACAGACCAATATCCCTGATGAATGTAGATGCAAAAATACTCAACAAAATATTAGCAAACCGAATTCAAAAATACATCAAAAGGATCATACACCATGACCAAGTGGGATTCATCCCAGGGATGCAAGGATGGTACAACATTCGAAAGTCCATCAACATCATCCACCACATCAACAAAAAGAAAGACAAAAACCACATGATCATCTCCATAGATGCTGAAAAAGCATTTGACAAAGTTCAACATCCATTCATGATAAAAACTCTCAGCAAAATGGGAATAGAGGGCAAGTACCTCAACATAATAAAGGCCATCTATGATAAACCCACAGCCAACATTATATTGAACAGTGAGAAGCTGAAAGCATTTCCTCTGAGATTGGGAACTAGACAGGGATGCCCACTCTCCCCACTGTTATTTAACATAGTACTGGAGGTCCTAGCCACGGCAATCGGACAAAACAAAAAAATACAAGGAATCCAGATTGGTAAAGAAGAAGTTAAACTGTCACTATTTGCAGATGACATGATACTGTACATAAAAAACCCTAAAGACTCCACCCCAAAACTACTAGAACTGATAGCGGAATACAGCAAAGTTGCAGGATACAAAATCAACACACAGAAATCTGTGGCTTTCCTATACACTAACAATGAACCAACAGAAAGAGAAATCAGAAAAACAACTCCATTCACAATTGCATCAAAAAAATAAAATACCTAGGAATAAACCTAACCAAAGAAGTGAAAGACTTATACTCTGAAAACTACAAGTCACTCTTAAGAGAAATTAAAGGGGACACGAACAGATGGAAACTCATCCCATGCTCATGGCTAGGAAGAATTAATATCGTCAAAATGGCCATCCTGCCCAAAGCAATATACAGATTTGATGCAATCCCTATGAAACTACCAGCAACATTCTTCAATGAACTGGAACAAATAATTCAAAAATTCATATGGAAACACCAAAGACCCCAAATAGCCAAAACAATCCTGAGAAAGAAGAATAAAGTAGGGGGGATCTTGCTCCCCAACTTTAAGCTCTGCTATAAAGCCATAGTAATCAAGACAATTTGGTACTGGCACAAGAACAGAGCCACAGACCAATGGAACAGACTAGAGAATCCAGACATTAACCCAGACATATATGGTCAATTAATATTTGATAAAGGGGCCATGGACATACAATGGCGAAATGACAGTCTCTTCAACAGGTGGTGCTGGCAAAACTGGACAGCTACATGTAGGAGAATGAAACTGGACCATTGTCTAACCCCATATACAAAAGTAAACTCAAAATGGATCAAGGACCTGAATGTAAGTCATGAAACCATTAAACTCTTGGAAGAAAACATAGGCACAAACCTCTTAGACATAAACATGAGTGACCTCTTCTTGAACATATCTCCCCGGGCAAGGAAAACAACAGCAAAAATGAACAAGTGGGACTATATTAAGCTGAAAAGCTTCTGTACAGCAAAAGACACCATCAATAGAACAAAAAGGAACCCTACAGTATGGGAGAATATCTTTGAAAATGACACATCCGATAAAGGCTTGACGTCCAGAATATATAAAGAGCTCACACGCCTCAACAAACAAAAAACAAATAACCCAATTAAAAAATGGGCAAAGGAACTGAACAGACGGTTCTCCAAAACAGAAATACAGATGGCCAACAGACACATGAAAAGATGCTCCACATCACTAATTATCAGAGAAATGCAAATTAAAACTACAATGAGGTATCACCTCACACCAGTAAGGATGGCTGCCATCCAAAAGACAAACAACAACAAATGTTGGCGAGGTTGTGGAGAAAGGGGAACCCTCCTACACTGCTGGTGGGAATGTAAATTAGTTCAACCATTGTGGAAAGCAGTATGGAGGTACATCAAAATGCTCAAAACAGACTTACCATTTGACCCAGGAATTGCACTCCTAGGAATTTACCCCAAGAATGCAGCAATCAAGTTGGAGAAAGACCAATGCACCCCTATGTTTATCGCAGCACTATTTACGAAAGCCAAGAATTGGAAGCAACCTAAATGTCCATCGGTAGATGAATGGATAAAGAAGATGTGGTACATATTCACAATGGAATACTACTCAGCAATAAGAAAAGGGCAAATCCTACCATTTGCAGCAACATGGATGGAGCTGGAGGGTATTATGCTGAGTGAAACAAGCCAAGCAGAGAAAGAGAAATACCAAATGATTTCACTCATCTGTGGAATATAAGTACAAAGGAAAAACTGAAGGAACAAAACAGCAGCAGAATCACAGAACTCAAGAATGGACTAACAGGTACCAAAGGGAAAGGGACTGGGGAGGATGGGTGGGTAGGGAGGGATAAGGGGAGGGAAGAAGAAGGGGTTATTAAGATTAGCATGCATGGGGGGGTGGGAGAAAGGGGAGGGCTGTACAACACAGAGAAGGCAAGTAGTGATTCTACAACATTTTGCTATGCTGATAGACAGTGACTGTAAAGGGGTTTATAGGGGGGACCTAGTATAGGGGAGAGCCTAGTAAACATAATATTCGTCATGTAAGTGCAGATTAATGATACAAAAAAAAAAAGGCAGTTCCTGTGTGATGACCTCCAATGAGTTCTACACAGGGGTATAAAGGGCATATAAAAGTGTAGGCAAAGGGCCTGTTTGTGTTTATACAGAGGATCAAAGCCTAATTTGGCTACCCCGAAAATCAACTAAGATACGATATGAAAAAGAACTTCCAACATCAGCACTCTCTGGAAGACTCATGCCAGAAGATGATCATCAAAAAACCCCAGCAAAGATCCACGCACTGCTACAGGTGTAGATGCACTCATCCCACCAGTTCCTGGACTTGCCATGGGAATGAGGAAGGAGATATCTAAGCTGGCCTGTGCATACAGTAAAACAACAAATTTGACTGGATCTATACTGTTGGAACTCAACCAAGAATTAGGAGAAGTGCAAATTGTAGCGCTCCAAATCTTACAGCTACAGACTATTTACTGTTAAAAGAACATATGGGATGTGAACAGTCCCCAGGAATGGGTTGTTTTAATTTGTCTGATTTCTCTCAGACTGTTCAAGTTCAGTTGGACAATATCCACCATATCATAGATAAGTTTTCACAAATGCCTAAGGTGCCTAACTGGTTTTCTTGGTTTCACTGGAGATGGCTGGTAATTACAGGTATGCTTTGGTTATGTAACTATACTCCTATTATGTTAATGTGTGTGTGCAATTTAAGTAGTAGCTTAAAACCTATACATGCTGAAGTTACTCTACAAGAAGATATGTTAAAGAAATAATCAATCTTCCCATGTTTTCTTCTGCCTGCTACTTCTATAGCTTTTCTTCTTCCTTCCTAATTACAACCCTTAAATAGAATTCGTGCCTCATATCAAATTTACCGAGTATCATAATTCTTCCAAGTGGTAAAGATACCTCAAGACAAATGCTGGGCATAGAAGCCACAGGGCATAAATATGCAAAGAAGTAAAAAGCTAACCATTTCAAACAATAAGGCTTCTCTCTCACTTACCAACTTTACATTTCCCTATATGGCCCCGGAAAATGACTGGTTAGCCAGAGACGGGTAAGATTCCTCAAGGGAGGAACAACCTAAGACAGGCACAGTCGCAGGGGGTCATCAGGTGAGAAATTGGGAATCAACAGAGGTGAGGCTTAGAACCTCACCCCCCCGTTCTGAGAGAAATCTTCTGCATACATGGATGTTTTATTGCCCTTGTCTAGCTTGGATTAACACAGTCTACAGGCTCACCCCTGATCATCTACATTTGCTCTCTTACAACACTAAACTATGTTTTCTACCTTTATCTTGTATCTACCTACCACTTCAGCATTTTATTAAAAATAATAATAATAAAGAGAGAAATGTGGTATCCACATATAAATCAAGTATAAAAATCAAATGAGTATTCATATTTGAACTGTTTATAGTTCATAATGCATGAGCAAAACCAAAAGTTTCTGTGATGACTGCCCTTGTACTGTTCACCATGTAACTTATTCACTATGTAAGAATTTGTTCTCCATGTAAGAACTTGTTCGTTATGCTTCAGAAGATTGGAGACTGATGAAAATTAGGCTTGGGGTGGATTAATGATTGTGCATTGAGCATTGACTACCCTATACAGAATTTTATTGTTAACAACCATTTGATCAATAAATATGAGAGATGCCCTCACAACAAAAAACAAAACAAAACAAAACAAAAAGTACACACTTCCAATTGTAAAATAAATAAGTAAGCGGGATGTAATGTATAGCATAAGGAATATAGTCAAAATATTGTAACAACTTGGTATGGTGATAGCTGGTACCTAGAATTATCATGTATATAAATGTTGAATCACTGTGTTGTACACCTGAAACTAATGTAATGTAATACTGTGTGTCAACTACCCTTCAATAAAAAATAATTATCTACAAAAAAAAAAAAATCACAATGAAATGCCATTACACACTTAACAGGATGACTGAAATAAAAAAACAGTGACAACACCAAATGCTGATGAGGATGCAGAGAAACTGGATTTTTCCTACCATCACTAGTGGAAATGAAGATTGCTACAGCCCCTCCTAAAAACAGTTTGGCAGTCTCTTTAAAAAACTAAACATACAACTTCCACATGACCCAGCAATTGCACTCCTGGGCATTTATCCCAGAGAAATGAAGATTTGTGCCCAAAAACCTGTTCATGAATATTTATAGGTGCTTTGATAATAGCTAATGCTGGAAACAACCAGATACCTTTCACTGGGTGAATAGTTTAACAAATTTTGGGCTTTCTATAACATGGAATATTGCTCAGCAATAAAGACAAACAATTAGTATATACAACAACCTAGATGAATTTTTACCCTCTAAGTACAGTCAATTCTCAGAGTAATCATGTTCTGTTACATCACTGTCAACATTAATGACTGAAGACTGAATTATTGCCCCAGGGAAAATACAGGGTTAGGTTCCTGCAAACCTCTGGTTCACAACATTTTCATCAACTCATCAGTACATAACCCTGTTGGGTGTGTGTTTCAGCAGTTTTACTGAGGTATAATTGATATACAAAAAACTGCACATATTTAATTTGTTCAATTTGCTGACTTGGGACATATGCATATATCCATGAAACCATCACCATAATCAATGTAATAAATATATCCACCATTTCTAAAAGTTTTACATATATTCCCGAAATGGCATAATTATAGAAATGGGAAACATATTAGTGGTTGCAAGGGGCTAAGGAGAGTCAGGGGTAGGAGAAAGTGGATGTAGCTATAAAAGCCAACACAAAGGTTTCTGTAGTGATGGACATGTTCTGACTCTTGACTGTGAAATGCCAATATTCTGGTGGTGATACTGTACTAGTTTTGCAAAATGTAACAATTGAGAAAAACTGGGTAGAGAGTGCATAGATCTCTGTACTGTTTCTTACAAGTGCATGTGAATATACAATTATACCAAAATTAAAAGTTTAAACAATAATTGTTTAAAGCAAAAATAATTATAATGTAGTATGAGTCTTACATATATGTAAAAATAAAGTCTGGTAACAGATATCACAAAGGGTAGAAGGGGGAAATAGAAGTACACTACTGTGAGGTTTTGTGAAGCAGTATAATATTTAACAGTAGACTGTGATAAGTTAAAGATGTGTATAAAAACTGTAAAGTAACTATAAATAAAAAAAAATTATGTAGCTAAAAAAAAGCCAATGAATGGAATGCATAAAATAATTAATCAAAAGAAGGCACAAGGGGAAAAAAAAACAATAAAACTCAGAAATTGACAAATCCACAATTATATTTGAAGATTATAATGTTCTTCTCTCAACAACTGAAAGAACAAGTAGAGAGAAAATGTACAAGGATACAGGTGATTTGAACACTATCAACTGCTTGATGTAACTGACATTTATAGAATATTCCACCCAATAATGACAAAATACATGTACATAGAACATTTATCAAAGTAGACCAAATTTTGGGTTACAAAACAAGTTCTAGTAAGTTTCAAAGGACTGAACTCATATGCTGTATTTTCTCTGAACCCAAGGGAGAAAGAGTGAGGCAGAGAGAAGGATTAGGAGGTTGCTGGATTCATCCGGGCAAGAAATGTTGAGACCATGCTGTAAAGACAGAGAGAAGGGGAGGGTTCTGAGGGTTAGCAAGGCCACAGAATGGGTAAGTCTCTATCACCCGGTAAACACACAGGGTAAGAGAGAGGGAAACTTCAAAGGTAATGTCAACATGGTTGGTTTGGCATTTAGCAGGTGGTAGTGGGTGTCCTGCTTACCAAGGTAGGGAACAGGAAGAACTCTAGGATGGGAATGAGGGAGAAAGGATTAGTCTGGTTTGGGGAAAGGTTGACTTTGAGGTACCTATGAGGCACCTGGTGAAGATGTCCAGACGTCATTAGGAAATACTGGATGTTTTGACAAGGACCTGGGTAACTGATTTCAGAGAATACATAGAGGAAAGATAGAAATGGAACCCTGGGGGAAACCAGCATTTCAGAATTGGTCAGAGTGAGAAGCAGCTCACAAAAACAGAGGTGGAAAGAGAAGGAATTTTGAGAAAGAAGAAATGGTTGACAACATCAAATGCCAAGGAAAGGTCTAGTACTGTGCCTGCTAAAAAACCTCATGGATTCCATGGATTTAGCAGCTCTGTGTCCTGGTTGCTCTAGTAGTGTTTGTCCTCTACTAGTTAACTTTCATTTCCTGAGTAAAGAGGATAATCCCTCTTAGCTCTCTAAGTTATTTCAAGAATTTAATTCAACAATAGATGTGGCAGTGCCAGCACAGTACCTGCAGAAAGCAGGCACTCATAAATTTGATCATCAGGGTTTCTCCCACAGAATGGTGGTTGCCATAGGGGAGGGAGGGAGGGAATGGGGGAAGGGGATAAAGAGGTATAGAATTCCAATTATAAAATAAATAAGTCATGAAGATAAAAAGTACAGCATAAGGAATATGGTCAGTACTATTGTAATGTCTTTCTATGGTGACAGACATGAACTACACTTATCGTGGTAAGCATTCTGTAGTGTATATAATTGTCAAATCACTATGTTGTACTCCTGAAACCAATATAATACTATATGTCAACTGTTCCTCAATTTAAAAAATAAGGATTGCTCTTGGGAGAAGATGTCAACGTAAATATGACGTCAAGGATCTTTAAGAATAACTCTGCTGGTAAGCATCCAGTTTTCAAGGGTAGAGATCTTGTTAGTACTGAGTACATATTAAGTGCTTAGTAAATAGTAGCTGTTATTTCTATATGCTACTATTCATGCTATAGCCACCCTTCAAGCAGTAGAGAAACCTATTGTTGGAAGGTGGGAAGATTGGCGTCTCTACTGCCATGGGTGGAGAAGTTGTAGCCAACAATAGATAGGTTTTACCACTTAACATGGCTTAGATGCCAGTCCACTGAAGATACTGATTCAAACAGTAGATCTATCTCCGTAGGGCCAACTTTGTCATCTAAAAACGACAGAATTTTTAAATCATAGGTAGAGACTTTAAATTATAGATAAGGCGCAATGCCAGGATACTCACAAGGAAAGTGACCTGCCAGCACTTCACTCTGTTTATATGGAAAATGACATCCTGGGTCTGGTTATCAGGCAGGGTTACGCAGCAGTTGATCTCATGATCGCCAACAGAAAGAACAACGCTGCATCCCGGTTCCGGGTAGTCACAGACACAAGGGTCCAGCTGCACATACCCATAGTGCCGTACAGCCTGGGACAGCTCCAAATACTGCTCCAAGGGCAGGGGTGGGGAACAGGAGGAAGCAAAAGACCTCGTGAGGCAGATTAGAAGACAGTTTTTAAATGCAACTGTTTAATAACACTTTGTTAGAAAGTGAGAAGTCTTAGGTAGATGTTGGGACCTCATGTCAGAAGCTACTGCCATTCCAGTAGAATATGTGGAATTGAGTGAAAGCAACTTTTTCTTCTGGACAACATGAATGAAGACAATGCCCCTTGTGCTCTCCGACAATAAGGCCTGGGGAAGTTTATGATGTGTCTTTCTAGGGCTTGGGACCATTTCTGCCTTATTCAACATAGTGTCCCTGCTTCTGGCATAGTGCTTGGTATGTCGGAATGAAAATATTTGATGAATGAATAATGAGTAGAGAAAAGAATAGAGTGAATCAAATGGATAAGTAGATATGATTCTATCTCAGCAGATTGTGATAGTAAAACAAGCAAAATGTGTACATTAAAAAATACCATCTTTTAAAATACTAAGCTGAGGTCAATGTAGAAGGAAAATAGTTAATTTTTATAGGCTTCTTTACATGGTATGAACTGTGAGAAAACTGATTTTGCCAAAAGCAATGAAATGAGAGCAGGAGTGAGTCTGCTTTTTAAGTAGAGTTACAGACAGCCCAAGAGTATCAAGGGAACACCTTAATGTGACTTTTAAGGTTTAGCTTTTCCCTCTGCTTCTGATGTGATTTAAGAACAGAGAATACTTACAGTTCACACCTGTGGTCCCAGACTCCTGTCCCAACATCTACCTAAGACTTCTCACTTTCTAACAAAGTGTTATTAAACAGTTGCATTTAAAAAGCTGATACCAGCTTGGGGTCCTCCCCCTTGTTCTTCCAGCTTTCACCAGGGTCCTGCCTGATGGTGGGTGAGATATGTGTGCAGAGAAGGCAGTCCTCACTTTCCACATGGTTGGGTCAGAAAGAACCCAGAGACAATCTGGCTCATTAACGATCCTTTCCTGAAGCAAGGTACTTTTCTCTCACCTTCAAGGACTACACAAAGTGCTCTCTAATAAAGTGAGACATGTTGAGGCATATGTGATGAGGGACAGCTGACCCTTAGTACAAGGTGGGAGTGATATTTGAGGTTGCTGTCCCTCCCAGTCACATATTCTGCCAGCGCGCAGGGCTGGACACAGGCACTCGACTTAGCACACACATGAATTAAGCTGCAGGGCCTCCTGCTGGGTCAGTGAGAAACCTCAGAAATGACAGGTTGTAAGTAAATGCTACCTGTGCAGGGATTGGGCAGGGGCTGAATAATCTTGCCACAGAGCATATAAGGTAGTTTCATGCACTTGCTATAATAGTTTATTATTTATTACATGGTTTGAATCTTTAATTGCTTGCTTTATTGCTTGGTAAAACATTTAAAATTTTTTTGTAATGAACGTTTGGCTGATATGCTCTAAAAAAAGATGCAAGTGTTTAATTAAGAGTTACGCTCCATTTCTGAAGAAAGTTGGTGATGAATAACTCTCAAAATCTTTGTTGGCGTTTGTCTTTCAACAGGAGGTGTAGTGATATTACTAATTATATGAAAACTAGAAGACAGAAATCTACAAGGATTATCTCCTTGAAAATTTGTTCTTTAAAAAAAAAGAAAATTAGTTCTTTTTAAAACTGCACCTGAAAAAGATAATTTAACATGTATAACTGCAGAAAGTATGTCCATATATTTTAATCTAGATCAGGGGTTGGCAAACTTTTCTGTAAAGATTCATATAGTAAGTATTTTCGATACTGCAGGCATATGGCCTCAATTGCAACTACTCCCCTCTACCACAAAAGCAGCTTTAGACAATACATAAATGCATGAGCATGGCTGTGTACCAATAAAACTTTATTTATGAAAACAGTGACCCACAGGCCATAGTTAACCTATCTCTGATTTAGATCAAATGACTGCTTCTCTGAACTAATTTCAGTCATTTTCAATTCCAAGTTTTCTTTGTATGTGTATATCAAGTAAAGCAATAGTTGTTAATATGCTGGCTCCATTAGCAAAGGAAAAGCTTCACATACACTTAAATAATGCTGGTTTTATATCAGTATCTTTAGATGTTTCAAGAGAAAATCAGTTAATTTGAATCTAATTATGTACTCAAAGTAAAGTTTTTTAAAGACCACCATTACAGACAGTATGTTAAAATCAGGTAAAATGATCATCATAGAAAATAAAATTTGTTCTGTGGCAAAAAAACATAAACATGAATTTTGGTAGAGCACAGCACACAGTAAAAGCAATATTATTACTAAACTATTGAATTAAGACTTTATACAGCAGGAATGTACTTAGAATTTGTAATTGTACCCAACACTTGTACCCAAAAGTCAGCTCTTGCCCCACACCACCCAATCAAATAGCAGCAGTATTTTATCCATCAAAATAGATGCTATAATTGCCAAAATGTAAAACACATAGAGAAACTGAAGTCTGAAATTCTTATGATGAAACTCTGGTGGAATACCAAGGAGAAAGAAAGTACTAAACTGTGGCAGTACGCTCTTTCCTTTCTTACTTCCTTTTTTTTTTTCTTACAGCCCATTGATAAAATGAGTCTCCAGACATCTGATCCTTTGAAGAATTACTTTCTATATCAACTTAAATATAAATGAGTCCTCTAAATTTCATTTGCATCTTGTCAAAAATCAATGTTGTAGAGGTGCACACTGGCAAAAAGAGGGAAAAAAAAGTCAACACAATGAACCAGAGGCCAATTTCTTCTGTTAAAATATGTCTTGTCTGTCAGACTCATATACATTGCTTGGAGACAGGGGAGTGTAATTTGATGCCAACTTTATGGAAGCTTTAAAAATAGATGGTTAGAAATATTTTCTAAGGAATAATAGAACATGTACTCAAAGGCAGAGGATGTTGGCTGCAGTGTTCAGGGACCTTCAGCCATGAACCATGCCAACTGTTGGGAATCCACAGGGCGTGTATAACTTGGACATAGTCCTGGACCTCATGGTGCTTGCTGCCAAAGTGACTTACAGCAGCAAAAACTGGAAACTACCTGACTGCAAATAATGGGAAATTGGTTAGCAAAGAGATAACATCATTATAAAACAGAATATTCTCTGGTCATAAAAAGTCATGCTGAGAGTCTGTATTAACTTGGCAAAACACTCACAATACATTGCCTGTATTTTGTTAGAATCTTTAAACAACAAGTATTTATTTTATAATCAGAAAAATTAATAAAGCTATTCTCATTTTTAAAAAGAGCCCAATTTTCTATGTTTGACAGGTTACTAAAAAATTATTGAAACAGCTCAACTCCAATATGTTTCTTTAACTCCCTCCCAAGGGAGTTTTCTTCATGCAGTGTTTGATTCACCTTTGTTTGGTTGTCTTCTTTCTGGAGAGCCTCTAATTTCTGCTTCTGCATCTCTGTGGGTTTGGCCCATTCTTTTTCAATGTCTTGAATTGCCTAGAAACAACATAAGGTATAAAATTAGCAGACTTAGCAGATCTGAATTAATCTGACAAAAACATACTCATGTATGAAAGGCTATAAAAACAGCCCCAAGTAGAGATATACATATATAGATAGAGAGAGAGAATATTATAAAGGTTACTTTTTAAATTAGTGGGTGTAGAAAGAGACTGTTCAACAGTTTGGGAACAACTGGCAGCACTTGGGAAAGAAATTAAAAGTCTGCTCTTGACCCATACCACCCAATCAAATCAACTCAGATGGAGCAAAGATTTCAATGAGAAAAATGAAAGAAAAGAACCAGAAGAAAACAATAAATACCTGATCTTGAGGTAGGGAATGTATTTTTAAGTTACAAAGACAAAATGTCATTACAAAGGAATATGTAACTACATGAAAATATAAACTTTTGCACATAAAAACTACCAAGAACTAAGAAGTAAATGACAAACCAGGGAAAATGACCACCTCACATTTGGTAAAGAGTTAATATTGTTTATATAAAGCAATAGGAAAAAATATAAACATCCCTAAAAGGGAAATGGACAAAGGATATGTGTTAGAAATTGGCAAAAAGAAATTTCAAATGACAAATATATATTCAACTTCAAATAATCAAAGAACAATATTGCACCTCAACTTGGCAAAAACTAAAACGTGTAATATTCAGGGCTGGCAAGGTTTAGGGGTAACAAGTTCTGTGTAAATTTAAATTGGCACAATTAGCCTGTGCAGCTTTTATTTATTATGCTGGAAGAGTTTTCCACCAGTCCTCAGTTGGATGTTAATCCCTCAAGGGAAAACTGTATCCTTTACCTCAGTGTATCTTATCCAAAGTCTCACATCCAGAAAAGGCCCAATAATGCCCTGACAATTATTAGGCACTTATTTGTATCTTAGTCTGATGGTAAGTCTGTGCTGCATCCCTCAGTGATATTGGTAGGTTATGCATTACCTCCAAGAGGAGAATGAAAAGCCAAACACAGTTTTTGACATTTCTGTTCAGTTTGGGGAGAAGCAGATGGGTTTAGAGAGAAGAGCTAATATTTGTTGAGAACCTGTTTTACACAGGCTTTCCCATTGACTTTTTTTCAAACATTTCTGTGGAGTGGTAACATTACCCTCATTTTATAGGTGGGTACACTGGGGTCCAGAGAGGTTATGACTGTCAAGACAACCAGCAAGTAAGTGGCATGAGTTGGATTAAAACCCAGGTCTGACCACTACACCAAGCCCTCCTACCCTTGTCCAAGCCTCTAAATCCTTCATGTGTAGGCAGCTACCCACCCTAAGACTTTCTCCTGGTCACCAGCTGTTCTCAAAACTGAAACTATATATCATATCAAAATGGAATCAACACAGACATGAAGAACTAAAAACCCTTTTCTTTCGTGAATTCTACTCGATGTTAGAGAGGACTCTAACTGTAAGGACGATTAGCACAGGGAAATGATATCAAAGAGAAAACATGGCTAAATAAAGAAGATAAACAGCAATTATGGCAGTAGGTGCAAACCAGAGATACATCATTCATCACTAGGGGACCCGGGACTCTCAAACAGAGATTTAAATATCCTCCATCAGAGGTGACATGTTTTTTCTCACTACCTTTGAAAAGATTTGACCCTGATTATAGGTTCACAAGTCATCACCCAAGTGTATAATATACAGTACCTCACTCCAGACAATGAGAGTCAAGTTTGTAGACATATGTCTCTACTCAGTTTTATGGTTTCCTGAAGACTGGCTGATGGAGAATTAGGCAGAACCTACTTTTTTAAGTTGAGTGAAATCACATAAGCCATGGTTTTCAGGAGCTTCAATCACACATGATCTAGTACCCTCCAGAGAGGGTACAGCAGTGAGAAATGGAGAGCACCCTTTAACAAGGCGTCAATCACTCAGCTCCAGCCGGTTGAAGTGTGGCAGAGCAAGGCCAGAGATGCGAGTAGGCTGGACCCTGCACAAGGGCACTGGCAGAGGAGGTACTGGGGGGCTAATGAGGCTAATGATCTACCCATGCTCCCCTTGCCAAGCCACAGGCCCTGACATGAGGATAGGCCCACCTGGAGGAAAAGCAGGCCTAATTTTCACTAAGTTACTATACATGCCAATGGTGGCCCTGCTGAAATGCAGGCTCAGAATTGATTAAGCCTCAATGTTTTTGAGAAAATTCAGAAATTTATACATTTATATGCAATCTTCCATTTTGTTAATGTCATTCAGGTTTTTTTAAAAAAGAAGAAAGAAATGCATTGCAGGAGCCCACTTTTGTGTGACACTAAGCAAAATCACTGCCAATTAAATTATGACACAGTGCCTCATGGCAGTCCTGTGCAGTGCATGAACTGGTCATGCCAACCTTTCCTGGCTAGTAATTGCTTTTCCTTTCTTCTGAGGCATTTGGTGACATCTCCTGCCTTCAGCTGCACTACTCAGCCTGTGCTAGGCATCCTTTTCCATACACCTCAGTGTAAAACAATAGTTCCCTCTCTCAGGGCACATAAAGTGCCTGGTTGTTGCTTTGCAAGAAAATATGGAACTGTGGTCAAAGACGAACATTTGCTATACTAATATAAGTGAGAACCCTGCCACTCTTTGTTTTTCTATGTAAATGATAACTCCCATTCAATGCAGAATCACAGTGTGAACTTTTCAAAGTAATTCTGAAAGACAATGAGGCTCAACACATGTAATATATCAACAATACACACAGCTCAACTAAAGGGAAATCAAGATGAACAGCTATGTCTCGGTTAGCTATTGCTGCGTAAGAAACCATTCCAAAAATGAAGATTTGCTTAGGACAATTCAATCAAAGCAATGCAGCTGCTTAAGACAAAAGCCAGGGCAGAAGTCACCTTTGAAGCATGTGCTGAGGCTCTTTTCCTCTTCTGTGCTCCTTAGTAAACCAAAGCATCCAAAATCCATCCCTTTACCTTTTTGCTCTACCCAAAGTACTGCAGTAGGTTCTATGAATGTTTCCTTGTCCCCTTGAAAAACTCATTAAAAGTAATGACTGACCCAACACTTATCCTCTCTCTTCATTTCTACCTTCTCAATTTATGAAAGGCCACACAGTGTAGCATCGTAGAATCGCAGTACATAAAAGCCACTTGCAGTAAGTACTGTTAAATCCCTCTTCTCCAACCTCTACATCCAAGCCTACTCAGTCCTTTGGCAGCAAACCACTGGTTTTGGCTTCTCAAAAATGTGGGTGGTGCCAACTGCCTCAGAGTTATTATGAAGCTGACATGAAACAATGCATTTAAAATAATTAGTACAATATTGGGCCACCACAGGGCTTAATGCTGACACTGTGCCAGGAATGGTTCTAGTTTGGGGATACAGTAGTGAACAAATGCCCACTTGTGTGGAAAAATTACTCTAGTAGGGAATAGAGTAAACAATATTAAAAATATATACACATAAAACCACAAGCATACACACATATATTTATAATGCTAAATGGTGGGAATGCCAAGAAGAAAATAAAGCAAGTATGCCAAGATTTGGAGTTGAATCTGAGTGAGACAGGGGGCTTGAAACAGGGAGAGGACCCCGCCACTCTGCCTGCTGCCTGGGGACAGACTATGGGATATTCTCATGGAACTCCTTAAAAGAATGTTTCAAACCTCCCTTCCAGAATTGTCAAGCCAGGTCTCAGAAAGCATCAGGCCTCTGAAGATGCTGACTTGGTGAGGGTGAACACTGTTGGGGAGCTGGTGAAGCAGGAGGGGGAACAGAGGTTGGGGGTAACTGGAGGTGTACCACGGTGGCAGCATCTGCTGACCATTCACTGTGCAGCAGAAGCTCCATCAGAGGCAGGGAAAGGGAAGGAGGCCAGACTCTAAATTTACTTCTCTGGGGTCTGGAGGGTAGGGTAGGCAGGACCAACTACATAATTTGCAGTGTCTAATGCACAATGAAAATGCAAGATCCCTTGTTCAAAAATTGAGGATTCCAAGATGGTGACAGCAGACTATTGAACAAGTGTGGGGCCCTTGTGAGCACAGGGCCCAGTGCAGTTTCACAGGTCACGGGCCCATGAACCTGGCCTTACGTGCATGTATGCTACTTGCTGACTCAGGGTAAAAGAAGGTTATGCTAAAGTGAGATTTAGGGACCACATGTGACTTTAAATTATCAGGGATATCCTTTCTGGGCTTATGGATGTGAGCCTAGTATGTCAGCTGCAATTTCAGAGAGATCATTAAAATGGAGGTAGAGTTCTTGTTTTCCCCCTGAGCTCTATTTCTTTTTAAATTCTTGTTTATTCTTACTGTGGTAAAATATAATAACATTTATCATTTTAACCATTTCTAAGTAAACAATTTAATGGCACTAAAAACATTCACAATGTTGTGCAACCATCATCACTGTCTATACCTGACCCTTTCCCATCATCCCTAGTAAACATTCTGGATGCAACGGTAACTCCTCCTCTCCCCCAGGCCCTTGTAACCTCTGTTCTACTTTCCGCTTCTGTGAACTTGCCTATTCTAGATATGGAAATAGAATTCTTAACTATTACAATTTTTCTAATGGTTTCAAACTCAAATGGCCTATAATATATGGCATTTCAATGTTCCTGGGTACCCTCACCTGCATATAGATCAAATCTACAGCTGTTCTGCAGTCCATCAGCATGGAGTCGAGGGATGGGTCCATGTACCTGTGTAATTCAGGAGCCGCAAGTTAATTCATGACACAGCTAATGGGCACAGCTGGGAGCAAGTGCTCTCTGAAGGGGTGGCCCTCTGCACGTTGACCCAAGACCCTTTTCTAACAAAGGCACACCTCTCTACTCGCCTAGCTTTCAGTTTGTCCCCCGACCTCTTCCAGTTCCTATTTCCTTTATACTTTGAGTTCTTGCCAGGTGGGCTCTGAGAGTAAAGATGTAAAAAATAAAGCTTTAGGGGAATGTTCCACATCCTGTTCATACTCAGCCCCAAGCTTGGTCACCAAGTCCCGCATGCCTTTCCCCATCCACAGTACCTGGGACACTTAACCTGCCCATACCCACGTCCGTATCACTGCCCGAATCCGGGCCAACCCTCCTCTCTTGCCTGAGCCGCTCCAGGAAATTCCTCATCAGGCTTTTTCTGCCTCAGTCCTGTTCCCTCAATCTCTGGCTACACATTCTAAGTGGAGTGGTCTTTCCCAAGTAACCTTTCAGACTTCCAGGAATTAGACCGTTTATCCAGCTTGCCTCCAAGACCCCTCATGGGACACCCAGCTTTCATTTCCAGCTCCACCTCTTACCCCCTCCCCTCCCGCACTCTACATTCCAACCATGTTTTCCCTCCTCTCCCCCACTATGGCAGACCATTCCCCTCGCCGACCTCCTTCCCTGACTTCCCTGCCTCTCCTGGCAAGCCTCATCCTCATGCCCCTCCTCTGGCCCTCCTCCCCATGCCTGTGTGAGCAGTCCATCCCCTGTGCTTCCTTAGCACCCTGAATTTACCTTCATCACTGTTCTGATCAAATTAATCTTGACATCATGTGTGCAGACCTCTGAGCCCAGGGGCTGGATCCTATTCAGAAGTGCCCTTCTGGATCTTGCAAAGAGCCAAGGCTCCATGTCTGTCTAACAGATCCAGAATTGCTGGGATGAGCTGAAATTACTGTTACTATATAGGCATAGTAGCATGTTAAGAACTAACAGAAAAGGTCAGGAAAGGGTGCACTCTGGCTGGTCTAGAACCAGTGTGAAGGCAGAGGTAAGAAGGATCACTGTGTAGATCTGTACTCAGAAATGCAGAGTCAGCAGCCTGATGAGACTGCCGCACACTAGGGGAAGGATGAAAATGTTGCTCGAGGATCAACATCATGCTGGGGGATGGGGAGAAACAACTGAAGCACTCCTGCTTATACCCATTTAGCTATTCTTCCCATGCACCTCAGGGGCCCTTGTGTGGGAGGGAATTACTGAGCATATGGGATGACTTAATGTAACTGTCACAATAATTGTATGAGGCTGACTCTATGATTAGTATTTCCATTTTCCAGATAAAGAAACCAAGGCTTAGAAAGCTTGAATGACTTGGCTAACATTACTCAGCTAACTCTGAGAGTGCTGGGGCTTAGATTCATGTACTCTGAGCCCAGGAACGACTGTGCTCAGCCACCCACTCTAACAATCAGCTGTTAAAAGAACAGCTACTCTATGAACTCTTACCTGGAACTGCTAAAGCTTTTTCCTTTTCCCCTTCTCAGGGTTCCGTGCCACAGACTTTGACAACTTCTCAGAATACTTTGGAGTAACAGTAATACGAACTTCTGGCCTTGCTGGAAATATCCTTTCAAAACTCAAAACTACAGATTGGAGCTCCAGCAAGGCATCATAAGGTCAAGCTAACTACTATTCCTAGATTTCTAAATGTCTTCCGTTATAGCTTCTGTGCTCAGATTACAGAATAACTACAGAATAACCAAAGAAGCAATCCCATAAAGCCATGGTAATAAGCACTGGGAACTACAGATTACAGGACGTGTGGGGGTGGGGGGGGTAGTGTCCTGCTTCTTGTTATTCTCTGTTTGCTCTCCATTAGGCCCCTTGCTTCTGGGGTCAATGATACTATTTTCTGCAAGGTGTCCTTTGACTTTGGAATATGGCCAGTCCTGGTATATATGCATTTATTGTTAGAATCTTTTAGGAAGGCTGAATACTCAGAGTCAAATTCACTGCAAGTTGGCTGAGCCTGCCCTATGCCTTCAGGGAATACCACAGTTCAAGAGATGAGTCAGAGCTGCTGAGATCCTTCCATTAACAGTAACCCATTCCAGCGCAACTCTACTGCCAGCAGTTCCTCATCATTACCTGCTTCGATCCCCACCCCAACAGGCTGTTTTTCAAGCTTTACCCTCATGGTTGCCATGCTCATGATAATATCCCTCAAATATTTACTTGAGCCCAGGACAAATACTCTGATTCATTCCCTCCCTCTCTTCTTCATTGTTCCCCAAGCTCCTGGTTTCTCTCTGGCTCTTGGCCTGTGAGCCAACATGGTGAGACTGACAAGTCCTGACAGACAATGGTAAGAAGTCCTCAAATACCTGCCGACACAATGAATGCTCACTCACCACTTCCTGAGGCCAACCTTGCAGTTTTCCACTTCAGAACTTCGAAGGCTAACATAAGGGAGCTCAAAGTCCACCAATTTTTTCATGACTAAAGAAAGGGGAAAGGGAGTCTTACTAGTTGAAACAGTACAAACAGGTTACACACAGTGGCTTTAAAATGAGAAAATAAAGCACTACTATTGGAAAGAGTAAGATCGCAATAACATTCTTTCCATTTGTACATAACTTTTAACTTTGTAAAGTTCATTCAAAAATAAACAGCATTTGATCCTCACAAAATACCAGCACTGAATAGGGAATATTTTACAGTGTGATGCAGATGAGGAAACTGAGGCCCAGAGAGGCCTAGTGCCTTCACCAGCACCCCACACATCCTAGTGGCTGAGCCAGCACCCCAGACACCCTAGTGGCTGAGCCAGCACACCACACATCCTAACTAGGCTGAGCCAGCACAAACCCCTTAACTTCCAACTCAGAACCACCTCCCCACATCTTCTTGAGGACATACGTAAGCTACTTTGAGATTACTGATACCATTTCACAGCTTAAAACATTGTAGTATCTGGAAATGTACTGTAGAAAAAAAAGCTATGTGAATTGTACTGCCCTCTTTTACTATCTCACATTTTGTTAAGAATCTAAGAACTTATTTTAATCATCCACATTTTGTAGCAAATATTCCTTAACAAATGATGGTAAAATGCTGGTGTGATGGGCTATCCTGATGTGTGGCGTCTAGCACTCCATTCACAAGGGGTTGTGGCATGGCTGATGGTTAGCAGCCAGAGGCAAGGGTGACAAGGACATCAGGACTGGGACTAGGGCACAGGAGGAAGTGCAGTGCTGGAAAGACCTTGCTCCTGTCCACGCTACCTCTCTGGAGCTGTTAGTCCCCGACTCATCCTGAACACAGATATAACCTCCCATCCTCAAACTTTTGATCCACAGTAGTAGGGAACACACACTGGGGAGTTCCCCGAGCAGGGGTGTGACCAGCCCCTCAGCTGTGACCCTGTGTCTCCTGGACTGAGTGCCTACCCACACTTGTCTATGCTGGCTCCTGGCTGCCTCGCATTCCTTCCCTCCTTACCTGAAATCTTGCTCTCCTGGCAAAACTGAATGAGAAATAGGCCAAAGTAGCCCAACAGCTCTCGACACAGTCCGATTTTGTGTGACACCACCTTTAATTAAAGACAAGTAAAAAGGGGAAAACTTAGGAGGGTCTACCATGCTTCCTGTGACATGCAGAATGCAAAACTGCCAATTAAAAGTGCTTTAATGGAATGGGAACATTAAATCTTTTCTGAATCTATAAATGGTACAGTCATTTAAAAAAACACTTAGAAATAAAAACAAATTAGATTGAAGAAAGTGAAATCCAGTTTCAACACAATGGGCATGAACTGGCCTCAGCTCAGGCTGGTTGTCCCACCTCAGATACAGAGGCATCTCCAGGATCATTTTGGTCTTTATTGCCCACTGGAGGGCAGCAGTCATTCTCCACCCACATCTGTCCTATGATAACTGCCCCTGGGACCCACTCACCAATTTACCTTCCTGTGGGCGGGATTATCAGACACGGTTTTCCCAGTTGGCTGGCATATAAACGGTATGAGTTACTGTCTGCCTCTGATATCCCAGACCTGTTTCTGACATATTCTACTATGGTCAAGTCTAATTTACTACAGTGTTTGCTCAGTGAAACCTCAGGTCGCAGGCACAGGCTGCTGTCATTTCATATTCCTCTCTGACCTTTATATCAAATGGCTTTCATTTCAACACCAATGGCTTTGTTTTTACCAGTGGGTCATGAAGCTGTAACCTCGTAACATTTTACATTCATTCATCTTCCCTTAGCAGGAACTTCTAACTACTGTAGATTCTTCCCCTCTCCACCCACCCAGCTCACCCCTCTTTAAGACTGGACTCCTGAGTGACTGCTTTGCATGCCTTGTCTGGATTCCTAGATCACCTTTGTAACTCTCCTGGATTTGTCTGTAAGGCACTGTGCATGAGCTGACACTTTAACCATGGCTCCAAGTTGTCAAAGTGACAGCTGCACAAATACAGGCTCAAAGGGGTTTGTCAGAGATCTGTAAATTACCTCATCAGACAGTCTCATTAGGTGGATGGTATGAGTGGGTGCCCTGAGTAAAGCTTTGAAAATCAAGAAGAGTCTGGGAACTTTCACAACTTTTATTCAATGCTTACCCCCACTCTCTGTCTTTCTACCTTATTCCTCCTCCTTTTGCCCTTGCAAAACACCCCAAACCAAACACAGGTGCCTCTGTGTGTAGAGCTGAGTGTGTGTTGGTAGGTACAGATTGTAAAGACACATTTTCCTGGAGAAACATGACCCATGGCTACTCAAATTTGATTTCTGTCTGCTCTGAGTCCTTCAGGCATGGGAAAAGGAAGATGAAGAAGCATTTTATAATTTATAAAGACACAAATACAAGCACCTTTTGAGAGGAGTAAGGTCAACAAAAAGAGACACAATAAAATTTCCTTCATAGCACAGAACTAAAAACTATGCTTCAAAACATAAACACCACCAATAAAACTACATCACTACAAATGCATAAATAATGGCAAAGAGATTTTAGCTTGTAGCTGATCCTTAAAGAGCCCAGCAGGATAGAGGTGAGGTAAACAGGAGAAGCAAAGTGAATTTAGTGGCAAGCAAGCCTGAGGGGGTATAAACAATGAGTTTTAATTACAAAATCTAAATGACATTTTTATGCAAACTAGAGAATGCCCTGGTCCCTAATTCTCATCTCTGCCTGGCAAGCACTCACTTTACCTTTCACAGAAAACAACACTTCAAGAGTAGATTGTCTAGGTAAATTTATCTGATGTTAATGATGTCAGTGTCCTGGGTTTTAATTTCTCACATACCCATGCAATTGGAAGAGGGAAAGTACATTTTTCTGAGGTCACAAATGTAACTCATTACACTGAACTATTTATTAGTTACCAGGGAAACTCAACAAAACAGATGGTATTTTGAAATCTTTAGCTTACTGCCCTACTCAATACTTACCAGCACTCCCCTTCCAGCACCAAAAACAACAATGAGAAATAACCATAACCACCATTACTGATAAAACATGAGCTACTTCTGTAATTACTTAGATACTGTCTTGAAAGGTTAAGTAACTTACCCACACTCACAGCTACGATATGGCAGAGCTATCATCTGAATCCAGGCTTGTCCTTGTCCCAGCAGATGAAGAGACCCCAGACTCCCACCAGCAGCCAACAACTGCCTGGGTGGGCCAGTGAGCCCGTGTGTGAGAAACACGTCGGTAATTATGTCCTGGGGCAGGGCGGGTGTTCTCCCGTTCTCCAGAGGCCCAACCATTCCCAAATGCTCTTACACCCTACAGCCGCACCCTCAGCTAGCTGCCAGGCCCCAGAGGTATCTGAGTTGTGGTCCCCACACTGACTCATTACTGTCCTTCTCCTTCACTTATGTGTCTGTGCCTGCTTTGTAGGTCCCAGGAGGGCAATTTAAGGAACTATGTTTTTGTTAGTTTTGTGCTTTGGGGCTTTTTGTTTTTTTTGGTATACATTCCCTCAAGCATTAAGCATTAAGGCCCTTTGCTGCTTTTTAGAAGGATCATTCTGGAAACCAGTACAGAAGATTAGCAAAACTGGAAGCAGGGAGATGAGTTCTGGGGCTGCTATAGGAATCTAGCTGAGAAATGATGAGGGCTCAGACTAGGGGCGTCAGGAGGGACAGGAGGAACTGGGGAGAGGGGATGAATAGGAAAGAGCTTTGGGATACAATGCCAGTGGGATTCAGGGCTGAGAGAAGAGGAGCCGGGCGGGGCTAACTTCTCCAGGCCCGACCTCAGCACCCAGGTGGCTGCTGGTGTCATTCAAACAGGTCAGCAACACAGGGGCCAAGAAAAGGTTGTGTGTGGTGACTTTAGTAGGAATAAAGGCCCAAAATAATCATTCTCAGACAAAGCCAACATCTAGGGAAGGGCTGTTTCTCAATCTGAGGACGCAGACTGCTCTTCTGAGGCCAGGAGGACAAAGGCGGGCTTGAATGTAGGTTAGAAAGAAGGGCCATGCAGGGGGGAAGACTGCCAAGGCCTCAGGTAGAGACAGGCTGGAGAGTGGGGAGCCCACAGGGAGTGCTTCTGTTCCAGCTCAGAGGGCTTCAGATACCATGACCCCAGCACAAGAACTTTCTGTCCTTGGAAAGGTCCTAGAAACTTTCCAACGTCCTCTGTTCATACATTTATATTCTCCCTTGCATGTGTCTCTGGAGGACTGAAACTAAAACCCTCCAAAGGAAAAGCATCTGGGAGCAGTGCGTGGGTGTGAAAAGACAGTGCCCCCTCCGCAGCCTGGCCTGGAGGCAGAGCTGGAAATGGCCCCACCTGAAGAAGGGGAGGACGTTTTCTGGGTCCCGTCCTTGGAGTCCCCGGAGAACTGACCACAGCTTAGGTCTGGTGGTCCAGCCCCAGACCCCGGCTTGCTGCGGTGCTGGCTTCAGGGGTTTTCCCAATGGGGGGAGTAGGAAAAACTCCCTCAGCCTTCGAGGAATCCCCAGCACTCTGCCAGAACCTGTTACCAGCTCACCCAGGACAGCCTGTTTCAGACTCATCTGGGCCCCACCTGCCTTCCCGCTCCCATCCTGGGGCATTCCATAAAAATGCACTTTGCATATTTCCAGGGCACATTGCTGGCTGACTTCCAGAGAACTGACAGCAGCCTTAGGAAGGACCTAAGAAATCTCTGGAAAGGGTGCTGTGGGGACAGCAGAACCAAAGAGGTGCTGAGGACTGGCTGGAGCTGAGATTCCTGTCAGTCTCCCAGAAAACCCCAGCATCTCTATAGATAAGTCATCTAGAAAAAGGTGACAGGCAGGAAGCTTCCAGAAGATAATGGTATCCTAGTCCCTGCCTTCAAACAGAATGATTCCCAAAGTCAGTCCTGCAGCTGAAGTTGAGACACAGTTTACCTCTAGGACTCTTTCGGCAGTGTCTGAGGTTAGAATTTCAACTTGAATATTTCTTCCATTAGGCAGATATACATCCAGAGAGGCTTTCTTGGTGGTGACACTAAATGTATCCTGTAAGCAAAAGGGAAGCACGGTAAGTAGCCCCAGCAGCACCCAGCAGGGGGGCACACTGCAGGGGGAGAGCAGTCAGTGGCTGCCTCTCCCTGGTCCTTTGCAGGGCACAGAACTCAGAGGCACAAGGGAGCTGAGGGCAGAGATTTAGGAGATGAGATTTCAGGGGTGGGGTGGGGGTAAGGAGGGGCTGAGGCAAAGCAATGACATGCAGCTTGAATAATTTCCAAATAAACAACAAGGCATCCATTTTAGGAAAAATGCTTTTGGTAAAATCATCTACATGACCCTTGATCATCTTATATTTTAACTGTCATTTTGAATATTTCCAGGCATCCCTAAAAGCCCATAATATGCAGTAATTTATGACTCTGCTACAGCAAAAATCCAAAGTGTGCAAACTATGAGGCCTGAATGAAGAAGTTGTTATCTGGTAAGTGGGCAGCTGAGGGCCGACACCCCCAGCTGAACACAGCCTTGCCTGTGCTTATGCATTCTGCAAGGGGACATGTGTGCACTGCAAGCGACTGCAAATCCGGGGACCTGTGAAGTGCTTGAATGGAGTGTTCTAGAAAGTCAAGGACACGCTAGAGACACTGGAAGGCCTTCAGAGTTTAGGAAAGCATGAAGCTGAGATTGGTGCTCAGGTATCATCAAGAAAAGGACCCCAGGAGGAGACATGGCCAGTGGCTAGATTGGGGGGTGAGCTATGTTAAGCACCCCCAAAACAGGATCCTGCAAGCCACAGAGCTGCCTTATCTCTGGGAGGCGATTCAAGCCACAGCCTTTCACATTACAGATTCTACAACAGGACAAAACCCTAATGTCCCAATACATCCACTGTATGCAGAGTCCTCGTCTCTCCTGGGCATTTGGCATGGCACCAGTTACGTGTGGTCCTAGGGAGAACTGAGAAAAGAGCCACTCAAAACACCTTCTGTGATCTCAACCTCCTAAATAGTAATACAGAGTAGGTGGGGATAATCTCCTTTTAGGGACTAGAAAATTTGCATCCAGCCCTGGTCAGACTCTGGGGAAAGAAGATCCAAATGACCAAATGGAAGATGGTCTGGAGATCACAGAGTTGGGGGTCAGGTAAGCTGAACAGGTGAGAACATTTCTCTTCAGCAGACAATGCGTCCACTTTCCTTAGTCCTCCTGACCCACAACCCCAATATCCACAGACATGAGATTAGGCATCAGTCCTTGCAGGGAACCTGGGGGATCCAATGACTCAGTCACCTCGCCCAGTTACCTCAAAGGCTGGTCACATTAGTGACAGGCTTATACTTCCTAATTTTGTTATCAAAGGGCAAGCTTTGACTTTCCGTGTTAATACCTCACTGTCCATGCCACATACTTAGAACTACTAAGTGTCTGTGCTTCTGAACCTTAGTGCTTTTGAAGAGGAAAAATCTTCTGTTTTCTAAATTCAAAAGGTTTGTTCAAAAAAACAACATGTTTATGAATGTATTATATCTTCATAAATAGGCCACATATATATATAGCATAGCATTTATGAATAAATATCTGTATTTATGACCTATAAATATACTGTTAGATCATGGTACTGATAATTGTGCTCTGTGTTAACTACTTCACATACAGTAACTCAATTCTCCTAACAACTCTGTAAGTCGTATGTATACTTATTAATTCCCCTTTCTCTGGTGAAGTAAAAGTTCACAAAGTTTAAATAACTTGCTTTAAATAAAAGGACACACTGCTAGATAGTGGCAGAGGCAGGATTCATGGCTAGCTCTTCACGACTCTTGGGCTTGTCTAAATAGGGTAGACATATTTTCTGGTTGGTCCAGAAAGGTTCCAGAATGAGCATGTTGTCTGGCATTGTTATAGACTGGATATTTGGGTCCCCCCAGATTCATATGTTGAGGCCATAATGTCCAGTATGATGGTATATGGAGACTGGGCATTTGGAAAGTGACGGGGATGAGATGGGGTCATGTCCCTCATGATAGGATTAGTGCTCTTCTAAGCAGAGACACCAGAGAGCTTGCTTTCTCTCCTTGCATGCACAAAAAAGAAATTTATTTTCCACAGTTCTAGGAATGTTTGCTATTTAAGCCACTCTGTATCTTGTTACAGCAGCCCAAGTGTCTGATACAAGTGTAATAATTATAGCACTCTGTCACTCTTAAATGTGTCCAAGTTTGGATAAGTTCAAAGGCCACATGTTACCACAATAACAACATAAGGTACATGGCATGCTGCCTCCCTCCACATACAACAGGTTTCTGTCTGCATGATGTGAATTTGGCACTTACTGATCACTGTGTTTGTTACCTGCCAAACAATCCTGTGACTTCTCCCTGTCAGAACTGACCTCTGAAGCAGCAAATACTGAACCACCTACCAGGTTTTTCTCCCAGTCCATCCGGTGCTGCAACAATTCACTTCCCAACATCCTGTGAGAATCACTCCAAGCCCGTCTATAGAATGTCAGGGACACTGGTTTCCCTCATCCACAGCACAGCCCTGAGCTCCCTGCACAACCTCAGGACACACTTCCTTCATTTCTACCTTTCCAGGGGAGTTTTGGAAGATTTCTCAGGTTCTCCTGCAGTCAGGATACCTGACATCTGATGGTGAACCACAGCAAGACCCTCAAGTACCCATCCTGAGCTGAGATACCGACCATCAGAGGTAAGGCCTTCCCCGGAACAACTGTTGCAAATAGTTCCTGCTACATACACCTTTGCCTAGGGCTTGGATTCTTAAAGGTTTTTGGCCTGTAATCACAAACATCTCTTACCTCAGGGGAAAAACTCTCAAAATGAATGGAAAAAATGTCATTGCTTTTTGATAAGATTCTAAAGGAAAGCCTAGAATTAATTTATGTTACCTCCATGCAACTTCCAACTCAAACCATACTGCAGAGCAGTAAGATACCTAAATTACATAAACAGTTAAAATGATATGAATGCATTTCTTTATTAAGTTCTTCTGCAAAAGAAAAATGAGGAAGCAGATTGGATTGGTAGAGTGAGTCAGGTTATAGATGGCCCTGAAATCAAGACACTTAAGGGTTTTATTAAAAAGGCAAAAAGAAGCCATGGTGGTTCTGGGTCAGGGAAACCAAAGCATGGGAACAGTCATAAAACTGTAGATTTGTCTGGCAGCATAGTGAAAATGGCCTCGAACACTGACTGGAGGATGGGAGACTAGAGAGAGGTTGGTTGCAGTAATCGGCACGTAAAGCACAGAAGAGATGCTTGGGATCTAAGCCTACCTTCCCCCTCACTGTACATGACCTCGTGGAATCCAGCAGAGGGTACTTTCCCTCCATGTACCTCATTCCTTCAGCTCTACCATAAGGATGGTCACAGTGCCCACCTCACTGGGCTGTGGTGAGGATTCAAGGAGGCAACACATATGGGGCTTGGAAAGGCACTCATTACAAACACTCAGATGGCAGCTTTATTGTTGTTAGTAGCAGGAATCAGGAAGTTATATATCTTTGTTTTAATCAGTGGCACCAGATAAAGAATAAAGGAGTTAAGATTCAGCAGATGTTTTCAACACTCCTATCTCATCAAGTCCTGTATATTTCACATCTCAAACTACCTCTTGACTCCATCCTCTTTCCATCTCTACTGCCAGCACCGGTTTCAGTTAAGGTAACCTGCTCTCAGTGGGTAACCTCCATGTCAAGGGAGGCAGAAGGTTCGAGGACCACCCAACTCTGCCCTTGGTTGGGATGAGACACATTGGTTGGCAACTGGCCCTCGATCTCCCTCCTTCCCTCCAGCCAAAGGGTTTCTGACTCACAATCTATTTCAACTTTGCCCACTTTCCCCAAGACTCTAACCATATCTACATACCCTGCCTCATCCCCACAGCTGACCACACCTCCTACAAGTCACAGAAGAAGCATCAAGAGGGGACTTTCTCCACTTCTACTCATAAACCCAGGCCAATGCCCGTAGCCTGACCCAATCTTTCTCTTTCACATTCACTTTAAGAGGCAGCCTTCCTCCGTCGGATGCAAGTTTGTGCCCAGTCCTCCTTCCTCGGGTACTCAGGGCCACTGACTATCAAGGCCCACCCTTCCCTCTCCTATCTTCAGCTCTCCTTCTCTATGGGCTCCTTCCCAGCAGAAGTAAACTTACTTGAGTCTCCTTCAACTTAAACAACACAAAGACAGAGACTCTAGGTAGATCACCTCCAAGGAAACAATCTCACTGGTTGGACCATGGGGAGAATTCCTTTTTCAGCACTGCTATACGCCTGGAAAGGGTCCTCTGTTTAAAGACAACTAAGCATATTTATTTGCTTTTAAATTATGCCATTTTAACTCCAGGAAAAACAAAACTGCTCAATAAACTAAAGGCAATCATAAATACTTGTTCAGCAGTAAGAAATATTTATATTTTATAATGATCAAAATACTAAAGATTTCATTTTAATTGTGACATACAAGATTAGGGAGAAGTTGGGGATGGAAGAGGGTGATACAAGAAAGTTGAAATCCTCATCTCCTGTAAAAGGCAGTCAGTGGATAATGTCTACAAATTGAAGAACAAGAGAAAGTTAGAGATGCATATCATTGTCATGCAGATTTTTTAATATCTGAAGAAAAAGCTAGAGATTGGAAAGCCATTGCCCCTGGGAGCAGGAGGTGGTTATATGATAACCCTTTTTTTAGCACGATTCTACTTTCAAAACTAAGAGTACATTTTGCTTTGATAAAAAATAAACATTTTTAGAGTGATATGGTAAAGAGGAGAAATAATGGTATCAGAAAAACCTTTATATTATGAGGTAGTAGCCAGTGCACAACAGGTAAAACATTCTAGGTTGGGAGTGGTGATCAAGGAGCAATTTGGCTCTATTTGTGATATTTCAATTTTACTAGAATGTACACAAATAATAAAATGTAAAATCAATAAAAAAACACAATTAGAGGGAAAAAGCCAACTTGGTAGATTTGAACTGTAGAAAAACAAAACCTTAACAAAGCTGTCCTCTTGATCTAGGGTGGATCAGGAATCAAAACACTCAATTCTCTCTAGAAAATCGAATGCATTCGTTTTTAAGAAGCACTGAAATCCTCCAATACCATGGGCTGCCTTAACACATTTTAAACATGTGATAATTCTTTTCAAATTGAATTTAACAACCTGAGAAATTCTTTAATTTCCCAAGGAAAATCAGTGTGCTTTATTGATAGTCTGCTCTGAGGCAGAAGAATGTCCGATAGCCATAGTGTGTGTTCCTGAGGTTTCTTATCCAACAAAATTCATACTTGGTTTTGCCAAGCTTTAAATTTCCATCACACTTAATAATGGGCCCTAACCACTTGCCTACAAGGGGAACATTCTTAAGAGGAAATAGGGAAATAGTCACTTTCCAGACCCCATAAACATAGCCATGGTGGGCAAAACTCCCCAAATAAGTAAGTTACCCCTAACTTCCCAGGCACACAAAAGCCACTCCAAATACCTTCTCAGTCTTGTCTTTTCTTCGAGCATGTTGTTCACACAAGACTTTAGAACACTACAGTATAAGAACCAGGCACATCAAAAGGTCTTTAGTTCAAAGACTCTGATTTTGCCTTTTCAAAGTCCTGTTGTCTGAAAGGCCATCTCAGGGCAAAAGCACAGAGCCAAGTAAGTCAAGGATGGCTAGGCACACAAAGCAAATGGGACTCGTGTGGGGCAGGGCCGGGGGGGCTACCACTGCTCTAGAAATGCCTCCTGACATCAGAGCCAGAGGCTCTGGTTCCCAGCTCCCTGGGTTTGGATCCCAGCTCTTCCACTTACAAGATATGTAAGTAACATGTGAACAACTTGTCCTTGTACAAGGTACTTAACCTGGGAGAGGGATGCTAATGGCACCTCCCTCAACAAGTTGTGAGGGATGATGAGATACTGCATACAAAGCACTGGCCAGACCCAGATTAAATGCCCCGGTAGAGGCAAACCCCTCTTATTTTTGCAGCTTACCTTGGCCATCTGTGATAAAGGCTTTCTGTGATAAAGGGCTTCTGGAAAGTTGGACATATTCACATTTCTAAGGTTGTGTGTCTTTGCCCAGAGACTGGAGGATGTTCTTCTACTTGCTGGGCATGAGCCAGCCCTGCGAGGTGTTGATTCCCCAGCAATAACCATGGATTTAATTCAGTGATCTGCCCAGTGACTCTTCTGTCTCATCAACAATGTTCTACAGCCTCGTGTGAACAACATGTTTGAGAAAAAGAAGACTGAGAAGGTGTCTGGAGTGGCTTTTGTGCACCTGGGAACTTAGGGGTAGCTTATTTATTTGGGAAGTTTTGCCCAAAGTCCATGAGCTGGGGGGTGCCTGCCTCACAGCAGCCATTTGATACCTCTTTGTTCAATGTATGGACAATCAAGGACAACAGAAAGCAGGGAGGGGCACAATGAGCATAGCACAACCTTCCTGATTTATACTGAATTTCCTTTTCAAAATCATAATGTAAACCTCCCTTGTAAACAATTTTAGGAATTAAGTTACCTCTGTCCTGCTCTCCTTTCGGAGGCAAACAGAAAGCAACTGGAAGGAAAATCATCTCTGAAGCAGTTGCAGATGACACCAGGCTTAAACCACCGGGTTTTCAGAGGGGCTGCCAAGTGCAGTGAATATAAGGCCGGGCCAGCGGGGAAGGAAGCAGAGGTACCAGGGTGCATAGGAGTCAGGCAGGGCCAAGCTGCCTTAAAGAAGGTCATCACAAGGACCTCAGCGAGTCTGGGAGCACAGCTCTGGGCCCATCTGACATTACCTAATGGCAAGGGGTCTGGACATGCACAGACACTCCATCTTTGCTGAAAGCAATCTCAGCATGACTGGGGAGAGAAAAAGAGACTGGCCTTGATAATGGTAGCGAGGACTTCATCAATGTTAACATTTGCCAGGTGACATTTCAGTGCTTTAGGAGTACTGGCCCACTTCATCCTCAAAACAACCCTATGAGACAGGAACTCTCCACCCCTTGTACAGATGGGAAGACTGAAATGCAAAGAGGCTAAGTAAACTGCCCCAAACCACACAAATTGGAAGGAGAGCAGCCAGAATTTGAACCTTGGCCATCACACTCCCAAACCTGAGCCCTTAACCGCTAAGCCAGTCTGGAGGATGCTTAGTCACAGGAAAGTCTAAACATGCTAATCTCAACATGAGAGACTGGTTTTCAGCATCACTGCTGTGTCACTGCTAGATTCCCTGCTCAGGGCTTAGTGCAGTGTTAGTGAGAAAGCGACCAGGAGCAAGAGGTGCCATCAAGAAGTCTAACAGTCAGATTCGAATCGCTCAACCCCCCTTCTCCGCAACACTACTGTCAGCAAAAAGCTGACTCACCAAGCCCAGCCCCTTTCAAAGCTACTGTATAATTGCGTGAGAAGAACTGGCAAGGATTTAGACAAATGAGAGCAACTAAGGGTGAAAAACATACCTGAAAAATGATGTCATCACAATACATTGATGATGTATTATTTAAAATATGGCTTCTCTCAACTAAGACCTCAAAGATCAGAGGAAGGCCTCCAGAAAGAAGACAACAAAGGACATCGAAGTAAGCTGGCAAAGTTCATGGAAGAAAGGGACGAGGAAAAAAAAATAAAGCCATTGCAACAGTGAAAATCTCATCAGAAGAACCAAGAAGAGACTAGCAGGCACAGCTGGGGGGAATGCGTTTGTGCAGTTATAAAGGGAAAATCTACTCAGACAACTCAATCAGGGGGAAAGCTCCCAAATTATCATTAAAAAAAAAAAAAAAAAAGAAACTCAAAGCAGAGCTCCAAAACACTGCTACCTCGTGAACAATTTTTGAAAAGACCTGGAAGCAGAAACTATAATGCACACACACACAGAATGACAGAACCAAGGCTGAATGGACCCCTGTGTGCTAGCAAGGATTTGCCAGATGTAGATTTTAAAATACAAGGTTCAAAAAACCTTGGGTGGTTTGCTTATGGGTAAAACATATGAATGCTTGTATATTCACAGAAATTTGTAGGAGAAACACATACTGTAAACAGTGTCTGTGAGGAGGACCCGGGCACCTGCGGTGGGAGCAGAAGTTCCTTTTATCATGTGCCCTTTTGGGATGTTTACCACCATCACCAACTCAACAACAAACTTTTCAAAGAAAAGGAAAGAACATATTTTTTTAAACCACCAAATATATGTGAAAATATCAACAACTACACAAATGGGAGGCTCTAGGATCATTTCTCAGGTTGCGTGGACCGGAGAGGATACAAACATAGTTGAACCACTGAATAAATGAAATTAACTGCCATTTTTAATACATCTGATCAAGTTATCATTCCTCCCTAGCTAGGGATCCAATTCAATAATTTCATATTATTGTACAACTTCAATTTTTTCGGAGCTTTTCCATTCAGTCAAGAACATACATGCGGGCAAAAATGCCCCCATATGTACACCTAGAATGAGTGATGTGCTAAACAAATGTACTTGGTAAAGTGCCAGCCTCACCAGGGCAAGTGGCCAGTGGTTCTTCAGACCAACAGAACAGAGGAAAGGGAGATGCTTTGGGTCATCCCCATTCAGACTGTTTTCCCCAATATCCATTGGGGAAACAACAAAGTTAGGAGCAGAGACTGCACAAGTAATAGTTGCCATGGCTATTACTGCTGCCTTGATGTCTCCACCATGGCACACATGGAAATTCTAACTACAGAAGTCAGGTCCCAGAACTTTCATGGGGGACCTAAATAATAAAAGGTTTTCTTTTACCCAGGTTTGAGATGTACAATGCTTAAGCTTCAGAGAAAAGGTACCTGCTTAATTAAAATGAGCTAAAGGTCAAATGACACACTTAATTTTCCATTCTAGAATCTATCCAATCCTCTGAAAGAACAAAACAGGAACCACCCTCCCAGGTACTCCGAGTGAATGTATTTTACCCAAGCCCAGGCTCTGTGGGGCTGATGGCTGGAGATGCAGTGCACACGTGTTTAAGAGACATGTTCTGCAAAGAAATAATAACCTTAGTAAAGAAGAGCAAGCTTACCATCTGTACCAGTTTTAAAAAGTCAATGAAGACATCACTTCTCAACATGTTTGGGTCCATAGTTACTGAAAAACAAGGACAGCAAGCCAGGTTAACACAGTGCTGGGTTGACTTATTAAACTGCTCTGTCCTTCAGGGGGAGCCCTGTACACCTTCCCAATTACCACTGCCTCCTTGAAGGAGGCATTTCTCAAATATTGGAAAATTCACAGAGCTTGCCTCCTCCAGGCAGCCCTGATGACAATGTGAACCCATTATATCAGTCCCAGTGACTGTCTCCCAGAATCTCACTTAATTCATACACACCTGTACCACTCAATATCCAGTTTGCTGCCCTAAGAGGATGAAGTTAATATGAAGAATACAAAAAGTGCTTACAACTTGGACCTCCCATTTTAGCAAGACACTTGGTCATTTGACAATTTTAAATCAATCAAGAACCACTAAGTGACAGCACCTCTTTTAATGATGGTAGCTCTCAAGAAGTTACCAAAAAAAGCGATTATAAGGCTGTCAGAGAGATGTCAAGTCTTTCCATTCTTGTATACTTATAAGATTATTTGCTCCCTTAGTTTTAAAGCTCCAAACACCAGCACTCAGATGCTGTGGCCAGAGCAAACGGGGCAGAGACTGTCCCCCTGTGAAGCCCACACGCCTGCCCGAGATGCTTCCCAGCCCATGTCCCCGTTTCCACCTTTTTTCCCACGAGTCTTCTCTGGACCCTGCTGTTTAGCTAAACTTATATACTTACTAAATCTGTATTCAATGTCTTTCTTCTTTCTTCCCTTTTTGTTGCTGTTTTACTGATTTCATCAAATAACTTCTCCCAGTATTCAAAACTAGCCCTAACTGAGGTCATTTCAGGTCATTTCAAACAATGCCATGTTTTCCAAAATAAAGAAAAAGAAAATCTTTATAACATGAGAAAAGTTTGTAGAGAAGGTATTCTCTTTTTTAAGGGGGTAATTTTGGGGTTGGGGAGAAGCCTTATTTTCTGGAATATATGTGGTATATATGCAAACTAATCTTGTAACTATTAGCATGGATTCTTGGGGTGGGGAAAGCTGTTGAAAAGTGTTCACACGAGTATTATTTACTGTACCACTATTAAGTACAAGGTACTATGCCAAGCATTTTGTAAATTTTAGCTCATTTAACCTTCACAACAAACCCTGAAGTAGATATTATCTCCATTTTACAGAAAAGACACCAAAGCCAGAGAAGGTAAGCATCTTGCACAAGGTCACACAGCCAGTGAAGTGCACACTTGGGATCTGACTCTAGGTCTGACTCTAGAGCCTGTGTCAGTCATGACATTAAGCTACACTGTCTCCTTGCTTTACTTTGCCAAAAAGGATCCTCAAGAAAGGGATAAAGGCCAGGCCGGGAAAAACGACCCTTTAAGCACCATTATGATCACTGGTGGAAAGGCTGGTTGTTAAAGAAATATTTCACTTGCTGAAAAAACAAAACAAGAATAAAAATTCAAAAGATACTACATTTTGGTCTTGAAAAGGTTTATTTAATGGATCTAAAAGAGGCATATTATTCATTACAAAAGATGAAATAGAAGACTTCTAGAATTTTTATTTATAATCTTTAAAAGAAAATATGTGCTGCCATGAGAAGTAATGAGTTAAATCTGTAATTGCTGACCTAGAATGATCTGTATGATACACATATTAAGAGTGAAAAAAGTCAACATACAGAGGTAAAACACTTTTCTTTTGACATGAAGGACATCAATAGGATAGTTGGTGAAGTTTGAATAGTCTCTAGATTAGATAACATTATTATATAACTGTTATTTGTCTGATTTTGATAACTATACTGTGGTTGTAGAAGGTCCTTGAACTTAGGAAATACACAAAGAAGTATATAAGGGTAAAGAGGTTTGTATATGTAGCACAAGCGTCTCAAAAAAATTATATATAATACACACTCGCAGGCACACACACACACGCACACACAGAGGAAGGCGAGAGGACAACAAAGCCAACATAAGATGTTAACATTTGGGAAATTTGTATGAGGCATATACAGATTCCTTGCATTATTTTTCAACTTCTCTTTAAGTCAGAAATTCTTTCAGAATAAAAAGTTTTTTAAAAAAGTACAGAAAAAAACGTGTAAATTTCAACTTGTGTTTAACAAACAGGGGCGTACATACACACCTGTAGACACACAGATTGTTTCTGAGGAATACATAAGTTACCTGTGATACTGTTTACATCCAGGGGCTTGTGGGTGGTGGGGAGAGGAATGTCTGTGGTGGAAGGAATGTTTCTTCCTTTGTATCCTCGTTGGACAGGTTGTATTTTTAAAACATTTTGGGTATATGCTGTTTCCCCTTTTGAAAACCTTCAAGTATTTTAATGCCAATTTTTCTGTTTCTCCCCACCACCTCTTTTTGCAAGAGCTTGGTCTTGCCAGCCAGTTTTGCTGAACACAGCATTTTCAAGAGCAAAGATGGCTGTACTGCGAGCTGGCAGGGGCCGCAGAGGACCCCCAAGTGTCCCTGGTGCCTCAGCAGGGCATCCTGGTGAGCACAGAGATGGGGGCAGCACTGCTAGTGATCATCTCTGGTATCTCTTGAGAGCGTTCATGAGAACAGTTCATCTCCTCTCTCTGCTCAGTTTTATTTAGTTAATATAATCCAGTTAATATTTCTTTGACTTCCACAATTAAAGTCAACATACCGTACCCAAGGGCAAATCTGAACAAAGAGCATTTCTGAAAGCAAATACAAAGACTACCTACCATATGATTCCATTTATATGAAATGTCTAAAAACAGGCAAATCTATAAAGACAGAAATTAGTATATTGGGTGATAGGGGCTGGTGGGGGAGAGGAACAGGGAGTAGCTGATCGATAGGTATGAGGTTTATTTTTGGGGTGATGAAACTGTTCTCAAAGATCATGAAAATGGTTGCACAATTCTGTAAATATATTAAAAACCATTGAATTATTCACTTTAAATGGGTGAATTTTACAGTGTATAGCATATATCTCAATAAATATGTAAAAAGAAACCCAAATATATATACCATTTTGCAAATACTGTTCTAACTGGTCTCTCCTCTGATCAGCCATAGATGTGGTCATCGCAAGATAGTACTTTGGCGGAAATGGTGGCAGGCAACTTCCAAAGACCCGTCTCAGCTGAAAGATTCGGAAAACACAGTTAGGGCAAAAAGCCTTGCGAGATACCAAAACCTTCTCTTCAGGCAAGTCTCACCCCAGCACTACTAAAATTAAGCCTTCCTGGTGGCCAATAAGAGGAAAAAGGGATACTCTGATTTTCTTAAGGAGATCTCAGTATAGGGTTCTAGAAATACTACTGGACATATTACAGACTGACAATTCCAGTCTGAGTTTGGAAGATTTGGGCTATGTTAACATTTCATTTGTTTTACAAGAATTCCCAGCCCTCACATCATACAATATTTCTTTAATTTACCCCCCACAACAGTACCTGTGCTATCCATGACAGCAGTCAGGAATTTAATTCCTCCACCCCATCTACCAAAATGAACAGATGTTTACAGCTGTGTTATTATGGTAGCCACTAGTCACTTGTGATTCATAAGCACTGGAGATGTGGCTAGTCTGAACTGACATGTGCTGTAAGAGTAAAATACACTCTAGGCTGTGAAGACTTAGTCAAAGAATAGAGAATGCAAAATACATCACTAATAATTTTTTATATTGATGACATGTTGAAATGATAATATTTTAGATATATTCTATTAAATAAAATATATTATTACAGTTAATTCTACCTGTTTCTTTTTATGCTTTTTAATCAGGCTACCAGAAAACTTCAAATTATAAATATGGCTCACATTATATTTCTATTGGATGGTGCTGGTTTATAGAATTCCTGTAAAGCTGACATATTTCATTAAAAACCCAGTCAGTCTCTGCCCTCCCACCCACCACATATGAGCCAAGACCATAGTGGCAATTATTTATATGCAAGCTAATAGTGGATGCATCAAAAATAATTTTTAAAATAAGGTAACCAAAAGTGCTATCTTCATGCATTCCAGCCCTACACTGACAGCGACAGCTTAAAGATAAAGCATAACATCACTCTCTTTAAAATAGGAGAAAGGAAACCAGTTGGAAGCGCAGTCAAGTTTTAACATGGTACCTCTGGAGAAGAAGGGCTGACTCTTACTATTACTGTAGTTAGTGGCTTAAAGACTAGGAAAGCAGATCTAAGAGAAATGAGACTGCAAACAGGTAAGAATTTTAATTCCATGGCCTTTGTCATAAATACAGCATGCATTTGGCAAATATTTACCTTTGTAGGCCCTAACTTCAAAATACATTGACAGTCTAACCACTTCTCTCTATCACTACTGCCAACACACTAGTCTGAGCCACTGTCACCTCTCTTCCAGATTGGCGCAGCAACTTTACAACAGGTCCCTCTGTTTCTGCCCTTGATCCCCTTGAGTCTATTCCTAATACAGTACCTATGGTTATACTTTTAAAATGTGAGCCAGATTATTCATTGCCCTGCTGGAAATCCTTGATGGCTTCCCATCTCACTCAAGTAAAAGCCCAAATCCTTACAACGGCATAGAACTGTGCCATCCAATCTGATGTCCATTAGCCATGTGTGACTACTTAAAAGTTAAATTAAAGTGAAATAAAATTTAAAATTCAATTTCTCACACACACTAGCCACATCTCAAATACTCAGTAGTATTTGTGGCAAGTTGCCACTGAACTGGACAAAGCCAATATAGAGCATTTCCATCAGCACAGCAAGTTCTACTGGGCAGTGTTGCCCTAACACCTGGAAAGGTTATTAACTATCTGCCTCTGGGTAAGATACAGCTCCCTACTATGTTTTGTTTGGTCTACTAGTTGTTTGATTTTTAGAGAATTTGAAATTGATGCCAACATTTGAGATGTAAAAATTTTTTAAACTTCTGTCCTAGAGGTAGTACAAAATGCTACAGCCACTTTGGAAGACAGTTTGGCAATTCCTTACAAAGCCAAGTGTAGCAATCCAGTAAGCATGCTTCTAGGTATTTACCCAACAGATTTGAAAATTATGACCATAAAAATTCACACATTAATTTTTACAGATGCTTTATTCATAACTACCGAAAACTGAAAACAAGAAAGATTATCTTTCAGTAGGAGAATAAACTGTGGTGATCCATACAATGGAATATTACTTGGCACTTAAAAAAAAAACCCTATCGAGCTATAAAAGGGCATGGATAAATCTTGAACACATACTGACAAATGAAAGAAGCCAGTCTGAAAAAACTGCATACTGTATGATTTCATTTACATGACATTTTGGAAAAGACAAAATTATAGAGACAGCAAAAAGATCAAGAGTTACCAGAGAACTGGGGTAGGGGGCCCATGAAACTGGTGAAGCATGTCAAATTTTTAGGACAGTGAAGCTATTCTGTATGATACTGTCCTTGTGGATACATGATTCTATGCATTTGTCATACCCACTGAACTTCACTGTAACATAACTTTAACTACACAAATAATTACAATCACTTCAGAGGGTGGGAAAATCTAGGATGGACCACAGAATATAACAAAACTATATTACAAAATGTATGAAACATCTGCAGTGACAGGTGAAGGAAAAAGTGCTGACCTATATAACTTGGGAAATGAATTGGAGATATTGGTATGAAGTCATGTTTAGCTTAATATAGTTACAGATGGTTACATATAAAAATATTTTTAGGTATGTTATACAGTCAGCTGAGAGGGCCTGGAAGCAACAACTTGGCAGTAGTGATGATGAATACCCAGAAGTGCCCAAATCTTGGTTTCTAAGATCATTCTCCAATAAAAGCAACCAGGGCTCCATGGAAAATGGTTGATTCTAGGACTGAGGAAGGAACTAGATGATTCTGGAGCATCTTGTAGCACCAGAAAAATAAGTAAGTGCTAAAAAAAAAAAAAACAATGGGCATATGTCAGAGACTAAAAAAGCTCCCATGGGCCAAAGCTGAAAAACAATTAAAATAAAGCAATATTGAAGTATAACCCAAAGTATAAGGTAAATATCCAGGAATCCATGCAGACATAAATTATTGAATAAATAAATAGGAGAGATAGACAAATCTGTGGGGAATCCCAGATGATTTATGTACTCATCCCACAAAGAGATGGAGCATAAATCCCCACTCTTCCAGTGTGGACTGTGCATAGGAAAGGGAGGAGAAAGAGTAACTTTACAGTGGTGAAACCTGACAAACAACTATGTCAGCCAGGTGACTGAGGTCAACATCAACAGTGATAAGTTGTGTTGATAGTAGGCACCCTTCATATGATGTGTAAATGGCATTTAACCTCTGTGGTCTTCCTTCCAAACACACATCACCCTCGTCTGATCACATGAAAAACATCAGAGTTCAATAGAGGGACATTCCACAAAATACCTGACCAATACTGCTCAAAAGAAAGTCATCAAAAACAAGGAAAATCTGAAAAACTGTGACATTTAGAGGGGACTTAAGAGACACGACAATTAAATGTAATGTGGTATTGTCCTGGGTGGATGCTGGAACAGAAGAAATATGACATTAGGTAAACACTAAAGAAAGCTGAATACATTATGGACTAGAGTTAATAATAATGCATCAGTACCAATTCATTAACTGGAACAAATGTGCCAGACTAAAGGAAAACAATGGCGGAAACTGGGTGAGGGATACATGGGAACTCTGTACTATCTTTGCAATGACTCTGTAGATCTAAAACTGGTCTAACAAAAATAAAGTGTATTTTTCAAAAACCAAACTGATGTTCTGGCTTCTCTTGAAAAATCAAAAGGTCTGGAATCACTGGTTCACATTCCTCAGGCAACTGTCCTCCTTAAAGGAGACCTAAGCAGTTCTCAACCATTCCCCATTGCCTCACTGTGGGTAAAACTGTAATATTTCCAGAATATCTCACCCGGTTTTAGTACATCTGCATATCAACAGGTGCTCAAGGGTGGAGAGAAGTATGGCTTTAGTGCATTTGCATCATTCCTCAGGGGTGGAGAGTAGTTCATCTTGATATCAATGGGCAAGGAGGGCTTAACTGTACCCCAGAGGTGAGGTGAGGGAAGGGCCAGTTTTGCTTCTGCTGGAGCAGGAAAGAAAGATGGCCCAAGACTGCAGTTTGTAAGCAATAAACGGATTTTAAACTTTATTTCTCTCTTTGACTGATTTTGGTTTTTAGAGTTATTTTGCCCCAGGATTTCCTTTCCCTGGACTTACACTCACCTGATCCATGCCTCTCATTTAAATGACCTGCCTGACCCCAGCTAACCATTTCAGTTTGCAACCTTTCTCTAAATCCAGGAGTATAAAACACATAAAAATAGCAATAATTTGGTTTCTTTTAAATTCAAGGAAATTTACCTGCCATGCTACTTTCCAAAGACACACCAGCTGGAGCATCACCCCAAGCACAGGGGGTCAAATCACCTAGGATTTATGCACCCCAAGTCTACTAAATAGAGCAGGAATTTGTCTTCTTTGCATGCCATTATTTCTTGATTAACTATGTGATCCTTAAAAGGCAATTGCCTTTCTTGGCTTTTGTTCACAAAGGTTGCTGGTTAAAATCACAGTAGCCTTGAGCCACCAGGGCCATTCACCTGCAAGAGAGCATCTCTGGGAAGCCCCTACCCTAAGGCCAAGGGCTGGGGAAAGTCAACAAGAATTAAGGTTCTAATACCCATCCCAGCACGGAAACTCTCCCAGCAGGTTTTACAATCAGAGCAGACTTCTCCAGGAATCTTCCCCTCCCTTCTCTAATACTTGTCTAAGGGGAAAGATAAACATGTAATAAGCTGAGTAGTTAAGTCTGCCAATAGTCAGTCATCAATGTCACAAGTTCTTCAACTCTATCAAGATACAAACTTTTCTATTGGTCTCAGTAGCCCACAGTGCAGCTATTCTAACCACCAGCATACTGAGAATGATCTGGTATTAGAATTTAGCCCACTGTTTCAAAAAACTGTTTAAGGAGACCAAAGGGAAAACACCTCTTCTGTTCTTTTATTATGAGGTGTTTTGGGTTGGTTGTTTGCTTTTGAAATACCATGTTCAGATAATACATTTTTAATCCCAGCACAATCTCCTGCACTGATTTCTCCATCATGCAGTTCTACCTTTAAACATGGAAAGGACTTCACTGGCTGGCTGAAAATATCACCTCCTTCCCCGCCCTGTGTACTCACAGCCCTCCATACCTACTGCAGAGTGGTGATCTGGCACAAGTTGATTAGAGACACAAATGGTGGCCTTCCTACAGTCCACTTGTAATGTTGACTCATTCAACCCATCTCTGCAAGTCCCCTTGTAATCAAAACCCCAGATTCCCCAGATAAAGGGCCACAGAGCTCAAAGCAATCTGGGTTGTGGCATTTGGTACCAAACAACATTAGCCTGGAGCTTGTACATTATACTATTTGTTCCTCAAAACAGCCATGTGGGATAGATGATCACCATTGCCATTTGACAAGTTTACCTGACAATAAGAGTAACCTGAAGCTCAGGGAGAAGAGAGTTAAAGCAAGGTCCTAAAGCTAATGAGTGGCAGAATTTGGACACCATCTCTTCACTACTTTTTCCTTTTCCTCCCCTTCTTATCCTCCCACCTTCCCTCTCCTCGTCCTCCTCCTCCTTCACCAAATCTCTGCTGGGCATCTACTAAAGTAGGTTTCTGTGCTGGGTATGCTATGCCTACAGCCTTCATTTATTTAATTATTGGTTTTTCATTTAAATACTGGTTTTTGAAACAAAATAATGAGAGACAAATATACACAAAAGAGGAACATGACAAGGTCTAAAAATGAAGTGGCACAGGAATCAGAGAAAGACATCTTGTGCAACCCAGGAAGGCTTCCTGGAGGAGGTGGGGCTTGAAGTGGGCCCTGAGAAAGGGCTGGTCCTTGACAAGTGGGTCAAAGAGCAGGCATCCTCCCAGAAGGGAAAGTGAGCTGAGCAGAGACAATGAGTAGGCCAGCCTGATACAGACAGAGGGTCCATGTGGAGGAAGAGGGTAGATCAGATGAAAGCAGGGAAGGAGCCAGGCTGGGTCAGCACCGGGTGGGGAGGAAGACTGAAACAGAGCACACTGCCATGCACAGCCCCTTCTCCCACTGAAGGATCCTTTGCAAGCTTCCACAGCTTGTTCCCATTGCCGTGCCTGATACCGGCAGAACGTTGGCAAAGAGGAAAGCATTCTCTTCATAGAATCCATAGAGTTCTTCTTACATGGGATGGCCTCATCCTTAACACTTGGCCAAAGCAAGCCAGCTAAGTTTCCTTCACAGACTCCTTTAAACCCATTTGAGGGAAATGGTGCATCAAGGACTGGGGCACAGATCAAACTGGTTTCACTCACCTAATGGCAGAGAGTGAAGTCAGGTCCAATAGTTCACATGGCAGAGAGAAAAGCAGCATTCAGCAGCAAAGGGGCAAGCTGCCAGACCTCGAGGGAGAATCATGGGGAGAAGGGGCTGCAGGCAATGGCTTCAGAGGGCATGAGTCGCAACTGGCCTTTTGAAAACACAACCATCTAAACTGGGTTCAATTGTATAGGCAGTAGCCTCTACACAGCTTGGCTGAGAAAGAGCAAGCACCTCACCTGGGCAGATGCTCCTTCCCAGTCTGTTATCCAGTATACAACACAGAAACTCAGTTCTTAAAACCAAAAGATCACATGTGCTTAAGTTAGAGTTTTTTACTTAATGTAACAGAGTGCATGATATCTAACAGGAACTTAGTAAATGTTTAAGTAAATGAACAAATAAGTTAATTCCAGAAGATGAAATTTCTATTCTAGCAGCACGCAGAACTTCCCAGGAAATAAAGTCATGTTCATTAAACACACAATACACAGATAGGGCCTTTATATTGTTTTGTTTTGTTTTCTAAAGTGTTTAGTATTGAGTTACGTTAAGAATTCTGAGCCATTTCACATCTTCCATAAAACAGCAAGAATAAAATCCACCTGAGAAATGGCTAGGAGAGCTCACCCAATCTTTCAACCTCAGACTTAGGGTTGCCAGATAAAATATAGAATACCCAGTTAAGTATGTCCCAAATACTGCATGGAACTTACTCACAGTGAAAAATTCTTTGCTATTTATCTGAAATGCACATTTAACTGGGGTTTCTGTATTTTTATTTGCTGAATCGTGCAAAACCTTACTCAGACTTTTCTATCTACCCCATGGAAATGATGACAACGATCACACTGCTGACCTTACAGGGGCTTGCTGGGCAGGTCAACCACGGTCCTGGGCTGCAGCTCTGATGACAGAGAGCAGATCTTGGTCATGTGGGGCCGAGGGAGAGGCAGGGATCAAGGGCAAAGGGGACAAGAGGAACTTTTGTAAGCTGTTCTTTATCTTGATTATGAAGGTGGTAGCTGCTTATATTTACCAAAATTCACTACAGTGAACACCCAAAAATAGGGAATTTCATTATTCCAAAACAAAAGTATGTTAGTTTAGAACTCAATTGTTTTACTGATACAATTTATTTTGTCAGCTATAGTAAGAAACTACAAAATGTAATGGGTCAGAGCAGGTTCTAGAGATCAAATCCTGGCTATAGCACTTACTAGGCCGTATGACTTTGGGCAAGTTGTTGCTTCAGTTTTCTCATCTGTTAAATGGGGCTGATTATAGTCCTAGCTCATAGGACTGTTATAAAAGTTAAACATGCTGTTACATGTAAGCTCTTGGCACCAAACTCAGCATGCAGTAACTGCTTGTTAGTTATCATTTAAAATTATTAATAAATGCTAATAGAAAACTAAGATCTAAATCGTTTCTTTAAAATGAAGTTATTCCTACAGAAAAGGGAAAAAATGGTAAGTTTAAGGTATAAGGTAGTCTGGAAACTGCATAAAGAAATCTCCACTTTAGGATTTTGAAAAACCTGGGATAAATATGGAGTATTCTTTACTGTCTACTGTCTACCACACAGAGGGCACTGGGCTGTGACACTATTTCAGTATTACAGAGTCCACTACAATGAATAGTAAACAGTCTCTTGTTCACAGCTTCCAAGGTCAGGATTACAAGTTTACTTACTTCATGTCTCTGTTTCTGGACGTGCTAAGATTTGATAGGTCCAAGTTTTTCTGAAAACAAGTGTTTTCTTGAGTCTGTTGGTTAAGGAGGGCCAGATTCAGGAATTCTTCAAGCCTCTGAGTCAGTAAATATTTACTGAGCATGTTCTATGTACCAGGCTCTGTGACAAGCTATTCCCTACTCTTCACCAGTACCCGGTGAGGTTGAATTCCATAACCACCTATTTGCCTATTATTTCTGACAAAAAGACTGAAGGTCAGAGAAGAGATAAGGTGACTAGCCAGGAAGTGGTCACGCAATTCCAAGCTCTCCTTTCTCTTCTCTGCTGTCTCTGCTTTTCACCTGGGGGGCTACCTCCCCCATCCTACATCACCTTATAAGAAGACAGAGGATAGGAGGTGATACCTCAGCTTCCTCTCCCAAATGCCTAAGACACCTATACTTTCTCCTTCAAGATCCCCATCTGCCTTCCTCCACAGCCTTCCCAACTTCCCAGACATGTTTTGGTTGCAAATAGCTTCTCATCTTCCAGAAGTCAGAATTCACTGCCCTTCCTCATTCAGTCATCCCACAGTCTTTCCTGAGGGACCATGGGCACTGGACCAGGTGCTAGCAATTCAAAGATGACCACACAAATTAACTAACAACCACATCACACCTGTTTTTTGTTGACTCCAAAGAAACTTAATCTTAGAAAATGAAACTTAAACCTGAAAAATGGACTTTTCCTATGCACTCTGATATGAGGAAGAAGGCTCACTGCAGTGACATCATTTTCAATAGCAAAAAAAAAAAAAAAAAGGAACTGAGTTGTGCATCAGCAGAAGATAGTTAAAGGAAATATAGTGTATCTCCTAACTAGAAACCCAGAGATGGTATGAAAGGACTCCTGCAAAATGTTAATAGCTGTTGCCTGCCAAGTTCTCTTCTCCTGCCTTCTCTCTCTCTTCCTTTCCTTTCCTTTCCTTTCTTTCAACTTTTGCTCTCTTTATAAACAGGATATAAAACCCAAAAATAAAAAACTGCATAGGGCTGGGAGGACTGTGAAGTTTATTTTTAAACTTCCATTTATTCCTTTATCCCATTTTGAAGACTTGCAACACTTCCTAATTAGGACAATAAACCCCACCAGAGTAGCTAATAAATCATCTGCCTCCCAGAAAAAATGCCATCAGGACATCGCAGGGAGAAACTGTAGTGGGAAATGGCCTCCTGTCTTGATACTCATCTATTTCCGGCTTTCCAGCCTGTCAGTAATTGAAACCTACTAATAACCTCTGTGGTTTGAAAATAAAAATAGAGACATGCCTTTATAATGGGGGTAAGTTTAAGAAACTCTGGGAGTTTAAGTACACAAATTAAAGGAGATTAAATACCATGTACAAGATTCCTAAAACTATACCTTCGTCCAGACTTGGTTTGCTCCTTTTGAATGTGTAATTTGCTCATTTTGTATTTGTCCTAGGGAATAGCTGGTGCTGAAATGGAGCCCATAATCACCCAGCACCCGTCCTGGTGGGGATCACTGCGCTGGGAAGGGGTTGGGAGACCCACCTGCTTCCTGGTCCCTCATCTCCCAGCTGTAGATCATTAGGAGCAGCAGCACGTATTCATTGAGCTGTTTGGCAAGCACCACAGTTAATTCTTACCACAGCCCTGTTTCGCAGATTAGGAGTCTGAAGCCCTCCAGAAGGCCAGTGTTTTGCCAGAGTCACGCTCCCAGAGTCCACTGGGCGCGCTTTTCCTCACCTGCCTCAGGTGGACGGGCTCGTACCTGCCCTGGACCTGCTCACCTGGTCGTTCCAACGATGCAGCTGGCTGTAGCGCACCCTGCAGAAGAGGAAGCCGTCCAGGTACACGGAGTACAGCTGCAAACACAAGAGACATCCCATCCCGACTTAGCTGAACGACCAGGTGAGCCCCCGCCCCGCCATGTCCCCTCCTTGCCCAGTCGGCCCCCGGCCCCTGGCGCACCACGTAGTGGCCCCCCAGCGCGTCCAGCCGCTGCTGGGACACCGGGATACAGAAATGCATCTTCATGACTCGGGGTGGCCCCGGAACGGGGATGGGACCTGCGTGCGGCGCGGTGCTAGTTAGTGTCTGAGCCCCAGAGCGGAGGGCCCAGCTGGCTGGTCACGTTGTCGGGGGCGGAGCCCTGCTCCCGCCTCCCGGAGCCCGGGGCGTCCGCGGGTGGGGCTCAGACACTAGCACCGCGCCCGCCCAACCCCGGCTGCGGCGCTCGGGTCCCCCCCGAGGGTGGGAGGGGGAGCGTGTCACCGGCCCGCGGCCCCACTTCCGTGCACTGCCCACAGCCAGCCTGTGCCTGAGACAGTGCTCCCTGGGGTGGGTGGGGGCGGCGGACGGAATTCAAGGTAGAGGGAGACCCTAGAGGGTGGCTGAGCCTTTCTCGGGCCAACGGTTTCCCCCTGAAGTGTGCGGGCTTCTGGCGCTTCTGGGGGGTTGGGATGGAGGATTGTGGGTCGGTGGGGGTAATAGAATTCTTCTGGGACAAGGTCCAGCGTTTTCATCAAATTTTCAGAGGGTTTCTTGAACTCACAGAAGTTAAAAATCGTTGCTCCAGCTGCACAGATGTCCTGTACACGTGCCAAATGAGTAGTAACTAGTACTACTCGTCCGGTCCCAACATCTCAGGGCTGCGCATCTTGCTGAGGGGCCGGGCGGGGGGCGGGAATGCTGAGCCCATGAGAAGCCAGCCTTCTGCAGATGTCCATTCCAGGGCCCCGTTCTCGTGTCTGTGGCCTGCAGAATGTCCAGTCCTCTTCCAATGCATGTATCACCAAGAGCGAGACAGAGCGTGAAATCATAGACCCATCCTCAAACTCAAAATGTTGGCATTTTCTCCAAGTAGGTACCCCCTCCAGGGCTATAAACAGTCTGAGTCCAATTGCCAGCCAACACTGCCTGTGGTAGCTATGATTTAAGATTTTCAAAAAATACATAAATCTAGTAATTATGACTAGCACAATTATATTAGGTTCATTATTTTGTGTTAACATTTGTTAACTCTAACACTTAAGGTATGCTACAGTATTTGTGACTCACTTTAGCATTTTTAAAATACTAAATATTTCCCCTTTGAAAAAATATACCATTTTTTCTCAATATACCAGAAATTTCAGCAGATTTTTTTCCCTTGATATACCAGAAACTATCAGATGGAAGTGGCTTGGGTTTCTTGATCCCCAAGAAGCCCTGGTTTCCAGTAAGTGCCAGCACCCAGTCATCTGGGTTCATAGGAACCCTCTGTTCTCTGGACTAACCATCCCAAGTTCTCTCTCAACAATCTCTCATTTTTAGTTGCTGTGGAAAGTAACCCTAATTCTCTTAGTTAAAGCAGGATAGAATTCCTCCCACCTCACCGTGGGCCGTGGTATGGAGGGCAGCAGCAGGATGTGTGTCTGTCCCAAGGCAGGCACTGGGCTGTCTCCATGCTCTCTCCTGCCCGGTAATTCTCTCAGAACTCTTCCGTGGAAGCATTAAGAGCAGCATCATACCAATGACAGAACAGGCCCACAAAGTGGGATAACTTTTCCTAGGTCACAGATCACTTTTTTCATAGGTCTTAGTAGTCTCTTCCAGGATTTAATTGGATTTTGAAAGTCCTTTAAAATACAAGTCATAACCAGATGGAAGCTGAGTGCCTGAAACAGGAAGCTGAGGCTGGGGAGGAGGAACAGTGCTTGCTGAGCTCCCACTGTTTTCTGCTTGCTTACTTTGTGCCAGGCTGTGATGTCCATTATGCTATTTAATTTCCAGTACCTCTCTGACCTAGGAACCACTAACAGTCTGGTTTTACAGAAATGAATAGAGACTTAGGGCTGTTAAGTAAGGAAAGCGGTATAATGTAGAGGCTAAGAGAATGGCCAAGAGTTCATATCCCAGCTCAGTGGCATCTTATTGAGAGGCCTTGGGCAAGTTAGCAGACTCTCAAACTGTACCTTCATTCTTTCTGAAATTTGTTAATACATGTCCTTACTTAAAGAAGGTTTTCAGTCCAGCGTAGGTAGGCCTTAGGGTTTTGCCCCTGCCCAAGGGCTCTTTCTGATGTGGAAGACCACCCTACACCAAGACCAGGGGCAGGGGGAGGTGGGGAACTGAGTTCCCCCTGGGGCAGAAGCTGATCAGGTAGGCTCTGAGATCTGGCCCTGTCTTCAGGGCAGCAAAGCAGAGCATCCTGATCAAGACCATCCTTCTAGGCACTTTCTTCCACCTGTTTGAGCCCTTCCTCCGCCTCATAGCACTGTCCAAACAGGACTATTTCCCCCCTTTCCTAATGCTACCCTGAAGTTGATGGAACAGGACCAGCCTCTGCAAGTCCCTATTCCCCATCTGTGACCTATGTTCCCTACCAGGCAGCAATTATTCACTCATTCAGTCACTAAACAGTATTAATTATTTTTGCCAGAGTATTTTGTATTATATTTTTTCCAGTTTTACTGAAATATAATTGACATACTATTGTGTAAGTTTAAGGGGTACAATGTGATGATTTGATACGTGTGTATATTGAGAAATGATTACCAAAATAAGATTATCACCTCACTAGTTACCATTTGTTTTTTTGGTAATGAGGACATTTAAGATTTACTTCCTTAGCAACTTTCAACTATATAACATAGTATTATTAACTATAGTCATCGTGCTATACACTACATCCCCAGAACTTACTCATCCCATAGCTTAAAGTTTGTACCCTTAGACCTACCATCACCTGTTCCTCCACAACCAGTCCTGCAAGCTACCAATCTATTCTCAGTTTCTATGAGTTTGGTTATTTCAGATTCCACATATAAATAAGGTCGTAGAGCATTTGTTTTCCTTTGTCTGACATTTCAATTAACCTAATACCCTCAGGCTTCATTCATCTTATTGCAAATGGCAGGATTTCCTTCCTTTTTATGGCTGAATAATATGCACTTTCCCAATGCCTTCTTTGGGAAAATATCTATTCAGATGCCCTGCCCATTATTAAGTTGGATTGTTTGGGGTTTGTTTTTTGGGGGTATTTTTGCTATTCAGTTACATGGTTCTTTTGTACATTTTGGATATTAACCCCTTATATATAATTTGCAAATATTTTCTCTTATAGGTGTCTTTTCACTTTTTTGATTTATTTGCTGTACAGAGGGTTTTTTTTATTTGATGTCATCCCACTTGTTTGTTTTTGCTTTTGTTGTCTTTGCTTTTGGAGTCTGATCTAAAAAATCGTTGCCAATACTGATGTCAAGGAGCTTACTACCTGGTTTCTTCTAGGAGTTTTCTAGTTTCAGGTCTTACATTCATATCTTTAATACATTTTAATTAATTTTTGTGTATGGTATAAGAAAATGGTCCCATTTCATTCTTAGCATGTGGCTGTCCAGTTTCCCCAACACCATTTATTGAAAATACTGTCCTTTCCACATTTTATATTCTTGTGTCATTTCTCATAAGATGACCACATATGCATGGATCTCTTACTGGACTCTCTCTAGTTGTTCCATTCATCTGTGTCTGTTTTTATGTGAGTACCATACTGCTTTGATTACTGTAGCTTTGTAATATAGCTTGAAACCAGGGAGCATGATGCCTCTGGTTTTGTTCTTTCTAAATATTGCTTTAGCTACTTAGGGTCTTTTGTGCTTCCACATACATTTTAAGATTGTTCTGTTTCTGTGAAAAATGTCATTGGAATTTTGATAGGGATTACATTAAATCTGCAGATTGCTTTGGGTACTATAGATATTTTAATATTAATTTTCTAATCAATGAGCACAGAATATCTTTCCATTTATATTGTTTCATCTTTAATTTCTTTTATCAATGTCTAATAGTTTTCAGTGTATGTCTTCCATCTCCTTGGTTAAACTTATTCCTAGGTGTTCTTTATGATGCAATTATAAATGGGATTGTTAATTTCTCTCATTGTTTGTCATTAATGTATAGATATGCAACAGATTTTTGTATAGTCATTTTTGTGTCTTTCAACTTCACTGAATTCATTTATTCTAACAGTTTTTTAATGGAGTCTTCAGGGTTTTCTATATATATTATGTTGTTATCTGCAAATAGTGACAGTTTTACTTTTTGCTTTTCAATTCACTCTGGCTAGGACTTCCCATATTATGTTGAATAAAAGTGGGGAGAGTGGGCATCCTTGTCTTTTTCCTGTTCTTATAGGACAAACTTTAAGCTTTTCACCATTGCATGTAATGTTAGTTGTGGGCTTCTATTATATAGCCTTTATCATGTGACAGTATGTTCCCTCTGTATCCACTTTGTTGAGAGTTTTTATCAGATGCTTTTTCTGCATCTATTGAGATGATTTTTATCCTTTTGTTAATTTGCTGAGTCACATTGATTTGCAGATATTGAACCATCCTTGCATCCTCAGAATAAATCCCATTTCATTATGGTGTATGATCCTTTTACTATATTGTTGAATTGGGTTTGCTAAGAAATTCTTGAGAACTTTGGCATCTGTGTTCATCAGGGATATTGGCATATAATTATCTTTTCTTGTGACATCCTTGTATGTCACAAGAAAAGTATCATCACAATGCAGACCTTCATAAAATGAGTTTGGAAATGTTCTCTTTTCTTCTATTTTTTTAGAGGAGTTTGAGAAGACTTGGATATATTTAAATGTTTAGTAGAATTCACCAGTGAAACCTCCTGGACTTTTGTTTCTTGGGAGGTTTTTGATTACTGATTCAATTTCTTTACTAGTAATTGGTCTGTTCAGGGTTTCTATTTCTTCATGATTCAGTCTTGGTAAGTAGTATGTTTCTAGGAGTTTATCAATTTCTTCTACATTGCCCAATTTGTTGGCATGTAATTGTTATAGCAGTCTTTTATGATCCTTTGTATTTCTGTGGTACTAATTGTAACATCTGTTCCTTCATACCTAATGTTACTTATTTGAACCCTCTTTTTTTCTTGGTCTAGATAAGTCTTTCAATTTTGCTTATTATCTTTTCCAAAACCTGGCTTAGATTCATTTGATCTTTTCTATTATCTTTTTGTATCTGTTTTATTTATTTCTGCTTTGATCTGATATTCCCATCCTTCTAACTTTGGGCTTTGGTTTTTCTTCTTTTTCTAGTTCCTTAGGCATAATGTTTATTTTTTATTTGAGATTTTCTTTCTTATATAGGCTTTTATTGCTATGAAATTCCTGCTTAGAACTGCTTTTGCTGCATCCCATAAGTTTTGGTATATTGTGTTTCTATTTCCATTTGTCTCAAGATATTTTTTAAATTTCTCTTTTGATCTCCTCTTTGATTAACTGGTTATTTAATAGCATGTTATCTAATCTCCACATATTGAATTTTTCAGTTTTCTTTCTGTGATTGATTTTTGAGTTTCATGCCACTATGGTTGGAAGAGGTGTTTAATATGATTTCAGTATTCTTAAGTATATTGACCTGTCTTTGCTCATTTTAAAAAATGAATTATTTACTTTTTAGCTATTGATTTGTGTGAGTATGTACTGTAATTTGTATATTACCCTTTATCAGATATGGTTTGCAAAATTTTTTCCTATTACCTTTTCATTTTGCTGATCATTTCTTTTGCTGTGCAGAAGCTTTTTAACTTGATATGTTCCTTGTTTATTTTTGCTTGTGTTTTCAGTGTCATAACCAAAAAAAAAAAATCAACAAAATTTCTAAGACCAGTGTCAAAGAGTTATTTCCATACATGTTCACTATGTGCTTTATGGTTTCAGGTCTTAAATTTAAGTTTTTAATCCCTTTTGAGTTAATTTTTGTGAATGGATTTCTTGATAAGTCTAGCTAAAGGTTTGTCAATTTTGGTTGTCTTTTTAAAGAACCAACCCTTATTTTGTTAACCTTTTTTTTCCTCTTGTTCTCTATTTCATTTATTTCTGCTCTAATCTAATTATTTCTCTCCTTCAGCTAATTTTGGGCCCAGTCTTTTCTTCTTTCTCTAGTTCATTCTAGTAATGTTAGGTTGTTTGGGATCTTTCTTTTTTCAAAATGTAGGTTTTTACAGCTACAAACTTTCCTCTTAGAACTGCTTTTGCTGCATCCTGTAACTTTTGGTACATTTTATTTCTATTTCCATTTGTCTCACGATATTTCTTACATCTCAGGTCATTTCTTCTTTGTTTCTTTCCTTTGTGGTTACCACAAGGCTTACATAAAATGTCTTATAACATCCTGTTTTAAGATAGGTTGACTTGGATATCATATAGAAATTAAACTTTTACCCCTGCCTCATGTTTCAGGTTATTGATTTATAACTTATCAATGAATATTATTGATCTTCTTCTGTGTACTTTGCACCTTGGAAGGTACAGTGCTCAAACATGGCCAAAAGACAAGTATAATAATAATAGCTAACATTTTTAAAGAAGTTACTCTTGATCAGCCATTGTTCTGAACACTTTATATGAACTTTATTCTCACAACAACCACCTGACATTATCGGTATATATCAGTGTATATACAGATGTTGAAACCAAGGGATGAAGTTGTTAAAAATCTTGCTCTAAATGGCAGAATTTGTTAGTGGTGGAGCTGAGATATGAAACAGGCAGTTTGCATCTATAGCCCATACTCTATTAAGTTGCTTTTCCTGGGTGCCCTGTGAAATCTGCACCATTTTTTTTACAGTCATGCTCTTTACAGTTCTTAATGCAGTTTTAAACAACTAAGTTTTTATGGTATTCAATTTCTGAATTCTATATTGTGTCCAAGGATAATTTTAATTTACTCTGTGCCTGGCATATGGTGGACATTCAATAAAAACTTAATATTCTTTCATTCTAGGACTATTTGAGTGCCCCTTATGAGCTAGACACTGCAGTGGTAGTTTGGGATTTATCCTGGGATCAGGTACTTAAAACTCCCCATGTATGAATCCTACTGGATTGTGAATAAAACCTGTCATGGTCAGATTCCTTCAGAGTTCTTAGAATTCCAAACGTTGAGCTGGGTTCCAACTTGCTCTATGGAGAGATGAGAGCTAGTCTTGGCAAAATGCCTCCCTGGGAAGCTGCATTGAGAACTTCATCTAAGCAGCTTCCTGGACAAAACTGAAGTCTGTGAAACATTGCCTGGGTTTGTATTCAAATCTTTCTCATCCATTTGTAGAATGATTTGCTTCACATGCTGTTAGAACCTTCAGAGGGAGAGCAGAGGTGTTGGCCAGTAATAAAAATAATAGTTAACGTGAAGTGAGTACTTACTATGTGCCAGGGCCTACTCAGCATTTTGCAATATTACTTCATTTAATCACAACAGCCCCATTAAATAGATATTATTGTGTCCATTTTACTGATAAGGAAAATGAGCTGAGAGGGGTTAAGTATCTTGCCCAAGGTTACACAGCTGGTAAATTCCACAGCCAGGATTTGAAATTTGACTGGGCTCTGCAATGAAATGTAAAATGAAAGGACATTGCACACTCCTTAAGACAATAGGACAATGGCCAGGCATGGATAGAGTGTACTTCATGTGAGCCCACATGAGATTTTTCTGTGGATCACCATATTTTTTAAACAATTCTTTGCAGTGTGTCCAGGTCTCAGTTGACGTGGAGGGCTATGAACCAGTGATAGCGGTTTCATCGCTCTTGGTGGGACCTACTCTGGCCTGATTGACTGATAGGCTTGGGGGAAAGAGTACAATACAGAGAGTATGAAGCTGAGTGGTACAGGTAGAAAGCACATTGATTTGAGAATTTTGGTTTTTGTTCAGATTACATGGCAAGATTTAGCATGAAGGGATATAAGGAGGCCTGGGGGACATCACTGTCCTTTTCATTTAGGTGTCAAGGAGCACATCAGGATATTTCTAAAACTATCCAGTGATACAGCTCTCAGTGATAGACATCTGAGCTGGCCAGCTCATACATGGGCTTCAGGCATTTAAATTATTTTTCTGTTTGTTTTCAGCTGATGGCTATCTTTATTGGTTAGAAGTAACTGGAATGTTTCTTGCTTTTCTGCACAAAGGTAACAATTCCATACCAAGAATACTTCATGTTTTTAAACAAGTTTTTTTTTATTGCAAAAGTGAAATTCACTCACTGTAGAAAACTTAAGAAATACAGATAATCCAAGAGAATAAAGTATAAAGCTTCCCCAACCCCAAGACTAAAAGAAACTACTGCTAATGTTTTGGTTTGTACTTTCTGGCATGTGTTTAACAATCAACTTTAATTTGTATCTTTCTAGTCCTTTTAACTCTGGGCTTATGAATTCCCTTCCACCCCCCAAATTAGGTCTTTTTAACATGCTGTTAACTGCAAGTACAACTGTAGGCTCTGTAGAGTGATTCTAAAAAATTGTTTTGACACAAAAGACCTGGCCAAGCCCAGCTATGCCACCCAGCACCAGGCTCTAACTCACTAAAGGCTAGAGGCCCCTGGCCTGAAAGAAGTTTTTCTAGGTAGCAGACCCTCTACCTGGGAAGTTTCTATATATAGCAATCCCTGCTCACACTTGCCAGGTCTCACTAAGTGGCCTGGCCTAAAGGCCTCAGACTCTCACATCACTGAATTCTTCATCTCTACAGACCCCAGTGATACACCATAAAAATGAGCTAACATAGGTATTCACACAAAAACCATAAATACAAATAATAATTGTAAAAGGGCTGTATTAAGAGGCAGACTATCAAGTCCTGCTGGCAGACTAAGTCCTGACAGAACATCAAATATTTAATGCAGCATGTACCCTTTATGTTTTCCAGTACTGCAGAGTGTTTTTGGAGTACTCTGAACATTCTGCATTTAACTTTCACAGCAATCCAGAAGGAAGGTAGATATTATAATTTCCACTGATGAAAAACACTGAGGTTTAATGATTTTTCTGAAGCCAGAGGACTTGTAATTTGTAGAATCATAAATTCTCATAAGTGGGATAGAATCAGAGTTCATCTAAATCAGAGTTAACCAATAGGACTAGAACTGAGTGTTGATTCTGATCCAGTAGTACCCACCTTGGGCACTGTGTTAACAAGGATGGGTAAGTAGGAAATAATAAAGGCTAATATTTTTTCTCAAGCAATTTTATTGAGATGTAATTGATCTACAACAACTCACACCTATTAAATTGTGTGACAATACATTTTGACATATGTGTACACTCATGAAACCATGTTAAAATCAACATAGTAAATATAAGCATCACCCACAAAAGTTTCCTCAGGCCCCTTGGTAATCCTTCCCTCCCACCCCTCCCTGCCTCCCCATTCCCAGCAATGCTGATGTGCTTTCTCTCCCTGTAGATCAGTTTGCATTTTCAAGAGTTCTTTGTAAATGGAATCATATGCTATATACTTTCTTGTCCTAACTTTTTTTTTTTGCTCAGCGTAGTTATTTTGAGATTCATCCAGGTTGTTGGGTATGTTAGTAGGTTTTTTCCTTTTTACTGCTGAGTAGTATTCCATTGTGTATACATATATATATACATATATACATACATACATATATGTATATATGTATATTCAGATTGATGGACACATGGGTTGTCTAGTTTTAAGAGTGTAATATCTCCTGGGTAGTTACTTTGGGCCAACACTCTTGTAAGGGCTTTATACATATTAAGTCATTTGGTCACTCTGCCAATCCCATGACATGAGGTAGGTACTCTTCTGTGCCTCCTTTATCAGTGAGATAACTGAAGCACTGCATGACTGAATAAAATGCCTGAGGTCATGCAACTGTTGATGGCAGAGCCAAGATTCAAACCCAGACAGTATGATTCTAGAGCCAACATTGTCAACTGTCATGCTAAACTGCTACGATCACTTACCAACCCCTGTCATGGGAGGACGTGGGGAAATGGCAGCTGTACCTTACCTTTGCATACCAAGCTCTAAATAACAGCCATCACGTCTCATCTAAACTGCCCTACCACATGTTTAGGTCCCCCTCCAACATCCATATTAGCTCTTCATTGAAAGAATATTTCTAGGTATGAATTTGTTCAGCACTAGAAATTTCTGTTTCAATAACAGAGTAATAACACACGTGGCCTTATGTTTTTAAAATAATATTTTTTACTTTTGAAAATAAACACTGAAAATCAGGAACATGAGTGTCATTGAGTAGTATCTTTGTATTGTAGAATTAAAAAGGAGAAAGAGCTCTTTTCTCAACAGTAGGGTTGGAAATGACTCAACCTTTGCTGAGTGCAGAGGGATTTTGCAGAATAGCTTTCAGAAAAGTTGTTTCTGCTTTTGATTCTTTTTGGCTCCTCTCCCTTTTCCTCTTCCTCAGTTGTGAGGATACCATGTGAATTACAGTGCTGCCCTACAGCTCTGAAATGGAGCAGGGCTATCCCTGTCCCTCGAGGCCCTGTTGTTTAGTGGTTCATGTAAAGATTTTGTTTCTTCAAAAGAAATGAAAGCCACAGCCGCATGGCTGTTGGAGGGGGAAGGGCATTACCTGCCATGCCAGGACACACTGTAAATAATAACTTGCCTGGGGACGTCCCACCTGCTGAGCCTGTCTTACCATTCAGCTATCAGACCCTGATTTTGGTTAAATAAACATGAACTTGAGGACAGCCAACTTTCCGACATCTCTTGTCAGGGACTTGTAGGAGCAAGGTTGAGCTGGTCAAGCAAGGTGGACTGGTATTCAGCCAAAGTGGAGGAGAGTGTTTAGTGCTGTCTACTGTGTGTCTGGCCCTGTGCCTGGGCTGTGCGTACCTCGGTGGCCATGGCAGATGTCCCTGTACTCATACAGTCTCATGGTGGAGAAGCCAGACATTCAGGGGGAAAGAACACACCTGGGAGAGATTCCCCCTGGAGGTAGTTCTGCGGGGGACAACAGCGGCCCTAGACAGCATCTTGGAAATTGGTGGAGATGGTTTTGGTTGTCAAAAGGGTGGTGGGGAGCTACTGTTTGAATTTAATGCTAGACATCCATTAAGGCACTGGAACACTTCTATATAAAGAATTATCTCATGTTCCACACAAATTTCTAATGTTCCAGTGGACATCCATGTAGGTGAAGAGACTACGTATAATTGAGCCTAGACTTAACTCCATTTTATACATAAACCTAAAGCCATTCTTAGTTTTTTACTGATAAACTGATATAACATTATTTGTTTCAGATGTACAACATAATGATTCAATACTTGTATGTATTGTGGAATGATCACCGAAGTAAGTTGTGAACATTCATCATCAGACAGTTACAAATTTGTGTGTGTTCATGTGATTAGAACTTTCAAGATCTACTCTTAGCAACTTTCAAATACCCAATACAATATTCTATAGCTATAGTCACCATGCAGTACATTACATCCCCAGGACTTATTTATTTTATAACTGGAAGATTATACCTTTTGAGCCCCTTCACCCATTTTGCCTCTCCCCCCCCACCTCTGGCAAACACCATTCTGTTCTGTTTCTATGAGTTCCACTTTGCGTGTGTGTGTGTGTTTAACAAATGCTACATGTGAGTGAGATCATATGATATTTATCTTTCTCTGACCTATTTTACTTGGCATAATGCCCTCAAGGTCTAGCTATATTGTCACAATGGCAAGATTTCCTTATTAATGGCTAAATAATGTCCCATTGAATATATACCACATCATCCATCAATGAACACTTAAGTTGTTTCCGTATCTTGACTGTTGTAAATAATGCTGCATTGAACATGGGGGTGCAGACATCTTTTCAAGTTAGTATTTTTGGTTTCCTTTGGATAAATACCCAGAAGTGGAATTGCTGGGTCATATGGTGTTTCTGGTTTTGGTATGTTGAGGACCCTCAATTCTGTTTGCCACAGTGACTGCACCAATTTACACTCCCACCAACAGTTCACAAAGGTCCCTTTCTCCACATGCTCACCAACACATGTTATTTCTTATCTTCTTGATAACAGCCTTTCTAACAGGCATGAGGTGATATCTCACTGTGGTTTTGATTCTCATTTCCCTGATGATTAGTGATATTGAGCCCCTTTTCCTGTACCTGTTGACTGTCTTTTCCATTCTTTTTTTTTCTTTTTGCTACTATGATTTGGTAAATTATACTGCCCTGTTTTTGAGTTCACTAATACTTTCTGCTGCCTCATCAAGTGTGCTGTGGAACCCCTCTAGTAGTATATTTTTCTGCCCAGTTATTGTATACTTCCGTTTGGAACTTTCTTATATATTCTATCTCTGTTGAATTCTTGCTTTGTTGATTCTTTCTCCAACCTTGGTGAGCATCTTTACCATCATTTTGAACTCTTTAACAGTTTATTATGGTCTTTTCCTGAGATTTTTATCTTGTTATTTCATTTGGAACATGTTCCTCTGTTTCATTTTCCTTGACTCTGTGTTGGTTTCTATGCATTAAATTAAACAGCCACCTCTCCCAGTCTTGAAGGGGTGGCCTTGTGTTAGAAGTGAGCCTTACTGTTCAAATTTGCTCTCTTGGTTGTCTTTCAAACTTTTGTGATTGTCCCAGAAGCCTACTTTATTTAATGGCTCCCATTAGTTGTTGGTATGCCAAGACCCACTGTGTCCCAAAGGGGACATCTCAGCCAGCACCTGGATTCAGGCTAACTGGGAGCCAGTCCCTCAGGCAGCAGCTTTTAAAGTATATAAGTATATCTCTTTTAAGGGACAACTAGGTGATAGGTTTTTCTGTCTGTTCCCTCTGTGCGAGCCCTGCAGTGATAGGCAGTTAAGAACTGCTTCTTTCTTTGCAAAGTGTGAACACACATCCTGCTGGCCACCAGAAAGAGACAATCAAGAGGTGTCCATTGGGTGGCAGCCACAAAAGTCAGAATGAATGTGCCCCATATGAATGCACAAACTCGTCTCTGGGAGATACCAGTACATTGGAGCATGGCAGAAGGAGAGGACAAAGGGAGCATCCCCTGGCCTCTGTCCCCAGAGAATACCTCAGTAGGCCCTAGATGTGTTGTACAGTTTTACTATACACTGAGTTGTCCATGAATGAAGTGTGGGAAAATTGTACTTGTTTGAAATTTTACCAAGCACTGTTCACTGTTTCAGATATTGCATCACCAGTGGCTATGTCACTAATTTTATTGGCAGAACCATACTGCTCACTTGCACACATCTCCATCTGTCACTGTCAAATTGGTGGTGATTCCACATGTTTGGGGCAAGCTACTGATTATCTTTTTATATCTTCTAGTGTGGGTATGCCCCTGCATTTACATACTGACACATGTTATTATAAACTACTTTTATTTTATTATGTTTTATAAGCTATATTCATTTTGTATTAGAGTTGGGTATCATATATTTTTTTAATGTCATATGTATTATCTAGGAATTTCCTTTTGGTATATTTAAAGGAATAATTACAAAATAGTTGTTCATAAAAAGGGAGTGTTGGTTTTAAGAACCACTGTCCTAGAGGAAGAGGGCAGCCAGCTCCCTCCTGATGAGCATCAGTCTGCCAGCTCATAGTGAATATCAGGATGGTCTTGTATGGGTCAGAACCTGCCCCCTAGCCCAGGGCTCACTGTGGCCAGGGGCAATGACGTGCCCTTCTTGGCTACCCTCGGGGCAGCAGCAAGGAGAGAGGCAGAGGAGGCAAGACTCTAAGTTACACAATCCCACTAGAGCCTCATGTTGCTGGGAAGGGGGTCCCCAAAGTACAAGTGGATTGCTGTTCCTATTTGAAAGTGGAAGGGAAGCTTGACAGGCTAATGATAATCATTTACAAAAACCAATACACACTTGACTTGTATAAAACCTAAGTTATGAGAAAGTGTTGGAGAACCATTCCCTACCACAGTTGGCAGAGCTTTCAAAACAAATCTTTTAAGAAACCAGATTGCTGAAGATGAAGAGAAACAGAAAGTTATCATTAAAATGCAGGGAAAACTGCAAGGAAAAACCATGATTCACTCTAAACAACATTGATGATGCAGTAATAACAAAGCTTCCACCTGAAACTGACAGGGATTCTGGCTATGCCATGAGCATGCTCACTGGGTGATGGGAATGCCTGAAAGCAGGGGTTGGCAGCCAGGCTCCTCAGTTGACTGCTCAGTCAGTCCCTGGGAAACACTAGCAGAGCACTAATTTTGGTAACCCTTGACTGCGTATAAGCAGTTGTATATAATAATGGCCCTCTAGGGAATTGCATTCACTCAACTTTAAGAACCAAGGGAAAGACTTGCATTGTTCTTACCAACTGGTGGCCCATCTGACATTCCTTCTCACAGGCTGCTGACTATATTTTTTTAATAAAGCAAAGCTTTAGATTTCTGTAAATGTTACATCTCCCAGTTGGGTTTTGCATGGAATAAGGGACTGAATAGTTGAGCCTGGAATCCTGAAATTCTTATTTGCTGGTGGAGGGCTATGCATGGCTAATAATTAATTTTCCTTTATTCAATAAAATTAATAGAGCATAGATGGACAGTGACCATGAAGGGGTATGTGGGGGAGACTTGGTGAAGGGGGAGCCTAGTAATCATAATGTTCTTCGTGTAATTGTAGATTAATGATACCAAAATAAAAATAAATAAAAATTTATAGAGCGTATTCCATGGCCTGGCTTAGTACTAGTGATACAAAGACTTGAGACTCGGTCTAGTGGGAGATCACAGTCCACAGTCAGATGGGTAAGCAGAACAATGGGCTCTTCTTCCCCTTTCATGCCACTCTATGCATTCCAGCCCTCTTCTTCTTCCTGGACCTACCCAGCGATCTTCTGCCTTAGGACCTTGTTTTCTGCTGTTCTCCTGTCCCCAGAGATTGATGGATCAGTCCCTCTCTCTGTGCAGGTCTCTGTACAGATGTCACCTCCTCAGAGAGGGTTTTCCTGGCCATCTCAGCTAAATAATCTCCCCTTTCCCTCCAGCCTTGTGTTTGCTCACATCCGCCTCTTTTATCCCCTAACTCAGTTTGATCTGTCTTCATATTGTCGGTATCTGATCAAATAATGATTGATTCTTACTGAATATTTTCTATTCATCTGCAATTGGTCTAAGCATTTTACATGTTAACTCTTTTCATTCTCCTAGCAACCATATCAGTTGGTAATTGAGATTGCTATTATCATCCCCTTTGTATATATGAGGAGATTGAGGCAAGAGAGGTTAAGTAACTTGCCTGAGGTCACACAGAGCTAGGATTTAGACTCCAGCTGGCTCAAGTAGACACTCCTAACCACTGTGCTGCTCTCCACATTGGCATTGACCTGTTGTACTTATTTGACTGTCAACTGTCCTGCTGTTGGAATGTAAGCTCCAACAGGACAGAGACTTGCCTGAGCCACCACAGTATCTCCAGGGCCTAGTAGAATGACTTGCACAAGGTAAACACTCAACAAACACTGAAGGAATGAATAATTATGCTGAATATTCCCACTCTACTCCTCAGGTGCTCCAAGAATTCAAAGAATTTCTGGATCATGACAAGATTAGAGGGCTTTAGGAAGTTATGGTCAATACCACATTTGATGAGCATCATACCTTCTAGCATCGGATCTCAATCCTGGCTACACAGTACAGTCACCTGGGATCAGTTTAAACTCTAGGCCTCACCCCAGACCAGTTAAGTCAGGGTCTCTGCATGGAACACTGGCCTCAGTGCTGGTGAAGCTCCACACTTGATCCCACCATGCAGCCAGGTTTGAGAACTACACCCATAGTTGAATCTGATTAAGTAGTGAAGCAACTAGGGTGAAGGTTATAAAAATATTATAAAATCAAATGTGGGATAAAGTAGAAGGAAAATACAAAAGAATTAGGCAATGAATTGAGGGGATGTGGGTCATTAGACAACTACTGGGAAGGCAAGGGGTCCTTCCATTTGAGCTGAGCTTGCTCCTTCTCATCCTTTCCCCCCAACACACACACCTCAGCCACCCCCCACCTCTCTCTCTGAATCTCTGCATCTTCAGAACTTATGTCCCAGCCAACACTATCTGATCGATCAGCAATTTTAGCCCAATCAGTGAGAAGGTATGCTCCCAGTTCACCTGGGTTGATAATTATTTCCTTACTGGAAAGTCTTAGACTTAACTTTAGAGATGATGGAGTCAAATCCACTGTATTAATATTTTGTGTTAAATTTAGAAATGGCCTATGTAATATTTATCAGTTGGTACCTACCAATGTCTGTAATGTTTAAGAGAACTTGGCATGTAGGGTATTTCAACATATTAGCCTTGTGATACCAATGTAAAATGTATAAGTGAGTAAGCAATTTAAGTTGAAAAGTATACTAGAATTCCAAATTTGTTAAAAGTACTATGTACTTAAGATAAGTAGCTAATCACTGTTGTTGCTCATTTAATTCATTAGATTTTCTCAGTTGTTTAAGTATTGGGAAATGTTATACTTGTCAGTCTGGCATTTAAGAGCTTAAAATTAAATATATGAAGTGTATAAACACAGCTCAGAACATTCACAGGACTTGAGCTCCATTGTAGAAGAGGCTGCTGCTCACTCTGGAGATAACCTTGACTCCTCTGTTTTTCTTACATCCCATTTCTGACCCACAGACAAACCTGTGGGCTCTTTCTTTAAAATACATCCAGAATCCCACCCTTCCTCATCTTCTCTACTACTTCCAGCCTGGTCTAATTGCTGTCATCTCCCACCTATATTTAAAAAAGTGTAGGACCTGACTGTCAAAAAAAGATGGCAGTGTGAGAAGTGAGACAATCCTCCTCCCAAATTCACATAAAACACGAAAATACAGAAAACACAACTAATCCTGAAAAAGTGACCTGAAGACTACAGAACAGACTGCCTACACTGGGGAAGAAGTGAAGACCTCACAGAAAAGGGTAAAACGGCAAAGCTGTGATCCAGCGGGACCCAAGCCCTCCCCCCAACCTATCCTAGAGGTGGGAGGAAGAGGAATGGAGTGGGGAAGGAGTAGAAGTCCAGGACTGCTGAACATCCAGCCCTGGAGATCTGCTCCAGGAGCACAAACCCACATTACATGGTGCTCTGGAGATTAGTGAGGTTGGAAACAAAAGAGAGGCAACCACTCAGAGAGGCTGAGATTCCAGCTGCTTGTGGAGAACAGGTTTGCACTACCAGTCCCCTGGGACAAAAGAAAGGCAGGCAATTTGAAAGACTTTCCAGCAGCATGAGGGGCAAAGATGACACAGAGCTCTCTGCTCAGGAGAAAGGGCAAGTGGACAAAACCTTCCCAGCACGCTCAGCTCAGCAGGTTGGAAATTCTCAGGAGTTTCAGACACTCCATCACCCTGGCTGGCAACACAGCCCTGAGGACCCCACTGTGGCATGTAGCCTGTCACTCCTTCCTCCCTACTGGCATTGGTCCAGCTCACCTCCTGCCTTGCCATCGTGCCAGCCCTGCCAGAAGGTGGCCCCACCCATGGCAGCTACAGGGGCTAGCACAGACACTCCTCCCTGCACATGTGACCCACTTGACCTGGAAATAGAGGCAGATGTTATAGCAGGGAAGGCAGGAAACCCTCCCAGCCAAGCTCTTTCCTCCCAGCAGGCACTGGTTCTGCTCACCTGTGACCCCCACCATTGCTACAGGTGCATGGTGGCTCCAGAGAATATTCTCCCTGCTCACACAATCAGCAGATGGCCCACATGGCTCACTTTATAAGCAAGGCAGAAAAGCATACACCCACTGCTAACCAACAGCTGGGGCTCCTGCACAGGAAATTGAGCTTCTGGGCACTAGAGGGTGCCACCTACACAAAGCTGTTATTCCATAGGAAACACTAAAAAATTAAGTGGCAAAGGAATTTGGTCCAAACAAAATTAGAAAAAAAAAACGCCAGAAAGTGGACATAGTGAAACTGAAACCACAAATCTTCTTGATAAAGATTTAAAATAAAAGTTATAAACATGCTCATGGAGCTATAGAAAAATATTTAAGATCTCAGGGAGGACTTCAACAAAGAGAAAGTTTGAATGATACATTCTCTGAAATGAAACATACAATGGAGGGATTTAAAAGTAGATTAGATGAGGTAGAGGATATGGTAAATGAAATAAAAATTAGAGAACAGGAAAAAAAAGAAGCTGAGGCACAGAGAGAAAAGGATCTCTAGGAATGAAAGAATAATGGAGCTGTGCAACCATCCCAAATGGAAAAATATTCACATTATAGGGGTACCAGAAGAAGGAAAGAGAGACAAAGGGATAGAAAATATCTTTGAGGAAATAATTGCTGAAAACTTCCCCAATCTGGGGAAGAAAATAGTCACTCAGGTAATGGAAGTGAAGAGATCTCCCAACACAACTAACCCTAGGAAGACAATGCCAAGACATATAATAATCAAATGACAAAGAGCAAAGACAAGGAGAGAGTACTGAAAGCAACCAGAGAGAGAAAAAACATCACTTTTAAAGGAAACCTCATCAGGCTATCAGCAGAGTTCTCGGCAAAAACCTTACAGGCCAGAAGAGAGTGGCATGAAACATTTAATGCAATGAAATAGAAGGGCCTTCAACCAAGAATACTCTACCTGGAAAAATTATCATTTAGATTTAAAGCAGGGATTAAACAATTTCTAGGTAAGCAAAAGTTGAGGGTATTCACCATCACCAAACCATTCTACAGCATATCTTAAAGGGATTGATCTAGATGGAAATGCTCCTAAGGCTAAATAGCTGTTACCAGAGAAAATAAACCCACAGTAAAGAAAGTAGACCAATTAATTACTAAGCAAATACAAAATTAAATCAACTACTCACAAAATTAGTCAAGGGATATACAAAGAATATAGAGTATAATACCTAAAATACAGAGAGTGGAGGAAGAAGAAGAAGGGGAGAGAAAACAAAAGAACCTTTAGATTGTGTTTGAAATAGAGTAATAAGAGACTTAAGATAGACTGTTAGATAGTAAGGAAGCTATCCTTGAACCTTTGGTAACCACAAATCTAAAGCCTACAATAGTAATAAGTACATATCTATTGATAATCACCCAAAATGTAAATGGACTGACTGCACCAATCAAAAGACATAGAGTTACAAAATGGATAAAAAAAAAACAAAACCCATCTATATGATGCCTACAAGAGACTCACTTCAAATACAAAGACATACACAGACTAAAAGTGAAGGCAGGGGAAAAAAATACTTCATGCAAATAATAGGGAGAAAAATGCAGGAGTAGCAGTACTGATTTCAGACAAAATAGATTTCAAAACAAAGGAAGTGACTAGACACAAAGAAGGACATTACATAATGATAAAGGGTCAGTCTAACAAGAGGATATAACCACTACAAATATCTATGCACTCAGTATAAGAGCACCTAAATATGTGAAACAAATACTAACAGAATTAAAGGGGGAAATAGAATGCAATGTGTTCATATTTGGAGACACCAACACACCACTCACTGCAAAAGACAGATGAACCAGACAGAAAATAAGTAAGAAGACAGAGGCACTGAACAATACATTAGAACAGATGGACCTAACAGACATCTACAGAACACTTCACCCAAAAGCAGCAGGATACACATTCTTCTCAAGTGTACATGAAACATTTTCCAGAACAGATCACATACTAGGCCATGAAAAGAGCCTCAGTAAATTAAAATTGTTGAAATTATACCAACAAGATTCTCAGAACACAAAGATATAAAGCTAGAAATAAATTAGGCAAAGACAATAAAAAAGCCCACAAACACATGAAGGCTTAATAACAACTCCTAAATAATCAATGGATCAATGACCAAATTACAATAGAGATCAAGCAATATATGGAGACAAATGAAAACAACTCAACAGCCCAAAACCTGTGGGATACAGCAAAGGCAGTTCTAAGAGGAAAGTATATAGCAATACAGGCTTACCTCAAGAAAGAAGAACAATCACATATGAACAGCTAAACTCACAGTTAATGAAACTAGAAAAAGAAGAACAAATGAGGCCCAAAGTTGGTAGAAGGAGAGACATGATAAAGATCAGAACAGAAATAAATAAAATTGAGAATAAAACAATAGAGAATCAATGAAACCAGGAGCTGGTTCTTCAAGAAAATAAACAAAATAGATAAACCCCTAGCCAGACTCATCAAGAAAAAAAGTCTACACATATAAACAAAATCAGAAATGAGAAAGGGCGAATCACTGCAGACACCACAGAAATACAAAGAATTATTAGAGAATATTATGAAAAATTATACACCAAAAAATTGCATAACCTAGAAGAAATGGACAACTTTCTAGAAAAATACAACCTTCTAAGACTGACCCAGGAAGAAATAGAAAATCTGAATAGATGCATTACCAGCAAAGAAATTGAATTGGTAATCAAAAAGCGACCTAAGAACAAAACTCCTGTACCAGATGGTTTCACTGCTGAATTTTATCAAACATTTAGTGAATACCTAATACCCATCCTCCTTAAAGTTTTCCAAGAAGTAGAAGAGGAAGGAATACTACAAACCTCATTCTATGAGGCCAGCATAACTCTAATACCAAAACCAGGCAAAGATACCACAAAAAAGAAAATTACAGACCAATATCCCTGATGAACATAAATGCAAAAATCCTCAACAAAATATTAGCAAACTGAATTAAAAAATACATCAAGAAGATCATCTACCACAACCAAGTGGGATTTATTCCAGGGATGCAAGGATGCTGCAATATTCAAAAATCAATCAACATCATATAACACATCAACAAAAAGGACAAAAATCACATGATCATCTCAATAGATACTGAAAAACCATTTGACAAAGTTCAACATCCATTCATGATAAAAACTCTCAACAAAATGGGTATAAAGGGCAAGTACCTCAACATAATAAAGGCCATATGTGAGAAACACACAGCTAACATTATACTTAAAAATGAAAAGCTTAAAGCTTTTCCTCTAAGATTGGGAACAAACAAGATAAGGATACCCACTTTCACCACTTTTATTCAACATAGTATTGAAGGTCCTAGCCATGGCAATCAGACGACACAAAGAAATAAAGGCATCCAGATTGGTAAGGAAGAAATTGAACTATCACTCTTTGTAGATGACATGATATTATACACAGAAAACCCTTAAGACTCCACCAAAAAACTATTAGAACTAATTACTGAATTCATCAAAGTTATAGGATGCAAAATTAATACACAGAAATCTGTTGTATTTCTATATAATAACAACGAATTAACAGAAAGAGGAATCTGGAATACTACTCCATTTACAATTGCATCAAAAAGATTAAAATACCTAAGAATAAACCTAACCAAGGAGGTGAAAGCCCTATACTTTGAAAACTACAAGATACTCATGAGAGAAATTAAAGAAAGCACCAATAAATGAAAATACATCCCATGCTCAAGGATAGGAAGAATTAATATTGTTATGATGGCCATCCTGCCTAAAGCAATCTACAGATTCAATGCAATCCCTATCAAATTACCAACAGCATTCTTTAATGAACTAGAATAGTTCTGAAATTCATATGACCACAAAAGACCCTGAATAGCCAAGGCAATCCTGAAAAGAACCAAAGCTGGGGAGATTACACTCCCTAACTTCAAGCTCTACTACAAAGCCACAGTAATCAAAACAATTTGGTACTGGCATAAGAACAGACCCATAGACCAATGGAACAGACTAGAGAGCCCAGATAAAAACCCACACATATGGCCAATTAATATACGATAAAGGAGCCATGGTTATACAATGGGGAAATGACAGCCTCTTCAACAACTGGTGTTGGCAAAACTGAACAGCTACACATAAGAAAATGAAATTGGATTACTGTCTAACCCCATACACAAAGTAAACTCAAAATGGATCAAAGATCTGAATGTAAGTCATGAAGCCATAAAACTCATAGAAGAAAGCATAGGTAAAAATCTCTTCAATATAAACATGAGCAACTTTTTTCATGAACACATCTCCTTGGGCAAGGGAAACAAAATAAAAAATTGGGACTACATCAAACTAAAAAGCTTCTGTACAACAAAGAACACCATCAGTAGTACAAAAAGGCTTCCTTCAGTATGGGAGAATATATTCATAAATGACTTATCTGTTAAGTGGTTAACATCCAAAATATATAAAGAACTCACACACCTCAACACCCAAAAAACAACTCGATTAAAAAATGGACAGAGGATATGGACAGACACTTCTCCATAGTAGAAATTCAGATGGCCAACAGACACATGAACAGATGCTCCACATCACTAATAACTAAGAAAATGCAAATTAAAACCACAATGAGATATCACCTCACACCAGTTAGGATGGCCAACATTCAAGACAAGGAACAACAAATGCTGGTGAGGATGAGGAGAAAGGGCAACCCTCCTACACTGTTGGTGAGAATGTAAATTAGTTCAGCTGTTGTGGAAACAATATGGAGGTTCCACAGAAAACTAAAAATAGAAATACCACTTGACCTAGTAGTTCTACTCTTAGGAATTTACCCAAAGAAAACAATATCCCTGATTCAAAAAGACATATGCATCCTTATGTTTATCACAGCACTATTTACAGTAGCCAAGATATGGAAACAACCTAAGTGTCCATCTGTTGATGAGTGGATAAAGAACAAGTGGTATATATACACAGTAGAATATTATTCAACCATAAAAAGAAAAGAAATCCTACCATTTGCAACAACATGGATGGAGCTAGAAGGTATTATGCTCAGTGAAGTAAGCCAGGAGGAGAAAGACAAGTATTAAATGATTTCACTCATTTGTGGAGTGTAACAACAAAGCAAAACTGAAGGAAAAAATAGCAATGGACTCGGAGACTCCAAGAGAGGTCTAGTGATTACCAAAGGGGAGTGCAGGAGCTGGGGAGGGTGGGTGGGGAGGAAGTGAGGAGGGGATTAAGGGGCACTATAATTAGCACTCACAATATAGGTAGGTCTTGGGGAAGGCAGTACAAGAAGAGAGGACAAGTAATGACGCTATAGCATCTTACTATGCTGATAGACAGTGACTGCAATGGTGGGGGTGTGGGAGGTGGTGAGGACTTGATAGTATGGGTGAATGTTGAAACCACAATGTTGTTCATGTGAAACCTTCAAACCATCAATGATACTTTAATTTTTAAAAAAAGAATAGCTTCCAAACTGGTCCCCCTGCTTCTACCTCCGTCTTCTATAAGCCAGCTCCTGTCACTCCTGCTCCAGCCCTCCAGCAGTTTCCCTTCTCACTCAGGGCACCAGCTTCCACTCACTGCTCCTACTTTTCATCTCCTACTACTTCTTTGCTCACTGTAGATTCCAAGCTGAGCCAAGCAATCCCCATTCCAGGGCCTTTGAACTTCCTGTTCCTTCTACCAGCAATGCTCTTTTCCCAGATGGCCACATAGCTCATCCCTTGCTTTCTTCTGCTCATATGTCACCTTCTCAGAGATGCCTACCTGACCATCCTTTGCAAAAGCCATCCTCCTGCCCCTTCACACAATCCACCTTGTCCTGCATCATTTTTTCTTCATTGTACTTACCACCACCCAACAGATTATATACTGAATATTATATTGAAGGTTTTTCTTAAAGTCTGGGCACAAAAAGTGCATCCAGAGGCAGCAAGAATTCTCCCACTGATATGTCAAAGGGACACTAGAAACTACATGAACATCCATCAGATGAATAATTCAGCAATAAAATGTGGTATATCCATACAATGAATGTTATTTGTCCACAAAAAGGAATAGAATATTGATGATATACATGTCAGTATAGATGAACCCTGAAAACACTATACTAAGTGAAAGAAGCCAGCCACAAAAGACCACAAATTTAGATGATTCCATTGATATGAAATGACCAGAATAGGTAAATTGGAAGAGACAGAAAGTACATCAGTGGTTGCCTAGGGCTGGGGGTAAACTAAAAATAGAAATACCACTTGACCCAGTAATTCCACTCCTAGGAATTTACCCAAAGACAACAATATCCCTGATTCAAAAAGATATAT